>NC_090310.1:11045000-12357500 GCF_039906515.1 Pseudorca crassidens
AATTTTTTTGAGGGTCAATCTGTTCTGTTTTATTGAACTATCAGTTTAAGGCTTACAGCTGAAATTATTGTAGCTTTATAATATAGAGGCACAACCCATATGTCTCCAGAGGTAACGTTTTCTTTCATCAGAAATGCCTTTTGCGGACTTCCCTGGTGGCGCAGTGGTTAAGAATCCACTTGCCAATGCAGGCGACACTGGTTCGAGCCCTGGTCCAGGAAGATCCCACATGCCACAGAACAACTAAGCCTGTGCACCACAACTACTGAAGCTTGCACTCTAGAGCCCACGGGCCACAACTACTGAGCGTCTGAGCCACAACTACTGAAGCCCATGTGCCTAGAGCCCATGTTCCGCAACAAAGAGAAGCCACTGCAATGAGAAGGCCGTGTACCGCAACAGAGTAGCCCCCGCTCGCCGCAGCTAGAGAAAGCCCGCGCGCAGCAACAAAGACACGACGCAGCCAAACATAATAAATAAATAAATTAATTAAAAAGAAAAGTGGATTAGTCCACAGTATGGCATATTTAAAAAAAGAAAAAAAGAATGCCTCTTGGACTGTACTACACAAACATCATTGAACATACTTATTTTTGGTACAATATGTTTTTCACCACTGGTTACATAGGAAAATTTGATGTTTTTCCATAAACTCAATACCACATTTTAAGCAAAACTATGGATAGAATAAGTCTTGAGTTAATAAATAATAATAAAAATACATAATAAATGTTGAGTGAAATAAAATTAGTAGAATAGAGTCATATTGATATAATAATTTGTAGAACGTTTTGAAAAGCACACTAAGTGACAGCAACAGGGATTACATCTGGGATACTGCATACAAAGCAAAAGTTTGTTAATAACCATACAGTTTGGTGAGGAAGTGATGTTTTAAACATATTCTGTACTAACCTAATGTATCTGATATACAGGTATTTTACTTTGTTTTGGTTTTATGTTAGGGAAATTAGTTGGGTATTTTATGTTAATGTACTAACCATAAAATTTTTCCCATTAAAATAGCAGGAAATAGGCTCTCAGTCAGCACTTTTGGGGTAGTAAGTCTGATTATCAAGAACAAATTATTGACTTAACTGGGAGGTCCCTGTTCTTTATTATCTTGCAGAACCAGAACTTCCCTACCATTATTCTTCTTTTCTATGATTTATTTTTCTTTTCTTTCTTAACTTTTTTAAAACTGAACCATTGAGAGTAAGTTGTCTACATTATGCCCCCAAACCTCCAAATACTTTAGTACAGAATTCCTATAAACAAAGACATTTCCCATTTATCCCCCCCCAAAAAAGATCAAAATTGGTAGATTAACACTGATGCTCTGCTACCATCTAAGCCATAAGACTCCACCCAAATTTTGTCCCTTGTCCCCAAATTGCTATTTATAGTAAAAGGATCCAGTCCAGAATCATGTGTTGTATTTTTTTTTTGTCAAAGGCATTTTTATTATCTCCATTTTACAGATGAAAAAACTGAGGCCAAAAAAAAGGGAGGTGGAGTACCTTGCCCGAAGTTGCACAGCTTGGGCAGAATTTGAACCCAAACCAACTGGCTCCAGACGTCATTCTCTTAATCACCACACGCAGCTGTTAGGAACATGGTATGCTGAGGAGCTGTAGGAGCTCAGAAGTGGGGCATCTAAACTAGAGATGGGATGTCAAAATGAGTGTGACAGGGGAAAACCAGCAAGAGTTAACTGGAGTGAAGAACTATGTCTAATTATAACTCGATACTTCTCTGTAGAGTCTAGAAGACAGAGTAAAGATGCACATTGAGGGGGAAAAATATATATATCTATATGTATATATGTATGCCTCATCAGGAGAAGGCTAAGAATCAATAAGCCTACAGGATAGAATGGGGCAGTGAGCGGAGACTAACTGGGCACCTTTGGGAAGCCTCCTTCAGTGACCCACACTCAAATTAAGTTGTAAATGTTGAAGCTGGATTCCCACCTATGGTGTCTACATCATATAGCTTCTCAGAGGCCATGGTTACCCGTTCTCAGGACCCACAGACCCTGAGAATTACTGCAATGCCCAGAGCTGTGGTTTGCCAGGGGTTAAACACGCACAATCCTGGAGGGAACTGTGAGTTTTCCAGGGGGCAGGCTGCCCTGGGGTGTTCTTGATGGACGTGGAGAAGGAGGAAAGGATGAAGGCAGAGCAGTGGATTACCAGGGGTGCCGCCTAGTTCTGCAGACTGAATGTGTATGAGCACGTAAGGTTATCTGGGGGAGCATCTGCTTTATTCACTTACACTGTGAACCCCTTGCCTGCGAGCCAGAAAAGGATTGGGGTCCGCACACCCTAGCCTCACATCCTTAACAGCCGAATCAAATGTTCCTGCTTCCGTTCTTGGCTTGGACCTTGTCCTGGACCTTGTCCTGGAGAGACTTTTCTATTCATCCAGCAAGGACATAAGTCTCTTAAAGTCTTAAATACTTAATTTCAGTAACAAAATAAAGTGAAAGAAGGGGATCTCTTTCTACCTATGAAAGACCATTAAACTCCGGTTTCAAATTATCTGTTGCTAAATAAAGTGTCTTAATTTCCAGCCATAGTGCACGGGGTATGGGTCTTGAATTATATTCTTGGGCCCCTGGGGCCTGACTTCTCTCCACTTTTAGTGTCACCATCCAGTCACCAGTCCTCAGAGGAGAAGGCATTTTGCTATCAAGCCTCAGAGGTTTCTGGTGTTGGGTTTTAGATCACTCTGTATAATTTTTGACTCTTTCAGATAAATCGAAAGGCTCAGGAGCTGGAAATCGTATATTCACCTGGACCTATTTCTTCTCTCCCTATTTATTTCTTCTGGTTCATATTCACTCGAGTGCCATTAAAGTGAATTCTACCCCTCTGTAAATTTACTACATTTATTTGCTGTTCTAGCCCAGGGGCCTCTGAGGTAGGTGCATATTCCTCACAACAGGGCATACAAGATGTTCCATTGGGGTCTGCCAATAAAATATTAAATTTTGTATTTATTTTATTTTGGGACCACTCTTCCTTAATCTATATGTTTGCTTTAAAATGTAGGTAAGGGACTTCCCTGGTGGAGCAGTGGTTAAGAATTCACCTGCCAGGACTTCCCTGGTGGCACAGTGGTTAAGAATCTGCCTGCCAATGCAGGGGACACGGGTTCGAGCCCTGGTCCGGGAAGATCCCACATGCCGTGCAGCAATTAAGCCCGTGTGCCACAACTACTAAGCCTGCACTCTAGAGCCCGTGAGCCACAACTACTGAAGCCCACGCACCTAGAGCCCGTGCTCCGCAACAAGAGAAGCCACCATAATGAGAAGCCCACACGCTACAACAAAGAGTAGCCCCTGCTCACCGCAACTAGAGGAAGCCTGCGTGCAGCAACGAAGACCCAACGCAGCCAAAAATAAAAATAAATAAATTTATTTAAAAAAAAAAGAATCCACCTGCCAGTGCAGGGGACACAGGTTCGAGCCCTGGTCCAGGAAGATCCCACATGCCACGGAGTAGCTAAGCCCGTGCGCCACAACTACTGAGCCTGTGCTCTAGAGCCCGCGAGCCACAACTACTGAGCCTGTGCTCTAGAGCCTGCGAGGCACAACTACTGAAGCCCGCAGGCCTAGAGCTTGTGCTCTGCAACAAGAGAAGCCACTGCAATGAGAAGCCCGTGCACCTCAAGGAAGAGTAGCTCCCGCTCGCTACAACTAGAGAAAGCCCGCATAAAGCAACAAAGAACCAACACAGCCATAAATAAATAAATAAATAAATAAATAAACAAACAAAATGTATGTAAGATATTAATACAACATGTATGTGTGTACATATATCATATATATGCATATACTTGCTCAGTTGTTTAAGCAGGGGTATATAGTCCAAAGCATTTGTAGATTACCATCACAGCCTAAAAGCTGTGGCCTCACATCTTCTGCTTATTCTTTCACTCATATATCCAATCATTCTTTCCCTTATTCATTTACTTCACAAATATTTAGCAAGTACCTTGTATGTGACAAGCCCTTGCTGAGTGCTAAGTATATGTAGACAGACAGAGCACCACATCCACCCCTGGATAGCTTAGCATCTGGTGTAAGAGGTAGAAATTCAAACACATAAGTACAGTACAAAATGATAAGTGCTAAAAACAAGAGTCTGTACATGGTGCTCTCTGAGCAAAGAGGAAGGAACAACTAACGCTGAACTGAACAAGATCAGGAAAGCAAGTTATCGCAGTGACATCCTGAGGATGAGGTTCTTTCAAGCAGAAGGAGCCAGGATAAAGGCACAGATGCATGAGAGCACGTGACATGACGGGATAACAGCACACCAGCACAAGCCATCTGAAGTGTGGATGAATTACGATGCACCTGGGTTGGTGGGTGGCGTGGGATGAGGGCAGGAATGGCAGGCAGGAAGTGGTAGGAGCTGGAAGGTGACTGGGATCGCCTGGATCCATGTGTACAAATATGATCTGGTTTGGATTTCATCTTCCAGGTTCCTTCTACAAATAATTGTGATCCACAAGCCAGCACTGTCAACATCATGCAGAAGTTCGTTAGAAATGCAGAATCTCAGCACGCACGCGCGCGCGCATGCACGCGCACACACACACACACACACATCTACATTTTAACAAACACCAAAATCAAAATCGTGACTTTAACAAGGTCCCCAGGTAATTCTCCATCATATTAAGTTTGAGAAGCAAAGTACAATTATAGTGAATGACAGGCATAGGCTCAAGAGTCCAAGTAGCCGGGTTCACACCTGGCACCACCAGCTGTGTGATCACAGGCAAGTTTCTAACCTCTTTGTTAATAAAATCATTCACTTATAAAATCACTTTCTTTCATTTATAAAATCACTCTAATAGAATTTTCTACTTCCTAGCATTGGAGTAAAGATTAAATGAGTAATCCACTTAAAAACAAACAAAAGACCCTGGTACAGTACATGATCAGTGAGTATTAAATACATATTATTATTATTTTCATCGCTCAAATATTCAGAGCTCTTCTCTCTGCTTTGTGCTTGAGGGATTCCTACAGCGCTCTGCCTATTCAAAGAGCAAAGATGAATGAAAGAGTCTGAGCTTAATAAATAATCAGGCTGATGCTGTTTCTCACCCAGTCCACTTTCAGAGAACGTATTACTTATTGCTAAAAGCAATTTGCAATTTTTGACCGCCTATGATGAGAGGGGGTGTTAGGAAATTTGCAAACATTTTGATCTTCACAATGGAAAGAATACTATCCCCATTTTCCTGATGAGGAAATTGAGTCTCTAGAGGTTAAACTGCCTGCGGTCATGCAGTTAGTAAATAGCAGACCTAGGATTCTACCAGATGTGTCTCACCTCAAAGTCCATAATCTTTTCAACAAGCTGATCTGTCTTAGAACAGAAAACACTCCCCCCTAATAAATCTAGTGGCTAATGACTTATACTATCATCATAGGACATATGTTTTGAATTAAAAAAAATAATTTCAAGCTTACAGAAAAGTTGTAAGCATAGTAGAATGAATACCTGCAATAACTTTTACCTGGATTCATCAACTGTTAACACTTTGCCACATTTGTTTTACTTCTCCCTCTCCCTCTCTCTCTCTCTCATTTGAAATAAACTGTAGGACATCATGTGTTTTTACTGCTAAAAACAACAGTGTGCGTATTTCCTAAGAACAAGGAAATTTGCTTACATAACCACAGTGCAGTAATCGAAATCAGGAAGTTTAACATTGATGAAATACTATTACACAATCTACAGATACTATTCAGATGCTGCCTATTGTCCCATTAATATCTTTTATAACAATTATTTTCAGCATTCACAACTGCATTGACTGTCATAGACGATACTTACCTCACTGTAGAAATTATACACACCTTTTGTAAAATTCTTGGAAATCACAAAACATAATTAAAAAATAAAATAGCAATTGCAATGATGTAATTTCTTCTAGAATTGTATATGTGTATGCACGGGCGTATGCATTTGCAAACTTGAAATCAAACTGTGTACAATTTCATCTTTCTCAATTAACATTATATCCCAAATATTAGGGTCCCAAGTATCCCAAATATTTTCCTAAGGCTAAAATCTCTTTGTAAATAAATGTTTAATAGATGCATAGTATTCCATCATATTTACCTCATCTTTCCTCTATTGTTTGACACTGAGTTTCTATTCAATTTTTTTCTTATATGTAGCACTGTAATGAACACTTGTACACATTATATACTAACAATTAGCATAAATTTAATGTCTCAGTGACTTTTACAAGAGAGCCACTCTTTTGTTTTAGATCCTTTAAGTGAAATTATTTTTTCATGTCTTAAAGCTTAGGCTTCACACAAAACCAAAAATAAATTCAATATACAAACAACCACTTAAGATTTAAATAAAAATGTATATGAGAGCTACATAGCTAATTTGACTATTTTCCCTCTCCTCCAAACATTTGATCCTGGAGTTCAGGAATAAAACCACTAGAGAGGGACTGGGGTTCCAAATCTAACCCAATGTGTAATCTTCCATTACCTAACTTACCTGTCACAACCTATGAGAAGCCTCCTGACTCATATCAATAAAACTAGTTCCATTTCCTCCTGACTTTATGCCTGGTGTAGCCTTAATGACACAGACTTGGAATTGCCTGATTCTTTACCAGGGTTCTTGGTTACAAACAGCAGAAACCAACTGGATAACTTCAGCAGGAAAGGATATGATGGGGCATCAAGCTCAGAAAACAGGAGGTGAGAACATGTATTGTCAAGGTCACAGCACAACCCAGCAGTTCAATTAGAGTGATGCTGGTGTCTCCACTGCTGGACACTTACACCTACAGCTTTACTCTGGCCTGCCCCTGGCACCAGGAAAACTCTCTTTTATTCCTAGGTATGTATTCACATCAGTCCTTCAAAATTTAAACAACTGGGCTATATCACCTGATTTGTTCTAGCATAGGGCATATACTATTCCCTAGTTTCTGGTAAGTGGGGAGAGGAAATATCTACCTCTTCTAATTTTCAGAGTGAGGCAAAACCTAAAAGAAGAAAATTTGGAACTGAATAGCCAGAAATACCACTGGAGGCCACTGCCTTGATTATATAACACTTATATAGCATCTATCATTATTCTGATTATTATAAATTTAAAAATTGTTCTATTTAATAACTGTAAGTATCTGTCATGTATTCAGAATACATCTATACTTGCTCTGTAACCTCACAAATGAAGAGGAACCAGAGTCTCATCAGTTTATGTCATCCAGCTTTGTTATGGAAGATCTGAAGTCAAATTTCCCTTTATAGGCAAAAGCATCACTGTCAGTCACTGTAACACTCAGAATTAATCACTTCTGGAAAACAAATGAAATTGGAAAATTATAATTTTCTTTTCTTTGGGTGGATCTAAAACCTTGCTCCTTGGTGTGATCTCACCCAGATGGAGATGCAGGAGACATAAAGGTGTGAGAAGCCTGCAAGGTTTAATCCGTATTCTTCCCTGTCCCCAGGAACAATCCTATTTCTCCTGGATAATTAGGTTCAATCACCTTACTATTGCAAGGAGTTGTCTCCCAGAGAGTGTGATAAGTGAATCTTTGGAAGGCCATTCCGCTGTTCCACATGGCTTGCTACTTCAGAGTATAAGACCGATGAATACCATGGGTATCAGACCGTTACCTTGCTTGTTTCACCGTAAAGGAGTTACTTGTTCAGGAGTGAATGTTGATTGAGCAGCTGGGTCAGTGTATAAGACATTGAGGAAGCCCACAGATGTTATTAGTGGCAACAGCATAATGGACAAGGAGAAAAATTCTACATCTAAAATAAGTGTCTATTTAGTGAAGAGAGATTGTACTCCACTCCAGGATGAAAAGAAGTAATAAAATCAGCAAACCAGCATGTTATCAGCTGCTGTCCATCACTAGGTATGTTGCTGTACTGGACTCAGTGCTGGTCACTGATTAACTTGGCAGTGGCAGAAGTCAAATGAAACTTGAGGAGAAGTCTAAGTTCTTAAGTAATGCATACACTATATTGCTGCCTCTGTAAACAGTTTGCTCTTGAGCTTATTAAGCAAGAACTGAGGAAGGAGATGACTGACATATTCCTAATTATTGAGGGCTTTGCAGTAAAGGCCTTTTGTGGGCTTTGACATGGAACACAATTAGTCTCTACATTCTGGGTCCTTTCTGGGAAACCCATTCATATGACTTCCCCTAAACTCCTTGACATCAATATTCTAAACTTGTTTTCATCCACTCCTAAATCACCTTCACAAATCATTTTCCAAATTGGATAGTAAGAAATACTGCTTGATGTTGTACCCTTTAGGGGAGATCTCCCTTCTCCACCAAAAGTGGAGGGAGGACCCACAGACTCAGGCATTGGTTCAGGTCATGGGATCTTGTGACCCCTACTGAAGTTGGTCACTGTGGTGGCAAAGAAAACATCTAAAGCCATATAATATTTAGAGATTTAAAAATATATATATATATATACACACACACACACACACACATACACACACACACAACTTTTAAAGGTTGCTTTCCATTTCCAGTTATTACAAATAATGGCTGTATTCCCCATGTTGTACAATACATCCTTGAGCCTACTTTACATCCAACAGTTTGTGCCTGCCACTCCCCCACCCCTATATTGCCCCTCTCCCCCATCTCAAGAGGTAGCTCAGATGAAGGTGGTTCCCTGCTCTGAAAGTCATGGTTTTCTTCTAGAATTCTAAGGCCCTGAGCTGACACTTTTGGGTCTTTCCAAAGGCTCCTTCCAGGATCCTTAATCATCCCAGGTATCTCCAACACCACTGGATCCACCGGATCAAAATATCCAAGTAGTATGTCAGTTTGGACGGCAATCCTGAACTTCTCCTGTGTCCCACTCAAAACAGACGGTGTGTTAGGTCACATGATATGTGGGTTAGAACATTATTCACAAGTATATGAATAATGGTATATGCTGCCTCCGAAATCCCGAGGCCCAGCATGCACCGGGCCTCTTTCTTAATGATAGGATGGAGAAGCTACAGCAGCTTGCCTTTTGGCTTAGAAATAATCTCTGCTCTAAATTACTGAACATCCACAGCTGCATCAATGTTACAGACACCTTCATCTTTATGGAGATTATTTCTGCACTCTGGCATGCATATGCCTTGTCAGAATATCCTAGTACTTGACACTAACTGCTAACTGGGTTAACGGTATGATGTCAAAAATACTCAGGCCAGTGTAATATCTTATGGAATATCAAGATAATCCAAATGTCTACAGGCTCTATTATGACAGAAAACAGAAAGGCTTTTATAGGCCTGAGATACACAGGAGAAAGTGTACTGCTGTCCTTGCTATGTAAATGCAGATTATGTTTAATCTTCTTAATAATGCATATCAAGAAGAAAGCACCCACTAAATTGACAGCCACATACCAAGTCCAGAGGCTGTGTTGATCTGTTCAGTAAACATTCCACATCTGGCACAGCTGCTGTATTGGGGGTTATCTTCTTGTTAACTTTAAAGAGTCTGTGATCATCTGTCAACATCCTTCTTGTTTTTCAGAGGCAAGAAAGGCTTGTTGAAATGGGATATAATAAGGACTACCACCCCTGCACTATTCACATATTTGATGTTGGCACTGATTTCTGAAATTCCCCCAGGAATTATATGTTCTGAACATGTCACTGGGGCTCCATCTGGCCCTTCGCAATATAAGGACCCTTAATCTACACGTAAGAAAATAATATTGAGTCTTCTACCAGTTGCTAAATGTATCAATCGCAGTTACACGTTAAAGAACTAGTGAAATAACCACGTGTAGATCTGAGGGCCTAATGAACCAAATTCGATGTGTGCCAAAACTCCATTTATCACTTGACCTCCATAAGCTCCTACTCTACCTCTGGGACTCGGATGGCTTATCAGATCCTCTCATATCAATTTTACTTTTTATTTAACAGACCCCCACTCCCCAAATCTAGGCATTATTCATTTTTTAGTGTACAGTTACCTTGGCAAAGATATAAAGATTCATTGCAGGAAGGATTTGAGGACATATCCACATATATATTTTTATGTATATGTATGTATATCTATCTATATATATATTTATCTACTAATTATCTATCTATCTATCTACCTATCTATCTAGTGATGTTGTAGGTCCTTTTTTTGTTTCTTTGTTTTTGTTTTCTTAAAGGCATCCAGACTTCCCTTCAGTCAATGGGCTCTGGTTCTATAAATTGACTTAGATCTGGAAATTATTGTGAGTCTTCTATTCACCAAATATAGTTTTCCCTGATTATACAAATCATGCAACACCTTAGCCAGCTGCCCATCTGTTTCAACCTTAGCAACTCCATGACTAACCATCATAACAGAAGTCTGCAGATCAAGGGACCTTAATTTCTAGTTTGGCCTTCCTGCCCAAACAACAATCATATAAACGTTGCCTCTGATGGTTCAGTGCAGCCATTCTTTCTGCTTTCCCATAATTCCATCATCCCCTTTCATGTTGGGGAGTCAAGTTCCCCTACCATCAACCCTGGTCTACAGCGGACAGTCCCTATGAAGCCTCTCACGGACACTGGAACCCCCTACCACTGAGTTTTGTGCTGCTTTCATGAATAAAATGTTCTTGTCCTCAGTTTTTATCAACCTTAACTCATCAAAGTCATGAAACAATGGGTAAGATAATTAATATCTCTGAAGAATAACTTGTGTAGCACAGACTCAGATAGATGACTTAAACTTGGCGGAAGATTACGAAGAGGTATCGATAACCCTAGCAGAAGGATGAACAGTACTTCTGATGTTCTTAGTGAGATCGAGATAAAACATTTGCCAGACCCATAACCAGTCCATTAAGAAAACTACATCAGGACCAGCAACTGCAATTGGAATGCCCATCTGGTGGAGTTTACAATAATCTATTGCCATTCTTTGAAAGCCATCCATCTCTGGCATGTGCCAAACCTCTGCTGTTTTATGTACTGATAGTGGCACTATTCTTTTTGATTTTTCAGAAATGGTTTGCTTTTTGGTTTAAATAAAAGGAACTTCAGGGACATCTGTTCAGCCCTTTCTTCTAATTGCCAAATATAATTATTTCAACACACGTGGATAATTATTTTAACATATAAGAATTGGAAAAATAACTTCAGTAAGGTTTTAGGAGCCCAGGGAGCATTTGTGAGATGGACTTGCATTAAAACTCTACTCTAACTGCTGGAAGGCAATGACATTCTATGTCCCCAGGATTAGTACTAACTCAGAGCCACTGTTTAATAATACCCAGACAGCCAGAACATTTATCCTGGTAAATGGTTACAGGTTCCTTTGTGGAAGGCGAAGGGTAAGATTTCTCTTGCGTGTGACATCGTTAGGGAATTATTTGGAAGCTACATGATAAATTCACTGCAAAATTCCTATGCCCTGAAGTCCTCTACATTATATCAAGCAGTTTCTCACATCTAAACCTCACCCAGAGTGGGCAAATACTGAGTTGACATTTCAATCAACCAACAGCAACAAGAACAAAAAATTAGAACTAGGACTCGTTTCTGAAGTAACAAATGGAATCCAGGATCTCTGATAAGTTTACTCATGTCAGTGAATTCAAATTGATCTAATCCTGTGGGATTCCTTCCTAGGTCAAGCTCGTTTAGAATCCATTTGCACATATTTTCCTCAATTTTATTTCTTTTTTATAAAGCAACAAATTTATGTCATTCTTTTGTTATATCACCATTCTCCTCACAGTTCTGACATTGTAATTGGTAGCTTGGGGCATGGTGGGATCTGACTCCACAGCTCTGGAAACTCTGATAGTTGAAGGAATTACAGGGTCATCAATAAAGGGATAAACAGCCTCTTCAAACAGAGGGGAAGGGACCTCTCTGGCTGGCAGAGGATAGGAAGCATGGGTTTGGAGTTTGCATATTCTCAGAATACTCTGAATCCTCTCATAAATCCACATTCTTGTTTTTGGCGGGTCAATTTGAGCCATGCCTCCACTTTCATGTAAGAAACCTAATGAGACTATTAATTCAAATGTCACCAACATTCAGCAACCAAAGAATTAATTTCTTTGTCTAGTTTTTGACTATCTCAGATCCGCAGCTGCAGGAGTTAAGAGGTTTTGTTTTGTTTTTTATTTAACCCAGCCATCATGGAATCTTTATTTAGTCTGTCCTTGAACCAAGAATTCAGGGACTTGGGCTTGTCATCTTCTTTTAGGAACAAGTTTTTGTTACAAGCAGCCATCCTCCTCAAAGACACTGAATTTCTAAGGTTCTTCATACTGATCCATTGTAGCAGTCACTTAGTCATCCAAAGATCCTAGGTTAGATGACCAGAAGTGATAACTGTGTCTTGCCATTGCATGCCACAAAGAGCCAAATTCTTATTCTTGAAAATCAGTGTCATCTCAGTCAGGATTCTTGACTGCAGAGGACAGAAACTGACTCTGGATAACCCAAGAAGAAAGAGAAAAATTGTAAACAGGTGTTGGATAGCTTGGAAAATTATGAGAAGGCTGGAGAGCTAGGCTTGGGGAAATTAGCAAAGATAAAGGAAGTCCAGCAGTCTTGAGTTTGACCAAGGTCTACCAAGATCCTGTTGGAAAGAATACAGCTGTCTACACTGCTATCTGTGTCGGTGGACACTCACTACCACCACTACTGGTATTACCACCTCCAGGCAAGCGCCACAACCAACAAAACTCTCTCAACTCTGCTCCCTCAACCTCTGTGAACAATAACTAGTCTCTGTGTCTTTGTGTGACTTTCCCAGGATTCACAGTTCCAGGCTGGGCAAAATCTCTATCTTCCTCCCTAATTGTCTGAGATACTCTTACAGGCAAGGATTTTGCCTTATATACACATAAACTCACACAATCCCTGAATCAGTTCGATCAACACACCTTAGGTGGCATTATGCTAGCAAGAATGTGAAACCATGTCTTGCTTTCCAGCCTTCAGAGTGATGATCCAACCACTGAAGTTGTCCAGCCAGGCTCAATCACTTTAAAATTTGCCCCCAGCTCAGCGAAGTGCCCTGAGCCAAGCATAAAAGGAACATGTGTAAGTATTTCTCCCAGTTCTACCTCTTTGAGTGGAGTTCTTCACTCTGTGAAGTGGAACTTCTTTCTGTGGTCCTAAGCTTTCCACACTGAAATTTCAAAGACATGTCCCTTGAGCCTGTATTATCTTTCTTTTCTTTTTTTAAAAAAATTTATCAATTTATTTATTTTTGGCTGCATTGCCTCTTCGTTGCTGCACGGGGGCTTTCTCTAGTTGTGGCAAGTGGGGGTTACTCTTCGTTGCGGTGCGTGGGCTTTCCACTGCGGTGGCTTCTCTTGTTGCGGAGCACGGGCTCTAGGCGTGCGGGCTTCAGTAGTTGTGGCTCACGGGCTCTAGAGCGGAGGCTCAGCAGTTGTGGCGCATGGGCTTAGCTGCTCCGCACCATGTGGGATCTTCCCGGACCAGGGCTCGAACCCGTGTCCCCTGCATTGGCAGGCGGATTCCTAACCACTGCGCCACCAGTGAAGCCCGCATCTGTATTTTCTGAGTCCTGTTTGTGGAGCTGTGCCAAGCTCACTGAAGATTGCAGTGTAGCACTGACCCAGAGGCCAGACTAAATGATGTGACATTCTCCAAAGGGCTGTGCAAGGGACTGGGACTTGGTAAAGCCCTTTTTCATCCAATCCTCTCCATGGGACATAGGTTGAAATCACATTTCTTCTCAACTTTTATTCTCTTCCCAACTTCTCTCTTTGTTCACCATAAATTACCAAAAAGTCACTAAGGAAATGGCCTATGGGCTGTCTAGTGCTAGTGAAGACTTTCTGTAAAAAGTCATCCATGCTCCTCTCTTCCTGAAGGAACCCACTGAACTGGAAAGAAGAGTTTCCATAGGAGCTCTGAAACTCTAAAGGGCCGCATCATTCCCAAACAACAATTGGAAAATTAGGTAACTCTGACATGTTTTTCCCTCACAAGAGATTGAGTCTTACTCAGCTGCAAAGAGGATATGGACCTGATTAGAAAATCAGCTGGAAAAGAGGTCTTTTACTAAAAATTGAGTCATTATAGAAATCATTTCTACATTCAAATTTTAGTTGGCATACTGATTTGATAGGGAACATTACACTTCGGCTATTTCAAATACAAATGTAAAAGGGCCAATAAAACAGGAGAAGGAAAGGATTTTACTCTAAGTTACAGACTCAGGAAGTCAGGAATACCTTGGCCTCATTAATAATCTCCATATTGATTCACCTTCTACAAAAGAGAAACTGCTATTCTCTGGGAACGCAGCATTTATTCCCTTCAACACCTTGAGCAAAAAAATTCCAAGCAGATGTTTCTCATATAAAGTGTTGGTTGGGGAAGATTTGCGTTAACATTTTAATCGTTCAACATTTTTCACAATGTTTTACATTTCCACAGTATTAAACAGATTGAGTTTCCCTCCATGGAAGAGAGGACACTGAGTCACATGTTTGGAATCACATCGAGGATAGAATGGGATGTGCTCCACTCCAAGAGCCAAGTCGCCGACTTTGCTGGTGAACACCCTCCTCAGCTACCTTTCCAAGTCAGCACAGCAGGGTAGAGCAGACAGAGAAGTATTAGGTGTGCTTCATATGAGCTGAAGAGCAGCCGAACAGCACGCTTCCAGGGTACACTCTCGCAGGCGGGCGCTCTGACAGACGCGATTTCCCCACTTGCAAAACTCAAAATTTTTTCAGTGGCATAGCATCACTCCCATAAAACACTGGTATTTTATTCACCTCTTTCTGAAATACCATACTTTTATTTTGCAGGCATCTCTAAATCACATCAATTCACAAAAGATCAATTTCTTGCTGCTATAGTCAAATCAGATGTTACATGCACATACACACACACACCATGGTTTTTTTTCTTTCTTGTGCCAGTTAGTCATAGATTAGAAATTTGTAGTCTGAATCACAACGCTCCCTAAGGCAGGGGACAGCACTAATAAATACAGGGTATGTATCCAGGTGCCCTTGTCCTATCCAGGCTTAGGCTGCTTCCCTCCACCCTACCTCCCAGCTCACAGCTCCAACTGTCTCTTCTCCAGGGAATTTTGCCTTTGTTACAGGAAGCCTTGTGTATCTCATCTTTGGAATTATTATTTGTCATAGTTTACACAAGTGTGAGGGTGCTGATATCATCAAAACATATTTCAAATATAACTATCTTTTTATTTTAGCAATTTCTTTTTTCTTTTAAAATTTTTATTTATTTTTTATTTCTTGGCTATGAGGCATGTGGGATCTTAGTTTCCTGACCAGGGATCAAACCCTTGTCCCCTGCATTGGCAGCATGGAGTCTTAACCACTGGACCACCAGGGAAGTCTTTTATATTTCCTGTAAAATCTTAGAACAGAAGGGAACTCAGGGATGTTGCAGTTCAACCAGCTCATTTTACATGTGGGGAAACTGAGACTACAATAAACATAAGTCAGTACACATAGATCCCAGGTCTCGTGCTATGGGTTGTGTGCTCTTTCCTCTGCTTCAGGGGTAAGCAACTTTCTTTAAAGGACCAGATAGCAAATAGTTTAGACTTTGTGAGCCATATACAATACCTGTCCACCTTTTAAAATAATATTTAAAATTATGAAAACTATTCTTAGTTTTAGGGTCTTACAAAACCAGACAGCAGACTGGATTTGGTTCAGGGGCTATAGTTTGCCAAGTCTTATTCTATTTCATAAGATACACACCAGTCATCAAAAATTAAGGGAATGTTTTCATGCTCACAGGCCTGTGGAGTGGTTGGGGTCCTTTGCTCCACATGACTCATTTTGGGGTCCCAAGCAGAGGGGCAGTGACCACTTGGGACAAGTTCTAATGGGTCATAAGATCCCAAAGGGGTGACAAAAAACATGCAATCCCTGTTAAACTGCCTTAACTGCAAGCTTAGACTCAGAATTGCCAAACTGTGGCCTTACTCACATTGCACATGGCCAAGCCCTACATCAACAGAGCAGGAAAGAATATTTATCCTTTGCAGTTGGTGAGACAGGGAGTGACTCTCTGTGGAATGTTAATGGATGGGATTCTCAAAAGATGGTGGTGGTGATGACATAGTTTTTAATCTCCCTGAATCCCCCCCATAAAAACAGACACATCAACTAAGATGGCAAATCAAAGACGCGCAGATAAGGTACCCCTTGTATCCCCAAATGCAAGCAACAGCAGCCATCAGACTTACAAAATTTAAGCATCTTTGTGGAATGAAGCAGAAGTAGGGCAATAAAGCTTCTGATGGCTTCAAGAAAAGGAGAAACTCAAAATATCAAACAGCTACTCATTGAAAAGTACTACAGACTAACGCCAGAGCATCACCATAACTGGGAAGAGTTTTGTAAGATCCAATTCATGGATACATGAAAGAAGCCTAAGATGAGGGCTTACCTGGTGGCGCAGTGGTTGAGAGTCCACCTGCCGATGCAGGGGACATGGGTTCGTGCCCCAGTCTGGGAGGATCCCACATGCCACGGAGCGGCTGGGCCCATGAGCCATGGCCGCTGAGCCTGCGCGTCCGGAGCCTGTGCTCTGCAATGGGGAGAGGCCACAACAGTGAGAGGCCCGCATGCCGCAAAAAAAAAAAAAAAAAAAAAAAAAAAAAAAAAAGAAGAAGCCTAAGATGAGGTCTACAGCTTCTGGAGCAACCTGGCCCCCATAAACTCTTAAAACTAGTCCCTTTCCTGGGAAAAACTCCTTATTGATGAAAATTTCTGGGAGTAGAACCCAACTTGGGGCTGGACAGGGATAACTGGGGCTAGGAAAAAGAAGGTCCAGATAAAATTGGGGAGCAGAAGAGAGAGGGATCTCAAAAAGAACAAGATCTCTTTTTAAAAAAAAAATTCATCTGTATAACTAATAGAAGCAGTTATAATTTCAACTCTAGTGCTGCTTTCTGGGAGGAAACACCTTGTATTCATTTCCTTGGGCTGCCGTAATACATTAACACAAACTTAGTGGCTTAAACCAATAGAAATTTACTCTCTCATTGTTCTGGAAGCTAGAAGCCTGAAATCAAGGGTCAGCAGTGCTAGGCTCCCTCCTCAGGCTCTAAGGAAGCAACCTTCCTCACCCTTTCCTAGCTCCTGGTGGTTCCCAGAACTCCTTAGCAGTCCTTAGCTGTAGGAACATAACTTCAATAGGTGTAGCAGCATAACCTCAATCTCTCCTCATTCATCTTCACATGGCTTTCTTCTCTCTTACTGTCTCCTCTGTGTCTGTGTCTCTCTGTGTCCTGTCTTCTTATAAGGACACCAGTCACTGGATTTAGGGTCCAATCACCTCATCTTAACTCAACTACATCTGCAAAGACCTATTTCCACATAAGGTCACATTCAGGTACCAGTGGTTATAACTTGGATATATATTTTGGGGAGACACGAGTCAGCCCCCTATACACTTGATTGTGTTTCCCCTTGTTTTTCTCTCTGGATCTTCTTTATCTCTTACCTTCTGAGGCTTCAGTAGAACTGGGTACAGAGAGTATTTATTGTTGAATGAGGCCTTAGACAGTGAAGAAAATTCCCTTAGGAGCCTACTCCCAAGGTAACTCCTTTTATAAAATGTTTTGTGCACACACTTCGTGGACCAGAGCCTGGAATGCTACTGCCCCCTTAGTAGGAGAAAATGTTTATGATTCTAGCTATGCAAAACTTTCTTAGATTATAAAAAAACACAACGATAGAAAAACTTGATAAATTACAGTTCATCAGAATAAAAAATTTAAGCTCATCAAAAGACAGTAAGAAAATGAAGAAAAAGCCACAGGCTGGAAGAAAATATTTGTGATACGTATATCTGACAAACTACTCCTATCCAGAATACAAATCAACAACACTGGAATACCATCCAATTAAAGATGGGCAAAAGACTTGAATAGGTACTTTAAAAAGGAAGCTATATATGAATGACCAAGTCTATCAGGAAAACTAAAAACACTAAGAGTTACCTCAAATGTGCTAGAGTGGCTAAAATTTTAAAAGGATGGACCATATCAGTGTTGGTGAGGAAATCAAGCAACTGGAAATGTTCACTGGAACTGTCATAAAATAGTAGAATCACTCTGAGAAGCTCTTTGGCTGTTTCTTATACAAAAGTTAGACATTCAGTTGCTATGACTCAGCAGTTCTACTCCTAGGTATCTATCCAAAAGAAATGAAACATGAGCACAAAAAGGACTCATACCAGAATGTTCTTAGCAGCTTTATTCATTATTCATAATAGCTCCAAACCGGAAAAAACAAAAACCAAGTCTCCACTTGGTTGCTAAGCTACTTAGCAATAAGCAATGAACAACTGATACAAGCAATGACCTGGATGAATCTGAACATCATGTTGAGTATAAGATGGCACAGAAAAGCATATTGTATGATTCTGTTTCTGTGAAGTCCAGCAACAGGGAAATGAAATCTGCTGATGGGGGTCAGCAGATGGGGAAGGGCATAGTGGGTGGTAAGCAACAGACTAGAACGGGGATCAAGGGAACTTTCTGCCATGATGAATATGTTAAGCATCTTGTTTTGGGTGGCATACAATCGTCAAAGCTTATCACACTGAACTTTTAAGACCTGTGCATTGCATTTTCGGTAAATTTTACCTTAATTAAAACATAAAGCCCAAGCTTCTTCAGGTAGCTTGGAATGCCTGCTACCACCCAACTTTTATTTATCTCTGACTTCATCTTTTGTTTAAACTCTGGGCACAGATCCAGGTCTAATTCCAGACACTGAGATGTTTGCGCTACAAATGTTCATAGTTTGATCCTCAGAATAAATCCAAATTCTATTCTGCTCTCTCACTTCCTTCCTTCCTTTTTCTTTCATTGATTCATTCAATCAGTGCTATTCTAGGCATTGGATATACAGTGATGACAAACAAGCTAGAAAAGATCCTTGCTTTCCAGAAACACATAGTCTAGGTGGGGAAACAGATTAGGAACAAGTATAATACTTGGACACTGATGAGTGATATGAAATAAGCAAAGCAGTCTTATAGGATAACGAGTGACTAGTTGTCAGGGGAGTATTCGTTAAGGCAGGGGTCCCCAAGCCCTGGGCTGCTAGCGGTCCACAGCCTGTTAGGAACCAGGCCGCACAGCAGGAGGTGGGCAGTGGGCGAGCTAAAGAAGCTTCCTCTGCCACTCCCCACCGCTCTCCACCGCTCCCCATCGCTCCCATTACTGCCTGAACCATCCCCCCAACCCTTCCGGTCTGTGGAAAAACTGTCTTCCATGAAACCGGTCCCTGGTGCCGAAAAGGTTGAGGACCACTGAGTTAAGGAGTTTAGGGAGGACATTCGGAGGAGGAGAACTTAGAGCCGACGTTGATCAGGGGTTGCCAATGCAGGAACCTAGGGGAAGAGTATTTCTAGAAGAGGAAATAGGAAGGGTGCAGGTCCCAGGAAAGGAATCATCTTTGAGTGTGTGAGGAAAGCACGTGGGAAGTAGGAAGCCACAGGCCTGCAGCAGAGGGAACCACGGGAGCCAACCGGGTAAGTGAACGTGGGGAGAGGGAGGCGGAGGCCAAATTATGCACGAGTTTGGACCTCATCCATTCATTATCGGTTTTAAGCAGAGAAGTACCATGACCTGCTTTCTGTTTTAAGTGGTTATTTTAAGAGGAAGCAATTAGTTTCGTAAGAGGCTCTTGTGGAAATCCAGGGGAGAGATGATGAAGGTTTGAGCCAGGAACAGAGATGGGAGCTTGTGCACAGAGTAACCAAACTGAGAGAATCTTGGTCACATCTACACTAAGGCTATTCACAGTCCTTGGACACTCTAATTCCAGACCTACTCTGACCACTTCCTTACCTCCTCTGAAATTCCCCACTGTATCAGTTAACTAGGGTATGTCTTGCTCCACTGGGGCTGCTATAACAGAATACCATAGAGTGGGCGGCTTATAAACAGCAAACACTTATTTCTCACAGTCTGGAGCCTGGGAAATCTAAGGTCAAGGCCACACCAGATCTGGTGTCCGGGGAAAGTCTGCTTTCTAGTTGACAGGTGGCTGTCTTCTCACTGTGTTCTCACGTGCTGGAAAAGTCAAGGGAACTCTCTGAGGTCTCTCTTATCACCTTTGTCCCCTTTATAAGGGTTCTACCCTCATGACCTAATCACTTCCCAAAGGTCCCACTTCCAAATACCATCACAATGGGGACTAGGATTTAACATATGAATTTCGGGGAGACACAGCAGTCTACAGCAGGTCACAATGGCACTATGTAACCAACTATGCAAAAACACAGAGACTTAAAACAGCAGTCACCTATTCTCACTAATCCGTGGGGCATCTGGGGATTGGCTCCTACAGGCTGAGCCTCCTGGGCATCTGTGGCTCGGGATGGGGAGGGCTGGCTAATCCAGCTGAGCTCAGGTGGAGTGGCTTGGCTCTGCTCCCAGGACTCTCACTTTCCTCCTGGGACCAGCAGGCTAGACCAGGAACGTCCTTCTCATGGCTATGGCAGAAGTGTCCTAGTCCAAGTACAATCATGCAGACACTTTAATAAAGCTTCGTCTTGTGTCATGTATGCTAACATCCTATTGGCCAAAGTAAGGCCTGAAAGCCTAAACCGGGAATCAAGTAGCCAAGAATATCTTCTGCCACTTTATGGGAGAAACTAGAGTCACATGGCAAAGGGCATGCATATAGGGCAGAGTGAAGGTGTCCCCCGAATGCAATCTGCCACACTTATTATCAGGTTCCTGCCTTTGGCCACAAGAGTGATTGGTCAAATACAGTGGCTCTTTCAGTATAGGTGGGCCCTCCTTGTTTCTATGGGGACAGCTCAAGGCATGAGTATTATTAAGGATGGGTTTGAAGCAACCATTGCTACTCAGTTAGGAAGTTGTTGTTGCTGCTGCTGCAAGCTGCCTCTCTGTCCCCAAGGAAATGTTCTAAATGTGGTAGTTTATTAATAATAAAGAAGATGGTACCTGTGACAAGAAAAAAGAATGTAGCATTCAGTAGTGAAAATAAGTGGACTTCCTTGAGAAGGCTGCACTGCACAGAAATACAAACTAGGAATATGAATGGGGCTTCCTGAAACGACTCTATAAAGTTAATGTTTTAAACAATGTTTCAACTTCAGATCTTGAACACTGATGAACCACCGTGTCTATGAGCTAAATGACAACTTCAGCTCGTCTGTCCCCAAGTAGGTGAGACTAAAGCTTCAGACTGAGGTTCCATCAATTGCCCAACAGTGACAAAGGGCCTCAGCCTTTTCACCTGGCAGATGATCTCCATCAAGGCGAAGCGAAGCCAACTCCAGGTGAGTCTGAGACTGATAATGAGAGGGTATTTTGGACACTGCCTGAATAAGTAGGAAGAAGTGAAGAAAGTTGGTTCTCTGAGGAACGAGCTGTTCCACCTCTTTGTTTTGATAGCAGAGTTATGCACAAAATAATGTGTAAAATGGGTGCAACATAAACAAATCTTCATAGTGACTCTGAGCTCACCAAGCGTGAGCACTTGGTTGAAGCGGCCAAACGGCATATGCATCTTCTGCGGGACTTAACCAACTGGAGGAAGAATCCTTGCAACTGTGGTCTTTGTGTGTGCGTGAGTGTGTTTATGTGCATGTTTCACATGCGTTCCGCAAACATTTGCTATATACTTGTTCTTTAGAAGACATTATGCACGAGCTGGAACAGGAAAGAAAGAAAAAAAGGACTGATTCTGCTCTCATGGGCTCCTTTTCCTCCAAGTGAGGAAGAAAAATGTGTGAACAGATCATTTAGATGCTAGGGACTGTACTGTGCTCTGTTCGTTCATCTGTGTGCACCTCTGTGTTCATCTGAGCTAGGGACTGTACTGTGCTCTGTTCGTTCATCTGTGTGCACCTCTGTGTTCATCTGAGCAGGATCCTGCCTTATAAACATGCCTGTGACTCCTCTTATTTCCAAAGCCACCCTGGAAACCCAGTAAGTAAACTTTAATGGGTGTCCCAGGGGTCATCAGTGGAAAAGCCACGCTTCTTGTTTTGGCTTGAAAGCTCATGAGAGGTCAAGGTGGGGAAGATTCTCCAGGCTCCCCCTACTTACCTTGCCTTCTTTCCGGAGGAAGGACAGAACTCTAGATGATGAGGAGGGCAAAGGGAATGGAGAAAAGACCAAGAATTTAAAGGAATGAAGGAGCTTCATGCTCTCCCAGCAAATAGGCCCCTTAAATTCATCTAGCCATACAGAAGCATATCAGGTCAATGTTTGGAGTGGAGAACCTGTAAGGATCCAGATGTAGACTGTGACCTAACAGTTCTGGGCAAAGTTTCAACTTTCCTAGTCACTGCAACGTAGCGCTAAGAACAGCGTTCTTCTCAGTAAAGAGTGAAGACTCTACTTGTGCCAAGGTACTCATGCCCTTCTCCCAGGGACTGAGATGTTTTCATTTTTCTGTTCCCTGCCCCCAGCGACAATGGGTTGCCATCAGTGCCCTTTACCAGTGCCTTGAAGAAGTTTTTCTTGTTCTACTCTGATGCAGATTAAGACTTTCGTTCCTCAGAGAAGGTGAGGTAGACAGGTCTGGGTGGAGTTTCAACAGTGGCTGCTGTTCCCTCCCTCAGCCAAAACCATGCGGGAGGAACCCTCAGGATCCCACACCCCACATTTCCCCTATGAGTGCCTGGTGGAATTCTTGGAGAAAATCCTGCAACCTGGGGTAAACTTTCCTGTATCTGCAGTTCCCAGGATGTCCCATTAGCAGTCTAGCCTATGGTAACACATTTTAGTGATTTGTAAGCAATTTCTAACTGAATTTTCTTACCCCTTTTTTTTTTTTTTTTGTGATACGCGGGCCTCTCACTGTTGTGGCCTCTCCCGTTGCGGAGCACAGGCTCCGGACGCGCAGGCTCAGCGGCCATGGCTCACGGGCCCAGCCGCTCCGCGGCATGTGGGATCCTCCCGGACCGGGGCACGAACCCGTGTCCCCTGCATCGGCAGGCGGACTCTCAAACAACTGCGCCACCAGGGAAGCCCCCTTCTTACCCATTTTATGTGACATCAAGTGACATCTGCCCAGGTAAGCAAATGCTCAGATCTTATTTCTTCCTACAGACACCCATCTCTCTCCAGATTTCGGTTAGTTCTTTGCCCTGCTACGTTGTTTTTTGGTTTTGTTTGGTTTTGTTTTGTTTGATGGGTTTAAGAAAAGCAATTAATGTTCAATGTGTCTGGACTTTTTTCTTTTGTAAGGGTGGGAGCAATGCTCTTTCCAGCTCTACATCTCCAAGCTTAGTTGCTGGTATATTGGATCAGAGTTTTCCTTCAATTTTTCCCTATCTGTGCCCAGGGATTTGGTTCAGTAGCAACTGATTCTCTGTTCCACGCTTCTCTTTTGCCAAAACTTCTGCTGGAATTTCCACCTGCCTCCCTTAAAGAGCTCACCCCATGTGATGGCAGAGTTTTGCAGGATGCTATATGCTGTGACTATGTCATAGACATGGCTGGGTCAGAAAAGTAACGCATTACCAGACTTCTCTGAGCATCTGAAACCAGCTCTTAAAATGTCAAACGTCCCTGTGATGCCCTGCTGTTCCCATGAGGGAGGAGGAGGGCATAGAAGTGGTGCTATTCTTTATCCATGTAAGTCAGTGAGGTACCTATTAAACACCTACTGTGTGCCTAGGGTGGTTTTAAGCTCTGTGGAGGGCTATGGAACATGACCCTTGTTCTTAAACTTTTGGACAAGAAAGGGCAATGATCCAGACCTCTAGTTACATGAGTTCAAGTGCTCATAATTTTCAGGTGCTGAGGGTCCCTAAAATTGTCAAGCTTATAATTAGGAAAACTCTCAGTCCCACAAATATAGTCCAAGCCCGAGCCTCAGTATTCACCAGCAGTAGACAGGCTGCCCCTCATTTGCTTCTGATCTATCCCCTGATTTCCCAGTTACTGATCCTATTGTACAGCAATGACTACGTGGCTTTTAGACACAGCTTTGCCCCTTAATTCTGTCTCTTTCTTCCAAGACAGAAACTAATACCTGCACTTTTCCAATGATGATCTCTGATCTCAATGATTCCAATGATAATCCAGTTTCATTTTTGCTCTAATCTCTGTGTCTCTTTTTCATGCTTTTTCTAGTCACATCATCCCAGTGTAGCTGGCTGTCACAATGTAGCCTTCTATCATCTCTCAGTGATACATGGTTGGTTGGCACCACTAAAGCCCGATCACTCCTTTTCTTGCATCCCTCTCCCCCAGGTCAGTCACAGAGTAGCATCTGAAGGGCTGGGAAGAAGAGCAAGTGGAAGTGGTGGGATGAGCCACAGGCATTGGTGACACAGAAGTGAAATACTACTGTTGAGGGATAGGAAAGACAGTCTCGGGACCTGGGCTCTTAGGCTGATACTCTATTATATGAAAACAAAGCCAGAAAATGAAGAGAAACAGGCAGTTAGAGGCATGAGATTTGGAGTCCTACCAATGTGGGGACCAATCCAGGCTCCACAGGTGAGTCTATTGAGTGACCTGGAGCACAAGTCTCAACACCTCCGCTTCTCAGCCTCATAGACTCACATGAGGATTACATATGCTTTATGCAAAGCACCTGGCACATCATCTGGACCATGAAACATACTCAGTAAATTCAAACGGCTGCTGTAATTATAGCTGATACTGTAAGTGGACCTTGGCCACAAAAGACCAGGAAGAAGCCCAGTTTCCCAACACAGTGAAGATACAGTTGGAGAAATAAGGAAAACACGATTAGATTCCTGCCCAGCTGAGTGTTAAATAGAGACTCTGGCTCCAACTAGATGTAGCCAAGATGAGGCATTTCAATAACCTGGCTGTGTCTGTTTCTGGTCCATTTCCCTCTGTCAAGGCAGAAGGAAGGGGAGACACTACCATTTCCTGAAACTTCCTATACACCAGCCACCATTGCTAGTTACCTTTAATTTTCATTCCTCTTAGTTTATCAACTGCCTTTCACTCTACACGTCCCAACCTCCAGGGTAGCCAATGGAGGGATAGGAGCAGTGGTATCATAAACTCCTTTCCAAATACTCAGTCATACAAGCAGTCAACATTACTCCCTGAGCATGTATTCATGTGGGAACTCTGCTGTGTGCATGTAGACATTTCCCCTCCAAGGGTTCCTGTAAGTCAGCTTCCAGGACATTCTGCCTTAGGGCATTGCTATTGTGGTCACACACCAGCACAATAAATAATCTGAACAAGCTTCCTCAGGTACAATATTTATGGTTCAGTTTGAAGCAAAGAACAGTCAGAGGCAATGGGTAAAAACTAATTTACTGTAATGTCACCGTGGATATATAGCAAATAGCTGTAAACAAGTATGTACAATATAATTAAAAATATGATAACATTATAAAATAGGATGATGGCTAGTTAGAGAGGAAGATCTATCAAGTAGGAATATGTGTATATCACTTGAAATATTGCCTCAATTACTTGAAGTCATCAGCTCAGGCTCCTCATCTCAAAAAACAATCCCAGGGGCTTCCCTGGTGGCGCAGTGGTTGAGAGTCTGCCTACCGATGCAGGGGACACGGGTTCGTGCCCCGGTCCGGGAAGATCCCACATGCCGCGGAGCGGCTGGACCCGTGAGCCATGGCCGCTGAGCCTGCACGTCCGGAGCCTGTGCTCCGCAACGGGAGAGGCCACAACAGTGAGAGGCCCACGTACCGCAAAAAAAAACCTTACAAATGCCGACTTCAAATGACAAACGCTGTTTATTTCTACACTTGGTTTCCTTTCATTCCATCTGTCCACAGAAATTTCCCTTCAGAGTCTGTTGAACAAATTGCTGCAAGACAAGGATAATACTCAAGTTCTTGAACTCTACCCTGTCTCATTCCTGACTCCTCAATGGATCTTAGCCTAAGAGTTGAGTTAGAGAAAGCATCCTTAAATCTCTCAGTGTAAGACATCCAAGAATGCTCACGCACGAAAGCAAGGGGGAAAAACTAAAAGCAAATGCAATGGTTCATTAATAACACAATTAATTTACCTATTCCATTCCAAACAGGTGAACCAATTCTCTGGTTGCAAATGAGCTCAGACACCAGGTAGTGTGAAAACCTGTGGCTTCCTAGGGATCCCACAAGAGAGAGAAAGTGGATCCCTGCTGGCTGTGCTGTGTATTTCCAGCCCTTTCACCCTTCTCAGTAAGGCTGTGTCAACCTTTACAAAACCGACCCTGAGTTATTTTTTAAAAAGAAACTCAAAATTTATCTCTAGTTCTGCATCATTCTCCTCAAGCTACTTCTCATGCTTGACGTCTGGTTCCTTCCAGCTACAGAACTCTCTCTTTTCCCATTTCCATCCTGGCCTCGATACTTAGCACTTCGCTCACTTTTCCTTGCTATGATCAGGATTCTTATCACTCACTATGTGAAGCAGCTTGAGGAACAACTCCTACCTGAATCATTGAACATCTAGAACTCTCTATTATTCATTTCTCTCATGTGCAATTTCCCAAAAGGTTTGCCTTGTCCTGGTCCACAAGTAAAGACCAAGTGTCCACTGCCTACTTGGTTTGTGTAGTTTCTGAGGTTTCCTGTATTACGCCCTGGTCCACCTAGAGCCAACCCAATGTCCTGTTAGTGTCCTTACTATATGCAGATTCTGAATTAATACAATAAGTATTTTCACTCTCCTCACCATGACCTATCTGGACATTTTTTTCTCTTTCCTTTTACTCAATTAAATGTTACCCACACCCCATGTTCTGATTCAAATTTACCACTTCCGTGAAGCTCCCCTCACTTTTCTCTCCTTAACTAAGCTCTTGTTTTAATTGTCTTAAGCAGCAACAAAATCATAATTGATAATTGCTTTATATCTTCACACAAGATTTGGAATTCCTTGAGAAGAGGGATTACACCTTATTAACATTTATCCCTCTTAGTGATGTTAAAAAACAAGACAACAGACCCCAAATGGAGTCACTTATGGTAAGCCCCACATCACCAAACTGAGACTTATAGTTTCAGATCTCCCAGACCAGTCCGTCAGGAATTACCTAATCAGCATTAGTTAGGTCATCTGCCTGATGGACCCCTGCATCCCCTAAAGGAAAGTAACTTTGCAATAACCAACCTGCTTCTTTGCCCAGCATAACTTCCTTGTTTCTGCTCCCTTCTGGCTATTAAAGTCTCTTTTTGTACAGCTCCTTGGAATTCCTTGCTACCTGCTAGGCTGGATGCTGACTGATTCAAGTCAATTTTTCCTCAAATAAACTCTTAAAGTTTTTAATATGCCTTAGTTTATCTTTCCACAGTTCTGGTGTCAGAAGAGGGAAATGAAGGAATGTCTCCCAGGAGCAACAAGTAATCAGGCAGATACACCGGTCTGAACCCCTGAGCTTGCTCCTTTCTCGCTGCCTCTGCAGGTCATGAGTAAGTCCCTCTCAGATTCTACCTCCACAGCTTTTGTGTTACGAACTTTCAGACTTTATTTGAGTGTTTCTTTTTCTGGACTGGGTCCAGAAATCAACCTGAGTTGGAATAAGTCTAACTTTGAAACTGGACTGGGTCCAGGGTCAGACTGGGTCTGATTTAAGCTGCACTGGGTCTGGGTGAGGCCTCGGGTAAATAAAATTTTGTGTTAAGGCTGAACAAGGACTTTCCTGTGGCGCAGTAGTTAAGAATCCACCTGCCAATGCAGGGGACACAGGTTCGAGCCCTGGTCCTGGAAGATCCCACATGCCCTGGAGCAACGAAGCCCGTGCACCACAACTACTGAGCCTGTGCTCTAGAGCCCATGAGCCACAACTACTGAGCCCGTGTGCCATAACTCCTGAAGCCTGCGTGCCTAGAGCCCGTGCTCCACAACAAGAGAAGCCACCGCAATGAGAAGCCCACGCACTGCAACGAAGAGTAGCCCCTGCTCGCCACAACTAGAGAAAGCCCGCGCGCAGCAACGAAGACCCAATGCAGCTAAAAATAAATAAATTAAAAAAAAAAAAAAAAGGCTGAACAAGCATGCTAACCTTACCAAAGATAATTCTGAATTACAGAGGCCACAGTGGAGACCTTTTAAACTTAATAAGCTTATCCATTTATGAGATGTCCTAGAGAGAAAAGGGTCTCAGCTAAGCACTCATCATAAAGGGTAGAGGGAAACGTATTTCTCCTCCCGTACAGTTTCTGGTGACAACGATGGGACACCCCACTGGCTCCAGAGCCTGTAGAGGGAATTCTGTGAAAACTCACAGAACCCAGCAAAGGGTGAGAATTCTTACCAAAGTCAGCTCTCTTAAATCTCTAGCTGTAGTGACTGGTTCAGAGAGGAAGGTAAAATTTCACGTTGTCCCTTCCTTTCTAATTTCAGATTAGTAGGTCAAAAAAAGATCTTTTTTTCCTAAGAATTAGATCTTTGAATTATGACTTATGAATCTGCTTCTGGGTAGTCATTGGTTATTGATTCTTTCCCTCCCAGGGACAGATATCGCCTTCTTGTTGTCTTATTTTGTGTCTTAAAAACTTGGCTTGGCAAATGTCAAGTTGGGGGCCCTCCAAAATATGGCTGGACAGAAATGTGGGTTGTACTCCACTTGTGGCTAGGGTCTTACCACTGTTACTGGCTGTCAGAGAATTGTCTAAGTCTTTCTTTCTTTTGGTTATCTTTTGCGGGGGCTCTGGACCTTGGGAGGGTAATATCTTTGGAACCCACTTTGGGGACGCCTCTTGCATCCAAGGGATTTGTTCAGTACTGCCAGGAATATTTACCATTTGCCCCAGCTGAAATCTCACAAGATATCTGACTTTTTTAATAGTTCTCTGGTGAGAAGTTGGCCAGATTGGAAGCTGACATTGGGAGCCTGATAGAAACTTTTTTGAAAGCCTTCTTCCCTAAGCTAAAATGAAACTCTGTACCCAGAAAGAAAGAGAAACATTTTGAAAGAAAAGCATTCCAAGACACATAGCTCTAAATCTAGAACACAGGAATCTTCTGATTTTCATCTTAGATGAAGATATTCTCCCTGGTCTAAAGGAGCGAGCGGAAGATAATATGGTCGGACGGGTATGCCACTCGGTATCACTCAGGTTACAATCCAATTCTTTGAGGAAGTGAAAACAACTATACTTGTCCTATAGATTTAGTCTTTACAAGAACAGAAATGAGGATCCAGGAAGAGTTTAAATCCCACTTACCCTTTTTGCTAATCCCAAAACCTCCCCTACCTAGTCTTCTCAAAAGGCTTGTAGATATCGTAAAAGATCTGGACTTTGGGAACGAAATTTCTTCTTCGTGGAACTTGCATTCTTTCTGAAAATTAGGCCTGCAAAACATCTGAGAAGTCTCTTCCACAAATATTAGTGAAGAGCTTGAGCCGTCTGCCATCTGAGCAGATACACTTATTCCATCTGCCAGAAACACAACTCGGATCCCACTGTGCTTTTATAAACTAGTGAGTCTTACATGATCATACCTATCTCATGGCTAAAATTTGAAAATGAAAGCTATAATACCTCTGTTTGCATCTGTCTGTATGTTTATGTTTATTTTGGTATGTATATTATACATGTGTGACATTTTTCTATGTCCAGATGGCATTGCCAAAATTAATCTGTAAGAGAGCTCTAGTTAATTGGCTTAAAGAAAAATAATTGCTTATCGAAGTCATTGTTCTCTCAGAAAATAGAAACTAACCCAAATGTTTTTCAAATTTACATGATCAAGGATAATCTTCAGTAAATAAAAGCTAGTGTAAGTTTGTTGGTTTAATTAAAATAGGCATGTCTTCAAGGCTTTCAGCATTAAATTTAGTGCAGACATGCAACTTTTATTCTACTGGAATTTACTAGTCAAATAACTTATCTCTGTTACAAAATTTGTCAGCAAGAAAAATAACTTTTAAAACAATGGTTAGATGTTTAATGTCTTGTGAAATATTCATGGGTAATCTAAACATGATTGCTTTTAACAAGTAAATTAAACAGATGTAAGAAGAATAAAAGTTTATAAATAAACTTTTGAACAGTGATGAGGTTTTATAAAATACAGTTTTTAGGATCCTTTGGTAACTTGAAACCTCAGAGTTTTGCTGACTTAAGTTAAATGGTGGAAATTAATTGACTAGGTCATTTCCAATTAAAGTAAAATACTGAAACATTAACTAATCAACATATGGCTCCCTATCACAGAATAAACTAAAGATTGGGTCTCTCGGGCTTCCCTGATGGCGCAGTGGTTGAGAGTCCGCCTGCCGATGCAGGGGACGCAGGTTCGTGTCCCGGTCCGGGAGGATCCCACGTGCCACGGAGCGGCTGGGCCCGTGAGCCATGGCCGCTGAACCTGCACGTCCTGAGCCTGTGCTCCGCGGCGGGAGAGGCCGCAGCGGTGAGAGAGGCCCGCGTACCGCAAAAAAAAAAAAAAAGATTGGGTCTGTCAGTAAATATATTTTGTGCCACATTGAAAAATTTACTATAAGGAAGAATGTACTTCTAGAAATTATAAATAAATCTATAAATTTGTCAGTCCACAGATGCTAGTGTAATAGTTCTTAGTTTTCACTAGGAATTAAGCATTCTAAGGGTTAAGAATTCTAATCATTATATGTAATTTAAAACTACTTAGAAATAATAAGGGTGAAAAGAAACAACTGTATGAAAAGTAGGCAAGAAAAGTAAGATGATTGATTATTCCAGAATGAGAGAGAGGGAAAAAAATAGAACAAAACCTGCATGAATGTTAAAACGTTGTAGAAGGTTTGTGAAAAAGGAATCGTGGGAAAGAAATTTTATGTGTGGTCAAACTGGCTAAGATTGGAATGGATTTATTTAAATTTTTTTAAAGTGAGTTTTAATATCAAAGGTGCACTGATGCAAAAACTAGAATTTTTTTTTTTCTGTTAAAAGGATGAAAGTTTTTTTAAGGTATTGTTCTGTTCCTGTTAAGAGATTTTGAAAGATTTTTCTTTAACTTTTAAGTAATCTGTTTAGAAAGCAAAGATTTTGTGTTTTACTTTGCTTCATGTTGTCTTCATCAAGTCTTTGATTACTTAAGAAAACTGAATCTTCTCAATATTAAAAGAGCTAAGTTTTGCTCACAACCATGTAACCCCTTCTGTATTTGTCTTTAAAATCTTTTATTGTCACTTTGGTTAAATAGCTAATTAAGTATTGTTTCATGATGATCTGTGATCCTTTTTAATCAAGTGTCCAAAGCCTTTTGATATTTTGGACAAACGTCCCAAAATAAAATTCTAAATTAAGTCTTTTTTTTTTTTTTTTTTTTTTTGTGGTACGCGGGCCTCTCACTGTTGCGGCCTCTCCTGTTGTGGAGCACAGGCTCCGGACGCGCAGGCTCAGCGGCCATGGCTCACGGGCCCAGCCGCTCCACGGAATGTGGGATCTTCCCGGACCGGGACACGAATCCGTGTCCCCTGCATCGGCAGGCGGACTCTCAACCAGTGCGCCACCAGGGAAGCCCTAAATTTTGACCTCAAACTAATTTGGGGATCATACAGAGGGCCCATGGAACATCTCAAAAAAATTGTTTTCTCTCCTTATAAAAAGAGAGATGTTAAACTAACTGGGCTTATTCGGTATGTTAAATTACATGGGAAGCATTTTCAAATAAGAAGTAATAATTATGCTGTCTTTGTATGGATATGTGGTATTCATATATGTTCCAGAAATTGTATAAAGTTCTGATTGTCCTGGTTTAGCATTTTCAGTTATAATTCTAGTTATTATCTTGAAATGCTGTATGTCACAGAGATAAGCAAATTTCCTTGTCAATTGCATTATAATGAATTATCGTCCGATCTTTAACCATGGCCATCTTTATGTGCTTTGTTTTAGAGATATTGTTTCATTCTGCTTTTGTATCCTCAAGGAGACTCACGAAAAGAACTGACAAGTACAGGTTTCTGATAACTTTCAGATCATAAAACTGAACTGGGTAAGAATTCTCAGAACTGGTGGAAAAAGTAGATTCAAGCAGAACAAGAATTAATTACACAGGACTGAATGAACTGATGAGGGTGGTTATCATTTGTATGACTTTTTGTTTGAAAAATTGCTGGTTCTTTAAGATTTAGTTTTCCCAGATTTAAGGAAACTTTTCCTCTTAATCTATCTATGACTTGAAAGCAATTTGGTAAAGTATATCTTTTGGAGCTAAGATAAAACAATTACTTTTCCCCCCTACCTGGACCCTCCAGAATTTGGAAACTTGGTGAGTATACTTATTTCAAGCAGTACAGTTATTTGCACAAATTCAACAAGAAACCGTTCTCGTAAAGGATACAAATGGAGGCTGGTTATATTACGAAGGCTTTGACCGGAATGTCATGTTTGAGAGAGATGTGCATAGACTCAGATGTGACCAGGCAGCTTTAAAGAGCTAAGTTTGACTTTATGGAGCCAATAAATCCCCCTGGGAAAATCGTCTTGGTACAGGGTTCCTGGCAGCTTTGCCAGCTGAGCAAGGAAGGTCACTTCCTGTCAGGCTCAATAACCTCAGGATATCTGGGGGACCTTGAGAAGAGAGGAATTCACCCAAACTACAGGTACGGCAGGCAGAATCATTATGAAATACTCCAGCAAAGCGGACTCAAAAAGAGCCTATATGGTCAGTCAGTATTCTTGCAGCACTTATGAAAACTGTCAGGCCCCATTTAATGAAAACAAATTAGCTGTACTGTGATTATATTTGGTAAGAATAGGGGTGACTACAGGGAGAAAAATTACGTTTACACCTTTGTAGGTAGTAGATTCCAATCCTGTTATTTGTCCTTAAGGTTTTGTTATATACCTGAAAACTGGACTGAATTCCAAATTCTTCTAGTTTCTTCAAATATCTGGCTACCACTCTCCAAACTAACACTTCCAATTTTCTCATGCCCTTTTGATTGGAATCACTAAGAACAAAGTCTGTCTCTGAACCTCCTTAGTAGGCATTATACCAGGTCCTCTTCACTACCTAGACAGCAGCCAAACTTCAGGGATTTGAACCTTGGGTCCCTAACTCCCTATTAAAAAGGACTCCTTCTTCAGACTCTTGGAACTGTACACCAGCTGGAGATCTAAAATGAAAATTGACTAGGGAGGTTTCTCCCAAGAAGCAGAGGACAGCTTGGGTAGGCAGCTCTCCCAAGATCATAGATCAAGATCTTCATCTCTAATGTGAAACCTTTATTCCATTGCCTTTTTGCTGCTGATTGCTTTTCTCTCTGTTAATGTATGGGAAGGGAGTGTTCCTTAACTCTGGCAACGATCCCTGAATCTGCTGCTAAAGCAACAACTGCCCAACAAAAATCCTTAGACTCTCTGATCAAAGTTTACATATGGTCAGTTGGCTTAAGAAAGTGACTCGTTCAATGGGGTCTTTCTTTGACTTATTTGATTTTGATTGGTTTGGTTCTTGGGGACCATAGCTACAAACTGCACTCCAGACATTAGGAATTATCCTTCTAGGAATAATCATAATAGTCTCCCTGGTGCTCTGTATTCTCCCAAAAGTTTTAAATGCATGTTTGCAGGCACTAATCACCAAGCAAATGATCTGTGTAAGGACAGAACATTGGAGCAAAGAGAATGACCAACTTAAAGAACATGAACACCACACAAAGATTCAGCGGTAACAGTGAGAACTCTGGAGTGGTAGCTGGGAGTGGCACTAATACCTTAAATTTTTATCAAGTCTCTCAGATAAGCTGAGAGTCTGATCAAAAGGAGGAAACTGTTAAAAACGAAAACAAGACAATAAGCCCATAATGGAGTCACTTATGCTAAGCCCTGTGTCACCAAACCGAGGCTTAACTTAATTACAGTTTTGGCTCTCCGAGAAATGGAATCTTAGGCTAGTCAAGCAGGAATCCCCCGGTCAGCACTACTTTGATAATCTGCCTGATAAACCCTGTCCATCACCTAAAGGAAATTAACTTTCAGCAATCCACCTGTTTTTTTGCCCAGCATAACTTTCTTATTCCTGCTCCCTTCTGGCTATAAATTCTGTGTAGCCCCTCAGAGCTCCTTTCTATCTGCTAGATTGGATGCTGCCTAATTCAAATCAATTTTTGCTCAGAGAAACTCTTAAAATTTTTAATATCCCTCAGGTTATCTTTTAAGAGTGCCTAGTATAACTGTTGGCCCATAGTAGACACTCAATAAATTATTTTGACTAATTGAACCAGGAAGAATGCTTGGCAATTATAGGATGGATATTTGGGGCCATATAAAAAGAAATTTCTAGTAATAAATATTGGGCAAAAAAAAAAAAAGTATTAATCTGTCTGAATTAGGGTCTAGCCCAGGGCCCACCAAGAAAGGACATTCTATTAACTAACCCCCAGCTTCGGACTGAGCTCTGAAGTGTTTACCACTGGATAAGAGAGGAAATGAGAGGTATGGAAGTCAGGCAGAATAGATAAAAAGAATAAGAGCTAACAGTGCATAATACATGCCAGGCACAGTCCAGGACACTTTACATATATTAGCTTATTTAATCTTCACAACAACCTTCTGAGGGTCATTACTCCAGTTTTTAGAAAAGGAAACAAACTGAGAGGTGAGGCAACTTGCCTGAGTTCATGTAGCCATTAAGTAGCTACATTGTTTCTCAGCATAAATATAATTAGTGCCCTGGAGAAGAGAACTAAACAACATAACATCAAATGTATTTAAAGGAATAATTCAAGAAAAACGTTGAGAAACAAAAGATCTGAACTTATGTACTGAAAGTACACACTGTGTCCCTGGAAAAGCTTGATAGAGAATCAGTATTACCAAGACAATAAAGTTACTCGGCTTGAAATAGAAAGAAAGGAGGCAAAAGCAAAGCCGAGTCTTAAAAAAACGAGAGAAATCAACTGGCTTCCCATTACTCTATAGCAAGGTTCATCACTAGAAAACACTTGAGCAATATCAAGAGTCTAACTTAAGAATTTCACATCCAACCTAACTGTCACTCAAGTATAAAAACACAAACACTTTTGGTCCTACAAGAGCTTAGGTAATACACTCCCCATGAGCCTTTCTTGAATAAGCTACCAAAGAATAAACTTCAGTCAAGAAGTGAATAATGATGAGACGTTGGCAAAAACACTGGAATCGAATCCAATTTTACACAGAATTAGGTACAAAACAACGGAAAATGTTATAAATGACAACTTAGAAATTATATAATTAGCCAAAATAAAAGCAAAAAGGAGAAATAAGTTGAAAGGTAATATTGGTACCCTGGTTTCCTCATGTTTTATGGTGGGGGATCAAAAGATGTTCTCTAAAACTGATCAATTAAGAATGCTTTAATTTAAAACAAACAATAACAAAGTCAGAAAAGAAAACAAATTACATAGCTGCCCTTTCAGGTTAGGCTAATAAAGTTTTTTCAGTCTTTTCCTATTGGGATAAAGGAAGATGTATTTAGACGAAGTCCAAATGAAAAGAGGCTATATCTGCATATGTGATGCAGGACATAAATGAAGAGACAAGCTTGTACCATCTATTCCAGTGGAGTCCTGGGGATATTCTTACTGATTCTGGTTGAAAGTAGAGGGCAGAAATAGAAATTCCCTCATATTTAAAGCTATGGATGGGCTAGGTGAGTGTAGGAGACAAGGCATAGGTCTCATATAAGGGACAAAAAAGAGATCGCAGATGACAAAGATGGAGGGGTAGCAACATAATGTATGGATGGGCGCTTTAGAGAAATTTAAATAGAATATGAGCTATTGAAATAGTTTTATACACAATTTAAGTACCAATTTAAAGTTTAAAAAAACTTGCACCCTGCTCAAAACTTTTCCTCCAGTGCAAAGAGCTACCTAATCACCTTCCAGCAACATCCTACCTATACTTCATGATTCAAGTGAATCCTGTCCCCACTAAGAAGCCTTGATCAGCTTGACTGCAAGGGAAATCTGCACTGCCTCTGTATGCTAGGGCTGTAATGCTGTCTCTATCCTGCCCAAACTCAAGGGGCCATTGATTTAAACTCTCTCTTGACAATATCTTCTAATCCCTTCACCCTATATTCACTCACTCCGAAAGCCAGCAAATGTTTTTGAACAAAGAGGTACAGATGTTGAGTATCTGCTGTGGGGGATGAGAGAGGTAGCTGGACAGACATTGAGAAAGACGTGGAATGACATTCACACCTCGGCTGAGGTTGAAAGCAATACATTTTTAGACATGACCAGGTGTGGTTCTGGGTAAAGAGGTCCACACTTGGATCTAATAGGCTTTAATCTCCTACCTTCCTGGTTTTGAATTCTAGCTCTATCGCTTCCTACAAGCTGCAGGTCACAAACTCAGCTGTGCACAAGACACAACGTTCCTTATTACTATGTCTTCCCTGCTTCCCCAGAGCTGTGTCTATGCTGTGAGGGGCTTACTTGGTACCAAGGCATCAGCAGACAGCCAGGGCTGGGGGTGGGGCCTCCGCTCCTGGGTGATTCTACCTGTCCTCACTGGCATCCCAGTAAAGAGTTTTTGTTCCTACGTGGTTTTCTGTCTAATCCGCAGGCAAGGCTGTGTCGGGCCAGTGTGCCTAAGCCCCCTTCTCCCAAGTCTACCCTGAGACGTGGAACCTCAGAGTCCACCAAAAGTGACCCAGGTCCCTTTGCTTTCAGATCCCCTTGAACTGTACATGTTTTCTTCTTGCTGCCAAGGGCTCAGCTCGAGGGAGAGGAGGACAGAGATCGATGTCAAGGTCTCCACTTCCAGTGTCCACTCTTCCCTCCTCCCTCTTCTCTTCCCTCTTTCTGGGAATATGTTTGAGTCTTGGTTTGGAGGGGAGGGAGGGATGGATCATGAGGTGCTCATCATTCAATGCATCCGGCCCTCTCAGCCTAGGCTTTTGAGACTCAAAAGCTAGTAATTGATTGATATTCATTGTGCCATCCCTTCTCAGAGCAAATAAGAATATTTTAGCTGACTGTGTGGTGGGGGAGGGGTCCCCAAGACCACTCCCAGGCTCAATTATTTGCAAGGAGCGCTGATAGGAATCTTCATAAAGTTGTACTCGTGGCTATGATGCGTTAGAATGAAAAATACATACAAAGCAAAAGGTGCGTGGGAAATCCCGTGCAAGCACCCAAGACTCCTTTCCCAGTGGAGCCACACAGGTTGGGCTTAATTCCCCCAACAATGGGTTGTGAATACCCTTGTGAAGTGTCGTCTACCAGGGAAGCTCATTAGAGAGTCAGTGCCCAAGGATTTTGTTGGGGGCTGGTCACGCAGGCACCCTCTGCCTCGCAGGCACCAAAATCCAAGACTCCCAGAAGGAAAGCAGGTGTTCGGCAGAAACCACATTGTTCGTACAAATAGTTTAGACACGGTGAGGCCGCTCTTTTCAGTGAAAGTGGTGGGAACCTCCCAAAATCCGAGTTACCAGACAACGGCCAAGGGCCAACCTCGTAAGCAGGCTGAGAGGAAGACCAGGGGATAAGCCTGAGTTAATATTTCAGAGATTTGTTACTCCCAGTTTACGGAAAAGCAAATAGAAGCTAGGAGAAGTAGAGGAACTGTTAAAAACACACAACCAAAAAAGCAGTAAAGCTTATATGTAAAATTCCTAATTGCTCACCATTCCTGCCTCTATTTCCTGTCCCTCACCTTGTTTTTAACCTTATATCCCATCCTGCATCAACTTCGCTACTTGTTCTTTAATCATTCTTTCAGATCTCCTTCAACCTTTTTCTATAGAAAACGCACTGAATTACTTGAGTGTTCTTTCCGGCCCCCTTCACCACCCCCCTGAGCTCCTGGCAGGTAGTTATGTCCTCTTGCTCATCCTCATAACCTAAGTCAATGAGTAATAGCATCTGTGAAAGGAAAAGCATTTCAAGATCAGAAACACAGTACCTCTGAGAGCACTCAGAGCATACCTGGGTCGTCAACACAGAAGAGCATACCTGAATATCGTCAAGGCCGGGTGACAGCTGGCGATGCCACTTTCTCCACCTGACCTGGCGTTCCATTTAGTCCCTTCAAGCCCAGTCCATCTTCTCATATGTGGGGCTCAGCAAGACTGTCCACTAAGTCGTCCATTTGTTTGAGAGGTCTGTCCTTAAATGAGAGAAGCGCCCCAGATGTACGTGTACTGATCATCAGCTGGCTGAGTCCAGGACAGGGGCTAAGGGGAGGAGAACCAGAAGAAAAAAAAGCAAGAGTTGTAGTTTTTAAATTTTATTTATTTCTTTTTCTATTCTTTTTAAAATTCTTTTCCCATTTAGGTAATTACAGAATATTGAGCAGAGTTCCCTGTGCTATACAGTAGGTCCTTGTTGGGTATCTATTTTAAAAATAGCAGTGTCCATCCCAAACTCCCTAACTATCCCTCTCCCTGACCCTTCCCCCGCAGTAACCATAAGTTCATTCTCTAAGTCTGTGAGTCTGTTTCTGTTTTGTAGATAAGTTCATTTGTATCCTATGTTTTTTAGATTCCGCATATAAGTGATATCATATGACATTTGTCTTTCTCTGTCTGACTTACTTCACTTAGTATGATAATCTCCAGGTCCATCTATGTTGCTGCAAATGGCATTATTTCATTCTTTAAAAAAAAGCAAGAGTTATCAAAAGACTCCTATAAATCATGAGCTGCAAGTGATTGTTCCCTTGGCTTGACCTGGCGGCCACTGCCCTCTGGCATCCTATGTTCACACCCTGCACTTCCAAGGGACCATCACCTGTCTGGACACCTGAACCGGTGTCAGCACGCGAGTAACACACAGGGGCCCTGATTTCTCAGCGAAGAGAAACCAGGAGCAGAGGTTTACCTTCACAAACAGTAGGCAGTCGCACACGATGACAAGTGACCAGAGGAATAGGTAACCAGTAGATTTAAAGGAAACATCAGTAATATATGTAGTGTGCATCCAGGAGAGGGAGCAAATTGTTGGCTGGAGAATTTTCTTTCTAATTAAACAAGTCATGTATGCCTGCATTTAGTCCTATAAATGAAAGTGTGTTCACCACAGAGGCATGAATCCTGTTAGGCCCTCCCGTACATAAGCTGTATGGCTGATCACCACTGATTGCTGTACTATTAGAGACTTGTATGTGGAGTGGCTTGATTGGAGCATGCCTGGCTCCTGAAAGGGCTCCCATGTGCTTTGCCTGAATGGTGGGCAATCAGCAGGGCTTCACACTGCCTGGCAATTCAATTGTAGGTTTGAGTAGTTGCAGGTTGGGGGATGTAGATGCAAACCATCAAATGGAATGCTTTCTTTACTCGGGTCAGAGAAAGGGAAAAGATGTCCATGGTGGCAAGGAGGCCTCGAGAGCCTCTTACCTTGAGTGCAGAGCCTGTGTGCAGACCCACCTGGCAGGTACCTCCCCAGATCACTGAACGATGCCTTTCCAGTGGACTCAGAGACTATGGTCACTTTTACTCCATATTATTCAGAAAAATTCCACCTGCAGCCTAAGCTGTCCCCTCCAGACATTTGTATCTCTTCAGAAATCACAAATGGAGGTAGACCAGGGAAGTAAGCTAAGGTCACCCGGGCTCTCACGACCACGCCTGTCCTTCCTGACCTGCAGACAGGCTCTGCAAGCTGCCTCTGACCACATCTTCTCCTTCCAACTCATTCACTCCCTCTTTGCTCTTCCTCTGACATGGACTCTGGCTCTCCAACACTTACATTTCCTTCCATCCAAAACATGTGTGCTACCCCTGTGTTCACAGCAGCACTATTCACAATTGCCAAGACATGGAAGCAACCTAAGTGTCCATTGACAGATGAACGAATAAAGATGTGGTACATATATACAATGGAATACTACTCAGCCATAAAAAATGAAAGAATGCCATTTTTAGCAACATGGATGGATCTAGAGATTATCATACTAAGTGATGTAAGTCAGAAAGACAAATACCATATGATATCACTTATATGTGGAATCTAAAATATGACACAAATGAGCTCTCTATGGAACAGAAACCAACTCACAGACATAGAGAACAGACTTGTGGTTGTCAAGGGGGAGGGGAGGGATGCAGTGGGAGTTTGGGGTTAGCAGATGCAAACTATTATATATAGAATGGATAAACAACAAGGTCCTACTGTATAGCACAGGGAACTATGTTCAATATCCTGTGATAAACCATAGTGGAAAAGAATATTTTTAAAAAAGAATGTATATGTGTGTATATATATATATATATATATATATATATATATACACACATATATATATAACTGAATCACATTTCTGTATAGCAGAAATTAACACAACATTGTAAATCAGCTATACTCCAATAAAAAAATAAATTAAAAACAAAAACGTGAGGTACGCAAAGGGCCACACATATGAAATAATCAGAATACACAAATGCATAGTGTCTCAGTCAGCTTGGCCTACTATAATAGAATACCATAGACTTGGTGGCTTTAACAACAAACACACTCCTCCCAGTTCCGGAGGCTGGGAAGTTCAAAATAGAGTGCTAACAGGTTCCACGTCCAGTGAGAACTCACTTCCTAGCTTGCAGGTAACTAGCTGCCTTCTCACTGTGTCCTCACATGGCCAACACATCAGAGAGCCCTCATCTCTTCCTCTTCTTATGAGGACACCAATTCCATCATGGGGGCCCCACCCTCATGACCACATCTAAACTGAATTACGTCCTACACAGACGTGGAGAACAAACTTAAGAACAAGGGGAGAAAGCTGAGGGTGGTGGTAGGATGAACTGGGAGATTGGGATTGACATATATACACTAATATGTATAAAATAGATAACTAATAAGAACCTGCTGTATAAAAGTAAAATAAAATAAAATTCAAAAAACAAAGCAAAAAAATAAAATAAATCAAAATGAATTACGTCCTAAAGGTCCTACCTCCTAATATCATCCCATTGAGGGTTAGGGTTTCAGCACACGAGTTTTAGGAGGACGCAAAAAAACAATCCACAACACACAGAGACAGAAAGCAATTTTGTCGTCGCTAAGGATTGGGGGAAGAATTAGGAACTCCTTAAAGGGTACAGTTTCCTTCTGGGGTAATGAAAATGTTCTGGAACTAATCAGAGGCAAAGGTTGTATAACATGGTGATTGCACTTAATGCTACAGAACCGTATACTTTAAAATGGTTAATAGAGTAAATTTTGTTATGCACGCTTTACCATCACCACCACAACGAAACGCTTGTCCTAACGCGGGATTAGTTTACATGATTAAAACAATTAGGGTTTAACTGTGAGTGGTTAATAATCCTATGCTTTTAATCAGTTTTACCAAAGCCTGAAGCCAAAGGATCAACTAGCAGTAGGAATTTCACAGGTATTAGAATCGATAGTCCAGAGTATCTCTCGTTTTTGACCTTCAATTACACCATCACACCACAGTCACTATACCACTGCAGTGGCTCACTATTTGGTTTATATATAAATTATGTGAGAATATATTTTCTCTCTCTCTCTCAGGTTTCTGGGTTGGTAGGAAGGGCATTTTTACGGGCAATGTTGCTGGTTAATTCAACAAACTCAGTCTTAACAGGCCTTGTCCTTCCCTCCGAATTACTAAATCAAGGATCTGTCTCCATCCAGCCAGTGACACCTGCGCTGCTCCTCTTAGCTTGAAACTTACCCCTTTATACACAGACACCCACTCCCTTCCCTCTCTTCCCGTAGTCTCATTCCTCCCCTATCAGCCCCATCCCTACCTACACCCTCCTTTAAACCCGTCAGAGCACATTTCTCAAATCATTACAAACAACATTTTCATACAAATAGATAATGAATACATGTCAGAATTTTATTTACCTCTTTACTGAGGAAACCAGCAGAATGACAGGACTGATTTGATGGAATATGAGAAATCAGGATTTATACAATCCATGGGGAAGAGAGGGCTGAAGTAAGACTGCCAAGGTAGGTACAAGACTAGTTAATGTCCTACAGGGTAATAAAACCTTTGGGCTTGTCTTCTTCTTTTCCAAGCAGAAAAAAAGGAAAATCATCATGCCTCACCGGGTTTCTGCAAACTGGCCTGTAACTGTGTAGGACTGTGAAATGTCTGAGCTTAAATCAGTTTTCGGTCAAAGCCAGTTACAAACCCAAGAGAGTCAGATGACCCTCCTCTGGACATATTAGAAAAAGCTCTAATATGGCACTGAAAGTTCATGTTACCATCTTTTTGGCCTTATTTCCAAGTTTTGCATTTTTTTTTTTTGAACACAGCTTTGCCATATGTTTTTTTTTTTTTGGACGTAACAACCTGACTCGGCCGCGGTCCCCAGCTACAATCAAACACTAATCTAGGTGTTGCTCATCAGCTGACTTTAAGTAAGGGATGTTATTTTGGATAATTTGGGTGAGCCTGATTCAATCCCTTGGAAAGCCATAAAAGCAGTGCTGGGGCTTCCCAGGGAGAGAAACAGCTCCTCCGGTGAACTACGGCTTCAGACTGTCCATGACCCTCCCTCCCTGACGGCATGCATGCCCAGTGGATTTTGGACTTAGCCAGCCACCACAATCACATAAGCCAATTTCTTGTAATAAATTAATAAAAATATATCCTCCCTACTGGTTATGTTTTTCTGGTTGAATCCTGACTGATACACTTCTTTTGTGTGATGTAAATCCATTGTTCTTCTAAGAGCAAACTCCCATCTTCACAAAGTAGAACCAAGTATCTTCCAAAAAGTAGGTATTCTTTAAATGTCTGCTGGCTCACACCAACCAGGAAATATCCTCTACTACCAAGTCTCAAGAGATGGGTCAGTTGGTACTTAATGAACAAAAGCTGACCAAACAGAAATTGACTTATACTGTCCAGAGGAAAGAATAATGACTCTTTTTTCCTTGAATGAGAAGAGGCATTAACAAAGTCTCCCTCCTTGACCAAACTCCAGTCAGGGTTCCCTTAAGCTTGCTTCTTGACTAGACCTAGTCCTTGCCAGCCAAGCCCACTTTTAGCAAAGAAACCTGCGAAGACAGCTTTTTGAGAATCCCCTACCCTTGATACTCAACCAAGTTCCTCTTCCGAAACCCTTGAAACCTAACCAAGTTCCTCTTAATAATTTTCCATGCACTCCCTCACTGGGCGCAGTGGCTATGCACCCCCACTGTCCCTGTTGTATTTGGAATTGAGTTCAATCTCTCTCCCCCATTGCGATAGTTTTGAATAAAGTCTTCCTTGGCATTTTAAACAAGGGTCAGAATGATTTTTCTGTAACGGTACTAAAAAATGTCTGTGCTTACCTCGTGAGGTTCCCTTTATGTCTCCATCAGAACAAGAGGCGTGATTTTCTCTAGCATCTCTACCATGCTGAGAGAAGAGGGCACATTCCTTAATAATGACAACACAGCACGTATTGAATATTCACTTTTGCCAGGCTCTGTCTTGAGTATCTTACAAGGATTATCTCCTCGCCCCAGACTTCTGCCCAGACTGTTAGTAGTCCCTGCCTGCAGCTGACACCATGAGCTCAATATCCTCATCTGGTTTGTCTATTGATCTTGATACTCTGGGAATTCACCACATTTTCTTGCTAGCATCATGAATATCCAGCAACATGAATATCCATGTCCGTGGTGTTTCAGTACTTGGACTTTCTCATCTTGAAGTGGATCAAGTTTGCCTTTGGTTCCTTCAGCCATACCAGCAGGCCCCGGTGCCCTATTCTAGGTATCATTCTCCACAGGAATCCCAAGCCTTCAGGAACTCACTACTGTTAAACTCTGGCTGAAGGATCTATTCTATATCTGCGTTGACCTACGCGTGACTCTCAACTCCAGAGGTTGGCATTTGAAACACCTCTCTCATTGAGGGTGTTAAGGCTTGGTTTTCTTCTTTAGGCACTCCAGGCACCAGATGAGAGGTTTAGGGGCAGTATTGTTTCAAAGGTAGGAGAGGAAGACTTTGCCAGGGCACAGGAAAGCTTGCTCTGGACAGTTAATCCCACCTCCATATGCTGACATTTGAAGAGCACAGAAGTCATAGACAGACAACTCAATATGCGAACATCTTTGGAAAAGGGATAATCACTGAGTGTTGTGCAGAAGTGTTTAGGTATGAACGAAAGTTGATGTATGTTAAACTTCTACCCCTGTAACTATTCTGATGCCATGACCTTGCTCCATGACATATCAGCCTGGGCCCAGCTGACTTGAAAAAAGCGATGGACCCAGAGATGCAAGAGCCTTTCTGTCACTTTGCTGTACTCTGAAGGTCTCTGGGAAAGTGGCCGTGGAGACACTCAGGGTCCTGACAATGACTCCATCCAGGTGCTAAGACTGGATCCCAAGCCCCACACACCAACACCTGGCAGAGGCCATCTGTAAACCAAGCAGCAGGTCAACAGGAAATATCATTTAAACCCATACTCATAAATAACATCAACAACAGCAGTGCCTCTCACTCACCAGACAGAGCCCCCATCCTGGATTGAAGAGCTCAGTAAAGAGTCCAAGATGATCAAGCACTTGCCAGCAGGTCCTCCTGGAAAGCTCTTCTTCCTGGGGCTGGAATGGCTCCCAGCAGCACAACTACAGCTGCACAGCCTGCTTTTTAACAAAGCCTTCCGAGGAAGAGAGCAAGCCAGGTGGGCCTGTCCGACCCACTTAGCCCAGGTGGGACAGGCACTGGGCATGTCAAGGTTCTGTAATTAACCATTCACTGCTGCCTTCCACAAACTGAAGCTGTAATTTCCCAAGACTGTCCAAGGTGACACAGGCTCCCCTTCTAAAGGCATTAATTAGGAACATCTCATTCCCTGTGGCAGGGGTGGAGCAGATCTCTCCAAGCGGAGTGTGTATTTATTTAGAGCTATTACCACATAATATTTACAAGATACTTAACATGCATTAATTACCCTGTAATGAACTCTGCGGCTATAATATCCATGTTCTGTCAGGACTGTAAAATGCACCCCCCCCCGCAGCAAACACACACTTTTTAAAGATCGCCTGGGGGGGAAAAGGAAAAATTAAATTTAATTGCATGCCCATTAAATGCTTATTTTTAATAGAAAACTTGCAAATGATGCGAAAATGCAGAACAGGGTACACAGTAAATCAAAGGCAGATGACACTTCTAGACGCACTCTACTGTTTTTATGAGCGTGTTTTACAATCCATTCATTATGCTGTCTGTCCTTCTGAAAGCTGGTTATTACACAGCTCATACAAAGAAACATGTGAATAGCTGTGCAACAAGCCATGAAAATCAGCACAAAACTGAACATTTCTGCTGTTATTTGAATCCGCCTCCCTCAAGTCTCTGCCTGGAGAATTCTAAGAGGAGGCTCATCCTTGTAACACCCACTCAAAGCCTTGTATCAAGGAGAGAGAGGGGAAGACTTGCCATGCCGTTCATGCTTCAAGATGGCGGTTATCCAAAGAACGTTCAGCCGCTATCCTAAGTCTTTAGGTGGTGGCGTTTTCTCTGGAGGCTAAGAGACGAAGTAAGGCGATCGGGCTTGCACAGAATGATCTGCCTCTTAGAATCCCAGGTCACCCCCTGTATATTCCTCCCCCAAGATAAGTCATCTTTATGTTACCCAGGGCATATCACCATCCAGGCTATCTTTCAACCATGAGAGCACCCTAACTCATTGAGCAGAGTTGAACTGATTCAGTTTTCAGAAAAACCTTCCTAATTTAAGACAAAATCTTGTTTCTCTATGAATTCCACTCCTTTGTTCTAATGTTGACCTCTGGGCATAAAAGACTTTACTCCGTCTTTTACTTGCTCAGCTTTTCAGTATTTTGTAACAGGTATCTAATGCCTGAGAGAGTTCAACTTTTTGGTGGTGTGAAGAATGTCTTTACCTTGTTAGAGGTCATGGGCAAAGTAGGTAGGGTTACTTGGAAATTTACCTACGGATAAATAGAGAAACCTGAGCTTCCAGACCCATGGCTGTTCACAGTGGGCCTCCTTTGCTAGGATTCCCCACTGCCCACCCATAAGACGGAAGTGTCTGTCTCCCTTTCAGATTCTTGATTTGTCTCTTTGGCGGCAGTCACCTGCCTGGAGTCTATCCCAGTACATTTGTGCATTTCCTAGTTACAGCTTCCAGTTTATGATAAATGCAGGGAGCTTCTTTTATAGAGCTTACAACTCCTGACAAGCATGCAATAAAAGTATGAAATGAACATCTTATTCCAAGAGAAGGATTATAGACAAGAGGACTAGTTGACACGAGTACATGCTGTAAATGATCCAAACAAGAGGAAAATTGAATACATTTCCCAGGTAATGCCCAAACACTGCTTATTTCATGCTGCTGAAAAAATGTGAAAATTATATATTGAATTGTCTCTTACTCACAAAAAGAAATACCATGGCATAATATTGACATCCCTTTGGGTTGTATTTCTTGGAGCATGAAATTGACAGCATTTATTCAACAAACATATATTGACATCCATTTTGTGCCAGATACCATGCTAGATGCTGGGGCAGGACAGCTGTGGATACTGCCCTAGAGGTATTCATGAAGGACACAGATATAGAATGATTATAATGTATTGTGTGCCATCATCAAGCCACTTCTGATTTGCCAAGAAACCACAGAGAGGAGAGTAACCAACTCAACCTGGCACAGCTGAGGAAACCTTGCAGAGGCAATGATAGGCCAGCTGGGTATGAAAGGGCAAATACGATTTACAGAGCAGATAAGGGTAGGAAAGGTAGTCCATGCAGAAAAAGCAACTAGTCAAGGCCAGTAGAGTGAAAGAACATGGCAAATTCAGCAACAATGCTAGTCCGTTTATGATGGAGATTTAGGGGCATGTGAGCAAGCAGAGGAGGAACAGGCTGATAAAGTAGTTTGGGTTTATGTCATGCAAGGCCTTAGATGCCTTGCTGAGGCGTTTGAGGTAAATAATGGAGGAGATATGGAACAATTTGAGTTTGTTTTTGTTTTTTTGGGTTTTTTTGGCGGTACGCGGGCCTCTCACTGTTGTGGCCTCTCCCGTTGCGGAGCACAGGCTCCGGACGCGCAGGCTCAGCGGCCATGGCTCACGGGCCCAGCTGCTCTGCGGCATGTGGGATCTTCCCGGACCCGGGCACGAACCCGTGTCCCCTGCATCGGCAGGCGGACTCTCAACCACTGCGCCACTAGGGAAGCCCTCAAAAAAATTTTTAATGAAAAAAAATTTCTTAGCACAGAACGGGGCTCTGGAAGTCTCCTCCTGTCCTGGATGTTAACCTTTGTAGCTGTTAGAGGTAGGGCAGCTGGTAGGTGATGCAGGGGAGGGATCATAGTAACAGAAAGGCGCTTGGTAAAGGCAGCGACTGTCAATCACGTGGGCCGATTGTCATCTTACGGACAGAAGCATTAAAATGATCATAATGCCCTGACATTAAGGTTTTCATAATTCATTAATGATGAGATTATTCGTGTTGTGCCATTTGGGTGTACCTGATCCACCCCACAGTGCCGTTCCCTTCCTGTCCTCTGTCCAGAAGACCCCACGCCTAAATACAACCAGCTTGACCAGAGAACCTGAAAATCCCCACCCTGTTTAGACTCAGTTCTTTACTCAAATATGGATTATTTAATTATATGTGGCTACACACAGTGTTCAAGTCTGGTTTTTCCATTCTGAAAAATCACTTTCCACATCCTTGTACCTGGTACATAATATGCAACAATAAATATTTTACTAAGAGAATGGAAGCATGGCAAGGAGGAAAGACACTGGAATAGAAAACTGAGCGATCTGAGTTATGGTCCAGACCACTGCACAAGCAGATTATTTGTTAAGTTACTTCCTTTCCCTAAACCTCAGCTTCCTGACCTCTGAGATGAAAATATATAAAAGCTTCATTATTCTCAGCCTTTACTAGGAAGGATTAAATAAGAAAAGAGAGGCAGAAAGCCAACAATCCGTCTGGCGATCTCACAGTCCTATCCAAAACGTCTGCTACCTTCTTCAGAAGTTTCTGGAATATCCAGGTGGGGGTTCCACTTCACGTGAATGGGAGTTGATTTATGATTTAGTCCACGGGCCATGAGAAACTCAAGGGTCTAAATTGCTGTTTCCTTGAAATTATTCCATTATTTCACATTTCACGCGAACTCACGTGAAATGAGGCAAAAGCCGGCTCTCACGGAAACCCCAGTGAAGCAAAACTGCTGATTCTCACGAGCCTCCAACACGTGCCTGATGAATCTGCTGACACCACCTAAACCAGAGCCTCTCCCAAGGTTAACAGGAGCCCATCAACAGGGGGGAAGATGGAAAAGTGTCTCCTGACCTACATTCTGGGAGCCAACCCAGGTCATTTTTCTATCAGTCTCTGAAAACAGACTCAGCCTGATGTCGCACCCTGGTGTCAACCTCCCCAAAGTGAAAGCTGAAACTTCAATGCTTAGTATTTAAGTTTTAGTCTTTTAGAACGTTTCAGACGATGCCAAAGAGTCAAGGGTATTTTAAGGCCTCCAGACAAGGGGTAGGGGTGTCGTTAGGGGGGCAATGAAAGATAAGCAGCATTTCTTGAGAAACGCCATGCGATGGTTGTACTTTACATGTGACGTCTTGTTTAAACCTACCCTCAGAGTCAGTAGTTTACAGCTGAGGAAACAGAGCCTTAGAGAGAGATTAAAAGGTATATATTCTCAGATTCTTAATTGACTTAATCAAGAGCAGCTGATATCATCCAGAAAGGAACGTGCAGATCATTTTGGAACCTGATTTAAAATGCCAGCGAAGTTTTTGTCCATTCTTTCTTTTCCGCTAGGTAAGATCACATTTTGCAAACTCTTCTGAAGAGGTTAGCAACATTTCAGGGGTATTTGCCAAAGATCTATCACGTTATTCAGAGGGAATAAAGAAAGGAGACCAAAGGTTTCTGAGGCACTGAGAACTCTCATGAGACTTTTAGGAAACAGAACTTTCAGGAAGGGGACTTCTAGGAAAGAGGAAATGGACTTGGGCTTTGAGGAAAGTGGATTTTCAGGAAAGAGGAAATGGACTTTCAGGAAAGCAGAAATGCAGCTGGGAAATTTTCGCAAGTAGGGTGTCACAGTAAAAATTGTAAAATTGTTAAGAAACAGGTATAAAATGGACACAACTTTGGAAATCTCAGTTTTTACAAAAATCCCGAGTCTTTTGCTAACAAAACCATGTGGGGTAAAGAACTGGAGGAAAGTAATACACTGCTGCAATATTAAGATTAGGACTTTTTCACCTACAAAATGGGTGTTAGAAAAGTTGTCCTTCACCTGCTGAGGATGACTTATAAGAGGGCTGCCATGCCTCTGCGGTGGGCTACATCATCCTCCCTGATAGGCTGCACATTCCTGGTCCATGAGTCGGGAGAGGGGCTTCCAGAAAGTGTGGGAGAAGAGATGTGCTTGGTGGTAGGGAGTGGAGACTCTCTTCCCTTCTTTCAAGATTTGAATCAACCTGGAAGGGAGGATTCTGAGCTACTCATGAGATGCCCTTGGGCAGTGCTACTGTAGATAAACACACGTCCCTGACTGCCTGGGTTTTCTCAAAGGGACGGTAACTGTGACAAGGAGGCGATTTGAGAAAGCTCAGTGACAGCTTTGTGAGCTGCCTGTACTACTCTTTGACCAAAACCCAAAAGACAGAGACGGAGGTGGGGAGGAGGGAGAGGGGGAGGAGAGAGCAGTTAGGTTAGCTTTGCCAAATCAGCACGATAAGACTACTACAGAAAGCTGAAACCAGAGGGTGAGCAGAAGATGTATCAAAACCAGGTTTCTGTAGGAAAAGGGGCAGCGTATAGCCAGGTTTATGAATGAAGCTGGCCAGATGGGAGGTGTCAAATCAGAGCACAACGCTTATGTAAGCCCAGTCCTGGTGCCCAAACCCAAAGTCAAAGAGAAACTGACACTTTGCCTTCAACTCTTTGTTTTTTAGTTAGTTGTGGCATGCAAACTCTTAGTTGCAGCATGCATGCAGGATCTAGTTCCCCGACCAGGGATCCAACCCAGGCCCCCTGCATTGGGAGTGTGGAGTCTTACCCACCGGACCACCAGGGAAGTCCCTTTACCTTCAACCGTTTAAATGGAAACATTTTTTCCCCAGGAAAGCATATTATTACATCCAGTAGAATATCCAGGCTTTTGTCTCTTGTATTGATCCACACAATTGCCCATTCCCCTATAATCACCATTCCCCTACTCTCGTGTTTCTGGTTATCTATTGCTGCATCATGACCCACACCAAAGTATAATGATGTAAAATGACCACTTTATTTTGCTCAGCCTGTGGGTCAGGAAGACAGCAGGGTGCAGTGGGGATGGTTTGCGTCTACTCCATGATGCCTAGGGCCTCAGCTGGGATGACTCAGATGGCGGCGGTGGGGGGGCGGAGGGGATGACCTCTGAGGACTGGAATCATCTGGAAGCTCTTCACTCGCATATCTGGTACCTGGTCTGGAAGGACTCTGGCTGTCATCAGTGGCAAATGTTGTTCCAAATGTGGCCTCTCATGTCTTGGGCTTCCTCATAGCATGGTGACCTCAGGTTGGTCAGTGGTGGCTCAGAGATCCAAGAACGAGTGTTTCAGCAAACAAGATGAGAGCTACCTGACACAGTGTCACTTCCATTGTACTCTATAGGTCAAAGCAGTCACAGTCCTGCCCAGATTCCATAGGAGAGTATGGAAGAACTTGTGGCCATGTTTTAAAATTGCCACTCTTCTCTTCTTGGGCATCTCTCTTTTGCCCTGTCTCTTCATGCCAAGATTTTGACTCTTCTCTGAACCCTTTCTTCTTGACATATCTGTATATGCATCTCCTGCATTCTTCCTCAGACATAATTCTGTTTTTTTTTTTTTATTTCCAAAAGCTATGGGTAAATGGTCCCCAGGTTTGTATGACTTGGGCTGGCCTCAAGTTGATCTATGCTAAGTTTATTTATACTAAGTCCTGTGCATGCATTATCTTCTTGGATCCTTATTAAAACTCCCTGATGATGGTATAATTATTTCCTCATTTAAAAAGTGAGGAAACAGAAGCTTGGCGAGATTAAGTAATTTGTCCAAGGTTCCACAACTAAGGAAGCGGTAGAACCTCAATTTAAACCCTCAGTCTTAACCACCAGGCTATACACTTCTCTCGCCAGCGCTGTTCAGTGAACACTTCCAGCTCTACATACCTGCGTGTGCAGAATAGGATTATATTCTCTGCCACCCCTGCAACACGGCTGGTTGGGGCCATGTAACCAGCACTGGTCAGTGTGAATGGCAAGCAGAGGCAACTAATGTCATTTCTGGGGCAAGCATTTCACAGCTGGTGCAAGAGCCTCCTCTGGAGCTTTCTTGTTCCTCAAGCACTGAGACTGGCATTATTTGAGATCGTGGCCGCTCGAATGATGAGTCCCCGGGTGACTACAATGAGCGGAGCCCCCTTCCATCCCGCTGGGGACATGTAGAATGAGTGAGAAAACTTTGTGGTTTTAAGCCACCGAGAATTGAGCTATTACGCAGTAGTATCTGGATTATATTATCTAACTGACTATATCATCTCTTTGAACTTCAGTGTCCCCGACTATGAAATGGGATAATAATTACTACCTAAAGGGACTACGAGAGCTTCTGGAAACAGTATATGTGTGTCAAATATCTTGTTCAGGTTTTAAGCCAAAATAGGGCAGCATCATGTAGGATGTTCTCACTCTTACAGATAAGGAGAGTACAAGGGCACTGAGTGGACGGGGACTAGGTGAGCTCAGCCCTACTCATGTGGACAGACCAAAGGCCCACCCCACCCATTGGAGAACCGCCCCCCATTAGCACCCTCTCTGGGACTTGTCGGATGCCAGCAGGGTGGCTCCTGGCTGAAGGACATAAGAGAGAAGGCAGAGAATGGGGAGAAGCAGAATTATTATGACTTATTATGAGTGTGATATTTGCCAGGATAAGATTTAAGCCAGTAGGTAAAACAGAACCAACAGAGAATAGAACCAACCACTTCTCTGCTATTCTCCCCGAATTTTGGTCACAAGAATAACTTTATGGAACTGAGGTTCCCCAAATCGATTTCTTTCATAACCAAGTAACAACCAGGTAGGAAAATCATGTTTTAAATGCTGAGCTTCATTTCCTTCTAGATGAGGAATTTCAAAAACATCCCCTAGTAGGAACCAAGGAAGTGCCTCTTATTCAAATGGATGCCAGTCTATGATTGTCCAATTATTCACTGCATTCTGCCTTTGATGGCCCAGATGTTCTCAATTTCTTGTAATAAATTCTTTCGTCTGAAAAGTCGTTCTACTCAGAAATGCAAAATCCTCTCCAGTTCGCCGGCTTTTTTTTTTTTGAGCTGGGATAATTGGCCTTCAATTTGCTTATTGTTTTGCAATAGAAAGCCCAAGTTTAATTTCGTTTCTGTAAACCTGTAGACAAGAGCTGAACATCCCACCATTTAAGTCGTTCTCATTACAATCCACTTTGGCTCTGCCCACCCCCATCGCTATCATCAGGATGAGATTACGGGAAAAACTTTTTTTTTTCCTCCTTATTTTTCTGCTTAGAAAATGAAAGAATTGTTTCCTGATGCAAAATATTTAAATTTGAGTCAATCACAATATCTCTTCGGTCCCCTTCTATTCTTGAAGAAAGCAAATGTACTTATTAGCATACGTAATGATTAATCAGTTGATTAACATCTTTAGTCACCAATCTAATCACACCAGCCAATATTTATTGAGCTCCTTACGGTGATCCCATAAACCACGTAAAGTCCTGTGGGAGATACAGACCTGTATTAGGTAAGTTGCTAATCCACGGGTCTATTTCTGGAGGTTGGGCATATTCATCATACAAATATAACAGATTACCCATAATAGATCAATTTGCTCACTCAAAAGAATTACTTTAACAAACACTGAGTAAATACTTTACCATGGTTAAATACTAGGAGATCAATTTTTTTACCTGTCTTTACATTTCCATTTTTTGTGGCATTGATAAAGCCCCCTTTCTTTTTTCTCTAAATGGTTTTGTATTCAAGTCCATGTCCTGCATTAAACAAATTTCACTTCACAGGGTTGAGGAAACTGAATTGTCTGATATGTCTCTGACATGTGTTCTAGACTGCAGCACAGAGAAACAATGTCCCTTAGTGGTTGTGGCACCGGGCCTGGAATCAGACAAGCTGGGTTCATATCTGTAGTTATGTGCTTCGGGTGTGGCCTTGGTCAAGTCAGTTATTCCTAATACCCCAGTTTCCCTATCTGTGATGATTAATCTTGTGTGTCAACTCCACTGGGCCACAGGGTGCCCAGACTAAAAATTATTCTGGGTGTGTTGATGAAGATGTTTCTGAATGAAATTAACGTTTGAACCAGCAGACTGAGTAAAGCAGATTGCCCTCTCCAGTGTGTGTGGGCCTCATCCAGCCAGTTGAAGGCCTGCCTGAATAGAACAAAAGGCAGAGGAAGAAAGAATTCACTCTTCTCTGTCTGTCTTCAAGCTGAGACACTAGACTTCCGCCTTCAGACTCAGACGGAAACTATACAATCAGCTCTCCCGGGTACCCAGCTTGCCAAATGTAGATCTTGGGATTTCTCAGCCTTTTCTGAGCCAATTCCTTATAATATATAAGGTTCGGTTTCTCTGGAGAACCCCAGCAGATACACTGTCTATAAATTTAGCATAATAAGACATAAATCATTAAATGGTATAATATAGAGAGGATACTTAGACAGTGTCTAGCACAAGTTAGTGCCTCTGTAAATATTCACTGCTATTCATCTCTAAGCTATGGTGCATAGAGCTTTCTGACCATTTATATCCAAAGATTGTCTCTCCACTGACAATGCCCTCATCTTGGACTGCACCCTCCAAAGAAAGAACTGATGCTTCTTTGAAGCACTTAGATGATGTATTCATTTTCCCCTTTTGTTATCTCACTTGAAATCATATTGTCTCCACTCAGCGGAAAATGATTCTGTTGGGTCACACACAGATTCAGAGAAACTAGAAATAATCAGAAATTACTTATACCAGTGAAATGTCAGGTGAGTCTGCATGGGCCATTCTTCAAGAACATTTTTGGTAATTCTGTAGATGAAAGAGGATTGTGAAGGTTTTGTGAGCCTTTCTTTTTTCTTCCTCTTCTTCTTCCAGATGAGAAGAGCTCTCAACAGACCTTTGTCGAAGAATAAATTTCCAAGGCTACCAACCTGGATCTCAAAAGCCCAGATTCAAAGAAACTCTCAGTTCATCACAGGCGCTGCTACCTACAATAAATGTCTGAATAGCTATCAGTTAAGGTACACACAGAGTGGATGGGAAATGGATAGTTACATTATAGATTGCTCTGTGAATTGAAGAGGTCTTTGTCTGAGGACAATAAGTAATATGAGCAAATATTCAGGTTTTCAGTTATGGGCCAGCCAGAGGATCAAACAAGAAATCAAATTAAATCTAATTGACTCAGCTGTACCAGTACCGTCAGTACAGAAAGCAAGCACCACCAGACATCCTTCCCCAGGTCTCCTGGCTCAGCTCTAGGAAATGGGGCTGGATTATACCCAATCTAACACTTCCAGGTATCTTTCTGGTTAAGTACACTGAGGTTTTATTCTTTCTAATTGAATTGGGTCGATTCACAGCCACGAAACGGTTCCCCTGTGCCTTTCACCAAATGAGCATCTTCTTAAAACTCTAGATATGTTTCAATAGGAAATCTTCTCTATCAGTTATTTGAATGCTACTAAATTTAAGCTCTGTTAGCAGGATGGCCGGGAAAATAATCACCTCTCATCCACAATTGTGCTGTCAATCTATTTCAACAATTTAACAGTCGGGTTTGGTTTTACCCACAGTGGCTGTTAGCTGCATTTCACTCAATAAGAAAAAATCTCTCTGTATCTATGTACCTTTTTGCTCCGAGCTGCTCTATCCTCATATGTCTTATTTCAGTGGAAGGCGTCAACATTCACCTAATCCATCATCTTTGCACCTCCCTCTTGAAACCTCAGCCAATCAATCACAAATCCTGATCATTCCATCACCCACATAGCTTTCCTATTCACCCCTTCCTCTGCTTCACTTGGACATTTCTCCTATTTAAGTAAGAACTGTCATGGGTGGGTAGCTCCAGCCAAAAGGCATTCTGGAGTTCCAAGTGGAGAGGAGAGAATGAGTAGAGGGTGATGGGGTGGTAGCTTTGGAAACTGATTTAAATGAGAAGAATGAAACTTGCCAGAGATGGGCTAGCCAGGTTAAGTCACGAAATGTCACAAATGTAAGATAAATAAATCCTAACCACAGTGTTTATCTGAATGGTCTGATTCAAGGGGACCGGGTCAAAAACAGAAGGCATGATTCTGGACAGTAGTCATATCAACATTAAATATAAGTCAAAAGAATACCTTTGAAGTCTCCGTTTTGGTTCAAGTAAGGTTAAATCTGCAAAGCAGTGTCGATCAGTTTTAAAGCAAACAAAAGAGCTAGAGGTCAACTCAGATCTAACAGCCTCCTCCCCGTGACCACACCATTTAAAATAGTTTATACACATATAAGCCCCTGGTAAAGCACTCAGCAGCCACTGTTCCCCAAGGGAGAAACAATCAACAAATGTACGAATGATCTTTCTGCTTTCATTTCTACATTGATTCAATCAAGGCCTCGGTTTGGACAATTATTGATTGTGTGTAACTGGAATTGTATTTAAATTTCTCATCTCACTTTTATTCTCAGAAATGCATTCTACTATCCCTCTCAAGTGCTGATAACTATAATCAAGCTATCAAAAGAAAAGAATGACAATAACGATAATAACAATAGACTTGTATCACACTTTACAGCTTATAAAATGCATTCCAAGATGCTTTCACATATCTTATCTCACACATCAAGGGTCATTTTCCTACATTCACAGAGATTTGTCTTAAAAGTAAAAAGGATAAAAAAAGTGAACGCTCATTTGTGAATTAGCACTTTGTGGCAAGCCCAACCACGTATGTTCAACCCTCCTCTCGGAAATTGCTTCTTGATTGAACCCTATTTAGACAGTGTCAAAATAACCAAAAATTTTCTGAATCAATTTACAGCATGTGACATACAAAAGATAAAAACTCATGCTAAACTGAGCAATCTGAATCTCCATCTGGACATCCATGTTATTCCTTTTTTCTTTTTTAAATCCATTTTTTAAAAATTTTATTGGAGGGGCTTCCCTGGTGGTGCAGTGGTTGAGAGTCCGCCTGCCGATGCAGGGCACGCGGGTTCGTGCCCCGGTTTGGGAAGATCCCACATGCCGCGGAGCGGCTGGGCCCGTGAGCCATGGCCGCTGAGCCTGCGCGTCCGGAGCCTGTGCTCCGCAACGGGAGAGGCCACAACAGTGAGAGGCCCGCGTACCGCAAAAAAAAAAAAAATGTATCGGAGTCTAGTTGATTTACAATGTTGTGTTAGTTACAGGTGTACAGCAAAGTGAGTCAGTTATTCATATACATATATCCACTCTTTTTTAGATTATTTTCCCATATAGGTCATTACAGAGTATTGAGAAGAGTTCCCTGTGCTATACAGTAGGTCCTTATTAGTTACCTATTTTATATACAGTAGTGTGTACATGTCAATCCCAATCTCCCAATTTATCCTTCCCCCTCCTTTCCCCCATGGTAACCATAAGTTTGTTTTCTACATCTGTAACTCTATTTCTGTTTTGTAAATAAGTTCATTTGTACCATTTTTTTCAGATTCCACATATAAGCAATATCATATGATATTTGTCTTTCTACCCGGTCTGACTTACTTCACTCAGTATGACAATCACTAGGTCCATCCATGTTGCTGCAAATGACATTATTTCATTCTTTGTTATGGCTGACTAATATTCCATTACATATATGTACCACATCTTCTTTATCCACTCCTCTGTTGATGGACATTAAGTTTGCTTCCAAGGACATCCATCTTATTCTTTAAAAAAAAAAAATCTCTCACCTGATAAGGTTGTGGCTGCTATTATCACAAATTTGTCAAGATAGCTTAAGAACAGAGCCTTGAAAGGACAATATGCTGGACTCTAAGAGTAAAAATGAAGTCATTGACCTTGACCTCCCAGAGTTCACAGTCTGGAGGTTAGAGACAGACACCAAAAGAAAGCGTCGACACACAGTGGACCAGTGACCATGAGCTGAGGGTATGCAGAAGGAGAAGAGAGACTGACTACTCACCAATGGTCTCTTTAAGGTATAACCAGACTCTGAAACACAGGAAAACAGCAGAGGCAAGGAAATAGCCACCTCTGACTGCACCACAACCGAATCAGGTGGCTCACTCTTTGTAGACTGAATTCACCAGCGGAGGAACGGGTGTCAGTAAGATATTATCTCACAGCCTAAAAGAAAAGGACAAAACCAGAAGTACTGATCTTAGCAAATCCTCAGCAATCTCAGCATTTGTCACAAAGCTTGTTTGTCCCATCAGAAAAATTGATGTCTTACAACCAGTTCTTGTACAAACTGTCTCCGAAGACAGAGTGGAAATAGATCAAGTTCCAATCATGTTCTGGTTGAAGAAAACAAACACTTTCCACAACGATGCATCAGAGAACAAAGAGCAGGGTGTTTCCTCCAATCGCTATATCTCTGCTTCACAGAATGAGAGCTGAAGTATTCCCTTACGTGTAAAATCAGCTACCCCCACCCCTTCTTTCCATTTTCAAACATAAGCAAGATAATTTTAGGACAAAAAAAATACAGCATTTCTTTATACAGTTGATAAGAAACAGATGCAAACTTGTTTCTCTAAGAAACTATACAGAACAAATATATTAAAAGTTTCCAAAAGGATTATGATACATTTGATGGTAGACTCAACACTGATTACTAATAGGTTTGTCTAAGATCAGTCAGCCCCATAGAATGAGGGCAGAAATTTAAATAGCACGCTGCTATTTACTTAGAGAGCCGTCTTCTTGCTTTCCAGACAGCCATATTTTGCAAGCCTCCTGTTATGCAGTATGATTTCTTTTAGTCCTCAGAGAGTTCTTATTACAGACAGATAGACAGCAAGACCTCAAAGAAGGAACAGCTGCAAGATCTTTCCAGGCAGCCAGAGCCTTAGTGAGCCACAGAGAATTTCCTTGGACCTGATAGAACGATGCCCATGTAACCCAGGTGTGACACAGGACAGGCAGAGAGAGAAGTAGGCCCCCAAGGGTTCTGAACACAGTTGTGCATCTCTCTCCCCAAATCAGCCCCTAAGAAGTTTCACACACTCTGTGTCTCCAATTCCTCTCCTCCAGTTCTCTCTCTATGCATACTCTAATCAGGCTTTCCCCTCTCTTATTCTGCAGAAACTGCTCTTTTCAAAAGCACTGACAACTTCCATTGCTAAATCCAATGGTCTATCCTAGTTCTACATGGTACTTCATGAGTCAACAGCATTTATCACAGTTATCACCTCCTCTTCATCAATTCACCTTCTTCACTTGGCTTCCAAACCCCAGACTCTCAAGGTTTCCTCACACATTGCCTTTCAATTTCCCCTGTTGGGTTCTTCTTCTTCCCAAACTCTTAAGGTTAGAGTGCCCCAGATCTTAATCCTCCGTCTCTTCTCTCTACACTTTTTCTCAACCTCAGAGCATCAAACACCAATTTATATACCAACAATTCCCAAATCCATGCCTCTAGCCTAACCTTCCCTCCAGAACTCCATATTTGTACATACAACTGTTAAACATTTCTAGTGGGACATATTCATACCTTTATTCTGGACATCTGATTCTCCTGCCTCAACCATCATACCTGTAATCTTCTCCATTTTCGCTGATAAAACCTTGAAGACACATTTGAGTTTTCTCCCATCCCACTGCAAATCCACCAACAAATAGATTTCTCCCAACCCATCTGCAAATCCCATTGGATCTACCCCTTCATTATGCCCAGAATCTGACCCTTTCTCACCACCCGGTCTGAGCCATCATCATCTCTGCATTGTAACTACTCTTCCTGTTTCTATCCTTGATCCTTCATTTTATTTCCCAAACAGATCTAGGATTGTCCTTTTAATTTTTATTTTTTAAAATTTTTATTGGAGTATAGTTAATTTACAATGCTGTGTTAATTTCAGGTGTACAGCAAAGTGAATCAGTCATGCATATACATATATCCCCTCTTCTGTAGATTCTTTTCCCATGTAGGTCATTACAGAGTATTGAGTAGAGCTCCCTGTGCTACACAGTAGGTCCTTATTAGTTATCTATTTTATATATAATAGTGTGCACACGTCAATCCCAATAGGATTGTCCTTTTTTTTTTTTTTGCAGTACGCGGGCCTCCCACTGTTGTGGCCTCTCCCATTGCGGAGCACAGGCTCCGGACGCGCAGGCTCAGCGGCCATGGCTCACAGGCCCAGCCGCTCCACGGCATGTGGGATCTTCCCGGACCGGGGCATGAACCCATGTCCCCTGCATCAGCAGGCGGACTCTCAACCACTGCACCACCAGGGAAGCCCAGGATTGTCCTTTTTAAATGTATGTCATAGTATTTGTATTGCAGACTTGGTATTGCAGACTTGGGTTCAAGCTCTCCAATGGCTTCCATTTCATCAGAAGAGAAGCCAAAGTCCCTCCAGTGTCTGCTTGATCTGAGGCACCACCACCTCTCTGCTCTTTTTCCCATTACTCCACCATCCCTAACTCCAATCTGCATACACAGGCCTCCTTTCTCTTCCTTGAACATACCTGACATGTTTCTGCCCGAAAGCCATTAAACTTGCCTTTGTCTGGCCTTTGTCTATCTAGAATTCTCTTCCCCTTGACGTCTGTTTGGCTCATTACCTTACCCCACCCCACCTCCTTCAAGCCTTTGCTCAAGTGTTACCTTTTCAATGAGGCCTATGTTGACCACCCTAATTAGAAATGTAACGCAATAGCCAACTCCCTCAAATAGCTCTCTCCCTGTACCTTACTGTCCCATATCCCCTCTGGGATGTTGTACAACGTAGTTATTTATGATGTTTATTGCTATGGTCTTTCTCCCCCTGATAAAATACAAGTTCCACAAGGACAGGTATTTTGTTTTTTCCATTCACAGATCTATCTAATGCCATTGCCTACAAGAGTGGCCAGTACATGCCAGGAACTCAACAGATATTAGCTGATTTAATTACATGAATAAATGAGAAAAGTGGGAAACAAAGAAACCAAGGGAATAAGGTGGAGGTGAAGGGCAGACAGTGGTCGAGAGTGGCCTCTATTCCTGCCCTTCCCTGAATCCTTATCCTGTAAATAAACCTCTTTTTCTTATGAGAATTTGAGTGAACCTCATTTCCTACCAGCAAAACATCCATAACGAGAAGAATCATCTAATTTCTCCCCTGCTTGGGGGTCCATAGACACTGCTTATGACTAATTAGATCAAGTTCAAAGACAGCATCCAAGTGCAAGGTTCTGTCCATGTGGGTGAATCTCTCAGCTATCTAAATCCTATTCAACCTTCAAGGGCTATATTTTTTAAGAAAATTTTCCTAGAGACCAATAGAACATTCACTTGTTCCACCAGACATGTTGAAATTTGATTATATTAAATTTATCACATGGTGTATCTGTGTTCCTCCTTAATTGTGAAATTCTATCTCTCTACAATAAACACGTAAGCAACTTGAGAGGATGCACACTAACGATAGCTGATATTTATTGAAACCTTATTAGGTGTTGTGTACTGTTCTAAACTCTTATATGTATTACATCATTAATCATCACAACAACATCATAAGGAGAGATGTACTATTACCTTTATTTACTGATGAAGATACTGAGGCACAGAGACTTTTACTACCCCGTCCACTATTATAAAGCTAGTTAACAGATGAGCTAGGATTTATACTTAATGCAGTCAAGCCCCATATCTCACATTCACAACCACTGGCCTATTTCAGAACTCTCCCATTGATGTCTTATAGTACATTCAGAGGTGGTATTCAGCATATGTCCCTCTTCCTAGAAATGTGGTCCACAGACCAGCAGCTTCAGCATCACCAGAAACTTGATAAAAATGCAGAATCTGCTCTCCACCCACCCCCACCTACCCCCAATCAGAACTTGCAGGTTAACAAGATTCTAAATGATTAGTATGCATATCAAAGTTCAGAGACACAGAAAGATTTAACTTAAATTGTATTAGTAATAATCATGCAGAATGAGGGAGGTAAGGAGGTGTCTCAGGGAAGGGCTGGGAAGTCAGAGTGGGGGTGGAATAGCTTAACCTAGAGTTCCTAAGAAGGTGGGCTGAACAGAGGTGGGTCTGATAATGGATCCTCATATCTCAGCAGGCATTGGGTTTGATGAGTGACACACAACACCTGTTGCTTGCCACAATTCTGAGCTGCAAAGGAGTTTCTCTATATCTTGGACAACTACGTTGCAGCCAGCACTATGGTATACCCCAACCCACCATAAACAAGGGGTCCATAAACACGCTAGTGTAGTTTGGAATCCAAATACCTAAGCACTCAGGTGCACAGGCAAAGGAACAGGAGTTAAGAGTTGAAGAGGCTGAGGGATCAGCAGGTGTTCCTGGCAGAGTAGCTCCAGGGGGCCCTGAGTCTCTGCCTTCACACATATTGGATGCTTTTGCAGCTAATATGCCCTTTTAGTGCCATCCAGGCTAGCTGCAGGGTGAGTGCTCTAACAATGCATGTGTTTTCTTCTAATTAGAGCATCATCATTATTTTGAAATACTTGATATGAAAACATTCTGTTGGATTTGAAACCCATTTGCATTATCACAAGAAATTTCGACATTACATTTGTCAGTGCAAAAAAAAAAAAAAGAGAAGCTGTTAGCTCCTTTAAATACACTTTTAACTATTGCAAATTTTGAATAGTTGTAAAAACGGTTTTAAATTTTTTATCACCTACCAGTATGAATAAATTTTCTTGCCAATAGTAACTATCAAAAACTTGAAAAGATCATCATTAAAAGGTCATTATCAGGAATTGAGTATAGCCTTGTCAAGCACAAACCTGATGTAAAAAAAAATATGTTAACTGAAGATCATGGCTGATTAACATAATTAATCAGATCGAACCAGACCACCCCACCTGCAGATAATAACTATGAACTGTGGATATCATATAAAACAAATAGCCACCTGGAGGCACTGAAGAGTAAACAGAAACAAGTGTATTCCATTGGAGAGTCCATGCCCACAGGAGAGTTGTATGGAGTTATTTGTTATTTTCAAAACTTTTAGCCTGAGATCAAACGTGGTTAGCATGGAGCATGAGGGAGTGGGGGTACCAATGGAAAAACCACAGCTTTCTGTCCAGGGAAACCACTGAATCTGGGTCAACAGTAGACACCAGAGAGAGAGGCAAAATACCAGAGAGAAATCCCACAATTCTGTCTTCCCACAACTGTGGCTAACTCATAAACCATGCATGCAGGGAGAAGAATCAAAGCAACTCAACTAAATACTACAGATCTGAACTGAGATCAGAATTACCAACCAAGACACAGAGATTACAATTCAAGTCCAACCAAGATAACTGCACAACAAAACAAACACTCACTAGAGAAAAAGAATCCAAAATCTCCAAACTGAATATTCAGAATTTCTAGGATATAATTAAAAATTACCTAAAATACAAAGAAACAAGAAAATGGAACACACAGGGGGAAAAAATGACCTATAGTCAACCCCAACATAACCCAGGTATTAGAATTAGCAAAATGAATTTTAAAACAGCTATTATAACTATCCTCAATGAAGTAAAAGAAAACATGTGGTGATGAACAGAAAGACAGGAAGTGACCACAGGCAAATAAAAATGATTAAAAAGAACCAGATGGAAAGTCTATAAACTAAAAGTACAAAGTCTGAAATTTTAAAGTCACTAGATAGATTTAACAGCATGCCAATGACACAAGAAAGAGTATGTGAACTTGAAGAAAGTTTAATCAAAATTATCCAATGTTAAGAGCAAAGAGAAAAAAGACTGAAAAAGAAAAATGAGCAGAGCTTCAGGAACCTATTAAGTAATGTAAACCAGTCTAACATATGTGTAATTGGAGTCCCCAAAGGAGAGTAGACAACAAAATGGGGTAGAAAAAAATTTTGAAGAAATGGTCAATATTTCAAATCTGATGAAGGACATACAGCTTCTTATGGAGAGCTGCAGATTAAATTGCAACTCCAGTTTACCAAAAATATATATATATATATATATATATCTTCCAGCATAATGATGTATGTAAAAGAAGGCACACTGCTCTCCAAATCCCTATACTCTATTTTTCTCCTCAGAGGCACAGCATAAAATTGCCATTTCAATGAAAGTGTCACTAATTATTTAATGCAAGTAGAACACATTGCTTTTATTGGGAAGTCAGCAGTGAGCAGTCCCTGGACACCACAGAAAACACAAGCCTCATGGGTGCAGTAACACACAACTGATTGCACTGTGGATACAGAACACACACCACTTGCCAGTGGCAGACAAGTAGAAGACAGTGGAATTTAATGTCTGTCACTTGCACAGTGTGTTTTTAAATAGAGGCCTGATGAGGATCAAGGAGGCAAACTCAGAAAGAAGAGAGGGAGAGGGTGCTGTAGGAAGGAAGAGAAAAGGGGAGCATTTGTGGAGAAGTCTTTTGCTTTTTATCTCAGAAAGACCAGAAATTCTCTTTGGCAGATGGATATATCTCAGATGAATAAAAATGAGAAAATAAATTACCTAATATATTACTTAAATGTACTGTGCTTACTAGATAAAAATTTTCAAGATGTGATTTACAGAGCAACAGTAACAAAACGGTACTCTTGATGGCATGCAAGATAGGGGACCACTGGTGCAGATTCTCTGTGCTCACTTTTAATGCTGGGACAATACATCAGAAAACTCACATTTTCAGAAAGGTTTCTGGTAGTCTTGTCTTGCCTCTTTATGGTCCCATTCTTCTTGTTCATCCCTGACTTACTTCCAAGTGCCCAATATGTCCAGGTCATCTCCAATGGTCAATGGAACCCCTTGCAGTACGCCCACCTGATTGTTCCCCATTCTATATACATTTTTCTCTTCAATACTTATCATTCCAGGGTGCCATACCCTTAGAGCTCTGCCAGTTATCCTCATAAGCACAATGAAGATATCAGGAGAATGCAATAAAATTCAACCAATCTCTCAGATCAGATGTCTTTACTAAACAGTTCTTATTCAAAATATGCCATGAACTATGGGAAACCTGAAAATAAAATAAAGGCATCATCTCATGAGGAAGGGTCTTGGTAAATGCTGAAGAGATGAGAACTATTGTTAAAACTGAGCAGTGACTCTACTGCAGAATAATGAGGGGTCCCACAGCACCATGAAGGAAGATGCCCATCTGGCTGAGGCTGAAACCGAGACTCTTAGAGATTAAGCAACTGGGGCAAGATTAGACAGAATAAATAAGGAGGATTAGGATTCAGTTCCAAATTACTAATTTTAAAGCGTGTGTTTTTCCACTACATGTCCTCTCTTACAAAAGGTGAATTTTAGCTGCTGGAAATTCAAATACCTGAACAAATGGCTTGTTTGTGAACTGATAGGCATGGGCATGGATTCAAATTGTTGATGGAAGCCGTGATCTTTCTTGACGGATATTTTCTCCAAAATGTGTTCGTTTACATTTGGATCCAGGAGCATGACTGCCATCATTTTAGCAGTTAACCCTTCCTAATTAATAATAATAGCACAACAATGCCTTACGTGTGAATATCTTTTCAATACTTTCAAAGTATATTGTGAACATCACTTTAAACACCTAATATTCTTTGAAGTCGGGAAGGGAAAATATGATCATGCCCGTGTTGCTGATAAATCAGCTAGTGCCCCTGGCACACAGGGAACTCAAGAGACAGAATTTAAAGCAGGTTTTCCATCTGGTGGTGTAGAGCTTTTAAAGCTAAACCACATGCTCCTTGAGGAAAAGAAACAATTAAAGAAAACATACTATTAAATAAAATAGTAGAATGACTCTGTGAGAACTGAAATAGGACACTGAAATGGTGTCATTTATTCCAACTCAGCTTTCACATAATTCCTCTGCACCTTCAAAATAATAGTTCACACACATACTAAACAAACAAAAAGATTATCAAACTTGGGTAAAAATAATATATGTGTAACCTAAAAGAGGAGGTTTTTTTCTTAAAATGATTAAAAATAAGAAATTGAACATGTATTTTATTTATTTACTTTTAAAATGTCAGTGACTGAGATTAGCTCAGAGGCCATACACTGTGTGGGGAATAGACGCACTGAAATAGTCCAGCCAAGACCAAAACCAAAAATAAAACAAACCCCAAAAACCCCACAAATGAACACACAAAGAACAAAACTGACAAGCCCTAGAGAGGGAATGGGGTTATCAGTATCTGAAGTTGCTACAATGTATTATCTAAAATGTCCAGCTTTCAACAACAACAAAAAATGAGACATGCAAAGAAAGAGCACAGTGTGATCCATACACAGAAAAAAAGCAGTGAACAGAATCTGCCTTTGAGAGGTCCCAGATATTGGATTAGCAGAAAAAGATTCAAAGCAACTGTCATAAATATTTTCAAAGAACCAAAGAAAACCATGCTTAAAGAAGTGAGGAAGACATGATGACAATATCTCATCAAATAAAAAATATCAATAAAGAAATAGAAAAATATTTAAAGAAATAATGAATGAAAACTTCCAAAATCTGAGGAAAAACATTAAACTACACGTCCTAGAAACGTAATGAATTCTAAGGAGGATAATTGCAAAGTGATCCTCACCTAGAAATATCATAGTAAAAATGTGGAAAGACTTAAAAACAAATAGAAAATTTTGAGAGTAGCAAGAGAAAAATGATTCATCACACACAAAGGAACCCCCCAAAAATTCACAGCTGGCTTCTCATCAGAATGATGGAGGTCAGAAGGCATTTAGATGACATATTCCAAGTAGAGAAAAGAAAAAAAAAGTGCAAAACAAGAATCTTATATCAACTAAACTATCTTTCTAAAAGGAAGACTAAATAAAGTCATTACCAGGCAAACAAAAAACAGAGAATTTGTTGCTAATGGACCTGCCTTCTAAGAAATATAAAGGAAGTTCTTCAGACTGAATGCAAGTGATCCCAGATAGTAATTTCACCCACACCCACACACCCACACCACACACACACACACCAAAGAGCACTGGTAAAGGTAATCATGTAGGTAATAATTATAAAATTTGCATATTTCTTCTCCTCGCTTCTCTTACCTGATTTTTTTAAATAGATCTTTATTGGAGTATAATTGCTTCACCATACTGTGTTTGTTTCTGTTGTACAACAAAGTGAATCAGCCATATGCATACATATATCCCCATATCCCCTCCCTCTTGAGCCTCCCTCCCACCTCCCTATCCCACCCCTCTAGGTCATCGCAAATCACCGAGCTGATCTCCCTGTGCTATGCTGCTGCTTCCCACCAGCCAACTATTTTACATTTGTTAGTGTATGTATGTTGATGTTCTCACTTTGCCCCAGCTTCTCCCTCCCCACTGTGTCCTCAAGTATATTCTCTATGTCTACATCTTTATTCCTACTCTGCCACTAGGTTCATCAGTACCTTTTTTTTAGATTCCATATATATATGTTAGCATACGGTATTTGTTTTTCTCTTTCTGACTCACTTCACTCTGTATGACAGACTCTAGGTCCATGCTTGTAATGTATTGCTGGACCCATAACATATAAAAATGTAATATATTACCCAACAAAAGCACCAAAGTGGTGGGTGGAAATAAAGCTGTACTGGAGTAAGAAAATGACACTAGATAGTAAGGCAAATCTACAAGACATAGGAAGAGAACCAAAATTGTAAATATGAATATTAACATGACAAATTATATAGAGATATATATACTGCTTGTGCTTTTATTTCTTCTCTCATCATCTTTAAGATTTTTTTGTATTTTAAGATAAAAATTTATTTATTTTTAAAAGAATTATTTTATAGAAGTATAGTTGATTTACAATGTTGTGTTAGTTTCTGGTGTACGGCAAGGTGATTCAGTTACACACACACACACACACACACTCACTATACATATATATATATTTTTTTCATATTCTTTTCCATTATGGTTTATCACAGGATTTTGAATATAGTTCCCTGTGCTATACAAGAGGACCTTGCTGTTTATCCATTCTGTGTAGAATAGTTTGCATCTGTTAATCCCGAACTCCCATTCCATCCCTCCCCCACCCCCCCTCCCCCTTGGCAACCACAAGTCTGTTCTCCATGTCTGTGAGTCTGTTTCTGTTTCATAGATAAGTTCATTTGTGTCATATTTTAGATTCCACATACAAGTGACATCATATGGTAAAAAGATTATATAAAATAATAATTATGACAATGAATTCTTAGGCTTGTAACATATATAGACGTAATATACATATACAACTATAGTACAGAAGAGGGAATAGAGCTATATAGGAGTAATATTTCTATATAGCATTGGAATTATTAGTATAAATCTGAAGTAGAGTCTGACAAGTTAAAATGTACATTGTTAGAGCAACCACTATGTAAATATGTTGTTTTAAAAATAATTGAATGAATTAAAATGTTACACTAAAAATATTCACGTAAGGGAAATGAAAGCACTAAAGAAGGAAGAAAAGAATGAAGACGAGACATGAGACATAGAAAACAAAAACTATAATGGCAGGCATAAGTCAAATTGCATCAATAATACATTAAGTATGACTGGATTGAACAATCCAACAAAAAGGCAGAGACTGTCAGATTGAATAAGCAAATAAGATCCAATAATATTCTACCTTTATGTGATATACTTTAGATTCAAAGATCCAAACAGGATGAAAGTAAAAGGATGGCAAAAAAAGATATATCATTCAAACAATAATCATAGAAAGTTGGAGTAGCTATTCTAATCTCAGACAAAAGTCCATCCATCAGGAAAATATAACAATTATAAACACATATGTACCTAACAACTGAGCCCCAAAATACATGGAGCAAAAACTGACAGAATTGAAGGGAGAGATGGGCAATTCAACAATAATAGTTGGAGACATCAACATTCCATTTTCAGTACTGGCTACAACAACTAGGCAGAAGATCAACAAGGAAATAGAAAGATTTGAGCAACACTATAAACCAACTAGACCTAACAGGTTTTATAGAAAATTCTACCCACCAACTTCATATACACATTCTTCTTAACTGCACATGAAACATGCTCCAGGATAGGCCATATGCTTGGCCAGAAATCAAGCCTCGATCAATTCATAAGGATTAAAATTGTATAAAGTACATTATTTAATCACAATTGAATTAGAAAGTAATAACAAAAAGAAATTTGAGAAGTTTATAAGTATATGGATATTAAACAACATTCTCCTAAATAGCCAATGCGTCAAAGAAGACAAGGGAACTTACAGAATACTTTAAGATGAATGAAAATAAATACATGACATACTGAAATGTACGGATGAAGCCAAAGCAGTGCTTAGTCAGAGGAAAATGGATCGCTATAGATGTGTACATTACAAAAGACTTAAAATGTCAAATCAATAACCTGATCTAACTTATGACACTGGACAAAAAACAGGAAACTAAACCCAGAGCAAGCAGAAGGAAGGAAATAATGACTTAGTTTTCCCACAGGTGACTATGTGAACCATTATAGTAATCTTTTGGAGGGAAAACAGAGCTAAATGGAGAGTTTGGCACTGGCTAGGGTAGAGTACAACCTTATGTGAGCGAAGGTTTCTAGAAAATGGTCACAAAGAAAAAATTGAAGTTCCTCAGTGTATCTCCTGTGCCTAGACCATAATCTGGCATATAGTATATAGGCTCAAGAATAAATGGATTAATTAATTAATCTTTTTAGTTAGGAAAAAATTGCAGGGCTAAGTACTGGAATATGTGAACATTTTGCCTCAAGAGAAAGGTTGGAGGAATAAACTGTTGTCACAAGGTCACCCAGCAGAGAAGGGCCAACCCAATGTATTGTGGGGTCACTGGGGATGCTTCCACAGCCCAGGGGGATAGTGTGGTTCTCTAGCATCCACAGTACCATGAATTACCGTTGACTGGTTTGGGCGTTATTTTGAGTCTTTGACCTTTTCTAGTGTGCCCCACCCCCACCCCACCCCTCCAGAGAAACCTTCTAGAATTCAAAAGTCTGGTTCAAAGACAGAAAGCCGGAGATCTAACACAGTGTGTCGCTTGTGATTAGAATAATCCCCCGCTGATAATTCATGTATTCAACATGAGGCGCACCGAAGGCCATCCACTTTCCATACACCAAATATTTCCTTCCTAGGGAAAATAAACTTTGCAATCCTCAACTGATCACACTCCTGGTTATCTCCTATTATTTTAGCGACATGGCCTTGAGATCCCACAGAACAGATTTAATTTTCATCACATTGAATAAAAAAATACCAGCCATGCTGATCTACGAGGAAGAAGGTAGGTTGCACAAAATCAAATGGCAATATATAGCTGCTGCTCAAAAAAAGAACTGCTACTCCAGAGAATTCTCACTTCCTAAATGGCTATAAAGGCCCCACGCTCCAGAAAAGTCAGAAGAAAAATTACCTCCCAGCTTGTGCATCTATTTTTATGGCTGCGGTTGATTGTTCCCTCCCACTCCTGCCTCTGACATACCCCAGCGCCTGTCCATTCCCAGACCTCATCCTACACCAGTTTCCAAAGTCCCAACTGGGCCGGTTTCCTGAAATGACATGATACGGTCGGCTTTTGTCAGGCATCCACGTCAAGAATTATAAAGTGAATGAGTCTATCTGTCTTTATAAGTGTGTTGTGAACTTTATAGTTTAATATTAAACTTGCATCATAAAAAATGGCTCATAAATGGCTAATAAAAGCCGAGTTTACAGCTTATAAAGGGTATCGGTACTTTACATGGGTTTGCTTAGGAAGATTTATGTGCAAGCTCTCCGTCTCCGGGTTACAGATGATTTCTACCCCCCCGCTAAAAAACATTAAAACAAGTCTTGAAAAATGGCCCTTTGGCTGAACTCTGTACGGTACCGAATTGGAGGCATCCAAGAAATTCAAACCCAGTGTGCTGGTGCTAATTAATGTCACAGGAAATGCCTGGGGTTCCAGAGAGGCCCAGGGTGGGTGACACCTTGCAGTCTCCTTGGGAGGTACAGCAAGTTCAGACAACTTGGCAGTAACCTTGATCTCAAGTCATGTCTACACGCCCCCTAGTATGAAATCGGGAGTTAGTCCCAATCCTGAGGGCATGGAGAGCTTTGTGAAAACAGCAGAAAGTCCAACACACTAAGCCTTAAACTGGAGAGACAGGAGAGACCGTGGGCTCCCGCCAAGAGCACATGAAAACTCCTTTAACGACTTCTGTGAGGTGGCCCGCTCACTCCTCCCGCCTCCTTTCCCGTCTCCCCCTCCACCCCATTTCACTTTTTATTACCCATTGCACTGCTTTATCCAGGTTTATATACTTCATTATGTTCTCTGCTGTCACTTTTTTTTTAACATCTTAATTGGAGTATAATTGCTTTACAATAGTGTGTTAGTTTCTGCTGTGTAACAAAGTGAATCAGCTATATGTATACATATACATATCCCCTCATAGATATCACCTCATACATATAGCCATATCCCCTCCCTCTTGGCGTCTCCCTCCCACCCTCCCTATCCCAGCCCTCTAGGTGGACACAAAGCATCGAGCTGATCTCCGTGTGCTATGTGGCTGCTTCCCACTAGCTAGCTATTTTATATTTGGTAGTGTGTACGTGTCAATGCCACTCTCTCACTTCATCCCAACTTACCCTTCCCCCTCCCCGTGTCCTCAAGTCCATTCTCTACATCTGCGTCTTTGATTTTTACTTGAACTCAGCGGCTGGCAGCTGTGTCGCCACCATTGTCCCCCCTCCTGCCTCCTCGTGCACCTCTGCCCTGCCAGAGACCAAGGTCTTTTATGACATATCGACTTCTGACTCGAGACACTGGAGAAGACGCAGCATTCTGTGATGCAGTACCTTGGATGTGATTGTAGGAACCTGGGTTCTTGCACTGGTTTTGTCACTAAGTAGCTGTGATGCTTTGGGGCATTTAATCAGCTTTTGAGAAGGTCAAATGTAAAAGGGAAATGATAGAACTAAACGATCTCCAAGGTGTCCGAACAATTCTCAGGGGCTACCCGGTCTACAAAATATGGACAAGAGCTCTCTGCTTCCCACCCAAGACTGTTAATTAGGACAAAATGAGATTACGACAGTTCAAGATCTTTGAATACTCTAGTGCTCTTTCCAAACCTACGAGATTATATTGCTCATTAAAGGCTGATTTCAGCACCTTCCTTGTCCGTATACTGGTGTTTTTGTTTTTCTATCTCAAGATCAAACAATCAAGAATTATGTCCCTCCTGCATTTTTTAGGAGAGCAGTCCCATGTTTCCCCAAGAGAGGTATTCAATCATCCTTGCATTTACAAAACTAGGTACCAGAGAGAGGAGGTCAAAGAAATAAAGTGCAGAGAGTCTGCCCTTACTTAGCTTTCTAGAGAAGACCAAAATACCGAGTTATTACATCAAAAATAGCATGCCTGAGGGGAGGAGAATGGCTTGGGGCCTTCTTGCAGGAGAAAAGACTTAAGCTGTGCTGTGGAGGCAGCAATGGTTCTTCATAATCTGAAATTGACACAGAATGGGTTTCAATTTTAGAGATTTGGAAAGTGAGGAGCTTCTCTTTAATGAATTGCTTCATTCCTGCCAAATACTGGTGACTAGAGCTGCTTGGACTCACCAGGGAACAGTATGAACTCAGGTCCTTCTACATCTTCATTTCAAAATGTTGACAAAAAGCCAAATCTTTTAATCATCAACTGTAGCAAATACAATTTAGGGTGCGCCATGGGCTGCATTCTTTGTTCTCTTTGATTTGAAGACCTTCTCCTTCTCCAAAACAAAAACGTGTGGCGTGAATAAAAGTTTCCTGACTCCACCCGCCTCCTCGGACCATGATCAAAGCAGGAGGACGGTGGTCCAAGGTTAATTCTTTCTCTTTGATTCATTTACGTGAATCTGAGAAGAGACAGAGCTTTTACGTGATGATCATAAAGCTGGGAAGATGGTGTGAGATGGAGAGAGGGCTTCAGTGGCCTGGACCCCAGCATCCAGACATTCCAGTTCTTTTCCAGTCATTCTGGATTGTAGGAGCAAACAACTTCTCCATTTGACTTCAGGCAGGGGCACTGGGCTCCTGGCACCTGTAATCCAAAGCATCCTCACTGATGTCTCAAGGCATCACAGCTCTTCAGAAACAACCTCCATCAACTCTTCCCAACTCATTCCTGACCCATCCCTTACCTGTCACCTAATTTCTCATCCTGGAGCATCACCTGTGGTTTCCCCAACCCCACCATGCCTGTTCACAATTCCACAGCTCTGCATATTCTTCTTCCTCTCTCTGGAACATTCTTCCTTAATCTTCTATCTGGAAACTTTCCATTCTTCTCTCAAGGTTCTGCTCAATCGCAGTGGCCACTCTGAAAGCTCCAACTGCGCTGGAATCCACAGGTTTATTTGTACTGAAGGCACAACTGTTTCGGCATCCAATGAACACTTTCAAACCCAGAGGGGATTACAAAAATCCACAGGACTAACAGAAACAGCTTCCACCATCAAAGAGTTAACCATCTAGCTGAGGAGTAAGATTCATTCCATGGAACAATATGAGAGAATGTACAATCAAGCCCCAATTTGGGCAGTACAGATTTTAAATGCCAAAGGAGTGGAGAGAAGGAGAAAATCCACCCCAGCTGATTCTGCAAAAACTCCAACCCACGGCTCACATGTATATAGCGGCTGAAAATAGTGTGTTCTCACCTGTTGTACTGCCACCAGCAAAGTATTGAAATTTTCTTCCTACCCAGGGTAAGGGATTAAAAAAAAAAAAAAAAAAAGCAGGGAGGAAGAAGAAAGTACAGGATGATAAACATTCTCACCTAGGAGGGGAAACAGCGCAGAAATGCAAATGAGGTTGTCAAAATTTGCTTCACTTCTTTCCCCAAGCAATTCTACTTCTGGGTGTTTATCCTAGAGAAATATTCTGAATGCACAAAAAGTCTGCATTGTTAGTAATGGAGAAAAATTGCAAACGAGTCCATCAGTAGGAGACTGGTTGAACACATTTTGTTATAGCTGTACTGTGGAATCCTACTGCAGCCATTAAAAGAAAATGGTGTGTTTCTTTATGTACTGTCATGGAAAGACCATCAAAATCTATTATTAAACAGAAAAAAACAGCAAGTTGTAGAAACACTGCTGTGGTATGATGGAGTTTTTGTAAAACACAGAGGCAGAAAATACTGTATCTCTGTACAATCATTCATTCAGTCAGTCAACCAGTCAACGATTATCTGTCGGCTCCTATCATGTGCCGGGCAACGTCCTGAGTTTTAGAGAATCCACAGTGAACAAAATAGCAAGTCTTTACCCTCCCAGAGTTTCCATTATAGTAGGAAGAGGCAGACGTGAAGCAAATAAGCAAGTAGGACATGCCATATATCAGATGATGGTGAGGAACCTGGAGAAAAATAAAAATAAGGCTGGGGGCACACTGCTATTTAACTAGCATGACAGAGACAGCAGAGACCTGAAGGAGGTGAGGGTGGTGTGGCCATCTGGAGGGAGCGCATTCCAGGCCAAGGGACTCGCCATTGCCAAGGGCACAGTGCCTGGGATGGGGTAGAGTGAGGAAAGAGGGGAGCAGGAGGAAAGGGACAGAGAGGTGGCGGGGCCCCTTCACGCAGAGCTTCAGACGCCAGTCTGACCATTCCAGCTTCCACCCCGAATGAGCCAACAAGCCGCTGGAGTGCTGGGCAAAGCATAATGTGATCCGAGTTCGGTCTCATCTGGGCCACTCCAGCTGCTGTGTTGAGGACAGATTGCTGGGGAGCAGAAATGGAAGCTGGGAGACCATTTAGGAGGCTAATAAAATGACCCTGTAAGAAACGCTGGTGACTTGGATGACAGCAGGGTAACTGGGAAGAACTGGTTGAATTCTGGCTGCATTTTGAAGGTCAAGCCAACAGGATTTTGCAAAGGTACAGAGAAAGAGCTTTTCTTTTTGCAAAGCCCATGAAAGAATGAAGTGGCCATTAACTGAGGTGGGGAAAAACCACGGGAGAAACAGGATTAGGGGAGGCCATGTACATATAAAATGAGAACAGAAATGTGTGGATAATTTATGTGTTTTCCCTAGATTCCCTCATCTCTTTTTCTTCCTATCCAAACTGGTAGCTAAACTCTGTAATTCCTAGAGCCAGGGCAGAAACAAGTCACGGGCAGTCCAAGGATCGTTTTTATTGTGTAAAAGACTGATCAAACCTCATTGAGGAAATGCTGTGGGGTCCTGGAGCAGGGGAAAGCAGAAGTCTCTCAAGGGTCAAAAGCTAGAGAAAGGACACTTCCCCCAGGCTGAGGAGGAAGAGAGAAGTGTGAGGGGCCTGGACTGGAAGCCAGGTCCTGAGCTTCAGCAGTCCTGCTAGGGATGCAGCCGAAACTTGGAGAGGCAGCAGGATGGACTGGTCCTTAGGCCCTGATTCTGGCACCTTTGCAGAATTTCCAGCCCTGAGTAGAGTGGAGGGCTGCAGCGGGAGCCACAATTTAGGGAGACCATGAGGGCAGGGACAAGGGACCTCTGAGAAGTAACACACGGGGGCCAATGACCAAAACCCCGCGGCCACCTGCCATGCCTTAGAGCTACATAAAACCCCCCAGTTGGCCCACAGCAATGGCAATTAAATTTTCTGCCAGCTTGACAGAGCAAGGGGTTCAAATCAGATATTACCCTGAGTTACGGAATGTGAAAGGATGCTATTTCTTCTACATCTGAATTCGTGTGGTTAGATTTACGTCCGCCACACAGGAAAACACATATCAAGTGGTCGAAAAGACCACAGACCAAACTGCTTTAATCTCTGAGTTCTGTGTTGCTTGGTTAACCCCCCGTCACACACACAAATATGTATATCTGTGGCATACTTGTGTAATTAGTATTATTTTTTTATCCTCACTTCATTGCAAAGCCCAGCTGCTGAGAAATCCTGGTAAAGACCCCTTTTTGTCCATTAGTAATCCTTTTGTCACCACACTCTGCTATACAGATGGATTTTTATCCCATGCAATAATAAAAGGTTTCTCAAGGAAGGGAATATAAATTCATTTTTCTTGTAAATGAAACTATATATTTTAAATATGCCAGGTTAAATAACTCAATAAAGAAATTTCACTAAAGCCACTTGTCAAGGGAACATCATTCTGCGTACACACACATGCCCCCTCCAACAAATACGATTTGAAAGATCCATCTGGTTGGCATAGCTGATTGCATTTAAGTACACCATGCTTTCAGACATAAAGATCTGTCTCTGCAATAGCTCTCTCATAACAGCATCTTGCTCCAAGGCTAAGACTCTGGAACAGGAGGGAAAGATGTAGTTTGCCGATAGTGGCTGCAGGAGTGAGATCAATGGCAGACAAGTCGCTTCAAGGAAGGAGGAACTGCCTCCCAGGAGCTGCCTTGTTGAGGAAAGACAGGAACCTGTCATCTCCTTGGGCCATTCAAAGAGGGAGTGATCAGTAAACGCAGCCTCGCAGAGTCTTTACAGATGATGACTCAACATGTCCAGTGGTCCCAGGGAGTCCTCCCAGGCTCACAGACCCATGTGCAACAGGAATTTGGAGTATGAAGGGCTGCAGTGTGCAAGACTCCTAGAGTCCCCATCAGCATCCCAAACCTGGCTCATGGCCAAGCTCCCTTGGCTCCTGTGATAAGCCTTAGATCTGTAACCTGTCCAGGTTCAAGAAACCATGGGGGCCCTAATCTGGGAAGCTGCTTTGTGCCTGGGTTGGCCATAATCAAATCTTCCTAAGGGAAATATTTTCAGTTGCTCCCAAGAGCATGGGGCCAGGTGTTATTAACACCCAGCTGTCCTCATGGCTGAAGAATCTGCCTCCTTCCATGTTTTCTACAAGCCCCTTCCAAGAGGACCTCTGATCCCCTGAGTCTCAGCTCCAAAGAAATAAGTCCCTATAAAAGAACAATCAGGCCAGTGTTCCCTGCTAGGGCCACCAAGGCACATCCTCTGCTGTGGATTCCAAAGCATCCTTCCTCTCAACGCCCGACCCACCAACAAATCCTGTCCTCAGGCCTAGGCTATTCAAGCATGGAGCGATCAATAAATCCAGCCTCACCACGTCTTCACATCACGCCTACCCCCAGGATTGGTTACATAATTTGTTGGGCCCAGTGCAAAATGAAAATGTGGGGTCCCTTATTCAAAAATTATTGAGAATTTAATACAAATTTTAAATTGTTAAGGATTTCAAGACAGCATCAGCAGAGCCTTAAACCAAGTGGAAGCCCTTTCTGGCCCCTGTGAGATTACACATTTTGCATGCCTGTGAGGGCGGCCCTGTCTACCCCATCTACCCAAGGCCCGAGGCGCACTCTCATCCAGCAATGGGATAACAATGCTTTCCTGGGTCTCCCCACAGTAGTTGGTCCTGGGCCAGACCAGAGGAGAACCGCCCAGGCCTGCCCAAGACGCAAGGGATGATGAGCTGGACCAGCAGGGTTGTCCTGGAATCATTTCTAGGAGGGGAAATTTCCAGGTCATAAAAGTAAAAAATAACACCTGGGGAGTGATTTGGGGAGGTTTAGGAGGTAGGAGATGGAAGGGAATTTTTGAGTACCTAGGGTAAGCTATGGCCTTACTAAAACTTCCCACGAAATGGAGAAAGCATCTTCCTTGTTATATAGTTGAGAAAACAGAATAAGAAATTTGCTCAAGTTATGCAGGTTGCAAGCCATGAACAGGTGTTCCTGTGTCTTTATCTTCAGGAAACCACTTTGAGATAATTTTTGGATATCCTCACTAACAACCTTAAATCCTGAAATTCGAATTTCTCCAGGGAACAAAGAGTAACATGAACTACTCAATACATTTAAACTGTTATTATGTACTAAACACAGAGCCGAGGGCTTTTGCGTGTGTTTTACATTTAAATCTTCCCCAAATACTAATATGTGGGCACTACTGTTTCCTTATTTTGCAGTGGCTAAAGGTTAAGAAAATCACCCATAGCTCACCTATCTAGGAAAGGGCCAGCCTTCTTTAAGACCGTGCCTCTACCACCAAATGTAAAATAGATTAGCTAGTGGGAAGCAGCCGCATAGCACAGGGAGATCAGCTCGGTGCTTTGTGACCACCTAGAGGGGTGGGATAGGGAGGATGGGAGGGAGACACAAGACGGAGGAGATATGGGGATATATGTATGTGTATAGATGATTCACTTTGTTATAAAGCAGAAACTAACACACTATTGTGAAACAATTATACTCCAATAAAGATGATAAAAAATAAAAGAGTATAAAGAATCATTTTCCCTACAACACAGGCAGTTGCAAAATATGATGTTCCAAACGTACAGAGCTTCGAAAGACTATTTCCACTGAGAGTTTGGATGTATATTACATCAGAATGTAAACATGGTAAAAGGTAAAACTTCATTAAAAGAGGCAGCAGTCAAGAAATCTAAAATAGGCAGGAAAACTGGTCATGGGTCCAGAAAGCATCATCAACCAGCTGGTGTCACTGGGTCTCTGGGGTTTGTTACTTTTGATGGTTAAAATGAGCTTAATTGGAAGAAGTAATTTCTAAAGGTCTAACTAAGCTCTACGATCTTTAGAATTCCTGTTAGCTACAAAATTTGCAATATTGCTTATTCCTTTCCTTGTTCATTTGTTTGTTTGTTTATTTGACTGGTTGGATTCAAGGCTTCTGGGCTTACCTTCCTGGAGCAATTTCTCTGACCAACTGCTAATAGCGAATAAAGGCATCCACCAACTGAAATATTGGAGATCAGGTAACGTACACTGTATCTTATGACCGCTCTATAGAAACAAAACCCTAAAGGCCTGAGGTCTCCTTTCTAGTCTAAATGCTATCATCGTGATGCCACTGCACCTAGCAAGAATGTTTAACCCAGGCAGACCCGTCATCAAGACCAGGACTCAGAAGAGAACTGTGGACACCCCAGCACTATTGTAGCCCAACATCTGTCCTCAGACGGCAATATCCTCCCATTGTTCCTTGCAGCCCTCTCCCTTCCTGTGCTGTATTTGTCTTTTGACCTTTCATGGCTCAGTAACGCTTCCCCAGGGCCTCACTTAACATGGGTCCTGAGCACGCATTAGGTCTCTGGATTTCCGACCCTCAGAACTATTTCTTGCACACAATTTCCACTTATCCTCTTGGCTTCATTAGCATCTGGCCACTCCAAGGAGCCACCCACCCGCTCCGGCTTAATCCCCAGACACCCCTTGGTCGTGGCCTCAGACGATTTGACCTGGCCCATTACAATAGAGGTGTGGAGTTATTGGACATCAGGAGGACTTGGTCTCATTTCTTAACTTTGCTTTAGTTTCCCCCTAGCAAACTGGAGATCATAATACACCACGTTAGTTTGTGTTAAAGATCAGATGTCTAAAATGTACCACTCAGGATGAAAATGCCTGTGATTGAAAATGACGAAGAGGAGGAAGAGAGGGGAGAAGAAGGAAGAAGAAGAGAATTCCAGAGATAAACCCAGGAATTCACATCCGGCAAGTTACCCTGTTACCAATGGGCACCAAATGCAACAGCTGAGATCAATTAAATTCACTGAAATCTGAGATCAGTCATTTTACAGAAAATGATTTCGATGAAATTAATTCAATCTGCAATTCTGGTTTTTAAGCAGCAATAATGATTCCCTTGGCTAAAATGTCAGGCATTCAGAAGGGGAAGGAAACTTTATTATTACCGAGCGGGGTATCCCCCAAGAGCTCTGGCTTAGATGTGTAGCTGAGCCAAGACATCTGGCAATTTCAAAAATTGAACTTGATCTTCAACAAATATAGACACAAATGTGAAGAACATAAAATCACTCTTCAGAATGAGCCTTAATGGGCTGCACTGCCTTTCAGAAACATTTTCTAATGAGCATTCGGACATGAAGTGATTCCAATTTGTAATGCATTTGAGGCAAACTGAGAGGAGAAATTGCATTTGCTTTTCCCCACTGGGCTGTTAAGGGACCCAGACTGACAAGCCTCAAAGACTTAGCTGTGGGCAATGCTCTCCGTGTTCCTCACTTGCTGGGACTGGCCCAGGGAAGACCCCAGCTCAGTGGAGCCCTCCAGAACTGCTACAGACCAACACTCAACAGGCAGCCCAGGCAGCAAACATGGAGGGAGTCCCCGTGTGTGCCACGCACCTTGCTAGACACTGGCTGGAAAAAGAAGAGGAGCAAAGGACACAAAGACGAAAGAGACACAGAACTCACGGGCCAGGAGCGGGTGGTACACCCAGCCTTCTAAAATCCTGGTCTCCATTCTCCCAAGTTGTTGGGACAACTGGCCTTTGACATGCTCTGACTACCATATAATATGTACCCCAGCTATTTCCCGAGCTTCTCAGGGAGACCTGTGCCCTTACACGTGACAGCCTGCACATTTGACCCATGTTTTGCCGACGCACCGAGGTGGTGCTAACATCTCAGTGTTTACCTCCTTCCACATCATGGCGTCGATTTAACCCAGGCAGAGCAGACTCTAAGCTTGCTATGTGGGCTTTTTCCACGGGCCACCAAAATCTAGGCAGACCCAACGTATGATAGAGATTTTTAAATTCCAGGCCAATTTAAGTCCCTTTCTCCTTAGCTCAGCCATTGTTTCAGCAGCTCTAGTTAGGAACCCATCACTGGCCCCGGGCCAGGCACTTAAGCAACCATTAGAGATGGATTGAGCCAAACAGCCAACATCAAGGAGAGAGAATTCCTAGGCCTTGGGCATCTTTGTGAGTTCCAGGGGAACACCGCACTCTGCTTGGTATATCTGGGCCAAGGGCTAGTCTGTAGAATTCCATTATGCAAATTAGAAAAGGTACTCCTCAGGGTAGGGAGAGCTCCAAGGGTCCACAGCTTGGGGAGCATCTGGTTCTTTGGCAAACAGAGCCCAGAGTGGACATCAGTCCCACTCGCCCCTCAGCCGTTGTCCTCGCACAGGTCACAACCTGTTCCATTATAAGCAGAGGCTCTGTTTCAGGGAATCGTGGCCTTTCTTGGCTCCTTCCTAGACTCTCTCCTGTGTATTTGCTCCTGAAGAATCCATTGACAGGACGCCTCTGGCTTCCAAAATGACCTGGGCCTCTACTCATCATTAACCCATCGCTTTCCCTGGGGCACTACCTGGACTTCCTTGGAGAGCTTCGTCACCCTTGGGCAAGCCCACCACGCTGCCCTGTTTCCAGTTCCCTGAGATGCTAATATTCATGATCCTGGAAAGATCATTAATAATTGTTCATAACCAATAGAGTGGGGAGACCAAGAACCTTGCTCTGCAACCAGGCTGTCTGCCTTGCAATTCATGCCCCATCCTTTCTTAGTCATGAAAGCCTGAGCAAGTTTCTTAAGCAATTTGTACCTTAGTTACCTCCCCTATAAAGTGAGCATAATAATAGTAACCTCACAGAGTCTGGAGGAGGATGAACTGAGCGCACAAAGTGCACGAAGACAAGTACCTGCTCCATGCGATGCTTAGCATGTAAATATTATTATTGTGTTTATCTAAGGAAGGTCTTTTATAATAACAGACACGGCGAACTGTTCTACTACGTGCTCTCAACATTCCTGTGTGGTTGAAAATTGTTCAAAATAAAGCTGTGGGAAGCCACAAAATACTTCTAAGTGAGGGACATGCGTCAGCCCCTCCTACTTGGCCTTAGTGCTGGGAGTCGGGTTTTGCATAAACAGGACTGTATCACATATGTTCGTATGAATATACGCATTATTGGTACGTAAACGGGATCACATTTCACATGCTATAGAAAGCTCCTTTTAAACTCTGTGAGCCTCACTCTCCACATTTGTGAAAACGAGTACTAATCGTATGAGGCAATATATTTAGCGTGTCTACCAGTTCTTCCCCCCTTCTTTCTAGATCTCTACACAAGCTCCTGTTCTTCTGTCACCCTTACTGTCTTGGTCCCTTCTCTCTGCCCATCTCTCTCCCAAAGCATCAGAGCAAAAGCAGAAGAAAAAAAAATTCACCCATGATCCATCTCCCAGAGAGGGTCCATAAAAATGCTGTGCTGTGTTTTCTTTTTGAGTATGGTAGAGCTGTCCCTGGTTTTGTGCCCTACGTAATGAAGATGGAGAAGAATGGGAATACCAGCCTGGAGAGGTGTCATGAGTGTTAAATGAAACTATGCAGGTTTAAGTGCCGGCACTGCATTCAATACACATTGGTTCTTTCTAGCTAGGGTGCTGCTTAGAAGGTTGATCCGAATCAGTTACATTTTTCCTAAAACTCAGTACACACTGGCCTGTGTATAAACCTTTTCTGTTCCGGGTGATTTTTCTGCCTGGCATCACTCCTCTGTCCCTTTCCTACCACCCTGTGTTTTGCTGATGGCGAATCAATGGCACATTTTTCTTAAACAGCCTGCACTTGGTATTTTACTACCAACCATGAGGGCCCCCGCCTTTTAATTACTCCTGCTGAGCCCAGCACTATATATAACACTAATGTTTCTGGGACTGCCAGCAATTAAAACCAAAAATAAGTAACACATTACAAGCTGCAAACCCAGCTAGGCCCGGGGAATGCTACGGATGGATAGAAGGCTTTTGTTTTTAATTGCTCAAGTTTCTCCAGGCCCTACAGAATGTAAACTCCTAACAGCTGCTGGCCAGGAGATGGAGCAGAGAAGGCCTTGATTTCCATATGTTTTCCAATGTTCTTTTGCTTGCTCTGGGCCCCCAGGAACCAATTGACATTCTTCTGCCTCAGTGTTTCACTCTGCAAAAGGGAGACGTTTGTGAACACAGCTGAGTGTACGCACATCCATAGATGAACATGCTGTTCTGGGGCATCTATTGAAATGGAACAAGTTATATTGATTTTTGCCGCTATCTTCGTTTTTCTAACTTGAATAGAGTACTGAAAGGGCAGTTTCGATGAATACTTATTTCATCTATTGAATGTGTGATACCAGAGGTTGTCCATAACCAGGACGAACAATTATAAAATCAAATTGCTAAAGCTCTCTTTGAAGCCCAACTTGGACAAATAATTCTTTTTATTTTTTGCTACAGGGAGTTCTCATGAGGCACCCATGTCAAAGGGTTGGCCGTGCTTCCAACAGCTTCCGCTTGTGAGAAGCAAGAGGTCAGTTTCACCAAGAAGGACACTGAGCCTTATTCAGTCCCTGCCTCTCACCATACCTTCCAAGGAGCTCTGAATTTTTCTACCTAGTAGACATTAGATTAAAGGATCAAAGGGTCCCAAAATTGTGAATGCATCTGACACATGGTGCAAAATTGTTCTTAGAAAGACTGCACCAGTAAAAACTCTGTTTTGCAAGGTCAGGAATGATTCTCCCTATTGGTGCTGCTGGATGCCTCCTGAATGGTCCCTCCCAGAACTGAGAACCTGCAGACTCCAGACCAGTTTGTTCTCTGCCTCAACTCTGAACAGCTTTCTTGGTGCGGCTGAGACAGAGCAGGAAGGTACATGCCGCTGCTAATCCAGGCAGGGCTGGGCACCTGCCTCGCCAGCAGATGGCTGCGTTGCAGTTGAGTCCCCCCCAGTCTTACTGCCTAGACTGCCAAGAAGTGCAAGATGCAGACTTCAAACACACCGGGGCAAATTCACATGCATTGCCTTTACCCGTGGGTGCTGGCGGTTTTGCTGCAGGCAAAGCATCTCTCTTAAAAGCAACAAATAATCAGCCTTGACAGCAGCAGTACTGAACTAATGCTGACTCATGAATGTCATCATTGTTCTTTCCTGCTGTGGGCATTAGTCCATGTTCAGCCCTAAGCCAGAATGTCTGCATAGAGAACAAAGCTGATTATCTCCACGATGGCTTTATTGGAGGTACGCTGCTAATGCAGGCAAAAAAAATGCAACGCTGGGGGAAGAAACATCCAAGGACAAGAAGACAAGAGGGCCTACGATTTGTTCCCATTGCCCACTGCTGCCTTTTGATGGGTCCCTTCAAGAGGAGGGAGCCCATGAATGGCTTTTAGTTCCACGAGAAGTGCTAGTCTGCCTTACTCATTAAGCTCAAGACTCATCATGTGTTGACTGCCAATGAGCCAAAAAAAAAGTACCAGCTCTCTCCTCCAGCTCCAGCATTGCTTGCCCCTCTCCTGCACCTGTCAAAGCTCTGGGCACCAACCTCCCTGCCCTGAGGGAGGACTGAGGGAGAGGGCAGGGGACAGGCTGTCAGCAGCCCAGCTGCCTGGCACAGCCCAGCTGGAAGCTCAGGCTCATTGCCTCTCTGTGTCTTTTCAAGTCATACCCATCAACATCCTTTTTTCACCCTTGTCATGTCCCTGGCCCCTACCTCGACCCTCAGCCCCCCGCCTCCCCCCTTGGATTGGTTGGCTTCCCTTGAACACGTGTTTTATTTCTTGCCTTGATGGATATCTTGGCACAGCAGCCCCTGCCACACACTGGACGGAGCAGCATACCCACTTAATTCGAGGGGTGATCATTTTTCTCTAGCAAATATGGAGTGCCGATGGTTACAGACCCTACCCACCGCTCATGGTGATGTTAGACCTTTTGGCCTATGAGAGAAGTGTCAGAAATGACCAGAAGAGAATATAAGAATTCCTTCCTTGGAGCGCAAGGATGGCGCAGGAGGCAAGGTCCCTGTGACCCCTGGAGGGAAAACCAGAGCCTGCATGTCATCTTCCACAGGAGGTGCAAACTCAGATACCTCCGGGGCCGGACAGATAAAACAGATGTGGGAAACTAGCCTTTGTAAAATAACAGGGAGAGCGAGCTGTAGGGGAAGTGCAGAATGCACACCCCTCCAAAGGGCATGCAAATTCAGTTTGAAAAAAAATCTCTATTCCGAAAAATCCATCCACGGACCACTATATAGAGGCTGCTGGTTTTGCCGTCCCTGGAAAATGGCAAGTATCTGGCGTAGAGAGGCAGACACCTGGGTGTCCATCCTCAACTCTGTCATTTACTTGCTGCCTAATTGTGGCAATGTCACTTCACCTTCTAAGCATCCACTTCCCAGCTATGAAATGTTATGACTCACAGCACTATTGGGAGGTTACAGGAGCTCTTCTGTGATGAGCCCAGCACATTGCCTGGCTCATAGGGGAGCAAACACACATTGGGTTCCTCTGCTCTGAAGTCTCCCAGAGACTTCACTTTCACTAGGCAGATAATAGTAGCTGAGGACTTACTCCCCAACAAGCCAGGCGAGTGGACCTCTGACAGAGGCATCGAGCTGTTGGAATAGGTCATCTGGGAACATCCAGTCCAGTGAAGGAGCTTCACTGGTGTCTAATGATCCTCAGTGAAAAAATTCTTTCTCAAGTAAGAGACTTTGGGAATAGATAGGGGCTCAGTAGCATCATTCATTCATTCATTCATTCAGCCGGTCACAGATCTTATCAAGCACCTACCAGGTGTAAAACACCATGACTTCTGCTTAGCTGCTTCTGGGTCTTTGAACTTCTAGCCCCAGAGCTTATTACAGATTGATGTTCTGATCTCACTCAGATCACAGAAGTACAAGGAATATCTTTTCTTACCCAGGCATAAATATTGATCAGGTGACTTTTTAAATCATCTAAGTGCTGATTGCGCATCTGTTTGGAAATGTCCAATATTCCCTCAAAGCAGCTGCACACGAACCTGAACTGTAATTTTCCTAACACATTCGTCAACATTTACGCCCAGTGCTATACCACCTACAGAAACGTACGAGGCACTTAAAACCGCAGCTGGTTTTCAGCACTCACACTGTAATTCACCAATTACCAAGGCTTAAAAAATCATTCCAGGGTGGACCAGGAATTATGTAAACCACAGATATAACAGTGATTATACCTGGCCCTTCTGGGTGGCTCTCACCTCAGCCACAGGAATCACTTTGCAAATACTAATTAGTTGCATTCATTCAGGGATGCCCCGTGCGGAATGTGACAGTCACTGGAAATGGGAAGAGAAGCCCTGGAGCCGCTCTACTGATTGAACAGGAAGGGCAGTGGCTCAGAGCCCAGCTTTCTTCCACGTGGTGCATCAGAGAACAGAATGAGGTAACAGGTGGTGCAGGCAAAAAACTGCCAGGACCATGGGAAAAGGAATGGAGTGATAATGGCCTAAGGGCTCCCAAAATTCATAGAGAGGAGGGAACACTGGAGTGATGATTAGGGTGGTAAGAATCTACCCTAGATTCTGGATAGAATCGACAGCTATCCCAAACTGACTGTCTGTACCTGGTTGAGATTTGCCAAGACCTCTTGACGTGACCATCAGGATGGCTGTTTAACTATCTCCTGCCTCCAAGTAACCATGTTCACTGCTATCAATATTCCCACATCACAGGTTCAATCAGGTAATTATCTGCTGGGAATCTCTAACTGCCTTTAACCCCACCACTGCTATTACTTTGTACAAGGGTTGGGGGAGGTCCAGTGTGCCGCCTGTTTTTGTAATAAAGTTTTATTAGCACACATGCATTGTCATTCATGTATATAGGGTCTATGGCCGTTTTTGTGCTTCATGGCAGATTTGTATAGTTGCAATGGAGATCGTATGGCCTGCAAAGCATAAAATATTTACTATCTGGCCCTTTAGAGAAAAAGTTTTCCAAGCCCTGGTCTAAGGCAGGGCTTTTAACACTTTTCCTCCAGAGTACTTCAAACCCGAAAGGGCATTCATTGTCTTCTTACAATTGCACAAATACTTCGATGTCGCCATGTTTATCTTAAAATCATACGACTTTTGCACTACAATATACCTTGTTTGTTTTCGTATAAAAAAATCACAGGTATTTTGTTTGTCTTAAATCTGCAGAGAAAATTGATGACCCAAGGAAATGTACAATGGTTATTTCATGCTTTCAAATGAGAAGAATGGGCTCATGGGTTAAATCCTGAACCTTTCAAGCTAGTATTTGAGGGTCCACAGGGTAGACAACCTAGGAGATTGAGAGGAAGTCGATTTAGTCAGGGCCCAATCAGGAAAACAGAGGGCACTCCCAGTAATATTTTAAAAAGGAATTTTACACAAGGAATCGATTACAAAGGGCATGGAAGAACTAAGACGGGACAGTGAAACAACTAAGAGATTGTCATAGCAGGAAGCACTACCCTCCCTCTTCACCACCACCCAGGGCTGGAGGCAAAGGGAAGAGGCAGAGGTGTTAGAACCCAGGATTTGGGTCCATTGACGGAAACCGGAACCACGGTGGACCTGTGACGGGGGCGGAAGAGATGCGTGACGGAGGAGCAACAGCAGCTACCCCGGCCTATCCTGTCCTCTGTCCTCCAGTCTCCCACTGGTGCCCCCTACTGGCTGAGCCCAGCTAGAGGCCACATGATGGTTCCCTGGGAACTGAATAGCTTTGTTACATTACAGAGTGAGAGAAGGGCACGTCATGGGTCCAGAGCAAACAATCAAATGACCGGCACAGACGGCCCTGAGGGGAGGTTGCCGTCACTAGAAAGAGTCCATCCAGGTGGCCACCAAGAGGCCAAAGAGTGACAGAGCCTCAGGGGATTCATTACAGCGCAGGATCTGGTCCTCAGAGCCTCCCTCTGACCACGTATTATATTCATTCTGATGAAATGAAGCTAATGCATAAAAAACATAGTAACCGTCTAGCTGATGAGATGATGAAGAGGCCTGAACATTAGTTCCCTGTAGGAAAACTGTTAGGGACCCCAAATCATCTGCAGACGCTTTGGAGCATGGATGCCAAACCTGGGGTTGCTTGTTTTATGATCAGTATGTTTTTAGACATCGGGTTCCCATAAGCTGAGTGATCGTCTCCACGGCAAGGCTGTCCATGCCATCAAAAACAGATCCATCTCATCTTTGGGTCAAGGCCCCTTTCCACGGAACTGTGCCCACAGGAGTCTTGCCCGTGTTTGCTCAGCGACCCACCCATCATGCTTTCGTGACTGGCTAAAGGGCGACTCTTTATTTAGACGGCTAACAAAATCAATCAGGTCTCAATCTGGCCTGGGAGACAGTCTGCCTCTTTGAGAAGACACATCTTTGCTTTTATTTATTACATGTTGCTATTATGACTTAACTGTCAAAAGACAGCCCTTTCCAGAAGACTAGCACGACAGGATGGGGGAATCAAACAAGGCAGGTTTGCTATAGCCCCTCACATGCTACACGCAGGCCCTCGCTTGCTATAGCCCCTCACATGCTACACGCAGGTCCTCGCTATGCTGTCTTCCTGTGTTTTCCTGGTCCTTGTCTATAGAAGACAGTTCACAGTGTGTTAACCACATCCTGCATTTTCCCAGCCACAGGCTTTTGCTGACATGCTTTCCCCCAAGGAATGTCCATTCCCAAGCACCTTCTAATGCTCAGGGCCATTCTCAGTGCCCATCTTTCATCGATCTGTCCTGAACCCCAAGTCAAGCTAACTCAATTGCCACTCCTGCAAGGCCTCAGAGTGCCTTGTTGAAATACTTCTACTGTAAAATACTCTGCCTTTATTAGGGCCAGAGGTCTGCTTTAACTTCCAAAATTACCTACCAAAGGACAAGAACCATGTCTTCCTCACCTCTACATCCCCAACAGTGCTTGGTATACAGTAGGAGCCTTATTATCTGAATTAATAACTCTGACAGATGATCTGGCTTCTCTCTGAAGACTTTCCCCTGAATCATTCTATTATTAGATAGCTTTAGTTTTTAGAATGTTCTTCCTTCTTTTGACCTAAAATCTTATTATGTTCATCCGTTTGTCTTAGGTTATCCTCTGGTGTTACACAGAATAATTCTATTCCTCCTTCCATGTGGCAACCCTGTCAATATTTGAATAAAGGTCTCCTTTTCTCTCAGCTATACCTTCTATGCTTTGGGCGTCGATAATGCCCATCGCATTGGCTCTGTCTCATGACTGTCCACTCCCGGGATCTGCCCTTCACACCTATTGGACTTTCCATTCAAATGATGCTGACGTTGAACATGATGCCTAGGTAGTCATATGTGTTCATTAGCTGTCATGTGCTCCGGGAAATCATGTTAGACAACTTCATTCTCCCACAGCCCGCACTTCCACCTGAGGTTTTCAGCTCTTCTGAACAATGCAGGCTACTGGACGACTCTTTTCCAGACCAGCTCTAGATCATGGCATCCCTGGGCTTCATCTATAGATGCTACAGCTGGGACCCTCTGTTGGGGATTAAGCTGTCTGTGCCCAGCCATCCTCTTAGTTGCCACAGAGGTCTTAGTTCATATTAAATTAAATTAGCTAATATTACTTAAAGTGCACCACTGTGTTCAATCTTATAATAATCTTCTTCTACAAACCAACCTTAAGATAATAGATCATTGAGAAAGAGAATCAGAGAGAGAGGGAAAGAGTGAGACCAAATTTCTCTCAGGCACCAGATGTCCACATGCCCAGAATCAGCAGTTCACCCAGGCCACTCTCACCAGGATGGATGCAATAGCTGCCTCCAACCTATTCTCCACACAGTATCTGCTGTGAGCTTTTATTACTGAGTTTTGTTTTTCTCTCTCTTTTTTTTTTTTTTTGGCGGTACGCGGGCCTCTCACTGCTGTGGCCTCTCCCGCCGCGGAGCACAGGCTCCGGAGGCGCAGGCTCAGCGGCCATGGCTTACAGGCCCAGCTGCTCCGTGGCACGTGGGATCCTCCCGGACTGGGGCACGAACCCGCACCCCCTGAATCGGCAGGCGGACTCTCAACCACTGCGCCACCAGGGAAGCCCTGCTGTGAGCTTTCAAATGCAAATCTGGTCATACCGTTCTCCTGCCTAAAACATTCCAATGACACCCCTTTGTTCTTGGGAAAAAGACCAAAATTTCTAGCCTGGTCTTTGTGGCCTTCCATAAATCCGTTAGAAACCAGTTGACTATCCCTTACACACGCTCCTCAGCCCAGATCAAGCAAATTCCTCTGTTACACAGTCTCATAGCTCCATGGACCATTACTACATCATGTGATTCCACACTGACTTGTGTGACTCTTGGAATCAGGCCTGTCTTCCCCTCTGGAGTAAGCCCACGTGGCAGGGACATGTCTGTTTCTGCTCATCCCCATAGCCCCAGCATCAGGCATGGACCTGACACATAAAAAGTCTTCAATAAAGCATTTGTGAATGAAAAGAAAGAAGGATGCTGTGGTAGGCTGAATAATGCCTCCCCAAACTTACCCACATCCTAATCCCCAGAACCTGTGAGTGTTACCTTCTACGGCAAAGGGGACTTGAAGATGTGATTAAGTTAGTGGTCTTGAGATGAGAGATGCTCCTGGACTATCCAGGTGAGTCCAATGTGATCACAAGGTGCTTATAAGAAGGAGGCAGGAGGCTTCCCTAATGGCACAGTGGTTAAGAATCCACCTGCCAATGCAGGGGACGTGGGTTCGAGCCCTGGTCCGGGAAGATCCCACAGGCCATGGAGAAACTAAGCCCATGCGTCACAACTACTGAGCCTGCGCTCTAGAGCCCACGAGCCACAACTACTGAGCCCATGCGCCACAACTACTGAAGCCCACGCATGCCTAGAGCTCGTCCTCCGCAACAAGAGAAGCCACAGCAATGAGAAGCCCGCGCACCACAACGAAGAGTAGCCCCCACTTGCCGCAGCTAGAGAAAGCCCGCGTGCAGCAACGAAGATGCAACGCAGCCAAAAATAAATAAATTAAAAAAAAAACCAGGAGGCAGGGAGGTCAAAGGAGGAAAGAAGGGATGTGAGGATGGAAGCAAGAGGCTGGAGTGATTCAAGGGAGGGGTTGAGAGCCAAGGAATGCAGCCAGACACGGGAAGTAGAAGAGTCATGGAAATGAATTCTTCCCTAAAGAGAGCAGCAGGAACCAGCCCTGCCCACAGCTTGCCTTTAGCCCAGTGAGACTGACTTTGGACTTCTGGCCTCTATAACTGGAGGAGAATAAATTTGTGTTGCTTTAAGCTGCCAGATTTGTCGTAATTTGTAACAGCAGCCACAAGAAACTAATATAGATGGGAAGGAAAAAGAGAAAGAAAAAGACAAAGATATTTCTATTTCACATTTGGAAAAAAGTAAGAAATACCTTACCTAAAAGTACCTAAGAGAAAAGATCTTTTCAGAAAGATCAAAGTACATCTATCCGGGTAGAGAACTGCGGTCCTTGGAAAGGGCCTCCTATGTGAGAATATGGTGTGTCAATTTCATCGACCTCTGGCGAGGACTTTTCCACTCCCCTGCCCCCGCCCCCCCACACACACACCTTCCGGCCCTTACACTTTGTATGTAAGTGAACACACTCCCCCTGCTCTGCTGACATCTGGAAACTGCTTTTTTGTGTGTAGGGCCCCTCTGCATCCTTCCAGGAATCTGACCCTCACTATGCCCCATCTCCCCGCCAGTGGCCCCTGCCTAAGTCCTGGTAACTCAGAGGGCTTAAGCAGCCCCTGTGACACCTGAGCTGCCATTCACAACCAGTGAGGGCGGGGGCAAGAGCTGGAGCCTATGTCTTCGTGGTCCTTGTACAGTGCTCTGTCCACCACCCACGATGCCTCCTTGTCTACAGGTCAGAAAGATTAGGATGCTTGGGGGCTTTACCTAGGGAGATAAAAATGACTCTTCCTAAAACCTTGCCAACCAGAGAGATCCAACTGCATTTCCAGCTGCAAGTCCTGCTCCAAAGTATTCCAGAGCTTGTCTTTTCTCCCTCATTGCAGGCCAAGGCTTGCCTGGCACGCATCTTAATTTCTTTCTGCCTCAAAAAGCCCCCTGACCAAAGAGGGCTGGTTTTCCTATTCAAAGCAGTGCAACCTCCCTGCCTCAGCAAATGACGTGACATTTGCATAAAGCCTGAATTGAGATGCTCTGGAGTGGGTGATGCATTCAGAAAGGGCCTTGCTCTGTTCCTGCCCATCACCCTCACCGGAGATCCTCTGCCCTCTGCCTCTGTTTCCGCACAGCCAGCCTCAGAACTAGCACGGGGAGGGAGGCAGAATCGGGCCAGCTGCCTGACGACTTTAATGTTAAAATGTGTTGAACATTCACAGGCCACAGAACTCTGCTAAGTGAACCAAATGGGCCTCCCTAAAGCCATATGTTCACTCCATCACATCCCAGCTGCAGCCCTCCTGCAAACAGGGAGCAGACTTGCTGGGGAAGCTTTGGGTTTTTTTTTTTTTTTTTTTTCTTTCTTTCCTTCCTGTTGAACTGCTAATGCCAGATGCTGATGTCACAGCCTGAGCCCTGGCAGAGAAAAGTCAGCAGCGAGCGCACCCCAGAGAGCAGGAGCCTATCCTTTCTCAACAAGCACTTTTCCGAGGCATCTTTAAACTTTGGCATCCCCGGTACATACTTAAAGGATGAGATCATTACGGAGTGATTAGGAGCTGGGTCAGAGACTGGCTAAAACTTTCCTCTTTCCCTTGGGCCCCCAGCCAGTCCACATTTGTCAGCCTTCCTTGTAGTAAGCTGTGGCCAATGACTGAGTTTTAGCCAATGGAATGGACTATGTGACACTTCCATAAAAATAGAATCTTCCATGGTCTAGGGTTACCAACCATCCCAATTTGTCCATGACTGTCCCGATTTTAGCACTGAAAGTCCTGTTTCCTGGGAATTCTTTCAGTCTCTGGCAAACAGGAATGGTTGGTCGCCCTAGTGATCTCCCCCCACTCCTACTATCACCTGTCAGCTCTACACGAGGCTCCTGGGCCGTAGATCATGCTTCTCAAACTTCAGCTTACAGCAGCATCACCTGAAAGGTTAGATAAAACATGGATTTCTGGGCCCCGACGCAACAGTTTCTGATTCAGGAGGTCTGGGGTGAGGCCCAGGAATTTCCGTTCCTAACAAGTTGGCAAGTGAGACAGGCGTTGCTGGACCAGGGACCACACTTTGAGAGCCCTGCCCTAGGTCAGAGGGTCTAAAACTTTGCTACCTGTGAGAGTCACCTGAAGAGTTAAAAGAAAAAAAATCCCATTACTTAGGCTCTTCCCCAGATCACACCAGAATCTCTAAGAATGAGCCCTAGTTGGCAGTTGACTTTTAAACTCTACAGGTAACTCCAATTTTCAGCCACATTTCAGAACCAGTGCCCAACACCAGTGTGTTCAAACGTTAATGTCCCTGTGACCCACCTGGAGATATTATTAAAATACAGGCTCTTATTCAGTCTGTCTGGGAAAGGGACTGGGATTCTGCATTTTTAACAAGTTCCTAGGTCATGATGAAGCCACTGGTCTGAGCAACCACACTTGGAGTAGCAAGGCCTCAGCTCAGTGGTTCTAAGACTTCGGTGTGCATCAAATCACCTGGAAAACCTTGTAAGAACATAAAGATTGCTGGGCCGCAGCCCCAGAATTTCTGACACAGTAGGCCTGGGTGGGGTCTAAGGATCTGCATTTTTAACAAGTTCCCCAAGAAAGTTCTGGCTACTCGTGCCAGAAGAAGAGAAAGGAGTGGATTCTGAGGGACAAACCACAAAGGTTCACGACCTTGATACAGATCCCGACCCATTTTAGGGAAGCCGTCAAGATGCTGAAACGAACAATGAACACAACAGAGGCCCCAAGGTCTCCCTCTGATGCTGAGAAATGGACAAACAATCCATCTTAATCTCCACATTCACTCTACAGCTTCTGCTAGAGGCCAAACCACGTGAGGTCAGAAATATCTTACTATCAATATGTCTAGCGGTTCACATTTACACACTGCTTTCTACGTGCCAGGCACTGTCACAGCCACCGAAAATTCTGTCCTTACAGCAACCCTAGGAGAGAAGTACTATCATCCCCTTCACACTGTGTCTGAGGAGACTGAGACACAGAGAAGGTAAGTAACGGGTCCCAGGTCACGAAACTAGAACCAAGATTTGAAACCAGACAGTCTGACTCCAGTGTTCACTGTTGTAATTATGCCCTGTACTCTCTCCCTCAGGGAGCAGAAAAAGATGATGACCTGAAAAGAAACATCTAGACATTATTATTTAAGATAATTAGCACAAATATCTTTGTCTCCTTCCCAAGGCTGGTACTCACTAAGGCTTTAATTGTTTACAGGGAAAATATAAAACTACAGGAAGAAAAGACATGATAAGTCCATCAAAACCTTAAAGGATCACTGAAGATCCCCAAATGCCTGCCTCGTAGCAGAAGCCTGAGAAACCATGAGCAACATTTTTGCAGCCCCCATCCAACAGATGATGATGCTGAGAGCAAATTAGAAGCAATGCCCAACCCGTCTGTGACTTTGGACAAGTCACTGAACCTCACTTAGCTTCAGTTTCCCCATCTGGAGAAGGAGGGCTAAGAAAAGAACTTGCTCCTAGGAGTGTGGTGAGAATTAAACCAGGTATTACATGTCAAGGGCTCAGTCTGGTGTCTGCATTAAAGACGTAGTAACTATTATGATGCTATTTTTAGTATCAGTTTTTAAAAAATCTACTTTGAAGGTTGATTATGAGGATTGGAAATAATATATGTGCCACACCTGGCACTAAAACATAAAAAAAAAGCCGTTATTACTATCCCCACCATGCACATGCATCATGTTACCTTTAAGGAAATCAGTATTTATGGAACACTGACCATGCTTCCAGCATCTATTCACTCATTCATTCAACAGTTACTATTGGGAGGGGGTCACATCTTGCATGTATGTTGAAGGTGGAGGCTATATGGATGGATCAGATGTGGGATGTGGGAGAAAGAGAACTGTCAGAGTTGATGAAGAGCACACAGTCCTCGGTACCACAGTGGAAGTGAAATGGATAAGGGTAGAAGGAAGGACATAAAGCTGGAGACATGGACAAAGTACAGCTCATGAGGAAACCTGTGCATGAGAAGTGTGCTCTTCTCTCAGAGGGCAATGGGGAGCTGTGCAAGGGCTAAGAACGGAGGAGGGCTGACGTGAAGATGAGACTGAGTGCTGTGGAACCAGCAGAAATTCTTCCATAATATAGCAGTTTGGGTGAAACACAGAGGGGCCTGAACTAAGGCAAGCACAGGAGGAATGGATAGGAGGGGAGATGTGGGAGTGAGCTGTTGGTGTGTTGGCGTGAATTGTTGGTTGGTTGAATGGAAAGGGTGAGAGGATAGAGGAGTCCAAATGGAGTCCCAGGTTTCTAGCTTGGTAGCCATGCCAGAGATGGCCAGTCATCAGCCCTTCTTCATTCTCCCTGTCTTCCTTTCCATCAGAAACCCAGCTAACTGTGCTCATCTTTTAAACATATATGCCCTTCCCTGGAGAGGCTGTGGAGAAAAGGGAACCCTCCAACATTGGTAGGAACGTCAATTGGTGCAACCACTATGGAGAACAGTATGGAGTTTCCTCAGAAAAACTGAAAATAGAGTTGCCATATGACCCAGCAATCCCACTCCTGGATATATACCTGCAGAAAACTCTAATTCAAAAGGATACACGCACCCCTATGTTCATAGCAGCACTATTTACAATAGTCAAGACAAGGAAGCAACCTAAATGTCCATTGACAGGTGAATGGATAAAGATGTGGCACATATATAAAATGGAATATTACTCAGCTATAAAAAAAGAATGAAATAATGCCATTTGCAGCACCATGGATGGACCTAGAGATTGTCCTACTAAGTGAAGTCAGTCAGAAAGAGAAAGACAAATACCATATGATATCACTTATATGCGGAATCTAAAATATGACACAAATGAACTTATCTACGAAAGAGAAACAGACTCACAGACAGAGAACAGACTTTTGGTTGCCAAGGGGGAGGGGCAGCAGGGGAGGGATGGATTGGGAGTTCGGGACTAGCAGATGCAAACTATCATATATAGAATGGATAAACTACAAGGTCCTATTGTATAGCACAGGGAACTATACTCAATATCTTATAATAAACCATAATGGAGAAGAATATGAAAAAGAATATATATAACTGAATCACTTTGCTGTACACCAAAAACTAACACAACATTGTAAATCAACTGTACATATATATATATATATTTTTTTTTTTTTCCCCAGAATTTCTTGCAGATAAAGTCACCATGTAACATCATTCTGGCCAATGAGATATGTGTTGAATGGAACTTTCTGGAAAGCTCCTTAAGGGGACTCACTCAGCTGGAACACACCATCTCATCCCACTCTTCTTCCTTCTTCCTACCTGGAATGTGGCCAGGAAAGTAGACAGGGAGGGGCATGCAGGGGCCATATTGAAACCACAGAGGGGTGGTAGCGCTGGACAGCTGAAGTGGCTGCTGGGCAGGAAGGTTGCTTGCAGAGCACAGAGGACCGTTTTCTTCTGGTCTAGGTTAGAGCAGAGTGTATTATGCTCTTCTGACTTTTCACCACGTGCCACCGAATGGAACCGCAGAACCATAGAATTTAGAGTTTGCAGTTTCCTCTTTTAAGTCTCTCTTGTCTGTCAAGGGGAAATTAAATGATGGAGAACTGCCTCTAGGAATGAATACATACGTCCAGGATGAAACTCCTCTCTGAAGTGGCAGCCTCGCCCGTTTCCAGTCTTCGCCTTTATCCATCTCCAGACTGCATGGAACAGTCTTAATTCATGTCCATACATCAATGTATACGTCACTTAGCATTTTCACATACATTTCATCACAGCCACCCCTTCAAAGAATATCTAAGGGTGAATTTCTATCAGGCAACATCGCAGAAAGGATAGAGGTGTTTTACTCTCAGCCTCAGTGGAATGAACTTGGAAGATGTCCTACCCCACGGAAGCTGGGACGGCTCTCCTTCCTGAAGTGTCCTCACGAAGAGGCTGTCCAGATCTTGTTTAATCCCCCACCATCCAGGATTTTGCCTCTGCCCTGCCCAGAAATGTGGTATTATTAACTCACGTAGAACAGATTCCTTGCTCAGGGGCAAACTCAGCATTAACCAAGCTTACAGGCCTAATGTCTAAAGCCAAATAGTGGTTTCTCAGTTTACAGTGAGAAAATTTATAACTGCCATGAAGAGGGTTTGAGGAGCGTATAAGCAAAGCAAGAAGAATTCATTCGATGGGCTGAATGTTTGAGATCCTCCTATTAAAGAAGAGTTGGCCTTGGTAATGGGACCAGTGGTTAACCACAACTTTCCCATCCATTCCGTGCTGGTGGTGCCTATGTATCCAGCACTACAAACACTTAAAAGACCTCTGCTAAGGGTCCCCCCACCCCATGAGGGGACCTGATTTTCTACAGGGATTCTCCCGACTGCCAAGGTCTTTCTTTGAATATGTGAATTGCTATAATAAGGTGGCTGTCTGTTCTCACTGCCTCTTTAAGGTGACTTTGCCCTGTTCTGCTCTGATCTATTATGTATCTATATTAAAGTTTAACTCAGAAGGCACCCCTCACTTCTAAGATCTTAAGCAATGACTCACGTTAGACCCCAAAGGCTGACAAGAGCAATGAAACTAGACTGATTTCTGCCTGTGGCATTGAAGCCTTTCTCATAACTTCATAGTCTAATGTTTTGTTTAGTACCAGCGAGACTTTAAATTCTGGGCTGTAGGGAAATGTTTCAGAAAGGCCCCGTGTAGCCCTTCTGCTTATAAAGTAAGCTGCCATTTCCCCAGAAAAGGACTGCAGATCAGGATCTCAACAGAATTCCAAGGCTGGCTGGGTATCATTATGCCTCTGTTGGTGGGAGCCAGTTCACGGCTTAATTCATACTTGAATCTTATAGGGCAATCATTGACATGGTAACATAACAATTCCCTTCACTGTCATCACTTCTTGTGGTTCAAGCCTTCTCTCTTCTCCCCAGCAGGCAGGATGAATCATACTGTATTTGGACAGCTAAATGGTGAGCCCACATATAAAAAGGGTTTTCTGGCACTAGAGGTGGGTTCCAAGCACATAGCTGATGAGAGAGTCAATTTCTCTGGCACCGGCACGATGGAAACAACTTGCTGGGGATACGCAAGTCGCCATATGCAAAAACACATCATTTCAAGAGGCGATTTGCATGGGTGGATGCAGCACTGAAAAACACAGGAGGAGAAAAGGAGTCATTTGGGTCCTTCCTCCCTTTGAGCTGGCACCTGTCTCCAAACAAATAGCACAGAATCAGTCCTAAACCCCTCTGTCCCTGGCTGGCCACCTAGAAATGTCAAGGGGATCAGAGGTAGCACCCTGCTCCCTGCTGCCGACAAGTCCCAGAGCACTCTCCGGACCGTGACTACAAAGCAAGATGGTTGAACTAGTTGGGTTCTAAAGGTCCTTCCAATTCCTGTGTTCTATTTTAATTGATGCCTCATTAATTACAAAATTAGGCTCTCCGGGCACACAGGGATCCATCCACTTCACAATAGAAGAAAAGCAGTCATTCATCTGGCAAGTATTTATGAGCATCTTCTGCACAGAAGGCTGCTACGCTCTGCCATGGGAGACGCAGTTACAACGGAGGTGCTACTGTGATTCTACCATTTTGTCCTGACAACTCACTGATGCCACTGGAACAAGTTGTTAAAGTTACAAGGTTTTTTACTATTTATTTTTCCCTGTGTTCTGTGCACATCAGGCTCTCTGTAAAATAGGGAAGAACAAATCTGACTCCCTGTTAGGTCTGTTTTTTTTACTTTAACCTCTGTATTCTATTGCTTTTGCTACAAGTTAAGAATGTTGCCTATAGCCTGAAATACACAAGAGAGCCCATTCTCAAGGCTCTGACCTTTAAAGGTGTACCACTTTTCTATTCATATAGAGTTAAGAAGTTGCAGAACAGAGAATAACATTTGTTTTGTTGGAGGTTTATAGGAACATCCTGACATGACCTGACCTGACCTGACCTACATGGACAGCTGCAAGAACAAAGGATTCTGACACCAAGAAGTCTGCGACAACCAACCACACCCCCGTCCCCTTTTAGTATAAAAGAAGCCTGAATCCTAACTTGGGGAAGATGGTTCTTTGGGACATCATCTTCTCAGTTGGCTGGCCCTAACATCTCGTCTCTCAACGTATGGCCTGTTGTGGGGTGAGTAACTCAGTAACACCTCTTAATCCACACCTCAGTTCCACCCCATCCCTACAGGTCTTACCAGCCCCTCAGAGCTGTCATCAGACTCAGATATATGCTGGGCTCGGGGAGGGAGCAAGGGGCTTGGTGAGAGTCCAGAATGTGCACCGCTGAGGACTGAGGTCGTGATCGGAGATGGAGGGCTTAGAGCCTGACTTCACTGTGAGCTCTGAGTTCAAGTTCAGGCTTTGCCACTTACCAGCTTCATGTCCTTGAAAACTGCTTCCCTTGTGTAAAAAGCGATTAAGAACAGATCTGCCTCATAGGCCCAGTGTGAGATCAGGAGAAATAAATGTGATAACGCACATCAAGTGCTCAGCACAGGGCCTGGGAGAGAATAAATGCTCAATTAACATGAAGAGATTGTCATCGTCAGGGATGAGTGAGGTTTAGAAATCTGACTCTCATCAAGGATGTCTATGTCCAGTTACTAGCGGATAGGATAAGAGCCCTGTGCATCTAGATAGCTGTGTCAAATGAGCCACATCACAGGGTCCTCCTTAAGGTAACATGCTGCGCCTGCTCTCACAAAGCTAGAGACGCTAAACGTATATGACTGATGGTAATAGAAAAATATCAAGTGGAAGGCGAAGATGCCAAAACCAGTGTTCAGAGGAGGGCCACACAAAGCAAGAAGTGAGTGCTTTCATTCTGGAAGCGTCACAGAGGGCTGTGGAGGTGGTAGCGTCCGAAGCCAGGTAATTATCGAGGCAGCTCACCTAAGCCCGAGAACAGCATGAGGACACACAGGGAGCTGGACATCCCAGGACCCATTTAAGGCAATAAGAGAGCGAGTCCCACTCTGTATGCGGCGTCCGCCCCCAGACCCCAGGAGAGGGTGGACAGGAAGAGAGGGAGCCCCATGCTTCCCTTTATGATGTGAGTTCCTCTGTGTCACTTGAAAGGGAAGGGCACCTAAGAGCTGCCATGTAGCAGATAAGGCTGTAGTCCTAGGCTGCCCACATTTCAGTCTTGGATGTGATCCCTTGCTAGCCGTGTGCCCTTTGGCAAATTATTTAACTCTTCCTGCTTCAGTTTCCTCAGGTGGAAGATGCGGTTAATCGTACTGATAGTGTTGCCAAAGGGATAAAATGAGACAATGCAAGTACAGCAGGTGGCATGCACCCTCTGAGCCAGAGCCACAATAACCGCATACAGTCATACGATAATACGACTTAGTAATACTGCATCATTATATAATGTGAGATCCCTGGGCTGGAAATGCACGGAATATCGTGTGTAGTGCTACCAATCCTCTGAGCACTGCTTGTCACCTCATCCAGAAATTCTATACCCACTTCAAGCCACTAGAATAAACTGGAGGGTTAAGATGTTTTCAAAGTAGATTTTCTTTTCAGAAACAGATAAAACCAGCCTTTTGGAAAAAAAAAAAAAATCTCTGAAACTAATTTCAACCTCTTGGTGGTCTACTCCAGAAAAGTGACAACAATGATGACAACTGATGTTTACTGAGCACATACTATGTGCCAGGCACTGCTCTAAAAACTTCAACTGTATTAATTCCTTCCATTCCCTCCAGATCCTGACAAGGTGAGTTTTACTGTTACATGAATTTTACAATAGAGAAACTGAGGGCTCCCTTAAAAGGACTCGTATCCAACCTGGGCTGGCCCAACAGGAAATAGGAATTCATTTCTCAAGGCAAAGAGGCTTCCAACGTATTCATCCTGATTTTTGCTCCAAACCATACATTTGCCACATGTGGGAATGGCTGACTCTCCCGCTACCACCATCACCAAGGGAAACAACTGCCTGGCTGGGATGTCTCCCTAGGCTGATGCAACCAAAACAGCCTGCCCAGCAAGTGACAGTCATCACTGGGTGGTGCCGTTGCCACTTTCTGATTAGAGACTCTGTGATTCCTCCCCACCCCACTGCCCCCACTTCCTGGAAAAAAACTGGAAGAGACTGTAAACCCCAAAAGGTCAAGATCAGACTGTCTTTCTCAATGAGCACAAGGCTACAGGGCCATCGTCCCAGATCCCCCGTGCTGGCCTGAGTTCAGAAGCATCCTCATGGCACTCCCACTGGGAAGCTTCTGATGACAGACAGCAGGAAGGCTTGGATTCCCTAAAAGTGTTCACTCTCATGAGCTACTCCCCATCTGCCTTCAGTTCTATCGCTTGTCTTATACCCTCCCTCGGGGTTGCAGGAACCAGACTCCTTTCCAGAGACAAATCGACGGACAGACAAAGAAACAAAGAGGAGTGATGAGCTGGAATTTTTTCAAGAAAAGGCTTTGATCTGGAAAAAAATAGAGGCTGTCCATTTATTTATTCATCCCTCCACCCAACTTCCTAAAAAATACTCCTTTTATCACTTTCATACTTTAAAAGTTTAATTATCATCTATAAATAAGCTTAAATTTAAGGCTCTTCAAAATCTAGCCCTAAACTTTACAGTCAAACATATTTTCAGTGATCCCATTGGATCTGCTCCAGCCCATCTGTTTCACCCACAGCCCACCTCCCTTTACACTTGGTGCACTGGTCCCTTCCTCGGTGTGTTCATGAACACTATTCCTCCTGCCTGTGATGCCCTTGCCTCTGCTTTCATGGATGTGCTCATGTCAGCTTCTTGGACCACTCCATCACACAAGACCCCTCTCTTTCTGCAGGAGAGGGCTGTCCATGTGCTGCACTGGCCTGCCAGGGACATGTCATCTTTTCACTGCTAGCTGACATTCCACTAGTTTACAAAATTCAACATTAATCTATTTTACTGAGCATTTGCTAAGGGCAAGATACCCTGCTATCTCTGCCCTGCAGAGATCTGAAGATGTAATCCCACCCTTCAAGGAGTTCATCATCTGATGAGAAAGATAAACAGATGTGCAATGAAACTCAATGAAATAAACGCTCTGTAGATGTATCAGGCATGTGTAGATGCATGGTTGAAGGTTAAGGAATCCTAACACACAGCCCTCCTACAGGGCCCCAAAGTCCAACAATAAACCAGCTGAGGCGCTGGACACAGACCCACAACGTATCAGCCACTGTAGAATCATCCCAAGGTCTCTTCTATTAGTACAGACATTCTTTTTTCTTTAGAAACTGTCCACTTGGAAGGCACGTGTATGTCTTCCCAAAGGGGATGTGGCACAGGATGGTTCCATCCGTATGGAGAGAGAAGGATCGGGAAGATGGAATGTGACATCTGGAAATGGGAGGCCAGAAGCACCATCTGGGAGGGAAGGTGGGGGGATCTGAAACAAGAACTTCCACTCGTTTCATATAAGCAATCTGGTGTCAGCCCAGCATAAGGGCTTCAACAGGGAAGAATAGATGTGACAGGTGTCCAAGAGTCCAGGGTGCCCAGCAGGGCTGGAGGGGTGAGGCAGACGTCAAAGGTGAAAGTGGCAAAAGCCGATGGCAGGGACCAGACAAGGCTGGAAGGCCAGGGCAGCAGGGTCTTAAAGGTAGTAGCTGGCGAGGGTCAGCGTAGGAAAACAGGGGGAAGCCCACCCACCTGCAGGCAGAGTCCACCCTCCACCCTCCTCCGGGGCTTGACAGTGGGGCTAGTTCCCTCTGGGTGAGAAGACGAAGTGCTTCCGCCACCAGCAGAGGACCTCAGCCCTTGTCCTTCTCAGGGCCTGGGACCCAAGTAAAACAATTCCCACCAAAGCCCTACAATACTGTTCCCTTCCTTTCAAGGACACTAAGCAACCCCCAACTTAAAATATGCTCTGAATCGTCAGGTGCCTTCAGCCCCTGCCACGCAGTCATCAGAGCAGGCACGGCTTAGTAGATGGGCTGCATGTCCTCCTGAGCGTATTCAAACCTCAGTTTCTAGCTAACCTGGCATCCAAGCCCAATCAATGCTAGACTACAGAGCAGATGTGGAGCAGTTGCTTCATGGTGGCCCTCATGATCACCTTCCTATAAGGTTCAGGGACCTGCCCCACTGATACACATGGAGATGTCCCTAATGTCTCTACTAAGCACATGCCCATCAGGGGCTCTACCACAGTGACAGACCCAGCGACCCTCCCAGGAACGAGGAGAAGCAGTGCAGCATCACGGTTACGAGAATGCACCATGGCACCAAACAGCCTGCCTTGAATCCAGGCTGTGTTACTTATTTGCTGTGTGACTTTGGACAAGTTACTTCACTTCTCTGTGCATTTTCACCATCCATAAACTAGTAATGACCATCATAGTACCCACTTCATAAGACTGGGGTAAAGATTAGATTAAATATATGTAAAATTCGTATGCAAGTACTGGATAAATTATAGGTATTACTACTTGTTTTTTTTTTTTTTTTTTTAAGTAGACGACATTTTTGTTTGTTTGTTCGCTTGCACTGCACGGCTTGAAGGGTCTTAGTTCCCTGACCAGGAACTGAACCTGGGCCACGGCCGTGAAAGCACTGAGTCCTAACCACTGGACCACCAGGGAATTACCAAAAAATGGACAACGCTTTGTCCAAAGAAGCGAAGAAGTGAGTTTCACAGAGCTGAATCCCATGCCCTGAAGCAGCTGAGTGGTTGGTGGTGCAGAGCAGAAGCACAAACCCCAGAGCTCTCCGTTTCCATCACGTAATCCACCCACCACGTCCCTGGGCGGGAACGGCCTTGGCTCCACGTTTAACGGATCAGTTTCCTAACCCAGGCTGCCTCCTTCATCTTTACTGTTCTCTGTGGTCATGTGATATATTTATTCCTTTCCTCTATATAAATATCATTTCTGTTTTCTGTATTTACTACTCAAATTGATGCATTATATCATAAGCTGTACATCTGTCTTCATTCTGAAGGAGTAAATAGATCTTTCTCTTTTTTTTTGTAATTCAAAAATTTGATTTTCTATACAAAACAATTCAAGTTTATATTCCTGAGGGAAGGGGAAAAAAACAAAACAAGCAAATAGTACCACCTCAGTATGAAAAGAGGGAGGAGGGAGAGAGAGAGAGAGAGAGGGAAAGAGAGAGAGATTGATGCAGAAACCCTGAGGGTGAGAGAGAGTGCAATTTCACAGGGAGAAATTACCTCTCAAACATCCGAGGTCTTTCACACCATTTGAATTCGACTCAACTATTATTGGCAAGGGCTGGTTAGGGCAAGAAGACAGTTAACGGGTCTGAACGAGGTGCTGTAAACCAGCCGAGAGTCTTCTTCTCCAGATGCTTGTAGAAGCCAGGAAAAAAAAAAAAAAAAGCTGTCTGAAATTCATATTGGGAGTTGGAGGACACCCAACAGTGACAGGGACAACGGTACACAGGGGACCAGGAGGTCTGCTCTCTTGGCTGACGGATGAGGTGAATCTTAACTTTTCTCCACTAGCAGCGTGTGGAGCGCAATTCCAGTCTCAGCCAAACAAATATCACGTCGGGGCAACAGAAGGGCAGAGTGGCCTCGAGGTGGCGCTCTCACTTCCCAGCTGTGTGCCACCAGGCAGATAACCTCTTCCAAACCAACCTTGGGTTTCTTTTAAAGCCCACATAAAGGCTCATCTTCCTACAACCCCAAGTCTCACCTACACACTCCAGCTGGGAGCAATTTAGCCCTCGACCATGTCCATGTGTATGTTTACATGTGTGTATATGTATATACGTACACCTACCTGTCTGTATGTCTATTACATCATATCCCTAATGTGTGTGTACACATATCTATGTGTATATGTGTGTGTGTGTGTGTGTGTGTGTGTGTGTGTGTGTGTGTGTGTGTGTGTGTGTGTACTGTTTTGGAGCTGCAGAAACATTAAGAACTATCTGTTTCAATTCCCCTCTTTTACAGAAAACGGGAGGAGGTCCAGAAGCTTTAGGAGACTTGCTTAAGGTGACACAGCTGGGATTTGAACCCAACGAGACACCTGGCCTTTGCTCCCACGGGGTGCCCCTAGAGGGGAGTCTTACAGGACTGAAAGGCTTATTTTTACAGGCTAAGCATGTTCAGTGCAGGCTCTTGAGACGCCTGAATACTCACTCCAAAGAGGGAGCCCCACGCGAAGCTCTTTTACTTCTCAGCATGTTCACACCTGCTCCCCAACACTCAGGTCCCCAGGCTGGTTTATACATCCTCGTATCTCCCACAGTACTTACAAATGGAAGCTGCTCAATAAATGTTTGTAAATGAATGAACGGTTGAGTGGGACACGAGTAATGGAACTTTGCAGGGAGGTCTGGGGGGATAAAGATTTACCTAACAGTTTATGTTGCTCTTGACGTGCCATGCTTTTTTGCTTGCCCAGGAGACCAATAGCACAAATACATGTCTTGCCATGAAAAATTCACAACCGTGCGTTAGTCAGATACCCTGGTGACATTACTTGCAAACTGGAAAGCCAAGGTCACAGCAGAAGCTGCAGTAAATCAAATGTGTCTTAAACACAGCATCTTCCTGTTGGGAAATCTGACCCATTTACTGCATTTCCCCCAGGATAAAGGCTACTTAGCACACCTCCTGCTTAAGGAGAGGATGCCTGACACTCAAATACGTCTGACTCCAACCTGTAACATCAGCCACGGGCTCCAAGGCATCAATCCCTCTCGCCACAAACAGCTCAAAGGCAAAGCTTATCTGGTGCACGGTGCATTAGACAATCACAGGAGAAGATGTGAAAGGCTTTAAAGCAGCATTTCCCAAACCGTTCCACATATTTCTAGGTGTTTGGCAAATAAAAGCATCGCACAGTCAAAGAATTTGGGGGAAGCTGCGTGTACTAAATCCTATTCTTTTTTTTTTTTTTTTTTTTTTTTTGCGGTACGCGGGCCTCTCACTGTTGTGGCCTCTCCCGTTGCCGAGCACAGGCTCCGGACACGCAGGCTCAGCGGCCATGGCTCACGGGCCCAGCCGCTCCGCGGCACGTGGGACCTTCCCGGACCGGGGCACGAACCCGTGTCCCCTGCATCGGCAGGCGGACTCCCAACCACTGCGCCACCAGGGAAGCCCTATATCCTATTCTTGAGAGTTCCACAAAGTGCCTATGAAAAACCCACAGTGAAGAAACCTGTTTAACCTTGCTTTACCCAGGGTCTCCCAATCGTTTTGACAACTAACACTTTATACCAGGCAGCAGCAGCTCTGTGGAACTGCCGGCTCTACGGTTATAGCTATTTATAACCGTAGAGGCCACTGGGGTCCTCATGCTGACTTTCCCTCCCACTTCTGTGGGGCCTTAGGAAGAGTCATAGGGGAACACTGTCTGCACGGGACAGCAGGGATTCAGCTCTTTCTGGAAATGATGGAGAAGAGAAATCTGCCCACAGCCTCCTCATTCACAAATGTCCTCAAGAGCCTGTCCAATGCCCCTATATTTAGAGGTTGTCAAGTAAAAGCAAATCTGGACTTAGTAAGGAGAGACTTTTATTCAAAAGGATTATTGCCAAATATGGGGGGGCTATTGAAATAGAGGAACGCTGTCCATAAAATCTGCACACAGCTCAGACTCAGGCAGAAAGGGTTTTCTTTTATAGAGAAGGGTAAGTAAGCCTAGAAAGACCAGATGTGGGCGAGTGAGATGAAAAGGTGGCGTGATTGGATAGTCAATCAAAGAAGGTCTCATGTGGAGGCCAGCCTGTTCTCAGGAGGGGCATCTGCTGGCGCGGGCTGAGCGTGGGCCAAAGGCCAGGGTGTGGAGGAAGGAGGGGCGCTTAACCAAAGTTTGGGTAACAAGCATTTTGTTCCAATGGATCAGTGTGGATAAAACAGTTCAGCTAATCCTTTGTGGGACAAAGAATGAGAATTTGGAGAGTCTGGGTCTGGCTTTGTCATTGGTAAACAAGCGGGGGTGGGGGGGGGGCAGCTGTGGGCCTTATCTAAGGCATGTGGAGAAGGGTGGTCCTTTGCAGTAAGCATTTCTCCAGAACACAAAGGGTGAAGGGATTTCCTTTAACCCTCCTTGGCTGGTTTCCAGGAGTGCAGGGCTCAGGCATAGTTTGGCAGCGCCTGTTCACAGCTATATGAATCCAGCACCAACAATATCTGAGGAACTCGCTTCTCCCCATTCTTCACTGGGGTGCTGGCATGGTAAGAGTGGTTCTGTTAAACCTTCAGGCTTTTCCGTGGAAGGAGGGAGATACATACAGTCATAGGGAGGAGTCTGAACTCTACCACATGGCGTGGGTGCAGGCATAAAAGGAATGGCCGAGATACCAGGCCACCTAACCACTATGGATTCTCCCCTTCTTCCTCAGTATGGAACTCAGCCTTCCTTGCAGCCTGGTGCAGCCACATGGCTGAGTTCTGATAACAGAAGGATGTGGAAAGTACTGGGCAGGACTCCCAGGACTATTCCTTAAATAGGGATGGAGAGCTGGGGCAATGTTTTGCCCATCTGCTTTTATTCCTGCCTCATCCTGGGATGTGAATGAGAGGGCTGGACCTCTAACCACCACCTTGGGTCACGAGGTGACCTTGAAGATGGAAACCATGCACTAAGGATGATAAGAAAGGAAAATAGAAGGAACTCAGCTTCCTGAAGATGAGGTGAGCTGCCAGCCGACCCGGAACTCTCCACCCCCGTGCTTCTGTTTCTTGGGAAAAAAACTAAAAAACAAATTCCTTTGTTATCAAGCCATTGTAACTTCCAATCTCTGTTGAATCAGCCCCCCCAAATTCCTGATACACAGAGATGGGGAAACAGCAGAAAGGGACAGATTAGTAATACCAAGAACACTTTCTACTATTAATCTTTGAAAATCTCTCTTGGCACCCTAAGGCCAAACTCACAAAACATAACATTTTCTAAAACTCAAATTCTATCAAGAACACCCCTTGCAGACTCGTGTAGTGGTCCACAGGGCACAGGTAGGGCTGGGGGCTGTACTGAACTCCAAGCTCCTTTGACTGGAAGGCCAGAACATGGCGTGACAACTGCAGATGTGCATCAAATGGTTCCATGGGCTCTGTCTTGCCAATGCCACTCAGTGCCAAGGTCCCAGGGATGTTCTGCCTGCAGCCGATGCTCGTAGGAAGAACAAGAGAAAGTCAGATAGGGAGAAGACATTTAATTGAAATTCCCTCGCTCAGGCAGACAATGACGTTAATTGTTCAATAAAGCTAGACGCAAACTAAGCCTCTAAATAAACAAGCAGGTATCTTCACCCAGACCTGTGCTTAAATACTCCTGCACACTGGGTTGTGCCCCGGCTGACTGTGGCCCGTGGCCCATCCACCAGGTCAGCACGATAATATCTGATGCAGAGCAGAGCTCTGAGAAACGATGTCTCACAGGCACGATCACTATGAAGATTGGCTTATGAACGCTGAGAGCTCTCAACTCTCTCCAGAATGGATTGCTCTCAACTCTTTCTCAATGATACAAAAAAAAAAAAAAGCACTATGATGATACAGAAAAAAAGCTTGGTCATGATCATCGGCAGACCTGGGTTTCTGCTGATGTTGGTATTAACCCATTGCATGACCTAAATTACCCACGTATTCTGGAACTCACGTTTCTTCACATGTGTATTAGTGCCTTCTTGCTGCTGTAAAATAATTACCACACACGTATTGCCTTAAAACAATGCAAATGCATTATCTTACAATTCTAGAGTTCAGATGTCTCAACAGGTTGGTAAGGCTGCATTTCTTCTGGAGGCTTTAGGAGAGAATCTGTTTCCACCCCTTTTCCAGCTACTACAGGCTGCCTGCATTCCTTGGCTCGAGGCCCCTTGCTCCTCCATCGTCAAAGCCAGGAGCACAAGCATCTTCAAATCTCTCTCTGATTCTGAGCCTCCTGCCTTCCTCTTATAAAGACACTTGTGATTACTGTGGGGCCTCCCAAATAGTCCAGGATAATCTCCTCATCTCAGAATTCTTAATTATAGCAGTAAGCTTCCTTCTGCCACATAAAAAAACATACAAGTCCCAGGGATTAGGATGTGGAAATCCTAAAATGGGAGCATTATTTTGCCGAACACGTGTGAAAATTTGAAAGCTGGGAGAGAAGCCAAAGCCCATTCCACCCATTAACACCTCGTTCACCATTACTATGGTTCAGATCCATCTGGTCTTCAAAAACTGTTATAGTCCCACAGTTCTGGCCTTTTGACCAAACTGGAGATGCCTTGATGAACTTATTTACCTGTTCAGTACTTCATTAAACACTTACGGAGTGCCTACTACGTGCCAGGCACACCCTATACCCTATGGGGCACGACAAAGTTAAATAAGGCACGGTCATGAGACAGGCTGGAACCTGGGACCCTTGCTGCAGCGCTGCAATGCTTGCACCTGACAAACATCTCCTTGAGCAACAAAACACAAAGAAACTGTAAGGGACTAAAGATAACAGTATGCATGCACAGTTGGGGCAAATTACGGGACAAGAAGATACAAAAAGATCAAAAAAATCCAACTGCCACTTCTGAAGAGCTGGGAGCAAAAGCAGGGTACTGCACACGCCCCCTGCACACAATGTCACCAAAGCGGTGGGCAGACCACCTAAGCCATGCCTCCAGCCCGGCCCCTGGACACACCCCTACCCTACCACCATGTAAGGAACCAGCCTGCCCCCACTTCAGGGAGCGAGCAAGTGAACCTGTCTCTTGTTTTTGCTCCCTCCTGTGGCCGGCCGCTGGAGCCCCGCAAAAGACTTGGCTGAATTTTTTGACTGGCCTCTTATCAATTTCTATTGATTGCTGAAGGCCAAGAACTCTGATCGGTATCAGACTCAGGCTTCAGGCAGATTTCGGTACAGCAATTGCCAGGAATAAGGGGTGCTGCCTTCTGAATATCTGTTTGTTACTTTATAGGTTTGAGTTTATCAGGAAAGCATGAATGGGGCTTGTATTTCATTTTAGTACAATATTTGCAATTTTATAAGGTGTCTCATGTTCTCAATTGGGTAGCATTTTTAGATAAAACAATTCTTTGTTTTCTCGGACTGTCCTAGGAATTGTAGGACACTTAGCATCTGTGGTCTCACCTAGTAAAGGTCAGTAATGTCCCCCAGTCACTGGGACTCACACACACATACACACCTGAACATACACACATTTCCAAATGCCTCTGGGGGGGTGGGTGGTGGAGTGGGACTGTTCCTGGTTGAGAGGCACTGGGTGAAAGGTTGTGGACAAAACAGATAAGCCTTCCTTAGGCTTTCCATCTAATTCTTAGACTGTCGCACAGTTCTAGTAATCCGTGCCTTTTCCAGGATTTGAAGATGTCCAATGAGCACATTAAAATTATTTCTTTTATGATTAACTATTAACAGTTTAGCCCATGGGGCCCACCTTTTTGCTATTTTGGGGTTAACTGTGTCCTTCTAAATTCTAATCACAGCTGGACACTTAAGACCACAGGGATCTCTGAGTGCCAAGGTACACCACCAAAGTCCTACTGGGCACGGTGGACCAAGGAGAGAATGCACTGCTAAGTTTTGCTTGGTAGGGAGTGTGAATTAAATGTTTGACTATATAAGGAGCGCTACTTTTCAACAGCATTAGCTCATTACACAATCAGCTGTCTTGGCCATGGCGAGAACAGAGTCTCCCAAATTAAATCTGTAGTTGGCTTTTTCCAGCCAATTCTCTGGAGTCAGTAGCTTGAATTATTCCAAAGTTGTGGGTAAAGACCACCACCAACAAAAAGTGTATCTAGGGCTATCTCAGCCACTATGAGACCTGCTCCTTGCCAAATGCAAGAAAACCTTCACGAGGAGGGACAAAGCATCCTTCCTTGCTGTGTCCCTCTCTTTGTCTGCCTGTCTGTCCCTCCCTTTGGCAGTCACACAGTGAAAGCTGGCTTTCAGTCAGTCTGATAATGAACAGCTGGTACTCGCTGGCAATAACCAAGTTCTCAGTGGTGACTTCTCAAACAGCAGGCAACCACAAACAGTCTTTGCTGCCTGTCATCCTCTGAGTGAAAACCTCCAGTCTTCCAGGCTCCAGAAGGGAAGTAACACCAGCCATTAGGATTGTTACTTAGTTAAATAAGGACAAAACATTCTCTGAAAGAAAATTTAACCAGCCTTACATGCTATCTGGGCTTTCCCTTTCTTGTCCCATTTCTGGATGTTAAGGATGAATGTGCGATTTATATGTCATCAATATAAACGGCAATTCAACATTAAAGAATTCACAAATATAGCTGAAGCCCAGGAAGGATGAGAACTTTTCTATTATCTGAGGTCTTTCAAGGGCTCAAAATAGTTAAGCAACTACTCTCTACAGGGGGGCCTGGTGCTAAGGGAAATCTGGGTGGCTCATTCCTGTAAGGTCACCCGACACCAACAGGTCAATAATCGAGGCTCATAACCAAACTTGGATGAGACCAACATGTAAGAGGAGCTTCCATACATCCTCATCTAAGGATGAGTGGGCTGTGCCTCTCTTTCCCTAAGGACCGACCTCTGCAGAGTAGCTCACAGGGGACCCCACCTCCTCTGGCCTTCTGCAATTTTCAGCAGCAGGGCAGGCCAACTTCTGCTTCATTGCATCAAACCCCTCAGACACTGATCCAGCCCTCACCGTGCACCACACATTGCGCAGGACCCAGAGGAATTAGTAAAATAGGATTGTTTATGCCCTGCGCATAAAGCAAGTCACAAAGAGACACACACAGCAATGTTCTCCCTTCTATCATATGGACAGAGCCAGAGATGGGACCAAGAAGCACAAATGCAGAGCCAGAAGTAGAAACAAACGAGTGTCATTCAGTGTAACTCGGTCTTCTATGGAGGCTGGGTACAAGGGACCCTGAGGACCCAAGAGAAAACGTGATCATCTCAACCGGGGAGGGTCATTCCCAGCACTGTGACTCCAGCAGGATGGTGGGAGTAGAGACGGCCATTAGTGGACAGACATGAACATATTTATATGTTTGTGTATGTTAGAATTACTTGCTGATGGTTCACAGATAGAGCAAGAGGGAAAGGCAGGGGATAAGATTAACCCCCCAAGTTAATGGCTTTCATAATTGAGTGACGGTGGTTCCACTTACCAACAAGGGAAGGACCAGGCTTAGAGGGTTTGATCATGTTCATGCCACTAGCGCTGCTTAGAGCCCCTAACATGTCCCAACTGATCCCAGTGTCCTGGGTGTGTCTGTGGCCCATATGAAAGTGTCTGAGATCCAGGAGTGCTATACTGCAAGAGGTACCACAGAAGTTCAAGTATCCAGTTCTGTGCTCTAGCTGAGCATGAGTGTTCCTATACTGATGCCAGCTTTCAGGAGAGTTTCTCTGGGCTCCACTGGAGGCCCAGGAAGAAAAGCATGACATTGACTGGAACGACAGGAAAACCGGGAGGAACACACATGCCTCAGCACTCCTCCTGCAGGTGTCCAATCTCCCTGCAGTAACCCAACTGGTAAAGCCTAGCATAAAGCCAGTTGACCAAAAAAATGTGATGTGGCTGAGTCCTAGCTCCAGCATGGCAAACTGGACTAGAGGGTGGGTGTGGGGCTGAACAACAGAGCTTATCATCACATCATTCAAGACCTCCACTCATACCCACTGATACCTTAATACCCAACCTGCAGAGTCACAGATATCTGTAGCTATGAGATCTAGACAACTGAATACGATTTGAGAATGGCGCTCAGTGGGCAATGAAGTGGACCCTTCCTAAGAGGAATTAATCAAGACACAACTTGAGGCTCCTGGGGCTGATCCCATCGGCAACTCCACTTCTCCCTCTCAGTGGCTTCACACTGTACACCCTCACCTGGACCCCACTGGAGGGATCAGGTGCTGAGTGATACTTACCCAGCAAAAAACCTCAGGCGAGAAGGAATCCCACCACGAGAAACACTGGTTGACTCCTTAGCAACAATCACACATTCTTGTCCTGAGAAGCTGGTAGTAACCTGCGCTTCTCCATCGGCTCGCTCCCTGGCCTACAGCTCTCGGTGACCCCTCACTGTCACCCTGGTTTCCATCCTGGTAACAGCCCTCAGTTCTATCCTTGATTGTGTGCTTAGATGGTGGACTATGGTAGAACAGATGGATACCCAGCTCTGACCTGTGAACTTCTGACTTTGAACTCTTCCCAACGCCAACACCATGTTGAATGTCAAGAGCTTCCAAAGAGGAAAGGAACTGAGGCAGATGCACAACCCTGACTACAGCCAAGCAGAGATGAGACTGACACCCCGTCTTAACCTCAAGGCCTCAACTTCAAGGTCACACCAACCATAACCACTACTATCTCTGGGAAACAGTGGAGCCAATTTAAAAAAATACTGTACACCAATGTCTGAAGTTCTCTAAAAAGAGTAGGACAAACAGGGGCAAATACTGGGTACACAGAGACCTGTAAAATGAATGGGTATAATAATACCTACTGCAGAGACTCTTCTGGGATGAGTTGAAAACACAAGTTGTGAATGGATAATATATAACATCAATGGAAGGATCGTTAGTACCACTCCTGCACTTGATCTAAGTTCCATTGCCAAGTTTTCAGAGATGAAAGTAAGGGAAAAGCCTTGGGAAGCACATCTGCTTGCCCTCTTTTTTAATCACTGTGTTTCATCAGCAACTTCTGCAGTTCCCCTGCAGAACAAACCTCATTCCAGCTCAGAAGGCAGCAGGTGAACACAGTGGTGTAGGCATTCCAGAAGCTCTCAGGCTCGTTTCAAAAAGCCCCATTTTATCCAAGTGAATAATACGGTTTCCCTTCTGTAAGCAAAACCATGATATATAGGCAAACTCCACGTTAATTGGATAAACCAGTGGTAAAACCCCCAAAGAACAATTAACTTGCATGTGAAATACTCCCAGCTGAAATCTTGGAAAACTTGCATGTAATTAGTACTCTCTTCCAGCTCTCCGAAGTATAAAATACAATACATGAGGGCTTGTAACACTAATATCGCCAAGAACACAGCTAATGTGGGGCGTCTAACTTGCCACTAATATGCGGATGGCAGGCTAGTTGGTGCTTTCACCTGTTCTGGCTAATTGTTTTTACTGTGATTTAGAAACTCTCTGCCCTATGATACATTTGTATCAAGTCCCTGGTGCTGGGCTGTGGTGAGCTAGGAAATTCAGATTTCTAATTCAGAAGTGACCTTCGCAGTCATTTGGTCCAGTTCTCAAGCAATAGGTTATGGGCCTGTTGCATCGTAATCAGCTCAGGACAGTTTACTAATGAGAGTTTCCTGGGTTGCACCCTCAGAGATTCTGATTCAGCAGGCCTTGGCTGGACCTCAGAAATCCCAATTTAAAAATAAATAAATGAACACCTTTCTGAATGCCACCAGAAGATTCTGTGGTCCAGCCATGCTTGGGAACTATTGATGTCCCAAACCTTCTACTCAATGCAGAAATTCCCACTATAACTTGAGTGACTGGTGGGCATCCAGTCTCTGCTTGAACACATCCAGGAATAAGAAGCTCAGTGGCTCAGCTCCAATGGATGGCAGCTGCCTGGCCCACCATGCTAAGAGGGCTTCTCAGGCTACATCTAAATCCAGTGGAAGAGAGTGCCAAGTTGATGAGTGCCCTCTGCCCTCGGCTTAGGTAAGGGCAGTATACCAACATGTATTTTCCATTCCCGACGAGAGATATCTACTCTGATAAATCCCATTCAATAGCTTGCAGTTTATGAAGGTTGAAAACAAAAAAGTGGTCTAGTTTCTAAGTTAGCCTTAAATCAGAGTATTGCAAGAGACATGACTGGAAGGTCAGAGTCTGAAAACATGGATTTTAGTTGTGGTTTTAGTTGGGACTCTACCGAAACAGTCCTACCTTGAGAAATTTGCTTACCTGTCTGAGCGTCAGTTGCCTGTTTACCAAATAAGGACATGATACCTGCATGGGAGTGTTTTGAGACTCAAATACACTTAACGACTGTGAAGAGGCTTTGAAAATGCTTATTTATTAAAAACACAAAACAAAACAGTAAAGTACTCTTGTTGTCAGTATGCTATCAAACATGAGGGATATTTTCCCAGGAGTACAGGTGCTTGAGCAGGTGGCCAGACACGTACATGCAGTAATAGGAAATTGGAAACACTGAGCCTTTCTTCCCGTAAGGACACCAAGGCTCCTTTTGTTATCAGAACAAAGGCTTGTTCAAACCCAGAGCAATCACAAAGCGGGTTTGCCTGGTTCTCAAACAGCTTCTGTAAACACTTTGTAAACATCCACCTCTCTGCCTTTCCCTGCGCCTTCCCCTGCAACCACCCGGCCTGAGCGTCAACTGGAATTTAAGTGCCCTGCCCTTGGCTTCAACGCATTTGATAGAGTTGTGTAATTCAAATGGTGACCTGACCTCACGGACTTAACTGACCTCTGTGTTTTTGAATGAAGAGACTTAATTTGTTAAAGGCCAGATGAGATGGACACTGATTAGACTGAAAGATATGAGATTGTAAAACTGCATGATTTATCAGGCTGTTAATGATCTCCTTAAGGACAAGGAATGGGTCGAACCTACCTCCGTACCTTGCAGGACTTAGTGATATATTTTGTACACTGGCTGCACTCAACACCTGTTTGTTGAATGAATGAATAACAGATTTAAGAATAACTCAAATAAATTTGAGAATAACTCAAATTTAGTCACACCCATTATATGACGGCATGGGCACGTGCTCCTGTAACTGGCATTGAGGATTTCTACTCTTGGAGCAATATTCTCTGACTTAAAAATAAATGACATTGATTTATCATTAGAGCCTTTTTATAGAGGAATTTATCTCAACAGAACTTTTAAAGATATAAAATATACAGCTAATGTAGCCTTAGGTTTCTTAACAGAACCAAATCAAACCGAATAATAAATTAAAATGGAATAATAAAATGATCAAATAGTGTAAGATCAAGTCAGAACTGATTTGGAAGCACCTTTTATAATTACTAGGCTGGAAGCAATCTCTGTAGATTCGGCAGAACTGAATCACAAAATGAATTAAGACCATATCAAATTATTAATACTTTTCACATGCCGTAAAAAGTCTTACTTCCTGCCTCTCTGGGAACTGGAGCAAAATGCCTCAAATAGCAGGCAGGGAAAATTGAGGAAAATTAATAAATAGGATATTGCTTATTGTTCTTTAATAGCCCCTTGTCTAATCCTTTGAACGTTTATGGACCTTTATTCTTTCCAAAGAACTTTCAAATGGCTTATCTCATTTAATCTCTGTAAGACCTCTGTGAGGTTCTTGAGAGGAGTCTCCTGGCACAATAGGTGGTGAAGGGCCTGAGGGTTAGACTTTAGGCTGCTTCTTCTGGCTGGGCACCTGCAAGCAAGTTCCTTAACTCGTCCACGCTTCCCTGGTCTCACCTGGGTAGGGAGGATGGCAGTGCTGTGGTGGAGATGCAGTCAAGAGTGCCAACAGAGGGCTTCTCTGGTGGTGCAGTGGTTAAGAATCCGCCTGCCAATGCAGGAGACACGGGTTCGAGCCCTGGTCCGGGAAGATCCCACATGCCGTGGAGCAACTAAACCCATGCGCCACAACTACTGAGCCTGCGCTCTAGAGCCCGCGAGCCACAGCTACTGAGCCTGCGAGCCACAATTACTGAAGCCCACGCGCCTAGAGCCCGTGCTCCGCAACAAGAGAAACCACAGCAATGAGAAGCCCGTGCACCGCAACGAAGAGTAGCTCCACTCTCCGCAACTAGAGAAAGCCCGTGTGCAGCAACGAACACCCAACACAGCCAAAAATAATTAAATAAAATAAATGAATTTATTTAGAGAAAGCCCATGTGCAGCAATGAACACCCAACACAGCCAAAAATAATTAAATAAAATAAATGAATTTATTAAAAAAAAAAAGAGTGCCAACTGAGTTCCCTGGTGGTCCAGTGGTTAGAACTTGGTGCTTTCACTGCCAGAGTCGCGGGTTCAATCCCTGGTCGGGGAACTAAGATCCCACAAGCTGTGCAGTATGGCCAAAAAGAAAAAAAAGAAGAGAGTGCCAACAGCCTCCAGCTGTTAATGTCTCCAGGGTCTACCTCAGCTTAGGGGGCTGCGGTCCCTCTGTCCTCAGAGCATCTGCAGGCCAATGACTAAGTCAGCACAACTCAGGCCAGGCTATTTGCACCCCACAGGGACTACCTGAGTGGGCAGTCTGCTCTGGTGCTCCCCACTGGGCTGGCAGAGGCTTTGTCAGCTCTGTGCTGGTCCCACAGCTCCCCCTGTCTAATCCTGCTTCCTTCCACTTAGCCGTCCATAAATGTTATTCCTAGTAAACCTTTGGCACTCCTAACTCCCCCTCAGCATCTGCTTCCAGAGGGCCCAGGTGCCTACCTACTAACAGCGCTTACCTGGGAGGACCATGATAAGATAATGAAGGTGAAGGTTTTAGCCCAGAGTTGGCCCACGATAAGTTCTCAATAAATATTAGCTATGGCCGGAATCCTTTCCCCTGCTTTGTACTTGGGGAGTAGAGGCAGTGCTCTTATGTGATTAACCAACTAGACTAAGTTTTCTCTGCCCGTCAGCGATTTTAAAAGATGCCACTTCAAAGAAGACTTCAGAGAGTCACATCGTTGGACTCTGGCATCACTCATCATTGCCAAGAACTCATACTGGGTCACTCTCAAGGGTGAGCAGCGTTTACTGCTCAAGATGAGGGAGGTCCCTGCGAAGATCTGGCTCCCCTGGGACTGGTGCTCCAGATTACCGGCTCTGTGGTCCCCACAGAGGCAGAAGTCCCAGTAGCTCTCTGTAGACTCTGTCTACATGATAATACCCTGTTTGTTTGACCTTTTTCATTACGTCTCAACTGACAACTTGACCCGTTTTACAGTTGTGTCTCAATCAATTGTCTTTATGGCATGGGTGTATATGTATAACCTCTGAATGGTACTTTGTGATTTTCAAACTCTACAAACAACTTGGAAATGAAATGCATGATTCCAGGTGCCAATTTATTGCTGTATAGCTTTTGTCATTTTGAGATTTTAATTCCTCAGTTCAGGACATAAAAATTACTCCACTCTCCTCCTTTCCCTACCTATTAAATGTTTCAGGTGCCAAGCCCTGTGCCCAAATCTTTACACCTTACATCATTTACCCTCCCCCAAAACTCTTGAGGTGGGTGTTACACAAAGAAACTGAGGCCAGAGAAGTTCAGCATCTTGCCAGAGGTCACAGAGTTTGTAGGTGTCATTTGGGGCTTATAGTTTTATGAGCTGTGGGTGAGCAAGAAAGAGATTTATTTTAAAATATATTGAAAAAGTAGCAAAAGATAATTTGGGGGACAGTGTCAGAGGCGTACGGAACCACTGAGAGGATGGAAGCACCCATCTTAAATCCATGCAGGCTGGAAAAATGCCCCACACTTCACGCAAAAGTTCCCTCCCTTGTTCTGATGCATCCCAAGCCCAAGTCCAGCGTGGGTCCCTCTGATGGGTGAACCTAGGTCACAAGCCTGGGTCTGAGAAAGCAAGTGTCCAGCGCTGTCAGCCCTTGAAGTGCGTGGTGGTCTTTGTACATCAACAAGTCTCAGAAGTTGGGAACTTTCTGAAACGCAGAGCATGTGTAGAAGGAAGAAAAATGCCCTCTACCCCAATGATGTCCACGGAGCCTATGAGTATATTAGGATACGCGGCAAATGGAAGCTAAGGAAGCAGGTGGAGTTACAGTTGCTAATCAGCTGACTTTGAAATAGGAGGATTATTCTGGATTCTGAGTGGACCCCATGTAATCACAAGTGTCTTTGTAAATGGAAGAGGGATATGGAAAAGGCAGTGCTTGAGTGATGGAGTGTGAGAAGGACTGCACCAGCCATTGCTGGCCTTGAACATGGAGGAAGGGGCCTCAAGCCAAGGACTGTGGACAGCCTCTGGAAGATGGAAAAGGCGAGGAAATGGATTCCCTACAGGAAGTAATGCAGCCCTGCCAGCACCTTAATTTAATCCCGTGAGACCCAGATTGCACTGCAGACCTCCGAAGTGATACATGAATACATCTGTGTTGTTTTAAGCCACTGAGTTTGTGGCCATTCGTTACAGTCGTAGAAGACTAATACAACAGGCTATAGCTTTGTGTAGCAATAATCTGAGTGAGACATGGAAATAATGGAGAGGAAATAAACCCAAGCTTTGGAAATGATGTCTGGTAGAGAAGTATGAGCTGAACAGGAGTAAAGGGCCTGCCAGCCCGTGTTTGGGGTCCAAGTTACTGTGTGAACCTGCATACGTGGAGTGAAGGTTTTGAGGAAGACTTACAAACTTTTACAAGCCAAACAAGGTTATGCAAGATGTTGACTATCTCAAGCCTCCAAGTTACCCAGGTGCTACCATGAGATCCAAAAAGAGAGAATCAGCCACAGTAAAATCAGAAACACATTGAACGTTTGGATAGTGGATCAGATCTGGAGTAAGGCCCTTTAACGTGTACACTCACTGCAGGAAAGCAAAACAAATTCAGTTAAGACGTAAGACGGCGAAGGAGGGAGAATGTAAAAAGTGTCTAGGGCGCAGAAGGATGAAGATCAACAGTGCCATGTTACTAAATTAAGGCTTATAAAGTTAGATTGATATTCTCTCTATCAGAGAGAGTATCTATTTTCATTTTTTAAAAAATATTTCTGGGGATTTTCAGATCTTTGCTACTGATCCTATCTTCCTAGTTTCCCTCATGAGATCTTAGAACCCTCCACTGTACGAAGGTGGTGCTGCTGGGGACTTGCTGGACAGAAACATAACTCCTACAGTTTGAGAGAAACTACTAGAAGTGACTTTTTATAAAATTCAGCTTCCATTTTCCCCCCAGTCATTTGAGCTCACAGCTGTGGACCATGTTTTTCAGTCTCTGAGTTTCCCTAAGTGCCCCTCAGAGACACAGAAACTGGCCATGAATTCTGATCATTTATCTGTTCTGATGAGGCCTTTCTAATGAAGCTTCCCACACCCCCAGAAGGCCAAATCCCTTCTGGCAAACTCCTGGTCTTGTGATCCCTGATCTGCCCTGTGCTATTTTCCCTACTCTCTGCATGGCTCCCTTGGACTCCCGGCCTGACAGCTCAGTGATGCCTACACCCCCATCCAGCCCGAAGGACCAGGGAGGGGAAGAACTACCCATTCATTTCCATCTTCCCAGGCACTAGATGCTCATACAGATTCTACGGTCATCCCAGTTCTGTTTGCCTTTAGAATTTCTAATTTCTTCATCATCTTTTTTCCGATTCGGCCTTGAGTCCTTTCTATACTGCTTTCTCCCCTGGGGATGTGTGTTCAATCCAAGCATCTGCTTACAGCCTCCTTTTGAATCCTCAGGCAAATATTCATTGAATTTCTGTTGCATTGTTTTCTTCCTCTCTCAATAAATTATCCTGTCTCCTCTTCAAGGTCTCCCTCTCCAAATCCCAGGTTCTTCGTGTGCATGAAAAATCCCCCTGAATTTACCTTCATCTCCTGTGCAACCTCACCTTGATTGTTTTCCACAGTTGGCACGTTCCTGTCACTGCTTGATATCAGCGCACTGTGTAGCCCACAGAAAAGTTGGCTAACTTTGTTCCTTGTTTACGCTGGTCTTCCCCCTGCATGGATAAGCTCTAGGAAGCAAGGTGGCTACCCGAGCAGAGACCTCTCAGCCCCTGAGCACACTAAGCCACACAGAGTTACCAGCCCAGAGCCCTGCCCGCTTCTGCCCAAGTCAGGAAGGGTGACTTCACAGCTGAGCAGAACGGCAGAATGGCCCCTCTGGCCCCAGCCGCCCTGTCTGGGCCTGGGCCACCCCAGAACTTCCAGTCTCATGTGGGTCCCATAAGCCTGAGGCTGGTGGGGATGGCTGTTTATACACGAAGGATCATTCGGGTTTCATTGGAGCGATAATATAACACGGTATCGGGCACTTGGAAGAGAAAACGTAAGCAGCATACAGACATCAGGAATGACTCCAAGGGTAAACCCCCTTATGCATTCCACGGGACCCCATACACACCAAAAGGAGGGATTTCATGCTTTGCCAATCCAAATAAGGACTAAGGGTAGGAGACTTTTTTTTTTTTTTTTCGCCCCTACATAAAACTAAAGTGCATCTCTCTTAGAATTCCCTGACAGTCCAGTGGTTAGGATTCTGCATTTTCACTGCCGAGGACTCGGGTTTGATTCCTGGTCGGGGAACTAAGATCACGCAGGCCGCGCTGCGTGGCCAAAAAAATTAAAAAAAAAAATTTTTTTTAAGGCATTTCCCTTAAAATGATGTGGTCTCAGGGAAATCCTCAGCAGGGCAAGCTGGGATGACAGCCAGAGTCCTTCACTGCGAGGTCAGTGAGTCAGGAATCACCATGGCCCTTGTGTTTGCAAAAGGCTCCACCGCTTCTAGCTGCACAGTCCAGGACAAGTTATTTAATTTCCCTGAGGCTCCTCCATGCCCTCATATGTAAAACAGAGACAATGAAAGCCAGGTAGCAGGATGGCCTTGCAATGGAAATGGGAGGATGTATTTGCTTATGGTGTCCGCCCTTCTCCCTGGCTTTTGATCTGATGATGACCTTCTGGTCAATGCTACAGCTGGCACTGTAGTTGGCGGTTTGGTAGGACTTCCACCAGTACAGAGGATCCTCCAGGCATCCTGGACTTGGGCGAGGCTCATCTTCACACAGACCTGGGTCCACAGCACTGGGGTGAGCACATTCCTCAGGGGTGGGCCTGCCTGGGTTCAAATTTTGTTTCTCCCCCTTGATGGTTGAGTGGTCTTAGGGCATGAGCATCATGCTAGGACTGATAGGATTTTTTGAGAATTAAAAGAGATAATTCCTGGGGCTTCGTGGTTGAGAGTCCACCTGCCGCAGTGGCGCAGTGGTTGAGAGTCCGCCTGTTGATGCGGGGGATGCGGGTTCGTGCCCCGGTCCGGGAAGATCCCACATGCCACGGAGCGGCTGGGCCCATGAGCCATGGTCGCTGAGCCTGCGCGTCCGGAGCCTGTGCTCCGCAACGGGAGAGGCCACAACAGTGAGAGGCCCGCGTACCACAAAAAAAAAAAAAAGAGATAATTCCTGCAAAATATTTAGCAAAAATTTTTAATACACGTTTATTAATATCCAAGTCCTTGATTATTTTGACATGTTATCATTTTCCTAGGGGGATGGGGATGGGGAATATGAGGTTATTTCCAGCTAAAAGAGAAGAACAGGTGAATGTTTACAGCACTTTTCCAAGTTCAGAGTTTTGAGTACATGAATCCTCAAAACTGTAAAATGAGGCAGTCAGTATTGCTTCCAGTCTCCTGAGGAGGAAACTGAGACATGAAGAAGTTCAATAGCTGTTCCAAAGTCACACGGCCAGTAGGTGAGAGCACTCATCCTTCTGACACTTCACCCAGTGATCTCCACCAACTCTCACACTGAAAGTCAAGTCCACCAGAACTCGTCCTCGAGGCTGGAGCTACGACAATTTTCTTTCAGACCTTTAATAAAACCATTTGTTTGCTTTAGTGCCAGGTGTAGCATCTCTTCTTGTCTGCCTGCCACTTGCCTCTTACCAAGAAAAGGACATCTACTCAGTTATTGAGCTGTTCTTTGAGAGTCCAGGCATCAAGTAGAATTACTCTCTGAGGTCAATGCAAATGATTATTTGAGAGACTCAATCTCCTTTAGAGAAGGCACACTGTCAGTTCAATCTACTGTGGAATCTGCAGTATTAATGAACTGAAGGATACTTTAGGGATTTCTCCCAGATGCTTATTTTAATTTAAGCTCTAGGGGTTTAACTATCCAAAATACTCAATTTTGTTCATTATGAAAACTAATAACTGGCTTATTTCACTGCTAATTTGGGTACGAAGGTTAATTATCTATAGTGGAGTGGTCTCGAACTAATCTAAAGTCTACCTGAACACGGCACTGTGGCTAATTGATTTCTCCCATGCACTAAGAAATGAGTATTTCTTTGTGGAAAAAAAGCTCCACTGACTTGGATTCTTTTTTGCCTCTGTCTTTGTGAAAGATGCAGTGTTGTTCCAAGATGGTGGGCAATCTCTCCCTTTTTTGGATATGGTGGAATCCATTCAGTTATGTATGTGAGAAGGTCCCACTCAGTTCCAGCTCAGCGTCTTCTTTTCCACAACCCAGTCACCACTCCTACCCCCCATTGTCTCTTCAGCACAAGGTTAGGAAATGTGGATATATATTTTATATTATGTTAGCATGATCCTGATCAAGCCAGAATGCCTTGCCTTCTAAAATATACCAAAAATAATACCCATCAGAATGGCCATCATCAAAAACTCTACAAATAATAAATGCTGGAGAGGGTGTGGAGAAAAAGAAACCCTCCTTCACCATTGGTGGGAATGTAAAATGGTGTAGCCACTGTGGAGAATAGTATGGAGGTTCCTTAAAAAACTAAAAATAGAGCTACCATATCTATCAATCCCACTCCTGGGCTTACATCCAGAGAAAACCATAATTCAAAAAGATATGTGCACCCCAACGTTCATAACAGCACTATTTACAATAGCCAAGGCATGGAAACAACCTAAATGTCCATCAGCAGGTGAATGGATAAAGAAGATGTGGTACATATATACAATGGAATATTACTCAGCCGTAAAAAGAATGAAATAATGCCATTTGCAGCAACATGGGTGGACCTAGATATTATCATACTAAGTGAAGTTAAGTCAGACAGAGAAAAACAAATAGCGCATGACATCGCTTACAGGTGGAATCTAAAAAAAAAAAAAAAAAAGATACAAATGAGCTTATAAAACAGAAACAGACCCACAGACATAGAAAACAAACTTATGGTTACCAAAAGGGAAAGGCGGGGGATAAATTAGGAGTTTGGGATTAACACTTACATACTACTATATACAAAATAAACAACAAAGTCCTACTGTGTAGCACAGGGAAATATACTCAATATTTTGTAAGAAACTACAAGGGAAAAAAATCTGAAAAGTTTTATATATGTATATATATTTTATATATATATATATATATATATATATATATATCACTTTGCTGTATACCTGAAACTAACATAACATTGTAAATCAACTATACTTCAATAAAAAAAAAGAGTAAAATACACCAAAAATAATGATCACAGCAACAACAGTAAATCTATTGTCTTGCTCTCTTTATAGTCCCAAAGGGTAGAGGGTTTCACATACATACCCCTCATCTTTCTAAAAATTCAGTGAAGCACATAGGATGCTTTATTTATTCCCCTCTTTAGCAGATGAAGAAACTGAGACTCACAGAGACCCAGGTTCACACAATATCGGGTGTAAGGCATGGGAGTAGAACATAGGTTTCTTGATTCCTAATTCTGTGTGCTTTCCACTCTACCACCCCACCTCTGTGATCTGTAACATATTGAAAAGGCATGTTATTTGCAGCATTATCTACTATCTCAGATACGCTGCTATACCACCATTCTATTTCTTGCGCTCCAAGAAACCCAATATTGTCTCCAGGAAGTAAGACAGGCTAACACTGCCCATTGGTCCTAGAGCATACTCCATTAATTGACATTCATATCTTTGCCTTTAAGGTCAGCCCTTTCTCCCTCTGCTGCCTCTGTTCTTATAGAAGGTGAGGTGTCTGGATCTAATTGATGCTCCCACTCCTCCCAAAGACTAAAGCCAGATTTGGCCCTGAACTTCCTATGCACATATTAGTCTTGGAGCTCTCTTTTCCCATCTACCTCTGATTTATTCAAAAATTACTTTCTAAACCAACATGAAGCAGCTCAAAATTAATTTAAACTCCCCCAAAACTGAATTTGTCAACGTCCACCACTGTAATTTGTTACGTTGCATTATAAACTACTGCAGAACCATGGCAATGTCAGAACTCCGATGATGTAGTGTGGTCTCCATCTACAATATATCATAAGAGCAGTTTCAGCTTCGATGATAGATGGAGCAAATCTGGGAAGAATTTAAAAAGAGATCTAAATTTCTAGATTTTTTTTATTCTCTTTAGGTGGCCAAAGGCGTCACCCCCAAGAGATTACTGAAAGTTTAAATCATTTTTTCTCCTTTTTGCTCTGCGTCAAACGGAGGTCTGCAAAGGAAATTAACCTGACATGTTGGCAGAATTGCTGAGGCAGAATTGCCTGTGTTATAGTCTTGTAGCTTTGGCCATGACATTGCCCCATCAGTTGGGAAAGGAAAAATGAATCTGCTTTGGTGTAACTATCTACAATCATGGTCTGTCCATCCCTTTGTCAAGGTCCAGGGTGCCAGGTCCTTGATAGAGTTTATCCCCAAGGACAGGAAAGAACTCACCTACAGTCGGCACACCATGTCTTGGGCTCCTTTTTGAAGCCAACACTTGTCAGGCAACCTGCTGGCTTAAACGCATCAATGCCAGGCTGAGGCTCTACGACCATGGAGAAAAACCAGCATGCTCTGCAGAGATGCACTCTATGTGGCAAGCCGCAAATGCAGTACATCCACAGATACAGATGACATACCGTCATTCTGGTCCTTCCCAGAGTCTTAGACTCCTCTAGCTAAATTAAACTCAACAGTCCAGGCATCTCATTTTATGGAAGAGGAAATGCAGGCCCAGCGACTCACACCAGGACAAAAGCTGGACCTTAGAACTGGGTCTCGGGATCTCGGGCCCCTGTGTTTTACACTCTAATCCAGCAGGCCTCCATGGCAACTGCCTAACATGCTGGTATACCCTGATGAATTCGGAACTTGGTTGCAGTTCATTCATTATTGATAATAAATTTAAAACTTGGGAATTATTTTGCTTATTTTAAAAACAATTTCTTAAAATTTTATTGAAGCATAGTTGATCTGCAATAGTGTGTTAATTTCTGCTATACAGCAAAGTGACTTAGTTATACATATATATATTCATTTTTATATTCTTTTCCATTATGGTTTATCACAGGATACTGAATATATCAATAGTTCCCTGTGCTCTACAGTAGGACCTTGTTAAAACATAAATTAAAGTAGCTGTCTCTGTGATGACCTTTCCACTCTTTAGCCATCCTACTTGTTTTCCTGAGTGGAAGAAAAGGGGAGGGGAGTTGCAATGGGAAATGTAGGTACCTCTTGGGACTAAAATACATACTAAAGTTCAAATGACTTGTATTAGATTTTTATGGAATCTAAAGTGGGGGCAGAGGTCTACCAACAGTATGGGAAGAATTAGAATACAGCTCGGGCCACTGAGGATAACTGTTTCAATGTCGCAATTTGCCGCGAAGACTACTCTTTCTTTGCTATGTTCCTTTCTTCCATTTCTGGGACTGTGTTTCTCCCCACTAATAACACACACATCCATAGATAGATAGATAGATAGATAGATAGATAGATGATAGATAGCAGATATATAGATAACATACACACACACGTAAATCATGTGGGCATATGAACAGCACAGAGCAAGCCCAGTAATCTGATCATAAGATGTGCCAAGGACTGAGAAATGGCCGGGAAGGAGAACATGGGCGGGTGCATCCTGACCACCTGATGGTGTACATCAGCTGTGTTTCTCACTCTCAGACAACTGCAGCTTCCAGACAGACAGAATTATGGCCAAGGGTGGGAAGGGAGGTGGCCAGGATGAGATGCAACAGTGGGCTTCTCAAAAACGTCCTCTGGACCAGTTATGGCCCTGATTGGGCTCCAAAGCCTCACCACTCTGGTGTTCCGTCGGTCAGCAATGGCCCCCAGACCACTCAGGTTGCTGGTCCTCCTGAGACTTACCAGCTGCTGTGGTCGCTGCGGAACCTGGCCACTGTGGCAGGGAAGGAGATGGTGCGGGACAGTGGATTCCGGTCCGGTCCAGTGCACAACCTCTAGGGAATGACACTCGCTGTGTGACCTCGGGCTGCTCATTCAGCATCTTGAGGGTCAGGACTCTTGTTTGCTGCTCAGCACAGTACCTGACCCATACAAGTGATTAAGAAATACCAGCTCTCACGTTTATCAGATTCGAAAGGTCCAGCGACCTCAAATATGGTCCCTTATGGCTTGTCTCTATCTAAGCTTGATTATAAAGGCTTCGTTTATTCTTATCTCTTCCACATCACTGGCAACATCACAGCCCCACCCAAGGAGAGAGGGGATAATTTCATCTGCTGGAAGATACTTCACATTCTGATATAGATGAGGAATACACTGTACTTGAACACACCAACTTGAATTAATCGCAGCTGTTCTGTGTCTCAGCAACTATTATGTGATTTACCTTTGCCACAGGTTCCTTTGAAAATGGAAATGTGGAGAGTAAGTACTGGGGAAGATATCATTTAATGAAGAATCAAAATTTAATCTAAAACATGAAAAAGAACTCAAAATACCCATGCTTCAAGAACTTGGTGTGGTGTTTCCACAGGTTGAGGGGATTTTTTTTAATCGAGAGACTGAAGACCCATCACATGTTTAATGTTCCTGCTAATCACACCAAGTCATATTTGATCATGATCAGACATAAAGTGCATTTCAGTCTGTATTCTCATATGCACACCGAATTCTAAAACTGAGTTGTAGTTTCATCCATTTCTCCCAATCCAAACCACTGTGTATGCAGAAACAGCATCCTTCTGCACCTTGGTATTTACTAAAATGGGGCCAAAGTCCACTAGCTTTACACGTCAAAAACTTATATATGCTACAGGGCAAGTCAAACGTGGAATGTGAGGGGAAATTCAGCCCCCTCGTCTGTGAGCTACTTTAATTCATCTAGGTTTCCAATGTCGTAATGAGAAGATGAATTCCGGTTGAGCCTCCCGCAGGGCGAGGCCCTGTGCGCCCTCTGAACAGAGCTTTTTTTCTCTTCAACACAAAATGCCATTTGCAGATTTCCCGCTGTGGGTTCTAAAGGGAAGTTGTCTTTCCTACCACCATCCGCTCCTGGAAGACAAATGCAGGAGTACGGTGGGTTTCAAAACGTATTCTGAAGTGCCCCAGGCATGGGAGGGTAGGTTCCAGGGAGAACTAGGGAGGAGAGAAAGCCTGGTCCTGGAAAATCTAGCCTATTGTTTCTTTTGTCTGATCATCCTGCACAGACAGGTGAAGATGCTCTCTGTGGCCCACCTGTAGCTGCCGTGCTGCTGGCGCTTGAGGAGGAGGTGACTGACTGCGGATGGAGGGTACGGAAACCACCCTCCCTAATCCTTCCTCCCTCATTGTCTTGGCCATTGATGCTCCTGGATTTAAAAAAAAAAAAGAAAGAAAGAAATCTCAGGCTTCCCTGGTGGCGCAGTGGTTGGGAATCCGCCTGCCGATGCAGGGGACGCGGGTTCGTGCCCCGGTCCGGGAAGATCCCACATGCCGCAGAGCAGCTGGGCCCGTGAGCCATGGCCGCTGAGCCTGCGCGTCCGGAGCCTGTGCTCTGCAACGCGAGAGGCCACAACAGTGAGAGGCCCGCGTACCGCAAAAAAAAAAAAAAGAAATCTCTAAACGGAGAAAAGAGCATGGCTGAGGGATAGGAAGCATCCTTAGATGTTGGTGGGTTCCTGGGAGAGAACTCTGCAATCTGCCTCTCTTGACGGCATCCCAGAAGTGGAAGAAGGACAACAACAAAACCAGCAGGTGTTTGGGGGAATCAGAAACCACAGGGCTGCCTCGTCTCAGGCAGAGCTCAGAAAAGCAGCGAGACCCCAGCGAACAAAAGGCTGCTGGATGCATCTCATCCATGGGTCTAAGGGAGCCTCACGGCTTTCCCACCTCTCAGAGCCTCTTGGGTGAAGGGTATGTAGGTTTCCTGGATTCCAACAGCAGCACAGACTCGGCACAGAATGCCATGAGAAACTAAGAGGCTTTGCAGAAGAAAGCTAACCTAGCAGGACTGAGACTGCTTTCCTTAGAAAGGCCAGCTTGCAAGGCTGGCCCCTGGCTGGCATCTGGGAATTGGGATTTTGGAAGGAGTCTCCCCATGCTTTAACGGATAAGAGAGGCTTTCTGTGCCTAAACTGCACAATGTGTTTTTTGCTAAATGCCTGCTTTCCTTCTGGGACCCTGGAATGTTGGCAGGTTCTAAGCAGAGGGGACCTATGTGACCAGCTCCTGATAAAACCTTGATCACTGAGTGTCTAACGAGGTTCCCTGGTAGACGGCATTGCACACGTGTCGTCACAGCTAGTTGCCGGAGGAATTAAGCACATACTGTGCGACTCCACTGGGAAAGAACTCTTGGAAGCTTGAGTCTGGTTTCCTCAGACTTCGCCCTGTGTGCCTCTGAGCTCTGAGGATCGTGCTTTATACTCGTTCACTGTAACAAATCTTAACCACGAGTACGACTATATGCCGGGTCTTTCAAGTCCTCCTAGTGAATCATTGAACCTGGGCGGATCTCCAGGCTCCTCAACACAGAGGCTGTGGATTGGTTAAGGGGGATGCTGCAGAGAATGACCTACAGGAACCAAACACTGAAGTCCAGACGGGTGGACGGATGCTTCAGAGGATGCTGTCCCAGACAGATAACCAAGAAGAGACCCTCACTTCCAGGGCCAGCACTACCAAGGCCCCGCTTCACGCACATCCCACCCCAGAACTGACTAAGAGGACCATAAACTGACTGAGTTCCCATCCCTGCCATGGGGTGGAATGGGGGCTTGTGAAAGAAAGTAAGTTTAATTTTAGAAAATCCAGTTTCATCTCTATTACCCCATGCTTGTTCTTGCTGCACACAAGCTCTCTAAAGAGAAAATCTGTGGCACACAGGACTGCGAGGAGGCTGCAGCATAAGGATGTAGTTCACCCTAGTCTAGCTAAGCTGTTCCCTTGCACTACCCAGAAGTCTGGGGTCTCAACCCCCAGATCTCCAGATGGTCTCCTTGAAGCGGATCTAGCAGCATGTATCTCTATGGGCCCATCTCCCTTCCCCTTGATGCCTCCTTCACCTCCACTCTCCCCAGTCCTTGACTCTTATAATGCATCCCTGACCCACACCCCCTCACTAAATTTTCTCTAAAAAGTAATCCAGTCCCAAGTGTCTCTGCTACTTATACACCTTTACAGCCTTGGGCCAGAGCCAGAGGTAGCGGACACCCTGCTTTCCATGGTGTCCTATATATACAACTTCCTATGTATATATAATTATTTCAAAATAACAAATTCCAAAAAAATTGATTTCACTTGAATTTAAATGTTTAGAAATCTCCTTTATGTTTCAGAAGGATATTTAAATTTGTTTTTTATTTTTTTAACATCTTTATTGGAGTGTAGTTGCTTTACACTGGTATGTTAGTTTCTGTTTTATAACCAAGTGAATCAGCTATACATGTACATATATCCCCATATCTCCTCCCTGCCACCCTCCCTATCCCACCCCTCTAGGTGGTCACAAAGCACCAAGCTGATCTCCCTGTGCTATGCGGCTGCTTCCCACTAGCTATGTATTTTACATTTGGTAGTGTATATATGTCCATGCCACTCTCTCAATTCATCTCAGCTTACCCTTCCCCCTCCCCATGTCCTCAAGTGCATTCTCTATGTCTGCGTCTTTATTCCTGTCCTGCCCCTAGTTTCATCAGAACCATTTTTGTTTTTTCTTAGATTCCATATATATGTGTTAGCATATGGTATTTGTTTTTCTCTTTCTGACTTACTTCACTCTGTATGACAGACTCTAGGTACATTCACCTCACGACAAATAACTCAATTTCGTTTCTTTTTATGGCTGAGTAATATTCCATTGTATATATGTGCCACATCTCCTTTATCCATTCATCTGTCGATGGACACTTAGGTTGCTTTCGTGTCCTGGCTATTGTAAATAGAGCTGCAATGAACACTGGGGTACATGACTCTTTTTGAATTATGGTTTTCTCAGGGTATTTGCCTAGTAGTTGGATTGCTGGGTCATAGGGTAGTTCTATTTTTAGTTTTTTTAAGGAACCTCCATACTGTTTTTTATAAAATAATGACTCTTCTAATAAAGGCACAAGTAATATTGATACGCCCTACTCCAGTAAGACCTCATTTAACTAAGTACATCTACAATGACCCTATTTCTAAATAAAGCCACATTCTGAGATTAAAGTGGTTAGGACTGGGACATGTCTTCTCGGGGGACAAAGAGGAGAAAAGATGCAAAGACAGACGTGCACACCAGGAGAAGGCCATGTGATAAAAGAGACAGATTAGAACAAATGCATCTACAAGCCAAGGAACACCAAAGACAGCTGGCAACTCCAGAAGCTGAGAAAGGTATGGGATTGTCCCCCTAGACCGTCAGTGGAAATATGGACCAGCTGACATCCTGGTTTTAGACTTCCAGCCTCCAGAATTGTGAAAGAATACATTTCTGCTGTTTTAAGCCAAAACAAAACCCAAACCAAAATAATGGATTCCACTGTCAATTACACACACACAATAATGCATTGCTCCACTCCGTGAGGGAAACAATGGCACACTTTTGTCTTATTTAAATTATTTTTTTACTGATGAATTCTAAAACTACCACAACGAAATCCCATAGTACGATTCCATGAAATATAATGGAAAATTATTTCAAAAGATTACAGCAAGGGGTGACATAAGATAACATTTAGCAGGGCTACACTTTAAGCGTGCACACAAGGGTTTGAGTGTTTGAAGCCACACGTGAGTCTCCATATGAAACGGCTGCCAGGAGGGCTGGTACAGAACAAAGCTCATCCAGAGCAAGAGAGACCATGACCTGTTTACACCCAGACGAGCCAGACAGTACCCACAGTATCATCATCTTCACTTCGGGGCACCGTAATTCAAGAGGGACATCAATTAACGGCAGCTGAAACCAAGGAGAATGACAAGAGTTCTCACCATAAGGAACTGGTGAAGAAATATTTAATCTGGAGAAATCAATATGTAAACAGGGCTTTGGAGCTGTCTTCTCGTATTTCAAGGGCTGTCATGTGGAAGTAAGAGTAAATCAATCTGCAGAAATTAGAGCTAAGATCAGTGATGGATGTTAGACAATGGACCACTTGGCTCCATAAAAGGAAGACTGAGTCTCATTAGGACTTGCCTGCTTCAAATACAGGACTAGCCAAAAAGTTCATTCGCGTTTTTGAAACACCTTACAGGAAAACCCGAACGAACTTTTTGGCCAACCCAGTATGTCCCCAAATGGTCTTCTATGTTGCTTAGAGTCCCTGCCATTCGTGTCACTTCTTCAGGATAAGGGAAGCTTTCCCAGAGGATTTCTATTACCAATGATCTAGAAAACATAACACCTCAAACTATTAGTTCCTACACACACATTTGCACAGATTAGTTTCATAAACTAGCTGTCACCTATCAAAGCAGCAAACAAGCCCCTAAAAGAATGGGACACCCAATCAATATAGCACAGAGGAACCTGCAAAGTGGGGTGTGTTCCAGGGAGAGAGCTTGGGAGCAAGGAACACGTTCGATAAGAAGCACGTGGCTGAGGGCTTCCCTAGTGGCGCAGTGGTTGAGAGTCCGCCTGCCGATGTAGCGGACACGGGTTCGTGCCCCGGTCCGGGAAGATCCCACATGCCGTGGAGCGGCTGGGCCCGTGAACCATGGACGCTGAGCCTGAGCGTCCGGAGCCTGTGCTCCGCAATGGGAGAGGCCACAACAGTGAGAGGCCCGTGTACCACAAAAAAAAAAAAAAAAAAAAAAAGAGGCACCCACTGAAAGTTCTTCCTTCAAAGCCCCATTTGCAGACAAGAGGGATTTCTGCCATATCCCCTTCCATTGCAAGATGAACTGCTCTAGAGAACCTCTTGGCTTTATACACACACACACACACACACACACACACACACAAGTGCATGTAAAATAGGTGAATCTGTGCAATGACATTGTTCTAATGTCAATTTCCTGATCTGCTATAGTCACACAAGATGTTACCATTGGGGGAAACTGGATGAAGGGTACACAGGACCTCTCTGTACTATTTTTTGCAACCTCCTGTTTCAAAATAAGTTTTTTTAAAAAACCTTGATTTTAGCTGAATTTAATATTTTTCATTTCCTTTATTTTTCAGCAGAATGTTTACAAAATTTTTGACAATCTATAGATTCAATTATCATTCACACTTACACAGGCCCAATATATCTGACACCAAGACAAGTAATCGGCTGTCCCTCTCCACACGCTCTGTCCACCTCCTCTGTCACCCTCCCCTCACGAGATGACAGACCCAAACCTGCCACTGGTGGCCACCCCTTCAGTGGGAGGGAAGGCATGGAGGCAGGAGAAGGACATAGATCAAGCAAAGAAAGAAAAAAAGGAAGACAGGGGAGACAGAAAAAGGAAAAGAGAACGAAGAGAAGCAAGCAAGGAAAGAAAGAAGAAAAGCCAGCGTCTGTCATTCAAAAAGATAAACATTTTACAGCCCAGCTTGACTGTGTCAAGAACACTTGTGTTTTAATAGTATGCCTGTAAGCTTTCAAAACAAGTGTTTACCTGTCACAATAAACAGTTATGAGTGAGGAACACAAAACAGAGAGAACCAGGAGCTGGCAGGCTGCCAGCCCCGCTGCGCGCTGCTCGGTGCTAAGCCTGTCATCCAGGCGACAGCAGCTCAGCGTCTCTCGTCTCCACAGTGCGGACTGCTATCACAGGTCGCAGAGCCTCTGGGCTCAGGGGAGGCCACTTAGAGCCAGAGGGGGCTGGGGGAACCCAGTCCTCAAAGGACACACAGCAGCAGTTTCTGCCTTGAGGGCAGCCCACACGGATCTACAGGAGCCCACAGGTCCCAAAAGATGGGAACATTCAGAGACTGCTGGAAAGAGCCTTGACGGAGAGCTGGCACACAAAATGCCACACACTCCCCATCCTTTTTGTCCTTTAATCTTCACAACAGGCTCACGACTGAGGTAAGTAAATAGCAGTGTCACACTTCTACTTTGATATTTATAACTTGCAACTGGGAGCTGGCAGCCTCATAAAAACTAACTTTTCTGGAGTATGTTATACTGTAGGAAGAGCTTTCATACCCATCTGTCTCAGTTAATCCTCACAATAATCACTTGACATGGCTGGGCTAATAGTATCATCCCCACTTTGAGGAAACTGGACAGGATCACCTCCAAGCCTTGAAGTCCATCATCTAATATACAGCCAAGCAAGAACTCCAGCACACGAACACATGGCTCCAACGATCTATGGTCCTCACACCTGGGTGTGCAAAAGAATCTCTTGAGTCACTAGCTTAAAATGCCTTACTCCTAGGGTTTTACCAACAGAATCAGTAGATATGGGCTGTGACTCAGGCATCAGCATTTTTAAACGTTCAGGAAGGCGACTGAGGGCCAGGTGACTCTGAAGCAGGTAATGAGGGAAGTGTAATTTGCGAAACAGCATCACTAAGAGAACAGCATGCAACCCAGCCCTTGTGAAGCTTCCATTTGGAGCTGAGCTGTCCAACATAGTAGCAGCTAACCCTCGTGGCTATTGAACACTTGAAATGTGGCTAGTGGCATGTGTTGAAATGATAATTGGATATAGTAGGTCAAATAAAAACGCATCACTAAAATAAATTCCACCCCTTTCTTTTTACTTTTTAAAATGTTACCAGAAATTTTAAAATTACCTATGAGGGATGGCTAAACAAAAAGATCCTACTGTATAGCACAGGGAACTATATTCAATATCCTGTGATAAACTATAATGGAAAAGAATATATATATATGTATAACTGAATCACTTTGCTGTAGAGCAGAAACTAACACAACACTGTAAATCAACTATACTTCAATAAAATAGCCAAAAAAATTTTTTTTAAGTTTTAATAGAATTACCTATGAGGCATGCATTAGATCTCTATCAGGCAGCCCAGGTCTACAGGGGTCCAAGAAGCATATGAAAGGCAAATTTAAACGCATTACAGCAGATGGCTAAGATACAAGTGTAACGAGGTGAGTCCAGTAGCTCTGAGAAGACTCCCAGGAGGCGTTTCCTCTTTGCCCCATTTAGTCTCAAAAATGAGCAGAAGCACAGAGGGAAGGTGGGGAGCAGAAGGAAGCAGAAAGAACAGCATCGATTCATGACGTGTTCAAGGCACCAAACTGCTTGGTATTACTCTGAAGGGACCAAAGATGGAGCACGAGTGGCAGGCAGAAGCCCATCAGTGAAGTCTTAAAAGCCAAGGCAAGAAGCCTAGGGATGGTCCTGAGCAAAACGGACAGTCACGGGAGGCGCTGAGGAGAAATGAAACATGGTCCAAACTGACACTGAGACCATTCACTCTGGCTGCAGTGTGAAGGATGGATGTAAAGGTAACAAAATGAACATCAAGAAACCAGTTAGTCAGTTACAACAATAGACCAAGTGGGAGTAATAAAGGCCTAAATTAGAGCAGTGGTTGGAAGCTCGGAGAGAAGATAGAGAATCCAAGAAATTCAAGAAGTGCTTAGGAGATAAAACCTGGTGGAGCTTGGTGATTAACTCCATCTGGGCAAGGAGGGGAGGGAGTCCGGGCTTTGGTGATGGTGAGCGTGGCTGGTGACCACACAAACTGAATCTGGGAGCTTAGGAGGCAGACCCTTTGTGTGTTCATGTGGCAGGGGATATTAATTTCATCATGGATAGGCTGCACACTGCAGAGGCCCATGTGACTTTCACATAGATAGGCTCCCTAGAGAATAAGCAGGATACATGAGCTCTAAGTTCAGAGATGAGCAGGACGGTGTTCATATTTGGGAATCATTTGTGTATAGACAGTAATCAAAACCAGGGGAGCGGACTGAAATTCCAAAGGGAGAGCAAGACATGGAGCCAAGTATGGAATCTTGGGACTCATCAGTGTTTGGTCCTGAAACTCACATTGTTTAGTCTGCATGTTGACACAAACTCATTTGACTCATCCCAACCCCCCGCACCCCCCACCAACCACTACCCCCACTGCCAAACCAAATGCCTTTTGCCTGAACCAACTGGCTCAGGGGATTTCACAGATCCAGGACAGGAAGCCACTTCCGAGACCCTTGACTGTATTGCTGCTATGAGAGTGGTTGGCATTGTGGCTTTGCCTAGGCAAGCTCAATAAGAGATAGGAAAAGACATTAGAGTCCCCTATTTCCAGAACTTAGTACACATTTTTTTTTCTTGAATGCTGAAGTTCCACAGAAAAATACGTCACTGAGCTTCGTCATGTCTTTTCAAGTGTTTTAATAGAATATAATTTCCTAAGGACATGGATACATATTCAAAATTTTTTAGCATCTTCGTCTAAGTCCTGCTTTTAGGGATTAGCAGAGTGCCAGATACTTAGGAAGATACAGTCTCTTGAAAAGTAGGCTTTCAATAAATATTTATGGGGAAAAAAAATCTACACCCCATCAAAATACATTGAATTATCGTGAATGAATGAGATGGCTATTCTGTTAAGTGGCCTTGAGCTATATCAATAGGAGTATTAAAATAGCTACTAACTATTCAAGTCTCCCTAGATACACCACCCTGTCCCATGGTTCAGATATTATTGCACAACAGTTACTCCCAAATTTATACTTTCATGATCTCTCGTTTAAGTTCCAAACATGTGCTCCCCACTGCCTGCTTGGGCTTTCTACTTCCACCTGTATTAATAGAAGAAATCACAAAGTTAACATAATCAAAACAGAACACTTAGATTTTATCTTCAAAACTGCTCTTCCTTCCTCTTCCTTAGTTGCTCAACCAAAAACCTAGGAGGCATCCTCAGCTCCCCTGTATCTACCCCAGTACCCTCCTGTTGGTCATTCATCCTCACTGCCAATGCCAAATCCCTCACCCAAGTCACCCGTGGACTACGGCAATGGCCTTCTTCCTGGCTTCCCTGCTTCTTCTCCTGGCTCCTAGACTCCATCCTCCAGTCTTTGGTCAAAAGGAGCTTTTGAAAATGTAAATGAGATTGAGTCACTCCCCACCTCCTCCTCTAGCCCAACTCCCTTTATTTAAAACACTTCAGTGACTTTTTAATTGAATTTGCAATAAAACCCAGACTCTTGAGCGGAGTCTCCAACTCCCTACAATATTTGAAAGTGGCTTCCACCCTGATATAATTTCCAAGCTTTTTCTTTTCTTCCTGTCTTCACTCTGACTCTTCCCGTCTGCATAGAATTTTCTTCATAGGACTGACTCCTTCTTGTTATTCATAATTCAACTTAAATTACATCCTCCTCGGAGGTACCTTCCCTTATCACCTAATCTAATTTTAGTCCATAAGGACTAGCTCTTCCCTATATCAAAACATAATGTAAAGCCTGTATAATTAAAACAGTGTGGTCCTTGCCAACAAATACAGAGATAGACCAATGAGCCAGAATAGAGAACCTAGAATAGACTCAGCTACATATGGAAATTCAGTACGTGATAAAAACCCATCTCACATCTCTAAGGAAAATACGGCTTTGCAAATAAGTGATGTGGGAACAACTGGAGAGTCATGTGGGAAAAGATAAAATGGTAACCCTTTTCATGCCCTTCCCTTTGAGAGGCTGTGAGCTCACAAGAGCAGGAATTGTGTATTAATCCTGGTGGTCTCCGTAGTAAACACACAGTAAATGCGTGCTTATTGCATAGTGTTTAGTAGTCTAGCTTTTGAATCACTTTTTGGGGTTCAAATTCTGGTTTTACCACTGTGGCCCTTGGCAAGATATTGTACACCACTAATCTTCAGATTTTCCATCAATAGTGGACAGGGGGAGAGAGAGAGAGAGAGAACTTGTCTTTTTGGGTTGTGTTAAAATAAAGCACGTAAAGCATTCAGCATGATTCCTGGAGTTCTGTACGTGCTCAACAAATGTTGGTTACTGTCATGAACACAGGGCCAGAAAAAACAATGGCTTTGACATTTTAGTTTTATCTTCTTTGTTGTTAACATGATCATTGTTAGTTATTATTGTTTCTGAAAAGAATGACATGTTAAAAAGAACTTTCCAACTTTACCATGACCTTCAGCTTCTCTGAGCCTTGGTTTCCCTACTTATTCAATAGGAATGATAACATGCAGCTTACAGGTCTTTACAAGAGTAGAAGAGGACGTGTATTTAAAAATCAACTATCTAGGATTTTAAAAAATCAGGGTTTGGAGCACAGAAATATTTAATTGTTGGTACCCTTCTCCTTTCCCTCCCTCCACATCTCTCAATGGCAAACTTAGGGTCGTGAACAAGCTCAAAAAAGCAATTGCCTGCTCTCTGCTGACCCAGGTTTGAGAGCCAGTCCTGCCCTGGGTCGGAGAAAATTCCAGGAATCCTCTACCTGTGCAGTAGCTGGGCATCTCATCAACGTGGGTCTAGTCCCTGTCTGACCAGAGTCCACACCTCCAGGAGGTGATGGCTGTCTTTGCCTGTTTGTCCGGATTTCTGCCTCAAAACTCCCATTGCTCAAATCTGTCCATACAGGAGTCCTGCTCAGTTCTGCCCAGTTCTCCTTGGGCTCTAAGTTCGCCTTCTAAACTTTATCACTCATGCTCACCCCTGTGCCCTGCCTCTGTCCCACTGCAGCCCTGCAAAGCCTGAGGGCCCAGCTGCACCCCTCCCAGCCTCTGGATTCCTGCCCCCTGGGCCTGGCTCTGCGAAGGGCTCAACTTCCATCCTTGCAGTACCTTTGAAGACTGGTTTTCTCTAAAGGCTGGACAAGGAGATTTGAGAATCTCTGTCGAACAATCCAAGAAAAAATATTCCTAAAGAAGAATGCTCTAGGAAGTTTGCACTGTGATTCCCAGACAGAGCATCTTGCTGTATAGTTAGCCTTAACATCACTCAGCATCGGAGCAGCAGAGATGAGCAAAGACTAAATAAAATAGGCTCAGGCCAAAAGGTCCGAGTCCTCAACCATTAGCACCTACATTACCAGCCCAGGGCAGAGATCGCTCTGCTGAAAGTCACTTAAAAATGCACTTCAGGGCTTCCCTGGTGGCGCAGTGGTTGAGGGTCCGCCCGCTGATGCTGGGGACACGGGTTCGTGCCTCGGTCCGGGAAGATCCCACATGCCGCGGAGCGGCTGGGCCTGTGAGCCATGGCTGCTGAGCCTGCGCGTCCGGAGCCTGTGCTCCGCAACGGGAGAGGCCACAACAGTGAGAGGCCCACGTACCGCAAAGAAAAAAAAAACAAAAGCACTCAAGTCACAGAGATGTTCTGCTTTTAGGAAAGCAGTTGAGTCCCCAGGTCCTCCAGGAGATCAAAGGACACTCTTTGTCCTTTAGTGAATAAGCTGTTAAAGAATAAGAGGAACAATTGGATTCTGAAGTGAGAGAACAATTAGGCACCAGCATCATTTCCAGCAGGTTGCACGCTGAACCATACTTAGAAACTGGAGAAAACCCAGCAGCACACATATGATTTAAGGAGACGGAGCACAGTTTGTTACTAAGAATGTAAAATACAGCTGGTTTTCCATTGCTCAGCCCAGAGTTCCCATGGACTTGTTCCCTGATCGGAATCTTTAAAGGAGCGCTGGTACTGAAACCAAGCAGGACCCTGTGGGACCCTCCTGGGTACAAATCCTTTCCATGTTCCCCATTTCTTGCTTGTAGGAAAAAGACTTCTGCCTCCTAGACCTTCCCTGAGTACCAAAGGGCAGGTTGAAAGAGTCGCTAATCAGGGAAGTGAGGGAATCCAGATAGAAAGGAAGAGCAATAAAGAAAGAGTGCAGCCATGGGGCAGGGTCCTGGTTCCTCCTCAAGGAATAGACATAAGCAATATCTTTGAGTTCTTCTGCAAGAACTAAGATCCCCACCCAGGTGGAGGATGGAAACTTCAGGCTGAGCACAAGATTCCTGGAGCACCGCCCTGTTACCTCACCACCAACCAATCAGAAGAAAGTCACACACCCTGCAGCCCTCACCCCAGATTTTGTCTATAGAAACTTATCCCTGAAAAGCATTGGGGATTTCATTTTTTTTTAAGCACAAGCCACCCATTCTCCTTGCTTGGCTCTGCTGTAAACCTTTCTCGGCTCCAAACTCCAGCGTTTCAGTTTGTTTGGCCTCACTGTGCGTCAGGCACATGCATTTAGTAACGGTGTGACTCGGGGACATTTTGCCCTTCCCAGAGTGTACCTCACCCTAACCATTACTGGATGTTCTTGAATGGCTTACACAGTTCTGCCACGAGATACTGGGTACTGGCATCAAAGGGTCATCATCTGTCCAGGCCTAGTTCACCTAAACTTGAAGCAATGTTGAGCTTCTACTAGTGCAGCTGCAGGGAGAGGGAAGGATGGAATGTGAGGATTACGAGTAAAGCTGTTAGGGAACCCTTGGCCGAAACTGCCTGCCTTGACCAGGCAGGATGATAACCACTTGCATGAGTTGTCTCAAAACAAGAGGTCCCAATAAGGAACACGGTGCTGCCACCAGAGACTAACCAGGAGAATTCGGAAGGGGCCTAAAGGAGGGAGGAGGCGCTAGTCCATATGTCTTACCAACCTCCCAGAGTCCTTCGTGCTGGAATCCATCTTGGCTGAGAGATGCGCGTACCACCAGGAAGGACCCTAAGTCAGACCAAATGTGGGCCAAGCAAGATAATTGGCCGGAGACAACGCGGAAACTAACCCCATCACAATAAACCCCTAGACTGTGAGCCATATGGCAGAACACTTCTGGGTTCCCTTACCCTGCGGCTCTCCGCCCGGGGCCCCCTTCTCAATAAAGTCTCTTGCTTTGTCAGAATGTGTGCCTCCTCAGACAATTCATTTCCGAGTGTTAGACTAGAGCTCATTCTCAGGCGCTGGAAGGGGTCCCCCTTCCTGTAACAAAGTCAGAGGTGATAGAGGCTAGAAAGTAGGGAAGCTGTAGGTAAAGAGGGAAGAGAAGCCACCAGGATTAAAGGAGATAGTTCATATGTGGTTGCTGAAAGCTCGGGGTGACTCCTACAACTGAGATAATTGCTAAGAATGTTATGTCCAGCTTCACAGTTTACACTTTAATTCCTGCCATCACCTCTGGGTGAGAGGTTCTGCCCATTCACACATGGTCTGAGGTTTTCCAGATCTCTTTGTCTTTGGCTGTGATGAAACTGGACACAGATCCTCAGGAGACTCTACTGACCTAAGTCCTCCAAGGTGGAAGGAAAGGATAGAATTACAAGCCTGGGAAAGAAGCCTTGGAAGTCCATCTTTCTAAAGTCCTCAGCAAAGCATTTTGTGTGAAGAGATGCTAAACAGATGCTGGTTCTGGAATTTTTGGAGGTGGGTGGGAGTTTTCTGGATCACCAGCTACAACAGCACTAATGATTACTTACTGTATACTCGCAGGGAGGCTGCCACATCAGCCGGTACCAGGTGCCTGCATCCTTCACCCTTCCTTGCCCCTCAGCTGAGCAGAAAACAGGGGTTATCTTTAAACTAGAGGCAGAAAATAACAAAAGCTTCATGTAACATGTTCACCTTTATACCATTAAAGAGAGAAAGACGGGAAGGAAGAAGAAAGGAGAGGGAAGGGAAGGGGAGAAAGGTATCCCAATAAACACCCTAATCCTACAACAGACCATTCAGAGCAGAGGTCCCCAACCCCTGGGCCACTGGCTGGTACCAGTCCACAGCCTGTTAGGAACCGGGCCGCATAGCAGGAGGGGAGTGGCAGGTGAGCCAGTGAAGCCTCATCTGCCGCTTCCCATCCCTCCCCGTCGCTTGCATTACCACTTGAACCATCACCCCCCATCTGTGGAAAAATTGTGTTCCAGCCCCTGGTGCCAAAAAGGTCGTGGAGCTTCCCAAACTCCCGCCTCCACCTCTCGATCATTTTCATAAGGAGGACTTTACTTTCCAGAAACTGAACATAACAAAAATAGATTAATTAGGCTGCAATTATTCCCATAACAAAAGGATCCCTGGCTTCATAAAAGATTTGACTATAGGGTTCATTTAAATAGAGCAATTTCCTTCTGTTTTTCAAATATGATTAGATTTACATGCAACTTCTCTCAGGCGAAATGAAGTCCAACTATAATGGGATTTGTCCAATATCTCTGTTGAATTACAAGTTGCCACAATTTATAAACTTCAGTGCTTCGGGGTTCAAATCACGGTGGCCCAGCGTTCATACATAACATGAAAAGATGGAGAGAGAACTGGACAGAGGGGCCCAGTGGCAGTCCTGGCGGCAACTCGAGTGGCCTTGGGCCCATCACATCTCCACTGTGTGCATCAGTTTCCTTACGTGTTACATGACAAGGTAGGGCTAGATTCCTTCTCTGGATTTTTCAGAGAAGGTCCAGGAATCCGTGAATTATTATTCAAGTTCCTATTTGGGGTTCCCCCTCCCTTGGATTAATTCAGAAGAACTGGAGGCACTGAAGGATGCATTTCCACTCAATAGAATTTACCTGCCAGGCTCTGAGTGCAAGTGAGACAGACATAAATGCTGTACGGAGACCACTTCCTGAAAGCTGACAGAGCATAAAGGACTATAGAAGGCAGGCTACAGGCAAAAGCAGAGAAAAGGTATCTCTACCTGGGTGATGGTAGAGTGCACCAGAAAACATCTAAGCTAATTCTTGAATCGGGGCAGACAAGGCAGAGCATGGGGGAAGGTTTCTAATGGAAACCTTAAACACAGTGTTAGCTCTGCCCAAGCGTTAACTAGTGAACCGTCCTAGCTTAACTCTTCAGCTTCCCAAACACACCAGCAAATCTTCTGATGAATCTTAAGGGAAAAAGTTTCCCCATAGATTTCTACCATCCCGGGGAGAGAGGTTGGAGAAATTTTCCCGTTCCAATAGCAATTATGATAAACTTTCTCTAACACTGTGTGAACTTCTAATCAAGGTCTAGGAAGCTGGATGCATTCATTTTAATGGATTGCTGGAACACTCTGAACAAGAGATCTTGCTAATAAGGCCTGAGTAAGATGCCGTGCATCCTTCTGAGCAGGAAAAAAAATCCTTGGGGTAACAAAAAAAAAAATGCTTGGCATGTTAAGGCCAAATTCAGAGGAAAAATCACTCTGGAATCTCTGGTTTTCTCAAGTCACAATTTACAATCTACATTTCAAGGTCAATTGAACCACTTGATGGCCAAATTGGGGACAAGGGAAGAGCTACATGAGGAATTATAAATGGGCATAAGGGTTCCTGACACCAACCAGATCCGCACAGCCACACTCGACTGAGTCTGTAATGATCTCAGGTCATTCCAAAAAGTGCAGGTCAAAGGGGCTCTCTGAGCACAGGGACTGTTGATTTAACACCTGCCTGGTGACATCCGCTCTGCTCACTCTGTGGGTGGACTTTCCACGTGGGGACCTGGCTCTAATGAGCTGTGAGGGGGGAATCGGGATTTAAAACATTTGTGGAAACCTGACCCTTCTCTGACAGCCTGGGGATCCGTTTTCCATTCTGAAACATCCATCCTGTTTTAGAGACAACACCCTAGGGATTCAGTTGGCTCATGATTGGTGGAGGCATGAAAGGGACCATCATCCACAGAGATGGGGGAGTCATTCACGGAATCATCTGCGGGAAGGGATCAGGGGAAGGTGCCTGAGGAACCAGAGGAGAGAACTGGTCTCTGCCCACGTTCACACGTAATGCTTAGCACTGTGAATGGTTAAGGGAAGCCACAACTCTTTTGAATGTAGGGGGAAAACTCTATGTCCGAGTTTACACTAAACGCCTCCGTGGGTATTCAAATATGAATTTATTTGGCTAAATTCATTTGAGTGCCGTCATTTGAAGAGGGATAGCCAAAATGTGTGAAAGGAGTCAAAAAGTACAAACTTCCAGTTATAAACAAGTCATGGGGATGCAATATACAGCATGGGGACCAGAGTTAGTACTGTATTGTGTATTTTGAAAGTTGCTATGAGAGTAGATCTTAAGAGTTTTCATCACACACACAAAAAAGATCTGTAACAATGTATGGTGACGGGTGTTAACCAGACTTATTGTTTTGATCATTTCATAAAATATACAAATATTGAACAGTTATGCTGTACACCTGAACTAATATATTATTGTGTGTCAGTTATACCTTAATAAAAATAAAATAAAATCAGGCCATAAGAAGACAAACAAGTAAATAATATTACAGTACAAAAAGGGAAAACAAGGACTTCCCTGGTGGCGCAGTGGTTAAGAATCCACCTGCCAATGCAGGGGACACGGGTTCGAGCCCTGGTCCGGGAAGATCCCACATGATGCGGAGCAATAAAGCCTGTGCGCCACAACTACTGAGCCTGCGCATCACAACTACTGAAGCCCGTGCGCCTAGAGCCTGTGCTCCACAACAAAGAGAAGCCACCACAATGAGAAGCCCGCGTACCGCAACGAAGAGTAGCCCCTGCTCGCCACAACTAAAGAAAGCCCACGTGCAGCAATGAAGACCAAAAATAAATTTAAAAATTTAAATAAATAAATAAAAGCTATTTTAAAAAGGGGGAAACAAAGTACTGTATTAATACTTCTTAATTACACTACCCCATTTTTACAAAATGGGAAGACTTACATCTATTTACTGGTCTGACACAGTGATGAATAATAACATTATGGTTTAATAATGAATAAGAATAACAACTTTAAAAAATTAGATTTTAATTTTAAAGATATTATTCCCACTTAATAAAATATTTCATCACTGTACTAAAATTTGAATTTAGCAAATAAAAATATTACACTTTGCAAAAAAAAATTAAGAGTAGAGATAAGGGAAAGATTAAGTATTTTTCTTTAACTTGTCTACTCGCTGGGAAATTCAGGCATAGCAGAAGAGAAAGCTGGATTTCTAGAACTTGAAAAAATAAAAGTTACTAAGCCTTATCTTTGTAGAATTTGTCTTAAGATTACGAAGTGTTATAGCAATTGTCCCCAAATATTTGAAGACTGGAGTGGATGTGGCTGCATCAGAACCGCCAGGGACATTTATTAGAAATGCAGGTCCTTAAACCCCATTTCCCAAGATTTGACTTCAGTGAGTCATTGGTAGCTCAATCTTCTCACTGCTCATTTGAGGAAAGTGAGCTGTGGAAACTGTATTTGTCTTTCTTGATCAATCTCATTAGGTTGTTGTTGAGAAAGGCAGAGTGTGAGTGCATGTGAAATGATGCAGCTGGCTCAACACTGAGCCATGATCCGTCCAACGTTCTTTCCTGTGCTCTTTTTTTTTTTGGCCATTTGGAGGACTTCCTTCCTCTTAAGTCTCCTGCTTGTCTAGCTGAAATACCCAGTTACTTGAACGTCACAGAGTCTGCCCCTGAACCCAAAGCAGAACCTGTGTTCTTGCATTAAACCCTACAGCTCAATGCTGCACTTCATCAAAGCCCGTGCTCAGCCACTACGCTCGCACGTGCCCCTAATACTTTGTGACACCCTATTACTACAGTGCCTTTACGAGCTTCAAGGAAAATTACATTTTAAATTATAGCATACAGGCATAATGGAAAATCTAATTGTAGCAATGACAGTTTATTTATCAATCATTTATTATTTTGATTTATAGGGTGCTCAACTTGATTTAAAGGTAGCTAATGTTTAAAAATCTCAAGGCACCCATACAACCACATACACATTGGAAGCAACAAAGTGAATAACTCCTGCTTTTCTGCAGCTCATCTTTCCCATTCCGAAGGCTGAAGCTAGAAGCACAACGAGGTCGATCCTGGGTACCTGCAGGCAGCATCTCAGAACGTCTTAATATCAAATCTCATTGATTACAGAACTTAGCAGTTGTAAACTGTCAATGTTAACATAGAGCCAGGGTCCGTCGTATTAATATTTCTGCATCTCAAGTTCACAGAGCTTGAGAATTTAGAGGTAGAAGGGACTTCCAGAGGTGACCTGATCCCCACACCCCATCCTCCTCCTTCCTTCTAAGGAGGTGCCTTTAAGATTCTCCGAAAGAGGTGTATAGGTGCAGGTCAGTAGCCCTTCAAATGCAACCCACTCCATGGTATAACTTCCCATGGCCTTGCTTCAAACCTTTCCTCTCTGCCAATCCTCCCTGGCTTTTGCTCTAGGCTCTGAGTACCTCTCTGACTCTCAAATTCATCCTTACTTGAGTCTGGTGTGTCCTGCCAAGCCAGGCTCTGGTCCTGGCCCACCCCTTCCTGGGCTTAACTTTCACATCCCAGGGACGTATTCTACCTGACACTGGACTTCACCTTGCCCTGACTTGCCACTTTACTGTCCCCATACTGGCTCTGGAAGCTCTGAATGACCTCACCACGGAGCAAGACCCCAGTTAAAAGTCTTGGGAAGTCTGAAGTCCCAGACTTGCGGTAGCAACTAAATCAAAATCCGAGTCTTCAAGATGGAGCTGTGCCTACAGGCCAACTTCAGGGGTCATAATAGGGTTTTCCAGAGTTTCCAGTTCAAGTCAGCACATACACACATGCCAGGCACCAAGCTTACCCGGGCCCTGCCATGAAGGGATTTTCCCAGACCGAAAGTGGTTCGAATCCCTGGTCTTCCACCTTCAAAGGCAATATTCTTCCCATTACACCCTACTATTCTCCAGTTCAACATATCCCACTTTATTTGCTTTGTTCAACCACCTTGTTTGGAAAAGGGCTTAGGTTCTCTAAGCTGTCACTGTGAGAACAGAACTCTCATTTCATTCTTCAGGGCTTTGATATTTATCTACTAAAGAGGGATATGATCTGCTTCCAAATATTAGAACACTTGGTTGTCAATAGAAGTCTAGTTTCCAAATGCCTTGATCGCTTATTAATCATCACTTCTTGAATGATGCTAAAATGGTCTGTAAGGACTCATCCTCTTCCCGCAGTGAGAGAGACTGATCTCTGAAAATAACTGGTGGCTGAATCATCTGCCTTCTTAAGCAGCATGTGGACCCCTCATGATTCACAGCGGAACTCCCCTCGGTATATATTTCTTGCAATAAAAATGTAAAGGTTTGTAAGAATATGGGAAAACTGGAGCTCTTTGTATGCTGTCAGTGGGCATGTAAAATGGTCCACTCCTCTGTGCACAACAGTTCAGCAGCTCCTCAAAAAGTTAAACATAGAATTACCATATGACTCAGCAGTTGCACTCCTAGGTAAATAACCATTTTAAAAATGGGCACCCACACTGCTTTTTGTTTTGCAATGGATGATCATGAAATACTGAGAAATACAAATACTCCCCTCCTAAAAAAGGGAAAGACACGCTTTCCATTTATTTTCAACCAGAGATAACTGAGAGTATATTATTCGTCACATATATATGTATATAAAATTAAATTTATTCTACTAAAGTTAAAAAACAAAACAAAACAGGTGCTCAAACAAGTACATGTACACGCATATTCACACTGGCCAAAAGGTAGAAGCAGCCCAAACATCCACGAGCAGGTGAATGTATAAACAAATGGCGGCGTATCCATACCATGGAATATTAGGCAGCCCGAAAAAGGAACGAAATACTGACACGTGCAACAACATAGATGGGCCTTTAAACGTTATGCCACGTGATAGATGCCAGACACAAAAGGTCACATATGGTACAATCCCACGTACACAGACAATCAAGAATAAATAAATCCATAGAAGCAGAACTCAGGTGGGTGGCTGCCAGGGGATCGTGCAGGGAGGCGCAGGGCAAAGTGGCTTAGCTGGGACAGGCTTCATTTTGGAGTGGCAGAAGTGGGGGTTGCATAACCTTGTGAATGTACTAAATGCCATTAAATTGTTCACTTTAAAACGATTCATTTTATGTTTGGTGAATTTCAACTCATTATTTTTTTAATTAAGCAATAGATGAATTCACTCACCTTAGGATAATGCGTTCCACTGCTACTGTACCTCGTAGAGATCCTTTTGCTAGCCTTATTTTTGTCTTTTTGTCTGAGATAAAGGGAATCTCTAACAGGTTTTTAAAAGGCATTAAAACCTGCCCAAAGAGTCAAAGCCAGTGTCTTCTCAGGCCTTGCACAAATGCAGCTGCTTTGAGCCTAAGTCTTAGAACCTGCCAGCAGGATGCAGACCTGGCCCAGTGAAGTTTGATCAGCCTGCCCTCAGGCCCAGGACTGGGTGGGTCATCGCTGGCCTAGAGGGATGTGCAGGGTATACAGGGGAGGTGCTGCGTCAAAGGCTAGTAGTTGTGCTATTCACAGAAGAACTGTAATTATGAAAAAGCGGCTGGAGGGCTGAGTCCAATTCTTGGAGCTCCCGGATCTTAGATTCTAGTCTGGGACACAGACACTAAACCCAGTAGCAACTCAGTGAATACGGAAGTTAGGTAAGTGTTCTTGACTAGAGAAGCTTGCTTTCTTGACAAGAAACCAGAATAATGTGCTAAATGGTGGTAGGGGAGTGGGGTGGCGGGTGGCATGAGTTAGGCTGGGGAAACTCTCTCTGAGGAGGTGACCAAGATTTGGGCTCAGACCCAAACACTGGGGAAGAGAATTCCAGGTGGTGGAACAGAAAGTGCAGAGGCTTGAATGCAAGAGTCCCTTGGGGGCAGGTTATTTCCCTCTCATGGCTGCTAAAAGCAAACGTGTCACTCTACTCACGTGGACAATTGCTCCAACACAGAGAGGGAACGAAGCCGTGCAGATCTTGGGCACAATCCACCACGGACTTCACGACAAGAAGTAACTTGTGGCACCTCCTTCCTCTGATTATCAAGGCCAGCATGAGATGCTTTCATGGTGTTGGAGCCTCCTGGGGGGTGAAGCAGGAAGAGTCCATTCAGCAGCTGCTGTACCAGCAGGGGACGGATGCACACCCTCTAACTGTACAATTAAACCAAATCCCTAGCAGGGGAGTCTATGCCTTCACAGCAGCTACACAGCCAGGTGGGCCCTGTGCACAGGGACCCGCAGTGATGCAGAGACATGGCCATCAGGTGCACAGGGGTGTGAGCAAAGCCGGAAGGGGGCTGTGGGCCTCCTCGGCAGGGCAGGCCTGGTGGTCTGAGCCAGACGAGATGTCCTCCCCCTGCAGGCTGCATGTAGCCTGCCCCCAACATCAGTGAGAGAAAAGGATGCCAAGTGATCTGGGAAAGGCCTCTAAACACAGCTCTTTCTTCCATGTTCCATGCTTTTCATTTTCACAGCAGCAGGTGAACAAACCCTAGGCCCGCGGCGGCAGCAGCAAACCCTACTTTCCCAGATTTCCATGTCATGTTCTTATTTTAACCAAATCAGGCCACCTAGTTGGAAATAGCCTCTGTGTCACATCTGATCCCTGCTGGAGCATTTCCACTGTTCCTGGGCGTGAGGCAACAGCCCCTAGCTGGTGACCAGGAGCGGGGCGCGGGGGGCGGAGCAGGAAGGCCTGGCATTTCAGAACCAGCCTCAGGCCACCTGTGTGCACACGCAGCTGCTCTGATTTGCACCAGTTCAGGCACGCAAAGCCTCCCGTCTTTCAAAACGACTTCTCCATTGGAAAACCCAAGGGAAACTTGACCACCAAATGCCTTCCCAGGAACCCCATCCTCTACTCTAGTCTGTGTTTCTATTCATTTTTCTGGAAATCATCTCTTCCAGGAATTCTGCCTGGACGCCCCTCTTCAAACCGCCTGCTCTCTCATAACAGCTCCCTCCAGAGCAACACCATGATGAATCGATTTATGTCCTCCTTTTTTACTGTCATTTAAAAAAATGGGTAATGGAGGAAAAGGGTTCTTAATTAGACTGTTTCTCAAACTTAGAAATAAGAAACTCCTCAAAAGCAAGCAACTTATTTAACTGGTATTCTTGAGCCCTTTATTTAATATTAGATGCATTCATTTATTTGCCTTATTTAACCTCCACAACAAGCCTGCAAAGCAAATGTTTTCACTGAGTTTTAAGATAACGGAATTGGTCCAAAGTCACGCAGCTGGAAATGTGCCAGCAGGAATCCTGATGCCCAGGCCAGCACGGTTTCCATATACCTGGCCTCGTCTTCCCTGATGTCTCCTTCTGTCCCGCTCACGTAGGTGCTAAGTAAACATTGATGAACTGGTAGCAGAGAAATGTGGGCCAGGCTAGTTGACACCGGTTTTTAGAGTTCAGGAAAGAGAAACCACCATTCAGTTGCTAACAGCAACTCTGTCCTACCAGCTCATCCCACCTCCCCAAGGTTACAGGTCATCTGGATTTGTACTCAGTTGATTCTGAAATGCTTAAATTAGTAAAAATAGCTCTTCCCCCTTCACATGACCTGAGACACACTGAGCTCTTGGCCTCCTGCTGAGTCCAGAAATGAGGAGAGGGCGTCAGCCCTGTCCCCCCGCAATCCCAACCAGGATCCTTGAATATCCCCTCAGCCACCTGGGACAGATGGGTCTTGAAGCCCTGGTACGTCTTCCAGGAGGGCCCTTTACCTCCCAGGTCTGGACCCCAAGGGGAGGAGGATTCCAGACAAAGCTCTGATCAGCAACCTGTCGTAGGGTTTGGTCCTTGATAACTAAGGTCTAGGAGCTCTTGGAGGCCAATTTCCAAGGTGGCACCAGAGGAAAAGCGGCTGAGATGGAAACTGGGTCCAATTAGTGGCAATTCTTCTTAGTGTCACCGCTTTGCCTTGCACCCTGCTTAATGCAGGGTCGACTCGTTGTACCACGCCAGCCAACCGCTGGGGGCGGTCAAGCTGTCAGCTCCAGTATTCAAAGGAAGATCAGATTTGGGAACAAAAGGTGGTGACAAGAATTCAAGGCAGAAGCTGTGACTCCAGACGTATTTCCGTATTTCCGAGGACAGCGTTCAGCTCTGAAAGGGACCCTGGGAAGACCCAGCAGCCCCGCATCTCAGCATCGGCCTCCACCCGTCCTCTGACCCTAGTATCTGACCCTTGGTGCCCCCGGGTTTCTCTGAGGCACTTGGCGGAGAGGCAGGGGCTGAATAATGGGAGAAATGGGCAAACAGCACTGCCCCCCCCTTTCTTTTTTTTTTTTTTTTATGGTACGCGGGCCTCTCACTGTTGTGGCCTCTCCCGTTGCGGAGCACAGGCTCCAGACGCGCAGGCTCAGCGGCCATGGCTCACGGGCCCAGCCGCTCCGCGGCACGTGGGATCCTCCCGGACCGGGGCACGAACCCGTGTCCCCTGCATCGGCAGGCGGACTCTCAACCACTGCACCACCAGGGAAGCCCCAGCACTGCCACTTTAACTGTGATCGTGAACTTGTCATTTAGCTTCTCAAAACCTCCATTTTTGCCGTCCGTAAAATGGGACGAGCCATGACCCCTCCACTAGTTGGCTGTGAGATCTAAAGAGATCAACTCGTGTCAAAGAGTCAGCCCAGGGTCCAGCAAATGGGACATGCTTGAGAAATGTCATCTGCCTTCTCTCCAATTCCACCATCCTCATTGGACAAGTCAGAGACCAGCTAGGTTTGCCGAGAATCGGAGGAGGACTCCTCTTCAGGGGAGGTGGAGGGAACAGCAGAGGAGACCTGGACAGGTAAGCAGTGCAGAGGAGGCGGCTGTCATTAGGGGATAATTGACTGGAGAGAGGCCACACAGCCCAAGGTGAGCCACAGGGCACTTTACATATCAGTAAGGTCGATTATCAGGGGATGTCGGCTTCCCTGGTGCTGCTATTAACCTATATTGCTCTTATTAACCTTTCAGATGAAGAATCTTTCAAAAATAATTATGTTAAAGCACAATTCTCTGTGAGTTTAAAATATGTGAATGTTCCATTTCCGTACTCCTGTGTCATGAGATAATGAACACCTGATTGCCCGGCTTCCGCAATGAGGTTTTTAATCAGAATACTTTCGTTTCTCTGCTGCAGGCTCAGGCCAGTCCTGGGAGCTGGGGAAGTGCATCTGAAGGGCAGGATTGGTAAAGGGGAAACAGATTTTGAGGAGAAGCAAAGGGCCACCCACTTGGGGTGTGTTCTCAGGTCCTGAGAGGGACCTGGGGAGGGGACCCTCCCCAATGCTGCTCCTACAACTTGTTCCTGAGCCTGGATTTTTTTTTTTTAACAGAGGACACACTTTGGTTTCACAATGAGAGATTGGAGGTCAAGAGCAATCCCAGTAGAGACAGAGAACTGACCGGCTATTCACACATATTAATTCTGAGACGCAAGTGGCAGAAGCTGATTCTGTGCTGAGCGTACGTAAGTGCAGGTCAGGGATACCGAGGTGTCAGAAACCTAAGGGGGGTGTTGGAGGACCCGGAAAGAGTGGAGACAGGACCAGAAAGAAGGGAAGGGTGGCGGGAGGCCGTCTTTGGACATAATTGGTTGACCTTGCCCATTCCTATAACTGCCTAAGGGCGAGACAGGACACAGACACCCCTCCCAGGAGTCAGGCAGCCCCAGAGCTGTCACCCACCTGCCCTTTCACACGTGCAGCCTCCACCTGGCTGTGTGCTTGACCAGCGTCACAGCTGCAGTGTCAGCAGCCTCCACAGTCCAAGGCACCATTTCAGGGGCTGTTTCATTTTGGGTAGTTGAGATGCTGGCTTGCTTTCTCCTCTGCAGCGCCCACTGCCACAGGAGATTAACCTGTGCTCCTGAGAGTTTCGAGCTTCCAGAACAAAACCTGGTACATAGCGAGTCCTCGGTTTCACCTTATCCACAGAGAACAGTGGAAGTGAAAATGTGTGAGGCGGACACGAGAAACAGCTGAGGGTTTGCCCTTTAAACACAAACTCAAAGTAGGTGCTGGAGACTTTCCATCCTAATTTTGCCAACGTCAGATTTACTCCACAATCTCTCAGGGTTTCCCCCCACCAAGAAGCAACTTTCCAACTTGGTCACGCAAAGTCTTGGAAATGGGATTTCCCTCATATTCCATGCATCCACTCATACTCCCTTAAATCACAATCTTAACAGACTAAATGGACAGAAAATATTGCCCCTAAACACAGGCCAGAGAGATAGATGTGGGGGCCATCAAAACCGTGGACAACTCTAGACCTACGTCATAACAAGCATGCGTGATGGTTACTAATATCAACCCATTTCACAGATGAGGAAACTGAGTCACCAAGAGGTTAAAGAACTTTCCCAAGGTCACACAGCCAGTAGTGGCAGAACCAGGATTCATATCCAAGCATCTGGTTCTTAGAATATGTTCGTTTGTTGGTTTTTGCCATGATTCTCTACTGTGTAAAGATGACAGGTTGATAATTTAGTCCACAAGTATGGGCAAGACAGGAGCAAACCAAGGCAAGGACTCTCAGATGAAAGAGAGGTTCAGGTGAATGGGTATGACCTCAGTACAAGCCCTGTGGTCATAAGAAGTTGAATATCAGGAAATGCTGGTAACCCAGAGAGTTAAACAGCAGGGTTGAGAAAGGACTAGGATCTCGGTAAGCAGGGGTCTCAATTAAGGCAAGAATTGTGTGGCAGGTACAAAGCCAAGGTCATCTCATGAACTAGCCTTTATCTCAAGATAGATGCCCAGAAAATGAGCAACCAATTCTTCATGAACCATATTGGAGATATAAAGGTGACAGGGTGGGCTTCCCGGGTGGCGCCGCGGTTGAGAGTCCGCCTGCTGATGCAGAGGACACGGGTTCGTGCCCCGGTCCGGGAAGATCCCACATGCTGCGGAGTGGCTGGGCCCGTGAGCCATGGCCGCTGAGCCTGCGCGTCCGGAGCCTGTGCTCCGCAACGGGAGAGGCCACAACAGTGAGAGGCCTGTGTACCGCCAAAAAAAAAAAAAAAAAAAGGTGACAGCGTACCTGAAGTTTCTTACAGTTGAAAGATCCAGAAGGCGAACGGAAGGCAAATACCAGGAGTTCCAAGGACAAACCTGGTAAAGCTACATACTGTCTCCAGGCCAAACTGGAGAGCCTGCCCATCAGAGAGGCAGGCCTGCATAGTGGTTAGGACCACATTCTCTAAGACTGAACTGCCTGCCTGGCTTCCCAGCTCCTCCACTTACTAGCTGTGTAACCTCAGGCCAATTGCTGAAGCTTTCTGAGCTTCATTTTCCTCACTGGGCAAACAGGGCTGTTGTGAAGATTACATAAGTTAGCATAGGCAAGGCTTAGTTCAGTTAATGCCCACTGTATAGTCAGCACTAAATCATCCTGGGCAGAACAGGCAAAGAAACCAATACGCAAAGGAAGAAAGAGAAGGGGAAAAAACAAACCAAACTCACACCAGCGCTATCTCAAATGCAGAAGTAACAACATGGTTCCAAACCTTGCCACCATGGGTATAAAAGTCCCAGGCATGTTAGGAACTAAGCGATCAAATGCGAAAATATCAATAATACCTAACCTGGGGTGTTGTAAGATTACAGATAATGTAGACTGGGGGTAACAGACCCAGATGCCTTCAGGGGTTTGAAGAGGCAACAGTATAGGACAGCAAGTCTCCAGTTTGGATGTGCAAGTAACTTCTGGAGGGCTGGTTAAAACAAGGGCTGCGGAGCTCCACCCCCAGAGATTCTGAGTCAGTGTGTGTTGAGGGGGGTTGCCTAGAAACAGCACCTCTATCAATTCCCAGGTAATGCCCCAATGCTGGGTCCCGACCACACTGTGAGAGCCACTGACCTAGAACAATAAGGAATGGTGAAACTGGAGCACTGCATATTGCCGTGTAGAAATGTGGCCTCGAGTTACCAAATCTTCAGGTGTTTGAAGGAAAAGTCTTAAGCCTGGAATTCTTTGTGCTAGAAGCCAGTGCCTAGAATGCTCTGCAGCCCAAACAAAACATGGCGGCCCTCGTGTGACTCCAAGTACAACCTTCGGGAAGGGTGACAACATGGGAAGAAGTGGCCTGGGTCCGTGCAGATGGTGACAATGATGGGAGGAAAATCAGCCAGAAAGAAGGACAAGTGGGAGGCTGATCAGATTTAGGACTTAGATGCTCTGCTGCTGTTATAATGTCAAGAAAGTTGAGCAGCTTGTGTTTTTGTCTGAATTTAGAAGCAAGTCTTCTTGAAGACAGTATGTAAATGTGATAAGAGAAAAAAAAAACAACCCTGAAAGCTGTAGATAACATTCTAATAAAAAGAAAGAGGTGGCAGGGCAGGGAGAGAGAGAGATTGAGGAAGGGGCGTTAACATCCTAACCAAAGCACACCTGTCATCTTTTAATGAGAATTTCTGGGACGCCACGTTAGGGATCTGAGAGAGCCAAGCTCCATTAAAAAAAATTTTTTTTTAATTCTAACTTCCTTTTTTTTTTTTTTCCAGAAAGGCTTTCTGAACACCAAGAAATGCAAGAGTCTCAAAAATACCCCCAGAGATCCAGAAACTTGTTTTCATTTATGCAGGTTTCCCTGAATAGCACTTGCTAATGCAATTCTCTAATTGTTTAAAATATTAATTAAATGGAAGTACACATTTGATTTCTACCGGAATCCTTCCATCGAACCAATATCATCAGGCTTTTTTATTGATGATCTAATTTCCCGTTGTTTTTATGAGAAACATTACCCTTCTGACAGTCAAGGTCTTTGTGTTTTTAATACAAGACGTAAAAATAAAAATTTTTTCTCCAAAATGAAAGTTCAGAAGGGAGGATTTGTTCACATTTTGCTAATCAATTCGCTCAGATACACAGAAATCTCTATTTTGTGGGTTTCTTTTAAAATCTGCATCATTTAGACCAGTTGGAACTAAAATCCAATGATTTCTACTTACCCCTTTAATTGGACGTTTTGATTAAAGTCAGCTCTACACCAGCTAAAGTCAGAGTCCAACCCACACATTTAAACATGCGGGTTGGTGACTGTTTCACGGTAAGGATTTTGTTCTGTTTGCCTTACGCTCTATATTAACAGTTTGGTTTGAAGGTGAAGATGTAGACCTCACGAGTTTCCTTCCAGAAGTGGGACTTGAAGGCAGGCACAGAAGACGATGCCCCAAACCCCCATCAGGGAGCTATTTGTAAGTCAAACCAAGGGGTCTGAGAATCTGGTACCACTAGTTTTAGGAGATGGCAAACGATCCGTCCTCCAGGTATCAGAGGACACTTTAAGGTGTGAAGAATCGATTATCCTCAATATTCCTCAGCGGATAACGGGGAGTTTGGTTAAATTCAACCAGTGCCCTCATTATGAGCACACTTGGGTTGTGTAACAGACCCAAGGGCAGGGTCTAAGAATCACTGACTCTCAAAGTGGCCTTAAAAGTCATCTCATCCACACAGCTGTCTGTCTCTTTTGGATTGTGACTTATGCCGTGAACACATTCTGAGCCCCTTCCTACTCATTAAGCTGACACAGGTGCGGCTGTATTGTAATCTCTGATTCACTTAATTACCTATGATGTGCTAAGATCCGAGGCCATATACATCAATCGACTCTTTTTTAGATTCTTTTCCCAAATTCCTAACAGTAACACAACACTGGGAATCAACTATACTCCAACAAATTTTTTTTTAAAAATCCAAGGCCACAGTGACTGTCTCCACAGGAATAAGATTTCCGGGGGCTTCCCATCCCCTCAACATGCATGCTGCCTTCATCAGCTCTCCTGGACACTCCCATCTTCATGGAATGTTCTCCACGCCAAGCCAAGAAGCCTTCAGAGTGGGCCATAAACCCAAATCATGGCCATGGGTGTCTCCTGTCGAGGCGGTATCCATATCTTCCTTTTCTCCGGGGCTCAGGTGTCAGTAGAAAGAATCCTTGAAAACACCACCTCCTGGTCTTCAGTCTCCTACCTAGGAAAGATGTCATGTTCCCCAGCAATGCTTCTCCCCTCTTCCTGCATAGATTTAACATGACAAAGCTCATAGTACAAGATGGTAAATGTCACCTTGTGGCAAAGATAGTCAAGCTCTAGGAATCCGGTGCATCTTCCTCTTGGATGCTGGCTAACTCCATCAATGAATGAGAGCTTAGACGTGGAGAAGTGACTGGCCCTGGGGCTCAAATGGGGAGTAGAATTCTGCGGAACATTAGGATGGGAAATGATCAGCTTCCTTATTTTTGCAGTGAAGAGACTGAAGTCTAAAGTGGTGCAAAACAGACAGGGCTCTCATCCTTGTTGTACCAGTTACAAGCAGGGCTACCTCAGGAGGATGGCTGCAGCCTCTCTAACTTTATTTACTATCCAGCAAAATGGGGAAAATGATCATCGCCACGTAGGGTCATCGTGCAGAAGAAACAAGAGTGTCCTTGTGATGGACCCCAAGCGCTCTGAGCGTGCAGGGGACGCTTACAAAGGCAACTCCTTTTTCATCCGCTTATCTTTTCAGTCGGGGCACCAAGCAGTAAAAAGACCATCTCTTGGAAGCCAGATTTTGGAGCTAAATTATGGTACTAATACCTGTGCTATTTCACCTTTCTGAGCTGTGACTTCCTTGCCTGCAAATGGAAGATGCGAGGATCACCTCACTTACTTGACACACAGCGCCAGCACAGGGTGGGCACTTGATCAATGTTTATTCTTTTCTCCTTTGAGCTCTTATCCTGGCTGTGGTATGCATCTCTATGTAACCTTGGGAGAGTTATTTAACCTTTTTGGATATGAATTTTCCTACTCATAAAACTAGGGGATTTGACAAGATTCTCTTTGAATTTCTTTCCAACTCTTACATTCTATGATTCTGTGACTTTGAGCCACCCAAGGGATATGGTAATGGGTTACGTTACACAAAAGGCTCTGTAATATGATGAGCTGTAACACTGGCTTCCAGCAAACTCTCCCGCTCTCCCCAGCAGAATTCCCTATTGTTCTGCGTGTAATGAATAATCCAACACAACACATGCTCTGTCTGAGCCCTGCCCATGTCCACACTCGGGGCCAGCCAGAGGCAACACTGTAAGGCTGAAGAAGGCTGCTGTCAACATCTCCTCTTCCCCCGGCAATGCCCCTGCCCAGGTGAATGTATTCACTTACTTGACATCACCCACCAAGGACAGTATCTCATGCTCTGACTACTTCCTGCTCCCACAGCAGCCTCAAAATTCCCCATCCTTTTGTTCCATTCCTTTGGGAACCAGTGTGCTTCCTGTTCATGTGATGAAATGATTGATTTAAGTACATATCACTTGCTTTAAAAGATACAAAGGTGAACAGGACAGAGTGCCTCTCCTCAGGAGCCTTCAATCTTAAAGTGAGGGGGTCCTGGGGCTTCCCTGGTGGCGCAGTGGTTGAGAGTCCGCCTGCCAATGTGGGGGACACGGGTTCGTGCCCCGGTCCGGGAGGGTCCCGCATGCTGTGGAGCAGCTGGGCCTGTGAGCCATGGCCGCTGAGCCTGCGCGTCCGGAGCCTGTGCTCCGCAACGGGAGAGGCCACAGCAGTGAGAGGCCCGCGTACCGCAAAAAAAAAAAGTGACGCACAATTATCAATTGGAAAACATCAAATACAAAAATGAAAATAAAGAACGTTCTTTTAGGAAAGGAAGAGAACATTACTCCCTGAAGTGAGAAGGGAGGGCTTTTGAAAGGTGGCATTTGAGCTGAACCGCAGGTGCAGGTAGAATCTGGCAAACAATGATGGAGAATAAGAGCATTATGGGCAGAGAAAAATTATAAACAAAAATATTAAGTCAGAAAGTATACGGTGAGTTTCGGAAACCGAGAATAATCTGACTTGGCTGGGGTGCATGGAAAGAAGCAGGGCATGAGGTTGCAAGGCTTGAAAGCCTATCATGAAGTGCCTGGGAAGCCAAGGAAGGATTTTTCCCACAGACAATGGAGAGCTGTTGAAAGTCACGGGGCGAGGGTGTGTCTGGGGAGCAAGGGTGGAGGGGCAGGTCAGAGATTTCTGTGAGAAGCTTAATCCCGGAGCTATGCTTGGGAGGACCGGAGCAGAGACATGCGAAGTAGGAGGCAGGCCAGAAGATGTGTAAGGGATCAGGGGAGAGAGGATGAGATCTGAGACTCAAGGAGCAGCCAGGGAAATGGAGACGGAAGTGTAAGTGGGAGAATCAACACGCCTGGGCTGTGATGACACAATGAGGCCAAACATGTGAGAAAAAGAGACAAAGGATCAACACCTTGATGCCCAAAACACAGAAAAGGGAAGTCAGACAGAAGACTGGGTTTGGGTGGGAAGACCGTGAATTGGGTTTGCCAGACACTGAGTGTCGAGGCCCTTGGGGTGACCAGGAGAGGTGTCTGGGCCCGAATTCAAAAGAGGAGCAGGGCTGAAAGCCCAGGTTGGAAAGTCAGCTGAGCACAGTGAAACGGCAGCAGAAGCCAGGAGATTGATTAAGTTTGTAACGCATGCATTGCGAGAGAAGGGATGGGCGCCAAGCACCAGGCCTTGGGGAGAGCTACACGGACGAGGCTGAGGGAGGAAACAGAGAAGGGGTGTGGGCACACGGCCAGAGCGAGCACCGTGGAAGAGCAGGAAGCAAGGGAATTCCAGGATGGGTCAGGGCTGGTGGGTCTGCTTCCAGGTATGTCTTCACTTTAATCCAGAAATAGTGCCTTATCCTGCAGCTCCTGGGTTCCTCTGCTGGGGCAATTATTCAGGACAGGCAGCCCTACCGCCCCTCTCCTGAGAGACTCAGCCTTGCTCTGGCTCAGGTGGGAGTCCCAGCCTTTGTCAGCCCCCACAGAACAACTCTGTGGGTGTTCCCATCGAACAGCTTTAGTGGGTACAAAGAGATAGTTTCCTTTCAACAGAATCCCTCCTAGAAGAGCATAGCTTTGTCTGTAGGAAGACTTAGTGCCCACAAGGAGTAGGTGAGGCGCTGCGGAGAATATTCACGGGCAGATGGGAAGACATCAGAGGGTGAACGGAAGCTGTTCTGCATAACAGAGGGGGAAAAAATGAGGAACTCTTGAGGGCAAGCTGGAACGGAGCGGCTGAGGTCCTGAGATGGGAGTGGAAATGAGGAAAAGGAATCTACAAGCTACAATAAGGCTGGGCCCGGGGATGGAGGTGGGCTGGTGGGCAAAGGACGTTTTAAGAATTGATATTACGCAGAGGAACCTTAAATGCATATCACTAAGTGAAAGACGCCAATCTGAAAAGGCTATCCACTGCACGATTCCAATCATATGACATTCTGGAAAAGGCTAAACTAAGGAGACAGTAAAAAGACTCGTGGTTGCCAGGGGTTGGGTCGGGCAGGGGATACACAGGCACAGCACAGAAGTTTTTTAGGGCAGCAAGACAGTTCTTTACAATACTACAGTGGTGGATACGTGTCAGTATCCATTTGTCCAAACCTATAAATGTACACCATCAAGAGTGAACACTGGGCTTCCCTGGTGGCGCAGTGGTTGAGAGTCCGCCTGCCGATGCAGGGGACACGGGTTCGTGCCCCGGTCCGGGAAGATCCCACATGCCGTGGAGCGGCTGGGCCCGTGAGCCATGGCCGCTGAGCCTGTGCGTCCGGAGCCTGTGCTCCACAACGGGAGAGGCCACAACAGTGAGAGGCCCGCATACCGCAAAAAAAAAAAGAGTGAACGCTAATGTAAACTATGGACCTTGGGTGATAATGACATGTCAATGTAGGTTCACCAGGTGCAATAAAGGTGCCACTCAGGCGCTGGGTGTTCATGGTCGGGGGAGCTCGATGGGGAGAGGGATGCATGGGAACTCTGACTCTCTGCTCCACTTTGCCAGGAACCTAAAACTGCTCTAAAAAATAAAACCTAGTTAAAAGGAAAAAATTGATATTGCTTCCTTGCAATACTTGTTTACACTGCTGCTGTGTAAACCTCTCTTCAATCAATTCTTTCTTCCCTGTCTCCCAGCCCTCCCCCACCAAGACTTTATCAGAGTGTACTGAAGCCAAAACGTCCTTGGCATTCATGGGTTTCTTTTTCTTCTTCTTTACTATGTGAGAAACTAGTGAAGGGGCTAAGTTTTAGGCACAGAGATAATCCTTGCAAGCCCGGAATCCAGGGGACAGAGGGGACTAGGAGAGACCAAGTCTTAGAGAAGTTACGGAAGTTGGGGGAAAGTTTGTGTTTTCCCCAATGCTGGAATTGGAAGGGTCAGGCACCCCTACTCAGACCTCAAGCCCAGGGAGTCCCCACTGATAGCCTGGTTCCATCTGGAAGGCTCCAGGCTGGCACAGTTCATCAGCGCTGCATCTTACAATTGCTGTGATTCTGGAGAACAGGCTGGAGTAGAGGAAAGGGAACCACGTGAACTGGGGATGGGCAGACAAGTCCCTTATCTGAGCTCTGCCATGACCACCAGCTTTGACCCTGACCAAGTGCTTAGCTTTCATGGTCCTCTCTGCTCTAAAAATCTCCACTTCTAAATCAGGACTTCCACCTTTCTTTGACACTTCCAAGAGAAAAACATGGTTGGTAAGCAAGTGAAGCAGGATGCAGTCAGCAGGCTTCCCCACCACCGGGGTTATTGAATGCCAGCCTATACAGCATTTCCCGCCAGAAACACAGGGCTTCCTTCGCTTAAGTGGCAAACACGGGTCCCGCCTGCCCACTCTGGAGGGCTGACGGCGCTCCCAGTTCACCCTGGACCGCTGCAGCAAGTGATCACCTGCGGGCCCCTGCAGCTGCCCGGCAGGCTGGCCAGGGAAGAGCCCAACATCCCTCTGCGAGGTCCAGGGCAGCAGCAGCCCTGTAAGCACTGTGCATGGCGAAATGATCTTCCCCGACTTTCATTAATCTCTCCAGGGCCCCCTGAGGTCAGAGATGTTTAAACAGCAGTGGAGGTGGAACCTGCTCACCAGGCCAGCTCACTCATCTAACTCCCCCAGGGCTGCAGCCGTCCTCAGTCATGGCCAAACCACCAGGTGAATGCACGGTGAACAGCAAGGTGTGCAAATATTTGGCTTTATTCTTGATCAAATAAATCATTTTCCCTTGCCCTGAGCTCTAGGAAAACCCAGCAAAGCTCCTGGACCTGCCCAGGAGCAGAGATTCATGCACATAAAACATACCCTGCTTACAGGAAACTCAAGGCTGTAGAGGAAGTCCGTTTTTCCACACACACAAATTACAACTAGGATCTCACAACTTTGCTTTTCCAGACACACATCTTCGCAAAGCATGTCAGCCTTCGCAGAGCAATAGGTGATGTGATGCAGGGAAATAAAATCTCTTTATGTGATGGGTTAACTGAGGTTTAGTCTTCAAAACGGCTTTGCCATCGTTATTCGGGGCCACGTCTGCCATGCGGAAGCTGCTCAAGGATTTCACGTTTTCCAGAAAGTCCTGAGTCCTGGACCCGCGGCAGTGGGGACAGCACAGCTTTGTCCCCTCCCTGAAGGAAAACCAAGGCCAGCGTTCCTGGGACACCCTGGCAACCAGAGGAAGCCCTGCTGTGCTTCTCACATGGTGTTCTAGATCCTGGCGCCTGTTTTGACTCCTTCCAAATGACACTAGGGGAGCTAGGGAACAAGGGGAAGACGTTCAGTCAAATTGCTTTGTGGGCTTCATCTTTACCAATGGTGTGAGATGACTTACTCCCAGGAAGTTCCACTGTTGTCTATTTTGTGCCACCACCTTTGACTGAGTGGGTTTCTGTATTTTGGGGCAGTCTCCTACTCCTGTTTCAGAGCGTACAGGGCAGACACTGGGTGGGAATTCGTGTGCTTTGTATGATTTTTTGAATCCCAGCTCTTCCTGTTTTCCCAAATGGATAGTGCAAGCCTGCTGCCTCGGCTTCCTCCTCCCTCTTCTGGACTCTTCTAGAGAAGGAAACGGCAATGACCCACTGCCGAGCAGACACCAACACGTACGGGTCCAGCCTAGGTGTGGGTAGCCTGTCGTTGGCACCAACATGATGAAACCACCCACCAAAGCAAGGACTCCCCACACTTGACACAGGTCTGGTCCACGATCACCGCACCAGGGACAAACAGGATCTTCTCTTAGGTTGTGGTTTTAGAATACAGCACGCATCTTACTTGGAACTACATACAGCCATTCTCCACCATGAACCTCCAGCATCCTCAAACACAAAGAGCTGCTTGGGATGCTCAGATCACTTTACTACGAGGAGATAAGAAGCAGGACACTGGGCCAGAGCCTTCCTTCTCATGCACGTTTAATCACTGGTGTCATAGGACTGGCACTCTCCCAGAGAGACGAGTCCTCTCTCTCCAGACCACAGACATTCACCCAGGTTCTCACACTTAAAATTACATTGCCCCATCTCTTTCTCAGGCCCCATCCTTGTGATAAATCTGTCAGAGCTGAGTCTCTAGATCCTTCTCTGACTGGATTCATGCTCCCCCACCAATTCTCTTCACCTCTTGCTTTCTCTACATCCTTACTCTGGTCTCCTCCAAACCTTTTCTCAGACACCTCATGTCTGCCTCGGGGCCAGTGGGGCTGCCTGGCTTCTTCCCTTTCAGCTTCCTTCTAAGTCATTACAAAGTGCCCATGCCCCAAACCCACACTGGCTGCAGCATACTTAAACCATGTCTAGCTACTCCAAAAAAGAGAGGACGGTGATACACCTACAACACATTGGGGAAAGTACACTGATAATCCAGGACAAGTATGGTCATGGTGGAGACAGGAGGATAAGATCTGTAATTATTGAGCATCTACTATGTGCCAGATACTTGTTTAAAACCCTTGGGGCTTCCCTGGTGGCACAGTGGTTGAGAGTCCACCTGCCGATGCAGGGGACATGGGGTTCGTGCCCCAGTCTGGGAAGATCCCACATGCCGTGGAGCGGCTGGGCCTGTGAGCCATGGCCGCTGAGCCTGCGCGTCCAGAGCCTGTGCTCCGCAACGGGAGAGGCCACAACAGTGAGAGGCCTGCGTACCGCAAAAAAAAAAACAAAAAACAAAAACCTATTCTTCTTAGACCTGGCAACAAGCAAGTGAGTTAAGCCATGTTATCTCCATGCTACAGCTGAGGATTCTGAGTCTCGGTGAAGCTTAGGGAGAGGCAGAAGACCATGCACTAGCCTGACCCAGATCTCTCGGACTCCTTGTGAGAAATTTCAGCTCACGGATGGGGCGTTGGGCCCTCCTCCTCCACTTGACTCCCTGCAGTTTTTCCTCCTGCCCCTGTCAAGTCATGCCTTTCATTCAGGTCAGAAATATAAATTTAACATCCCACAAAATCTCTCACTGGTGGAGGTGGACACAAGGAGCAAACATGAGAAAGCTCACTCTTGAACTTTATATTTTGAAATAATTATAGATGCACAGGAAGTTTAAAGATAGCACAGAAAGTTTCCATAGACCCTCCACCCAGTTTTCCCCCATTTGAACCCATAAGATTTTATATGCAGTAATTGTGCTACTGGTCAATTCTAAATATATCCTAATTTCCATTAAGATTTCTTCTTTGTCCCATGAAATATTTAAAAGCACAATTTTAAATTGCAGACATAGGGAATTTCTTAAACTTATTATTTTTTTTACTGATGTCTAATTTAATTGTATTGTAGACAGAAAATGTGGTCTTATGCTATTTTTTGATATTTTCTGAAATTTGCTTTATGGCTTAGGACATGGTGAATTTTTGCAAATGTCCGTGTATACTAGAAATAAATATATAATCACTAATTATTAGGTACAGAGTATGCCCTTTGTATCTTAGAGAGCTTCAGAAGATATTTAAATAACCTATGCCCTTATAAATTTTTGTCTGCTTGACCTAATACCACTAGTGATATAAAATCCCCTAAAATCATTATGGATTTGTCCAGTCACCTTGTAACTCAGTCAGTCTTTGCTTTTATATATTTTTGAGACTCTATTATTATTTCCATTTTTATATATTTCTGAAGAAGTGTTACTTTTAACATCCCATAGATGCCATCATTATGCCTATTATTCTCTTTGCCTTAGAAAGCATTTGTCCAATGTTAATACAATAGCTTTCTCTTGGTTAGAAGATGTCTTTTTCATCCTAATATTTTCAATCTCTCTGTGCCTTTGGGTTTTAAGTTTGTCACTTGTACACTGTGATGGACTTTTCTTTTTTTATTCAATCTCTCAATATCTGCCTTTCAATATATGAGTTGAGTCCATTTACAGTGAGTATACAAACTGATTTTTATATATTCATTTTTACTATTCTATAATATTTTGTGCTTTCTCACCATGGTTTTTATGCTTCTTAATGTTTCCTTTCCTATGTTCTTATATTAATCAATTTTCCTTTATACTTTTATTTCCCTCAGCTACTTAGAAGTTACATATCCAGTTTCTATCTGTTCACCCTCAAAAATTTAACATGCCTACTGGGCTAAACAAGATCTAAAGTTAATCAGTATCTCTACCCTCCTCCTAAACAATTAGATGGACTCAGAACTCTGCATTGCGATCAACCCCTTTCGTCACCTCGAGGTTGTAGACCCGCATTATAATTCCCTCCTTCAGGTGTGAGGCACGGGATCTGTGGTCGCCACGTCTCCTGATGTGTGAAGCTGGTCGGAAAGAATAAAATCAACACGCAGAGAGAAACTGAGATGAGAGACAGGAAAATTCTGACAGAATTTGAAACCCTGGCTCCAGTTGTTGCCAAACTTGAGCTGCAACCTTGCCCTTCCTGTGGTTTACTTAATCCAACTGGGAAGAGAGCTTTCTCCATCAATCTTAGACCAAATGTCCTGGGCTTCCATCTGATTGGACAACTCCAGTCACATGTCTTTTCCTTAACCAATCCTCTCCTCATAGGGGCGAAGTTTTACTGGGTTAATTGAGGACGTGGAGAGTGGTATCATTTTCTCCTGGATGACATGGGCCACATGGGGGAATGATGGATCTCACACACACACACACACACACACACACACACACACACACACACACACACACACACACATGCACACACATAAATGAAATCCTAAGCCAATCAGTCAGGAGTCACCTGACCAGGACTAGTTAGGTAGTAGGCCTGACAGATTCCTGCCATCCCCTAAAGGAAAGTGACCTTGCAATAACCAACCCACTCTTTTGCCTAGCATAACTTCCTTGTTCCTGCTCCCTTCTGCCTATGAAAGTTTTCCATTATGTCCAGCTCCTCCAAGTTCCTTTTTGTTAGATGGGATGCTGCCTAATTTGAATCAATTTTTGCTCAAGTGCTTAACATTTTTAATATGCTTCAGTTTATCTTTGAATAGGCAGAAGTCAGGCTCTGAGTCTGCTGGGGCAGAAGGATGAGTCCCGGATGGAACGTGCAGCTGGCAGCAGCCCTCAGTGCCCGCCTCAAGAACTCGTTAACAGGAGACAGAAGGACACTCCTTCCTTGCTTAGTCATTGGAGTTTGGGTTTTCTTTTCTATGTAGACAAATCAAATCCCTCCAATACAGACATCATCAGCCTATAAATCGTGGAAACTCGAGAGTAGGGAGTGGAGAAAGTGCCAAGGCGGAGGAGACAGGAGAGGACAAAGGGCCCGAAACACCTGTATTTAATGGACAAACAGAGGAAGAGATGCCTGTAAAAGAGACTGAAGAAGAGCCAAGATGAGATTGTTGAGAATGAAGAGGGCAGATGTCCAAAGAGGGCCAGAGCAGGGTGTAGGGAGATGAAGCCCTCCCTCTGTTGTGGGTTCCTGTTCAAGGGGATGAGTGAAGAAAGGGCCTCAACAGACCCCAGGGATGAAGAGCTCAGATCCCCCACAAGCCAAACACTTCAATGTCAGGAAGCCTTAATGGGTAGAAATCTTGTCCTTATACGAAGCTGAAATCTGCCTTCCTGTGATTTCCACCCATAGCCTCCTGAAGACACACTGAATAAAATCCCACCCTTGACTTCAAGACAGCCCTTCTAAACTTTGAAGATGACATTCTTGTGCTTCTCTCCTCCCAGATGAAGATTCTTTAATTAACTCTCAAATATTCATCACATTACTGGAATCCCAGGTCTTTTGCAATGCTGGTTCCCCTCTTCTAAATGGACTTTACCTTGTTAATATCCCTGAGTAGGCACAAACTAAGACAGGCTGAGTCCTGCAGACCATCACCTCCCTGGACTGGCACTGTGCTCCTATTAATACGGTCACCATGGCATGGGTTTCTTCTGGAGCTCATCAGCTGGTAGCCTACATTGAGCTTGAGGCTTCTGTTAAGTCAGCTCATCCGTCAAAGACAAATATGTTGACATCTTTTCAAATGACATCCAACCTCTGCAGAAGTAGGCAGAGAGATTAGATCCCAAAAGGCAGTTCAGAGATGTCCCCTGACAGCACTGGGTTAGAAATCAATTTTTTTTAAATAAATAAATAAATTTATTTATTTATTTATTTTTGGCTGTGTTGGGTCTTTGTTGCTGCGCACAAGCTTTCCCTAGTTGAGGTGAGTGGGGGCTACTCTTCGTTGCGATGCGTGGGCCTCTCATTGTGGTGGCTTCTCTTGTTGTGGAGCACAGGGTCTAGGCACGTGGGCTTCAGTAGTTGTGGCACACGGGTTCAGTAGTTGTGGCTCACGGGCTCTAGGGCACAGGCTCAGTAGTTGTGGCGCACGGGCTTAGTTGCTCTGCGGCATGTGGGATGCTCCCGGATCAGGAATCGAACCCGTGTCTCCTGCATTGGCAGGTGGATTCTTAACCACTGTGTCACCAGGGAAGTCCCTAGAAATCAATTTTAAGCTCTCACCTATAGTTTCAGGGTGAAGCAGCCCTTAGATGACTCCAGCATCACTAGCAAAGCAAATGACACATGTCCCACAACCATCCAAGCATCTGAATTGCCTACTTCCCTTTGGTGACAAAGACAATTGGCATTAAAGAGTTTCAAGGAATGGTGCTGGGGCAATAGAACACGAGATGCTCTAAAAATGTCTCCTTCAAAACCATATTCACAGAAACTGGAAGAAATTCTAGAGGTTTACCTAAAGAGATTTACAGAGGAATGAAAAGACCACAGATTTCATAATCAAAAGATGTGGATTGGCTTCCTGGCCTTACTACAAGGGAAGCTGTGTCATGGGCACACTTAATCCCTCTCTTGGCCTCGAATCCTTTATCTACAAATAGAGATCATAATATCTGCTTCGTAGGGCCTTGTGAGAACTAGGAATGATGAGAGCACCTGATCCAGTGATAACCGCTCAGCAGATGGTAACCATATTAGCCTTATCTAAGCCAGCCTTCAACCTGGGCGAGAAGTCACCTCTACGATACCCATACTTCACGAAGAAAACCTTTCGGAGTTTCTAGTTCTTAACTCATACCCGTCATTTCTTAAGTTTTCTGGAAATCCGTTTTCCTGAACAGGCCATAGAGCTCTGGCAGGGGCCGTCGTGCCTTCAATATTACAAACGACAAGGCAGCCTGGCCACCTCCCCCCAGGTTCCCGTCACCCCCGCATCCTCAGACGACGCCCATTCATCTCTGGGAGGTCCAAAGCAGCAGCTCCCCACTCTTCCCCCACCCCCACCCCGCGCCGGCTGAGCTACGAAACTGCCAACAAGGCAAATCAAGAATTCATTAAAGAGCTCGGCTTCTGGGAGTTTCCAGACTATAAAAACAGTTTAGCTCGCATTATTCATACGATCCATGAAGCCCAAGATAAAATCAGCAAGGCAGCCGACAATTCTCTTTGTGGATTTGATTTGTCCATGAAAGAGCCACAGATGAAGAAGTTTCATTCGGAGAGTGATTCCAATAAGGATTTGATGGGAAAGTGATGCTCAGATTCTAATCGAAGCAGGCAAAGGTGCAGTAGCCCCCTCCGTGGTGTGCTTCTGGCAGGTCTCACCATCCAAACAAGTCAACCCAAAGCAAAAGGCTTCCGCAAGCCTGAAAGTGCATGAGAGATCCACTCTTTCAACCTAAATGCTAATCTTCATTAAATGCTAATATATTTTAGGACCTGACACATTTTGCTTAACAAGCATTTCCGCCTCTAGATAAAGTTTGTAAATAAATCCAGGAGTCACTCTTCACTTCTCACTTTTCCTCACCTCCTACATGCAGTCCGCCAGCAAGCACTATACTCCTTACTCCCAAACAACGTCCTGCGGCTGCCACTTCTCACCACCTCACCTCCACAGTCTGAGAGCATCTCCCCAGCTGTGTGCAGTCACCTCCTGGCTGCCTCTGCTCTTGGTTCATTTCACACCCAACTCAGAGTATGTTGTCAAGAAAACCAGTCTCGTTCTTCAAACCTTCAGGGTTTCCCATCACCCTGAGAACAGAATCCAGTTCTGCCGGGGTCCTCGGTGCCCCAGTGGCCACCTCTCCCCCCGTCCCGTCTCACCTCCTGCCACCCGCTTCCCCTGAAGCCCATGCTACCTTGCCCACCTCTCTGCCCCCCAAACACGTGGAATCTTTTCCCCTTTGGGACCTCCGCCTTTGCATCCCTTCAGCTTAGCGCCTTCTTCCCCCAGGTCTCATCAAGTCCTGCCTCAAATGTCACCTCCTCAGAGAAGCCTTCCTGGACCAGCTAACCAGACCCTTCCCAACTCTATCAATCCCTGTCTTCTTTGATATGCCGTTTTATTTTCTTGTATGTCTCCATTTCCTTGCCATGATCTGAAATTAGCTTATCTGTCCGTGTTTATTGCTGATGTTCTGCGACCCTCCTCACCTCTGGAAATGAAAGACGCAGTAGAGCAGGAACATTTTCTGTCTTGGCCTCATGGCTTCCCTGGGCCTTGGGGTGGTACCATGCAGCGGTGGAGAGATGAGCACTAGGGTTGAAACTCTGTGAGTTCGGATTCTAGACCCATCATTTAGTGGCTCTGATACCCCTCTGCTTTTAGGTCCCATTAGTGCTTCAGCCACAACCCCAACTCTTTGCAAGGATGTCTCTATCCAATCCTTACTGGGGCCTCATGAAATAGGCAGGAACATGTTATTAGCCCATTTTATATGAAACAACCTGGGTCTCAGAGAGACAAAGTCCAAGTTCACAAAGCTATTCATCAGACAGAAAAGGAAAGAACCAAAGCCCAGGAGATGTGGGCTCGTGGTTCCATGCCTGGTTGTTCTTAGGATGTTCCCATTTCCAAGCCCCAGAACATTCACTGAGATGGCTGCTGAGGACACAGAGATGGATTAGACATCAGTCTGTCTCTGAGGAGCTGACAGATCTGGAAACAGATCTGTCATTGGGCCGGGCTTCGGGGAGCCAGGCACAGGGGCTGGGGGCAGGGCACCTCACTGGGAATGTGTGGTGTTAGGAGAGGCTTCCCATTCCAGCTGAAATTTGGATTTGGCAAAAGGTATCAGGGGAGAGAATGCTGTCCCAGAGAAAATAGCCTGTGGCCTAGACTAAGACTGGGGACGAGGGCAAAAGTATCACAGTCTGCTTGCCGAGTTAATCGGCTCAGAAGATATATAATTATGCGCTAAATGGCCATCCTCCTCTCGATGCAGCAAGTGCCAGAAGGGCAGGAACTGACTCCTTATTCACGTCTGAATCCCCAGGACCCAGCAAATACCTGCTACTGAACGACAGCAACAATAGCAATAATAGCTAACGCTGATGGAACGCTGACTATGGGGTGCTTAACAAATGTTCCTACTAGCAAGGGCTCAATAAATTTATTTTTTATTTATTTATTTTTTTTGCAGTACGCGGGCCTCTCACTGCTGTGGCCTCTCCCGTTGCGGAGCACAGGTTCCGGACGCGCAGGCTCAGCGGCCACGGCTCACGGGCCCAGCCGCTCCGCGGCATGTGGGATCTTCCCGGACCGGGGCACGAACCCGCGTCCCCTGCATCGGCAGGCGGACTCTCAATCACTGTGCCACCAGGGAAGCCCAATAAATATTTATTATATGAGTGAGTGAATGGATGAGTAGCGAGAGTGGTGAGACAATGTTGGACAGTGAGACAATGCTGGACCCTCACAAGGTCACGGGTCAGGGAAGGGGGGTAGTTCTATCCAGAAGGCAGTGGGGGGGAAGCAGTGCCAAGGGGCTCGAAGCAGAGAGTGACGTGGTTTGGGGGTCACTTTTAAAAGTTCACTCTGGCTGCTACGTGGAGAATGGAGTGGAGCAGAGTGAGAGAGGAGATGGGGGGCGCCAATTGTATACCTTGCAGGATGAAGAATGGGTGATACTAGAACCATGGAAATAGGCAAGTACTTTCAGAGCTGAGTTTTTAAAAGGAAGAAGATGGTGGATGCCATAAACCATAGATCAAAATACGAACAGTCCCACTGAATAAAAACATCTGGCATTTCTTGAGAGCTTGCTCTGTGCCATGCACTATTCTCAGCGCTTTACACCAATTAGCTAATGTAATCCTTGAAACAACTCTATCAGACAGATACAGTTATTATAGCCAGGTCACCCTGTCAACACCCAAGTTCTAACTAATAAGCTATCTTCCCGGACTGGCCTCTAGTTAGGACTTCTGCCGCTCGGGATGAAAGCAACCCTTTATTTCATGAATCTGTCGCCCTACGTGAACGAGGTTCAAAGACAAGGGAAAGAGAAATTGGACCTGGAGGATGAGAAGAACTGGAACCAGTGGACAGGACCAGCTTCAGGGCTATGAACTCAGGTGGTCCCGGAACTCAGAAGGGCCCCTAACTCAAAACAGCCCTGAACGTGGTTACTTAGTTGCATGCACAGCTGTCACTGTCTTAAGATTCTAAATAACTTTTGAACAAGGGGCTCCCTATTTTCATTTTGCACTGGGCCCCACCCACGATGTAGCCAGTCCTGCTGCTGGTGGATATAAGTTGCACGCAGCATATTCCAGATCCACATGGAGAAAGCTTTCTTTTTCGTGCAGAGCGATTGAATTGTGTCCAATTGCGACCTACATCTTTGGTGCATATATTCATGCCAATGCGGCTACACAGCAGAGATGTTGTAGAGATAATTTACTCTTCAGGTAGAGGGTTAGCCTAGGTCATCTCCCCAGAACGATCCACATCATTCAGTCATGACAGCATCTCAGATGACAGCAAACTGCCTCCTGTGACCATCCTTTGCGGCCGAGGATTTTAACCAGGGCTGTGGACCAGAATCACTTGGCTGAGATGTTTTTCAAGATAAATGTGCCCAGGCTTTACTCAAAACATTGACTCCAAATCTTTTTTTAAATTTTTAATTTATTTATTTTTGGCTACGTTGGGTCTGCGTTGCTGCACGCGGGCTTTACTTGCGGTGAGCGGGGGCTACTCTTCCTTGTGGTGCGCGGGCTTCTCATTGTGGCGGCTTCTCTTGTTGCGGAGCACGGGCTCTAGGCACGCAGTCTTCAGTGGTTGTAGCATGCGGGCTCAGTAGTTGTGGCTCCCAGGCTCTAGAGTGCAGGCTCAGTAGTTGTGGCCCACGGGCTTAGTTGCTCTGCAGCATGTGGGATCTTCCCGGACCAGGGCTCGAACCTGTGTCCCCTGCACTGGCAGGCGGATTCTCAACCACCGCGCCACCAGGGAAGTCTCTTGACTCCAAATCAAGGGACTTGAGTGTGACTGGGATGCCGATCTTTGGAAATGCTCTCCTGGTGATTTTTAAAGGCACCCCTGATTAAGGACCACTCCTAACACAGAGGCTGTCTACGGCTCCTGTCCATCTAGACCCCACTTAAAAGGCATACAGCGCTTTGTTCAGTGGGAAGGGAGTACTGGGCACAGATACCAAGTTGAAGCTCATCAGTTCTTAGATCTTTCGTCCTGTGGCGAAATTACTGCTACACTGAACCTGCCCTGCCTCTAACATCTCAACTATCCAAACCCCCGAACGACTCAACAAAATAGGAAATGACCCCAAAACTTAAAAGGAAGATAGACCCAAAGAAAGAGCATATTTGATCAGTGCCCTCTTCACCACCTCTTTGCCACAAAAAAGCCAGAAAACCCTCTGCCTTATCATCCTATAGACCTTTCCTCCTTCAAGTTTCTTCATTATAATAACATTCTCCTGCAATGGATTAACAGAGTCATGTTGCACGGGTTGACAGAATCCTGCAGGGTCTCCAGAAATAGCCTAGAACTATAGAGAACTGAATAGAGCAGGCGGAGGTAAAAGTTGGCCAGCTTAGTTACCCCTAACCTACATCATCTCAGCAAACTCAGGTGTCTACCCACTGCCGTATATGAGCAGCCACCATGTTAAAGTTTTGTCTCCTTCCAGAAAAACGCAAACAATGTTTTAACGCTAACGGCCACCTGCTGTGTTTTTCTTTAATGTGATTTGAAACAGTACCGTTGCAAATTACATGAATCATCTCTAAGTTTAGAAATCGGCTCCTAATACTCACTGCCTGTTCTGAATGGTAAATAACGTTTTCCGGTTTTCATGTGAGAATCACTGCCAGGAACCTCTTAACTTGATGCCTTGTGATCCTTGAGAGGTGAGCATGAAACTACTTGCTACACGTCGCAGACACACAGAGACCCTGTCTGCGTGCTGCAAAACGACAAATGGTTTAGTCAATTCGATGCAAAAATAAAAAGTCTCCCCGGACCATGCGAAACAGTGGCTTGCAACTTGGAAGGTGTTATGGACTGGATGTCTGTGTCCCCCTAGTATGTACATCTTGAAGCCCTAAGCTTCAGTGTGATGGTATTTGGAGGCGGGGGTTTTGGGAGGTAATTAGATGAGGTCGTGAGGGTGGGGTCCCCATGATGGGATTAACACCCTTGTAAGGAGAGACGCAGAGAGCTTGCTCTCTCTCTCTCTGCCATGTGAGAACACAGTGAGAAGGCAGCCGTCTGCGAGCAAGGAGGAGGGCTCTCACCAGGAACCAGATTGGCGGGCACCCTGATCGTGGGCTTCCCAGCCTCTAGAACTGTGAGAAGTAAATGCCTGCTGTTTATGTGAGGTTATGGCTACTGCAGGCAGTGAGTTATCTGGAGCTAAGGCTTAAAGTGGGAGCTTCTTACAGAAAATTGCAGAGGAGAGTTTAAAAGAAGTCGGAGAAATGAGCAGAAATAAGCACGAGTCCTAGTAAAGGAAGCCAGAAAGGGATGCTAAAAGGGACCCCCAAAACTCACGAGGCCAGAATCTGGAGCCATGGAGGTAACAGCGAGGGCCACACGCTGCCAGTGAACCACAGAACATTTCCTGTCACGGCTGGCCTTCTAAAGGGCCAAAGACGAAACAATAGTCTCTTAGAGTCTGACCCACCCACTGAAGTTGGTGAGGTTGCCCTACCCTAGCATGTTACGATTCTCTGCTTCTTTCCACATTCTAACACATTCACACACACGCATGCACATATACACACACAGTGTCCCCACTACGTTTGACAGAGCTATGAAGCGCCTTGGTTTCACACACTGCACATCTGTCACCGAGACAGACCTTCAGAGAAATCTCTCCATTCTTCTCCTGATGACCCGACAGTTAGTCCCCAAATCCTGGCACTCATCACCACGCGGTAGCAGGGTGGCCACTCAGGGCTGTTGGACATACACTCTCGGGGCCATGTCCACATACATCACTGAGGTAATCAGCACCTTTTCTGCAGTCCTGTTCCCTGATGCCTGTCCTTCGGTCAGTAACCTTAACAATGTCAACAGTGCTCACAACTCCAAGCCTCAATTAACTCACAAGGCGGGCTGCCCTCAGAGACGGGAGCAGTCAGGCCGTAACTCAGCTGGGCACCCACAGTCTGACCTGGACTGTCCCCACCAGTAGGGAGAGCTTGGAGAAAAGCAGAAAGACAAAAGGTACTGGCCTTCCATGCAGCTGTTGTACCAACCTGGTGCCAATATAGCCAGATGGACAGTAAAATACTTCCCGAAGTATTGTGATCATTTGGGGCCACATGTCATAAAAATATAACCAAAACAGTAGAACCAAGGAATAATGATTATCAAAGATTACCTGCTGTCTTAGAAAACTGAGGGACAATTGGAATAGCCTCTGGGTGAATGTCACCCATCCTGATGCACTGGGCTGGACCCCTCATCATTGACCTCTGACCCTCTGAAGAAGCACACAAGCAATTTTAGCATTCTGATTTTACACATAAGAAAACTAGGTTCAGAGACTAGTCTGGCGGGCACCCTGATCGTGGACTCTGCAGCCTCCTGAACTGTGAGAAGTAAATGCCTGTTGTTTAATGAGGTTATGGCTAGGGCAGGCAGTGAGTTATCCGGAACTAAAGCTAAAAATGGGAGCTTCTTACAGAAAATTGCACCCCAACGTTCATTGCAGCACTAGTCTCGATAGCCAGGACATGGAAGCAACCTAAATGTCCATCAACAGAGGAATGGATAAAGAAGATGTGGTACATATATACAGTGGAATATTACTCAGCCATAAAAAAGAACAAAATAATGCCAATTGCAGCAACATGGATGGACCTTGAGATTCTCATACTGAGTGAAGTAAGTCAGAGAAAGACAAATGTTATATGATATCGCTTAAATGTGGAATCTAAAAAAAGGGTACAAATGAACTGAACTACAAAACTGAAATAGAGTTACAGATGTAGAAAATAAACTTATAGTTACTGGGGGGTAAGCAGAGAGGAGGGATAAATTGGAAGATTGGGACTGACACATACACACTACTATACATAAAATACATAACTAATAAGGACCTACTGTACAGCACAGGGAACTCTACTCAGTACTCTGTAGTGGCCTATATGGGAAAAGAATCTAAAAAAGAGTGGAGATATGCATTTATATAACGGATTCACTTTGCTGTGCACCTGAAACTAGCACAACTTTGTAAATCAATTATACCCCAATAAAGTTTTTTAAAAAAAGAAAATTGCAGAGGTGAAGGTTAAAAGAAGTCAGAGAAATGGGCAGAAATAAGCAACTCGCCCTGGCTTGCACAGTCAATAAATGGCCAAACTGAGTTTTTGAACCCATGACTATTGTGGTGGACAGAATAATGTCCCTCAAAGTCACTCACATCCTAGCCCCTGAAACCTGTGAATATGTTCAGATAGCAAAAGGGAATTAAGGTTGCTAATCAGCTGACTTTAAAATAGGGAGATTATCCTGAATTATCTGAGTGGGCTCTGTGTAACCACAAGAGCCCTTAGATGTGGACGAGGGAGGCAAAGAGTCAGGGTCAGAGTGATGTGATTCGATAACGACTCCACCAGCCACTGCTAGCTTTGAAGATGGAGGAAGGGACCGTGAGCCAGGCAGCCTCTAGAACCTGGAAAAGGCAAGAACACAGGTTCTCCCCTAGAGCTTCCAGGAGGAATACAGCCCCTCTGACACCCTGCTTTAACCCAGTGAGACCCGAGTCAGATATGTATCTTACCAGAACGGTAAGATAATAAATTCATGTTGTTTCAGGTTACTACGTTTGTGGTGATGTGTTACAGAAGCCATAGAAGACCAATGCTAGCACCCAAGTCTAAAGTCTTCTTCTCTTCATTGTGACCACAGTTAGTTTTCTATGACTGCACAACAGATGACCACAAACTTGATAGCCTAACAGCAGCTTTACCTCCCAGTCTCGTAGGTCAGAAGTCTCGCAGCACGGATGGGTTCTCTGCTCAGGATCCTTCAAGGTCAAACCCAAGGTGATGGCTGGCTGTGTTCCTTTCTGGAGGCTCTGGGGAAGAATCTATTATCCAGCTCATTCAGGTTCTTGGCCGTATTCAGCTCCTGGCAGTTGTTGGACTGAGATTCTCAGTTCCTTACTGGCTTTCGGCTCCTAGAGGCCACCTGCATTCCTTACCATGTGGTCCCTTCCATAGTCAACACCAGCAGCAGAGAAGCTGCTTTGCATGGTGTCCCTCTCACTTCAGGAAGGGCTCAGACTCAGGCCCACCCAGATAATCTCCCTACTGATTAAACTCAACTGATCAGGGGTGTGAATTACAGGCAGACCTCATTTTATTGTGCTTCACAGATACTGCGTTTTGTACAAATTAAAAGTTTGTGTCGACCCTGCAAGTCTATCAGCGCCATTTTTTCCAACAACGTTTGCTCACTTCGTGTCTCTGGGTCACATTTTGGCAATTCTCTCAATGTTTCAAGCTTTATCATTAATATCGTATTTGTTATGGTGATCCGTGATCAGGGATCTTTGATGTTACTGTGATTCACTGAAGGCTGATGGTTACATTTTTTAATCCATAAAGCATTTTTTAATCAAGATATGTACATTGTTTTTTAGACATAATGCCATTGTACACTTAATAGACTACACTATAGTGTAAACATGACTTTTATATTCACCAGGAAACCAAAAAATTTCTATGACTCACTTTATTGTGATACTCACTTTATTGCGCTGGTCTGGAAACGAAAGCACCGTATCTCCAAGGTCTGCCTGTACATCTGCAAAATCCCTTTGTCATATAAAGCAGCAGAACTATGGGGATAATATCCCATCACACTCAGGTCCCACCCATACCCAAAAGGAGGGAATTATGCACCAGAGGGTGGAAATCTTGGGGGGAACCTTGGAATTCTGCCTACGACAAACATGTATTAGCATATATCAGCTGAGTTCACCATGCTTTACTCCATTGCCTTTCTAGGTGAACCACAAAAAACTTTAAAAAAAAAACGCCCGAAGTCAACATTGCCTTGCCTACCAACCCCATTCCACACCCAAATCTCCCACTGTTGTCTCTCTGTGTTTATAGCACTATGTATGCACCATGTTAGAAACTGAATAATGTTAAGAGCTAACTTTTACTGAGCCCCAGGTTCTGGTCTAAGAAACATGTATCCCCCAAAATCTGTGAGGTGAGTATTAATACCACTCCAATTTTACAGGTGATAAAACTGAGGCACGGAGAGGTTAAGTAACACAATTGCTCTTAATTATGGGGCAGAGCCAGGATTAAAAAGCAGGTCATGTAGTTCCAGAGTCAAGCTCTTCACATGTTGCTAGTTTCTTAGCAGGAAGAGGAACCCTGGAGGACGCTTATATTTGTGGATCTGGGCTTGACCGCACTGACTCTGGGAATTTCTCCAGTGTGAATATTTTGTTCCTCCTTTCAGAAACAAACAAGTTCACAGCATGTTCTAAGAAGCCCAGGGAGTAAGGGGAAGATTTGACATAGCCATATCTCCAAATCCAATGAAGAGATACCTCCACCCCCCACCTCCTGCCCCCAGTTCCAGGCAGGAAAAGTACAGGGACATCTGGTCACACACTTTTAGCAAAAGCCAGCTGTGTGTCACCCCACACCAACCACACTGTGAGTGCAAAGGGGAGCACAGAAGAGGCAGCAGGGATTTTGCTAACAAATAATGTGTGTGCCTCCCTCCCACACAGAAGGTGGGACCATGTCAGGAACCAGTGTGACCATGTGCTTTTCCAGAGCTATGGTTTCATCATCTTTCTTAGGGCCCCTGGTATACTTAATCTATGGAGAATATATTTAGAAATTAATCTTTCGCTGTGCAGGGACAATCCTGGTGCTGTACTAGTAAGAGCTCACCTGTTTAGACCTGGGTTGGACTTTCAGTCTGAGGGCAGGTGCTATGCCCTGCTTTTCTTTTTATCATCCTCTGTATCAGACTTAATAGGAGCTCAATAAAATTTGTTGTTGGTAGGTTGACGTTGTTCTCAAGGGCCACAGACCCTCCATGCTGCACGTCCTGTTTTTGACAGCTGTAGTCATGTCTGTCTAGATGGAAGCATCTGCTTTGCTCTGCGGGGTCCTAGAGCCATAAAGCCCTCGTCTGCCCTCCCCTTAGTGACTCCCTGTTCTCGGGCAGTGGCCGTGGCACCTCAGCCTTGTGAGAAGCATTAAAATCTCAGTGTGCTTTTGACGCTACATCTGACGATGACTTTGTTCCACTTCAGCAGATCTTATGTGATGGGCAGGCACCCAAAGGAATCCATGAGACTCTTCCAGCAGCAAATTGTTTCAAACTATACACGCTCCCTACCCTCATTATTTCCATTACAGCCCAATGTGGGAGACTGACACAGGGAGGGTCACCATTTGTAAAAATTTCTATCGTGGTACTGAGTCAGTCTCAGCAACCTCACCCCCGCCCCATGCACACACACACAGATACAGCACCAGGCTGATTATTCTAGAATCATGCCAGTGATCATTATTAACAAACAGAGAGCTGACACTTCATTCCCGCAAAGGTCAAAATGGAAATTCAATTTAGGAATCTGCGTTGTATCCATCTTCACAGAACAATCTGAAGGGAAACAGTTGAATTTTCTTGGCCTTAAATTACTTTTGAAAATGAGCTTAGTTGGTAGCCAGCATTCTGAATTCATTCAATTGCTATTTTAAAAAATAGTCCCTTTGTCACCTTAACTAAATTGAACTTTTCTTTTTTAAAAGAAAGCTTATTTTCCAGGAGCACCTAAGTTTTCAGAGTTCAGTTAAGATTCCATATAACGTTTCCACCCCCTCTGTGAGTCCCAGATATTTAATGTTTTTAAGATTTAATGGATGTAACTCGCTAAGCAAATTGGGTATGTTTGGCTCCCTGTTTCTTCCTGGTGGTGGAGGTTACTGGCTGCCTTCCAATATCTTTTCTCTCCTTCTTTCCTAAGAAGCTAAGTTCTCATTGCATTATCTGGAATGCAGATGTGATACTGGAGCTCTAACTGCCATATTGGAACAAGAGGAAAAGGGTCACACACTAGAGATGGCAGATGGAGTCTGGAGCCTGATAACTTGGAGAAGCCACCGCTCCAGCCCTGGACTACCATATCCAGACTACCTTAGCTTTAGAGAGAAAGAGTCTTCTACTTTTCTCAAGCCACTCTAATGTTGGAGTTTTCTATTACCTGCAGGCAGTTCTAATAACAACTGACCCAAATGATAACTTCAAGCATGCCTTCCAGCTTAGATATTCTAGAATTCCAATGTGTTTTTTCTTATTTTACCCTTGGCTTATTATCACATATCAGGGAAAATTAAGCTCAGAGAGGTTAAGTGTCTTGGCTAAGATGCCACAAGAACGGAACCTGGGTCTTTTCTGACAAGTAGGTCTTGTGTTTACCAATGCCTCTGGTGATAAAAAGCTTCAAATGTCAACCCACAAACACATTACCATTCATCTTGACATCAACTCCCCTAATGCTTTTGCATTTGGTTTTTTAGAAAAATGCAGCTTGCTAAAAGCTAAATTATCAGAGCACACCATCAACTAGAATAGCACTCAATGGTATTCCCAGCCATCATTTCTCTTCCGTTAAACTGGTGTGCATCGATTGCCTAGTCTAGAGAATTATGACAATCAATAACTTTCTTCAGAGAAATAGTGGGTGAGCCTAAAGAAATTAGCTTATTTTGTAGTGGATAGAAACAAGATGTCAATCAAACCCCTTAAACCTGACCTCAAGTAAGTACAGATGCCAATACGAGAAAAATCTAAGTCATAACTGCCAAAGTCACCCTGATGGGAGAAGACTAGCGCTCACACGCTGACTAGCCGTGAAGAGGGCATGAGACACAGGATGCCTTGTCATAGTAAGACCTCCTGTCCTGTGGGACACCTCAGAGGACCACCCAGGAGCTCTCCGTCCCCACTGCCACACCTGACGACATAATCCATGCTCTGATAACCACTACTGATGAACAAGTTACCCCCAAACTTAGTAGCTTAAAACAACCATTTCTCACAATTTTGGTGATCGTGAATTTGGGAAATGCTCAACGGGAAAGTTCTAGCTTGGGATCTCTCATGTGGTTGCTTTCAGGTGCTGGCTGGGGCTGCCGTCATATCAAGGCTTGATGTGCCTGGACGTTCAAGATGGTGCATGCGCATGGCTGACAGTTAATGCCAGCTGCTACCTGGGATCAACTAAACACCTACACATGGCCTCTCCAGCATGAGGGTCTCAGCGTAGTCAGACTTATGTGACAGATGTCTTTCCCCAGAGAACCATGAGGAAACTTAATGGCCTTTGGTGAGCCAGCCTCAGAAGCTGTAGGCCGTCACTTCACTGCATTCTCTTGGTTGAGGTAGTGTCTTAGTTGTATCAGCCCATCCAGATTCAAGGTGAGGGGATTTAGACCTCATTTCTCAATAGGAGCAGTATCAAAAACTTGCAGTCTTTTTTTGACATCTCTTTGCAGACCAAAGTTGGGGCGAGGGGGCGTGAATGGGTTCCAAAGTAGAGAAACAAGGGAATGGACTTTGAAAAAATGTTCGCTTAAGCTGAATGGCTTTGTTTCTCACAGTGCTCTGGTGTTCTTCCAAGGGCTTTTCCTTATTTCCTCCTCAGCTTCAGCATATACTCTGCTCTGTTGTGTCCATTAACTCCGGTCCCACTTGACCGTGCTTTAGTAACCTGTCATGGTTCCCCAGGCCCCCCAACCCATGTCACTCATCTTCCCTCTGTGTAGCACAGGCCCATTACTCAGCTCCAGGTGGGACATCTCTCTCCTTCAGACAGGCCACCGTCTTAGTAAAGCCTGCCTTCAATGTGCCTTCAAAGCAGAAAGTGAAGTAGACCCTGAATGCAAGGCAGAAAGAGTATTAGAAAGTCTTTGTCAGGCTGTCAGAGTCCATACTGCTTTGCCAGGTAGAATGTATGTAGGAACCAGAGGAGCAGCAAAGAAATTCCATCCTCACTGAGATGTCAGTGCATAGAAGGGACAGACAACATGCAGGCAGAATTCAAGGACATCCTGTGATTGCCCCATGCGGCTAGAAGTTACAACCTCCGTGTGAATGACATCCCCTCCAGGGTTAGACTTTGGCTTCTGAGTCCCCACCTTGATCATCCCCTTGCCTCCATTTCCAGACTCACCTCCCACCACCTACCAAGTTCTCCACGCTCTACCAAACAGAAACAGAATGACTTGCCAAATCAGAACTGTGCACAAGGAAGGAAGGATCAGAGAAGCTGTGTTCCCAGAGAAGCTCAAAATTCCCCTGCGCTAAACAGAACCTTCAAAAAGCCCAAGGCTGGGTTCACACAGTACCAAAATACTTCAATGTGCTCATCCATTTGTCCCTCCAGTGCATTGGGGGTATGCGGTGGGAGGGGTGAGAACACCAGGGAAGGCTGGCAAGCTAAGTTAGCAGTTTGCGTTCTTCAAACAAATACAATTGAACAAAATCCTTGATGCTCAATATTAAAGTTTATCACAAATAAAGAAGTATTGCTCTACAAAACATAGATGACACTGTCAGTGCTCTGCCCAGATCCCCTTGGATCCTTTTGATTTTTCTTTGTGCCTCCACCCTGGCTTCTGGATTCCTCTGTTTGAAATAGCCAGCACTTGCAGCTCTTATCACAAGATGTCGGTGGGCTACCAGAGGTGCCCACCTGGACAGAGAGTGGGTCTGCCTAGGAGCTTACACCCACCCCCACGCCAGAGGGCTCTCAGCCAGAGGCTGGAAAGTGTGGGAGAATGAAAGCCCAGTTTACCGCCTCAAGACAGGACCAACTCCGAGGTGTATTTCACACTCCAGAACTCCCCTGAGGAATCAGGCCGGGACTTTGCTTGAAATTGCACCCCTGTGTAGTTCCTTCCCCTTCCCTGCTTTGATTCCCCTATTTCCTTACTGATTCCCCCAGGGGCACATCCCCGATAAATTATGTGCACAACATAGAGAATCCTAAAGATGCTACTAGAAAACTACTAGACCTAATCAATGAATTTGGTAAAGGAGCAGGATACAAAAGTAATGCACAGAAATCTCTTGCATTCCTATACACTAATGATGAAAAATCTGAAAGTAAATTAAGGAAACACTCCCATTTACCATTGCAACAAAAATAAAATACCTAGGAATAAACTTACCTAAGGAGATAAAAGACCTGTATGCAGAAAACTATAGGACACTGATGAAAGAAATTAAAGATTATACAGACAGATGGAGATACACCATGCTTTCAGACTGGAAGAATCAACATTGTGAAAATGATTATACTACCCAAAGCAATCTACAGATTCAATGCAATCCCTATCAAACTACCACTGGCATTTTTCACAGAACTAGAACAAAAAATTTCACAATTTGTATGGAAACACAAAAGACCCCGAATAGCCAAAGCAATCTTGAGAAAGAAAAACGGAGCTGGAGGAATCAGGCTCCCTGACTTCAGACAATACCACAAAGCTACAGTAATCAAGACAGTATGGTACTGGCACAAAAACAGAAATATAGATCAATGGAACAGGATAGAAAGCCCAGAGATAAACCCACGCACATATGATCACCTTATCTTTGATAAAGGAGGCAAGAATATACAATGGAGAAAAGACAGCCTCTTCAATAAGTGGTGCTGGGAAAACTGGACAGCTACATGTACAAGAATGAAATTAGAACACTCCCTAACACCATACACAAAAATAAACTCAAAATGGATTAAAGACCTAAATGGAAGGCCAGACACTATCAAACTCTTAGAGGAAAACATAGGCAGAATACTCTACGACATCAATCACAGCAAGATTCTTTTTGATCCACCTCCTAGAGAAATGGAAATAAAACCAAAAATAAACAAATGGGACCTAATGAAACTTAAAAGCTTTTGCACAGCAAAGGAAACCATAAACAAGACCAAAAGACAACCCTCAGGATGGGAGAAAATATTTGCAAATGAAGCAACTGACAAAGGATTAATCTCCAAATTTACAAGCAGCTCATGCAGCTCAATATCAAAAAATCAAACAACCCAATCCAAAAATGGGCAGAAGACCTAAATAGACATTTCTCCAAAGAAGATATACAGACAGCCAACAAACACATGAAAGGATGCTCAACATCACTAATCATTAGAGAAATGCAAATCAAAACTACAATGAGATATCATCTCACACTGGTCAGAATGGCTATCATTAAAAAATCTACAAACAATAAATACTGGAGAGGGTGTGGAGAAAAGGGAACCCTCTTGCACTGCTGGTGGGAATGTAAATTGATACAGCCACTATGGAGAACAGTATGAAGGCTCCTTAAAAAACTAAAAATAGAACTAGCATATGACCCAGCAATCCCACTCCTGGGCATATACCCTGAGAAAACAATAATTCAAAAAGAGTCATGTACCACAATGTTCATTGCAGCTCTATTTACAATAGCCAGGACATGGAAGCAACCTAAGTGTCCATCAACAGATGAATGGATAAAGAAGATGTGGCACATATATACAGTGGAATATTACTCAGCCATAAAAAGAAACGAAATTGAGTTATTTGTAGTGAGGTGGGTGGACCTAGAGTCTGTCATACAGAGTGAAGTAAGTCAGAAAGAGAAAAACAAACACCGTATGCTGACACATATATATGGAATCTAAAAAAAAAAAAAAAAAAGGTCATGAAGAACCTAGGGGCAGGACGGGAATAAAGACGCAGACCTACTAGAGAATGGACTTGAGGACACAGGGAGGGGGAAGGGTAAGCTGGGACAAAGTGAGAGAGTGGCATGAACACATATACACTACCAAATGTAAAACCGATAGCTAGTGGGAAGCAGCCGCATAGCACAGGGAGAGCAGCTCGGTGCTTTGTGACCACCTAAAGGGGTGGGATAGGGAGGGTGGGAGGGAGGGAGATGCAAGAGGGAAGAGATATGGGGATGTATGTATGTGTATAGCTGATTCACTTTGTTATAAAGCAGAAGTTAACACACCATTGTAGAGCAATTATACTCCAATAGAGATGTTAAAAAAAAAAATCATGTGCACATGATCCCTTGAGCAAGGGCTTCTTTGGGGGGCCCCTGAGCTAAGAAACTCATTAAGATGTAAACTAAATGCTTCTTGCCCCACTCTGGCTAGGCACTGTGGACACTTCAAAGATGGACACGCACTGGGGTGGGGGGGTCTGGGCTCATCATGGGAGAGACAGGGAGTCACAATACAGAGCAGAATATTATGGGTACCATGAGTGGCTAACCAGAGTCATAGATCCTAGGCAGATGATGAATACAAAAATGGGCTCAGAATATGAAGCTGCTGACAAGGAGAGTTTTTATGGAGAACATAAATCTAATGAGAGCCTTGAATGAAGAGGAGGGTAGAAGGCATTCCAGTGGAATGAATTAAGGTGTATTAGTCAGGGTTCTCCGGAGAAATAGGACTAACAGGAAATATATGTAAGGTGAAGTTTATTATAAGGAATTGACTCCCGTGATTATGGAGGCTGTGAAGTCCCACGATCTGCTATCTGCAAGCTGGAGACCCAGGAAAGCCAGAGATGAAGTTCAAGGCCTGAGAGTCAGAGAGCCAATGGTGGGGATTCTAGTCTGAGTCTGAAGGTCTGAGAACCAGGCGTGCTGAGAGCAGAAGATCAGTGTCCTAGCTCAAGCAGTCAGGCAGAGAACAAATGCATCCTTCCTCCACCTTTTTGTTCTATTCATACCCTCAGTGGATTGCATGATGCCCACCTACAGTGGGGAGGGCCACCTGCTTTACTCAGTCCACTGATTCAAATACTAAGAGAGTCATGTACCACAATGTTCACTGCAGCTCTATTTACAACAGCCAGGACATGGAAGCAACCTAAGACAAATACTAATGTCTTCTGGAAACAGCTTCACAGACACACCCAGAAATAATATCTAACCAGACAGTTGGCCATCCCCTGACCCAGTCATATTAACATATAAAATTAACCATCAAAGAAGGACATAAGCGGGCTTCCCTGGTGGCGCAGTGGTTGGGAGTCCGCCTGCCGATGCAGGGGACATGGGTTCGTGCCCCGGTCCAGGAAGATCCCACGGAGCGGCTGGGCCCGTGAGCCATGGCCGCTGAGCCTGCACGTCCGGAGCCTGTGCTCCGCAAAGGGAGAGGCCACAGCAGTGAGAGGCCCGTGTACCGCAAAACAAAAACAAAAACAAAAAAGAAGGACATAAGCAAAGATATAACAATAGGAAAGAAAAGCATGGAATGGATCAAGATTCTAAGAGCCTTGCACGTATTAAGCATTTCAGCCTCACTCCAACTCAATGAGGCAGGGACTATGCTCATTCCCATCTTACAGAGGTGAAAAGGAGGCACAAAGTGATTAACAACTTGCCCATGTCACACATCTGGTGGTAAAACCAGGGAGGTGAACCCACAGGTAGACCCAGCCAGGTTGATGCCATGGGCCAAGTCTTAGCCACCATACCCAGCTACCTCTCTGTGCAGGGCAGTCTGCCTGGGAAAGGAGCAGCAGAGGTAAATGTTGTTGGAAAGAGCTACTGAGACTGAATTGTGAGGTGTCTGTGTGTCAAATACAGTTGGAATTTTTATACCTCATTCATTCAACAAATATTTACTGAATAACAACTATGTGTTGGCTTGGTGGGGAAATGGTCATACACCAGAAAGTCATGGTCCCTTTTCTCCTGGAATTTACAATCTCATCCAACTAGGTACTTCCCCAAAGAGGGAACAGAAGGAGCTGAAAAAGCATTTTGCTTCACAGATTGAGGCAGCAAAACAAAATTAGAAGAAAAGCTAGTTATTTGGGGAGCATTCTTAACGTGTCCTTTTTTAAGTTAACTAGGTGGGGGGAAAACATAATCTACCTTCTTAAGGTACCTATAGACCTGGAGCAAATCACACTGTGGATGGGTTAAGGTACTGCTGGCTATTGCAGCAAAAACAATTTTTTTTATGGTTTAGTAAAAATGAAGTTTATTTTTGACAGATGTTCCTGGTTGGCCAGCAGCTTTCCTCCATGCAGTGATTCAGGGACCCAAGCGACTTCTCTTTATGGTTCTGCCAACCCCTAAATTCTTCTCCGCATCCTTATCTGGCTGACAGTAAAGGAGAGAGGATTAAAGAAGGTACATGTGTTTCTTAAGTGATATCGGTCAACTTTGTTCACGTTGTGTTGGTGAGCTAGACTCATCACGTGGCCACACCCGGACACCCCAGTGGGCCATGTGGCTGCTTCTGGAAGTCACTTCCCAGCAGCAACTCCACACTATGGAAGAGGAAACACAAAGTTTGGTGGAAAGGCTAGTCATCTCTGCCCCACACTCTGTTCTTTCCTCTACCCTCACACTGTACTGAGACATCATGTTCAAATAGAATCAATTCCAGGAACACTAACTTCAAGGCCACCTTGAACGTGGGAAAGAAGCCACATTAGGACCACATTCAGTATTGGAGCAGAGTGGCTGGAGGCAAATTGAAGGAATAGGAATTTATTAACTGTAATGTCCAATTTTTAAAAATAAATTTATTTGTTTGTTTATTATTTATATTTGGCTGCATTGGGTCTTCGTTGCTGCACGTGGGCTTTCTCTAGTTGTGGTGAGCGGGGGCTACTTTTCGTTGCGGTGCACAGGCTTCTCACTGCGGTGGCTTCTCTTGTTGGGAGCACGGGCTCTAGGCATGTGGGCTCAGTAGTTGTGGCTCACAGACTCTAAAGCACAGGCTCAGTAGATGTGGCGCATGGGCTTAGTTACTCCACGGCATGTGGGATCTTCCCGGACCAGGGCTTGAACCCATGTCCCCTGCACTGGCAGGCGGATTCTTAACCACTGTGCCATTAGGGAAGTCCCTGTTCAATTGTTTTTATGTGACCGTCCCCTAAGCCTACAGTTGATAGAGCCATCTCCTTTACATGCTACCTGCCTGACATACTTCTCCAATGCCAACAGCAGAGATAGACCTAAATTTTGAAGTCTGGGGAAAACTCCACATTCACCCACACACAAATGCTATTTTCTAGTCTGCTTTTCAGACTCACCCTGTTTGAGAACATCTGAGTTCCAGCTGAATACTTGGAGAGATAAGGTCTAAGAATCAAGATGGAGGAGCATTAGGGGAAGGTACAAGGAGGCCTTATTTTAATAAGGGAGGACCCTAGACTGAGACTGCCTGATGTCTCCTAGCACACCTTCTTTGGAGGAATTTAGATCCCCCTTCCTTCTTGCATAGGGGGCCTGCAGATTGCGTTAGACAATTCCAGAGGCAGAGAGGATCTTCAAGATTACCTATTCCAAAGGCTTTATCTGATAGATGAAAAACTGAGGCTCAGAGGGGTTAAGTGACTTCCTTGAGATCACACAGCTTTGAGTGGCAGAACCCAAGGATGAGAAAACAGTGGGGTGTCACAGACGTGGGGTTTGCACTCGGTAAATATAAGTGTCCATCTTCCCTCGGTTTGCCCAGCCTTCTCCCTGTCCTAGCTCATCTCTCCTGCTTCTTATCCAGGCTGATAAGACCAACTCTGCAACACAAAACTGTCATTCTGCTACATTCTGCAGAATCTGCTAACAGAATTGTAAAGGTTTATCTCAACGCACACATCACCTTCCTGTCAATTTCTCTGGCAAGGGAGCCAATAATGGATCTTGTCACTGCCAACTCTATCCCATACCAGGGTTATTTGGAAGGGTTGAATTCAGACAAATAATCAGCTAGATTGAGTCTCCTTTCACTAAAGCTCCAAATCATTTCGTCTGTGCATACCTAGTCCCATTTCACATTCAGGCTGCTTTGGACAGACATGACCATGATGGTTATTGCCCAGAAGATACTCAGGTGTCCTGATCATATTCCAAGTAAACCAAAAAACTGGAGAACCACGTATCAGGCGCCAGTTGAAATAACAAGTCACCCAGTGGAACCTCCACCCCAGTTTCATTATGACTGCCTCTGCAAATCCGAAAGTGAGGCTGGTGGGGAGGAAAACCCGCAGCTGTTTTTCAAGAAATTAATTTCTATCCCTGCAGTGATCAGTCCTGGGTAAGTGAGAGAATCAAATTATCCAAGTTACTTCTGCTGGGAAGGTTGACTGCTCTGAATCCTGATGAAAAATAACACAATGGTGCTATTTAATTTAAAACCTCCGTCTGCTTCACTTATAATTCATAATGATTATACTTCGCGTTTATGTACTATCCAAGGATCACAGAGAACTTTGATGGCATAAATGATTCATCCTTGGGACCCTACAGAGAAGCAATGCTGGCCTTTCCTTCTCCACAGGACAGTGAAAAGGGAGGACAGAGCCTGGTAACCTGGATTCCCAACTGACTTTTCAACACAAATCAACACTCCCTCTCTAGTTATTTAGAAGTTGGCATCAATTCTGGCCAGACTAATATATTACATAAATGGACATCGTGATATCAGGAGTGTAACAGATATAAGAAGTTATGGCTTGCACATGTAAATCAATAAAGACCATGGGCTTTCAGCCATTCCTTTCTGAGAAAAATGTTTCTATTGCTTCCAGCAGCCTGGCCAACATATGATAGCCTCTACAAGAAAGTCTTAAATGTTGATCTAATGGGTTCATGCATTCCAGAGACAGAATGAACCGTGTAAAAATAACAATAAACACGTGGTCCACACTTTACAGTTTGCAAAGCACTTTTGTATCTATTCCCTCATTTACATACTCCTCTCTTGCATTACCTTATGTGCTTTGCACTCCTGGCTAAACGCAGTGCCCAGCTGCCCTCACCGTACTGCACGTGCATTCACACGGCTGCAGGGCCCCTGCAGAGAGGGTTGGCTTTACTCTGCTCAGTTACTAAGTCACCAAGGGCCACACCATTAGCCACCTTGGCCCTTCCATCAAAGGTCACATATCTCTCCTCTATTCTGAACCAAGAAAAGAATTAATAATAATAGTGTCCGTGCTTTGTCAAATGACTACTCCACAACAGGCAGCTTGTCAGGGCTTCATACACATTAACTGTTGATACAGTCCTCACCCCAGACTCGCCAAATGTAACACAAAGGCAGTAACTGAGGCATCGACTTGCCCAAGTTCAGAGTTTGGTAAAGGGTGGAGCCATTCAGATCTTCCCCAACGCATAGCCCGTACACCTCGCCCGGGAAAATCAGGACAAGGTGGACTACATACTCGAGAGAAAAGTAGCGACCAGATACAGGCCGACACCAGTCCTGCCAGCCGTGCTCTTGCTTGAGAGCTTCTGGAAACGATGTTCTCCCTCCCTTGGGGGTGACGCTGCTCTTGAGACCCTGTGTAGTTAGTGATGGACTTCGCAACTGCTGGTACGGCTGCATTAACAGGAGAATGATATCCAGAATAAAGGAGGACAATTACACTACAGGCCCCATTCTTCTGAACAGACACAAAACATCCTACCTAACTAAGAATGGTAATTTCCCGGAACACATTCAGAAGAAAGGGACTAACCTAACTACATTTAAACAATTTGACACAAGGGGGAAAGACCAAAACAAGCTGTAAGAGGAAATTAGGCAGGGTTGTGATGTCTGTCTTCAACTATTTGATGGGATGCCTTAGGGAGAGAAAGCAGACTCGTTCTGTATGTGCCACAGGATAGAACGAAGTTGGAAATTAACAGGCGAGCTGGTTCAAACCCCTGCAAGAAATGTGACCTCTTGGACCTCCTGCTACTGATGGAGTAACATTAGCCTCTACTTCCTAGCATTACTATGACGACTGAATGTGATAATGTATCTAAACGTTTAGCCCCGTGTCTGAACACTGTAATCTATTGGTCATTACGAGGCAGGATCCTTTGCCTTCGAGAGAGAGAGAAATGTCAGAAAGTGAGATTTCTTCTAAGGACTAATTTTAGGCCAGATATTTTGAAAAACAAACACAAAAACAGCTAGCCTAGCTGTGGGACAAGGCATTTGATTCTCTTCCTTTCTGCTCCTTCACTGCGTTGAGAAAACAGCCACTCATCTTTTCAATCAACATCTCCCCTCCTTATCTCTCCCTGCTCCAGCCTAGGCCCCTGTTACCACAGAAGAATTTCTGAGTCTCTAGCCCTTTAAATAATTGCACATTCCCAAGAACAAGGAATCATTTGTTCTGAAAATCTTCCCACATTGCCTCCTAGCTGAAAGCTTCCTGCTCCACCTTCTGCCTAAAATAGACCATTTGGGATGAAGGGAACAGCCCACTGGGTAACAGACCCTCCAAACCTCAGGACCCCAACAGCCAACTCAGGTTTCCAAGGCACGCTGACCAGAATCTAGCTGGCTTTCTTGGTCTCACTTTCTGGGTCACAGGAACGTTGGTTTTTTGTCCTAAAAAGGGGGATGGAGTGGTGGAGAAAAGCAGAGCCAACAGATGCTCAATGCCCATGAAAAGCTGCTTCCACTGCCCACAGCTGTGTAGCTCCGTAGGAAGGACATTGCCATGACTGTGTGGGGCGACAGCACTTGGGCACCACCGCTTAGTGCCTCCTGTGTGTGGGAAGGACCCAGGCAGCCCCGAGAATCTCGGCCCATGCAGGGGAATGTGTCCCTGGCCAGAGAGGGCCTCCCACCCCATGAGAAGGCCGGCCGAGGCAGGCAGCACAGATAGATGTCAGGACAAACTGGGGCACGGACTGAAGGAGAGATGCTGGCTCATGGTCAGCCTGAGAAAAAGGCATTTGTGCCCCCATCCCCCAGCCAAAACAAACGTCTGGCTTGTTCCCCAAACACATTGGCCCTTGTGTTCTTGGGCATGGAACGCCTTGATCCCTCCCACTCTGTCTGCTCAAAAAGCTGCTACTCTTCCTGCTAAGCTCATAGATTTTCTCTTTCGTGTGACTGTCTTGGATATCCAAGCAGAAATAATCATTTCGTCATCTGCGAGTCCATGACATTTTATCCATACTTTATCTGATGGCCCTAAGAATGTTGTCTTAGAGATAATTATCTATGCGTCTGTTTCTTCTATTAGACTTAGATCTCTCTGAGGTCAAAGTACAGTTTAATTGTCCATGTATCTTCAAGTTTAAATGTGATAACCTAATTATTTTTGTTTTCCTTTCCCCACCCCCCCAGACTATAAGGTCTATATGGACGCAGGAGCCATGCCTGGTTACCTGCTTATCCCCAGAATCCAGCTTAGCACGTGGTATTTATTTTCTGAAAGACTGGACAGATAGATAGAGGGAGAGATGGGTGGATGGGTGGATGTTTGGATGGATGGATGGATAAAGGAGGCATTATAAGAATGGAACCAACAAAAGTCAGAGAAGAAAACCTCAGCACTGACACTTGGGATGAAGGGTAGTGTGTCCAGAGAGCCTCACAGAAGAGGGGTTGTCGGTGGTAAGCCTTTAATAAAAAGTAGAATTTTAGCAGCTAGAGTAAGAGAAGGAGGGCTATTCAAGCATGAGACACAGATGAGGGAAGATGCCACGGGGAGGAATGTGTAGAGCAGCAAGGACTCTGAGCAGCTGGAATGTCTAAGGGACCACAGAACGGGTAAGCTGGGAATGTAGGATTCACGTGTGTGTCACACGGCGTCCCGAGTGTCCTGCTATAGAAACTGGACTGTATCACACAAGAAGCAATAGGAGATGCCCAAGGGTTTTATTTCTGTTTTGTTTTAGCAGAAGTACACACACAAGGCATTGTGTTTGGGGGCTAAGGCATTAAGTCGTCTCTTAAAACACATGACTGGAGCACTACAGCTGTGGGTAGCCCATTACAAGCTGTTGGGACCACGATTTCCCAGACCTGCTAAGCCACCAGGTAGGCGAGAAAACAAAGCCGATGAGCTCTGAAGGCCAAGGTGAGAGGATGAAGCCTGGATCAAGCTTTGCTGCCAGCCCGTTTGGGGAGAGGCCGGTGATTAAAGAGGACGGACGGCAAGAGGGGAAGGGGAGAGGCGGCCTCGCACGAGCTTCCTCTGGATGGCGGCTCGTCAGCCTGGGTACCAGCTTCTCCAAACCACAACCAAGACAGATGCCGTGCAGGACCCAACCTGGGCCCTGCCATTTGGATGCAGGCAATCGAGGCCACGTGTCTTATCCCAGTAGGTTTGTAATCTCCTTCCCTCTGGGAGGTGTCAGCATCTGAAATCTCACTCTTCAGCTTCCGCAGACACACACATGCATCCAGCTGCCCATTCTCATTGCAATGTCACTTTGACTCTGGGACTACTTCTGGGGACACGTGCTCCTATTCTGGGTAAGGAGGGGCGACCAAAGAAAGGAGCCTTTCCAGAATGGAAACACCCAAGGTGCCACCTACACGTCCCCTCGCACCTATGGGACCCCTGCTACGCACTACTTGCGTCTGTGGCCCTCTGCTCTTGGAGACCACACTACTCCACCAAGGGAAGAGGATTAGGGCTGTTCATTGTTCTGTTTTGATGACAGATGAAGTAGCAAAGTGCAGAGCAAGGCAGAGCCCCCTGCCTGCTGCGCAGTTTTCTCCTGCTTTGATTCCCTTCTTGCCTTTCCTCCCATCCAGCCTCCATCCTCTCTCTCACCCGTCCTCGCAGAAGCTGAGTGCTACCCTCTCCACGCATCAGCGGGATAAGAGCTGCAAACAGACAGTTCTATCTGCTGCTTCTCACAGCCCAGTCTGTAACATCGTTACCTCCATGGTGCCCACAAAAGAAAATGAGGAGGTAGCATGATTGCAGCGATTCTAATTACCGTATGCTAATTGGGCCGCCTTCAGGCTTGCAGGGCGGTGCCATTTCCCTGAGATGAAATGACAGAAGCCCCTGCACTTGCCTCGCTCTACTTATTCTCCTGTTGCTTACAGAACATTCTGTACCAGGCAGCAGCATGCACAGATACCCCAGGCAGGGAGGAACCACAAAGATGTCTGCCATTGGATGAACAGGTCCACGTTCCATGGGACCAAGGTAGGTGCTCTAACCCGAGTCCCTGTATATTGGGGCTTTAAGGATCCCTGAATGCGCCTCAGTCCCCAGGGTATGCAAATTTCCTTATATGTAAATATATGCATTTATCTGGAGGATTCAAAGCTTTCTTTGGCTTTTCAAAAAGCCCAGTATCTTTTTTTTTTTAATGTGAAAATGATTGGCCTATAGGGAAAAGTGTCTAATTTATCAACATTTTCATTTATTCTCTGCATACTCTTGGGAGAAGTAATCCCCTACATCCCCACCTCCAGCATCGCCCACCAAAAACACAAAAGAGAAAGAAAGAGAAAAGAAAGGGAGGATGTAGATTGAGATTGAAATTAGAACAGAGTCAACAATCAAGGGATCAAGGCATTACAAGCAAGAAGCCCATGTCCTCTCTGCAGGGCCAGAGCAGAAATGATTTGCAGCTACATTACAAAAATTAATTTAGTTCAACCCATTTATCTCTTGTCAGGCTTGCGACCTCTTGGTTCAAATTCTAACCATTTTTTTTTTTAACATCTTTATTGGAGTATAATTACTTTACAGTGGTGTGTTAGTTTCTGCTTTATAACAAAGTGAATCAGCTATACATATACATATATCCCCATATCTCCTCCCTCTTGTGTCTCCCTCCCACCATCCCTATCCCACCCCTCTAGGTGGTCAAAAAGCACTGAGCTGATCTCCTTGTGCTATGCAGATGCTTCCCACTAGCTAACTATTTTACATTCAAATTCTAACGAATTTTTTTTAAACATAAGCTATACCTTTAATTTCTTGCCTGGGCTACTGCAATACCGTCCTAATTGGTCCACCTGTATCCACGCTTTTTATTTATTTATTTAACTTCCCAACATAGACAAGAGTTGAAAGAACTGGGCAATGAAAAAACATGTACCCACCCACCACCTGGATTTGACAATGAACTTCATACTACACTTGTTCTCTCACATCTCTATCCATCTATCCAGCCTCTTCCTATCCATCACACCTACTTATTCTTTGTTGGTGCTGTTGGTTTGGGTACCTGTCTCTCTCCTGCCTCCTTCCATTTTATTCCCCACACAGTAGTCAGTGATCTTTCTGTGGTATACATATTCAATGGGATATTACTCAGCCATAAAAAAGAACGAGATTTTGCCATTTGCGGCAACATGAATGGACTTGGAGGGGATTATGCTTAGTGAAATCAGAAAGACCAATATTGTATGATATCACTTATATATGGAATCTAAAAAATATAACAAACTACAGTAAGTCCCCTACACATGAACGGGTTCCATTCCAAGAGGGCATTCATAAGTCTAATTTGTTCATAAGTCCAACAAAGTTAGCCTAGGTACCCAACTAACACAATCAGCTACATAATACTGTACTGTAATATGGTTATAATACTTTTCACACAAATAGTACATAAAAAACAAACACAAAAATAAACCATTTTTAATCTTACAGTAGAGTACCTTGAAAAGTAGAGTAGTACAGTACAACAGCCGGCATACAGGGGCTGGCACTGAGTGAACAGGCAAGAAGAGTTACCGACTGGAGGAGGGAGAGGAGGTGGGAGATGGTAGAGCTGAAGAACTGTCAGCAACAGGAGACGGAGGGCAAGCTGCAATGTCACTCATGCCTGACATTGATGGAACACACGTTCACATCTTTGAAACTTCACAACTTGAAGGTTCGTATGTAGGGGACTTACTGTAGTGAATATAACAAAAAAGAAGCAGACTCACAGATATAGAGAACAAACTAGTAGTTACCAGTGGGGAGGGGGAAGGGGGAAGGGACAATATAGGGGTACGGGATTAAGAGGTACAAACCATTAAGTATGAAATAAGCTACAAATATATATTGAACAACACAGAGAATAGAGCCGATATTTTATAATAACTATAAATGAAGTATAACCTTTAAAATTTGTGAATCACTATATTGTACACCTGTAACTTATATAATATTGTATGGCAACTATACTTCAATAAAAAAAATTTTAAATTAAAAATAAAGAGGTCAATGACCTTATGGAAACAAATCTGATCATATCCCCACCTGCACCCCTCCTGTGGCCCAAAAAGGCTTCACTGGGCTCAATCTGCGACAATGCAATGATATAGGCAATTGAATTCAACTGTGTGTACAACTTATAGAGAAGAGTGCCAAGTGTGTTCGCTATGCCGCATTAAATTGAAGTGCGTAAAACTGGTTAAGAAAAATGTTAAATACACAACACATACGAATAGCACATAAGCCACAGATAAAGAGTCTTTTCAATTAAACCTTCCACTGATTATAAGTTAATGTTTTGGCTTTAATCAGAGTTCCCATGTTGCATTACAGACTAAATATGAATATCCTTCCATGGCAGCTAGAATTCCAGATGTTTCAGATTTGATGAGAAAAAAAAAACAAAACCTCTGTCTTGCCATTGTTTTTAATATGAATTCAGTTCATTCATCCTGCCAAAGCAGTGCTGCATTAGGACAAAAGAAAACATGCGTGTGACTTAAATGCCATTATCACCTTTAGACCAGAATAGGCATTTGCCCCGGAAGTTTCAATATGAGGGTCAGGGATTCGTGCCTTACAGACGATGCTTTGTCAGGCCTCTGCAGACATTCAGAATGTGATGTGATACAAGTTTTGATTGGAGATATATTAATAGATAAGAGTATGTCACAGGACTTTGTTGCCATATCATTTTATTATTGTTATTATTGAGAGAACATGGAAAAAAAGCTTCCTCCGACAGACTGCTCTATGCACTGCTGCAAACTGGGTCCTGCCTCTGTTCCTGAATTTCTCTGTTGACAGCAAGTCTGGCCAGTCCTGTGGGGCTCCCATCCATACCCCAGGTGGACACAGAGGAGAGGCAGATTGCGCCCAACAGCCATGGAGAAGGTGGATGGCACATGAATTTGATTTGAATGGCCAGGAGTTAATTCTACCAATGGCTCTGTGGGGTCCGTTATAGGCCTGGACTCACTCTGGGGGTCAGACTCTGGGGCACCCACCAGTCCACAGTCGACAAAGGTGCTGTGTGATGAACATATTCCTGCTTCCAGGTGCTCTGGACAAAACGAAAACCTTGGAAAGCCCTGGCCAGGTGTCTCCCTATAGGCATGCACTCTTCTTTCTTTTTGCTAGAACTCCAACTTTAAATGAGGTGGCATGTCACCTCCATGGGTCGAATTATGATTGGTTTAGGCCAATAAAGCCTAGCTTATTCTTTTTTGCCAGATACATGATTTCCTAGAGTCCCTTGTGCTGGGAGTGGCCTTGAGACCTTGTACTGGCCAATGAACCCTAAGAGAAGTGTGATGGGGAGGATCCCAGGAAAGACTATCCTCCATGATAAAAGGCGGCCCTTTGCTTTTCTGTCTGTCCCTTTGCCCTGTCCTGAGCACAGTGAGTGATGGCCTGATGCTGGGAGCTCTAGCATCCGTCTTCAGGTCATAAGGGACTACCCTGAGAATAGAAAGTGATCATGCTGAGAGCAACAGAGCAAAAGGATGGAAAGGGTCGCGTTCCTTGATGGCATGGGTGGAGGAGCTGCAGCCACCCTGCAACTGTGCACCTTCTTGTTCTCTGAAAAAATTAAATATCTTTACAACTTAATCCACTTCTGACCAGGTTTTCTGTTACTTGCAGCCCAAAACATTTCTAACTGTTGAAGAGAATTGAGCTTAAATACATGATGGTGCAAATGCTGTGTTAGAGTTTACTAAGTGCTCGTCTATGCGCTTCTCCTTTCTTCTGCGTACGCGCAAGGATGATTCTCCCCTGCTGCCTTGAAGTTGAGCGGTATCATGTGACAATACTGACCAATGTGTGCGTGTATGGAAGGGACATATGCCATTTCTAAGCCCAAGTATTTAATTACATCCATGAGATCACCCAGTTTTCTTTATTTCTGCAATGGCAAACAATGAGGCCCAGTATTCCAGCATCAGCCTATATCCCCAAGGGACCGTGGAGCAGAAATCCTTGCCCATTGATGAAAGCAGCATGAATTAGAAAGCAAACTGTTGCTGTATGAAGCCACTGAGATTTGGGGGGTTGTTAGTTAACTTGGCATAACCTAGCTATGCTGAATAATGCAGATAGTTGTCAATTTTACTTCTAAAGAGTCAGTCTGATGTGATGTACATAGGATTTTGCTATAAATTGATCAGGTCATGGCAGATCCATTGATATGTTTATTAAGTTACTCAACAGTCATCATCCCTTTCTTCATCGCCAATAGAACAGAGATTTTCTTCAGGGTAGCAACATTTCCAGACCCAGGGGATGTCCAACCTCAGAGGTATCCAGGCCCACAGTATGGCTACCTCATTCCCTTTTGATAAACACTCATTTCCCCAGATTCCTTTGTAAATCTTTTGGCTAATGAAACATAATGGAAAACCTGCATATAAGGGGTGAATATTAGTTTTCTGGGGCTGCTGTAACACAGACTGGATGGCTAAAACAACAGAAGTTTGTTGTCTCACAGTTTTGGAGGCTAGAAGTCCAAAACCAAGATGTCAGCAGGGTTGATTCCTTCTGAGAGCTATGAGGGAAGGATCTGTTCCAGAACTCTCTTCTTGGCTTGTAGATGGCTGTCTTCTCCTGTGTCTCTTCAAATTACCTTCCCTTTGTGCCTGTCTCTGTCTCCAAATTTCCCCCTTTTATAAGGAAACCAGTCATATTGGATTAGGGTTTACCCTAATTACCTCACTTTAATGTGATTACCTCCATAATGACCCTGTCTCCAAGTAAGGTCACAGTCTGAATTACTGGAGGTTAAGAGTCCAACTTTTTTGGGGGGGCAGGGACACAATTCAACCGATAACAGGCTTTTTGTTTGTTCGTTTGTAATGCAGGAGCATTACTCATCCACTTCCTTTAGGTTTGGAATGCTGGTGTGAAATGTTATATAGAGAGCTAAGGCAGCCATCTTGTGATCATGAAGGAGGAGACCAAAAATCACAAAGAGGCCCAGAGAGTAACTTATAATAATTTTTCTTATAGTTTAAGCTTCTTTTAATTACAGCCACATATGAACTCATATAGAGACCAGAAGTACTTAAATAGACTATCAGCTCTGCCTCCAACTTTATAGATAATAATAGATAAGTCATTAAACACTAGAGGACACAGTTTTCAACATTTGGTAAAGAAAACTGATACTACTGGCCCTTAATGGACTTACAATACAGGTAGAGAATCAAATGAAATAATGTTCAGTCTCTTTGAAAAATTGAAAACCCAACAAAAGTTATTTTATATTTATTAATTAAACAGTTAAATATTGAGTATCTCCCATTTGTCAGCACTATGCTAGGTTTAGAAACTATGTTCAAAACCAGGTGTGATCCCTATCCTTTTAGAACTTCTAGTCCAGTAGGAGAGTTAGTCAAATAAGTACACAAACAGCCACCAAACTGAAAGTGAAAAACTAAATTTGATCCAATTATTTAAACACATAAGGAGCTGATGAAGTGTCCTCAATACTGTCTGTGGGTTTTCCACTGAATTCCATCAATGTGATTGTAAAGCATGAGTCTCAGAGCTTCTTTTTCTTAAAGAAGAAAAAGTATTCTCATTGTAAGTAAGCATTCATAGAATTTATCAGCAAAATGAGACATATCTGAAAGTTAAAGAGGGCACTATTGATAATTATTCCAGGAAAGGGGCGTAAAGCTGAGATACTCCAAGAAACCAGGACATTTGGACAGCCAGGGTATGATGGTGATCAATGGTCTAAAAACTAGGATATTAGGAACATGAAGATACAAATTAACAAGTCAAAGATTTAACAAAACAGAACATCTCATTTTGCCGGGATGAGAGAAAATGGGAAGCGATTTATGTTTGATGCGGAGGAGACTGAGAATTACACACTGAAAAATAATTTATTTTTTCATTTTCCCACAACTTCAGTACGTAAACAAAACCCTACATTTCTGGTATGCTAGAAAAGTTGTTGCAAGAAAAAGAAATAAGTGACATGGCTGCAGTTTGATGTGTAATAATAGGTTACCATGAGACAGATTGATTTGTGCTGTGCTAAGCTCATAGAGAACATCCATCCCTGCTGTGGCTTGTAAAAGAAATTTAAAGGCTACCCCTGTATATTAAATGAGGCTAAAATGTTTGATCAATAACTTTTCTTCACCAAAAACAAAAAAGGATAAAATAATCCAAGATTGATTCTAAATACTTAATGTCCACTACCAGCTGACAGAAATACTTTACAAGCAATATTTTGAAAGTTGTCAGTAAATTGGCCCAAATTGTGAAAGGGATTTTTTTTCAAATGTGTTTCATCATATTTTTCACTCGTTTCTAAAACTGAGACCAGCCGGGGATGTCAGAGAAGATGGTGTGCATAGAAACATAGCTTACCAGCTCTGTTTCACAAATGGGTTTGAGACATTTTGATAAAATAGCAAAGTTTTAAAAAAAGAATCTTTGAAAGATACACTGTATTGAGTTTACATGTCCTTTATTTACCTAAACATTCCTTTACATTGAATCAGCATCCATGTTTGTGACTTAGAGTCTATGAACGTTACCCCCCCATCTCACACCTAAAAATCTCTCTCCTCCTTTTCTTCCTCCATCAAAACAGCTGCAGATCCTGAAAAGACCACAATATTCTCCACTGTGGGTTAAAGCCTGAGTTCATTCTGGGACTGCTTCTTACCATGCAAATAATCTAATCAAGTGATTTAATTTCTACATGTAAAATGGGAGTGATAACAGCTATCTTGATTAAATGACAAAATGGCAGGGAATAGACTAAACACAGTCCTGACACTCAATATTCTCAATAAAAATGACAACTTTATCCTTAGTCCCCTGCCTCCCTTTTTGCTCTCAAAAATTCAATTGACATCCAGGAGGGGTAAAAACCAGAGTTCATTTTTTATTTAATAAATGTTTTATTGACATGTAAGTACACAAATCACTACTTTAAATGACGAACATTTAGAAAGAAAACGCAACCCATGTAACCATAAAGAAATTAATATCCCTAGACCCTCTCAAAAAACTCCCATCTACTCTTTTTTATCTGGCGTCTTCCATTCAATATCAGGTGTATGAGATTAATCAATTTTCTCGATGTGGCAATAGTTCACTTTCATTGTTGGGAGTATTTTATTATATCAGCATATCATGACAGATTTGTCCATTCTTCTCTTGATGAAGATTTAGGCCGTTTCCAATTTTGGCTATTTTACAAAATGGTATTAGGGACATTTTTGTCTTTGGGGTCACAGAGTCTACATTTCTGTTGAGTATGTACTTAGAACAGGGATTGCTGGATCATACAGTTATTGTATTTAGCTCTAACAGTTTTTGTCAGGGTTTTCCAAAGAAGTTAACTATCTACACTGTCAGTAGCGATGTACCAGAGTTCTAATTCCTTTACTTTCCACGTTGTCAATACTTGGGGTTGTTGGTTTGTTGGGTTTGGGGTTTTTAATGTATTTTAGGGTGTATGGTAGCATATTATTTGTTTCCATTTGCATTTTTCTGATGAGCACGTTTTATATGTTTATTGGCCATTTGCACTCCATTGTAAAGTGCCTGTTTGAGTTTTCTGCCCACTTTCGTGGGTTTTAATCGTTTTTGTTGATTTGTAGGAGTTCTTTATATATTCTGGATATGAGTCCTTTGTCAGTTATGGGAACTCCCACTCTGTCACTCCCCTTTTCATTCACTCAGTGACACCTTTTGATGAAAAGAAGTTCTTAATTTTATACAGTTCATTGTATCATTTTCCCCATTACAGTCAGTAGATTTTTTGGCTTAAAAAAAACTTTGCCTACCCCTATCATGAAGTTATTCTCCTGTTTTCTTTGAAAAACATTTTTGTTTCCCTTTATTATTTGATTGATCCATATGGAAGTTTTTTGATATGGTATAAGGTGGTGTCAAGATTACTATTCTTTTCCATATGGATAAACAATTGACCCACCCCCAGATAATAAAAGACCTTCCTTTCTCTAGGTCATTTTCCTTTTTTCATATATCAGATGACCACTATGACTAGGCCTCTACTCTTTTCCCTTGTTCTATTTTTGCCTTGAACCAGAACCACATTGTGTTGATTATAGGGGCTTTGTAATAGGTCTTAGTATCTGGAAGTTTAAGTCTTCATACTTTGTTCTTCTTCAAGGTCATCTTGGCTATTCTTGGCTCTTTGCATTATCTTATGACTTTTACAAAAAAGCTTTTTAAATTCCACATAATAAGCCTTTTGAGTTTTTGATTGGGATTCTATTGAAACTTAGATCAATTTTAGGAGAATTGATGCCTTTACTGTTATAATGCATTAACATGTTATACCCCTCGATTTATTTAAATTTTCTTCAGTGATATTAGCAGTTTTTTTAACATAGTGGTAATGAACTTCTTTTTGTCAGATTTTTGTCTAGGCATTTTATATTTATTACCAAAATTAGTATTTTTAAAATTTTATTTTCTAGTGACCTATTAAATTTATTTAATTTTAATAATTTATCTGAATAGATTTTTTTTGGATTTAAAACCAACTATATTATCTGTGAATAATACCATTTTTATTATTTTTTTAGTCCTTACTTATGTCCTTACATGTGATTTTTATTTTCTTGCCATATTGCAAGGGTTAGGAACCACAGTACAGTGTTGAATAAAAGTGGTGATTATGTACATCCTTGTGTCACTCCTGACCACAAAGAAAATTTCTCATAGTTTGACATCAAATATTATAATCATTAAAGATTTTTTTTGGTCATACTTCTATTTCTTACATGTTAAGAAATTCTAACTTCTATTTCTTCTTTGTTAAGAATTTTTTCCTTTTTATAGCATGTGTGAAATTTTATCAGATATTGAATTTTATTAAATACTTTTTCTATGTCTAGTGAAATAATTATATTAGTCCCCTCTTTACTCTGTTAATGTGGTGAATTGCATTGATTTATTTTTCAATGTTAAGCTAACCTTGCATTCCTAGAATAAACCTAACTTCACATGGTACACTATCCTTTTTGTATATTGCTGTATTTGATTTGCTAAAATTAAAAAAGTTTTTAATTTTATGCTCACAAAAGTGATTACACATGATTTTTTCTTCTTTCAGTATCATGAAAATGGTTGAACATGAATTTTCCTTTCTTTTGGTAGCAAGATTATGCTGGCCTAATAATAAATTACAAAGTGTTCCCACTTTTCCTATTTCCTGGAAAAATTAGTGTAACAGTGGTATTGTTTCTTTCTCAAATGTTTGCAAGACTTCACCAGTGAAGGCATCTAAGTTTGGAGTTTTCTTTATGAAAATATTTTTAATTAAAAATATTGCTTCTTTATTAGATCTAGGTAGCTTTAATTTTATATTTCCTCTAGTTTCAGTTTTTGTAAATTGTGTTTCAAAAAATTGTCCCTTTCTTCTAAATTGTCAACTTTATTTGCAAGCTGTTCACTTTATCCTCTTACTAATATTTAACGTCTAAGGGATTTTTTTAATTCTTAATATTGGTCATGTGTTATCATTCTTTGATTCAAACAGCTTCTTGCACTTTTGTTTGGTTGTTTATTTTTTGTTTTTTTACCCATCTGTTATAGTTATTCTTGGCAGGAAGAGTGGTCTGAGCCAAGCTACTCTACCACAGCAGAACATGAAAGTTCGGCTGGGCCACATTTTAGCACTCAATGTTCCAAAAAGATGGACTAGCAGACAGCAACTCCCAAAGGAAAAGAAATGTGTCACCCAGGATGTAACCCCAAGGTCTTCCTGAAATAAAAGATTGCTCATAGTTCTCTCTAAATCCCTAGGAACTAGCATCTTGTGAGCTCTCAGTAAGTGTTTGCTAAATTTATGAATACAAGAAAGAATGACGGCAGCCTGACACGTCACCCCTAGGGGCCACGTATGTCCTGTGGCACACCAGCAAGTTTTTCCAACCTGGAGAACGCCAGCAGTCGACAGTAAGGTAACATTTGGGCAAAAAGCACATGCCATCAGGAATGACAGATTTCATGAGAGCCATTCAGCATGGGATCAGAACATGGCCTAATCAGCCTGGCTTCAACATATGAGTTCCTTCAATGCATCTCACCAGAATCAAAGGACTTCTTTCCAACAAAGTGTTGCTACAGTGAGTCTAAAATTTACTTCTGGAGGAAAGGAGCCACATATTGTTCTTTGATTCTGTAACAAAGTGTGGAACACCAGAAACAACCTAAATATCCTTCAGCAGAACTGGCCCGACAATTAATACAGCCTTGTGATAAATTTCTATTCACTTACTTTAAATGACAATGAGGTCGAATATTTAATGACATGAAAAAGCATCCATGATCTACTGTTAGGTGAAATAAGCCAGCCACAGATAAGTATAGTATGGCTGCATTTTTGTTTAAAAAAAAGAAAGGCTGGGGCTTCCCTGGTGGCGCAGTGGTTGGGAGTCCGCCTGCCGATGCAGGGGACACGGGTTCGTGCCCCAGTCCGGGAAGATCCCACGTGCCGCGGAGCGGCTGGGCCCGTGAGCCATGGCCACTGGGCCTGCGCATCTGGAGCCTGTGCTCCGCAATGGGAGAGGCCACAACAGTGAGAGGCCCGCGTACCGCAAAAAAAAAAAAAAAAAAAAGAAAGGCTGTATATGCATAGATAAGTGTTCTGAATAGATTTCAAAATATTAATATGGTTATCTTCAGATCATGAGACTACAGCTAATAAAAGTTTTCTTCTTTGCCTTGTCTACAATGTATAAATGTTTTATAAAAAATATTTCTACTTATGAACAGTAATTTTCAAAAGTTCTTCCTTAAAAAGTGCTGCTCTGTGCTTGTTCCACTGGAAGGAAGGGAGAGGCCCATTTTTGCAGATTTCAAGGATGAATTCTTCTCCCTGTCATTTTATTTATTTATTTTTTATTTCGGTTGCTTCTTTTTTAAATTTTCATTGGAGTATAGTTGATTTACAATGCTGTGTTAGTTTCAGGTGTACAGCAAAGTGAATCAGTTTCATATATATACACACACATACACACACACACATATATCCACTCTTTTTGTTTTTAGATTCTTTTCCCATATAGGCCATTACAGAGTATTGCATAGAACCTGTGCTATACAGCAGGTTCTTACTAGTTATCTATTTTATATACAGTAGTGTGTATATATCAGTCCCAATCTCTCAGTTTATCCCTCCCCGCCTTATCCCCTGGTAACCATAAGTTTATTTTCTATCTCCGTGACTCTACTTCTGTTTTGTAAATAAGTTCATTTGTACTCTTTTCTTTAGATTCCACACCTAAGCGATATCATATGATATCTGTCTTTCTCTAGGACTGGCCTAGGGATGAGGGTTTTATGAGGGCTGCTGCCAGCCTGGCTGACGGTGGATGATGCTGCCCTTCACTGGCCGCATTTCACTGTAATGGGCAGAAAGTGCAAGATATGAGGAGCAGCACAGCAGCCAGAGCAGTCCGCCCTGCTGAGCCCAGCCCGGGAGGAAGGAAAGAGATGCTCTGTTGCCAGAGGACAGGAAGAGACAGCCCCTCTGCTGCGACTCAGGCTGCCAATTACCTGCAGACACCATCAGCGATTACCTGACCCACATGCAGGGCAGGAAGCAGGGCCCAGCTTGTGGACAGCTGCACTTTGCTCCCTGTCACAACTGCCTAACGGGCCACCCTGCCAAAATGGTTTTCCCCGGCTTCCCTGTAGACACGGTGCGTTATTATGGTAACCACAGGGGCACGTGGCCTTGCATCAGTCATTTCACTCTGCACAAGCTCTCTTCGGAGGGCATCTGCTCTACAGCAACTGAGGAGCAGCCCATCTGAGAGATCGTGGGGCAGTTTCTGAAGCGCTCCACTGCGGGGCCCAGGGTGCCCCGTGTCTTGCTGTCACCTTCTCCAGCCGGGCCCCTACTAAAGATCTTCCCTCAACAACTTCCCATCCCTTGAGCATCAGCCTTTAGGGCCCTGTGGGCTGGGCTGAATGCTGATTCTGCTTCTTACAAGCTGTATAATCTTGGGGAAGGCAACTAACTTCTCTGAGCTCCACCGTTGCCATCCAGAAGATATTAACAGTAACAGCTAACATGAACATGTATTCATTTGCTTAATCTTCAGCCCCACCCCTTGAGGTAGCTGACATATAGTTTGTTCCACACTTCAGTGATGAGGCAGCAGAAGCAGAGATGATTGTGGAATTTCCCCAGCTCACACCTATTCATTGACAGACCATGTGGTCAGAACTGGACAGTCTCATGCCAAAGCCTGTTCTCTTAATGCTATGCTAAATTGCTTTTCCTAATAAAAATAACACTTACCTTATACTGTTGTTGTGAAGATTAAATGATACTTTTTGAAGAAGTATCCAACAGGGCTTTTGCAGAAAATAACCAATGCTTGTGAATGCATTGGTTAGTTAATTCAAATATAGTCTCACAAAGGACAAAAAGATTCCAGACCCATCCAGACACCAACTTTTCAACAAGCTGTCAAGCCCAGGCATCACTACACAGCAGCATCTTTGGAACAGCCCTCTTCCCAGAGACTCCTTGGGAGCACTGCCTGCTTAGACTGGAGACTCTCAACCTGCCATCTGAAGTCTTGCCGAGCAATATTTTTTGGTTGTGGTTGGGAAAGAAACAGAATAAAGCAAACTTTTAAAATTACTTTTGGTGCTCACAAATAAGGGACCAGGACAGCTCAAATCTCCCAAGGATATGTCTCCTTGTTGGTGTTTGTCTTTGCTGGTGACTCCAGGATGCCCTCCAAGTGAGCTACATGATGGGGCCATCACTGTCCCTCCTTCCCAATCATCCTCACTCACGGGGCTTTGGAGCAGCAAACATGGGGAGGGCCAGAAATGCAATGAGAGGTTGGTCCTTGGCAGGTAAAGCCGGCAGGAAGAAGCACACCTAGAACCGTTACTGGTGGAATGAATTGGAGAAACACTCATGGTTTGAGGTTGGTGCTCACTGCCAATAAGTCACAGGATAATCTAGGCAGAAGGATCGACAGAAATAAGCACATCATATTTAAGTAGACGTGGGACTGAGGGAGCTACTCCTTTGTAACTGGGACAAAACCCCATGTTCCAATTGAATACTTCATCCCAGTGGTGCTCGCATCCAGGCACACCCCCAGTGGTTAAGAGCTGCTGCCTTCAGCTCTGCTTGTGGACAGTGGCTCATCAAGGTGACCAAAGTCAGAGCCATTTGTGCTTCCATCCAGTGGACCCAACAGAGGCTCCCTCTGAACAAGTACCTGGCCTTCCACACTCAGGTTCTGTCCTTTGTCCTCCGTTCAGTGAAGGCTCTTAGGGAAGGAGGTCTGTTATTCCTCTTACATCTCTCTCCTCTCCCACAGTGATGACTCATAAACAGCAGTGACAAACTGAAAGCCCAGCTCCTCCTGTAAGAGCAAGGGCAACTCCAAAAGTACCCACTATTCAGAATAACTTCCCATCCAAAAGTACCCACTATTCAGAATAACTTCCCACTATTCAGAATAACTTCCCAAAAGTACCCACTATTCAGAATAACTTCCCATCTGGTTTAGGGGACTAAGTTGCATCAGGCTGGCTGATTATCGAAGCAACTAGAAGCACTACCAAGACAAGAACAGGGGCAGAAACATATCCAAACCCCATCAGCAAACATTCAGCAAACAGGCTAATTATAAAACCTACTCCTTATTTAATACTTTCATTGTGACACATTCCTTATAAAGTACTGAATTTATAACACCTCATCAATAATCTCTACAAGATAGTTATTACCACCCCATTATACAGATGAGTAAAGTGAGACCCAGAGAGTTGAAGTAACTTGAGCAATCTCACAGAGCAAAAAGTGCAGTGTTGAAACTGGAACTTCTCCAAACACAGTACCTAGTGTGTTAGCGGGCTGAGGCCAGGGTCAGACCGTCAGTCATAAGTGGTGTGGACATGGTCCAAGCAAGTGCTGTTTTTGGCACTGACCACCGGTTGAGGGTGAACGGGCAGAAGCACAGATGCAGCTCAGGAAGGATCCCTCTGTCGGGTGACAATTACATTCCAATTGTCTCTATCTTACCCCTACCATTTGTCTCCTACTGAATTCAGGGAGAGCACAGAGAAGGGTATTGTCTAATAAATTTAAATGGTAGCGATGAATTGGAAGCCAACACAAAGCCGACACTTGCAGATGGTTGCATTAGTTGTAATATGTGGTTGTATTATTCAAGATCCTTTATGTGACAACTAACAAGTAACCAAATAAATCCCAGGGCCCATTTCTGCATGCAGTCCTGTTCCAAGAGAAACAGTTCAGAAGCCAAGGGCATTAATCAGATCCCAACCGCTATGTGCTTCTCTTAAGGAACCTGAAGAGTTGCTAAGGTATGACTCACTGTAAGACTTTTTAAAAAAGGAAACCTTTATTCTCATCTCCAGCTCCCTCATACTTTTCAACTGCTCAGGAACTTCACTCTAATTGTAAATCAACTATACTCCAATAAAAACTTTTAAAAAAATCATTTGTACACCTTAAAACTTAAAAAAAAAAAAAACTTCACCCTGGAAAACCACCGTGGAAAAACAAAACGAAAACAAGCTTTTCAAAAGCCCAGAAAGAGTGACATTTGTCCCTGCCTCTCAACCCTCATCTGCTATCTGCTCTTATCACCTTCCTTATTCTCTGCCCCTCTGACACGTTCTCAGTACCAGGAGTCCAGGGTGGGGGGGGGGGGGACTCCCACGTAGCACCCTCTCCAGGCTTGGATCTAGTGAACACAAGGAGACCACAGAGAAGAGGAATGTCTCCAGGATCTGGAGTCCAAGGACACCCCTTCACTCTCCACCCACAGGTGTGCACAGCCTGTGCACAGGTGTGTGTGTGTGTGTGTGTGTGAGAAACAACTCTCATGGAAAATTTCCAGTGAGTAAAATTCTCCATTTTTGTTACTAATGGAAGCCAATTCAAACCGGCTTAATCTTAAGGGAAAGATTGTTTTGATTGATTAACCGGAACCACACATAGGCCAGGGTGATGCTGGCCTATAGCAGGCCAGGTCCAAGGCCAAAGAGCATCAGAAATCCATCTCTCTTCTCTCGCTCTCTCTCCCCTTTCCCTACACTCTCTCTCTCTCCCGCCTTCTCTCTCTCTCCCATCTCTCCTTATCGCATACAGTACATACGGCCCCAGGAACTCTGTACTATGTCTTTGCAGCTTTGTGTTCCAAGAGGGTGGGAGCTTCACACCCAAGGTATCTTTTCTTGCCCCAGAGGAGGATTTAGATCGGTCTTGTCTGCATCATGTGCCCATTGCGTGGACAAATGACCGTGACCATGGGGATCAACACTGTGACTGACTCAGCACGGGTTACATACTCACCCCCATTAACAAGAAGCAACAGTGTGTGTGATTAGCTCCCCAAGCCCACTAAACCCACAGATGTGGTCTCCAAAAGAAGAAGGGTGCTGCCTAAGATGAGCAAGGGGAAGCACTCATTACCATGACAAATGGAGAAAACATGGCGTTGCAACCCTGGACTCATTTACTAGGCTCAGGCTCGTAGGGAAAGCTGCAAATGCCTAAGTACCCAAACAGGATCCAAAAATGTCCACTTGGAGCTTGCTATTTCCTTACTCCAAAGTTTTCAATGGCATCTCCATGTACTATTTAAACATATTAATCTGCTTTGCTAGGAATCAAGCTACCCTCTACAATTTGAGTCAACCCTCCCGTTTTCTTGCCTGAATCATGCATTTCAAGTAAATCGTTTGATACTCTGCTCCATAAACAATCTTTGCACCTTCCCACCTCTGAGCTTTTCCTTGTGTGCTTTCCTCTGCTTCAAGTAACATTCCTGCTTCTCTACATATTCACCTCCCACCTGTTAGTGCCTCCCTTTGCTAGTTTATCTGAAGCCCCCTTAAATGACAGCTGGTCACCTCCGGCAGAGAGCAGCCCTAACTCCAGCCCCCGGTGTTCCCTAGTTCCTACTCCTCTCTTCCACCCCGCTGCTGAAATTCCACCGTGCCTGACAGCTTAGCCATCCCAGAGATAAGAGGATCTGTCCTTCTGGCCAATAACCTCCCCTCTCCCTTCTGAAGTCCCAAAGCACCACTTTATGCCACATGCTGATTTGTTGATTAAAAATGAGATGATGCATTTAAACATCCACACAGGACCACTTTCATTTCCAGTCATCATAAATGATAATCACCATTACTGTAATTGTAACAGATCTCAATTCCCCTGCTAAGCTGGACAAATATTTGTTGAATGAGAAAATAATTGGATGAATAGATGGAAACTAATGAAAATAGTGGATATGTTATTCTCATGTTGGACATCTTAGGATGGATACTTTGTATATTTTTTTAATTTAGACATATTTTTAAAAATTAAAATCCCTAAACATTTGAGAGGACTACTGCTAGGGGCTTCACCAATTCCTCAATTTGCTAACATCGCTCAATTTATCAATGGCATACTGTTTTTCCATGAAAAGCACTATGGTCTCTGTTTTTAAAAATGTTATTTATTTATTTGGCTGCATCAGATCTTAGTTGCGGCACAAGGGATCTTCGTTATGGCACACGGGATCTTTCATTGTGGTACGCGGGCTCTTCATTGCCACGTGTGGGCTCCAGAGCGCAGGGGCTCAGTAGTTGCAGCACGCGGTCTGTCTAGTTGTGGCACATGGGCTCTAGAATGCGTGGGCTCAGTAGTTGCCGCGCACATGGGCTTAGTTGCCCCACAGCATGTGGGATCTTAGTTCCCCGACCAGGGATTGAACCCGCGTCCCCTGCATTGGAAGGCAGATTCTTAACCACTGGACCAACAGAGAAGTCCCCTAATGTACCTTTTTTGATCCATTTTTCCCCAAAGTAAAACAATGTTTCTTGTTTCATGAGCGTTGCTGGTACAGGGCTAAGACAGCAGAGAGGAACAAAGCAAGGGGAGGTACCCATGCTGCTGGTGACCAGAGGTGTGTCTGGCTGGGTGAACTGCTCCTGTCCTACTTAACGGAATTCAACATATAAATCCAGGTCTCAAATTCCCATGGAGCCTCAGGTTCGGTGAAAAGTATTCAAAACCACAAATGTCACAGTCCTCAAATGCCAAGGGTCTACTATAACTGCAATGTGCCTGGCACAAGGATTGGATCTAGTAGATGTCCAAAACATATTTAACTAAGCAATTGTTCTGTTTAGACACTTCTGTGAAAGGGACAATTCACTGGTTTATATCTTGAGATATATATATATATAGAGAGAGAGAGAGAGAGAGATGTAGAGATAAAGATAGAGATGCACACACACAACACATATATATGTGTGTATAAAATTTTAAATATCATGTATATATGATTTTAAATGCTCTCTTACAAGTTGGATTTATTTTAAAACCTTCCATTGTAGTTGGGTTAAGGATGTGATCATCTTTTGCTTGCATACACAACTTCACCCCAGATCAGACAGAAAGGTAACAAAGCATTGTTAAGTCTATGTGGAAGGGTTTTAGCTACCACAAGAAAGCATGCAATATTTATTCAAGTGTCTGTATTTCCATTTCTGAATAGAGGGGAATTAATTTTCAGCCTCCTCAGATCATGAGCAGCTTTAGTTAAGAGTTTTGGAACAGGCTAGCTTTGATGAGACGAGCTGCATTAAGCACAGATGACCATCCAGGGAATTTACTAAGCTGGGATGGATTCATGCAAGCTGCCAGCACTAACTTTTTACAAACTCCTTCCCTGATAATAACAGGGGAGAGTAGACACGGACTTGAAATTTTTGGCAGTAAAATTAGCTTTAACATATGACTCATTTTTTTTCTTTCTAAACATACTAAGGGGGGAGGGGAAAGCAACCTAAAATAATTTAAGGCCTCTCTTAAAGGAAAAGCAGGCAATAGTTGGCTACACGTCAGCACGCCCCAATTATGTGTGACATCTTAGACCCAGGATCTACCCTCTGCTAAAGTATCATCGTGTCCGCATCACAAAGACTCTCCATGAGTCAAGATGACAAGATCCATTGTTATAAGGAAGTGAAATGACAATGGGACCAGATAGGCAAGAATGCCCATTATTATTCATAGCCTCCTGGGGAAAAACCAGCTCCACTGTAACCATTTCCTTTCCTGTATTCAAGTCCTTCTAATTCAGAAACTTAACAACATAAACAACATCAACTCAGGGAAAAGGCTGCATGTGTTGTGTATACTGTGTTGTCTGGAGTCTTGGTTTTTATTATTGGAGTAGAAGACAAGGCGTATGGGTTTAGGGTTAGGCTCCAGCTCTAAGGTATCATCTGTGCACACTTTTTTTTTTTTTTAAACATCTTTATTGGTGTATAATTGCTTTACAATGGTGTGCTAGTTTCTGCTGTACAATAAAGTGAATCAGCTATATGTATACATATATCCCCATATCCCCTCCCTCTTGAGCTTCCCTCTGTGCACACTTCTAAATCTCCTTGTGCCTCAGTCTCCTTATCTGTGCAACGGGGGTAATGACACCCACACTGCAGGTTATGTAAAGATTAACATGCATAATTATATGGAAACGTATCTCGGTGCCTGACACAAAGATAGTTGAGAAATAACAGGTTATAACCCTACAGAAGTTATTTGTAAACTATTTGACATGAAGACTCATTCTTGGTTATAACAAATATACTAGACGGCACCAAAAGTTCTAGCTGGAAAGTGAAAAGTTCTGGTAAATGGGTGATTTGGCACCTTGTAGATGGAAAACTGCAGCCGACTGCTACCTACTGTGGTGGAATTCAAGGTGGCCTCAGCCACACTGGCTTTGCCCACTGCTTACTACACACTGTGGAGACCAAAGAATTATTCATCCTGAGTTCATTCTTACCAATATTCTGAGGCAGTGGTATCTACTCCTGTGATGGAAATTCAGATGAAAGGTTTTATTTCTGTAAGCACACAGATCTAAAAAGGGTGGACTTGGAAACTTTATAAAATAAACTACTTAAGCTTCTCTTTATTTTGGTATTTTCTTGCCCTCAAAACAAATCCCACAGGACAGCCTCATTCCCCTTCCCTCCATTTTTTAGCAGGTGGGAGTTCTTTCAGTCTCTTCTTTGATTACACACACACTCATCTCTACACAAATACACAAAACCTAAAGAATACTAGAATATATGGTGTTCAGTATCACTAATCATCAGGGAAATGCAAACCAAAACCTCAAGGAGATATATCACCTCACATCTGCAAGAATGATTGTTATCAAGACGATGAGAGATAACAAGTGTCTGTGAGTATGTGGAGAAAAGAAAACACTGGTTTGCAGTTGGTGGGACTTTAAACGGGTTCATCCACTATGGAGAACAGTATGGAGGTTTCTTAAAAGATTCAAAACAGAACTACCAGACAATCCAGCAAACCCACTTCTGGGTGTATATACAAAGGAAGTCAAAACAGGTTATCAAAGAGATAAACGTACACCTACGTTCACTGCAGCATTATTCACAACAGCCAAGATATGGAATCAACCTAAGTGTTCATCAGTGGATGAACGGACACAGAAGATGTGGTACATTTGTACAACAGAATACTATTCAGCCACGAGAAAAGGAAATTCTGCCATTTGCAACAACCTGGGTAGACCTTGAGGACATTATGCTGAGTGAGATAAATCAGACAGAGAAAGACAAATACTGATTGAAATCCCTTATAAGTAGAATCTAAAAAAAAAAAAAAAAACCTCCAAAACACAGAGTGGACCAAGGGCTGGGGATGGAAGAAAAGCAAAGATATTGTTTAAGGGCACCTACTGGCAACTATTAGATAAATAAGTCCTGAACACCTAATCCACAGCATAGTGATGATAGACAACAAAACTGTATTGTAAACATTAAACTTGCTAAGAGACTAGATCTTAACTGTTCCCACCACTAGAAGAAATGATAATTATGTGATGACACAATAGAGATGTCAGCTAATGTTACCACACCAATCATATTGCAATACTATACATGTGTCAAAGCAACATGTTGCACACTTTAAACTTATACCACGTTATATGTCAATTATATCTCAATTTTTAAAAGTATATGAGAATATAAAAGCTTCTCTGATGTTGCAGCATTTTGCTGAATAGGAGCAGACAGTGTCAGGGTTCACCCCTGACCCCCACCCCACCCTCTGGGTCCTCACTCGCGGTGAGCATCCCTGAACCCCAGGGCCAGGAAAGAGCCCCCTGGGCCGGTTACAGGCTGCTCTGCCCCTACTCACACTCTCGGCCCCTCCCTGCTTGCCTTTGCCCACACAGCCTCATTCACCAGCCAGTTCCTCGCAACCGCTGACACCCAGGTCAGCACCACGGTCCTGTCTTCTCTTCCTGCACACAGCGGCCACTCACTCTGGCTTCCTCCTCCCCAGCGGGATGGCCTAAGCCTGCTCTGTGCTCAATCCCGGTGCCTCACGGGGCCATAAGACTTTTAGGAACACCTACCTTGGTTATGAGCCACCTTGGAATACCTACTGCTAAAGCAGTTATTGGATCTTGAATGCAATCTCAAAACAGTTACATCTGAATGACGTAGGAAGTAGAAAAGGCCCCTTCTACGCACAACCAAATGCCATCTTACGGTTCCTTACCAAGTGACTGGAATGTCAGGAATCTTTTTTTTTTTTTGGTGGGGGCGGGGGGGTGAGTCATGCTGCTTCTGCAGAGTACCCCCATTAACACGTACTCCACAAGGGCTCAGGGACACCCAGCTCTTTGCCTGGATTCTATATTTTTTTCTGATTCTAGAACCTTCTGGCCAGCTGTGCCCTCTCCCCCACGTGATGTCCAACCAGTCTGGTCCCTGCCCTCCCTAGGCTCACCCTCATCAGCAATGCCCCACACAACCACTCAGTCCCGGCTCTGTACCCTCGGAAGCCTCTGTACCCTCTACCCTCAAGAAAGCTGCCGTATGAGTCATTTTTTCCTGGATTGTTCTATGCCTGGATTGACCTCTTTGTCTTCACTGGGGCCGGGAGAACTCACTCCTGTCCCAGCCTTCTTGAGTGAGGGATGCTTCCCTTACCCCACACTCCAAACTGGAGCAGGAAAGACAGTGACAGTCTGCCACCCCACCAGCACTACATCCAGACAACAGATCTCTACACTTTGCAGCTCTTGCCATCGGTTTGCCACCTCAAGATACTTCTTCACACCCCCAGCATCTATGAGCTCGTAACATCCTCCCCCATGTTTCTGGAGGGCTGGCTCACAATCCTCCTCTTTGCTCTGCTTGCCCCACTCCCACCTCCCATCATCTTGGACAATTTCAAAATCCTTGTTAAGAACCTGTCTAATATCTTGGCTTCAATCACCTGAAATCTCTAGTTTAACACTATTCTATTACAAGGCTCTTCAACCATGTACAAATAAAACTTTACCTTGGAGCTTCTAGCTAGGCTGAACTACATGACCTTCAATCTCTCTAATGCCCATCTCTCTTTCCAACTTTCTGTCTTTTCAGTTCACCTCTTTTTCACACCCACTGACCTTGCTGTATGAACACAATTCTACCTCTAGTCCCAGGGCACCTTTATGTTTCCACCGAGTCAACTTTCTTTCCTTTCTTATGTGAGCAGAACCTCAGAATCAACCATGCCTCTTGCAGTCATCAACATCCCAAGATGCCTGCATCCTCTTGGTCACCTGCCATGATCAACAATACCACTCTTGCTGCCCATCGGCCACCCCTCAGTGGCCCATAATATCAATCACCAGAGTATAAACGTGCTGATCAACTCCACTGCATGAGCCCTCCACCCTCATCCACCCTCATGAGCCCTTAAGACCTCTGCTCACCATCTGTTTATCCATCTTCGGTTAATTCCCAAACTCATCCCTTCAGTGTCCCTTTCAAAGTGTTTCCACACTCATTTTTTACTCTCTGCTGAGTTTGCTTCATCCATCGCTTGCTTCTTCCAGTCCATTTTCAGAAGTTCATCTGTTCACTCATGGCCTCTGCTTTTCTTCCTACTGACCCTTTATTAATTAATTGTTCTTTCTCTTACATGTTCAGCCTTCCATCTTTTCTAATGAGGCCAAAGCTGAGTTCATCACCTCCATCAACCTGCTTATCCCTCTGCACATCCTACCCCCACTGATATTCCCATTACAATGATCACACAAGTTAGAAAATGTATCTTCAACTCTGTCATCTCCCTGTTTGTTCAGCCTGTGGCCAAGACTGCTAGCTTGCAAAACCCACAATCCCCCTCTTCCTGGACACACAGTTAGACTACATTTCCCACACTCCATGGATGTTAAATATAGTTGTATGAAGGAGCTGTAGCTAATGGAGTGTGGATGGAAGTGATGTGTGTCAGCCCTTGGCCTGGAAACTTCCCACGCAAGTTCCTCCATACTATGGTAACTTTAGGCTACATGAAATTGAAATGATCCCCAGATGCGCCTTGGAAGCCACATGTTGAAGACAGCAGAGTCTCTGTTAGTAGAAACCCTCAAATGCCATTGTGGATAAGGGCAGCCTCTCCAAACTGCTCATCCACCCAGGACTGTGACATGAGCAAGAAATAATCTACTGTGTGGGAACCATGGTATACTTTGAAGTCATACTGAGTTACCTATAATAACTAATACATTCCCAATTGTCAAGCACTGTTGGTTCCACTTGTACAGCATCTTTAGGATCAGTCCCTCCCTCCTAGACCCACTATCACCACTGCGGGTTTCGGCCTTGATCTTTTCTGTCACAAGGTCTATCACAGTGGCCTCTGAGTGCTCTCCCTGCCATCCATGTCTTGACTCTGACATCAATCCCAGCATTAAGAATAAAGTTTCTAAAACAAAAATCTGCTACTTCATCCTGCACCTCTAGAAGCCTTTCATGTTCACAGAATAAATCTCATACTGCATAGCATGGCACACAAGGTTGCACATGGACCTGCCCCAGACTATCTTCAGACATCCATTTACTTTGGGGCAAATGCAAATGGACTGTCCGTCACTTTTGCCTTTACAAATGCCATTCTTCGTAGCCTTAACTATAAGAAAAGAATTAACTATTAGAAAAGAGAATTTTCATTTGTATGACACTTGTTTTTCTTCCCTTTTACACCTGCCATTGTGGACTGGTTCTGAGGTAGGAAATAGATGGGTCCCTGGACTGGACAGCTTGTTTTTGTCAAGCGAAGTAAAATTGAAGCTTTGCTCTCACCCAGACACACCAAGGACAAAGCTGGTGGCAGAAGCTGAGCTCTGCTGAAGTAAAGAGATAAGATGACCACTCCTGAGGTCAAGGAAAACTTCCCTGTCTGCACATGAGCCCGAGGGCTCCTTGAGGGTCAAAAAGGGAGGGGGAGCCACCCCATAATAAGTGTGGACACGCACCCTCAGTCCTCTGAGGTGGGATCTATCTTAGCAAAAAGTTGCGCACACATCTTGGGGAGGGTCCTAGGACCAATCAGGTGTGAAAAAGAAACAAGATAATTAGGGACTTCCCTGGTAGTCCAGTGGTAAAGAATCCACCTTCCAATGCAGGGGATGCGGGTTTGATCCCTGGTCGAGGAACTAAGATCCCACATGGTGCGGGGCAAGTAAGCCCATGTGCCACAACTATTGAGCTCGTGCACCTCGAGGAGAGGGCCCGTCTGTAATTCCAGAATCTCATTTTCCACATTAATACTGTAGAGCCCATTTCCATGGTAGAATCGCAGACTATCGACTCCAGTCTACAGACAGCCACCACCACTGAGCTCAAAGATACCAGTGTCTCCATCACTAGTGCACCCTCTGTTAAAGAAGTGGCCTCTGGCCCTCCTAGGTACAAAGTCAGTAAATTTTCAAGTCTTACATTGTAAATCCATTCCAACCCCCTGAGCGTTCCAAGAAAGTTTAGGTATCTCTGCTTTGTTACTGTAGGCCACTGACATGACCAGGCTTCACAGAGGTATTCACGTAAATATTAGAACCAGCTCCAGATAGCCTTGCCAAAGTATTAAATTTGAATTCACAAATAAAGTACACTAAAGGAATGTGACAGCTGCCTGCCACTTGTGATATGCGATTTCCTTTCCCTATAAAGGACACCGTCAGGATAATTGGTAGACTTCGTTTTTTGTGGGTTTTTTGTTTTAATTTTATATTGGAGTATAGTTGATTAACAATGTTGTGTTAGGTTCCGGTGTACAGCAAAGTGACTTTGAATAAGGTTAATATATTAGCTAAAATATTACATTAATGTTAATTTCTTCATTTTGATAATTTTACTGAAGTTGTATGACAATGTTTTTGATTTTAGGAAATATACATTGAAGTATTTATGGTTAAAAGGCAAATGATCTCTAACTTACTCTCGAATAGTTCAGAATAAACAGTATGTATGTAGGCATGATGGGGAGAGGAGAGAGAAAGGAAGGAAGGAAGAGGTAAAGGAAGGGAGGAAGGAAATGGGGAGCAGGGGTAAAGCAAATGTGGGAAAATATTAACACTGGGGAATATGAAGTTTCTTTGTATCATTTTTCAACTTTCTTAAGTCTGAAATTACGTCAAAATAAAAGATTTTAAATGTTCCGGTCAAAAACAAAATAGGAGAGAGCCCACGTGCCGCAAACTACAGAGCCCACACGCCCTGGAGCCTGCGTGCCACAACTAGAGTAAGAAAAACCACGCGTCGTACAGAGAAAGATCCTGCACGCCTCAACAAAGATCCCATGTGCCGCAACTAAGATCTGACGCAGCCAAAAAAAATAAGGAAAATAAATAAATTAAATATTAAAAAAAAAAGAAACAAGATAATTAGCCAAAGGTAAACAAAGACCCAGAAGGACCCTCCTGTATAAGTGCTTTCAATCACCTCTTTCCTGCACTCCTCATTCAGGACGCCTGCACTCCTCTCCAGCTGCGTATTTCTGCCCAGCTTCTGACTTAAAAAAATAAACCGTTTCTCTGTGTGCTCTCCCATACGTTGTGCTGTGTCTCCTATGATAAACTTTGTACCTGTTTTTACAGATTTTGCCTCCTTGAAATATTCTTGCTTTCAAACAGGGGAGAGAGCCAGGGCCACTTTGCTTCTAGCCTCTAGGCCCTGGTGGTCTAGTGGCTAGGATTCCTGATTTTCATCCGGGCTACCCAGGTTCAGTTCCTGGTCAGGGAACTAAGATCTCTCTTCAGGACTGCTCACTGCTGTCTCTCTGAGATCAGTTCTAGGTGGAGGATTGAGACAGCCATCACCCCTTTTCAGTAGATGCTTGCTAGATAGAGCTTGGCTTCCAGCCTCTCTCTTAGGCCCTTTACCCTGCTGGTCTTCAGATGAAATGCAAGCTGCCCCCAAGGCATTTCCCGCTGTGAGAAGCAGGGCTGGGGGGACCCTGAGGTCATGGCCACTCTAGAGCCTACTCTTCACTCCTGAGCATCTGTCTCCAAATGCTTCATTCCTTCTCTGCAGCTAGCAGCCACCCATTTCCTCCTTTGAAAGATAATGCCAAAAGAGAAAGAATTAGGCTAAGAGAAAGAAGACACAATTTATAAGAGTCTTTCCTTGTGTATCTCTTGTTCCTTCTACTTAAGACATCGTTACCCATGATTTGTGCGTTGACACCCTCTAGATGTGGGAAAGCCCTGTATATAGGAAGGAAATAGACACTTTGATGGATGTCTTCTTGTTTTTCTGTCATTCACTTAATAACATATCTTATTCCAAACCATAATAGCAAGTAGTTTTTAGATTGCATCTTGCAGGGGAGAAAATATGTTAGGAATGGTCTTTCTCTGCATACTCTTTTCTTTGGTACCGTTTAGGAGGAAAGATATTCACTGATTTACTTGCGAGCTGAGGTGGAGGGTGCCCTTGGATAGACTGTGGGGGCGGGGCGGGCACCAATCTGACTGTGGTTCATTTGTCTGAAATGCAAACATGGTCATTTCCTATGAAATAAGCTGACCCTGCAAACAATTTCCATCCAGGTGTAACATTTTGTACGGACCTCGAAGATCTTTGATGTGTTTCCTTACAGGTATTTTTCCACTGTGAAGCGTCCTAAATTCCTTAGAACTTCCAAGGGTCAGAGTGAAATGTCAGTGGTCCTGCCTTCTGGTATTCTGTCTTCCTCCTCCAATTCATGTAGTCGTCAGGCACCACTAAGTGTACCAGGGGCAGTGTACCAGACATATTAGGGTGAACTGGGGCGCAGGCTCTGCATTCAAATAGCTGCACGTCGTGAGGAAGGTGGATTATGCAAATAGAGTTAACAATCGATGTATAGATAGCATCGCATCGGGCAGGGGCCTTAGAACACAAGCTCAGGAGAACACAAGGACAGGGGCATGAACTCCAAGCTGTGCACTGAAGGATGAGTAGGAGTATCTGGGCAAACAGAGTAGGCAAAGGATAGCCCAAGCCGAGGGGAGATGACGTGCACTGCGACATGTCATACCAGAGGCTGCCATGCCCGGAGATATGCACGTACCTCCAAGACCACGAACTGACAGAAGTGGCAGAGGGAAAGAAAGAATACTTTAAAAATAAAAAAAGGACAGAGACTTTTATTCTGAGAACAGTACATTTAGCAAGCACTGTATGTCTTACATTGTATGCAAGCATCTTACTTTTTTTTTTTTTTTGCGGTACACGGGCCTCTCACTGTTGTGGCCTCTCCCATTGCAGAGCACAGGCTCCGGACGCACAGGCTCAGCGGCCACGGCTCACGGGCCCAGCCGCTCTGCGGCATGTGGGATCTTCCCGGACCGGGGCACGAACCTGCGTCCCCCGTATCGGCAGGCGGACCCTCCAACCACTGCGGCACCAGGGAAGCCCCAAGCACCTTACTATTGATAGAACTTCACTGACTAATCTGAAGTTGATTTAATTTTTTAAATTAATTTATTCATTTTGGGCCTCACCCCGCAGCTTGCGGGATCTCAGTTCCCCGACCAGAGATTGAATCCAGGCCACGGCCGGAAAAGCCCGGAATCCTAACCACTAGGCCACCAGAGAACTCCCCCTGATTTTAAAGATATGTATGGATCCCAGACAGCAAACCTCAGTTCAGAAGTGAGAGTGCTGTGCCCGTCTACTTGATATATGTGTTCCCAGCACATATATAAGATACTGTGGTGAGTTCTGCATCAAGGCTGCATAGCACAGTGGCTAGGGACACGGTTTCAGTAGCATAGGTTTAAATTCTGGCACCCCAGGTACTAGCCAGGTGAGTGCACCTAAACTCTCTCCATCTCAGTTTCCTCATCTATGATTTGGAGATTACCATGGCACCTACCTCACTGGGTTATCATCAAGAGTAAAAAAGCTAATTTATTAAGCACCTACAAAATACCCTGGAATATAGGAAAGAACTGTATACTTTCTAAACGTATTAGTTTGTTAACTAAATAAACTAGATTTTATTGGAAAGCTTATCAAGAAATGATCCCTGCCTTCAGAACCTGAGAATAAGAGTTATAACCTGATTCTAAAGGACAGCAACTAGCTATTCACAAACCTGAGCCGTGAAAACCGGGCTGTACCTCCGAATCAAATCAGCTTGCTGAAATGAACCCTGAGATTACTGCTGCTGTTGGAAACTGCTGATTTGGGGAAGCTGGTAAAAGTTGGTCCTCTCTAGACTAATCTTCATTCACAGCAAAGAGCAGCAATTCTGAGATTTTACTTTGAGTAGGAAAGAAAGGACGAGTAGAGGGAGTTAAATTTCCTCCCTGGTCACAGACTATTTTCTGTGTAGGGACGAAAACCATTTTAAACGTCCTCAATTTCAAATTCTTCCTCTTTTTCCGTTCTTCTCCTCACTCATGAGGTATTGATCACAAACTTTACAGTTCTTTTAGTTTAAAGGACAAATTTTAATGCAGAGTAAAAATCGACTGGTATTTAGAGTTGCTATTTGTTAGTTTGAATGTTAAGTAAATTTTTTAGAAATTAAAAAGCTCTTTTTCTTCTCTGACCCCTTGAGCCAGGTAAAAACAAGGATAAAAAAATTTTTTTTTTAAAAGCTGACTTCTTTTAGTCAGTACTTGGTCTCACAAAAACACTGACTATTTGCTGGTGTTAACATTTTCTGTCATCGCATCAGCCATGTGGAGGCTTTGACTGATTCTAGGAAAACAGCAGGATGGGGGCAGGGTGTTAATTTCCTTGAACAAATCTGGTTGACCCACACCCTAAAAGGAGGTTCCAGGGCACATGCAAGCCTCCTGCTGTCACTGAAAAGGCTCCATCCAGCCTCAACAGACACTGTTTCCTAGGGTCCTGGGGAGACCTTGCTGGGCGGAGTCTGGCACCAGTCTCAGTGTGCCCGACATCCAGGGAAAGGGCATTCCAGGGTTTCCCCTTCATCCCATTGGTTTGGTGTGGACGGAGCTTTTTTTCTTTATGTTCCATCAACAGAGGGAAGAGGTGGGAATAATCATGTCAAAAATAAAAGATATTACAACCACTGCTTCCTTCTCAAATTGGGTCCCGACAAGGACTACCATTAAAAAAAAAAGTCAAGTTTTCAGCCTGGTGGCCAAAGACCCATATAGGTAGAATCTGAATATATAATCTAATCATCATCAGTTTTAGCTGGTTACATTAAGAAGAAATTATATGCACTCTTTAACCCAAATTAAAAGGTTATGCGGAGTTATAGCAAATAAGCTTTGAACTTCAGACCTCATACAAATCAGAGATTCTTACCTCCTTCTTGCCAGGAGTTGTGTTTAAACCTCCCTGCCTCCTCTGAGCCTACAATTATGCCCTCCTTCAACCTCTTCAGTAACAAGCTCTCAAGGCTACCCTTTCAAAGGGCAATCGCTTACAAACCACAGAGGTTACACAGCCCTTGGACTAAAGGATACTGTTAAATATGACTTTGATTTAGTGGCTCTGATTTTATCTTTTGTACTGTGCAAGGAAAAAAAAAAGCAGTAATGTTTTATCAGCAGCTACATGGTAAGCACATTGTACACTTCAATTAGATTCCCTTTATCTAGCACATCCTTCCTTAAGTGAACTGCTGCCTCGTGTTTCTCCCGTTCCCCAGGCAGGCACACGCAGCCCATGTTGAGGGTTCTAAGATGCTTTATTAAACAGAAAATTAATATAATGCTATTGTGTCGGCTGGCAGCTTCTTGAGAGTAAAAGACTTTGCAATATTTTATTATCAGAACCAAATTCCAGCTTCTGGGAACAGACAACCTAGAGACTTTAATATCCATGCTTTCCCAGGAGAAAATTGCATAAGCCCCAATGTGAAGCTTTGGCTACAACCACATGGAGCCAAAACAACAAGTGATTATATGAATTAAGCCAAACACCTGGCTCTTTCCTAACCAAGCATAAAACTGGTCTTCATATGGTGTATAAACTGATGGGAGTTGGAGGATTTGTGTAGATTTCATTTGTTTACTCAATAAATGTTTAAATGAACCCCTTCTATGCCCAGCACTGTAGGTCCTGGAGAGAGGGGAATGAGCCATGCTCTGGACTTCAAGGAACTCACTGTTTAGTAAGGAGAAAAACAGGAAACAAAAGAATTATAATACCATATGTGGCGGTTGCTGTTGTCATTATCATTTACCCAATATTCAATACTTTCTCTCATTTTCCTTACTAACAGATGCCACTTGTGTTTGGGTTGGTGATGTGCCCAACTCTATACTCACTTTATCAGTTTCCTTTGTAGCTAGGAGTAGGCTGGTAACACAATTCTGGACAACAAAATATAAGCTGATGTCGAATGGAATATTCTGGGATAGCTTTTGCCTGCTTGAATAAAGAGGACAGACATGGCCAGTGCTGCACTAATTTCCACCTTTTGCATTGAACATAGATGTGATGCCTGGTGCAGCAGCAGCCATCTTGAAACCATGAGGTAACAAGCATGCAAATGAGAGCTAATGCTCAAAGCATGGAAAATAGAAGGACAGAAAAGTCCTGGCTTCCTGATGACAACACTGAGATCCTGAGTCAATGCCAGATACCACCCAAACCTGGATGTTTTGTTAAATAAGAGACATCAAAGAAACACTTTTTTTTTTTTTTTTACTTAAGCCATTCTTCATCCAGTTTTCTGTTAATGTATAGCTGTATTCCTAATAAAGACTGGCATAAAAGCTGAAGATGTATACAGGTTACAGAGGAAGGTATGAGTAACTATTCTTGAGTTGGGAAAGGTCAAGGAAGATCATACATCCTCCTTGGGAGGACATACTTCTTCCATGGAATGACATTTAGATCAATTTCAGTGGAAGCACAAAAGTTCCCTTGAGGGGGTGTGGTGTCCAATGGAGAAATGCAGACTAGACTGAGGGACCAGCACATGTAAGGCTGGGTAGCACGAAAAAGCAAGCATGCTGGGGAACCAGAGCGGTTCAACATGAAGGAAGCATGGGTTTGGGGAAGAGAAAGTGTGGAAGTGATGGTATATGAAGATGGAGACATATGCACATGGGAGCTAGACTGTAAGGGGCTTTGAAAGCAGATTAGGAAACCAATAAAGGTTTTAAACAGGTGAGCGATGTGAGTTTGAAAGATAACTCGCTTCCATGGAAACATGAAAGAGAAAGGGGTGGGGGTTGGGAAGGTGGCTTGAGAAAGATCAGTTTGAATATAATTTTATAATTATCCAGAACTATTTAAATCCTGGAGCCAATGAGCGGTTTTTATAGTATGTGGGAGAGAAACAATATTCGTATTCCAAGCCCGGCGCATACGCTATCTTATTTAATCTTTCCGTAACCCACTGGGTTGGGCGTGATATATCCTTTTTACAGATGAGAAGACTAAATGTATGGAGCTTAAGTAGTTGCCCGGGTTCTCACAACTATGGATAGGAGGTCTAGTTCCTAAGGCCACGTGGGTCTGGTGTACCACCCTGCCTGACACCCCCCGGCTCCTACGTGACAAGGGAATTTGCCCCCAACTGGATGGGGGGTTACAGATCCCCAACACAGGGACCCAGAGATCACAAACATGGTGACCTGGAAACCAATCTCCTGACCCTAAGAAGTATCAACCAGAGGAAGGACACGGGTGGACTGATCTTGTCGGCATGGTCCAGGCGTACATCAGCTCTGCCAAAAACAGATCTGCAGGGAAATCCCTCTTGATAAGAATTCCCTAAATCTGTGGGAACCAGAATCATTGTCTTCAAGCTTGTCCAAGATAGATCACCTCGAGACATTTATTTATTTAATATATACATATTTTTATTTTATTTATGTTTGGCTGTGTTGGGTCCTCATTGCTGCCCGCGGGCTTTCTCTACTTGCAGCGAACAGGGGCTACTCTTCGCTGTGGTGCACAGGCTTCTCATTACGGTGGCTTCTCTTGTTGCGAAGACGGGCTCTAGGCGTACAGGCTTCAGTAGTTGTGGCGCACGGGCTTAGTTGCTCCATGGCCATGTGGGATCTTCCCGGATCAGGGCTCGAGCCCGTGTCCCCTGCATTGGCAGGCGGATTCTTAACAACTGCGCTACCAGGGAAGCCCTCAAGACATTTTTTTAAATGGTACTACTCATAACAAACCCTTTAAGAGTAACTTTTCCCAGTTGCCAGGCACTGTTCTAAGTGTCTTACATACATTATTTCATTTAATCAACAACAGCAACACGTGGGAAAACCTCCAAAGCAGGGTTTTTATGTTGCGCATTAAACCGCGTAGAGGCTGCCAATATGGAGTGGTACCTACCGGGGGAAGGGAGGGAGCTGCCTGCCACCTGCTCCCTGCTATTTAAAACCTCTGCAATGGGGATCAAAATGTGTATTCCTTCAGGGCAGAGCCTCCAGAGAGAGGAACACAGTGGCTGAGCCGGGCTGAAGGGAGAAAAGGAAAACAGCCAGCATTTATCAGGACATATTATAAGACTGAACCGGAGATGGGTCCTTTGAAAGCCCATACAAAATTGACTGCACAGTACCCACCCCTGAGCTAATGCTATCAAGAGGGCTGTTTAATGGCGTTACCCAGAAGAGTCATGGCAGTTTTGCTCCTGCCCAGCGAGGAAATCCATTTTCACTTAGGACATCAACCAGGAAGTTCCACAGCCAGGCAAATGGAATAAAGCATGGATCTCATGGCCCCACGTGGGCAGCACACAGGTGATAATTCTGATTGCGAACATTTATCGAGTACGTATACATGCCAGGCACAGCCCAAAGCACTGTACATTTGTTACCGCGTTTGATCCATATGAGGTGAAAATGCCATCTCCGGTTTATTGGTGAGGAGAGGGAGACAGAGGGTTTCAGTAACTTGACCAAGTTTATCCAGCCACTGAGCCGGGGGTTGGGGGGGGCTACAAAATACAAGATACAGAGTGGTCAGATCCACGAGAAGGGAGGCAGAGCTAATAAACTGTAAGGTCCATTCTTGGAGTGGTTAATAGGAGTCATATCAAGTCCAATGATGGCCAGTAAGGCACTGGCACAAGCCAAACGGACTGGATGCTGGCCGTGGGCACCCACCAGAGCTGGTAGGTGTTGAATGGCTGAACGTGTGCCCAGGTGATGAGCAGGCAGCCAGCATCAGGCCAAGTATTTCGGAAGGAAGCCAAGTTTCCCAACAAGCGCACAATAAAGATCTAGCTCTTGGAGCAAACACTGAACAAGTGTTTAAATGAAGACTAAACGTCTTTACCAGGCTTTATTTTATTTCATGGTGCTCACTAATTCTTTCAGTCAATCAGTAAGCATTTGTTGAGCACCCACTGTATACCAGGCATGGCTGTAAATGCCTAGAATACAACTGCGAATAAGAGGAGACAAAAATCCCTGCCCTCATGGAGTTTACATTCTAGTAAAGAGAGAGAGAGAGACATTAACCAAGAAAAAGCAATAACTAGGTAAACTATACTAGAAGATGATGTGTGTTATAGAAAATAAAATAGGGACAGGTGGATTGGGAGTGATGGGACTAGGGCCAGGGCCCCAATGAAAAGGTAACATTTGAGCGACACTTAATGAAGGTGAAGGGCTTCCAATCCAGGCGTTGGAAACAGCCAATTCACAGACCCTAAGTGAAAGCAGTGTTTGGGCTTCATGGGGGAAGAGAGGAGAATCCAGCAACACCAGTGGCAGGAATAAAAGCCAGTGAACATGGCGTCCTGGAGTCTAGGGGATGGGGCTCATGTCCCAGCTCTACCAGGTTCTGAGCAAGTTCTTCACCTTTCTGAGTCTTACTTTCCTCATCTGTAAAATGGGAATAACAACTGTAGCTGCCTCACAGGTTCTCACGAGGATTAAATGTGACAATATGCAGAAAGCGCTTAGCACCCTCGTGCGGGGCAGAGAGTGAGCCCTCAGCGACGTCAGCTCCACCGTGGCCTCTCCCCTCAGCACCTAACCCCATATTTGCACTTCCGTGGTCACCTGTTGCCCCCACTTTACCTGAGGGGCAAGGGCTGTGTCGTACTTAACTCTGAATCTCCAGACCCTCAATCAGGATGTGGCACGGGGTAAGCCCAGGGTGTAGGGGGGTGTGGAAGAGGGGACTGAAGATGACCCAGCAGGGAAACGGCAGGTAGAATTGTAACTCCAGTATTTAATAATGCAAGTTATTGGCTGTTGCATTGAGCAATATAAACACTCTCTAAAGATGAGAGTTGGGTCAGGTGTTCCAGACCTCAGCCTGGCGGGGGAGGTGTAGCCAGGGACGTGGAAGAACCACCGAAAACAGACACTGACTGGAAGGGAAGCAAGTGAACCAGGCCTGTGAGGCCCTTTACGGCTCTTGGACAGAGGTATAATTTGTGAGGGGTCCAGGGTCACTGCCATCCATAAAGCAGGAGAAGTTGGAGCCTACTTCTCCTCTGCAGTGTGCCGCCCGAGTCTCAGTGCCAGGGTCTGCCCAGCGCGACTTGCTACAGCTTCGCATCACTGCACAGAGATGGGTGTTAATGAGCTGGAATTCAGCTCATGCCTCGTTCATGGGATTTCTCTATTGCCAGTGACAAAAACAGGTACTTTTTTTTTCCCCGTGGAAACCTGAATCTGTGCTTTTCATGTATCTCTGTCCTCAAATAGCCTGGGAACAATGGGCTTGTGTGTTACCTGAAGAACAGAACAGGAAGAGGAGCGAAGGAAAATCTATACTCAGTGGGAGGCTGGACCCACACCCACGACGGGGACATGGCTTGTGCACAGGCTCCCGGGCACCACGCTCGGGCAGGAGGTGCCGCAGGAGCTGCCATTAATTCCCGAGCCTCTCCTGCAGCCAATTTTAGTCCAACTCCTTGATTTAATTACACTCCCACGTACAATAGGAAGCTTGCATTCTCTTATACGCAATGAATATTAAGCTGATAGACCTGTAATTTCCTCCGCCAGGCGCACTCCCATTTTTGCATATTGATGCCACATTTATTTTCTAATTTTCCATCCTCCTGGTCCTGTGCTCACCACCTTATCCCCATAATAATTTCTCTCAGCAAGCACGTACATCCTCCTTCGCTCTCTCCTCCGACCTCACCCAGATGGCGAGCAGCACACACTTGAGCAATCTGAGCCCCCCTTTACACCTGTCACAGCAGTGGAGCGAGGTCTGGGCTCTGGGCTCTAATTGGAGGCCACATGGCTATAAATGGTCAAGGACAGTCAGTAAAGAACAGAGCTGCAGGTGGGGTTCTGAGGGTGAATGGGGAGATGGGAGACATGTGCACATGCTCACAGACATAAGAGCTAGCCTTCCTCAGGACGGCCTCCCTCCATAAGGTGTCCGGTAACTTTAAGGTATTCAGGGGACAGCAACATCTTGCCAGGGAGGAAATAGGAATAAAAGTCAGGAGCAGGTTCTGGTGTCCAGCAAAATTCAGCCTGGCTCCCACGTGTCCTCTCCTGACAACGGTTTGTAATTTCGTAAGTTCCCTTGGTGTCTTGGTCAGTACAGCCTGCTGTAACAAAGCACCACAGAGTGGGCGGCTTACAAACAACAGATGTTTATTTCTCACCGTTCTGGAGGCCTGGAGGGCATGCTTCCTGGTTCACAGAGGGCTGCTTCTCACTGAGTCCTCATATGGTGGAAGGGGATGGAATGGGAGCTCTCTAGAATCTCTTCTATAAGGGTACTAATTCCATTCATGAGAGCTCCATCCTCATGACCTAATCACCTCCCAAAGGACCCACCTCCAGATACCATCACATTGGGGATTAGGTTTCAACATGTGAATTTTGGGGGAGGAGGGCACATTCAGTCCATAGCACTTGGCTTTAGTCTTCTGTAGTAGCCTCCCTATCATTTCTCTGGAACCCTGTCTCAGGGGCAGCTCACTCTAGGCTCCATCCAATTTGGTCTCAGGCTCCCAAACCTATGCGTGTTCTCTGATTCCATTTGAACACCCCCCGCCAGTTTTGACCTTGCTTTGTCCAATTCCTGGGTCTGTTCTCACCCCAAACCTTCCTCTAGCACCACCACAGGCTCTGACTCTTCCTTCCTTCCCCAGGAACATTTCAGGGGTCTGCCGTGCCAAGTACTGGGCTAGACCCTGGTTGAATGGGCACTTGGACTCTGGCTTCAGGCTCATGCTCCAGCCAAGCCCTAGGTCCCCTGCTATCCGCAAGGAACCTCTCCACCAAAGACAGGCAGAAGAAAAGAAAGGACGTTCAGAACTATTCAGTGCAGGCAGCTTTGCCTGCATCTCCCAATAGTTTGCCTTTGTGTTGAACCATTTGGACACTTCTAACCTGCTTGGTCCTCAAAGAAATTCTTCATTCATTGGCCCTGTGGAGGTTGATGACCAGATGAGCTGCCTGCTTACTCTTCCATATAGGACACTGGATAACACTGTCAGAGGCTCCCTTCCTTTGAGGGGATGAGTGACACCATGCACATCCTCCCATGAATCACAGTTCTCATCCACACAAGTCATTCCTTGAAACGACTGGGGAACAGAAGGGGAGCAAGCCCCATGGATATCAGACTCTCCATGGAGACCTGTTTCAGTCCCCATCAACACCTTCTGATACGTACCCTTACTGACACTCACTGACAGACAACTGCTGTTTACATCTGCGAAGTTTAATAAGAAACTTAAATGGACATTTTCATAGAGATGCATCCCTCTGGAGGAAATACAGATACACTTTGGAAACCACATGAACTGTGGATGGCTTAGCCTACTTAAATGTTTAACCTTAACTTGAGTGCCATGTGCTAAACGCATAGTGCATTATTTCATTTCCTCTTCACTAGAGCCCTTCAAGGTAACTACTGTTTTCACTTTTATTTCATAGATTAGGAAACTGGGGTTCATAAATGGTGAAGGATCTGCCCAGGTCCCACTGGCACTAAGTGGCAGGATGGAGATTCAAACTCAGAAGTCTTTATCCCAAAGCCTATGTTCTTAACCACTTGCAGAAAAGACATCCAGGTGTGATCAGGTGATGGTACAGACTGCCCACTCATCTCTCAGGACAGTGCATGGCAGAGCCAGCAAAATTTGGAGTTGGACTCAGTTTGAAGACAAAAATCTCCATTTTATTAGGCTTTCCAGAGGTCCTAACAACAGATGACCAAGTCCACAGGGCCAGCAGTTAAGCCAACGGCCCCTTATTCTTTGGGGACGGGGAGCTTCACAAAAGCCTTCCTGCGCATCAGCAGTCATCTCGTTCTCTCTCTTAGAGGCAAGGGTCCAAGGGAAGCCATTCTCCCACCTGGGGCCACGTAGGGCACCTAGAACTGATCAGAGACTAGGATAATCTTAAAGCCAAAGTCACTCAGTTAGGCAGCCTGGGGTCGACCTTCACTCTAAGAAGAAGCCCGTCAACCAGCCAGCAGAATTCTTGTTACTGGACACAGCGACTTTTTTCACCAGTTCTAACAAGTTCTTACTCACTGATTGCCCTTCTACAGACTGAATGTAAATACTGTCTTTCTATTATTAGTCTTTGTTTAGACAAACTAGGAGTTGCAGTTTAGGTTGAGGCTGGCTTCCTTTACACGCTCACCCTGAGCACACTCCGGCCACCCCGGTTAGACTGAAAGACACGCCGGGCTAACGGGATTTTCTGGTGGCCCCAAATCGCCTTAGTGACACATTTATAAAGGCTCTTGCAATAGGTTGCGTCTGCAGCTGACTAATTCCGTCCATTATGTGTTGCTTCATATGGGTTCCATTTGGAAGAAGATCTTTCCCTCTGTGATCCTCAATTATCTCCCTGATAAAATGGGGATCATTACTTAGGATGATGATGATGGTGATGATGATGAAGATGATGATGATAAGTGACCTGTATCATAGGACTGCTGTGAAGATAATCAAAGGAACGTATGTGAAAATGTAAACTGTCAAGTGCCCAACTGCAGCAGATGTATCTAACAGACTATATGATAAAATAGAGCAAACACTGAACCGGGAGTTAGATTTCATGCTATTTCCGAGGCTGGGCACATCACTTAACATTTCAGTGAAATGTTCTCCCACCTGCGAAATGCAAGCCACGACCCTTGCCTTTCCCACTAGCAGAACTATGATGGGACCCGCGTGAGCATTCTGGAAGGTCATTTGTAAACTGTAACATGGTGCGCAGGCATACAGGACAGCCAAATTCACCACGGAGGTTTCTTACGTGAAGAAATCATATGGCAAATCCTTTTGTAAAGCAAATAATCTCCTGCTCACATATGCCTCGTAAGTCCAAAACACACTTAGATTTCAATTTTAAACTTCATACTGAAGTGAACTTTACTCAATGGCTGTTTGATAAATGAGTGAATGAGTGAATGAATGACTGAATGATGCCAGGTATAATGAAGAGATGGCTCTCTTCTTATATCACCAACTCCACATGAAGTTTTTTTTTCCATTTTTTTTTACTGAAGTATAGTTGATTTATAATGTGCTAATTTCTGCTGTACAGCAAAGTGACTCAGTTGTACACATTCTTTTTTTAATATTCTTTTCCATTATGGTTTATCCCAGGAGATTGGATATATATATAGTTCCCTGTGCTTTACAGTAGGACCTCGTTGTTTATCTATTCTAAATATGATAGTTTGCATCTACCAACCCCAAACTTCCAGTCCATCCATCTCCCTCCCCTCTGGCCCTTGGCAACCACAAGTCTGTTCTCTACATCTGTGAGTCTGTTTCTGTTCCACATGATGTTTTTCAATTCCTCCGTATAATTAGCTTCGTGAACCACCAAGCAGCGTAAATCTTTATTGGTACTAAGAGTATCTGAATTATTGAAAAATCACTCTTACTACAAAGTTTTATTAAGAAATGTGACTCATACAGTGTTTCTGTTAATCGAACATCAAGTGAAGGCAATACACCCAGATGCAGAGAACTCACCAGGTGAGCAGTAGAGACTTGGCTTCTGCACCCAGCCTCACAGCTGTCCTGGGTCTCTGTCCCCACCCAGTGCCCTGAGCTCTGACAGCTGTAAGGAAGACCCTGCCAGCTTCTCTTGTGGTCAAGCTGCCATCTCTTTTCTCCACCCACGGCAAGCCCTGTCCTTCAACGTCCGGGCTGCAGTCTCTTCACACCCCATTCAAAACCACACAGTAAACAAACAAACAAAACAAAAAACACACAGTAGCTGGTTCCTGCTTACTCTGCCAGCAGGAGAGGAAGCCATACCTGTCTGATTTCCTGGGTGCCTGGTACTGTGCTTGCTTTGCCTTAGGGCGTTCTTCCTGTCCTTTACCCCACAAGGACATCCTTCCTTCTCAGCCCCTGAACCCCACACCTTGTGTATGACACCTCTATATTACAGGATGCTATTCTCAAGTGCATTTTCTGGCCCTTCCCTAATACTGTAAAAAATTAATCGACTGGAGATTTGTGTCCAGTTCTCAAAGAACTTCCCTTAAAAAGCTGCAATAGGAGAAAGCCTAGTTCAATGGTAAAAATGATGACTAGCTTGGATGATGACCAATTCAGATAATTGGCCAGAGACCTCTAATCCTGCTGGCATCCCTCTGTCACTTAGCAGGGAACCAGCTGATCATTCCATCAATACATTTATTTTGTCAGCTGTCACTGTGTGGCGCCCACACGTCTCAGCTGGGTAACTTAGGCTGAGAAATGGAAACTTGACAATATCAGAATCATTTCATCCCTATCACGTGCCTTTCTTGTCAGTGGGTTTCAATGCATTTCTGCCTGGCTTGGCAAACCTAAGCCATGATCTTGCTTTTAGCTGCTGGGTCCCTTTAATTATTACTACCAATTCCAACCAGCTTGAGTCAGTGCGTTTCCAAACTACATTAATTCAGTAAGTTCCACCCACAAGATTTCTATTTATTCTGTCCCACATCCACCTTTATAAACACACACACACACACACACACACACACACACACACACACACACACACACTCTTATCCATTATCACTTTGAACTGGTTATTTCTTCTCAGCAGCAAACACATGTATGTACATGCATTGATTGATTTTCATGCACAGTTTTTCTTTAGAGTAACTTTACTCCTGTCGAAGGAAAGTACTAGATTCTTGATAATGTTAAATAACTAAACTATTGCCTATTCAACCTTGAGTCCTTCCCATCGGGCACTATTAAGTTCACAGGCTATCAGTCATCATTTTGAGATGTGAAGCAAAAAAAACTCCAAAAAATGGTTCTCAGAGAAAAGCTACCTCTTATTTTTTTATAACCCCCAAAATGAAATGAGGACATCAGACATCTCATGAGAAAGTGATCATGAAATAGCCTGTCCCACCCATCAGGACTAGGGATGCACTGCTGGCCTCCTCCCTTTATGGGGCCCTTGCCGGCTGGTCTCCAGGTAAACAGTGCTTCTGAGCATTGCACCTAAAGTGATTTTGCTCTGATGTCGAAGGCTGGGCACCCAGGTGTGGAAGGGGGATGAATGTGAGTTTTCAAGTCAGGTCTGCATTCAAACCAAGCCCTGGAACCTGTGATCATGGATAAGCTTTATCATCTGTATAACAGGAATGATAATAGGGTTGTCAGCTGGGTTCAAGTTAAGTCATGCACACACGCAAAGGCCCAGAACAGAGCCTGTTACTTTGTAGCACCTCAAAGGTATATGCTACACCTGCTGCTGCTACTGTTCTACCCCAGCTCAGCCATTACCCACGTATATAAACTGTAATACTTCTTATTTTGAAACAATCCTTGGACTCCTCACCCCTCTCAAAGAACAACGACAAATAGTGTAGAGATGCTACTAGCTAACTCCCAATATATATCACCCTCTTCTTTAATAACATAATCATGATTTCCCACAAGCTATATTGTCAGCCACTTGGAAGAGTACATTCCACAGCCTCCCTTGCATCTACGTGCAGACACGACCAAGTTCTGGACAATAAGATAGAAGTAAAAGCCATGCAAAATTAAAAAAAATGTGTTTTTTAATTTCAGGAAATATCTTTAAAAGAAGGAGGCATTCCCTCTTTCCTTCTACTTCGTCCACCTTGTTACCTGGAACATTTATGTGACGACTGGTGCTCTAGCAGCCATCTTGGGTTATGAGCAGCGGTCCCCAAATTTTTTGGCACCAGGAATAGGTTTCGTAGAAGAAAATTCTTCCACGGACTGGGGCGGGGTGGGGGGATAGTCCAGGCGGTAATGCGAGCGATGGGGTGCCGCACATGAAGCTTCACACGCTCGCCCGCCGCTCACCTCCTGCTGTGCTGCCCGGTTCACAGTAACAGGCCTCGGACCAGTACGGGACCGTGGCCCGGGGGTTGGGGACCCCTGATTATGAGGACAAGCCCATACCCCATACCCCATAGCCTAGCAATGCAGAGTACGAGGACTCTGGTTCTCTGACATCTTCTTATAATGGCTTTACCATTCATGGGCCACTTATTCCTGGACTTCTTTTATATGAGAAATAAATCCATTTTTACCTTATGTAAACCATCAAGTTATTGGGGGGTTTCCTGTTATAAACAGGCAAATGAACTCATGTGCCTGATTTCTGTCCTCCCCATCAGCTCAAGGGCCAGTTGGGCTCCGACTATTTCTTCTCCTCTTCCTTCATTTCAAAGAGTCTAAGGTCCAAGGATAGACGTTTCCATTCGCTGAGTTTAGATCAGGTGCCTGACCTTTCTCCATCAGGGATGAGGGACACTGAATTGGAGGAAGGAGCCTCCAGAGACTTCTGGACTGACTGACCACACCTTCACGAGGTGAAGGTAATGTCCCAAAGGGAAATGAGGGCGCCGCTGACACAGGTCCACCACCAAACCTTCTCTTCTTCATTCTCCCACTGAGCAGCTTGTCACTTCTGAGACCGTGGCAGGAGCAGTAATTAGTGTGTTTGTGACTGAGTGCCAACATCTCTGCCTTCCCAAAAGGGACGAACAATGCTTTCATCATGGGGTGACTCTAGGGGTGGGACAACGAGGCACGTATTTGTGGCACAGAAGAAGGTTAGAGGCTTCTTTGTTCCAACATTTATCGTAAGTCTCCTAATGCCAGGCCTATTCTAGACACTGAGGACACAAGGATGCAGAGTTAGCTGTCCTGCCTGGTACCCACAGCCTCGAGGGAGATGCACAAGTTGACAGATAAGTGTGTGATACACGCCAAGGTAGAGACCTGGCTGGGAGTTCACAGGAGTGCACAGAGAGGCATGTAACCCAGGCTGGGGGGAACTGGGGAGGAGGAGGGGGGATTATTTCCACAGTGAGTTCAACTTCGAAGCAGAATACGAGTTGGGGTAAGCAGAGGGCTGAGCAGGCTGGAGGCAGTGGAGGCGGGGAAAGCAGAGTGGGTCTGGGGAAGCACAGGTTACACCTCTGGTCTTACTGGAGCCCAGAGTGTGAGGGGATGTCATGGGCCACGGGGAGTTGCCTCATGGGATATGGAGCAGAGACCGGAATTTATTCTGTAACCAAGGGAAAGCCATTGCAGCATCACAATCACGAGGAGCAACATGATGAAATATGCATTTTAGAATGATTAGAATGATGACTCAGTGTGGAAAATGGATGGCAGAGGAGGGGGCCAGAATCAAGCCCCAGTAACTGACCAATCAGGAGCCTGCTGAAATAATATAATCAAAAAGTAACGGAGGGGCTTCCCTGGTGGCACAGTGGTTGACAGTCTGCCTGCCGATGCAGGGGACACGGGTTCGTGCCCCAGTCCGGGAAGATCCCACATGCCGCGGAGCGGCTGGGCCCGTGAGCCATGGCCGCTGGGCCTGCGCGTCCGGAGCCTGTGCTCCGCAACGGGAGAGGCCACAACAGTTAGAGGCCCGTGTACCGATAAAAAAAAAAAAAAAAAAAAGTAACGGTACCCTGAACTGAGAAGAACACCACTTTACAGATAGAAGTGCAGCAATGTTCTTCTCCCAGCCAGCTCTTTCTGTTCCCCCAGTGAAAGCCAAAAACAAAATGCTAAATGACAGGCATGTCTGCATGTATTCAGGGGAACAGAAGCCAAGTGTCCAGATTGCTGGGACCCCACTTGGTACTCTAGCGGAGCATCCCAAAATTAGCACATGCTCAGTGCTTCTTTAGACCGTCTCTCTGGAATGTCAATGTTTTCCAACAAGCCCATCCTCTGTCAGGGGCTGGAAAAGTGACCAATCAGAATGGTGTTGTGGGTTATACCAGTATTTTGAATGAATGAGAGAGGGAATGAATGAATATAAGAATTCAGCAATTAATTGCATTTCTGAATCAGGGCCACTCTGGTTTCCACAGTAAAACTTCAGGGTGAGGAGATTTTTGGCCATTTCCCATTTCTGCCTCTCTTTCTTAAGTACTTCTTAAAAGGACAAGAAAGTGTTATTGAACCATCCCTACCTCTCCACTCCATGGAAAGAATTGAGCAATTATCCTCCATCAGAAACAGTATCCAGGATGGGGATGAGACAACGTATAGCCTGGAATTTTAAATGATCTTAGAGTCTTTTACTGACAACCAGGCAGATAATTGGGGAAATGTAGTTCTGTAAATGCAGAATAAGAGTTAAGCAGATAGAAAACATATGGAACCTGAATTATCAAACACCTTGTTGACTCTGTGAAAAGTCTCACTGAGCTGTTGGTCTGCACTTGGGAGCCCTGGGAGAAGTAGATTGTTTCCAGGTATGGTATGTGTCCTGGTGGGAGTGAATTCAGCAAAGGAGACAATGTGCCATGTGCCTAGCTAGTCAGTGCTTTTATTTATGCTGAATTGTCCGTAATGAGTTTCTTCCCTTTCCATTCTGCCTCTTAACCTCTTGAAAGAAGACAAGGAAAGTTTCTAGGGTAAATCAACATTCAGGATTATCAAGCAGATGCTGATCTACCTCTCATATTCAGAGAATTCTAAGACCATTCACCAGCGCCTCACTTTCCCTTCCACTGTGATCAAACGCATTCATTAGCACTTTGGGGCCTGGGGACCCTGAGATGCCCCAGAAAATTTCCAGGGGCCTTCCTGCCACCCTAAGGACACACAGTGTTTGATCACACAAAATGATAGCACAGACTAATAATGTTCAGGCAGAAAGTACCTATGGACCACCTCAGACCCATGAGGATAGCCACTATAAAAATGAAAATGAATAAAAACAGAAAATAGCAAGTGTTGGTAAGGACGTAGGGAAATGGGAACCATTGTGCACTCTTGGTGGAAATGTAAAATGGTGCAGCCACTGTGGAAAACAGTATTGTGGCATCTTAAAAATGTTTAAATAGAACTATTGTTCTATATGATCCAGCAATGCCACTTCTGGGTACATATTCAAAAGAATTGAAACCAGAGTCTCTAAGAGTTATTTGTACACCCATATTCATAGCAGCATTCTTCACAATAGCTGAAAGGTAGAAGCAACCCAAATGTCCACTGATGGATGAATATGTAAGCAAAATGTGGTATATATGTATACAATGGAGTATTATTCAGCCTTAAGAAGGAAGGAAATTATGACACCTGCTACCACACGGATGAACCTGGAGGACATTATGTTAAGTGAAATAAGCCCATCACAAAAAGACAAATACTATAGGATTCCACTTAGATGAGAAACCTAGAGTAGTCAAAAATTCATAGAGACAGAAAGTAGAATGGTGGTTGCCAGGGGCTGAGGGGAGCAGGGAATGGGGAGTTAGTGCTTAATGGGTATAGAGTTTCAGTTTTACAAGATGAAAAGAGCTCTGGAGATGGATAATGGTGATGGTTGCACAAAAATGTGAACATATGTAATACCACTGAGCTGAACTGTACACATAAAAATGGTCAGGATGATAAGTTACGTGTATTTCACCACAATTTTAAAAAAATTAAAAAGCATCTACGGGCCTGGGAGAAGAGGTACCAGAGTCAATGCAAAGCACGTCACTGCACTGTGACTCTTTTTAAACCTAAGGGGCATGTGTCTTCTCCTTGCCCTCTCAATCCCTCCCTTCCTCTCTCTACCCTGCTGACTTTGGACATGCAGAGACCATCCGGTGTCCTCAGAGCTTGGGAGCCCTCTGCTCTACCCCCTCCCCCACCACTAAGGTCACTGTCACCAAGACTTCAGCCACCCTCCTAGTTCACAATGAGCCCCAAATCGAAACTCCAGATTCCTCCTTTCCGCCAAGTTTCAGACCCACATTTTCACTTGCCCACTGGAAAGGTCTCCCTGCAGGTCCCACAGAGAACTCATTCTCTCCCCAGACACACCTCCTTCTGAGTTCTGACCTTAGTTAATAGTATTACTTCTTCAGCAGGGTCCTGGGACTCTTTCTTGAACCATCCCTACCTGCCTGCCTCTCCTTTTCTCAGCTCCCAGGCATCATCCTTTCGTTTCTATCACCAAAATGTTGACTCTTCCCTCCATCAGCCCCTTCCAAGTGCCCTGGCCACCCTGTGTCACATCCTAACTGATCCCTCAACTTTCTCTATTCTCTAAATTCCTACGTTCCGTTTTCTACACACCTTTTTAAAAACATAGATGTGACAATTCACTCTCCTGCTGAGAAACTTTCCCAAGGCTCCCCATTGCTTATAAGAGAAACCACCTCCAATGTCCCAAGGCAGAGTGAGGCAGTTTCAAATAGCTCAGGAACTTTGACAATTTCTGGTCTAACCACTTGTGACATGAAGGCTGTGGTCATTTAGGAAGAAGGCAGCTGTGGGAAGCAGAATTCTTAAGATGACACCCCAAGATTCCTGCCCCATGATTATTAAATCAAACATGAATTGAGTGACTGCTGTGAAGGGATTTTGCTGATGTAATTAAAATCCCAAATTAACTAAACTTGAAGTACAGAGATGATCTGGGTGGGCCTGACCCAACCAGGTGAACCCTTAAAAGAGGGAGCTTTTTCTGTAGCAGAAGAGGGAGTCAGAGAGAATCAAATCGAGGGAAGGATTCAACGTGCTGTTCTGGCTTTGAAGATGGAGGAGCCACGTGCAAGACCAGAGACCAGCCTCTTGCAATGCAGAGTGACCCACCCCCCCTAAACTCTGCCAACAACTGAACGAGCCTGGAAGCAGCATCTTCTTTAGACCCTCCATGCAAAAGCCCAGCCTGAGCAACACCTCCATTTCAGCCTTGTGAGACCCCAGGCAGAGCACCCACCCAAGCTCACCCACATATCTACCTAAAGTACCGCAGGCTAATGGATGTGTCTGGTTTGAAGCAGCTAGTTTGTGGCAATGTGTTACACAGCAATAGGAAATGAATACAGCCCCTCTCTGCATGTCTCATGATGGGGGCGGAGAGGGCTTCCCGGAGGGCAGGATGTGCTGAGCAGACAATTCCCTAAGTAGCTGTTCCACCCACCAACCCACTTTAAACAGTTCCATGGACCTCTATCTGTCCTTCATTACTTTCTCTGCCCTCCATCAGATTCACTTGGAACTTCATGGACTTTTCAAAAACAAGCATTAAAATTGTAATTACTTTTATCCTAATCTAGATATTTGTCAGATTGCCAAAGTCTAATATATCATCATCTTTCTCACACATCCTTGTATAAGGTTGTAATAAGCTTCACAAATTAATATCAACTCCTCCCACTACCTCCATCCCCCATTTCTCTCCTCTCTCTCTCCCTCTCTCTCTCTCTCTCTCTCTCTCTCACACACACACACACACACACACACTTACTGCATGATCGCATTATGCCTTTATCTCTTAACTGGAAGGAAATAAATGGCCATTTTCAATAAGAAAATAAGAGCATTCACCCTTAACCAGTACCCACACTGTCCGTTAATTCTGATTTCTGAACGTGAACTATGGAATCACTTAGAGCAATATCTGAATCCCAGATGCCTCATTTAGTGGCTAAATGACATCTCTCGGTCTCAGTTTTATCATCTGTCAAATGCATACAATAATATCACCTACCTCATAGCATTCCTATGAGGATTAATTTAAATAATGCTCTTGGAGTCCTGAGCAACTACCTGGCGTGAAGTCTGTACTCAGCAAATGGGGCCATTACTGTCGCAAAGGAGAGGAAAACGTGATCCTTTAAAAGTAAGGGCATTAGAACCAGCTCAGGCTCACTCAAGGCCAGGTGCCCACGGTAGTTTGGTTTGGTTAGGGTTTTGAGTTTAGCCCGGTCTAACTAATTCTCTCCCTGACTCTGAGTCCATCTTTCTGCCATGGAAACATTACCAAGAAACTTCCCCCTACTCATTTTTGAGTTACCTGCAGACACTTGGTTGATGAGGAACAGAGTAAGGAGTGCAGATAGGAGCCAGCACAGCACCTCTTCTGTCTGGTGCGTTCCACAGTGAAGCCCAGGATCCTGGGTGCTAGAAGCACGCAGCAAATACACCTGCACCCATCAGGAGGTGCTCCTCTGGGCTGTGACTGCTGTATCCATGGTGGATGTCAGAATGGATTACCGAAAACGTCAACAACAAATCAGCGGAGACTAAATGGACACAAAGAAGTGCTCTCCATCTGAGTGTTCAAAAGAAAGAGCTCAAGGGGCTTCCCTGGTGGCGCAGTGGTTGAGAGTCCGCCTGCCGATGCAGGGGACGCGGGTTCGTGCCCCGGTCTGGGAGGATCCCGCGTGCCGTGGAGCGGCTGGGCCCGTGAGCCGTGGCCGCTGGGCCTGTGCGTCCGGAGCCTGTGCTCCGCAGCAGGAGAGGCCACAGCGGTGAGAGGCCCGCGTACCGCAAAAAAAAAAAGAAAAAAGAAAGAGCTCAAGAACACAGAAAATGCAGTAGAGCTTGCCATGGTACGGGGGGGCCCTTGCTACCAACAGCTCTTGGGACCTGGGCAGAGTCCAAGGCATACTGTGGTCCCAAGTGTTCTTAGCCTGGCAATGAAACTGACCTGCTTAATATCATACTCATTACCTCACTTTTGTTACTTTGATTTTTCGTACTGGAGTCTAATCAAGGGAACTTTGTGAAGGAGGGCTGTTATATAATTTTCAAGGATTTGGAAGAATTTAGAGCTACCTTTCAAATTCAGGTCCTGGGTATGTTATATTAATAACATTATTAAACTCTCTGATTCCAGTCTGCTCTTTGAAACATGAGAACAAGGGACTCCCCATGGAGCTGTCAAGATCAAGCGAGAACACATACAAACGGCACCTAGCGCGCTGCCTTTGACACAATACGGTAGGTGCTTGCCAAGTGATACCAGCTTGTAGGACTGCATTTCACACTGGATGAAAACTTCCCCCATTATAAGATTCTCCGATGTCTTATAGGCAAGTGTGTGGACAGGTTTTGAGTAGATAAACCCCTGAACTCTCACTGGACCCACTAGTGGATTCCAAAACAAACCTGATCTGGAACTTTCAGTTGGGTTAGAATGGTGGGAAATGCATGCTGCCTTCATTGAAGGAAAGGGGGAAGGGACGGAGAAAATGAGTAAATGGGAATGCTTTATTCTACAGACAAGCTGAAAAGTGGTTTTAGGGCATGAGAATTACCCAGACATGCACAGCGTTCTACCATCCTGTAAGGACAAAATAAGATGACTGAATGTGCCCACACCACTAAGAAAGGGAATCCAGCAACCTTGTCAACTCACTGGTCTAACCAGTCCTCCCCCTTTGTACAGACTCCTTTGTACATGTGCTACTGAGAAAGCCTGCTACAGGAGGGCAGGGTCTGAAGGAGAACACCTGGGGGCATTGCCTCTCCTGGAAATTAAGTGCTCCAAAGGGAGCAGGCAGATACAGTCCATCTCAGACAGGAGGTCTCTACCTGGGGTTTGTAATCATAATTTTGGATGGAGGGGAAAGAAGTACATCTTTAGTTTTCCCTTTACCTCTAACTGAAATCTAGCATTTCCTTCAATTATGGATGCAGACAACAAACTGCAGTAGAATTGGCATTACTTGTGACTTTACTCCTGATAAAAATCAGATATTTACATATCACATCATGTCTGCTGCAGATATCACAAAATAGCAGTTATGCTCATCGTGACTTAAAATTAGGCTCACCACTAGAAAGCGTTACCCAAGGTGTTAATAAAAGAAACAGATCCATTACTATGTCACAAATTTGTTTTTGTAATATTGTGATACATAGTTTAAGCATAATTGGTTTCTCCTTTGACCTAAGTTATTTTACTTTATTCTTTAGAAATGGTTTTCTGGGAAGGGGTCTATAGGGCTCACCAGACTTCCAAGGGGCCCATGGCTTAAGTGGGGGTAATGAACCTGCTGCCTGAGCATTAGGACCCAGTGCTGTAGAATGTGTCCTGCCCATGAGAAAAAGGGATTCCTAAGGAAGAGTATACACTCTGCACCCTGGTGAGGAGGACAAGAAATCCTACAAGGGAAGGAATAAAAGGAACTGACTTGGTAGAGCACCCACTTCATGTCACATACTGTATTTTATTTAAATACGGTACTCCCTAAGAGCAAACGCACGAAGTGAGAACAATTTCCCCCAATTCACAGATGAGGAAACTGTGGCTCAGAGATATACAGTCACCCTGCTAGGAAGTGAAGGCACCAGGTACAACTCCAACCCAGGTCAGTTTGACTTTCTACTGTCTGACCATGGCAATGACAGTGAGACGAAACTGCTGGGCAAATGGAGAGTTCAATGCACCCAGCAGAGAAGAAGCCACCTTGGGTGGTCTCGGAGGTGTACCACCTAGAGTGCCCTTCATGAGAACCTGCTGTGAGGAATCCAGCTTCGGCACCTTCAGCTCCTTGACAGCATCTGCTCTGAGGACACACCCTCCCCAGCTACTCCCAGTGATTGAGGAGGGCTAGGCCATTCCTGCCTGCAAAGCAGGTCTCCTCCAATGGACAATCTGCCTGCAGTCCAAGGCTTCTCCTATTCAACTACATCCTCCTTCCTTCCCTCCATCCTTTCACAGGGGCCAGACTGGCAGTGCGGTGTGAAGGCCCTCCTGGCCTCTTCCTGCTCACTCTCCCCTTTACCCTTCACAGGTATTTCCTTCAATCAATTTCTGGGATGCCTATTTCCATCTTGATGTCTGCTTCTTGCAGGACCCAAATTAATGCAGCCCCCAAGTCTGGCAAAAGCTACAACCCTATCCCCCTCTGATGGGCAATCAAAGGAGAGTGTGTTTCTTATGACAGATTCATGGGCCAAAGAGGGACACCCAATCTCTCCTCCTAAGGACTGTCACCTGGGGAGTACATCATGGGAAAAGAAACACACGTGGCACGGGACAAGGCTGTTAAGGCTGAAAACAGGGTAACTATACCAAAAGTCAAGACAGTGGTTACACTGATGGAGAATATTTGGGGGAAGGGGGCATGAGGGTGATTTCTGGGGTGCTGGTAATGTTCTGTTTCTTGAGCTGGGTGCTGAATAAAGAGGTGTGCTCATTTGTTGACAATTCATGGAGAGGTTCACTTGTGATCAGTGCAGTTTTCTGTCCATCTATTCCTCATTAAACAGTTTTTTAAAAACTAGGTATATTTATAGTACTTAGCACCTCTCCCAGTGAGGTGGGATTTGAGGGGCTGCTCTCTGTATATATAGGATGCAATGTATTCATTGACTGGGGGGGGTGGGTACTCTGCACACGAGCTCCAGGGATCCCTGATGTGAACTTGGCTGTGGTCCTTAAAGAACCTTAAGGCTATTTATCTTGGGGTCCTGAGTTGCTAACAGAGGTTCTAGACTTATTGGATATAAATGCCCTTTATAGCCAAATGTCAGTTGAATAAATAAATGACTTACTTATGTCTTGACATTTTGGAGATGTCAGAAAGAGAAGAAATAGGGAGTTCTACAATCCTCGGTATTGCCTGCGACAGGATTCAGTGCTTGACTTTGAAAGCATGATGTGTAGCTCGCTGAGAAAATGAATCTTCCCCGGGTGGAGAAATGTGGATATATGTTTGACAAATCAATTCCTTTCTTGGAGGAGGAGAAGGGAGACTCCCACAGAGGTCGGGCAGCTAAATTACCAGAGGCAAAGCAGAGCAGCGGAGGTCTTGCAGAAGCAAGGAGGCCCCTCACGCTGACGGCTGCACAGGGACTGGCTGGCATCCCCTGGTCGGCTGGGCACTGCAGCGAGCCTCTGAAATTAATGACATCCTCACTTCCATGAGCAGGGCCAGCCTCCGCCTTCAGTCTCACCAGTTCAGAAACATCTCAAGGCTAAAAGGCATGCAGTGCTCTGCTAAACAGGAAAAGTGCCCCCACCGGATCACGGGAGCCCGGACAATGGCTGCCTTTCTCCTGTTCATTCTGCCAACCCTCTGCCCCGGGGGCCCCCTGCCTCTAGTGCCCACGACTGAGGTCATTTACCTCTTCTTTTCAGGCAGAGGGAGCTAGCTTTGTGGTACCCAGGCAAGTTATAGAGAATATGGCTTCAGCTCAACAGCAGCACATGAGAGGCAGTGAACTGTAAGAGTTGAGAGCATGGGTTAAAAGTATCACTCTACCACTCAGCAGTATGACCATAGGCAAGATTGTGACCTCTCTGTGCCTCAATCTTCTCATCTATTAAAATAATTATTTGTTATAGTACTTACTTCAGAGAATTATGAGATTTTAATTAGTTAGTACATAGAGAGCACCGTAAAATAAAAAAAGTGCAATTGATAGACATCAGCTATTATTATCGCGGTAATCATTAGTGATGCCCACCAAATATTTCTTGCTCTCTGTATCCAGGTACCTGTCACATGGCAGATTGCCCCAGAAAGGTAAGCTATCCATGAGACTTGTTTTAGTCAATGAAATGTATCACGTGTCATTTCCAGACAGAAGCTTTAAAAACTGGTGTGCAGTTCACCATATTCATTTTTTCTTGGAAAACATGGCAACATGGAGATGAACCTTCCTTCTTTCTGAAGGCTTGAGTGGGGAAGATAAAAAGCCAAGCTCCCAGCCTACCTTAGGTAGACCTGTAGTATGAACAAGAAATACATCTCCACTGAAATGTCACATTTATTGGCCGCTTTGACCTCATCTTGTCTTTTCTACCTGAACAAAAAATGGTTCCTAAAAATGAGGTGCTGCCATTAACATGAACCTCAAGATGTGGCATTAATTTAGGATTCGGGGTGTCGGTCTATCGTAAGGAAATCATTATTGGAGGCTGGAAGGATGGCAAACTCTGATATGCATGGTTGAAGTCTGTGGTAAAACTGTCATCTGCTATAACCCAGAATACAGGTAATATTTGGTGGCTCTAGGGAAGTGAGTTACAAGACAAAAATCTGTGTGTTGATTGCAACTGGCCTCATTTGGCCAGGTGATACAAGAGGGTAGCTCAGCAAAGAAGCAGCCTTTGCCAGCAGAAATAAATAGAAATGCAGAGTCCCGAAATTCAGACACTTGTAGATTTAGAACAGTAAACATCAGAGGTAAACTTGAGAAGTACAAAAGCCAATGAAGCCTTTGCAGCAAGAATCAAATCAACAGTGTAGCCTCATACCCGTTGTTGATGCTTACGAATGTCCTTACAGCTATGCTTGGAACTCCGGCACCACACAGGGAAGCAGAAGAGCTTCTGCACCTGTGGTTCAGAGCGTGTGGACTCTCTGTGGCCCACGCCCAATTCTAAGACCCAGGGTCCTCCCAGTGTCCTGGCCCGTATCTGGTTCCCTGTCTTGTCTCACCTCCTGCCTCACAATTCCCAGTGCCCGTCTTTGCCCTCTGTCCAAAATTCCAGCTCTTTTAGCTCCCTGTCTTGCACCCCCGCCCGGTGCTTCTGGGGATCTTCTCCTGAGCCCTGGTCCTCATGATTCTGTCTCCACCAGCACCTGTCAGGCCCTTGAGACTCAGCAAACCTGACACTGTGAATACGGCCCTGACCAAACAATCCTGAATCTGTGACATTTGCTTTAACTCTCCAACACGCCCTGACTTTGCTGTCCTTCTGGGCTTCCTCTAGTGGTCTTACCCAAGGACTTGCCAGCTGACAAACCACGCTTGGGCATGGTTTGCACCAGCCCGGTGTTCCCCAGGAGCCCCACTTGGGACCTTACCTTTGTCTAAACTTGGTGCCCAAAGCTGAATTCCATAATCCAGATGGGATCTCACAGGGCAAAATGCAAATGGACCATCACCTCCCTTCCCTAACTCTTAACTCCTATGAATACAACCTGAGATTCCACTGGCTCTTTTCTTAGCTTTATGCCTTTCAATGAGCCTACCTACCTGCCCTTCAGCACAGAGCCAGCACCCCCAGGAACTTCTGCTCTTGGCATTGCGACTTTGTTGCACCCACATTCTGAACCCTTCCCTTCCTCGTTTATTGACTCTGCTTCCAGACTTCAGATTCCCTCTGCTCCTGGCCACAAAGCCTCTCCCTGAGCTCTTCTGCTATGACCTATGGCTCTATTTCCAGGCCACAAGTTTCACTTGTTCCTTGAATTATAGCTGCTTCCAGCAAATGAAACACCCCAGCCCAGGGCAATCTGGCCTATGGGACTATCATGAGATGATTCATGTGGTTGGCTTTCCCACTGAGCACACCCCAACTCAGAGGAAAGAAGTTGGACTCCTGCTGCATTGTAGGCTCAGAAGGCACTTTTGCTCAACAAAAGTGCCCAGGTGTTCTTCACATGAACAGCTTCCAAGATGCAAAGATCCCTTATCCTATGTCTGAACATTTCATTTGCTGTAACCACATATAATTTTAACAACTTATTTCAGAGCCATTGGCCACAAAATTGGATTAACTAAAATCCTTTGTTAACACACTGTCAACAGTAAGTACAAGTGGTCCTCTTCTGATTTATTTCATTAATATCTATTTATATGGCTACTCATTTATTTTTTTAAATATAGTGAAGTTTCACGAACCCGAAATTGAACCCCCAAAATGAGACAACTAAATACAACCTACATCTGCTTCTACGTTCCTTCCTGAGGCAACTGGTCTACAGCTAGTGCAAGAAAAGGAAACTTGCCAAACATGTTCTTGGTCAGTCCATGCTCACTTTACCTGGTCACTCCTTTCCTTTCTGATTATAAACGAATTGCCAGATGCCTGCCTGATCTGACCTTGGGCAACTTTGAACTTCTGCCCTCTCCTGAGCCCATTGTTAGCCCAGGGATCCTTGATATCTGGCCACTCAGTACCATGGGCCTGGGGCAGCATTACTTTGCAAGGCTCAGATTTGCCTTGCACACATTTAGGACTGACATCTATTCCATTCCCCCATGGCTTCCCTCCTGGTATTTGTTTCTTCCTATTTCCACAAAACATTAGTTTGCAAATGTCCCATTTTAGAATGCTTTTCGTCTTTAGAAAAACCCACAGTTCTGTTCTTTTGAATCTGGAAGTTAAAATGTAACGTCCATGTTCCTAGCCACATGAGAAACTACATCCTGTTGTGTCACCTCTGATATTAAGTCTGCCTGGCTCACACACCTGCACAATTGTCAATTGTCTCATTTTTTCTCCCAAAGACACCTTAACATCTGCTGGGCTTTCAGGCAACTCATTATAGGAATTCAGCACCTGGGTTGCCTGTGGAGTGTCTGCTCAGTTTTCCCTGGGGTTCCTAAGGGGCTCTATGCTCATCTATTCATCAGAGAATTGATACGGGCAAATCTCATAAATGTCAAAGGAAAGTGCATTCAAGATGCTTCCTTTGGTACATTTTAAGGGCAACAAAGCTCATTCTTAAAAGGCTTAAAGGCAATATATGAAGGGTAATACCATAGCAAGTGTTTACATGTAAAGAAAAGGAGGGCTTCCCTGGTGGCGCAGTGGTTGAGAGTCCGCCTGCCGATGCAGGAGACACGGGTTTGTGTCCCGGTCTGGGAGGATCCCGCATGCCGCGGAGCGGCTGGGCCCGTGAGCCATGGCCGCTGAGCCTGCACGTCCGGAGCCTGTGCTCCGCAACGGGAGAGGCCACAACAGTGAGAGGCCTGCGTACCGCAAAAAAAAAAAAAAGAAAAAGAAAAGGAAAGAGAGAGATAAAGAGAAAGAATGTGGGAGGAATAGAGACGGGGGAGAGAGAGAAAGGGGGGGAAGGGAGGGAGGAAGGAGGAAGGAAGAGAGATAGAGGAAGAGTAAGCTGTCCATTGAAATCTACTCATGAAACTTTCTAGACTTTGCAATGCAGAGCCATATGGCAGGCCTTGTGAAGAACACCCCAAGAGTATGAGGGTCCACTACTGTCATCAAGCTTACAGTCACATGGTGGGGCGGGGCCAGGAAACAAATCTTTTGAATTAATCAAAGGGCCATCAAAAGAGTGCAGAACCCTTGGATTGGTGAAACTACTCATTGGCTCGGCCCCATAAATATTAGCAGTTCTGTGTACAATAGAGGAATATGGGCCATAGATCACATTACACAGTTGGAATGTGATATCAATAAAATCTTATAACTGTTAATAAATTTTCATCATAGGCAAGTATTCTGAACAACAAAGTTATTGGCATATTATGCAGTTGGCCCAGAGTAAGCAGATGTTTCAATCTGAAATAGGTCAGTATGAAATCTTTTACAACATATTACCTTGTATAACAATAAAAATTCTTCTCTGATTTGTGATCACTGAACAAATATAATTTTAAAATAAGGGACTTCCCTGGTGGTCCAGTGGTAGAGAATCTGCCTTCCAATGCAGGGGACACAGGTTCGATTCCTGGTCAGGGAACTAAGATACCACATGCTGCGGGGCAACTAAGCCCACGCACCACAACTACAGAGCCTGTGCGCCTCAACTAGAGAGCCCACCTGCCACAACTACAGAGCCCACACGCTCTGGAGCCCACACCACAACTAGAGAGAGAAAAAACCCACACGCCACAACTAGAGAGAAGCCCGCACGCCGCAATGAAGATCCCGCGTGCCGCAACTAAGACCCAATGCAGCCAAAACTAAATAAGTAAATAAACAAATATTTTTTAAAAACCATAATTCTTAACTTTTAAAAACATAAATAAAATAAAACTTTTATGCTTTCCTCTGTGCAAACTGCCTACTTCTCACCCCCATCCAAAAAAACCCTCAAATCTTTCAGCTGAATTATTCCCAACTCTGTCATCCTACCATTAAGCAGCCATTAATCTGCAAATGTCCTCGCCTCTTTCAATTATCCAACATAAACTTGCACCCAAACTCAGAACCTCACACCCACAGAAGTAAGTCTACATAGAATTTTTAAAAGGAATTGGAACAATCCAATGCCATTAAGTGGTTTTGAAAATTGAGTGGATAAACCTATCAATCAACCAAAGAATTAAGAAATTAATGCAAGAGCTTGGAATCCGGTAGGAAAGAAGTGAGGCAATTTGAACTGGGCACACTATCAAATCCAACTTTCACCAGTAGGAGCAGAACGCTTCTTTTTATTTTTTTTAAAATAAATTTATTTATTTATTTATTTTTGGCTGCGTTGGGTCTTTGTTGGTGTGCACGGGCTTTCTCTAGTTGCGGCAAGTGGGGGCTACTCTTCGTTGCGGTGCGTGGGCTTCTCATTGCCGTGGCTTCGCTTGTTGCGGAGCATGGGCTCTAGGCACGGGGGCTTCAGTAGTTGTGGCATGTGGGCTCAGTAGCTGTGGCTTGCAGGCTGTAGAGCGCAGGCTCAGTAGTTGTGGCGCATGGGCTCAGTTGCTCCGCAGCATGCGGGATCTTCCCGGACAAGGGATCGAACCCGCGTCCCCTGAATCGGCAGGCGGATTCTCAACCACTGTGCCATTAGGGAAGTCCCTCCTTTTAATTTTGATTAAAAATTAAACTGTCGCCTGCCGATGCAGGGGACGCGGGTTTGTGCCCCGGTCAGGGAGTATCCCACATGCCGCAGAGTGGCTGGGCCCGTGAGTCATGGCCGCTGAGCCTGTGCGTACGGAGCCTGTGCTCCGCAACGGGACAGGCCGCAACAGTGAGAGGCCCGCGTACTGCAAAAAAAAAAAAAAAAAAATTAAACTGTCACCAGAACAGTTGTTCTTCAGTTCTACGTCATTTCCTCTTCTGCAGATGGAGAAAATGCTTTCTAGCGACACACTTATGGTGACCCCACGGAGTACAAGGTAAACAGACTGTGCTGCTGGTTTCAAGAAGTTGGCTTCTTGACATTCAGTGTGAAGGCAGGGAAACCCTCAGACAGCTATGGAATCAAATTATGTGTTAAGTGCAAATTTTAGTTTCCTGGATATGAAATACTCACTACTCTACATTTGAGGACTCACATGTGAGTCCTAGTATCTAGAAAGATGGCAAAATATAAGAATCATAAGATGCAATCTAATAGTGTGCTAGTTTTGAAGCATAATCTAATTATTCTATAATTTGTCATGTTTCTTTAAAAGGTTTGATAAACAGGCTTTTTTTTTTCCTATTCAAGTCTTCCTTCTTGTTCTCCTTCTTGTTCTAAACAGAAAGAACAATCCTGATGATTATGAATGAGAATACATAGTCTCTGGTGGGATCAAGGCTTCTAATTCTATTTCATCCCATTCATAAACCATCCTAGGTAAGCTATCGGTTGAATACGAGTCCTGAATTATTCAGTGGAAACTGCACTGAAATATCGTGTGAAATAAGGGAGAGCCTGTAATATGCATTTAGTGTTCTTCCAGGCTGCTGTCCTGTGTCCGGCCTTTCTAATCCTTCTCCCTACCCTCAACTCAGCAATTCCCTTCAGTGGCATAGATACATGCACACACACCCATTCTAAATAATCCCTTCCTTGTTTTACAACACAAGGAGGTCTCCTTTAACATACCTCATGCCCTAATAAAATCGTTTTTTAGAGCTATTTCTAAAATAAAGAGTTGCTTTCAAGGAATAATTATACACAGTACCTCATTAATTGGGACCCAGCCTCAATAATTTTACATACGTAAGAGTATAAAAATGCCGTAGCTGGTCCCTTATGGGCACAAATAATTTCTACTATTATCAAAGTCATCCTTCTATCCTGAGGGTATGGGTGGCCCATTTCTAAAGCAGGTGTGTTTAAAAGAGCTTGGTTTACATGCAACCAACTTAAAATGAATTAGCAAATGAAATCCAGGGATACCTTTGAGTAAGAAAGATGACTACAAATGGAGTGAGGATTGAAAACGTAAGATATGTTTGAATCCAACAAAGGTTAATGAAATGATTTTGCTCTGCACTTTCTGATGGAGTTCAATGAACAGATTTATGTCATATATGGGACAGTGGAAAGAGCAGGGAGATGATTTGCCCAGGGGAAGAGGTAGAGCTAAAAGGCCAGTGTTTGTGAGTCAAAGAAGGGGGAAGGTAGGAAGGAGGAAGAAGAAGACAGAGTTGAAAGAGAAAGGAGACAGAGAGAAGAAGAATCAGATCACTATTTTAAATATTTGTAGGAAATAACATATTAGAAAACAAATTGATGAAGCCCCAGAGAGCAAAATTCAGAGTAAGCATAACCGTTTCAAGGAGCAGATTTTTCAGCTCTCTACAAGAAAGCATTTCCTAGTCATCAGAGCTAAAATGAGATATGTTATAGGGTACTGGGCACCCCATCAGATGAATGATCCAAGTGGAGGCTAGTTCACCATCCTTCCTGGCTCTTCTCAAAGAGATTGCCCTAGAAACTCAGAGATTCTAAGACAATGTGATCACCTCAGTAGCACATGCCTATGATAAAATCCATAACACAAAGGAGATACAATCTCTTCTTGTTACCTTCAGTAGTTATGTTCTCTCAAGTCACCATGAATGATAAATCATTGCCCCTAGGGGAAATACAGGGCTGGGTTCCTGTGAGCCTCTGGTCACAACATTTTCGCCAACTAATCAATACATAACCTTGTTAATCCCAATCTCCTAATTTACCACTTCCCCCCACATTTCCCCTTTGGTAACCATAAGTTTGATTTTGAGATCTGTGGGTTTAACATACACACACTACTATACATAAAATAGATAACTAACAAGGACCTGTGTATATAGCACAGGGAACTCTACTCAGTATTCTGTAATAGCCTATATGGGAAAAGAATCTGAAAAAGAATGGATATATATTTATGCATAACTGATTCACTCTGCTGTATACCTGAAACTAACACAACATTGTAAATCAACTCTACTCCAATAAAAAAAAAAATTTTTAAATAAACAGTTTTTTATAAAAAATATATAACATTGTCTTAAGTGTGTTTCTGTTTAAAGACACCCTATTTAATATATAGAATTGATTCTTTAACATTGAACTCACAGCCAACAGCACTATCACTCATGCCTAAACAAGGCCTATCTAACACACATATTCTCTTCTTAAGGCACATCACAGCCTTCTCACACTTAGGACCACTAGACAGCTCTTCATCTCTATGCTCAAGAAGCCAGGGAAGTCACCCCCAAACAGGCAGAAAAATGCAACAACAACAACAAAAAAAGTGGCACTAGAGAGAGTGAAAAGGACACTTGCTTACAGCATGAGCTACAACAAGAAGGCAGAGTGTCACTTTGTTCAACCTCAGCTGGGGACGTATTGCGCAACTCGAATTTTTCACCTCTCTGCACATATCCGTGAATGACTGTGAGAGGTGCACAAGTATCGATTTTGGGGTTACAAATACATTTTAGCAAGTAGGTGAATTTGCAAATACAGAATCCACAAACAATGAGGATGAACTGAACTTGTAAGAGAGGGGAGCAATAATGGGCAAAGCGACCAGGACAGGGGCTCTGGACAGTCCAGAACTCGACTTCCAATTCTAAAACCTCCTGTTACACAGCAGGGCACAGTGGAGTTTGCACCTTTGCCTGGCCACAGCTGTCTACCCCCCGGTCACAGGCTGGGCAGGCAGCCCAAACTACAAAGGTTAAGTGGCTTTTCCGTCTGGTAACAGCTGAAACCTTCTATGAAAATCGGAAGAGCTGGTCTCAAATGACCCCCTTTGGGTGGACTTAAGACTTCCTTTTGGAGTCCTGCAAGCCAGTGGCCCTGACGTGGAGATGAGAATCAGTGCCAGAAGGGACTTGCTGGTCCCCTGAGTCCTCCCTGGTATACAGTCCTTTACACTTTCACAAAGAGGAATTATATCACTATCACGAAGATACACAATCGCTCTCCTGACCTGGACCCTGTTTATCTCTCCAGGCTCATCTTTTGCCATCCCTCATTTATACTGAGGTTTTGTTTTTTGTTTTCCTCCAGCTTCTTCAGTGAGTCAGGTTCTTTTCAAGAGCTTTCAATGATGTGTCTCGCTTTGCCCTTCTCCGCTCTCATCTCCTGAGTATCTCTTACTTCTTCAGGAATCAAGCATCATATACCAGCCAGGGGTCTTTTAGCTGAAGTCACAGAAACCCTGACTCAGCTGATTTAAATATAACAAAGATGTATTACATCTTAAAACAGGAAGTCTTTAGATAAGGGAGTTCTCAGGTTGGTGAATTCAGCTTCTCAACAATGTCATCAATGACCCTGCTTTGCCCATCTTTCTGCACCCCCATCCTTTGCCTATTTTGCTCCTTTGTGGTCGTAGATGACTGCTATGGTTCTAGGCAAAACACGAGGTCACAACAATATCCAGGGGAAGAAAAAGGCTCTCTCAGTCTCTGAGTGTCTCTCTTTAAGGGCAGGGAAATATTTCTCAGAATCCTCTATCAGACTTTCTCTCAATTCTCAGTGACCAGCATTGTGTAACAAACCCATGCCTAAATCCATCACAAGCAAGAGAGGGATTACCGTGATTGGATTAGTGAAGCGCAGATTACAGGAACAGAATTAAGTCTGCTAGAAAAGAGGATGGTGTCAGACTGGCAACCAGTACTATTTTCTACTATCCCCAACCCCCTGCATGTTGCTTAGGGAACCATGTGCTGCCACTGCTCCCAATTTTGCCCCCTCTTAGAAATCCGAATCCTCTATATTGTGATTGACAATCCACTTACATATCAACCCATTAATCTTAGAATTTCTTAAAGTTAGACATGATGGCTTATTCACTGTTACATCCTAGAACCTAGTACATACTTGGGGCTTAAGAATGAATGAATGAATACATCAATGACTGTATGGATGACAGCTACTGGGTACATGGGTAAACAATAACTTTCTAATGTAGCCATTCTTTCTCCCATTCTACACTTGGGAAAACTCCCCTTCAGAAAGAACAAAAGACTTTTCCATCACCATCATGGTATGGAGCAGAGCCAGAACTTAACTTCAGAGTTTCTGGCTCTAAACTGAATCCAACAGAAATGAGGAAAAGAAGGCCAGAGTATTAAATGGCCTTCCCAGCATCCCAGAGTAGTAGTGCTTGGAACTCTTTATATATATATATATATATATATATATATATATATATATATATATAATTTTATTAACATGTCCAAGGACCATTTAAAATTTTGAGTATAGACACACACATAATCCTAAGACTCTTCTTTTCCACCTGACTCAAATCTTACTCTGACTTCAGCTTTTTCATCCCGGAAACGTTTATATAGCAAATGGACTGAGATCTTTTGAGGATTCAGCTTGCAATCCCGACAAATTAAGGGCCCTGAAGAATCAATTATTTTTACTTATCTCCCAGGCTGAAGGGGAGAAAGCCCTACATTTCTGGAACTTTGGCTTTGAAACCTCTTGAAAGCATTACAGAAAAGCCAAGGGAATTAGACAATAAGAATTCTTTCAAAACAGTAGGATTTAAAGGATCTTATTACCTACTTTATAATCTTACCTTAAGGCTGTAGAAAGTATTAATTGGAGCAAAGACATCCAAAAGGGAACAGCTACTGTAAGTCATCTATATTGTTGAAGTCTGTCTTTATCTCTTTAATTTGTTATATTGCCTCACCCTTGGCATCTCTTTCAGATAAACCTATCCAACTCCTGACTCCCTGGTGTTTTTTTTGTTTTTTTTTTTTCTAGGCACAGACCGGAAAAATAAAAAGAGCTAGGCCAGGAGAATCAATGGCACTTTAAATCACATTTCCTGCCCTGTTCAGTGGTTGATCCCTTCAAGGAAAGTGGGTTGGAGAACAGAGCAGGCTCTAGGCAAGTAGAAAAACTCCAAGTATCTCTAGAGGTAGCTTACATGTGGCCCGAATCCCCAGCTTTCAGTTCTTACTAGAAATAATATACTGTTTCTCTATGGAAAGTGTGAAAGACTTTAAAATAGGTTGGAAACTGCTCAGATAAATAAAAGCAGGATGTGCTAATAGGATCCTGTCGTTCCTCACTGACTGTGCCTTGGGGACCAACTTCATCCCACTCATACATTTTTGTAGCAGGACTGGAAATACTTATCTTTTATTTGAAGTGATAATCTTTGGCAAAAAAAAAAAAAAAAGTCATAATCCCATAGAAAATGGCAGGGGAAAAGGGAGTTCTGATCTTCATAAAGGGAACAAAAAGCAAAATCAACCCTTATTTTAAGGAAAACGGGTCTTGGTATCATTTCCTCTCCCAATTTGTAAAAGGTTTCTGAGTGCATTAGGCTAGCACATAATTCCCTTTTTTCAGAAGTGCTACCTTTCTGAGGGCAATCTAGGGTACTGAAATATTCCTCAAATTGCAGTCCTTGTGTCAATCAAAAAATGCTGATTCCTGGGTGCCTCTCCCAGATCCTCTGACTCTGACGCTCTGAGCAATAGGGCCAAAAATCAGAAACGTTTGAGGCTCCTTGGGTGACTCTTAGGCATTCTAAAGTTTGAAGACCACAGGCATGGTAAATGAATTCATGGGTTTCGGAGTCAGAAAGAACAGGATTTGAAGGCTGAAAGCTTAAAAAAGGAGAAATCAACTAGTATGCGGGAAGGAAACACATTTCATTTTTATTGCTTTAACTAAAACAAGGTATTTATGAAGCTAGGTGGCTCCAAAATTTCAGTTTCACAAAACTTTACAGATGACAACCAACCAGCTCCACTGAATAAAGAGCCCACTGCCCTTCTAGGGCAGTGCTGTATTCCGTGAAACTGACTTGCCCGATTTTTGTTTCTTTCTCAACTCCTGTCATTTCATCATAACTTATGATGTGGGCCCTTCCTTTTGATTCTCACCAGTTCTGCATATGTCTACATCGCAGGCTCTACAGAATAATAGGTGTCTTTGAACGGTCACTTGGATTCAGACATTTAACCTCACTGATTATTTAGACACATTTTGACAGATTCTAAACTAAGAAATAGCCAAAGGGCTGACCCCCAACAAGGCCTGGGTTCGGGGTACTGGGAGCTTTGATTGGTAGGGATTCCGGAGTCTATTTTCTGTGTCTGGTTGACACTCAGCAGAGCCAAGGCCCTCAGGCACAGTGGTGAACTGGGTTAAAGAATGGATCTGGGTACTTCTTAAACTCGCTCTGATTGCAGCCAGAGAAAACAACTTGAGCGAGCTTAAGTAGGTGATGATGATGATGATGATGATGATGATGATGATACTGAGGCACTTCAGAGATTCCAGTGAAAATCTGAACAACCAACCCAATAGAAAGATAGGAAGCCAGGGCTGCTCTCAGGTTTTCAGCAAGGAGAGCTGATAGGTCTTTGTTCTGGGATCCTGGTTTTTCTTTTTTTTCTTTTCTTTTTCTTTTCTCTTCTCTTTTTTCTTTCTTTCTTTTTCTTTCTTTCTCTCTCTCTCTCTCTTTCTTTCCTCTTTCTCTCTCTCTTTCCTTCTTTCCTTTCCTTCCTTCCTTTCCTTTTTTTCTTCCTTCCTTCCCTCCTTCCTTTCCTTTCTTTCTTTCTCTCTCTTTTTCTTTCTTTCTTTCTTTCTTTCTTTCTTTCTTTCTTTCTTTCTTTCTTTCTTTCTTTCTTTCTTTTTCTTTCTTTCTTTCTTTCTCTCTTTCCCTCTCTTTTTCTTCCTTCCTTCCTACCTTCCTTCCTTCCTTCTTTCCTTTCTTTCTTTCTTTCTTATTTATTTATTTATGGCTGTATTGGGTCTTCATTGCTGCGCACAGACTTTCTCTAGTTACGGCGACCGGGGGTTACTGTTCGTTGCAGTGTGCAGGCTTCTCATTGCAGTGGCTTCTCTTGTTGCAGAGCACAGGCTCTAGGAGTGCAGGCTTCAGTAGTTGTGGCATATGGGCTTAGTTGCTCCACAGCATGTGGGATCTTCCAGGACCAGGGTTCAAACCCATGTCCCTTGCATTGGCAGGCGGATTCTTAACCACTGCACCATCAGGGAAGTCCAATTCTGGTTTTTCTTGACTCTGCTCACAACACTCACTCTCCCAAGAGACAGACTCCAGTGACCTCCCCTCCAATCACTTTCCCCCTGGTTTGATGTGCCACGGCCAGGAGGGAAGTGTCACACAGTGGAAGCATAGGTGTTCTGTGTATGGGGTGGCCCATTCCAAAGAGCAATCCTAGGCAACCCATGGTCTTAAAAAAATACACTAAAATGGAATTGAATGTAAGGTTCTAGCAGACTGGCAAACTGTTGAGGGCAGAGTCTATGCCTGACTTATCCCCCCAACACCTCTTATAAAGGCTCAGTACCTGGGAAAACTGGGTTTGGACTCAGACTGTCTCAATTTGAATTGCCAGTCTCCTTACCAAAGTTGCTTACCTGATTTGGGGTATGTCTCAACTCTCAAGCTACTCTATTCATCTGTAATATAGGATGGTACTAGTACCTAACTTCCAAGTTATTGCAAGCATCCCACCCTTGTTTTGACGGGACTATGTCCGATGAGGAGACACCCTAAATATCAGACTTCTTAATGACCTCAGCTAGTTGGGGCCATGGAGTTTTATTTAGATTTGTTTAAGGGTGGCATTTCTTGTATGTCGGTCACAGTAATTCCTCCCTGATACATACATACATACATACATACATACATACATACATACATACATACACACTAGTATCATTTAAGCTCCTGCCTGCCCCCTGACGTGGGCTTCATCACTCTCCTCTCAGTGGGAGTAATTCCTGCAGCAGCTCCTGTTCAATGGGGCTGGACCAAGCAAAGCTTGTGGTTGGGGAGGAGCAGTGATTGAATCCGTTAAGTGGCTTCAAACCCACATCCCTCTGTGCCCACAACTGCAGAATGAAGGTAGAGTCTGACTGGAGTGAGCCCATAGCCCCTGCTTCCCCCACAGAAAGCCAGTGGATCCTGCGCACTACAGAGAGGACCCAGGGCTTGTAAGGTCCAGGAACAGAGAAGCCAGGAGAGGCCATCGGAAAGAAACCAGCAGCAGAAAAGATAGGCAGAGAGTAAAAGGGAGGCTCAGACAAGACCCAGAATAACCAGCCAGGGAAGGCTTAGAACAGCAGCATCACAAAAATAACTCCAACTCAAGATCCTATTAGGTGTATTAACAGTCATTAAATTTTATGATGATTGAGGTACTGTGCTAAGCCCTGTAGGTATGCTAATCTCACCAACTCCCTAAACGACTCTTCCAAATACTATTAAGAACTCCACCCTATAGAAGAAGAAGCAGAGCACATAATTCACCCAAGATACCCAGCTGATAAGCATACAGGTTACTTGCCTCTTGAAGCAGCAAATCTTCACTTGCATCCCATGTACAGCTAGAGCTGACCTAGGACTTGGGCAGATTTGATCCTAACAAGGAGAAGGGAACACTGGCTGGGGTGAGGGTGCCATGGGGCAGGGTCAGACCCCTCTGACAGTCTCTCACCCCTTCAGGGATGTCAGGAGAGGCAAACAGAATTGATTCAATGTACAGTCACTACTCGTGATTCACTGTAATCATGTTCTATAAAGTCACCGCAAATACCGAATTAGCGAATACTGAATCATTGTTCCTGGGAGAAATATATTTTCATCAACCAATCAATACATAACCTTGTTTTATCTATGTTTCTGTTTAAAGACACCTTATTTAATATGTAGTGGATTCATTAACATTGAATTCCCAGCCAACAACAGCACTGTAACTCTGCCTGAACAAGAACTATCTAACACACGTATTTTCTCCATAAGATACATCCCAGCCTCCTTGCACTTGGGAACACCAGACAGCTCTTCAGCAGTATGCTTGGGGGCCATTCGAAACAGCAAAATTGCCAACCAAAATCACAGAAATGTGAAAAACGTGGCACTAAACAGACTACAAAAGGGACCCTTGTGGACAGTCTGAGCTGGGCAAAAAGCGTGTTGCTTTGATCGACCTCAGCCGGGAACGTATGTGTCGGGCAACTCAAATTTTTCTCAGGTCTATGCACGTCCACAAATGCCTGTGAAAGAGCGAGTGTTGATTTGATGATTACAGATAAATCTTAGCAAGTAAGCCAATTCACAAGTGTGGAATCAATGAGTCATGAAGGTCAACTGTAGCTTCTCCACTAGCCATGCTGCCTTGGGCAGGAGAAGCACTTGAGCCTATTTCTTCATCTGTAAAATGGGCCTAACACCACCTTCTCCCAAGGTTGCCGGGGGTTGTGAGGGTCACGCAGCGAAGCAGGCCATGGCTGTTTGTGAAATGGGCTCAGAAAGCTGTCACTGCCTTCTCGCTCTCTCCAGGGACATACCTGGATTATCTCCAATCCCTACACTGATGAGAAGCCTCAGCAAGGCTGAGTGAGTGCTCAAGGCCACACAGCTTAAAGGCATCTGACCCAAGATGCTCCTCAAGGAAAAAGGACCCGTTTGAAGTCCTCCCATTCCACTGCTCAAATAGCTGCAACATGAATGGACTCAGTTGTCCATATTCTTTTTCTTCCCTTCTCCTCCTCAATTCCTCTTCTCTCAGCCCAGGAAGACTGGCCACAGGGAGGAAGAAAACAAGTCAATTAGTCTGGGCTGGGCAAATACCACCACAGAGCAAGCCTGCCTGTGGGGAGTTTATGGAGTCAAGTGCAGACATTGAATCCCTGCACATCACAGCACTGAAGTCATCTTTATCTTTTAGCTTCTTCCAGGCCATTCATTCACCAAATAGACAAACATCTGCATTTTTGTGGATAAAATGAATGCAGAAGGAGCCATTTCCAAAGATAGATGACTGTCCTTTTTCCTTCAGCAAAGTTTAAAAAGGTAAAAATTATCATATTATGGGCACGGTGGTCATGGAGAGAAAATGAGGCCACTGCTCAACGGGAGAAATTGCTCTCCTTGCTCGGGAATGTTTTAGCATTAAATTAACTCTCCTATCTCCTGCCTGCTAATAGGAAAGCTTTCACCTCTCTGTTTGGCAGGGAATCTACATTTGCATTTAGATGGAGCTGTTGTAAAGATGGCTCTGCACAGGGGCCTCCATCCCTTATTTACAATGGCAGCCGAGTGATAAAATGATTATCACATAAGTGGTTGTTTCACTGCTTTTGATAGAGCTGGAACCAGAATGGGAAAGACTGTCATGTGAATTAGTCAATGAAAGGAAAGGATAGTCATTTTCCACGTGGTGAGAGCTCCCTCCTGTCTGCCAGAGCAAGGCAGCCCGGACACTGGATGCCTGTAGAAAGGTAGCAGTGGCTGCTGCTACTGTTGCTACTGCTGCTTCCTGGACAGATTCCACAATACGGTTTGCATCTCACAAAGATACAGTTTGCATCTTTTCATACCTCATTTGAGGAAGGCAGCACGTGGATTGTTGTTCCCATATTTCAGATGAGAAAACTGAGGCATGGGAGTGGGGTGCCATGATTCTCCCTTAGCCATACCTAGAGAATGAGAGAATTTGAAAGAGATCCGAATCCCAACACAATGCACTATTACCAACAAGCCTCCCTAATCAGCCATCCGTCCATCCTCCCAGCATCTTCTTGAGTGCCTAGAATGGAAGGTACACTGAAGTGGGAATCCAGAGAACTAAAAGCCATTCCCGATTTCTGCAGCTAACCGTGTGACCTTGGGCAGCTCCTCCCACCCACATCTTTTTTTACTCTCAAAGTTTTTATCTGTAAGAGTTAAGGATTTGGACAATGTGTCAGAAAGAAAAGCTATATCTCTTGTCTGAGTGTTGCAGGTTCTTCTAACATACAAGAACCTGTCCTGCAGACTAAGAAAATGTTCAGCTGTCAAGGAAATGAGTCCATTCCCAGCTCTAGAGCAGTGTTTCTCAGACTTAAGCTGCCATCAGAATCACCTGGAGGGCTTGTTAAAATCTCTGGGTCCCAGAGATTCTGATTCAGTAGGTCCAGGATGGAGCCCAAGAATTTGCATTTCTAACAAGTTTCTGGATGATGCTGATGTTGCTGGTCTAGAGATGACCCTTTGAGAATCACTGCTCTAGAAATAAGAAAGTTCATACCATTGCAGGAAGGACTCTGACCGCTTTTTGTGCCATAACTAGAGCTTTGTCCGTTCCTACTGTTTTTGCCCACCTGTGATGACATCAAATGGTGCAAGCCCAATCAATGAGATATCTCACCATCCATGTGCCCTTATTGGCTAGGGAAATAGTGACCACAGTAACTGACCACACCAACATATGGGCAACATGTGAGGAAATGATCTTGAAATGTGTCAATGGAAAAATTCTTACTTTGCCAAAACTATAAAACCAAGTCAAGCAAGGTCTTTGGAAAGCTGGTCAACTTATATGTGTTGCTTGTCTGTCCTGTAATCAACAGCAGTATAACTTCCCTTCATCAGGCGATAGATTCAAAAATAGACAGATTTGATATACTGGATGGATAAACAACAAGTTCCAACTGTACAGCACAGGGAACTATATTCAATATCCTGTGATAAACCATAATGGAAAAGAATATGAAAAGAAGTTATATATATAACTGAGTCACTTTGCTGTACAGAAGAAATTAACACAACATTGTAAATCAACTATAATTCAATAAACTTAAAAAACAGTAGACAGATTTGGACCCAGATCAACCAAATGGATCCAGAGGAAGAATGTCCAAGAAAACTCAGGATAACCCAGGATAACATCCAAGGAGACCTTCACAGCAGATATTGTGTTGTCCCTCTAGACCCAGAAAACGGTCATGCTAATTGGTGTCTGTCTCACTGTGTACAAGCTGGAATCCACTCACACATCCCAGCCTGGGAGGCAGTTACTGAAAAACAAACTCCTCATGTTTATAGCTGGGCATCAGGAACCCCCAGGAACCCCCGAAAGATTAGGATAATGAGATGGTCTCCAAGGCTTCCTACAGGAATTAAATTCCCTGTAACTGAGCACCGCAATGTTTAAGGTGACTTATTGCTCCAAAGAGAAATCCCCATCATATTTTAGATAACAAAATTATCCTTAATGGAAAAAAAAACAGTTGCTTAATAAAAACCGGAAAGCCCAGTTTGCTTGAGCAGATCATGTTCTATCCATGAACCCCATGAAAATAAGAGACAAGAGAAACAAGGTGGACAGCGGTGGTATCAGCTCTCTCAGAGGCTACCTTTTCCCTGCCTGGGGCAGACACTGCTTATGTCTGAGCAATAAACTAGGGAAAACTTCCCATCATCCACACTTAAAAAAAACAAAAAAACCAGAAAGCGCAGAATGTCCAAAACCGGTTCTCCCCAATCTATATTCTTTGGTCTCAGAATGGCATGCACCCATCGCTGCCCCTGCCCAACACGCACACACATACACAGGATTCTTATACTGGATCCTTATCTCTCCCATGTGCTACCCCCTTGGGCAGGTACAAGGACTCAGCTGAGCAAGGGCTGATAAAAGAGGGAAAGGGAGAGGAATGATGACTCATGGTGACTGTGTCCGTATGGGCTAAGCACTTGACATATACTTTTTAGAGTCCTTGTACTGGATTTGTTCTGTATCACGTCAGCTAAGATGGGATTATATTTCCCAGAATCCACTTCCCTGCACAGCTCTGTGTTAGTGTGACCACAGCAAACACTTCACGTGAGATTTGGAAGTGGACCGGAAGTAGCAGCCAAATTCCTTATTTGCTTGCAAGGTCGGTGCTGGGCACCAGGCAATGTTTCAGCTCAGGTGCGCTGTCACTCATCCCTGGATAGTGAGGGAACTCGCCAGACACACAACTAGTAAATGGTGGAGCTGGAATCCCACTTCAGGGTCTGACCAGTTGGGTAGTCCAACCTCATCTGGCAGGGGGAAGGGTGGGGAAGAAGCCTTCTGGAAATGCACCATCTTTAGCCTGAAAGAAGATAGAAGTTCCCTCTGTTTTGTGTTCTTTTGATTAAGACAGACATAGAGATAACATGTAAGAGAACTTTAGCTCATCATCTACTGTGTATACATAATTGCTGATCTTTAAGCTGAGATCTCAGTGCTCATTAAAGCATCCTGCCTTGACAGCACTCAGAAAACGGGGTTGGCAGAGATGCCTGGGTAAGTGAATGAGACTGAGTGGCCGTGCTGGACTCGCGGGGAGGGAGGGTTAAAAGACTGCCACCTGCTACTGCTGTTTCACCTCTGGCCCCCACTGCGGAGTAATGACCCCTGAGAGAGGACGGGGAAAACCGGGCAGTGTGGAGCGTGGAAATGTCGATGAAAAGAAATCAGAAGGCTTTTTCTTTCATGTTTCAAGTATCAAATTATGCTTGACATTTGAATTTTCCCCAAGGCTCACTTCCATAAAATCATGCCAAATTACCCTGAAAGGGCTGGAGCTTCCCGGAGAGACTTTTGACTGTAATCACACAGGTTTCCCCCATTGTTCCAGACACTCTGGAAGGATGTGGAGGAGAAAGGGGCGGGGGAGGGCAGGTGAGGGAGGGCGGGCTAAGGGACGGCGGGGTGGCTGCAGTTCTGGTCAGAGACCCACCACCGTGAGACTGGGCACTGAAGCAGCTCCTCGAAATGCGGACACCCCGGGGGGCTGGGAGAGCGTGAAGAGACCCAAACACTCCAAGGCAAAGGGACATGTAATAATACTCATATTGGCTAACGCTTGTGGAGGTTTATTGCAAGGCAGGCACTGTGCTGGGACCCCTACTCATTTGAAATTCATGACAGCCCGGCACTGTTATTATTCAGTCTTCGAAGATGAAAGCTGAGACTAGAAAAAAAGTAATTTATCCTGGTCTTCCAGATGCCAAAACCTGAGCCCAGGTGCTACTATACTGCCTGAATGACCAGGTGTAATGCCAGTGCCAAAGGAAGAGGAAAGGAGCAAGGCGGCGCCAAAATATTCTTGGATATCAAAGTATCAACGGACGTGATTGTCTGATGGAATCAACCACATCACCCAGTTCCAGGGGCTTCATCTAGACTAGCTTATATGCACTGACTGATCAGAGAGCACTCGTTCTATCACATCATTCTCCTGCCGGACACCTGTCGATGTTGGTTGGGAGTGGACATCAGGTTGGGAAAAATCTTTAAGGCCAGCAGAAGATCACTGTTGCAAGAGGCGTTGGCCCTTCCAGAGAGGCCCTTCTGGATCTTGCCTGGGAAGCTGGAGCTGCTTCCTGTGGACTCCTTGCTGGCTTTGTTCTCTGAGTCGCCCACAGACTGTGGTGTGCATTCTTGTTTTCACTGCACTTTGTTCTTTGCTCTTTCCAAGCCGTGCACTTTCCTCCCATGCAATGACGCCAGCTTAGTAGCAGTCTCCATCATTTTCTCACCTGGACTACTGCTGACACCTCCTAACAGTTCTCCACTCCAACCCTTGACCCTTCTGCATTTCTGCCAAAGAGATCTTTCTAGAAGCAAATCTGACTGTACCGACTGCCTGCTCCAAACCTTCCCATAGCTTTCGACATCTTCCGGGATCAGGCCCAGGTGCCTCATGGGCTGCGCAAAGACCATCCAGCTCTGCTCACTGGGGCCCACCTCTCTCCAAGCCCTGCTATTTCCTCCGTGCTCCATCCACTGTCAATCATCAGCACGTCTACAAATGCACAGTGCTTTCTGTAACCCCTGGAACTTTGTGGGCCACCCTCATATCCTCAGACAAAGTCATGGTGGGGGGAGGAAGTGTGTTCCAGGTAAACCCATGCACATTCTTCACTTCTCACTCACATGCCACACGCAGGCATCTCTCTCCGAGCAACAAACAACACAAACAACAGCCTCCACCTCGTTTCTACGCCCGCGTACTTGATGGTTCCCTGGGATTGACAGAGGTGACTGAGTGGGAGTTTTAGCCACATGTGACCATTGAATAGGCAACGCATGGAACCAACTAGCCATCCAGGGGTAAAGTCCTCTACCAGGAAACGATTCTCTAACAGCATGGAAACCACAGCTGACACTATAGAAAAAGTCAGCTCTAGCTTCCAAGTTGTGGCACTCCAGAGAAGAAAACTTGGAAAATACTGTGTTCATTGCCCAAGTCAGACGTAGCTCAGCTTCACAGCAGAGACAACACCGATGAGGCAGTGGACCATGTGCCCATCCCCCCAGCAGGTGGATGCCAGCATCTTGCTCAGCCACTGCAGGCTTCCTCCATGCTCAGATGTATTAGTTCAGTCTACATGACATGCATCTTTCTACTCCTGCCTAGAAGTCTCTCAGAACCCCAGACCAACTGGCTGGACCTTGACCTTTTGGCAGCGGATTTCACAGAGAGCTGGGCGCCCAGCTATCTTCTGCTTCCATTCCCAATGAATTATAAGCACTGAGGTGTTCCCAGCCTGTGATTTCTTAGGTCTTCCTGCCTTGGCCTCAGCACTGACCCAAATCAAGCCTACGTCTCCAACGCCCCTTTGAATGCCCAAATTTGAACTTCTACTTCTATCTTTCTGGGACCAGGCCTATACCTGGACCAGTTCATCTAACCTGAGGCTCACCCATTCTTGGCATCTTCCCCTACCTTGTCACTCCAAAAAAAAATTTCATTTTAATTTTATTATCTCTCTCTCTGCAGGACACACTGAGTCAATCTGCAAATTCCTCGTGACATCACTCAGCTTGGTGCTTTATGGAGAGTAGGTTTTCAATGAATATTTGATTTGAAACATTAATAGTTTTAGTTCACAATGATGAATTGACTATGGGCTGGAGATTATCACTAGTAAAAGTCCCCAGTGGATGAGTGAGCTTAGAGGCGATGCCATGGCCTGGCCAGTTCTGCCCCAACATGGGACTCCTTTACAGGAAATCTCTGCACTGCAGCTCTCCATTCGGCTGGCTAAGACTTTCCAGGAGCTGCACCACTGTCTCAAGCTCTTCCCACTTTATCTCCCTTCCTCCACTCTCCTTTCACATGCATCAGGCCTGCATGATGGCCTGACAGCTTTCCCTGCCCACACCATAGAAGTCTGAAGGCTCCGCAGGCTCCCCCCATTCAGCCTTCACAGGTAAGCTCCTGCACTTCTAACTACATGTTGGCATCCCTTTCCTGGAGGGTCTACACTGATACAGTATCCCTCCACAGATTAGGACACTGGGATTCAGAGAGGCTAAATGTCATGCCTTAGGTTGCAATATAAGATGATATGCAACAGAGAGAATTTACATCTTGGGAGATGAATATCATAGTCTAAAGCATGACAGCTCTATCCCTGTTAGTGGATGAACTGTCCAAGATTCTAGACAAGGATGGTTGAAGCTGAACTTGCTATGGTTTGGGCTGGGCGGACATGAGAACCAGAAACATTCGGGTCAGTGCCAGAAACCAACAAGCAAGCAGAAGGTCCAGTCTGCCACCCTGGGATGAGACGGTCAACACAAGTATCAGGAGATCATTCGGAATTGTAAAAGGAATGTTTTGGAAATTCAAATCCTGAATGACAATCCATAAGGAAACAGGAATAAGGAAAATGGGGCTACAGCCAGGGTCATGCTCCCAAGGAGGTCCACTGACCCAGGCCTCTCTCACCTGGGGCTGCCTGTACAGGTCTCCACCTCCTGACATTGCAGAGGTAACCCGGACAGATGGCAGCTGAGAAAAGCCAATTTTCCCTCTGTGCCTTATTTCCTTCCAGTTAGAGCAGCAGGGTTCAAAAGCACAATATGGATGACTATTGCTGAGCTGACGCTGCTTGGTCATTTTCCAAGTTGATGGGGCTTTGAGAGTGGTGCATCATTTATAGGCTCACGAGCCAGACAGAGCAGAAAACAGAGACTGGCATTGAACACCACCTCCCACTTCTTCTTCAAGGTTTCCTAACACTTCAGAGTATGGGGTGCTCTTTTTAACATCAATAAAACCCAAAGAGCCTTCTCCTCCAAAATGGTAGTCATTATACCTTGTATCCATTGTTTGAGGAAATGGGTAACAATTATTATGAATGAGGCAATTCTTTAAAATAAAATCTGTATTTCATGAATCTTAACATTTACAGAGATTAGAAAATCGGTAATACATAGGCAAGGTGTCTTACCTATTTGGTCATAAGACAAGGCTTTTCTGAATATAATTTTCACATATATGGTGTTATACTGGATCCTGACAACAATATAGATGATCCCCATTTTACAGAAGGAAAAAATCGAGGCCCAGGGAGATCGAATGAGTTGATAAAGGCCACTTAGTGGAATTTGGTGATATGCAAAGTTTTTTCCACTCTGCCAGAAGGGTGCTAAGTGTAATGTGTCTGACTCCTTCCTGGTCATACATGTAGAAGACAATGGAACTTCAAGGGCCTGAAACAATATTGTCTGGATTTTAAACAGAAAATGGTCCATTTTCTAAAAGGAAAGTATTACCAAGTCTCCCTGTCAACCTCTCTCCCTACCCACGCTGTGGTGGCTGTCCATCACTGGCCTGGCTGCCCTCCCTCTGTCTACACGTCTGTGCAGCTCAGAATCCTGTCCATCCTACCCAGTGTGAATGACCTGAGATCAGCCATGGTAATCTGGTCTCTCCACACCCTTAAGGTCCCGCACAGAGTAGCAGTTCAATAAATACTCCTTGACTGTGGAATAAATTGATCTGAGAGGACAAGTCAGGACAGAATCTCCATGGACTGGAACAAATACACAGAGTAAATCCAAGTTGCTAATTAAAGTGCTGAGGCCCCTGCACTTTGCTCAGACAGAAACGAGGAAACCAAGGGACAGAATCCAGACCCTGGATCTGTCAATCAATGACAGCCCATCAGTTGACCATAAGATAATGAAGACCTGATCTTGTGGTCGTCAAACCCCAGCGGGTGTTGTTCTGAACATACCAGCATCACCAATTTTTACAGAATGATTTGCAGGACTCTTCCTGCGGCAGAGCGAGTTTGCGGAGGCGCCTCACGGGGGTGAGACGTTTAGGGTGCGGTAACACAGACCCTGGAGCCAGATTTGCTGGGCTTGTTCCCCAGCCCCAACATTTAAGCGCTCTGTGGCTTTGGGCAACTCAGGTAGCATGAATCTCATCATCACAGAGAGAAAACTTCCCTGAAAGCTCCCTACAGAGCCGCGGGGCAAGCCAGATTCCACTGCTGCAGCAGCAGGGTTCATGGCGAGAATCACGGCTTGTGGGCGGTCTCGGTCTTCCTGCAGCTCGTAGACCCTCAGGCTTAGGAGGTGTTTCAAGCACACCACCTTGAGACAGTAAGGTGTTCTTGAGACCATCTGTACTGAACCCAATTAAGACCTCTATATAAACGTTTAAGATTCTGCAGCACATGCAGAGACCTACTCTTTTAGCCACAGGCTGCTGGAGACAGCCTCGTAGACAAACTGCTCCCAAGTCAGCCTGTTTTAGCTGAACAGCTATTGTAGACCCTCATAATCTGACTTCATCATGGAGACCGCCACATTCACTGCGGTGTGACTGACAGCATCTTGGTGCTCTGGCTGGGTGTCAGGCCTGAGCCTCTGAGGTAGGAAAGCCGAGTTCAGGACATTGGACCACCAGAGACCTCCCAGCCCCATGTGATATCAATTGGCGAGAGCTCTCCCAGAGATCTCCGTTCTCAACGCGAAGACCCAGCTCCACTCAATGACCAGCAAGCTCCAGGGCTGGACACTCTATGCCAAACAACTAGAAAGACAGGAACACAACCCCACCCATTAGCAGAGAGGCTGCCTAAAATCATACTAAGTTCACAGACACCGCAAAACACACCACCGGAGGTGGTCCTGTCCACCAGAAAGACAAGATCCAGCCTCATCCACCAGAACACAGGCACCAGTCCCCTCCACCAGGAAGCCTACACAACCCACTGAACCAACCTTACCCACTGGGGGCAGACACCAAAAACAACGGGAACTACGAACCTGCAGCCTAAGAAAAGGAGACCCCAAACACAGTAAGTTACGCAAAATGAGAAGACAGAGATGAAGGAGCAAGGTAAAAACCCACCAGACCAAACAAATGAAGAGGAAATAGGCAGTCTACCTGAAAATAATTCAGAGTAATGATAGTAAAGATGATCCAAAATTTTGGAAACAGAACGGAGAAAATACAAGAAATGTTTAACGAGGACCTAGAAGAACTAAAGAGCAAACAAGCAGTGATGAACAGCACAATAAATGAAATTAAAAATTCTCTAGAAGGAATCAATAGCAGAATAACTGAGGCAGAAGAACGTGACCTCGATAAGTGACCTGGAAGGTAAAATAGTGGAAATAACTACCGCAGAGCAGAAAAAAGAAAAAAGAATGAAAAGAATTGAGGACAGTCTCAGAGACCTCTGGGACAATATTAAACACACCAACATTCAAATTATAGGGGTCCCAGAAGAAGAGGAGAAAAAGAAAGGGACTGAGAAAATATTTGAAGAGATTATAGTTGAAAACTTCCCTAATATGGAAAAGGAAATAGTCAATCAAGTCCAGGAAGTGCAGAGAGTCCCATACAGGATAAAGCCAAGGAGAAACATGCCAAGACACATATTAATCAAACTACCAAAAATTAAATACAAAGAAAAAATATTAAAAGCAGCAAGAGCAAAACAACAAATAATAAACAAGGGAATATCCCCATAAGGTTAACAGCTGATCTTTCAGCAGAAACTCTGCAAGCCAGAAGGGAGTGGCAGGATATATTTAAAGTGATGAAAGGGGAAAACCTACAACCAAGATTACTCTACCCAGCAAGGATCTCAATCAGATTCGATGGAGAAATTAAAAGCTTTATAGACAAGCAAAAGCTAAGAGAATTCAGCACTACCAAACCAGCTTTACAACAAAAGCTAAAGGAACTTCTCTGGCAGGAAACACAAGAGAAGGAAAAGACGTACATTAACAAACCCAAAACAATTAAGAAAATGGTAATAGGAATATACATGTTGCTAATTACCTTAAATGTAAATGGATTAAATGCTCCAACCAAAAGACATACACTGGCTGAATGTATACAAAAACAAGACCCATATATAAGCTGTCTACAAGAGACTCATATCAGACCTAAGGACACATACAGACTGAAGGTGAGGGGATGGAAAAAGATATTCCATGCAAATGGAAACCAAAAGAAAGCTGGAGTAGCAATTCTCAAATAAGACAAAATAGACTTTAAAACAAAGACTATTACAAGAGACAAAGAAGGACACTACATAATGATCAAGGGATCAATCCAAGAAGAAGATATAACAATTGTAAATATTTATGCACCCAACATAGGAGCACCTCAGTACATAAGGCAAAGGCTAACAGCCATAAAAGGGGAAATCAACAGTAACACAATAATAGTAGGGGACTTAAACACCCCACTTTCACCAACGGACATATCAACCAAAATGAAAATATATAAGGAAACACAAGCTTTGAATGATCCATGAAACAAGATGGACTTAATTGATATTTACAGGACTTAACATCCAAAAACAACAGAATACACTTTCTTCTCAAGTGCTCATGGAACATTCCCCAGGACAGATCATATCTTGGGTCACAAATAAAGCCTTGGTAAATCTAAGAAAATTGAAATTGTATCAAGTATTTTTTCCAACCACAATGCTATGAGACTAGATATCAATTACAGGAAAAAAACTGTAAAAAATACAAACACATGGAGGCTAACCAATATGCCACTAAATAACCAAGAGATCACTGAAGAAATCATAGAGGAAATAAAAAAATATCTAGAAACAAATGACAATGGAAACACGGTGGCCCAAAACCTATGGGATGCAGCAAAAGCAATTCTGAGAGGGAAGTTTATAGCAATACAAACCTACCTCAAGAAACAAGAAAAATCTCAAATAAACAACCTAACCTTACACCTAAAGCAATTAGAGAACGAAGAACAAAAAAACCCCAAAGTTTGCAGAAGGAAAGAAATCATAAAGATCAGATCAGAAATAAATGAAAAAGAAATGAAGGAAGCAATAGCAAAGATCAATCAAACTAAAAGGTGGTTCTTTGAGAAGATAAACAAAATTGATAAACCATTAGCCAGACTCATCAAGTAAAAAAGGGAGAAGACTCAAACCAATAGAATTAGAAATGCAAAAGGAGAAGTAACAACTGACACTGCAGACATACAAAGGACCATGAGAGATTACTACAAGTAACTATATGCCAATAGAATGGACAACCTGGAAGAAATGGACAAATTCTTAGAAATGTACAACCTTCCAAGGCTGAACCAGGAAGAAATAGAAAATATAAACAGACCAATCACAAGCACTGAAATCGAGACTGTGATTAAAAATCTTCCAACAAACAAAAGCCCAGGACAGATGGCTTCACAGGTGAATTCTATCAAACATTTAGAGAAGAGCTAACACCTATCCTTCTCAAACTCTTCCAAAGTATAGCAGAGGGAGGAACACTCCCAAACTCATTCTACAAGGCCACCATCACCCTGATACCAAAACCAGACAAAGATGTTACAAAAGAAGAAAACTATAGGCCAGTATCACTGATGAACATAGGTGCAAAAATCCTCAACAAAATACTAGTGAACAGAATCCAGCAGCACATTAAAAGGATCATACACCATGATCAAGTGGGGTTTATCCCAGGAATGCAAGGATTCTTCAATATATGCATATAAATCAATGTGATTCACCATATTATCAAACTGTAGGATAAAAACCATATGATAATCTCAACAGATGCAGAAAAAGCTTTGAGAAAATTCAACACCCATTTATGATAAAAAACACTCCAGAAAGTAGGCATAGAGGGAACTTACCTCAACATAATAAAGGCTACATGTGACAAACCCACAGCCAACATCATTCTCAATGGTGAAAAACTGAAACCATTTCTGCTGAGATCAGGAAAAAGACAAGGTTGCCCACCCTCACCACTATTATTCAACATAGTTTTTCAAAGAAGAAAAAGAAATTAAAGGAATCCAAATCGGAAAAGGGGAAGTAAAGCTGTCACTGTTTGCAGATGACATGACGCTATACATAGAGAATTCTAAAGATGCTACCAGGAAACTACTGGAGCTAATCAATGAATCTGGTAAAGTAGCAGGATACAAAGTTAATGAACAGAAATCTCTTGCATTCCTATACACTAATGATGATAAATCTGAAAGAGAAATTAAGGAAACACTCCCATTTACCATTGCAACAAAAAGAATAAAATACCTAGGAATAAACCTACCTAAGGAGACAAAAGACCTGTATGCAGAAAACTATAAGACACTGATGAAAGAAATTAAAGATTATACAGACAGATGGAGATACACCATGTTCTCAGATTGGAAGAATCAACATTGTGAAAATGATTATACTACCCAAAGCAATCTATAGATTCAATGCAATCCCTATCAAACTACGACTGGCATTTTTCACAGAACTAGAACAAAAAATTTCACAATTTGTACGGAAACACAAAAGACCCCGAATAGCCAAAACAACCTTGAGAAAGAAAAACGGAGCTGGAGGAATCAGGCTTCCTGACTTCAGACTGTACTACAAAGCTACAGTAATCAAGACAGTATGGTACTGGCACAAAAACAGAAATATAGATCAATGGAACAGGACAGGAAGCCCAGAGATAAACCCACACACATATGGTCACCTTATCTTTGATAAAGGAGGCAAGAATATACAATGGAGAAAAGACAGCCTCTTCAATAAGTGGTGCTGGCAAAACTGGACAGCTACATGTAAAAGAATGAAATTAGAACACTCCCTAACACCATACACAAAAATAAACTGAAAATGAATTAAAGACCTAAATGGAAGGCCAGACACTATCAAACTCTTAGAGGAAAACACAGGCAGAATACTCTATGACATCAATCACAGCAAGATTCTTTTTGACCCACCTCCTAGAGAAATGGAAGTAAAAACAAAAATAAATGAATGGGACCTAATGAAACTTAAAAGCTTTTGCACAGCAAAGGAAACCATAAACAAGACGAAAAGACAACCCTCAGGATGGGAGAAAATATTTGCAAATGAAGCAACTGACAGAGGATTAATCTCCAAAATATACAAGCAGTTCATGGAGCTCAATCTCAAAAAAACAAACAACCCAATCCAAAACTGGGCAGAAGACCTAAACAGACATGTCGCCAAGGAAGATATACAGATTGCCAACAAACACATGAAAGGATGCTCAACATCACTGATCATTAGAGAAATGCAAATCCAAGCTACAATGCAGTATCACCTCACATCAGTCAGAATGGCCATCCTCAAAAAATCTACCAACTATAAATGCTGGAGAGGGTGTGGAGAAAAGGGAACCCTCTTGCACTGTTGGTGGGAATGTAAATTGATACAGCCACTGTGGAGAACAGTATGGAGGTTCCTTAAAAATCTAAAAATAGAACTACCATACGACCCAGCAATCCCACTACTGGACATATACCCTGAGAAAACCATAATTCAAGAAGAGTCATGTACCACAATATTCATTGCACCTCTATTTACAATAGCCAGGACATGGAACCTAAGTGTCCATCGACAGATGAATGGATAAAGAAAATGTGGCACCTATATAAAATGGAATGTTACTCAGCCATAAGAAAAAATGAAATTGAGTTATTTTTAGTGAGGTGAATGGACCTAGAGTCTGTCATACAGAGTGAAATAAGTTAGAAAGAGAAAAACAAATACCATATGCTAACACATGTATATGGAATCTAAAAAAAACAGTGGTTCTGAAGAACCTAGGGCAGGACAGGAATAAAGATGCAGATGTAGAGAATTGACTTGAGGACACAGGGAGGGGAAAGGGTAAGCTGGGACAAAGTGAGAAAGTGGCATGGACATAGATACACTATATAAAATAGATAGCTAGTGGGAAGCAGCCGCATAGCACAGGGAGAGCAGCTCGGTGCTTTGTGACCACCTTGAGGGGTGGGATAGGGAAGGTGGGAGGGAGACGCAAGAGGGAAGAGATATGGGGATATCTGTATATGTATAGCTGATTCACTTTATTATAAAGCAGAAACTAACACACCATTTTAAAGCAATTAAGATGTTAAAAAAAAAAAAAGAGTCGTGTACCACAATGTTCATTTCAGCACTATTTACAATAGACAGGACATGGAAGCAACCTAAGTGTCCATCAACAGATGAATGGATAAAGAAGATGTGGCACCTATATACAATGGAATATTACTCAGCCATAAAAAGAAATGAAATTGAGTTATTTGTGGTGAGGTGGATGGACCTAGAGTCTGTCATACAGAGTGAAGTAAGTCAGAAAGAGAAAAACAAATACCATATGCTAACACATGTATATGAAATAAAAAAAAAAAAAAAAATGGTTCTGAAGAACCTAGGGGCAGGACCAGAATAAAGACGTAGACATAGAGAGTGGACTTGAAGACACAGGGAGGGGGAGGGGGAAGGGTAAGCTGAGACGAAGTGAGAGAGTGGCACTGACATATATACACTACCAAATGTCAAATAGATAGCTAGTGGGAAGCAGCCGCGTAGCACAGGGAGATCAGCTTGGTGCTTTGTGACCACCTAGAGGGTTGGGATAGGGAGGGTGGGAGGGAGATGCAAGAGGGAGAGGATATGGGGATATATGTATACATATAGCTGATTCACTTTGTTATACAGCAGAAACTAACACAACATTGTAAAGCAATTATATTCCAATAAAGATGTTAAAAAAAAATGATTTGCAGACTGACTACACTACTGGGCTATGCAAACCAAATGCCAAGAAATAAACTACAAAACGGGGAAAAATCAGACAAATGGGTGTTTTGAGTACCATAGAGAAAAAATAATTTTCTCCAGCCATAGCCGTCTGTGTATCGAGATACAACAAACCATTCTGTGCTTTCATTCTGAGCAGAGAGCACTGATTAGTTGCCAGGTTCTCAAACTCTTTAAAGTCTGTTTTTAAACTCAAAGGTCTGACATTCCAAAGCATAAATGTTGTGGGTTTGCATATCGTGGCCTGGTGTGTTTGCAGTGTGGCAATTCCAGGCATGTCAGCAATTCCCCACAAAAGGGAGAATTGAAGGAATGCCTTTCTAGCCCAAAGATTCCACATTCACATGCTTGCCTTGGCATCTACCTTCTTCTGGATGGCTTGGGGGAGGTGATGTGACACTGTGTCCTATTTCAGAACTCACAGCAGCAGGACCCCGGCCTGGACCTAGGGGAAACTTGGCCATCTGGTTCACTCTCTTCAATGGCCTCTTGTCCACCGGGAGCTGAGTACTGGGCCGGGACGGAGCCAAGGTTTTCCCATGGAAAGGTGTCATGAGTGAAGGGGCTATCTTGGGGAAAATCAAAGAGATCTTCCTGGGGATTGCACTTAAAAAGTTTTATCCAGTGTGGAACTACTTCCCTTTGGCTGTAAGGCTTCTGTGGGTACTAAGAGATACACAAATCCAAGCCACTGCAACTTTAGAGAAATATGGCAGCCAGTCATACGGATAACGAAAATAGCTGACGTGAATTGAGTACTTACCAACTGCTGAATTCCTTCCATGCTGTCACAGCTTGTAGCCAGCCCAGAAAAGGAGCCCATAGCAGGGAGTACAACAGCAGAACCTGAATGGGAGGAGGAGATACTGATGTGTGGGAACAAGGCGAGGAGGCAACCCAGAGATGAGCAGCAGCAGGAGGCTGCTAGCCCCTCCACCTTTTTCCATTCAACCCTCCAGCCACGCTCAGAGCAACTCAGACCAACTAGGATCTTTCCAGCTGTGACCTCTGTGCTGTTCTCTGTTTGCTACCTTGAAAGCCCCGCTCACCCCACTCTGTCCTTCTCTGCCTGGGAGGCTCCACCCTCCACTGCCCTAGGCTGCCTCAATTTGTTCTTTCTCTGTGCTTCCAAAGCCCTCGGAGAAGCAAAACATAGTTACAATGCAGTGTGCTGTCACCTCATCAGAACAGGAGCTCCTTGAAGGCAGGGACCAGGAATAAGCCATCTTTGGTCCTTGACTAGCCACGAAATTGATACTCAGTAAATACGAGTTAAAAGACTAGACAAACTAATGGTATAGTACACAGCTTCATTATTGGATACAAGAAAAGGTTCCTCTGACATTCTATAGGCTCCAAAGCACTACAAAATTATAGGCTAATAAAAAGTTAAATTAATGAAACCATGCTGTAATTAAAGAATTCATTTTTTTTCATGCCCATCCTCTTCAGGGCATGAAGAGATACAACACAACAACTGCTTAATAGATCAAATTGCTCCTTGATATTCTTTTTCTTACCCTTGCTACCATTCTGGTCTCTGGTTATTTGTCCACATAAACTTGTTTGAAAACTTCAAAATTCATTGAAACAGGCTAACAGCAGGTAACCAGTTAATGACTACTAATAGTCACTTTAAAAACTACCCATTTTCGAGCTGATTTTAGCTCAGACCTTGTTGGGTTTCCTGGTTATTAAGGGAGGCAGTCTGTACATAGTCACAGCCTCTATAATTATTCCCAAATGCAATTACATTTCCAACAGGAAATCCTTCTCTAGAAGTCATCCCCAGCCTGAGCAGCTGGACCATTAAGTTCGTGGAACACTGGGTGAAAAGGCCAAAACCTCGTTTCCATTCCAGTGGTGACTCCAAAGTGGCACAGAGCTCTGAAATGTTAATAGTAGTGGGATTAAAGATGAGTTTTTCTTATATATGTCTGCTTCCCATTCAGCATAAGGAGGATTGTGCTATTCTGATTATAGATTTGATTACAGATTATACTATAGCCATAGTATACATTAGTATACCATAGATATAGAAAGATTTGATGATAGATTGTACTGTACCATAGATTATACTATTTTGTAATTATAAAAAGTTATTTGTAAAATGAAGACAAATTAAATTTAAAAGCATATTTCTTAGTTAAGAAGCAAGATTCAACAATTTTTAAGTGTTAAGTCAGAAAGACAAACCAGAGTAGGAACGTAAGATGAATCCAGGACTGAATCTAAACCAAACATACATGCCTCCAAGACCATGCACATGTTCTGCATGGAACACGTATGTGGCTCTAAGGTTTCCAGCAGCCAGTGGTGAATACGGATACCTGAGCAATTCCCCAGGTCTGGCTTCAGACAGGAACAAACCAGTTAGAAAAGGTCCACCATTTCCTGACTCTGGGCCCAGTGGAAATTTCTCATTGGGGTCTTATACGAAGGCTGGTTCTGCTAGTGGCGAGGTGAGTTTTTCTAATGGCCTGAGCTGACTAGCCAGGTCTCACAGGCAGCTCACCATCACCCCTTGGGTTTGCCAAGCCAGGAGCACATATCCTCCAGGGCAGAGCTGCCCCGGGTGCGCTCTCTCCATCATTTGTAATCTGCCCCATCCTCCCATGGTCCTTCTGCTGCCAATTGGTCCTCCTCTAGTTTCTCTCCTGCTCAGTCCTCCCAGTTTAACCCAACGTTTAGCTACTTGCTCAGCTTCGCATCCTAGACTTGGCTCCTGGGACTCAGCTGAGCCTTTTCCCTTCGTGGTGGTGAAAAGCTTCTGCAAAGTGGTCAGTCAGTCTTCAAAGTCCCTGTGCCTGCCTATGGCCTGGGTCTGGTCCCCCTCTCATTGCCTTCCTGCCCTTCTCACCAGTCACCCTCGGGTGAAATCAGAGAAAACAAACAGCTGCTGCCCCATGTAATCAGATGGCTATCTAGAGCAGTCTCCTCAAAGCTGGTGCCTCAATCAGCGCCTGTCTACTCGGCCCACCAAGAGAGAAGGGCAGAAGCCAACAGCAAGCTTGCCAAAACTCTGATGGCGTTGCCAGGACAGCCAACCATGGGAGCACTGGACTTGCTCCTTGTGCAGACTCTAGACTAGCTCAGATGTGGCTGCCTCAAGGTGACTCACATGTGGGCTGAGCTGCCTACCAGTCATATGCTGGAGGATCACTCATCAGTGCCTGATGCATTGGGAATCTCTAGAAAGGTCTTTCTCCAAGTTGGTTTGGAAGCACAATCTGGAGCCTTGCAACAAGTCTCTTGTCTAAGCATAATAGCACCATCAGGGATTGAGTTCTTACTACTTTCCAGGCACTGTGTGAGACAAATTGCACGTGTTTTCTCATGTAATCACACCGACGCCAAGAGGCAAGTACTACTGTCATAATCCCCATTTCACGACTAACACAACAGAGTCCCAGGGTAGTTCTGCATCTTACTCTGGGTCTTGCAGATGGCACGGGTGAATCAGGAATTCAGACCCAAATCTGTTGGAATCTGAAACCCATACATTTACTATTGCCCTTCACAGAGCAGCAGGGCAATGTCTGCTGAACTTAAGGAATTGGCAGGAAACCTCAGGCTGTTTCCCCTTAATGAGGAGGAAGTAAGAGGTAGCTACCTCCCCTGTTTTCCCTACCTCAGCTCTTTACAGTTAGAGCTCGTTATTCCTGATTTAAAAACAGTTGTTCCCATGGCAACCCCCTGGCAGCCTCTCTTAGCAACCACAGCCATCTTTCACCATTTTCACGAAGTTGGTCAAATACAAATTGATTTTTCAAAGAGTTTTCAGAGGCAAAACCAAACTGACCACTTGACCAGTGCTTAACTTCTTATCCATCTTAAAAAAATCAGGGCAAGTTTTGAAAACCACTAGAAAGTGGTTTTTCTAGTGAAATGGGTAAAAAAGGAAACACCCGGCTTTGCAGTCCAGGATAGTGTTCTAAACCTAAACAGCAATATGTAAACTCCCAAGTGTGAAATTTTCCTCTGGTTGACAAAAGGTTCACAGATTAAGAGTATTTACAGATTGTATTGGTTCTCTGCTGCTGCTGTGACAAACTGTTGCCAATTTAGTGGTTTAAAAAAGCACACACACACAAACTGAATATCTTACAAGTCTGTAGATCAGCTGTCTGACATGGAACTCACCAGGCTAAGATCAAGGTATTGGCAGCGTGCACTGCTTTCTAGAAGCTCTAAGAGAGAAGCCCTTTCCTTGCCTTTTTAAGCTTCTAGAAACTGCCTGCTTGCCTTGCATCATGGCCACCTTCCTCCTCCTTCAAAGCCAGCGACATTGAGCTGAGTCCTTCTCAGGCTGCCGTCTCTCTGACAGATCTGCCAATTCCCTCTTCCCCCTGTAAGGACCCTGTGATTACATCAGGCCCTCGGATAATCCAGGCTAATCCCTCTATTTTAAGGTCATCCGATAGACAACCTTCATCCCATCTGCACCCTTAATTCCTCTTTGCACCTCTTTAGGATGTGCACATCTTAGGGGAGCTATTTTCCTCTCTACCACAGTGGATAAGCAACCTATGCAGCTTTTCCTAATGAGCAAGAAAATCGTGGGGACGATGGTGGGGTTTCTACCCTAACTCCTCCTCCTTGTGTCCAGAGCCTCCCTGCATCCTCACCCTGGTCCAGAGCCTCCCTGCATCTTCACCCTGGTCCAGAGCCTCCCTGCATCCTCACCCTGGTCCAGAGCCTCCCTGCATCTTCACCCTGGTCCAGAGCCTCCCTGCATCCTCACCCTGGTCCAGAGCCTCCCTGCATCCTCCTCCTTGTGTCCAGAGCCTCCCTGCATCCTCACCCTGGTCCAGAGCCTCCCTGCACCCTCCTCCTTGTGTCCAGAGCCTCCCTGCATCCTCCTCCTTGTGTCCAGAGCCTCCCTGCATCCTCACCCTGGTCCAGAGCCACCATGCATCTCTTTGGCCTCCTCCTCTTGTGTATTCTGGCTATCGGCTAAAGTACATATTTATGAAGAAAAAAAAAATATGGTTCAAAGTCTTTTCCCCAATCTTTACCCCAAACAGCAATGGCTCGTGCTGAGCAAAGGGCTGTGGAGCAGGACTAGGCCACTTAAACATTTGTTACATGGAGTTGGGAGCTGGTATTGGGGCGACTACCAGGCTGCCCTCTAGGGCAGGACAAGCTGTGGATGGGGAGAAGCTCAGACTCAGAGCTGCTGACGTTTGCAGTCGACGGTGATGGATGCTGGAGAAAGGGCAGACTCCATGAAGTGTAAACCTTCCCTGAAAAGTTGCGACAATTAACCCATAAAGACATTTATGTAGCAGGACAGAAAACAAATCCCCGCCGTAATCAATACAAACAAACTGAAAGCCATAATTTCCTGGGGAGAAATGGCTTCCAGTGCTGGCTGAAGAATGCACCAGAATGTCATCAAGTGCTGTGCCCGGTTCTGTGCTGACACCATGGAGGGAAGTGATGGGGGCGAGGGCCCTCGGGAGCCCCCCGCCCTAGCTGGAGAGGGGAGACACAAACTCCTGAAAAGCTAACTTACAATAGCGAACACGCTATGCGAAGGGCCGAAGAACTGGGAGCTGCTTTTTAAAGAGTCAGAGGAGTTTGGAAGAGATGGAGTCCCTGTGGCCTGGGGAGAGGGGAGTGAGGGGGTTGGCAAACAGAGGCGAGGAACAATAAGTGGCCGGTGGGAAGTAGGGCTCTGCTGCTTGCCAGATGTGTGACTCGGGAAATGACTTCACCCCTCATGCCTCAGTTTCCCTGTCTGTGGAAAGGCAGTGATATCCGAACTTTTGGGTTATACCTGTTGCAGCAAGACCTCGAGTACAGTGCCGGGAATGCAGTAGGCATGCTCTGTATTGGATTTCGTTTGTTTCTTTTTGTTTTTTGTGGTAAGAGCACTTAACATGAGATCTACCCTCTTAACAGATTTGTAAGTGTCCAATCCAGGACTGTTGACCACAGGCACAGGGCTGTCCGCAGGTCCCTAGAACTCATGCATCTTGCATAACTGACTTGTATGCACCTTGACTGGGAAGTCACTACTCAGCACGTTGGTTCTGGTGCTGCAGCTGGGATTGTGAGAATACCTAAGTCTTTGTAGAAATGTGGGAATGAGGCTGCGCCCGTAAAGCTTTGGCTAGCCAGCGAGGAAAGAAAAGAAGGGGCTACAAAGGTGAGGCAGTGAGAACCATTCAGAACAGGAGGAGCCCAGGCGGGTGGTCCGACTTCCCTCGCTTTAGGGACAGAGCCTCTGTTCAGCAAAGAGGTCAGGATCATGCTGCACAGTGGTCCCAAAGGCTGCCTAAGAAACCCTCCAGAAAGTCCCCATGTGAGTGAGATCAAAAGAGAGACACCAGGCCATTTGCAGCTGGCACAGAGAGAGCCCATTTCCTCACTCATAAGGTAAGGATGACAGTCACCTTCCTCAAAGGGCAAGAGTGAGGATTAAGTGAGGAACTGTCTTTAAAGTGCTCAGCACAGTGTCTGGCGTATAGTAAGTGCTCAAAAAGTATTAACTATTATTATTTCAACGGGTGTGTGATCATCTTTTCTAGTGGTTTTCAAATGTGTTTCTGTTGATTTCAACAGTGAAACGTTTTTCCCTCCAAGAAACCTCATGTGGTAGAAGAGGGTAGGCCTGGTTGGTATGGGGAGGGGGGGGTCAAGGCCCAGAGCCTGCCTTGCTTGGCCTCCTTCCTCCCCGCAGGGCACCTCCCTGGAGAAGGGCCTCCCTGTGCTCTTCCGAGCTGGGCTGGCCCCAGCTGCTCCACTGGGAGGCCCACAGAGGAAGGCACTTTGGCCAGGGTCCACATGAGTGCCTCTCCACCTGGAGCTGAGTCTGGTTTCTGAATGACCAGTTCACTGAACAGCCAGTTTGCTGAGTCAGTTTGATAAAAGTCAGCATGCTTGTCATTCCACCAAATGCCAAGTCATCAATGACTAATTTTTCAGTTTCCCAAATCATCAAAAATGTGCTCCAGTTTTAACTACTTATTAAGTTTAGAGCAATGCCTACTGGACCTATGGGTGGTGCTGTGGGGAGCCGGAACTCCTTAGCTAGGTGCCTTCTCACCCTCAGCATAACCACCTTCTCTACCACCAGGAGCCTCTTCCCCCCAGGTCCCTGCCCTTGGATGCTGTGTGTTTGCCCACCCTTACCCTCGGCACCTTGGTCTACCCTGCCCTGCCCTCTGCTGCTCAGGAACCCCGGGTGGGATCTGCAGCCCAGGCTGTGTTCTCAGCTGACCCCTCTCTCCACCTTCCTCCAGCAGAGGGGGGCCCCTCTGATCCCCTTCCCTGGGCTCCAACCACCACGGGGCACTTAGGGCCCGACACAGGACAAAGAGTTCCTAAAATCTTGTTCTGAAGGCAGAATGAAAGCTGATCACCTAAAACTTACCCCAAATCACCTAAACCTTTTGTTTGAAAAACTCAACCAACAGTTTAAAATAAACACAATTTTAGTAAACTTTGCAAATTCTTTGAATTTGTTATTTGGCAAGTTAGCCATAATGAATTCTCTGTTGGCAGACTGTTTTTTGGAAAACTGACCTAAAACTGGAACTCAGGCTCCAGATTTCCAGTCCTATTTGCTTTCTTCTAAATAATATTTCTCAATGCTCATTTGTAAACACAATCAGTATGTCTTTACTGGTAGGTTAAATTTGGTTTCTTTTTTCTATTTTTGGCAACTTTGTTTTTGCAAAATGCATTTCCTCAATTTTTTTCAAACTCGCTTTCTTTTTTAACATGCAGTGTATTTAAGATGTTAATGGCCTCATTTTAATTTGCACATATTCTTATTAATAATGAAATCTGCTTAATGTGAGTTAAAACTAAAGGTCTGTCAAGGTAATTCACAAACATTTAAAAACTCTGTAGCAATTCTTGGAGGACTCCCATTAATATGTTTAAGGACTTTCAATGGATATACTAAGTGGGCCTTGGTATTAACAGAAATACCAAACAAATTAAAATTGGACTCTTCGTAACAATTGGGAGAAAATGAATATGCACAGCCTTCAGCATGCAACTGAATCTAGTTGTACGAGTGCCTCCTACACTTTAAGAATATCTTTACTGAATAACCATCATACTAATAAGTATCACTGAAGACTGGTATTGAGTCACCTGACTTCACTATTTTCTTTCAGGAATGCATAAGAGCTTGACATCAATCAAATTTAAAATAATGCAGTCCTCATTTGGCATTGATGTTAGCTGCAATCTCTATTTGCAGCGTATAGCACATTTTCATGTGAGCAATGTAATTTACAAGGAATTAAAATTCCAGCCTAAGAGACATCTTAAAATCCATTCTCAGGCCATGGAGAATATCCCGATGATTCATGAGAAATGTCAAAATGATCCCCCATTTCCACAGTGGATTACAACATCGAGAACAGTGCCCATCGCTGCAAGGATAAATCTCTCTTCAGGTTTAATCTCTTTGAGAATTCGGTTTATACTAAAATAAAAACACTTTGCTGTGTTTTTGTATGTAAAAAACAGGATTTAAAGTGGAGATTTAATACATTATCCTGTTTAATCTTCACAACAATCTTTGGCGGTAGGTATTATCATCATCACTCAAAAGACAAGACATCTGAAGCTCAGAGAGCCTAAATGACATTCCCAAGTTCACACAGCTAATGAGAAGTAGACCCGCATTAAATCTAAGTCTCCTGGCTCTGAGCCAGTAAGTTAAAACAACAAACATAAATCGCATATCATATACATAGACCCTCCTCTTTTTTCTCCCAGGTTTATTGAGATGAAATTGACATAGAACACAGTGTAAGTTTAAGCTGTACAACACAGTGTTTTTATATATGTATATATTGCAAAATGATCACCACAACAATGTCAGTTACCACCTCCAGCGCCTCACAGTTACAATCTCTGGGTGTGTGGTGAGAGCTTTTAAAACCTACTGTGTTAGCAACTTCCAAGTGTCTAATACAATACTGGTAGTTATAATCACCATGCACTACATCACCTCTCCAGAACTTACTCATCTTATAACTAGAAATTTGTATCCTCTGACCACCTTCACCTGCTTGCATTTTGTCTACGGCGGCTTTGCCTTACAAGGACAGAATTGGGTAGTTGCAACAGAGACTGTATAGCCCGTAAAACAGAAAATATTTATGATCTAACCCTTTGCAGAAAAAGTTTACTGATGCCTGTGCTGAAAGCAAGGGCAGAAATAAAAGTCAACTTCCAGCCCTACTAAATAGAGGGGAAAAAATAACAAAAAAACAACCATATGGGAATCAGGGACTTGAGTTCCCGTCTAAGCTCTAGGACGGGCTTAGTCTTATATATCGGACAAATCAGTTCCCTGTTTGGACCTCAGTCTCCTTATCTGTAAGATAAGAAAGTTAGATTAGATCAGTGATTTTTAAACCAAAGCTGTTTCCCTCAATGCCATCTATAGCCGTGTAAAGCAAATTAAGAGAGACCTAAATGTCCATCTACAGATAAATGGATATAGAAGATTTGGCACATATATACAGTGGAATATTCACCATAAAAAGGAGCGAAACTGAGTTATTTGTAGTGAGGTGGATGGACCTAGAGTCTGTCATACAGAGTGAAGTAAGTCAAAAAGAGAAAAAAAATACCAGATGCTAACGCATATATATGGAATCTAAAAAAATGGTACTGATGAATCTAGTGGCAGGGCAGGAATAAAGGCGCAGAGGTAGAGAACAGATTTGAGGACACGGGGGGAAAGGGTAAGCTGAGATGAAGTGAGAGAGTAGCATGGACATATATACACTACCAAATGTAAAATGGACGGCTAGTGGGAAACTGCTGCATAGCACAGGGGGATCAGCTCGGTGCTTTGTGACCACCTAGAGGGGTGGGATAGGGAGGGTGGGAAGGAGACGCAAGAGGGGGGAGATATGGGGATATATGTATATGTTTAGCTGATTCACTTTGTTGTACAGAAAAAACTAACACAACATTGTAAAGCGATTATACTCCAATAAAGATATATATTTAAAAAAAAAAAAACCTATTTGGGTAAGGGCTGGGGCTGGGGGCTGCAGTCATAACTCATCATCTCCCAGTCTTTCCCTGTACTCAGGGGCTCCTGGGGGGTCTCACAGTCCCCCACAGCCCCAAACACAAAGGCCACTGAGCTGACCACTCTCTGAGCCCTTCCAGAGTCAACGTCCATGATTCTGAATCCATGGCACCTTGTAAACCTCCCAGATTTAGAAACCTCCAAATCAAACTTCATCTTTGAGAATTTTCTTCATAACCAAACCACAGCTGAGACAGACTGAAAAGGAAATACATACATGTATACATACATACACGCAGACATGCATATATACATACATATCAGACATTTCCCCTCGTTGGCCGTAGGACAGCCTAATGTGTATCCTTCTGCTTCCTGGAATAAACTGGCACTTTCTGTGATCTGTCTTGGGCATTTTAAAACACAAAAGCAGAGCGTTAGCTTTGGGGGGCTGTACAACATGAGGGACTGTCACTCCAGTGACAGAGCACTCCTCGGGACAGTGCTGCTTCAAAAGTCATCAGGCAGGTAACAACATTGTGAGTTATTTGTTGCCTTGAGCAGGGACTATTCTGAGCAGCTCAGAGGTGCACTGGAACTGCATCAAAGAGTACTTTGTTCCCTTAGTAGGGGGCTTCTGAGAAACAGAGCTGGCCAGAGGTCCTTAACGTCCTGAGCTCTGGACCAGAGGTCAGGGCGCTGGCACAGCCGTCCCTCTGGCACTCTCCCTGTACCTGTGACGAGTTCTCTGGGCTCTCTGGGGTCTGGCTTCCTCATCTGTGACCTGAGTAGGCTGCACCGGATAATAACTGTGTGTTAGGCTCTGTGCTAAGGCTTTGCATACATAGCTCAATTAATGCTCAAAAACCCTCTACACACATCACATCTCCCTTTTATGACAAATGTAGGAAACTGAGTCTTACTAAGTTAAGTAACTTACTCAACTTTACACAGCCAGTCAGTAGGACAGCAAGGCTTTAAACTAGCTATAGGAAGCAGTTTATCAAGATGGTTAAAGTATATATGTATAACTGAATCACTTTGCTATACACCTGAAACTAACACAACATTGTAAATCAACTATACTTCAATAAAAAAATTTTTTAATTAAAAAACATTTTAATGGTTAAGGTATGGCTCTGAAGTCAAACAGCTTCTGTTTGAATCCTGGTTTTGCCGCTGATGGGCTGTAACGCTAGTCAGTTTGTTTAAATACTTTGATTTCTTTTTCTATAAAATGAATATGAGGGCACTACCTGCCTCACAGAGTTTAGAGGATTAGACGATTTTTACAAAACACCTGGTAGATACTGAGTCATAATCATGGGCGCTATTACCATCATCCGGCTAATTCCAAAATCCATGTTACTAACCACCCGGTAAAAATGGACCTTTCCTCCCTATCTCTTCTCTTCTTCTCTTAGCAATGTCACTGATGACCTACATCAGGCCGAGGCCAGGGATTGGTCAATTCTTCATCCTCATCCCACCCCTAATCTCTCAGCAGCATTTGAAATATTTTCTGTCTAGTTTTTGGGACACCACATTCTTCTATTTTTCCTCCTGCCTCAGAGGTCACTCCTCAACCTCCTTCACCAGGTCCTCCTCCTTTTCTGGACTCCTAAAAGTTGGAGATCCCCAAGGTCCTATTCTCATGCCCTTCTCTTCCCCATCAACACTCTTTTCTTAGGTTATAATGTGTGACCCACAGCTTCCAATGAGCTGACAACTCTCAAATTCCTCTGCCCTCCCTGGACCTAGCCTCAGAGCTCCAGATGGCTTCATGTTTCTACTTGGATATCTCAAAGGCATCACAAACTTAATGTCCTAAACAGAAATGCTGGTTTCCTCTCTATTTAAATTTCTGTCCTCCTTCCAGCCCAAGACAATAAATAGCACCACCATTTACCCAGTTGCTCAGACCACAAACCTACTCTTAGTTCCTCTCCTTCTCTTACATCCATATCAAGTTCCTCAGTAAGTTCTTTTTTCTGTACTTCTAAAAATATACATTGAATCTGATATTTTTCACCATGCTCACTGCTGCAAGTCTAGTCCAAACCACCATCATCTGCTTGCTGGGTATCTCTGACAGCCTCCACTAAACCTTGACATGCTTCCTTTTGAGCATTTGAATACAATTTAATTTGTTTCCCGAAAGAAGTTACTGAATTTTAACCCTGTTTCTTTAAGGACCACAGGCTTGAAAGCTCTCAACTGGATAGAGTTAAGCCATGTCACTTTGTTTTCCTGTTTTAAGAATGGAACAACTCATGAATGAAGTCAACTTGGTCATTTTTGCAAACTGGAGGAGCATTTGAGCCCAGTTGCTCCTCCATCCACCTCCTCTTCACTCTGCTTCCACCACCTGACCCTAATCAACGAAGGTACAGGCTGAACTTTGCTGGATTGGCTAGCAATCATCTGCTCATAAATGATGTGGTCATGAGAGTCCATGCTGGAATCTCTGGCCTGGGGATAAAATGAGTGACCTGGAATCAATTAAAGACTATGCCAGGACAGAGAAATCGACCCCACGTGAAAAGCCAGGTTAACAACACATGTCCAGGAAGGTATGGTAAACTCAATTCCAGATGAGCTGAATGGAAAGCCCACGGGCTCCAATTAGAAAGGCTTGGGAGAACAATGAACAAGAAGGCAGTGATCCTCTGTGTTGACACTCATTCAGCAGGTATTTTTAGGATCCACCACTAAGGAACCATTTCAAATCTATGTCAAACACAGTTTAGTTATCATAGAATCAAACCACATCAGGCCACAGAAGACTAAACGTCAGACCTAATCTAGGGTCAGAGGTATCTCATTTTGAGGCTCGAAACCTCTAGGTGGTTGATGAAGGTAGTCTACACATGATTTTTTAATACATGTTTCCAGAAAACTTAGCCAAACTCATACAATGACTGCTGCAAAAGCCAATTGCTTTAAATATCTTGGCTTTTTTCTGAAATTACATCAACTCAGTTACACGCCACTCACATCGGGATCCCTTCCTCTACTTCTGAGATTAACCAAAAAGGAAAAGACAAATTTTTACTTATGTTAAAGTACAATTCTCAGGATTTTAAAAACATAACTCATGCAAATATAAAATGAATACTTGTCAAAGATTTTATTCTACTTGTTAATTACTGAGGGAACCAGTGAGATGTTAAGACTGGTTCAAACAGCATTTAAGGAAACAGGTCTTTATAGGCAATTAAGTAAAGGGCTATTAGGATAAAATTTCTGAACTAGACACAAATCCTTTAATGTCCACTAGGGCAGGAGGCTTTAAACTTTGGATTTCCATTGAACAGAAATCATTTGCATATATACTGGACAAAAGTCTACAAAAGTTAACATGTAACTTCACTAAATTTGAAAATTTTACCAATATTAATCAATAAGAAACCCCTCTAAATTTGGGTGGGCCTGTGCTCCACTGAAAGGACATGTCACCCCATTTTTTGGCCTTATTTCCAAATTTTGGACAACTCAGAAGTCTCTCTACCACCCTCCTCATATCATAAATAACTTCCAGAGAGGCTGGTGTCAGTATGTTTGGGTGGCTTACTCATATATGTGCGAAAAAAGGGTCTTCAGTAACCATACATGCCTCCTTGAATATGCTCTATAGCCCTTCAGAATAAAGAAACTTCTGTGCAGAAATTTTTATATGGAATCTTGGACTGGACTTTTGAAAACCTCTATTATTTGTTCTTCTATCCTAAGGCTAGGAAATAAGTGCAACACACTCTCTCTACCAGATTTTACCTGGTAGTATGTACCTATATTTGGGGATGAATTCCTCTCTTCTTGAGGTCCCCCAAATTAGTGAAGGTCCCTGGCCTAGCAGGAGGTAGGCTTCCTTACTAACTAACTGACACTGGGATTCTGTAAACCAGATACGAAGCTGGTTTTCTTGGGAGTGATTTGTAGGCAATGGCTCCACATAGCAGGTCAGTAATTGTATTAGTCAGGGTTCTCTAGAGACACAGAACCAATAGGATATACATATACAGGAAAAGATTTATCATAGGAATTGGCTTACACAATTACGGAGACTGTGAAGTCCCACAGTCCACTGTCTGCAAACTGAAGATCCATGAAAGTGGGTGGAATAATACTAGTCTGAGTCTGAAGCCCTGAGAACCAGGGGAGTCGATGGTATAAACCCCAGTCCAAGGGCAGGAGAAGACTGATGTCCCAGCTCAACAGGCAGGCTGGAAGCAAAAGGGGGTAGATTCTTCTTTCCTCTGCCGTTTTGTTCTATTCAGGCCCTCAACAGGTGGAATGATGCCCACCAAAACTGGGGAGGACAATCTAGTTTACTGAGTCCATTGATTCCAATACTAATCTCATACAGAAACACCCTCACAGACGTACCCAGAAATAATGTTTAATCGAGGCACCGCATGGGGCAACCACAAAATAACCATCAGAGTAATTTTCCTTAAGATTGGGTCTGTCATACCTAATTAAATGAGAATCCTCCTCAAATGTGACATCCAGTCATGACCTTGGCTGCACAATTGATTTGTCCAATTATATTCCAGTAAAAAAGAGGACAGATTCTAATGAGCCCATGCCAAAACTGTATTGCCATTAAAAAAAAATAAGGAGATATTCAGTAAAAACATTTATTTTTGAACTCTAAGGAATTAGCTAAGAATCAGATACCGTTAAAAGTTTTACTTAGTTTAAAAGCAAAGTCTACTAAATTGAGGGTTAGTGAAGAAGGAGAAAAGGCTTTCTCATATTTTCTTACATGTCCATAAGATATAGAACATTAAAACACCATCAACAATATTGCAAACACACAACTCAAGTTAAATTTCCCTCATCAGTCTCTTCAGTCCCGTATAATTGATTCTCATTCTGCTGGGTGTGGGTAAGCAGTCCGCTTTCACGTGGTAGGCTAAAAAGAGTCCTTGAAACCTTGACTGTCTACTGATGCAATCTGAAAGTTGGTTCAGCTATGTCAGCTCAGAAGCATGTGCCTTAGAGTCTATTCTTAGACATACCAACAGTTTAGAGTATTTGGTATAATCCCTTTCCAGGAGGTTCTGAAGCTGCCCTTTTGTTGAAGAGACAAATTCTAGCCTGTAGAATTTGGGGCAAGCCTCAGAAGAAAGCAGAGACCTCTTTGATTATGAAACTGAATGACCCTGGTTAATTTATTACAGTAATAAATAATGTAGGAATGGAGAAGAAAATTCTATATTGGGGTAGAGTGCATATCCATTTCATCAGAGTTTGACTGCTGTTTCCCCTGAGGGTAAGAACACGTTGTGGAGAGCGAGAGTATTGACCAATCTTCAGGGCGTTCCTATAACGTGTACAACTTCTGAGATATCTGAATTAATATCACTTCAACTATGGAAACTTAACCTAGGGAGAGCTGAACATCCCTTTTGATTTGACAGTTTTTCCCATGCAGCTCTTATGCTAATGTAGAATTGATTTAGAGGTATGGAGCAAACCAAAAGAAAAACCTAATTATGTCTAGCATCTGTTTTTATAAGGCAGAATAACAAATCTTTATGACTTCCAGGGGACCTCTTGAAAATCTAAAATATTGTGTTAGATGTAAAAAATATCCTGGGAATGTCACTTTATCTTTCTCAGTTTAGATCCAAACTTGGGCAAAATCAAAAGAGTTATCAAAGGAGATTTAGTCACTTGATTAAGACGGGATCATGGATGCCTGAGGGAAGCAATTTGGTTACCTATTTAATCAAAGTGACAATATAATGTTTTAAAGGCAACATGATTATAAGGAACCTGAGCTTGTGTACAGTGAAGAATCTTTGCTCTTTGTTGTTGTCGTTTTTAAATAATCAAAGACATGATAAAGTCAACAAAAAGACTAGAAAATTATCCTAGTGAGACACACAAACTCTACTACTAGGCGGATAAGAGCTGTAAAATCAATTTATCATTTTAACAAAGAGAAAGCCAAATTCACGTAATGAATTAATATAGTTGTAGCATAAGTTTTCTTTTTTCTTTTTTTTAACATAATCTTATGAATAGGCCCGTCAAAATTGAGCAAACTTTGCCAAAATTTTAATACACTTTGTACCCTCTTTTCAGACTCTGGTATTATAAACCTAGACAAATAAAAGCTGCTTATTTGTTCACTAAGCTCTTGTATTCTGGAACAAGCTGACATTGTAGGACAAATCAACACTCTATTTTTCTTGAAAAACAAAATTTAATCCCATTGCCTCACATACATAGTTGTATTTCTCGATCACTATTGCTCCTGGCATAGCTTTAAGCACCAATATTATTTTATTGAGGTGTAATTTACATCATCAAATTCACCCTTTCATAGTGTACCATCCTGGAGTTATGACACGTGACATGCATTCTATCACATAACTAACACCACCACCATCAAGGCATAAAACAGGTCTTCACACATACCCTCAAATTCCCTCACACCTCTTTTAATCAACCCCTCACCTCACTCCCAGCCCCTGACAACCACTGATCTGTTTTCTGTCCTATACTTTCACCTATTCCAGAATGTCCTATAAATGGAATCCTACAGTATGTAGCCTTTTGAGTCTGGCTTCCTTCACTTATCATAATGCATTGAGCTTCATCCACGTAGTTGCAGGTCTCAGGAGTTTGCTGAGTAGTGTTCCATTACATAGACGTACAATAGCTTGTTTACCCATTCATAAGTTGAAGGACACTTGGATTGCTTCCATTTTTGAGCAATTATGAATAAAGACTCTATAAATATCCGTGTACAAGTTTATGCATAAACATAAGTTTTCATTTCACTTGGGCATATCTAGAAAGGGAGGTTGCTGGATTTTATGGAAAGTGAATGTTGAACTGCCAAATTTTCCAATGTGACTATACTATTTTGCATTCTCACAGAAACATATGAGGGTACCAGTTGCTTTGCATCATGGATGGAGAGTCATTCTTTTGCATGTGGGTGTCCAATTGCTACAGTATTTGTCGAAAAGACTATATAATATCTCTAGTGTTCCCTTTGTACCTTTGTCAAAATTGATTGACCATATATGGAAGGGTCTAAATCTGGACTCTGTTCTCTGTTTCACTGACCTGTGTGTCTATCCTTTTGCCAATACCACACTGTTTTATTAGTGTATCATTATAATAAGTGTTGAAATCAGGTAGTGTGAGTCTTCCAACTTTGTTCTTTTTTTAAAATGTTCTGGCTCCAGACTTCCCTAGCAATCCAGTGGCTAAGACTCTGCACTTTCAATGCAGGGGGCACGGGTTCGATCCCTGGTCAGGGAACTAAGATCCCATATGCCACGTGGTGTGGCCAAAACACAAAAAGTTTTTTTAATTAAAAAAAATTTTTTTTAATGTTCTGGCTCTTCTATATTGCTTGCCTTTAATATTAGTATCACCTTGATGATTTACACAGAAGTCTTTCTGGGTTTGACTGGGGTTGGCTTGAATTTATAGATCAATTTGGGAAGAACAGACATCTTAACAATATTGAGTCTTCCTATTCACAAACAAAAATTCATTTTAGACCTTCTTTTATTTTATTGATAATTGTACTATAAATTTCTGCATATAGAAGTCTTACATAATTTGTTAGATTTATGCCTAAATATTTCATGGTTTTTTGGTGCCATTGTAGATGGTATTTTTTTAAATTTACAAATGGTCATTGCTAATACACATAAAAATACACTGATTACTATATATTGACCTTATATCCTGCATCCTTACTAAACTCATTTATTAGTTCTAGGAGCCTCTTTGTGGATTCTTTGGGATTTTCTATATAGACAACCATGCCATTTAAGAGTAGAGACATTTGTTTTTTCCTTCTAATCTATATGCCTTTTATTTCTTTTTGTTGCTTCTTTTTTTTTTTTTTTGCCCACCAACACTAATCATAACTTTTAAACAAAATACTTCACTTTAACCAAAATTATTTCACAGAGAAAACTGGGAGAAGGGAAATTGAAAAGTCACTCTTGTACACAAACATTTTACTAAATTATCAAAGTTCATGAATACATAGAACAGAACTATCTATAGCTGCACACTTCTGTGCTCCTTCTTAATGTGATAAAAATGAAGAAGTTTTCTTAATATGATCCCCCAAATATAGCCACTCTTTAGCATATAAAAATAATTAGTAAAATATATAAATTTAAAATTACACTTAGTCATCAATGTTTAATTATCCATTCTTAGAAAGTATCTAAGTAAACAACAATTATCAATTAACTCAATTTAATATTAATTCAAGTTACCTAAAGATGTTGGAAATTATGTCCAAGCTGACAGACTACACAGCATAAACACTGCTATGAAAACATTTTTCAGAATTATCATTCAATTTAGTTAAACAAAATTTACATTTTTTTATAATCTTAAATGCTATGTAGGAGTAATGTTAGTTTATTTGATCAGTAAACCAGGAAGTTAGGAAGTTCATGAGAAAAAGTACCAAGATCTTCAAACTTGTAAATTCAAGGGAAAGATATATAGTTATTGCTTATTTTTAAACCAAAATAATTGAACCAGTCTGATTTTTCTAAAGATTTATCTTAATTATGTGAACTTGGATTCTTATATTAATGTGGTTATGAGCTAACATTTTCATTAAGAATCATTTTTAAAATTTAGTACTTTAAACTGTAGTTTACTTATTTTCTGTATATTGGGGGAATATGAGATTTATATAAGATTTATCAATTTCTGACAACTAGTCAGATCAGAGCTCCTTTATTTTAAGACATAATAATCTAACCTGGAGGTAAGAAAACATTTCATACTTGTACAATGTGATATCAAGGCCTTTTGTGAATCACAGACACACAGCCCTCCTGACACACAGACAGCTCATAGCTTCAGTTCTATAGCTTCAGCCTCAAGTCAAAAATAACCACAGAAACACAAAAATTCACCAGTTCAGATCTCAAAGAACTATTCTTTCCAGTGAGCATGAAATTCTTAATTGATTTGTGCTCACAAACAGACAAACATACAATTTTTTTTTAAAAGTTTCTCAAATCAGAATATCTGTCTCACATGTCAGAGAATACATCTCCATCATCCATTCACAAGAGACCATAAAACCAAAATCCCAACTCTTGCTAACACCAAGGGGAATAACGAACCAGAAACTAAAAAAAAAACATAAAATCTATAGACATGAAAAACAGAAGAAATCTAGAGAAATAGAAAGCCAGCAAAGTTAGAGTTCTGTTGCCATCTGGGATTCACTCTGGAAGCAAGAAAAGAGGTGTCTGGGCTTACACAGCCCTTGAGATGCGTTTCTCAAGCAACACAGTTTAATCGGCTCTGTCAGGTTAGTCCACTTGGGCATCTCTGTAGAGCAACCTACAAAAAGCATAATCTTCAAAAAGATAAAATCTTGACTCTTGTGTAAATATAAAATGAACACATGTCAAAGATTTTACTCAGTTCATTAATTAATGAGGGAACCAGTAATGTACTAAGACTTGTTCAAAGAATATTTGAAGAGCTAGGTATTTAAAGACAATTTACTACAGAAATGTTAGGATATGATTTCTGGGTTAGATACAAAACCACTGAAAGTTCAACAGGCTAATAAACTGTAATATTTGGGGTTATCAGTTCAATCAGACAGAAAGTACTTGTATCTCTACTGGACAAAAAAATCTCCAAGTTAACGTATAATGTCATATAGTCTGAATCTTTAACCAATAGTAAGCAGAGTTGAACAAAATATACTCCCCCCCTTGGGTGGGTCTGGGGCCATTCATGATGTTCAAGGGACATGCCACTCGCTTTATTTCAAAGCTCTGAATAATTTTTCTGAACACTAAATAAAAGCTGTATTACTTGGGAGATAAAAGCTTCATGCCATTGTGTTCTTGGACAGCAAAATAGTCAAAGATTGATTGCTCTTGATTGATGAAATGATATCCTGTTCCCTTTACCCAAGACCACAAAGCTACTGCAGATCAAGGCTGAGGCTAGAACCGAGGATTTCAACGCCCATCATTCTACATACATTGTCTGAAATACTACTCTCTAAAGAAGGTTGATTGGTTCAGACAGTTTCAAGACAGATCAATAAAATGAGGGAAATAGACCCTCAATGCTAATGTACAGGTACCCATTAGAAGAAGCTGATTGAGGTAGAGAAGATTAAAGAGAGAGGACCTCTCTCTTTAAAAAGAGGTTCCAAGTTTGAAGTTCGTAACAGTAAAATGCCCAGCATAATCCACCCCCACCCCTTGAATGCCTCCTTCCAACGATATTGCAGACCCCAACCTGAGGGACTCCCATTTGGCTAAGTTCCTGGCCTGTTCATTGACTCCGGAAAGCCAGTGGGGGGATAGATTTCGATCCCAAAACTGACTTGTGGATTTAGCTCTCAAGCCCACTCCACCCACCCCCTGCAGCATGGCCAGAGGAGTGGTTTTGCTGCTCTGCTCTGTTTCCTAGGGTCCCTTAAATCACCCTTGGGTTTTTCAGTTTAACCTTCTCTCTCTGCTTTAAAAACAAAATGAAGATGGGCAGGAAAGTTTCCACACCCCTAGGACTATGTTTTCCAAACTGCTGGAACATATACTTTTAACCTTTATGTAGCAAAATAAAACACAGGTACAGATAACCATATGAAACGATGCTAGTGAATAGTTACAAGATGAGCATCTGTTTTTTTTTTTTTTTTTTTTTTTTGCGGTAAGCGGGCCTCTCACCTCCGTGGCCTCTCCCGTTGCGGAGCACAGGCTCCGGACGCACAGGCTCAGCGGCCATGGCTCACGGGCCCAGCCGCTCCATGGCATGTGGGATCCTCCCAGACCGGGGCACGAACCCGTGTCCCCTGCATCGGCAAGCGGACTCTCAACCACTGCGCCACCAGGGAAGCCCCAAGATGAGCATCTCTATAACCACCACCCAGGTCAAGAAACAGAACTTGGCCAGCTTCCCCAGAAACCTCCTTCCTGCCTCCAAAAGTTACCTTGCTGGACCATGTTTTAAGTGGAGTGGAATAGAAAATATTGGTGGGTATGAAAAAGAGCTAAGCCTTGTATTCTAAAACTTCTGTTCCATATAACTTTTATGTTAAAGTGTCAGTACTGGGACACAATTTCTTATTGCGGGTCACAATCAAAAACAGTTTGATAGCCACTGCCATCAGTAACACCCCGCCTACCGGATCACCAGTGGGGAAAAGAAAATGCCACGCTTTTGTTAGATCTCCTGAAGCAAGGGCAGGTACAGGCTTCACATTCTACAATGACTGTAGCATTTTCTTTTCCCACCTATCAGAACATTTTAGAAAACATAAAATATTTTTAAATAAGATGAAATATCTGTCCAAGTTATGCAAAAAAATGAATATGTAATATTATAAAGAAAGCAATTAATCCACACTTAAAACTAATTGCCTAACCCAGTGGGTCTTTAAATTATTCATTAGTGCTATTTAAAAATAATTGCAGTTTATGAGGAAAACCCATTATGGATTTCTTTTAAGAACTAAAAAAAAAGGGTTTCCTTTTTTATTTTCCAACTGCTTACAGCTCTTGAAACCAACCCATTTTTAAACCAGTTTAATAGTCTCACAATCCCCTCCCCAATGTAATCAACTTTAACATTTATCATACCAACACTTCGTGAGGGTCCCTGTAACAGATTCTGAACTCATGGAGAGGACAATGATATTGTTCTAAAAGAATATGAGAGGTGTACCCAGAAAGGAAGAGAAGAAGAAGACTTTCAGAGAACAAAGCAAGAAATCAAGATGTAAGCGTTTCTGCAGATGAAGTTTATACTGGTTCCTCCATCTCCAACCAAGTGGCCTGGGGTTTCCCACCGTGTTTGCTCCTGTCAGCCAGGGCTTGTGAGTCCTCCCTCTTCTCTCCTCATTTACTTCATGCCTCAAGTTCCTTAATCTCTGTTTCTCTGGTTCCTTCAGAGGACACTCAGAACCATGGCCATGAAATGGTAGGACTGGAAATGACTTTTGTCAAGTTTAGTGCCTTTTACACTGTGTTCACCAGCACCCCAGGAGCTCCCAGTGGGAAAGGGCTGCTGAACCAGCAGGGCTCTGTGATTCCCCAATCCCACCCCGACTCCCCACTCCCCAGACTCCATCAGAAGAGCCTGCTTTTTGGGCTTCCCTGGTGGCGCAGTGGTTGAGAGTAGGCCTGCCGATGCAGGGGACACGGGTTCAAGCCCCGGTCCGGGAAGATCCCACATGCTGTGGAGCGGCTGGGCCCGTGAGCCATGGCCGCTGAGCCTGCGCGTCCGGAGCCTGTGCTCCGCAACGGGAGGGGCCCCAGTGCGAGGCCCGCGTACCGCAAAAAAAAGAGAAGAGCCTGCTTTGAGTCATTTAAGATTCCATTTGAAGGAAGTGCTTTTCTGCTAAAAACAAAATTTAAAAGTGACTCTCACGGTATACCTAAGAACACCACATCCCAGAAAGGGGAAGCAACTTGCCAAAAGTGGGACAGTCAGTTACAGAACTGGGAACAGACCTGGCCTCCTGACTCTGGGTCTAATGATCTACCCCCTCCATCAAGTGAGGTATGCCGAAAAGAACATGAGCCTTGGGTCCAGAATGATGTGGATCTAAATCTGATCTCAGCCACTTTCTAGTTATTTGTCCTTAGAGTTACTCTTTTTTGGTAAGATATCTGAGCCTTAGTCTTTTCCTCTGTTAAAAGAGGAAGCAGCCACATAGCACAGGGAGATCAGCTCGGTGGTTTGTGACCCCCTAGAGGGGTGGGATAGGGAGGGTGGGAGGGAGGGAGATGCAAGAGGGAAGAGATATGGGGACATATGTATAGGCATAACTGAGTCACTTTGTTATAAAGCAGAAACTAACACACCATTGTAATGCAATTATACTCCAATAAAGACGTTAAAAAAAAAAAAAAGAGGAAGTAAAAATACCAGCCTTGCATAACTGGCTAAGCTACTATAAATGAAAACACCTTATATATAATACACACATACTAAGTGCTCAGGTGTGAACAGCATCTTTATCATCAGAGATGTTCCATAAGTACCCCGCTGAGAATGTGCTTATGACAGTCATCACTGTGCCAAAGGTGAGCGCGTGCGTACACGCACGCACACACACACAGAGTTATTAGGACTGTAGACAGACACAAAGAAGACCTTGTGGGCTACAGTTTCACTGATCCCCCTCTACCTTAACAGTGTAGGTCCATGGACACCCCATCCTCTTGGAGTCCTCCTACTCACACCAACACCTCTTCCTTCTTAACCTTGCTAAAAGCAAACAAACTGGGGGTGGGGGAGGCAAAATAAGCAGAACGTGGACTTCTGACCATCATGATAAACATCAAGTTGTAATGGTAAGCAAATAAACATAGCTTTGGAGCTGGACGAAAAGATGGAATCTGGTTAATTAATGACTAGAGTGAAACATAGCTTACTGACACCTGAGATTCATGCCGCCTTCCTAGGGTAACAATACTGTGATTTTTATGGTCTTTCTTTCTGGAGCCAGCTCTCCCATTCATTGTTCTTTGGCTTGATTATGACTGACCCCACCCCACTTCAGAAGTGGACCCTGATTAGCTGAAGCCAGTGGGCGTGTCCCATGCCTCTGGCCACAGCAATTGGTTCTGGGATGGGACATAACTCAGGGCCCAGAGGAGAAAAAAGATGTTTGATGGAACTATTGGGAGAAAGCATCTCTCTTCAGCTGATTCTGATTCTTCTTTTATTTAAGTCTTTGATATTCTGTTCATCATGGATTTTTGCATTATTTTTTTTTACACGTAGCATGAAAATATTATGTACCTTGATTACTGAGTTTTTTTGATGCCCACTTAAATTTTGCATCTGAGGCAAATGCCTCAATCCTCTCGGTCTTGTCCTGGCCCTGGGGGGATGTGGGGCTCACAGCTGCCATAGATATTTCTTCTTTTACTTGAGGAGAGACTTGGGAAATGAGATGGGACCACCGCATGGGGCTTTGGGAGGAAGCCATGGCAAGTACATTGGACCGGGAGAAACCAAGTCCCGGTTATCTGAGCTACTGGATCAAGCTTTGCCTAAAGTTTAGTCCTGCCGCTTGACAATTTACAAGAACCAGTAAATTCTCTTTCCTCTGACTGATAACCAAAATAACGCAAACTGACATGATAGCTAATTACAAGGATTTCACCTCTGAATGTCTTGCAGAGAGTGTTTCTAAATATCTGAGTAACACTTCCGCTCTAGAGACACGTGGTCCATCAAAGAGAGCCAAGTGTCTTTGCTGGCTGTGGTCAATTTTCTGAACAGCAGCTTCCACTGTAGAGTAATATTTTATTCTATAATTTATTAAGCCCCTTTTACACACCAGGTACTGTGTAAACACTCTGTATACCTTATTTCCTGTAATTCTCACCCCCTCGAGATGATATCAGGTCATACTATTATTATCCATATTTTACAGGAAAGGAAGCCAAAACTGAAAGAAAAAAAGCAGCATGTACAATGTCACGGGAAAAGTGGCAGAGGAGGGGTTCACAGCCAAATCTGCTAGTACCAAAGCTGGTGCTCTTAATCACCACCCGATACAGTCTCAAGATTTGGAAGGAAATACCGTTACAGATGCTCAATATGTATTTGAGGGATGTATGAATAAATTTGCTACTTAATTAGTTGAAAGGTGAAATGTTAGCCATTTTGATATCTACTCATTTCATTTCAATTTACCTCCCTTTACAAATAGAGTGTGAAACAGCCTCTTTAGGTTAAGTTTGGGTTAATAGAAGTTTTTCTATTAAGGACATGATTCTCAGGAGTTGCACATCATCAACATTTTTGAACATAAATTGATGAAAAAGCACACACAGATGGAATAATGGCTCTATATCTAAAGAAGTTCCACGGCAAAGTTGGTCTCCTCACTTCAGAGTTTCGGGGGGAAATCAAACCAGATCAAGGACTTCAAAATGTTTTGTAAACTCTGAGGCAAATATACAGTTAATTATTACTATGTTTTTATGTTTATTTTCTTGAGGCAGGGACTCAGTATCCAAAAAGCCTAACTGAATGCTGCATTTCTCTCCTTCTATGACCTAGAGCGATCATTTGATAAACGTTTATAAGACAAAATCAATACAATCTTAAGCAATAAATTTATCGGACAAAGGTAAATATCACAGTACAGAGTTCCAGGTTTTTAGCATTCTTAACCAAAGCAATAAATAAACAGACTCCTCCCAAAGCAAAGATGGAAATATAATTATTCAGTCTCTCCATGTCAGATTTGCTCAGAAATTGAAATATTGTTAGCAAACACGGATTTAAATTTTGTGCTCCAATGAATTGGTAGATCTCTTAGTTTATTGTTTTGAATCCTCTGCATTCTACCACAGGGAAATTATGCAAACTCTCACACTACACGAAAAGAATACTGAAAATTACAGAATTTACCGCTTAGCTGGAAGATAATTTCATGAATCTCTTCTGATCTACTGGCATGGTAGACTGTGTACATTTGTGTCGCCGCTATTCTTAAGACCCATGATCTGATACATGCACTAACTGTGCATGAAACTGCAATGCCCAGCCAACTGTTCAATTCAGCAAATAAAATTCAGGTGGTTTTCTGTGAGGGACTGGTTGCTGAACAGACTTAAGTCATCCTAGAGTCCAAGGTTGCAAATTCACTGTCTGCTTCCAACTCTACCAGACGGTCAGAAGCCCTGGGAAAGCTTTATGAAATGGAAACCCTAGGTCCCATCCCAGGCCCGTTGGATGGGCATCAGAGCCCAGGGAATCTGCCTTTAAATACACCCATCAGGTGATTCCTCTGCACTGCCAGATGGAGAACACTTCACGTCCATGACCCACAGAAGAGGCAGAAATAATGCAATCCTTTACTTTGTCTGCATGACAGTTAACCTAAATACTTTCATTTTGTTGTATTTATTTACTTACTTATTTTGTATAATACTTGTTGGACCCACTCCCCCCAACCCCCCAGCCCTGCACCCTGGCTGCTATAATGTCATGGAGGTACAAGCTCACAGGCTTTGCTTCCGTCTGGAAAGTCTACACTGCTTAGAAGCTGAGAGAATTGTATTTATCAAGGAGTCTTAGAAGGTGTCTGTTTCAAATGTTCCATCTGCATTCTCCACAGTAGTTCTCTCCCGCTGAGGTTCAAAGTTTTCTCTCCATTACAAATAATAACGCTTCAACTCCATGAAGGCAGCAAGACTTTCAGTTAAAACACCTCTTTTCACCTGACCATCCAAAATAGAAAAAAGTAACGGAGTGTAGCAGAAAGTACACGGGCTTTAAATCCTGCACTTATTACCTGGCAGATTACTGAGTCCCATCGAGCCTCAGCTCCCTCATCTGCAAAATGGGATTTAGTGGCATCATTATATTATATATACCTCATGGAGTTATAAGAATTAAATGAGATAACTCATGTAAAATGCAGGCACTAAATAAACGGTAGCTGTTATGAGCATCTTTATGACTAAAATGATGGTTTCCAGACCTCTGAGCACTGGAGTTCTGAATTAGATGTTGTTTAATCTACCATTTTCTTACTGAAGGTGGGAATTTAATTCCAGCTATCGTTTGCCCCAAGCAGTGTTAAATAAGCAGATTATTTTATTTAGGATTGGGGAGGTCATACTCCCAAAATGCTTTTCTCTGGTCAGATAACACCTGGAATGATACAATTATTTCTGGACACCCCTCTTTAAAAAGGATACTGACAATCCAAAGTGTTGGGGAAAAGTGTCCAGAGAAGTGTTGGAAACTAAGACTGTGTCCTGTAGGAAATCATTTTAGAATTTGGCATCCTCAGCTAGGAAAAGAAAAGCCATAGGGAAAAGTATGACAGTTGTCTTCAAATATCTAAATAGCTGTTCCAAAGAGCTAGAAAAGACTTCCTAAGATGGTCCCAAGAAGTAGAATTAAAATGCGGGCATCAGAGATGAGCTGTAAGACCTCCCCAGCACTCAGAATCTAAGGATTTTCCTTGAACTGAGCACTCTGCTTCTCTTCAAGCTAACAAGAAATGTGTGTTAATTTGTAAACAGTCAAATTACAGTGCTGCCCTTTCTGAATATTCAAAAATGGCTCGGTTCTTGCTAGGAATCGTAGCCTGCAAATTAGAAAGGAACCACTGTAAATCACATGAGAAAAACAACCCCAAAGACATAGATATGTAAGTCACAAAGGTCAGCTGCCTCAGTGAATGATCTAAGGGGGTCCAAAAGCCCCATTTACAGGCGTTGGGCTCTCCAGACTGTTTAGAGCTCTTGAATATCACGATTACTGGTAAAGTAGAGAGGAGGTCCCCACACAAACAACCCTGGCTGCTCTACAAAGCCCTGGCCACAGAAAACACATCCAGAGGAAAGCGGAGACTTTCCTTAACCTGGAAGGCAGACCATTGTTTAACAGAACCTGAATCCCCTAAATTCAGAAAAGAATAGGAAAGCTACTTTTTACTAAACTTGACTTTCGTGATCCAAGGCATGATGCAGTAGATCAGGAACTCTGAAATCTCTTAAGTTTATTCCATAAAAATATAACAGCGTTTGCTTTGTTTGGTAATAATGCCACTGTATTAAAAACACATGTTTTCTGGGAAAATCAAAGTCTAATGAAATTTTTTATGCCTACTATAAAAATAAAGGAATTAGCTAATCTAAATGATATATAAGTACCCTTCCTGCAAATAAATTTCATGCCTCTGTGACTATCATTTTATTCTCCAACAAACTATTTATGGGTGCAGTGGTCTGAATGTGTCCTCCCAAAAGTCATATGTTGAAACCTAACCCCCAAGGTGATGCTATTAGGAGGTAGGACTTTAAGGTGATGAGGTCATAAGGATGGAGTCCTCATGAATGAGATTTAGTGCCCTTATAAAAGAGGCTCCAGAGAGCTCCCCATCCACTTCCGCCATGTAAGGATACAACAAGAAATCTTTGACAAGGAAGAGAGCCCTCACTTGACCGTGCTGGCACCCTGATCTCGAACTTCCAGCCACCAGAACTGTGAGAAACAGATTTCTGTTGTTTATAAGCTACTCAGTCTATGGCATCTTGTTTTAGCGGCCCAATGGACAAAATCAATGAAAGAAGCCATTTAAGGAGGAAGACAAAGGGGCATAAAGGGTTTACACCCCTTGCTCTGGGTCATGCAGTGGAAGTGGCAGAATTGGCACCAAAACGCAAACCTGCTTCTCCTGCTGGTATGTTATAGACTGAAGCAGCCAAAGGCCCTGGAGACAGCTATTGGGCAGTGGTGGACAAAATGCCAACCAAACCTGGGCTAACCCAAGGCAACAGAATAAACTGGAGGGGGTGCCATATTAAGACCCAAGGTTAGAAAGAGTGGAGCCAACACCAGAAATGCCAAAATTAAAGTGGAAGATGGGAAAGAGGCTTTTTGGAAAATCAGTGATGTTCCAGATATTCTAAGAGGCACTCTCATACCAAGCAGAGCCTTGGCATTTGCTAAGTTAACATGAGTTTCCAAATCTTAGTTTTGAAATCCTGTGAGTAACCTGGAAGTCTTACAACGAGATCACAAATTAGACCTCCATGTGGAAAGGCAACACCACTATTTTGCACAACTCCAAGGGACACGATTTACAATATGGAAGACGTCTTCTAGAGTTGTACAACATGGCAGACCTGCAGCGTGGTTGATATATTAGAAGAGATCTGAACTAGTGAGCAAGCCTAGCTTACTGCCCAGCATCTGTATCTTGATGTGGCCTTGTTGCTTTCTCTATTCAATGTCAATGTAAAATATTTTGTGTCTTTATGGAAAAAAGAAAGAAGATCCCACTTATAAGTCAGTTGCAAATATGAACAGTGGAAACAGAGAGAAAGTGAAGTATTGGGTAAATTCAAGGGTAAGATGTCGAAGCCGGTAGCTGCTTGGAGGCACCCAATACTCTATCAGGAATCAAGAGAAAGTAATTTCTGAAACTGTTCAGCAAGTGTTCCAGCAAGAATTTATTTTAATTGCTTTATAAATCGCTTTAATCCTATATTTAGTGAATCATCAGGGGCCTGAAAGGGTCACGTAAAATTTTCACTTATGCTTAACTAAGTTTTATAGAGAAAATTACATGTTTTAATAGTATTCATAGAATTGGGGACTTGCAAAGGTCTCGAGATGTGTTCTTTTAAAATAGCAAAGGTCTGTGACTCAGTATCACTTAATTCTCACAATAGCCCTGTGAGATAAGGATAATTATTCTCTTTTTACAGATGAGGCAACTGACCTCGGAGGAGAGTTTGAATTATTTGCAAAGTAAGCAATCTGAAGGAAGAATTCTACCTTATTCATCTTTCCATCTCAAGGGTCTGGCACACAGCAGACACTCGGCATTATTATCTCAAGAGCTCTCAGAGCGTGGTCCCCAGAGCGGCAGCAGCAGCATCACATGGGAACTTGTTAGAAATGCAAGCTTCCATGCTCCACCCCAGACCTCCTGACTCAGACACACCAAGTACAGGGCCCAGCAACCTATGTTCTAACAAGTGCTCCAGGAGATGCTGGTGCACAAGAAAGTGGGTAAGAAGACTTGTGTTCAATGAACAGTGAATGGAGTGTATCCAGGTGGGAAGGGGTGTGTCCAAGTTCCTCAAAGCCCTAAGAGAAGCAGGGGAACGAGTTTCAAAGAGCTAGGATAGTCACATCCCAGTTCTGGAATGCCCTCTGCTAGAGTCTCCCCTTGTCCTCATTCTCAGAAGAGCCAGGTGCTCTCAAACCACAGTCTGCCAGGATTTGCTCACAGCCGCAGTGCCCACACCTCACCTCGCCACCAGCAAAGTGCAGAGAATCCGGGTCCCTTCCCTGAAGTGAATACAGTTAGTCAAGTTTCCATTTTCCTTTCTTCCTCCCAAATCTCCCACAGTGAGGGCCACCTGAGGAAAGAGGATTTCATCTTGCACAAAACCAGATTTATCTTCGTTCTTTGCACAACAATACAGTGAAAGCCCAAATGATTTTTCCCTATTTGGTAGCACTTAGAAGTTTTTCATCAGTGCAAGAATAAAGAATTCCTCATTTCTGTTTACGGCAGCAGTACAGCTGAAAGGAAACAATTTAAACCCATCAACCACTGAGATATTTTTGACTTAAGACAAGCACCAAAATTTCAGGTATTAATCTAGAATCACAGCTTGTCTGAGAGGAAAAGGGCCTAGAAGATCATCTATCTAGTCAGTGCAAGATGCTGTGCAGTGGTACCCAGATACAGTTTCTGTTAAAGAATTATGTATATATTATAATATTATAATATGTATCAGGAAAAACTATATAACTTTCATATCAAACCCATGATTTCATGGATATTATTGCTTAGGGTAAAGCTAAAGTAATTAGTGAGTAAAAACAAAAGTGAAATGATTTCAGAAAACACCAGTAAATAAGCAATAGCCCAGATGTCACGCAGATATGGCAGAAATCATGAAAGTGATACACGAAGTTTGGTGATTAGTCAATCACCCCTAATAGGGTCCTGGCAGGAAAGAGAATTCACCCCACCTGGATGGTTCAAATGGAGAGACTCCAATGAAGGAAATTTCTTAGGGAGTTATAGGCAGGGTTAAGGGAACCAAAGGTGGTGGTGAGACATCTAGAGACCAACGAGAAGAGGAAGTCATCACTGCCCTAAGGCTGAAGGAACAAGGGAAGGAAACAGGGTGGCTAGAGCTATGGAGGAGAAATGGCCTGGCAAGAGCCAAGACAGAGCCCTGCAGAAAAGGAGCAGGAAAAAAACAGCTCAACCTTTCCTGCTGCCCTCTCATCTCCTGTCTCTATTTCCCATTGGCCAAATCCAACCGGAAGCCAGAGGGCAAAGGAACCAGGAGGTCCCAATGGTAGAGGCCAGCCTCCAGGATACAGGTGGCACAAAAGATGAGTACAGTGGTGGGAAAGGCAATGGCTAGTGACAGGGAGACACAAGTCTACTGCACCTCCTCCTTTTAAAAATTTTTTTTTTATTGGAGTATAATTGCTTTACAATGTTGTGTTAGTTTCTGCTGTACAATGAAGTGAATCATATATGATTTTATATATATATATATATTCCTTCCCTCTTGGACCTCCCCACCAATCCCACCCATCTAGGTCATCACAGAGCACCGAGCTGAGCTCCCTGTGCTGTACAGCAAGTTCCCACTAGCTATCTCGCACCTGCTCCTTTTAGACATGCAGAGCTATCCACCAAGCAGGAAAGGCAGGCCAAGGGGGCTTCAGGGAGAGTCACTGGGCTGGTTAGAAATATGACTAGAGAGATTGGTAGATCTCAGAAAAGTTCCTTAAGCACTCTGCACCTCAGTTTCTTTATCTGAAAAGTGGGAAGATTATTTCTACGTTGCAGGTTTCTTGGGAAGATTATAAACTACACGTCACACTGCTGGGACACAGAAGATGCTCAATAAAAAGTAGCAACTTTCACGCCAAGTGAAAGAAGCCAGACACAAAGTGTCACATATTGTATGATTCCCTTTATATGAAATATCCAGGATAGCTAAATCTATAGAGACAGAAAGCAGACTGGTGGTTGCCACAGGCTACGGGGAGGGGAGAATGGGGAGTGACTGCTTAAGGGGTTGGATTTCACTTGGAGGGTGCTTGGAGGAGGATAATGAAAATGTTTTGGAACTAGATAGATGTAGTGGTTAGACAACATTGTGAATATACTAAATGCCATTGAACTGTTCACTTTGAAATGGTTGTATTAATTTGCTAGGGCGGCCATAAAAAAGTACCAGGAACTTGAGTGGCTTAAACAACAGAAGTTTATTGATTCACAGTTCTGGAGGCTGGAAGTCCAAGATCAAGTTGTCTCATGGTTAGTTCCAGACCTCTCTCCTTGCCTTGTAGGTGGACAACTTGTGTGTGCCTCTGTGTCCAAAGCTCCCCCTTTTATAAGGATAACAGTCATATTGGATCCAAGGACCCAGCTACTACACCAGGATCTCACCCTAACTAATCTGCAGCAATCCTCTTTCCAAATAAGGTCAATTCTGAGACACTGGGGGACTTCAACATATGAATTTTCTGGGGAGGAGACAAGATTAAACCTGTAACAGTGGTTAATTTTATATTATATGAATTTCACCTCAATAAAAAATGGGGAGAAAAGTAACTAATTATTATGATCATTATTATGAAAGTCAGTGGCCCATTATCTCAAGGTTGGGTGTAGCATAAAAACATCTATCAAGAATTAATTCTTCAAAAAAAAAAAAAAGAATTACTTCTTCATGGGCCCTAATTTAGCCTCTTGCAAATACCACTACTTTGACTGTCATGGATAATGCCCACCCATCCCACGTACCTTCAAAAGCACCTGGAGGTACAGATAATGAAGTTTTCATGGGGATATTAAGAAGGTAATTAGAATGTTTGTTGGAGATACCAAACTTTTACCCTGGAATGAAAACTGTATAGAGTGTAGCATGTCTTAGTAAGCATAAGCATGCCATAGCAACCTATTCAGCAAACTTAATGTCTGTTAATTCCTTACTAAAGACATTCTGACAATCCTTAACTAATTAACTGGGAGTTTCCTGCTCTGATCTACACTGGCCTCATCTTCACCCCATGCTGGCTGAACTTTGCTGAGCCTACTCACTCCCTGGGGGTCTCATAACACTCCTGCACCTTGTCACTCTGTGATATGACCATTGCTTACGTGTTGCCTTTATCATTGTCTACAGCCGGACACTGGGTCACCGTAATGCTCAGAGTTCTCTTTAAGCATGGATCTTTGTTTCCCTCCAACATGTTTTGTCAGATGGGAGCAATCCGATTCATCTGTGAACCCTGGAGATGGCATCTGTTTGGCCCTGGAGTCCGCTGTCTAAACCTGGAGCTCAGTCTGAAGTCAGCATGGTCTGTGCCTGCTCCAGTGTCCCTCCTACAGAATCACACAGCTCTACAGTCCCCACCCTCCATCGTTGCCTCCCTGTGTATCGTTACATCACCAAACCCATCCCTGAGAGCAGCGCTTCTAGAGATTCACGTCCCCCACCATGTACTCTACACGGCAGATGGCAATATGAACCCCAACAGTGTAATTTTACCAGGAAGACAGCAGACTGCTCCAAAAACCAGTTAGAAAGGGGAATTCAAGACCAAAGGAGGATGTCAGGGCAGGGACAAGGCAGGACAAGAGTGACAGGAAGTGAGCAATGGTCCAAGGAACTCACTGGGAGGTTCTTATTCAGGGTTGGCCACCAGCACATGGCATAGGAAGTTCCAGTCTCAGAAAAAGGCAGCAGAGAGAGGGGTGATTTTGGCTTTTCATGGTTCTCCCAACCAAGATCAAAATCACACCGGAGCTGGGGTAGACCTTGGCTATCAGCCAAGGTTAAGGCTGAAGTAAGAGAGAAGAGGGGCAAAGTACCATGATACCATTTCCCCCCATTCCCCATGGGGTGGTCCCACCTCTCCGAAGATATTCCAAAGACGCTGAACATCTTTCTTCCAAGCCTCTCTTCCCTACCACCTTGCTCTTAGCTCATTTTTTATTCCACTCTCTACATCTCTACCTTTATGAGTTACCTATTGCTGTTTAACAAAGCACCAAAATCTAGTGGCTGCAAACAACAATAATTTTCTGTGCACAATTCTGCAGTTCGGGCTGAGCTCCGATGGGAAGTTTTGTGCTGGCCTCACTGGGGGGCACTCATGCGGCTGTAGTCTGATAAAATTGAGGCTCCAAAAAGTTGAGACAGAACTTGAACTAAGGTCTCCTGGCTTGTAACCTTCTATACAACATGCTGTCTACCAATTGACTCGTTTCGGGATAACATGCTCACAATAATTCAGCTACTTTGGCGAATGCTGTTCTGTCATCTGCGTCGTAAAAGGCAGCATGCCACTTTCCCTCCACCTAGCTAGAGCCAATCTCTAATACGAGCATGCTCCAACCGAAGTGTTTCTGTGTTAACTATCATTATTTCCAAGGTTGAGTCGAAACATTCCAACAACTGGATTTATGTACAACATGTACGCAATGAAGGTGGGAAAATGACCCCTGATCCTCCTTGGCATCAACACTCTTCATTTAATTGGGGGTTGGGATGGCCATGGGGTGAGTATTTGGACTGGGTCCCTGTCTCCAGAAACTGCACAGTGAAGGCAGGGGAGCTGCTCTCCTCCTTGCTAGAATTACAGGAAGGAAGCAGATTTCACATCTCTTATAGGCGTCCCATCCCAAAGACTATATTTCCCTCTGTGTTTTCACAGCCAGGAAATCCCTCATCAAATCCAAATAAATCTTTCTCTTCTCTAAGCCCTCATCTTGTTCTGTTTTCTAGGAGGAGCAGGAACAGCTGGTTGTTCCTAAGAAGCAGCAACCCCTGAAATCTGCCCACCCCAGCACGCTGTGGGATTCCAAATATTTAGTGTCAGACATCTGAGTGTTAATTACCTTACCGTGGCTCCCACAGGCATGCTGATGGGTGCAAAGCCAAGCTGGCTGAGCTAAGCATTGCAGGAAGAGAAAGCAGAAAGCAGGTTCTGGCATCCCCAGAGGGTCCTAACGTCACCCAGCTTCTCACACTTTGCTTGTCTGTTACCATTCCTCACTCTACCCCAATGCTCTGCATCCACCACCCTCACCCAGACACCCACATCTGCAAAGACACACGCACGCAAAGAAAAACTCTGGGATTGAGCTTTCACCCACTTTCTCAGCTTCCCTCCCACCCTGTCTCACCCCACCTTGATCCATTTATTTCCTCTCCGGCGTTGGAATGTTCCCTCCTCCCTTAGTCCAAAACTAAAGCCTCTTCTCTACAGCCGCATGTCTTATCTAGTCCCTTGCCCACAGCTAGGGTTTTCTGGGAACAGCTTTGCACAATAAGTGCTTTCTCACATAGCCCATGGTATTTTCCCATGCTGCAGGAGGACTGGGAGAACCGGAGTCTGCATCACACATTACTGACAGGAAGACTTAAGGAGTAATCACTGCAGAACAAACACCCCATAAACATTTGGTACACCCTGACCGAGGATGCAAAATAAAACCTTAAAAGTTTGTCACTGGGCCTCTTTTCACAAAATCCACTGTGGGTGGGAGGGCATTTAGCTGGAACTAGAGCATAAATATGGTTATTATATAAATATAATAAAAATATCTAATTTTATAATGTATGTAGTGATCTAATCAATAAAAATCATAAAAAGAAAAAACTAGATCATTAAAAAAAAACAGTCCCATTAACCAGAGATAGTTCTGGACCCCACCTGCTATTACTATTGGGGGACTGGGGTCCCTTGAGGACTTGAATCTACATAATCCTGGTATCCACGCTCCTCTTGGGTCCTTTGCGGGCCTTACAAAATCTCTACTCTGCTCCTCCTGCAAATGAAATGTTATCAGGAACACGCAGATCCCGGGCTCCAGGCCCTCGTCACCTGGTCCCCCCCCCACTCCCGGTGAGAGGCCTAGATCAGGGACTGGCCAATGGGACTTCTAATAAGGTTTTGACCATTCCACAGAATAGAGGGGACGTAACCTTATAATCACATACACAACAGCCCTTAACGGGGGGAAAACTCCCCAGAGAGCCACCAAAACCTTTATGTATTCACCAACTTAGGCAATTACTTACTGTTTTGCAATTACATTCACTCAGGAAAACGGAATCATTACTGTGAGGAGCAGCTAACCAGCAAAGGGTGAAAGTGTGCTTTCAGCCACATGGCAGGCAATTCCCAATAACGTCGACAGAGAACTGCACTGAGTAACTGTGAAGCAAGACTCATCCCTGGGAGAGTCTCTGAAGTTTCACTATCACAAAGGGAAGCGGTAAAGTGTGGGGACTGAGCGTGGCTGTATAAAGCCATCGTTTCATGCAAACAGACAGACCTTCTAGGTCAAGTTGACCAATGCCACCCAGTTCGTTATAGAGTATTCTTCCATCCTGTCCAAGCTTTAGGGGGACAAAAGAGAGTATCTTTTGCAAAAGCTTCATTTTTTACTTTCTTTTAACATATTGAGATTCTGCTCATAGCAAAGAAACACTCAAGAGTAGTATCCGTCTTGAGTTAGTGAATAAAGACCCTTAATATGCTGAGAATCGTGCGGAAGGAATGCACAAGGTCTCAAATACAAAATGGACCATCGTAGGATCCGCGTTTGGGGTTGCTGGCCATCTTCTCCAGAAGGGACACACTGAAAGCAACAAACACAGAGCACCCATCCTATTAATTGTTGTCACTTTCTCAACAAGGAGACAAAAGGACGTCTTAGAACTATCTTTGTCATCAGCCTCTGCACAGACAGGTATGAACGTATCAAACTGGCATCAAGTCACTGGATAGTGCCAGTCCTGGCGCAAATATGCTCAGCCTGGGTCAAACCCCACAGCATGTTGTCCAGTAAAAATCATCGTCCCTATATCAGAACAACCCAGATTTTCACTCATTTGCATGAACTAAAGCCCCTGCCCTAAGGGTTAGTTTTATAAAGGCTGGGTGTGGATTATAAATTCAGAGAGGAAAGACATTGCTTCTTGCTTTTATTTTACTCCTGTAGGCTCTTAGTATGTGATTGCTCCATCCACCCCATAAGAAGGAGGGATGCCGATGAGAAAGCAAGTGGAAGAAAACAAGAGTTAATCGGGAAAAGGCAGGAGATTCAGAAGAATCTTTCACTGGGTTCCCCGTAGCACTGCTTGCCTGGAAGACAGTGAGCCAACCGGGGGTGACGACTACAAACAGAATAATCCCAATAACAATAATAATAATAATAACAGCTAACACCCACTGAGTGCTCTCTGTGAGCCAGGCACTGAGCTAGGTGCCTACACACATTACCTGACTACATCCTCTCGATACCCCATGTGAATTTCAACCTCCCAACTTCCCTGCATGGTAGGTACTACTGTTATTCCCATTTTACAGATAAGGAAATTGAGGTTAAACAATGTAGGAAAGGAGATATAAAGTGAATGGATCGGGCAGGGTAAGGGATGGTCATTGAGTGGGGGAGTCTGGCCAAAATATGCAGGGGAGGAGATAAGTCCGCAATGTCAACAAAGGCAGATGAGAGTAGGTGGGTACCATGGATCCCAGCAGGCAGGCAGGGTCCAGGGTCTGGATCATTAGCGGATGAGTCAACCAGCCCAGTGGTCCACAGTAGCAAGCTCTAATCACAGGCACAGAAAACACACGTATTGAGCAGCGGCTCTTTCATAGTTGCTGCCACGTGAGATTCTTATAACCACCCTGAGGTACAAACACTGGGACAGAGGCTCAGAAAACGCCTTACCTAAGCTCTCCTTTGGGAATCAGTAGAGCCATCACTCAAGGATCATTCAAGCTCAGGCCACCTGTTAAATGCAGCTTCTTCCAGGGCTGCTTAACCAGCTCCTGATTCATATATTCCTGAAACACTCACATGTCGACCATTTGGAGTATAAACCAAAGTCCCAGAGCCTGAGTGACCCCCTGGATAACACGAGAAGACCATTTCTACAATGGGATGGACTGTTAGTTCAGCAAGGCAGGGGCAGGACACCCAGGATTAAAGGGCAAGGCAGAGGTCAAATCATCAAACTGAGAGGACTGAGAACAGCAGGCGTGCCCGGGGATGCCCAAGTCATGGAAGAAGAGAGGTCGTAAATTAATGGATCAGATTGAAGCAAGAGGCCCGGGCTTCAGTGTCCCCTGCAGCAGTGAAAAACTCATCAGTGAGAAACTGCACTGTTGAGAGAAGGGAAGGGGATCTGTGTCTTTCGGAAATCCTCTACCTGGATACTCTAGATGCTGGGATGGTAGAGGACAAATGTGAGCCTTCTTTGAGTTCTTACCCCTTGGGATGACCATGATCCAGCCCAGTATCTTTTTTTCTCCAACACTAACATCCTTCCCACTTAGTCTGATGTGGTGTCATGCCCAAGACCTTATTCAGATGCTCCTTTTTAATTCACTTCCAGGTGCAACCCTGGCAGTCAGGCACTTTGAGGCAGGTGTAAAGAGCTGAAGCATCCTCTTGTGTTATTAACTGTGTTATTAAAAGCTTCCTCCCAGTGATGCGTCCCCAAACCCTCAGAGGCTTCTAGCCTCTGTCTCACCTGAGATACAGGTAGATGCCCCTTGTTAAGCTGTCAAGGCTAATTACCAGTTCACACTCTAACCTCTTTTCTAATTTAGAAAGACTCTTCATTTCAGTTCCTTTTGACTTCCTTGCTTCCATTTCTTTCTTTTCGGCAAAATGAGAGATTAAGGTCTAACAACCGTAATGAGAAACCCATTGGTTAATTTTTTTCTAAAGATAAGAATGTAACATTCTTTTCAAATAAGGGAACAGAAAGGTTTTCCAAAGGAAGCAGCCGGAAAGGTGATAACTAAATGGGGAAATCGTATAGCAACAGCAACTACACTTCAGTCTGCAACTTCCTTCCCAGGTCCCTTTGAAGCAGACTCTCCTGAAAGCATTTGTTTCTTTACAAGAACAGAATGTTTGAAAACCAAAATTAAACCAGGCTTTTGACCCTATGATTAAACAAAGTTTGTGATAATCAAGTACAGAACTGGGTTTAAAATAAGGGGAGAGGAATGCAGCCCCTGTAAACTTGGTTGGGGAATCAGAAATGGCCGTTAATGAACCGGTTTTTTCAAGAGTGGATGTATGCAACACATTGATGGTCAATTTTCAAGTAATTTGCTTCTTTTTAAAACGTACTTACCACACACACCCTATTTCACCTCATTTAATAATGTGTTGGTATTTCAAAAGGCACTTCAGAATCTAGTGTGGCTCAAGGTTCTCACTCTGAATTAGAATGCTAACTCCATCACAGACTTGTCACCCTGTAGTCTTTCTTCAAGCCAGCAGCCAGAGTGAGCCTCTTAAAACGGGACAGCTCACATCGCTCTGTGCTTAAAATCCTCCAAGGATGTCCCTTCATCAGTCAAAGCAAAATCCAAAGTCCTGGCTAAGACCACCCAGTCTTAGCCCCACCTTTCTCTCTCTCCCTTTCTCTCTCTCTCTCTTTCTCTCTCTCTCTCTTCCTTTCTCTCTCTCTCTCTCCCCCAAGCCTGCACCTTGCGGTTCCTAAAACAGCCTCACCACCCACTCTGTTTCCCCTCTGCAGAGAATGCTCTTCCTCCAGGGTTTCAACGTAATTTATTCCTTCACCTCTTTTATATCTGGACACAAATCCCCTTAATAGTGAGGGCTTTTCTACCTTCTCTAACCACCCTACTCAAAACAGCAAACCCCTCCCTGCAACACACACACACACACATTCCTTATGTCCTTTATCCTGCCTTCTTTCCTAACACTGCATTCTTCTATTGTTTATTCATTCCGTGAATTCCACCCCCCTACCGCGCCCCCCACCCCAAGAGGGCAAGGCTTTGTCTATTTTGTTCACTGCTGAATCCCCAGCACCTAAGACAGTGCCTGGAATATGGCTGTCACTACTGAATATTTGTTGAATAATTTATGCATGTGCCTGGCACATAAAAGTTGTCTGAAAAATTCAAATTCTTCTTACGGTTACCAACGGGAAGGGTGAAGGGGAAGGATAGATTGGAAGTTTGGGATTGACATGTACACACTGCTCTATTTAGAAAAGATAACCAACAAGGACCTACTGTATAGCACAGGGAACCCTGCTCAATATTCTGTAATAACCTAAATGTGAAAAGAATTTGAAAAAGAATAGATACATGTGTATGTATAACTGAATCATTTTGTTATACACCTGAAACTAACACAACATTGTTACTCAACTGTACTCCAATATAAATTAAAAATTTTTAAATGATAATAATAAAGAAAAATTCAAGTTCTGGCTTACTAGTCCAAACTGACTGATCCAAGGCCTGGGAATTGTCTGCCTAGCTCAGGAGACAAAATAGAGGATTCTAGTCACCTGTCAGCCACTAGCTACCTCCATAAACTTCAGAGCTCACTCTTGCTCCTGCTGTACGCACTGGCCACTTTATATTTTAATTGTATATTTACCAATCAACCCTCCTTAGACAATGAGTTCCTTGGCAGCAGGAGTTGGATTTTTTCATATTCAACATACGTTGCGTAAATGGTTACCATGTGTCAAGCACTAAGCCAGACATTCAGGATATAGAAATGAAATGCAGCATTGATCTAAGGCTGCTGCACATCTTTGGGCAGGCTGGGCTACTCACATAAAGTTGTGCAGTGCACAACTTACACAATGGTACCTAACGGCCTTGTAATGATGATCAATCAATGACCAATTCCAATTGATCATACCTTCCAATGTCTCTCATGTCCTTTTGCTGCACTGCTGGTGACCTGGTGTATGTCTAATTAATCTAATTAAATAATCTTCCTGGATTATTGGTTTACACTTCTGTGACAGCCATGAGAATGTGCTTTGCAGGGACTGTAATTGGCCAAAGGCCTCCACTGCTTGAATGTTCTGAAATCCATTGCCCGATCTGGGGCTCCCTGCCCATGACTGAGCATGACAGTCCCACCAGGAAATTCATTGTCTAAGGAGGGGTGACAGGTAAATACACAGACCCGTTCCTGGGAGACACATGGCCCTGTGATGGCAGATTGCGGCTTAAGGACTCTCTGACAGCCTTTCCAAACCTTCCTAAGAATACACAGCCATCTAGGACACCGTCACCCCCCCCCCATCCTTCCCTTTCTCCTTTGCTCATGGTCAGGCTTGCATCCTGGTCTGCTGGCTCTCCCAGCCTTTTCCAACTCCCTCCGCAGAAACTCACAGGTGTTTCCCCTAATAAAACCTTTGCACGTTTAATCCTGTCTCTGTTTCTGCTTCTTGGAGGACCTAGACCAACACCCCTTCTTAACTCCCCCGACTCTGGTTTCGATTCCCTGCAACAAGTCCCCCAAATAGAGTGAGCTTCCCAACAAGAAAAATCAGACTGTGTTTCTCCCTGACTTTGAATTCTTTGCGGGCTCTCCACCACTCATAGGATAAAATCAAACTTGCTGAGTGAGACATAGGAACATACGAGGCCCTTCTTACACGAGTCTTCCCCGACTTTTCCAGCCCCTCCCAGCCTTTGCTGCCTCCTATATCTTATGCTACCACTGCTCCAAAATACTGTAATTTCCAAAAGCGCCATGCTTCCGCACCTGCTTTATTTTATGTTTATGTTCCCCCTGTCTGGAAAGCCACCCATCCCGAGCTTCCATGGCCGCTACAGACACGCACACGCACACACACACCTTTTTGTGTTCGAGATTCAGCTTCAGTTAGGCATGTTCCATGGAGCCCTCTGTACCGCTGTCAAACCGGCTTGGGTCTGGAGCTCTCAAATCTAGAAAAGCCTCCTTTCCAGAACTCTTCACAGCACAGCGTTTAGAGGTTTCCTTTCAGGTAAGCTCCTCAAAGGCAGCAATTATGAAGGGGACCCCAGTGGACTACCTGCTCATCCCCCCTCTTCCAGGGACCTGCTCATCCCCCCTCTTCCAGGGGCCTCTCCCCCTTCCCAGGGCCCCAGACAACCACATTCTTCACCTGGCCGCCCTCCCCACCACGTGAGCCGGACGCAGGTATGGAGCACTTGAGACAGCTCCCTCTCCAGGAGGGAGAGAAATCCAGGCTACCTTTGGGCGGCTTGATCTGCAATATCATCTCCCACCGTTTTGTGAGTAACAGAGAAGAACTAAACTAGTGTCCAGAAAGGAGCAGAGAGTTCTAAGGCCTGCCGCTTGCATCGTCCCCCTTGTTATGCTATGGTGAGACACCCCAATATCCTTACAAGAAGCTTCTCTTTTCTGTTAAGCTAGTTTGAAAAAGACAGGCTATCTTTTTCATCTCTGCCTCCAAAGTGCCTGGCATGAAGCAGATACTCACTAAACGTTTGGAACAGAATAAACAAACGAATGAATGAACGGAGTGGCTGAGTAGAAAATTCATGGTGGAGGGCAATGATGCCTGTCACTGATAGAGTAGAGCACTTTGAGAGACACTGGAAGACAGCTCTCTGTGACAAGGCAGTGACACTGGTCTTAAGAGACCCAGAGAGAGAGAGATTCACACTAAATGTCATAATGAGGGCATTCCATGCACTTGCCGGAGGACCTGATCAGGAAACAACTTCCAGCCCCTCCGGATGTCTTGAAGTCAGCCACGCTGCTGGTTATTAGTGCTCCAACTGTTGCCCTAAGTCAGCAAACACCGGCTGACAGTGCAGGGCCCTACAAAGAAGTCTGTCCTGAACTTCTTCAAGTGATATGTCACACCGTCCCAGTGCCCACGCCTTTGAATTCAGTGACATGGTCCTTTTGAGGACAGGTGTCTTGGTAGCAGAGAGTGGACTGAAGTTGGAGGTCTCCTTCTAGCCCTCAGGTGTGCCTGGTAAGATAGCATCCTCCTCCCAGCAGTGCATGGTACCCAGTACATGAGGTTCTCCCTGCAAAGTGCTTTGCAGAGGCCGGCTCCTAGTACGTGCTCGATAAAGATGGCTTAGCCGGTCTCAGCCTTGGCTTCCTGTCAGTAGACTGAATTAAATTGGACCGGATGCTTTCTAAGGCTTTTCCAATTCTAAATGTCTATGGTTTTTATCAGTCACAGCACAGTTTGGGGCCGTAGCTTTGGGGCATTCTCAGTGCCACCCAATCAAGCCTCTGCCCAAATCAAAACCTGCCAAGGAAACAAGCCTCCCATGAGGACTAAAGGAGCAATATCGGGGATGGTGACAGTGATGGCAATGTTCTTTTGTGGAGTTAATGGTCGTTAGCTGGTCTCCAAGGGTCCCCCGAGGACCTCTGCTGCTAATTAGGAACGATGCGGCAAGAGGCGTTCTGGTCCCCAGGGCCCCCTCTTCATAATTTCTCACGACTCCTACTTCTTTGTGATTGATGCTCCATCCCATTAGTGCAGGCTGCTCTCCTTAGCTCTGATTGATGGGAATAAAGTAGGACAAAGGTGGCGAATGGAGCCAGCAAGCCTGGGTCCCCAGGCAATGCCTGGAGTGTCATCCCCCACATGTGAGGCCTTATCACCGGAAATCTCCCAGCAGAATCTAGGTGCTCACTGGAAACCCTGAACTTGACCTATCTTCATTCCCTCAGTATTTGTTTAGGGCCTCTATATGTGTCAGTAGGCACCAAACTTATAAACAAGCAATTAACGCAGCATAGTAAGTGCTTTCCTCTAAATGTGCGAAAGTGTGTTGAAAGCCCCTCGCGCTGCTGGAGAAGGTCATAGGGGTGGAAATTTCCGATCAGGGCTGAACAGGCTATCTGAGGACTCGATGAAGGCCAGCCGTGCCTACCTCGGTTGCCCCAGTCCACAGCACAGCTCCCTCCCTTCTCCCTGCAGCCCTTATAAACTGAGGTCCCTGCACACCTAGGACCTGAACCCAAGTGGGTAATGACAGTGTAATGGTTATCCGCCGTTCCCGCCCTAGATCTGCTCTTCATCTTTTTCCCCACCCCACCTCCTGTTCCCAGGAGACTGGCCACTGTGGACTCCATCAATGGGGTCCCCTGGCTCCCTGGAGCTGAACCAGGAGCCTGCAGGGCAGGAGGAGAGAGAGGTCAGAGTGTGTATCTCCCCAGCTCCCTCCCTGCCGGGCAGTGGTTGGCAGTGCTGGCTCCTCCACCTAGGACCACACTCCTATTGCATCAGCTCATGCAGACTTCTAGGACCACCCCCTTCCCCTGAGTCTTCTTCCTGCCATCGCCAGCCCAGGGTACCCGACTACGTCCCATCAGTCCCCTTATAACCTGGCCCACATCTGTGTAAATAGCCCTGTCACTCCAGTCTTCCCAGCTTCTCCTTTGGAGCGTGCCATCTGTTTCCTGCCGGGACCTTGCCTGAGACAGATGTTGACATAAATACTTTGAGACTAAAGGATTTACATCAATTGATTTACATCAATCCCAGAGTTATTTCCCTGGTGAATACAATGTTTTATAGAGGGTCTCATGTGTAAACTTAAGAAAGAATTTTACAAATGAATATCTTTCGGTATCTTTTTCCCCCTAGAAGGCTTTCAGGAAGCTTAAAAATCCCCTGGAATTTGATCCTCCTGGATTTCTGGTATGGAATCACTGCTCAGAGTTTTTTAGTAACTGCAGACTCCCCCACAAAGAATTAGGTAGGGATGTCTCACTCAGATACTCAGAACCCGTTATAATCAGGCACCGACCGACCCTCCTCACTGGCTTAATCCTCTCCTCCCACTCTGCCCCTCTATGATCACAGCCCCTGGAGTACTGCCTCTCCCCTTGGTTCCTTCTGGTTGTTTCAGCTGGCACATCCCGTCCCCTCCAAACACCATCCACCTTCCATTTCTCCTGTTATTGAAGTCCTAGCCATTCCTTGAAGCCTAGTTCAAATCCTCCTCCCAGTCTTGCCTCATACTCTGCTATTTCTGGCCTTTAATCCATCCATCTCCTGTTTGCTCCCTACTTTGGGTTCCCAAAGCATCTTTATTTTTTAAATTAACACCCAGTAAAACTGGCTTCCTGGGGAATATCCATTTCTGTGAATTTTAACACACGAATAGATTCATGTAACCACCACCACACACAGGATACAAACCATTCCATCACCAACAAAAACCCCTCACGCTATCCCTTTAGAGCTATGTTTACACGTATATATGGTTGTGTATATATGTATGTACGCATATAGAGAAATATTTATTATAAGGAATTGGCTCACGTGATTATGGAGGCCAGCAAGACCCAAAGTCTGTAGGGACTGTCAGCCAGCTGGAGTCCCAGGAGAGTTGGTAGTGTTCATCCCAACCAAAGACCAGCAGGCTCGAGACCCAGGAAGAGCTGATAGTTCAGTTCAAGTCCAAAGCAGGAAAGGCCTACGTCCTAGTTTGAAAGCAGTCAGGCAGGAGGAGTTCTCCTGTACTCAGAAGAGGATCGGCCTGTTTGTTCTATTCGGGCCTTCAACTGATTGGATGAGGCCCACCCACATTAGGGAGGACAATCTGCTTTACTCAGTCTACCAACTTAAATGTGAATCTCATCCAACAACACCCTCACAGAAACACCCAGAATAATGTTTGGCCAAATATCTGGACACCCTATGGCTTGGTCAAGCTGACACATAAAATTAACCATCATGATCATATAAATGGAATCAGACAGTATGTAAACTTTTGAGACTGATTTCTTTCACTCAGCATAATGCATCTGAGATCCATTCAAGTTGCTCTGTGTATCAGTAGTTCATTCCTTTTCATTATATAGTAATATTTATTGTGTAGACATACCACAAAATGCATAGTTTTTCTATTTATTTACTCATGGAAGGATATTTGTGTTTCCAGTTTGTGGCAATTATGAACATAAACATTCTTGTATAGGTTTTTGTATGAACATAAGTTTTAATTACTCTAGGATAACCTGAGGGTGGGATTGTTGAGTCATGTGATGAGTATATTTAATTTTATAAGGAACTGCCAAAGTGTTTTCCAGAATGCCTGGGCCATTTTGCATTCCTACCAGCAATGCATGAGAGTTCCGATTATTTCCCATCTGAAGTACTGGTATTGTCAGTAATTTCCTTTTTTTTTCTTAGTCATTCTAATAGGTATATAGTGATATCTCATCATGGTTTTAATCTGCATTTCCCTAGTAGCTAATGATCTTAGACATCTTTTCATATGCTTATTTGACTTCCATATATTCTCTTTGGTGAAGTTTCTGTTCAAGTCTTTTACCCATTTTCTAATTGAACTTGTTTTTTGTCATTTTTTTTTTTTTAACCCCTGAGTTTTGAGAGTTCGTTATATATTCTGGATAGAAATCATTTGTCAGATATGTGATTTACAAATATCTTCTGCCAGTCTGTAGCTTGTCTTTTCCATTTGTATTTTTCACAGAGTAAAAGTTCTAATTTTAATGAAACCACATTAACCAATTTTTTTCTTCTATGAATCATGCTTTGGTTTCATGGCTAAGAACTCTTATCCAACCCAGGTAGCAAGGATATTCTCCTATATTTTCTTCTAAACATTTTATAGTTTTACATTTTACTTTAAATAGATTCTCTCTCCTCTCTGAGTTAACTTTTGTATAAGGTGTAAAGTTTAGGTCAAGGTTCATTTATTTGCATACAGATGTCCAATTGTCCCAAATTCATTTATTGAAAAAACTATCTTTTCTCATTGAATTCCTTCAAAGAGTTATCAAACATCAATTGGCCAAATTTACGAAGGCTTATTTCTGGACTCTATTCTCTTTCATTGATCTATGTATCTAGCCATTCACCAATACCACACTGTTTTGATTATTGTAGCTTTATGGCAAGTCTTTAACTGGGTAATGTGATTCCTTTCACTTTATTCTTCTCTTTCAAAATTGTTTCAGTTATTCTGAATCCTTTGCCTTTTCATAGAATCTAAAATAAGCCTGTCTATATCTATATATAGACATTGCTTAGATTTTGCTGGAATTTTATTAAAGCTGTAGATCACACCTTGCCTTCTGTGACTGTGTTAAATGTATTTATTAGTTTCAGGAGGTTTTTGTACACGTCTTGGGATTTTCTGTGTAGAATATCATGCCATCTGTGGTTAGAGAGTTTTATTTATTTCCAATCTGTATGCCTTTAATTTCTTTTCCTTGCCTTATTGCACTGGCTGGAACTTCCAGTGAAAGGATGAATAAGACTGATGAAACTGGACATCCTTGCCTTATTCTCAACTTTGCAGGGAAAGCATTTAGTCTTTCACCATTAAGTATGATATTAGCTATAGTTTTTTATAGATGTCCTTTATTCGATTGAGGAAGTTCCCTTCTATTTTTAGTTTGCTGAGAATTTTTATCATGAAGAGATGTTTTATTTTGTCACATGCTCTTTCTGCATTAATTGATATGATCATGTGGTTTTTCTTCACTGGACTATTAACATGGTAAGTAATTCACCATCTAATCAATGTAATATTGATGGATTTTGAATATTGAACCAGCTTTGCATTCCTGGAGGAAAATGCCACTTAGTTATGGTATTCTTTTCTTTTTACGTATTGCTGAAAGTGATTTGCTAATATTTTAAAAGAGTTTTTAGATCTATATTTATGAAGGATATTGATTTGCAGTTTTCATTTTTTTATACCTGCTTTGTCTGGTTTTATATCAAGGTAATCCTGGCCTCATAAAATGAGTTGGCAAATGTTCCTTCCTCTCTGTTTTCTAGAAGACATTATATAGAATGGGTTCTATTCCTTTACATTTTTGGTAGTGTTATCCAGTGAAAGCAGCTGGTCTTAGAGATAACTTTTACAGGATATTTTAAACTATAAATTTAATTTCCTGAATAATTAAAGGTTCAAGTTATCTCATATCTTCAGTGAGTTTGGGTAGTTTGTGAGTTTTTAAGGAATTGGTTCATTTTACCTAAGTTGTAGTATTTATAGGTGTAGAGTTGTTCATAGCACACTTTTATCATCCTTTTAATAATGATACCCCCTCTTTCATTCCTGATTTTGTTCATTTGTGTCTTTTCTATTTTCTTCTTTGTCAATCTTGCTAGACCCATGGCATTTGATATCTCCTTTCACTTTTTGATGTTTCTTTCTCACTTTTGTACATTGTAACAGTGTTGTCCCCAAGCATATTTTATGCATTCCCCCTGCCCCAAGATTCTTCCTAGGATCTAAAGTAGAGCCCCACATATTGCTTACTGGACGATAAAACTTTCTTTTAAATAGGAGAAGCACCCGCAGGCCTGAGTATAGCTCCTCCCACTCCCTAAGCTAGATTTTGATAGCACTTTTGTCTGCTGCTGCCACATTTACCTTATTAGAAGCAGCAGTGCCTGCTCCTGGTGGGGCGGGGGGGGGGTAGGGGAGGAGTGGTCATCACTTCTCTCTACCTGCCCACACCCTCTCCTCTACATGCCAGCAGTTCTCCAGTGCACTGGTCAAGTAGAGGGACATTCACTGACTGATTAGGCTAGGGGTTTAGGTTTTCTTCCTCTTTTTCTCTTGGTTGTGTTTTTTTCTCCCTTACTTCTGTAAGTCTGGGGTGGAAACAGTGGGGGCTGGTTATAGTCAGTTCCCGTTTGGGAATCACTTAGCCCTGAGATGGAAGATTCCTGGGTTTCTACGTCTTCTGAGCTTCGGAAGGACTTGTAGAAGAAGGAGGAAGGGGAGGAGAGGAGGAAGCAGAAGAAGGCTCAAGCTTCACTCCAGGAAGGATGAGTGGTCCACTCTGTTCCGGGCGTGAGGATGAACAGTCCATTTGTTTCTTCAATGGTTTGCTAGTGTTTCCTTCAACTGGCCTGTCTTCACTTGTTAGAGAGAGAGAATACAGAGGGCCAAACGAGACTGGTATGGGCTTAGAAGAAAAGAAATGGAAGAGTCTGTCCAGACTGCCTTAGCTGTATGTCTGGAGTCTGCCCCTAGGCTAAAAAGAAAGGCTCTGTGAAACCCAGTCTAGTTTACCAGGAGAATGCACTATGGTTTGGAGCAAAAGCTTCTTGGTGTCAAAGAGTGTGCTTTTGCCTGGCCCTCCACTCTGGATATATGTCATTTAGGCATCTCATAAGGTGGGGCTGGGGGAAGCTGTGGCAGGAAAAGCTTTGAGGATTCGGGTGTTGAGCCCCCAGCCGTCATTCTAGACCTACACAGGGCTGTGTTGCAGCTGATGATCAAGAGGCCACCATGGAGACTTTATGGCCTCCCAAGAGGGGCCATAATCTGGGTCACCCCACACATCAAAGCATCCAGGTAACAGGCCCCGGGGCTTTATTAAAAACCAAGCCTGTGCAGCTAGAGAACAATTCAGCTGAAAATGTTGTAGGAGCTCCCAGCAGTTTACTCCATCCACAAAGCAGGCTTTCTTGTCACTGAGCCTATAAATATTGATTTCATGATAATGTCAGTCTTCTGAAAACACTAGCACAGCCTGGATCTAGGCCCTGGGTCTCTGACTCTGCCCCCTCTCCTCCTTCTCACCAGCTTGGGCCAAACTCTAAACCAAATCATACAAGCAAACCACAAACAGCTCAGTAAACCCCAAATCATTTTTATCCCAATAGCTGTCATAAAATTATCAACAAAATTCTAAAGCATAATTTTAAATAAATTATATTAAATTCCACTCAGCTTTTCTGAAGTACAGGAAGAAATTAAGTTAAAAAGTGAAGAAGCATTCTTAGAAAGCATCCCTACAGTGTCCTTTTTAAAGGCTTGATCAAGATTTATTAAGTTTTAATTATCTGTGAAGCACATTACTGGTTACTCTGATGGATACAAAATAAGCAGAGAGCATGGTCAACCTTGAGAGCATTCACTCTGCTATGAAGACAATTACAATTGGGACCAGCGCTTAAAATCCAGATCTCATGCTTATGTACTGTGTGATTCAGGTTCTAGATTTGTGGACAAATTATTCAGAAATCTAAGGCTCAAAGAAAAATCTGTGAAACTGGGGTGGTAACTCCCTCAGGGTGTTTTGTGAAGAATAAAATAAAATTACTCGTGGGAAAGCAATTTAACACGGTGTCTGCACATGGACACTGGTCAATATTGGCTGGTAAAATGGTTAAATGGATGAAGGCTTGCATCGATCAGCTTACTTACTATCCAGTTGGAAAACCAAGAAAAAAACAAATTAAACAATGAAGAAATAACCTTACATTATGCCCTGGCTGTAATATAAACTGCATACTTATGAGTGGAATAAAGTAAAAAAGAAAAAAAAGTAGCACTTGTAGAGCGAATTTGACCAAGAAACACTTTTGGAAAGGAGGAAGACATCAGTTGGGTCTGGAAAATGGGCACAGTTTTGATCTGCGGAGATAGAGCAGCCAGCAGTGGAACAACCAAGAATAAAGACAGAAACAAAACAAGACGGGGGTATGCAGCAGCCAACATCCATACGCAAACCATCAGATGCCACCACGAGTGGAACCAAACAAAATTATAACAGTGTGTGACACCCAAGTACACTACTTGGCCTCTAGCTATACCCTTAACTAAGCTCCACGGCTCATCACACCAGAAATGACACATACTCACAACTCCCAGCTTCAGCCTCTCTGCCAGAACCTCTCCAGGACTTCTGGCAGAGGAATAAGCCTCAAGACACAGTGAGCAGGCATCCACGTGCAAAGCATCTTCCTTGACTGCGAGTCTTCTCACACCTCAATCTCTAGTATTCTCCAAAGGAAAGATTGCTTTTTCCTCTTTGAAAGGGGTAAGATCAATATATACAACTCTCCAAGGTAGGCGATGGAGCGGGCATGCAGGCAAGCTGCCCTGGAGCCCCTGGAAAACACTTCCATTAGCAGGTTGAGTGTAATGGTTTGTGTACATGCCCAAGCGCCCAAGCAAGCTCCCTGCAGTGGGAAGCGGGGAGGCGTCAACCAAACTCTTGATAAATTCTAGTCATCAAGCTAGAGAATCTATTTCCCGCGGAAGGGAAAAATGCTCTGTGTTAGAAAACGAAGCAGAAAAGATTTCACATTTTCAAGAGCACAGACTCAGCATTCTGTATCAGACAGCATGCTAGGGACCTGTGTGTGTTACCTCCTGGGTTATCACAATGGCTTTAGGAGGTTGGTAAAGGTATCCATAATTTACAGCTAGTGAAACAGATGCCACTTAGAGAGATGACATCACAAAGCTGGACAACGGAAAAATCAGAATTTGAGTGGGTTTGTCTGACTTCAAAGCTTGTTGGTTGCCAAGGGGGAGGGGTGGGGGAGGGGTGGACTGAGAGTTTGGGGTTGGTAGATGCAAACTATTACATATAGAACGGACGGACAACAAGGTCCTACTGTAGAGCACAGGGAACGATATTCAGTGTCCTGGGATAAACCATAAGGGAAAAGAATATAAAAAAGAATATGTATATATGTATAACTGAGTCACTTTGCTGTGCAGCAGAAATTAACACAACATTGTAAATCAACTATACTTCAATAAATGAATAAATAAATAAGCCTATTCTGAATATGCTAAGTGCTGAGACAGATAATAGGGCCCAAGAAGGAGTAAGTTACACTGTAGAGTCCCCGTCCATACATGTCAATGAAATTTGGGGCAGTGATCTGTGAGACAGAAAGGGCAAATAAATAAATGAAAATGATGCGCAAATGTAAGCACAGAGAGGTGTGGAAGACGAGCATTTGATACACACAAGAGGTTTGGTGACAGGGTTGTGAGATATCATTCCTTAACATCATTACACTTCATTACAGATGCTTCACAGTCCTAAATTTTGTATTTATTTGTGGCTTTTTTTAAACACAGTCCCTTTTTGATATGAAAGTCATGCTGACAAAACAAGATTGATTAAAGTTTCTAATTATCTGTCATCACAGCATGACCAGTGGCAAATGGAATGCATTTTCTCATTTCTTCCAGCAAAAAAAAGAGAGAGAGAGAGCTCCCTAATGCAAGACATAAAGCTCTTCTGGTTCACTCAAGTGCTCAGTAAAAACCTGCATGGCAGGACAATAAAAGGGGTAGGTGACAACTCACAGCCTCTCAACAAAGCTGAAAGCAATCAGCCTGGGTCAAAAGTAAGGACTCCAGAACGAGTGTCCAACGCAGGCAGCTTATAGAATATTCTCCTCCTGTCTTTAATTTTGGCACCAGATATAACTGGGTTATATCTGCCCTTCCTATGGTAGCCATGAAACAATCCTATTGAAATTCTATGTGAGTGTCTACTTCCAGCAACACTAGCGGCTAGAACAAATAACTTAAATTATCAGTATCTTAACACAAAAGAAATGCATTTCTTATCCAAGCGACAGCCCAATGCAGGTGTTCCTGGCTGGTCAGCAGCCTTCCACAAGGTGATTCAGGGATCCAGCCTTTTTCTATCTGTGGTTGCCCATCCTTTCCAGCCTTAGAGTCCCCTCAATCCAGCCAGTGGATGGGGCGAAAGGCACAACCACATTTAACCTCTTTAGAATGTAAATGGCACTTTAGACAGTTAGTTCATGGCAAGAACCAGTCATCATACCTGTGCGGAATAGGCAGCCACTTCCCAGTAAAACTCTCATCCCTGGAAGAGCAGACTTTGGTGGGCAGTGAGTCATCTTTCCACTGCCATATCCTTTGCCCATCAATATCCACCTGCCCCCTTTTCTCCACACATGCATATACTCACCCGCTCCTTGGGTCTCACTCATTAATACACCACGTGCAAAGCACAGAACTCGGAATGTCATCTCCACCCGGTTTTTACAAAGCTCCTCATGGAATGGTAAATAATCTGCTCCCCCCCCCCAAAAAAAATTTATCTACCCTACATACGCTCAACATACACTGTGGTGATTAAAGGAGGGACCAGAGAACCACCAAAAAAAGGAAAAAACCTCCCATTCTCCCTGCCGAAGGGAAAGCCAGCACTCACCAGTAACATTCTGTTTTCTAATTTTTTTTTCCACCAGTGCTGTAGCCTTAGAGGCACTGAGCTTGCCTTGCCGAGTTACTACAGACACTTTCTAGCTTGCCCATTGCGTAATGTGAGTCTGGACCTGTTCAGCCTCTGATAGCTGCATCCTCACCTCACCACCCACACACCAAGCCCACAGTATGTATTTTAGGCTTTTTCTAATGTCAGGACCCCTCACCAGGGAGGACCTGAAACTGGGAACACATCCTTTTCCTCTTAGCAGAATTCTGAACATGCTCTGAACTGGTATTAGAAGGAAGTCATTCTAGAAATGTTCTGTGTATCTGGCAGGCTAAGCTTAGCGCTTTATAGAGTGGTTTTTATTAACTTCTTAGAAACAAAGAAGCTATGAAACTGTATTCTTCCTTCCAATCTACGGTTTGACCATTTCATATGCATTCAAGGACTGATTAAAACCAAAGGCAATCAGTTGGTAACGTATCTCCTAGGCTGCTTATGTCTATATTGTCCCTTGAGAGTGGTCTCATTAAGAGTTTATGTTTGCATCCCAACTCTGTTCCTCTTTACAAACCATCGTACTGTCTTTTGACTTTCTGCATTGTGGCAAACCTTTGGTATTAGGCCATTTCCAAAAATCAAATCTACTTTCAAAGGTATCCATTACCAAGTCTGGTGAGTAAAGTGGATGATCGGAGCACTATCGAGTTGGGTCCAAACTACCGGGTATATTTCAGGAGGGGCACGCAAGTAATCTGTGTATAAGAATCCCAGGTGCACCTCGGTAAAAATCAGCACCCCAGGCGGGAATGTGGGGAGATGTACATTTATCGTCCTTCACATTGTGGAAAAGGTTTGAAGAATGCTATAATATATACTTGGGAACCCACCACTCAGTTTAAGAAACAAAGCCTTACACATACGTTTGAACACCCCCGGAACCACTCTGTGGTGGCAGGGTCACCCTACCCCTCCACCCTTGCTTGCCCAGCGTCACCAGTTCATGACCTGGGGTCTCTGTTTCCCCTAGGTGTGTTTATACTTCTTTATACTTTTACTAGATAGGTATCGAAATGATACGTAGCGTTGTTTTATAGATTCTTGAGCCTTAAACAAATGATATGCTATACTCATCCCTGCACAACTTCCTTTTTTCAATCTTATCTTTGTAAGATTTCTCCATGTTGATAGATACAGCTCCAGTTCATTCATTTTCCACTTTCGTTTGGTATATGAATATAACACATTTAATTTCTTCTCCTGCTCTTGGACATTTAGTTTATTTCTAATTGGTCACGACTACATACATATCTGCTATGACATTTTTATATGGGTTTCCTTATCCCATCTATATATTTTAAGAGTTTCACAGGTATTCTGCTTGTCCATCCAGATCAAGAACTGATGCTCCAGGGAAGGCGTTCTCAAAATGTGGTCCCCAGACCAGCAGCATTCATTCACATCACCTGGGAACTTGTCAGGAATGCAAATTACCAGGCCTCACCCAAGATTTACTGAATCAGAAACTGGAGGGGCAGAGGGTAGTGTGACCTGTATTTTAACAAACTCTCCAGTTTATAACAAGATTCTGATGCTTGCTAACATGTAAGCACTACTGTTCTAGTCTGATGTAATGATGTCCCTGGTTTGCATGTCTTGGAACCCAAATTAAAATTTCTGAAACGTTTCTGCAGTGGCTGAACATTGAAACAAATACAGAAATTCCCACTGATGGCTTCAAAGCACTAGATGCATTTTAATGCAGTATACTAAGGTCCAAGGAAGACCTTTGAAAATCATAAAGCATAAGACAAATTAGTAATAGTCAATGTGGGAAATTTGTTTTAAGATATTGTTGTGCTGCATTATAAGTCATGACTCATGTAACTATAGACAACAGCCAGGGAACACAGAAATACAAAGGCATAAAGTCATTTCAGTCAAGTGTAAGTGTTCAAAAAAACACTCAAGAGCATCAGAGTCAGTAAATATATTTCTGAATGAGTTTCAGTGTCATCACCCATATGGCATGGAATTGTTTTCCTCTGTATTTCAATGTGTGCTTTTGCTTGTGTTTTGGCTGTCTGGACTACTTAAAATTCCATGCTCTTGAAACAAAAAGTCCTGTCTCTGGTTTTGCTGGTAAAACATGGCAGCTTTCTAGACTAAGATAGGGCAGTGAGGAGAACAGGGTGAGAACTGTCTGTCTGCCAGTTGCGGAGGGGTGGGGGGATGAGTCAGATCCACAGTGAACAATCAGCAAACCAGGCATGGCCCAGTGCCCGAAGGGCTTGGCATTTTCTCATCACCATTCAGGGAAACGTTTGATACCATGGGTCTTTGATGTAATTGGAGGTTCCCAATAGGTGAATAAGCATGGCTTCAAGTCATAAAAACAGAACATGGATAGAGAAATCCAAGAATCACCAGTAGTTTTCATCTAGGGTAGGGTCTGGTCAAGAGTAAGGAACGTCCCCATTCTCACTGAGAAGCTGGGGTTAACTCAAAGGACCAAGGATGAGAAGCCAGTGGAAGCTCAAGCTCTAGGATAGGGGATAGGGGAAATCAAGCACAGGGACTCCATTAGCAAATGGGAGGTGGTGTGACTCTGGGTCCAGAGGGCAGCCCATCATCTAAGGATCAGAGCTGCCCAAAGAGTAAGTCAAAGGCAAGTCCCTGGATGGAGAGATGGAGCATCTGGTCTCAATCAGGTTAGGCTCAAGAACATGGGCAGGTGAGGGGTGGGCTGAGTCTCTGTGGGAGCATCAATGGGCCCAGATATGAGAAGCTAGGGAAGGCAGACCATAGGAAAATGAAGAGGGGGTCAACAGAAAGGAGAAGAAAAGAACAAGTCAAATGTTTAATCTACTGACCTATGCCTCTCTTTCCCCAAGGGACTTCTGAATAAGACGTCCAATCCCCTCCCTTGAGGGAACAAGGTGAGTGGAAGAGGAGACTCCTGAACTCAGGTGGGCGCTGTGCGGAGCCGTGCGGAGCCAGAGAACGGGTATGGCAAGTTCTGCCATGCTAGAGACACGAAGGTCAGGGCCAGGAGCATAGCTTACTCCATTCTGAATCAGCAGACAAGGTGGCTTGGGGGAAAAGGTGGAGCAAACATAAGAAGGGAGAAGGAATAGCTTAAGGATCCAGGAGAGCCAAGAATGAGGGAAAAGTCAAAAGGACAAACTGGAGATGTTCTGGATCAACTCTGGCCACCAACGCCAGAGCCTACAATGGTACTCAACGGAGCCAGACAGGATGGACAGTATCCTCCTGGGTCACACTCAACCAGTGGGAAGAAATGGGCTTGCGACAAAAATCCTGGTCTCAGAGAAGGGAAGAGAATAGAGTCCTTATAAGAGACATTCTTCCCTTCACTCTCCCCACCCCACCCACCCTGTCTCTAGGCAGGCGTCATCTCTCAAGTAATCCAGGCAGGTATTAGACCCAGAACATTGGATGCTGCTAAGAAGTTTGACAGGACTAGAAAGACCAGGGTTTCTTTCACTGAGCCCTAAATAAACAATGATCTAACTCACAAAGCAGACTCTCACTCATTTGCAAATCTAATTTATGTAAAACCACCAGTGACCATAGATAGATTGTATCACCCACCCCTAAACCACTTTCTACTGTGACAACACCAGGATCTTTGGTCTGCTTTGTGTTTATTGAACTGAAATGAACCCACATTCGGAGCCAAATGGTTGTTGAGAACTTTCTGGGTGCCAGGCCATGTGCCCTGAGGACAGAAAGGGTGAAGTGGACCCAGTTTCCTTGTCTGGACAAGGCAAGCATTGAATAGGAAAGACAATAATGTCAGTATATCACTCCAAACTCATCTGGTTAACCAGGTCAATATTTATGTCAAGTTTGGGGTCTTCCTCCCTCCCTAAAAAGAGTTTCTGATTCTGTAGTGATTTCACCAAAGTGTTAGACATTTAAAAACAGGGCAATTGCAAAAGGAATATTTATTACTACATTGGAGCCTTAATGTAACACTATTTGCTTAAGGACACAATTGATCATTAAGTTGGGTACATTGTGGACTGGATTTAGTTAATGAACTACTAAGTGAACCCTTCCAACGGCATTTTATCCTGAGCCCTGGATGAACTACTATTATTTTTCTCTAATCTTTTCCATCACTCACATACAGGTATTGTCAGCATGGGCCCTAAAAGGGAAACACATTCTTCCTTAATTTAAAAAAAAAAAAAAAAGGATTCAGTTCTGTTGATTCACAACATTCTCTTTAGTGTAGTTCTCTAAAAGCACTTAAATTCAACAACAGTTTTGCTGTTTATTAAGACAAGTGGGTGTCCACTAACTGGCATCAGTGTATTTCCCACTGACATTTCGTGGGTCCCCTGTCGATAAGACATTGGCAAAAATCAGATTCACTATGTGTCTAAGGACATTGGATGGGAAGTAATCCCATGACTTCTGCTATCATTTTACTTGTTAGTAAACAGCACATTTCAAACCAGAGAGAGGTTTATGTAGAAAGGACACACACAACCTCAGATCGTGTGTCTATGCTTCCAAAGGCAGAATTACAGTTTGGCTTCTTCTCTGTCCCTGAAGACTAATGTATCATATATGCACAGGCCCTGCCACAGGTAAGTCTGACCATGTTGCAGACAAGGGAAGCAGAACCAAATAGGAATACCAGATCCATTTCCTGAGGCTGCTTAGCAAATTACCACAAACTAGGTGACTCAAAACAACAGAGATTTATTCTCTCACAGTTCCGGAGGTTGCAAGCCCAAAATCAGTACCACTGAGCCAAAAATCAAGATGATTGGCTGCCTGAGGAAGCTCTAGAGGAGAATCCGTTCCTTGCCTCTTCCAGCTTCTGGTGGCTGCCAGCATTCTGTGGCTTGTGGCCCCATCACTCCAATCTCTCCCACCTTTTCCTTTATGTTGGTTGAATCTCCCTCTGCCTCTCTCGTAAGGACAATTGTGATGGCATTTAGGACCCACCCAGATAATCTCAAAATCCTTAAATTAATCTAACACGTGCAAAGACCCTTTTTCCAAATAAGTAACATTTACAGGTTCCAGGGATTAGGACCTGATACCTGTGGGAGCCATTATTCTGCCTCGCTCGGCTCCCCTGGAGGTTAGGCTGACATCGGAACTTCACCAGGAATTAACCCATGCTTGGCTTCTTCCCCTCCCCTACCTGCTTCCACCCTTCCCTGATCAGTTTTCCCTGGGAGCACATCCTCCATCAATCACTTTCTTGTCTCTGAGTCTATTCTCAGGCAACCTGACATGAGACAGTAAATAGCAGAGGGAGAGGAGCATAATATATTAGGTTGTATTGTTTGAAGCCACCAAATTCATGGTCATTTTTTACAGCAGCCATAGGGAACTAATACACCTGGAGTGTAATTCACTCCACAGAGCCTGTTCCTCCTCGATGCATTGACAAACGGCTGCTGTGGGGAAATTAAACTCCCAGACACTTTCTGGTCTGGTTCATCTGGGTGAAGCTCCAGTAGCCCGAGGATAATCAGCTGATAAAGGTTGCAGGTGTGAACAGTTAGGAGGAAAGCATGCAAAACCTAGAGAAAGCCCCACAGAGAAAAAAAGAAGGGCGGGGGGGGGGGGGGAATCGGGCAAAGCAGCGACCCCGCCGGCAACAGGGGCAATTAATTCCTTCCCAGAGACTCCACTCCCCCTCAGCCCCTGACTGTAGGAATCTCAGCTCCCCTGGAATCAGCATGCATGTCCCTCAGCATCAGAAGCCTCATTTCTGAGTCTGAGGTCCTTGTGACATAGTACTTATCTCTCTAGAGCCAGCCTCTTACCATCGCTCCAGACTGCCCTGTTTCGGGTTGGGCTGGTGCGTCTGTTGGTTTGCTAGAGTCACCATAACAAAGTTCCATAAACTGGGTGGCTGAAACAACAGAAATTTATTGACCCACAGTTCTGCAGGCTAGAAACGCAAGATCAAGTTGTCAGCCAGTTTGGCTCCTTCCAAGGGCTATGAGAAAGCATCTGTTCCAGGCTTCTACCCTAGCTTCTGAGGGTATGCTGGAAATCTTCGGCATCCCTTGTCTTGGAGATCTCTGCTTTCATCTTCACATTGCTGGTGTTCCTGTGCGTGGCCAAATTTCCCCTTTTTGTAAGAATACCAGTTATACTGGATTAAGGGCTCACCCTACTGTAGTATGACTTCATCTTAAGGGCATTTGCTACAGCCCTGTTCCTAAATAAGTGCTGAGGTACCGGGGGCTGGGACTTCAACATACGAATTTGAGAGAGACACAGTTCAACCTGTAACAGTGCTCAAGGACCTACTACCTTCTTACAGACCTTTCTGCTGTTTACTGTCTGCCTCAGTTTCTGTCCATCCCCAGCCTCTGGACAAGCTCTTTCAATCTTCCTGCCTAGGGCAGCCCTGGCACAGATACAGACCAGTCCCTGGCCTGCCACCAACTGACTGTCATCTTACCCTCACCTTGTTCTGACTGTTGACCTGGAAGTCTTCCCAGCTCTTGCAGCTCTCATGCTGGTACAGTGTAGGCATTCAATAAATAGTCATTGGATTAGTTCATTGATCGGTTACCATCCAACAGGTGGATGTACTTCCAGATTCTGACCTACTTGGGCTGTCACAAGCATATATATGCACTTAAGCCCCACTCAGCCACATCTTCAGTCATGACATTATCCAGCAGTGAGATATCGGAGAAATGACTGAGAATCCGTAATTCCGTAACTCCTGCACGGCAGGCCCTGGTTATACATGGCAGCCAAGGAACAGAAGCAAGCACACAGCTTTCTGATAAGTCAATAGAGAAGATAAGATCACATGCAGTCCCTAACTGCAATCAAAACCTGCTGTTGAGAAAATCAGACCGTGTCTCTTTGTGGCTTCAAAGTCTTAGAAAGTCAGTGTGACAGAACGTGAGCCAGGAACGCTAACAAGGAATCCCATTAGGTATAGTTTTCCTAAGGCTTTCAGATTAAGTTCAGCTGCATAATCACCTAGATCTACCTGTCCATCTACTCCCCTCCCCACCCTGTCCTTCCCTCCTTCCTTCTTAGGTGTCCATGCCCCTCACCTTCCTCATCCATCTTATTTCAACACTATCAAAAATTCCAGAAATCCTAACTTCAACACTGATAAATTTGGGGGTGAGGACACAGAATCACCACCCATTTTTGAGGTGTCAATATACACAAAAGGCCATGAGCCAAAGACAGGATAGTAGGAAGTCATTTCATTTCCTACTCCTTTAAGAGGTCATTACTTTTCTTACATTGTTTTTATTAAATATTAAATACATAGATAAGGATGTTTCTAATTTGTGCCAAGTTTATAAAGAAAGCCTCTAACAAATGTGAAGGCCCCAAAACCCAGATCAAAACAATTTCAACGAGTTAAAACTAGTATTGCATTGGACTCCGTGGATATATTTTCTTTTCCATGCATCACTTAACTCAGAGGGAAATAAGTAAAAGAGAAGATATCCTACATCTGCACACTTGATCTGGTAGCTTTAAGTCAGTTCAATTTTCCATCCCATGAGTTGTGGTGGGATAAACTCTGTTCCCACCAACGATCTCAGATCCATCTTGCTTTGTTTGTGTTTTGTACCCATTTCTACTCAGCCCCTACCCCTTGAATCCTGTCTTCTCTATTCAGCTTCAAGTTCATCCTTTATATCTACTGACAGCTCATGGGAGTTTTAACCACAGCAAGATTTTGACTCGAACCCACTTATCTAGAATTGTTCTGAAATTCTATCTTTTTATCAGTTCCAAGTATCTGAAATCTTTGCGGGTCCCATTCTTCTGTCTGTTGTGTCTGTAGGATCTGAGCCTTCAGCCTTGCTATGTATCAGCTCATATAACAGCCAAGCCCAGCCTCATACAAGGGGAGGATTTGGGAAATGCCCGTCATTTTCTGAAACTGTCCTATTCTGTTCACCCATGAGTGGTTATTTACAAAAAGGGTTAAATAGCAAAACCCAATTGGAGGATACTTTAATCTTATCTGCCATAGGACTGGGGCAGGGGGTAGGGACACACAAATACAAGTAAATATTGAGTATACTATTTCTGAGTAGTGAGGAAGACTTCCTTATATGCTCAACATGGAACCAGTTCTTTTGATTCAGAACTCCTAAAAAACCTGCATGGTGAATGCCTCACTGTTAATAGGGGTGCCAGATACATAAATATATCATTGCAACACAGCCTGAAAGGCAACAACCACAGGTACCCAACAAGGTACAGAGAAGAGGCCCTCACCTGTCCTTGGGGGGATGGGAAGCCCAAGGTCCAGAGATGTCTTTCCATAGGAAGGGACATCGAATATGCGTGATAAAAGAAGAACAGATATCTTTCCCCTTGCTCTACTTTTTTAAAGTTCTCACCCAATATGGCCCTTCCCTTCTGTATGGTTGATTTTTTGTGTCAGCTTGACTAGGCTTCTAGTGACCACGTGTTTGGTCAAACAGCAGTCTAGATGTTGCTGTGAAGGCATTTTTAGACGTTACTTTAGGTAACTAATATTTAAATCAGTAGACTTCGAGCAAAGCAGATTATCTTCCATAATGTGAGCGGGCCTCATCCAGTCAGTTGAAGGCCTTAACAGCAAAGAATGAGGTTCCCCAAGGTAGAAGGGATTCTACCTCAAGACTGCAACAAAGAAACCATGCCTGAGTTTCCAGACCCGCTGCCCTGAGGAATTCAGATTCAAGGCTGTAACATCAACTCTTCCCAAGTCTCCAGGCAGCTGGCCTGCCCTCCAGATTTTGGACTTGCCAACCCCCACAATCACATGAGCTAATTCTTTAAGACACATAGATGATAGACAGATAACATGGATAAATAGAGAGGTGGGATAGATAGATAACATGGATAGAGAGGTGAGATAGACAGATAGATAACATGGATAAAGAGAGAGATGAGATAGATAGATAAAAGATAGATGGTTAGATAGATAAAAGATAGGTGGGTAGATAGAAAATAGATAATATGGATAAATAGATGAGATATAGAGATGAGATAAATAGGTAGATAGATAGATAAAAGATAGATGGGTAGATAGATAGAGCATAGAAAACATGGATAAATAGAGAGGTGAGATAGGTAGATAGGTAGGTTGGTAGGTAGGTAGGTAGATAGACATATCCACTTGGTTCTGGTTCTCTGAAAAACACTGACTCATACACCTTCTAAATCAAAAGTGTCTAGGGTGAGTGGGTTTCGACAGAGCTAACTCAAGACCAGCAGCAGCAACCACGTTCTGAAGGAGGGCTGGGGGCAGGTGAAGAACGCACAACGTCAGGCCTTCTGCGGGTTGGCTGCACAACCACCAAGGGAGTTACTTCTCTGGCAACTTGAACAGGCCTCCTCTTAAAGAGCAAGAAATCCCCTGAGGCAGGTCTCTGGGGGACTCAGAGCTGTGTTGCTAAGTGCCATCACCCCTGGGAAGGTACTCAGAGGCAGATCCCCAGACATCTTCCCTTGTTCAATGGGCTGAGGCGGCCCCAGAGACTTGGAACTCCAGTGAGTGAGAGCACTCAGGAGCTAGGGAAAGGGTGGTGGCGAAGGGGAAGAGAAGTCACACAGTTTACGCACAGAGCAAGGGAAAAACTCCCACTGCAGGGAGGTGCTCTCTCTGACTTTTCGGCTACCCTCTGGTCCAAGATGAAATCTGAAACACACACAGTTCTGAAGCCTCTAGGCGGGTCTCCCATGCCTCTTGCCATGCTCTCACCATCCCCCCAAACCTGGATGCTTGCTTGATGAGGGTCATTGGATGGTCCTGGTTTCAGAATCTTGGTTCTCTAAAAGAGGCTCAAATGGTTCCAGAACCTCAGAAGGGTCTCCCAGGACACCTGGGAGTTGACTCAACTTCCATGAAATGCTGTATGAAGTCAAGAGCTATTCACAAGATGGAGAAATGAGGGCCAGCTGAGAAGTCAAGAAAGTCTTCCTAAGTCACGCTTTGAAGAAAGGATTCAATTTGAGTAGATGAAGAATGGGATCAAGGATGCATCTTAAGGAAGCAAATGGCAGACTGCAGGGGAAGACAGGGCGGAGAGAAGACCCACCTGCTAGATCACAGAATACAAGTCAGGACGTTGTCAGAAAAAAATGTGGAGGCAAGTAAGGGCTCTATCTGAGCTTTTCACTTATCCACGAGCCACATCTTCATTCTGAACCTCCCTCCGTGACCCTCGCTTATACCTGAATTCTTGTCACTCTCAGAGTGACCTAGCTGACCGTGCCCAGGCTGCAGCCTCTCCGTGATGCTTGGTAACGTTGCTCCCGCACTAACCTCAGATGCTTTTAATAAAAATCCTGGTTCTTCACACTGCTGGTTGGCCTCGATCTGCCTTCAGAATGCCCCTCCTGGTTTGACTTGACCCATGACCAGGACCCCTCAGTCTGCCCACGAGCGAGGAGCAGACCTCTGGGACGTGTTGCCTGACTTCTCTACTGGACAGTTTACCCTGAGCCTCCACCATCAATGCTTGATCATTTGCAGTTTTAATAGAGATGCAAATCCAGATTATAAAAAGCACTTTTAAAGATAGAATGTCTTTCCCCATAGAAGAAAGCAGCACATGCACAAACACAGAGCGTGTGAAATGCCTGTTTGTAAAATAAAGCCACATCCTCCAAGTTGGGCATCATACCGTCCCCAGGAAATGGTGCCACTTTTCTGTGGCGGCGTGACAGGGTCATTGAATCGGGCGGCTACGAGTCTGCTGAGAGACTGCAGCCTTGTGGGATGGATTAAATGGTCATTTCCACCTGTCACTAGTTTCCCTTGCTGGGTGAGCCACAGCTCTATTAATCAGGACAGACCTTGATTGGTGCAGCTTCTCTGTCCTTAGATTCAGGTGTGCCCGACGTGGTCCGTGGAGCGCAGAAGGGGCTCTGGGCGGCCAGCCTGCAGGCAGCTGCCAGAGTGGGTCAGTGAATCTGATTGCACTGCTACTCCGTCCGGAGAGCCTAGCTCTAGTTTTTTTTTTTTTTCCCTCTCCCTAAAGAGTGGTGTGATTACTTTATGCCAAACCACTCAAGGATAATTCATACTGTCAGGCAACCCTTGTGTTTGCCCATTATCCGACAGTTTTGGGCTCACTTCATATTCCAGAGTGGCGTGATATAATGTAACGCGATTTGAAATACTGTAAAGCAATAACCAAAGTAACACAGTTTGACATCTTGAATCTCAGAGGAGGTATGCACACACTAGCTACACTGTATTTCTACTTCTCCTGTATCTGCTACTTGATATTATTTGACTTTTTAAAGCATTATCTGTTTTTAAATGCAATTAGAAGGTTGAGGCGTTGGCAAAGGAAATTCCTCATGCTTGAAAAGAACAGTCAGTGACATATCAGTCCTAGACAGAATCTCTCCAGTGGGGACACCATGCACCTGCACATACGACATGAATGGTTAGCGCTCACCCCATGTTCTGTGATGAGACCATGCTTGCTCCTTTATGGGAGCCGCAAAGGTCTGTGTGCATCACACCCATCCAACCAAACCACAACTATTTATTGTGCACCCACTACGCGTAAGACTTTCAGATGAAGGAGCTGGCATGAGGAGTGGAAATCAGACGGGGTATGATGAAAACTACCAGCCAGCTTAGAGCAAATGTGGTTTAAAGCTTGGAAAATAAGCTGTATCAGAGCACCGGGCTTACTGGCCCAGCTGATTTGTTTGTTCTTCATATGAGCCAAAAGCAAGGGTTTGAGGCCAAATGGGGAGTGACTGTCTTAGCCTCAGCAGCCCAAAGTTCCAAAAAGTCAAGAAAACTTGCTGCCTCAGCACTAAGGCCCAGATTTGGTCCTGAGCCCATTCTAAGGAAAGAAAGAAATTCTTAAAAACAAAGAATGTTCCTAAATCCTTTCTCCTTCTCAAACAATTACCCAGTGAACTTTTAAACAATTCCTGCTTGCTGAGTCCATTTCCTTACCTCCTGTGCTCACGCCAGGCTCCGGCAATGCCACTTTCATCCAGTCATTCCAGGGCAATTCTAACTATTGCTTCACCTCCCCACTCCCTTGCACTTGACCTCTGAGCTGCTCCTGAGATGTGGACTACGTTGTCCTTCATAACATGAAGGCTGCCTCTGTTTCCTCCTTCTCACCTCTAAGACTGCTTATTCTAGGTCCCCTCTGGGGTTTGTTCATTCTCTCCCAAAGTTCTGTGCTTGGTTCTCTTTATGCTCCATGCTCTCTACCAGGGCAAGCCTGTCTGTTTCCCCATTGATCTCAGGGCCACATTTGCATTGACAACTCCCAATCCTTAACTCAGGCACAAACCTGATTCCCAGTTTCCAGGCTTGGAGTTCCAGTTGTCTGCTGAGCATCAGCTAGCTGTCTGGTCAACCTCTCCTTCTAACTGACGTAAATGTTGGAGGCAGCCAAAGTTCAGCTTGGGGCTGTTCACTCTCCTTCATCTCTCCTGATCCAGCGGCAAGGACTTCTTGGAGTTCCTTGAGCATGTCAAGCCTTTCCCCAGCTCCTGGCTTTCCAACTTTGAGTTCCCTCCTCCTAAAATCCTGTCCTCAAACATCACCTCCTCGGAAAGTCTTTCCTTGCTCAAAGGGGCTACGCAGGTTCCCATGCCTATTCTAGTCCATCACTTATCACATTCAGGAATTATCTTGTTTATGTACTTATTTGTTGTCTATCTCCATTGCTAGAATGTAAACTGCATGAGGGTCGGTGCCCTGTCTTTCATCTAAACCAATTTATTCCCAGCACTTATTAGGGAAAAGTAAGTGCTCTATAAATGTTATTAAATGAGTGACTGCTGTGACTCCAACAATTTTATATTCAGCACAGGTGTCTTCTCTGAGCTCCAAATGATATGCCCAGTGGCTTACTTGGCATTGCTTTTGATGTCTCATAAATCATGTCTAAACCTATGTTCTTGATCTTCTCTTGTTGCTCTTTTACCTTCTTCACAGTAAATGAATGGGCCCAGTTACAAGCTGCCCAGCCAGAAATCCAGGAGTTGTTTTTGATTTCTCCCTCTTCCTCATTCCTGCCCATGTCCACCTCATGACGAAGACCTGTGAGGACCGCCTCCAAAATATACCTCAACCCTTCTCTCCAGCTTCACTCTATGCCATCTCCCTTATTAGCCACCATTACATCTAGAAAGGAATAGCCTAACCAGTGTCCCTGACTGCACGTTTCCTCTACATAGCACACAACATTTTCTTTTAGAAATCTAGTGATGTCATATCCATGCTTAAACATTTTTCTTTGCATCCCACTCCCATGACATCCTACAAATTCCAGCATGCTATGTCCCTAGTCTTCTATCCCAGCTTCATCCCATGATCTTCACCAACTATTCACCTGCCACACTGGACTCCTTCCACTTCCTGGGACACTCAGAGCCTTTGTATATATATGCTAGTCCCTCCACCTGGAAGGCTCTGTTCCCTCCTTTCCAAGAGACTAGCTTCCTCTGTCCTTGAGGCCCTGGCTTAAAGCCTACCTTCTCAGTTCACTAAGTTGGGTCTTCCCCTACCGCCATTATTCTGTTCTCCTGTTCCCAGTCTGTTTCCTCATGGTACCACATAGCTCTCTCCTCCACTAAATAATAAATGCCCCAATCACAGTTTCCAAGTCTGTTTTATTCTACAATGTATACCAAACTCCAGGCATAGCTTACAGGATATGTTTAAAGAGTTTTTGAACCACATGAAAGAAGGAAGGAAGGAAGGGAGGAAGGGAGGAAGAAATGAAGGAAGGGAGGAAGGGGAGGAAAGGAGGGAGGGAGAAAAGAAAGAAGGGAGGGAGGGAGGAAGGAAAGGAAGGAGGGAGGAAGGAAGGAAAGGAGGGAGGGAGGGAAGGAGGGAGGGAGGGAATGAGTTTCACAAGTACTTTTAGACCAAATAAAAACTTTATCTTTCCCCATCATAATACATCCCCCCAAACATCCCAAATTCTATCTCCATTGATGGCATCACCAATCACCATGCTGCCCATGTTAAACATCTCAAAATCATTTCATTTATTCTTTCATCTCTTCCATCCAGTAGACCACCAAAAGTTATCATCTCTACCTCTAAAACATGTCTCAGATTCCCCCCTCATTCTCCATCCTTGTTTCTTAGTAACTTGGATACAGCTTTCATGATGTCTCATCTTATCTCCAAGCTTTAAACTGCATGAGCTTCCTGGCTGGTCCCTGCTTCAGACTAGCCCTCCTGCCAAGATCCAAACTCTAAAATAGAAGTGTGATGTCATTTCTCTTGAAATCCTTCAATGGCTCCCCATTGACTGAAGAATTCTTTGCCATGGCATTTGGAGCTCTTGAGATTCTGACTATATCCTACACTTCCTGTCTTATCTCCAAGGGATGCCAGAGATTCTCTTTCTCTCTCCATTCTCACAGGCACCTTCATCATCCCCCAATCTTACGCATGCTGCCAACCTTTATCTTAAAAACGTCGTCAGTCTAGAATCCAATTTCAACCCCTTTCCTCTCTGCAAGATCCCAATTCATGTCCAAGTCCTATCATCTTCCAGTAAATTAAGTAAATGTCATCTTCACATAAATTAAGTAAAAGCTAAGCATTTTTACATAAACTTTAAATCAATTATTGGACTTTTATATGTATTATAACACATGAACAACTAAGCTCTCTCTACACTGAGCATCTACTGTGTGCCAGCCTTTATATATTGTCTTTACACACACCCTCTAAAATAAATACTACTATCATCCCTACTTTTATAGAGTAAGAAACCAAGCTTAAATAAAGGGAACTACTTTACCCAGGTCACCCAGTTAGCAAATAGGAGAGGCAGGAATCTAACCCAGGCAAGTCTGTTTTATTTAAAGCACTATTTGGTACATCCTCAAAAGACCGAGGTCCCACTTGATTTATCTCTAGTGCTCAATATCTAGGCTACAGATATTGCAGACAATCAATAAACATCTGTTGATGGAAGGAGAGAGAGTGGAAAATTATCAGGCTTCCCAAGGTTCACAAGGGGAACCAGGAGACAACTTTGTAATTTGGCTGAAGTAACTATTCAGTCAACATTGAATCAAATGTGAGTTGAATTTAGTTAGCCCAAGTAATAGAGCTAGATATGTCTCCCAAATTGAAGACAGAAAACTCCCTTCTACATGACTTTGCAACTTATCACTGTCAGAAGGGCTGAGCAGGGAGCAGTGGGGCTGAGCCGGCATACACCAAAGAGTCTGGAAAATAATCAATTGAATTCAAACTACCATACATCATGGATGTTTAGAGCCAGAAAGGACCTGGGAGATCATCAGCTTCTCCTCCTTCATTTCATAGAAGAAGAAAACAAAGCCCAGCAGGGGATGTGGCATCTCCTAAGCCACCCAGGCTAGTGGAACATTAGGATGAGGAACATACTGGAACCAGTCGTTATCTCTCCCATGGACTCACCCACTGTTTGCCAGAATGAGCCCTCGGTTGTCAAAATGACTCCATTATTCTCTTTCTTTCTAAATAATTTTAAGATAAATATCCAAACTTTTTCTTGCCTTACATGCCTATTTAGAACTTTTATGTATTCTTTAATTAATGGTTATACTGTTTTCCTCAAAAGGATCATCTGCTTAAACGTTTTGCTTAAATTTGGGGCAGGGACGGGGAAGAGGGAATAAGATAATTTATAGCAGCAAAAAAGCCGTATATTTAGAGAACTTCCATTTTCAGATATGGAATGTGACCTTTCTAGCCATCAGCCCACCAAACCATAATAACCCTAAACCTCTCGCTCTTAAGATAAGGGAGACCAAATCAAACTCAGGTTAGAAGGGGTGGGGTTCAGATGGCAGCAGGATGGTGCTGAAATACCACATCAGCTAGGATGCTCCCAGTTGCAATTCACACAAAACACTGCTCAAACATAAAGAGAATGTCTGTCAACTCATGCAGCTGGAAAGTCCACTGGGAGTGGTGGCATCAGGTGAGGTTTGCTCTAGTAGTACAAATGGAATATCCACGACTCAATTTCACTTAACTCACAACTGAGGTTACAAAGTTTAAAAAAAAAAAAAAAAGCATAGGTAGCTATCCTCAAAGAGCTCACTGCCCACTGAGGGAGACAGATATAACATCTGGGCATGCTGAATCGCCTTCCTCACCACCTGTTCACCATTCAGCTCATTACGAGTGCGTAATGAGAGGTATGCACAGAAAACTTGAGAACATAGGAAAAGGAACTTCCCCAGACTGGGCATAGCACTCAGGTTTCCTCCTTAGAGAGGTCAGGAGGTAGCTCTGAATCCTTAAAGAACAAGTTAAAATTAGTCTGGGAGTTGACGTGGAAGAACTAGGAAGCACGAGGGCAAAGAGATTATATTCGTGGATCATGGCAGAGAATTACTGACTGTTCAGTGCTGACAGAGAACAATCCAGACAGGGAAGGGAAAGACCAAGAAGTAGGCAGCCTCAGATAACAGGAGGAGATGCACACAGGGTGGAGAGTAAGATTCTGGTCACCAATTCCAACGTGTGGGTGTTTTCCCCATACGTCCAAGCAAGTCTCTGACACCAGCTGGGTGTCTTACAGTTCAACTCAGTTTGACACTATCTATCCAGAGAGAGCATCAGATTCCACAGCTTAAGGTCTCAGTCCTGTAAGACTGTCCCCCAACCCCCTCCCACCTGGGCATCACCTGTGCTTCTGACCAACGAGCTATAAAGGTTCCCACGACCTCCTCCTTAAGTTTGATTAATTTGCTAGAGCAGCTCACAGAATTCAGAGAAATATTTAAATTATTAGATTACAGGTTTATTATGAAAGGATATAACTCAGCAACAGACAGTTGGAAGAGATGCACAGGGCAAGGTCTGTGGGAAGGGAGACAGGGCTTCCATCCTTTTTGACCACACTACTACTCTCCTGGAAACTTCATGTGTTCACCAACCAGGAAGTTCTCTGAACCCCATCTTTTTGGGTTTTTATGGAGGCTTCATTACATAGGCAACATTGATTAAATCATTGGCCACTGATGATCAATTCAACCTCCGGCCCCTCTCCCCCTCCTCTCCCTGTTTAGAAGGTGTTCCAACCTCCTAAACACCTGCTTGGTTCCCCTGGCAACCTGCCCCCATCATTAGGTGTGGTCTAAAAGTCACCTCCTTAACATAACAAAAGATACCTTTATCTCTCTCATCACAGGAAATTCCAAGAATTTTAGGAGCTCTGTGCCAGAAACTATGGATGAAGACCAATTATATATTTCTCAGTATAAATCACAGTATCACAGAGAGACACCAAGGAGATGAAGGGCCACCCTTTAAGGAATTAAAACAAATGTATATTGGGGGAGTTTCAGCATATAGGACCTGAGAGTGGAGGAGGGAGTCACACAGGTAGAATGAGAAAAGATGGAAATGGTCTGATCCCTGAAAAATGCCATATTGAGGACCTATGCACGGAAGAGGGCCCATGAAGGAGATATAGAATAAATACAGGCAGTTATTACTTGTCACAGAAGATCAAAAAGACTCGTAATCATGAACATTTCCACTGGAAGAAAAGGTTTAAATTTTTGTGTGTCAATAGGAACCTTTTTATGGAGAAAGGATCGATAGATTTCATCGGAAATTCAAAGATACCTGTGACCCCAAATTGACAAAGAATCACTGGCAAAAAATAAAAATAAGTCATGACAAACAGTTTTAAATCCCCCAGAGGACTAGTCATGTGAAAGGCAAGAACACTGGGAAATACAGAGGTCATTGGTGGGGGGAAAGGGAAGATTGAGGTTTTACCATAATGGGCTGAAAAGTGCATAGTAGGGGAGGAAGTAGAGGCAGCAGGTCCAAACTACTGTTTTCTAGAAGTCTGACCCTAAAACAGAGAAGGGAGACTGGGATAGTAACTAGCAGTGAACACTGGAGTCTAGAGGGTCATTTTTAGAATGTGGGCGAGTCTATCATGTTTATGGCTTAAAGGGAAGGAATCAGTGAAGTAGATAATGGAAGAATCAATCAGAGGCTTTTTGTAGGCCCAGAACTCTGACCAAACCTTCCTCAGCCTAAAAAGTACAGGTTTCTGGGTCCAGCATTTGGTGGCAAGCATTCCATAGCCACATTTATCAACATTATCCTCATGCAGTTAAAGAGAGAACAACAGAACAGGCTTCCCACAAATCAACTTTTTTTTCCTTTGTGCCCCAAAATCCCTTGCTATGTAAAGGCCCACCTGGGAAGGCTGTCCGCAATTCCCTAACATCCCCTCTCCTCTTATACCAAAGAAACATGTTATAGAATATCAAAAATACAGTGTTTATGACCATAAGAGAGGCACATTTCCTTTGTCCTTAAGATATACAGACAAAATGTTAGTCTACACTGAAAATCCAAAAATTTTCTTCTTTATATCCCCAAATAAAGCATTTGGCAAACAATGTGGTACCATGTTTGCATGAGTCAGCTCTTGCTGCAATAAAGGTGCATAATAAGTCAACCCCAGACTCAGTACCTTACAACAATAAACAGTTATTCTCACACTAAGGGTTCTGTGGGTTGACAACGAATTTTCTGACTTAAGCTAGGCTCAACCAGATGGCTCTGTCGCAAGCTACAGGTTGGGCTGACATCTACTCGATGTGTGTTCTTTCTGAGATCCAGGCTGAAAGGGCAGCAGCTACTTACGGGAAATGCTTCCAAAGCATGTCACCAGAGCACAGGGAATGGGTAGAAACAAGCAAAGTTCTTAAGGCCTTGGCCTGGAACTGGCCCATTGTCCATTCCATTAGCCTAGGCAAGTCACTTGGCCAAACCTAACATTAATAGTGCAGGGAGAAATATTCCACCCTCTCTCTAGTGGAGCTGCTGCAAAGGCAAATGGCAAAGATCATGAATGTATAATTCTACTACAAGGAGAGGTGAATAATGGTGAACAATGATTCAGTCTACCACAGCGTGGACCAGGACTGGGGAGGAAAGGATAGTCAGGATTTGCATGCATGTTAAAGATTACCTTTTTCTACATTCAGCATTCAGTGGAATCCACCACTATGATTACACACTCATACACACACACACACACACACACACACACACACACACAAAGAGGCACACACACCTTTAAGATTGTTCATGTCCACCATCCTACTTCTTGGTATGAATGTATCATCATGGAAGCATCTTCTGAAGAGGTGGTGTGATATAGTGGAAAGAGCCCTGTATGAAAAGTCAGAAAAGCTGGTTCTAGTCCTGGTTCTGCCAGCAACTGGTGTGTGACGTTGCTCCCAATGCATGTGCATAGAGAGAATATTGGCAGTAGATTTTACACGCAGGACCGCACTCTCTGGGGAAAGCAGCAACTAATCCTGTGAGGCCCCAGGTGGCAGACACGTCTTCTAACCTATTCTGTTAGAGCAGAACAAGGTCCAAGTAGACAATATTCAGCAGGGTCTTTGGGGGACATTTTACCTGTAGTAGGAGCAAATCAAAGTGCCCCAAAGCAGACTTCCCTGGTGCTCCAGTGGCTAAGGCTCTGCCCTCCCAATGCAGGGGGCCCAGGTTTGATCCCTGGTCGGGAACTAAGATCCCGCATGCCAAATAAATAAATAAATATTTTTTTAAAAGTACCCCAAAACAGAGCCCTGTAAAGAGATCACAGCATATCCATGGCTCAAATGTAGATTTCCTGACCATTCCACCCATGTTTTCCAAGAGAACCTAGACTTTCTCTTTCAGCGTGTGCTGCACCCACTTTCAGTCTGTACCAGAGCTTCCTTGCCTATGTGCCTAAGCACCTGGCATGCTGCGTAAGGGTGATGCACCAAAATATTGACCCCTTAGGGCCCCTGGGCAGCCAGGCACAGTCTGGGATCCACGTTGCTCCTAGACCCACAGCCTCTGGCCACAGGCAATGTACTCTATTTCCCACAGTGTGCTATACAAAATCATCCCTTGCTATGTGTGCCCTGACTATAAAAAAGTTTGAGAAGCCCTTGTCTATATACTCAAAAAAGGTTAAGAACTTCGAAAGTATATTCTAACAGTGTCTGAAGAACTAGTAGAATTCTCAGCCGGTGCTCCAAGAGAGAATTAATCCCTAATGCCCTAAGCCATCAACTGCATGTAACAAATTAAACTCTCTGGTCATCTAGAAAGGTACTAGTCATATTCTGCTCTTGGAAGAATTGAGAAAAAGTAGTCACACAAATCAGCTTCTGTGTTCTGTGGTTCCAATGAGGAGCCCAGTTGAGAATAACTACATGACTGCTTGCTGTTTACATCAATGGAGTCTAACATTTTTTTAGAAAAAAACAAAACAAAACAAAACAAAAACTAGCTGTATGTCAAATAGACATCACTTAGTTCAAATATCTAATTTAACAAAATAAACGTCGCACCAGTGTAGATGTATGGGGGATCACATGAATGCTATTACTCTCTTCAATGGTTTGACGTTTCTTGAAGATGTTTTCTTTTATCTTTCATTTTTACAGAAAAAGAAACAGGGACTGGAAGGGTTCCAGAAGGGGCAGTGGCTCACTCCATCATGCTGGTTACTCACAGAGATGGGATAGAACCAGGGTCTCTTGATCCCTTCCCTTCTTCTCTCCTTTCCTTTGCTCTTTTACTGTCAAAAGCATGTTTTCTGATTATTTTCCATTAAATGCATCATTCACATTCACTCTCCAGAGAGCACTTTTGAAGCATCCTCATTCTTTTACCCAATCACTCAGCGTGGTTGCTCTGTGAAATCTGGGGTTTGGAAACCTTCTTCTTGCCCCTAATTATTTCACTTCTTGGATTCCTAGGATGTGTGCACCTGATAATCAAGAGTTATTCACTGGAAGTCTTCATTACATTTGATACAGATAATACAAATTTCCCTCGTGAAATGCTACTCAGGGTCTCCTTTTTGAATGAAGACATTGATTTACTTACATTTTCAGAACACACACAATAGGCAGAGAATTAAAATAATGGACAACAACTAATAGAAAACAGGTGTGACTCTGAAACTTAAATGGTGCATTCTCCAGGCTTAGAGCAATGCTGGGAGAAGAATGTTTACCATACAATAATAGAGACAGCAAAAAAATAAATAAATAAAATGAAATAAACAATAAGTTCTCATTGAATGAGTGCAGCTTCCCAGCTGGAGCCTATTTCAGCACTGAGCAGTGCAACCAAAAATGAACACACAAAGACTGCTAAACTAGGTTGGTTTTATTTCCCCTAGAGACTGGGAAGAAGATGGCAAGAGTGTAATTTAATTTCTGTGAAATATTTTCTAAACAAGTTCAGGGGCTGTATCATTTGGGTTGACAAATTGAATACCAGGTCTGAAGTCCTTGTAATAAGGTATATGCCCTGACTTCATAAGAGAAACTCATCACTCAAATCCATAGCTGAGAAGGCAACAAAATTTAAGGGAGATACACTAAGCCACTAAAGGCCAAACCTGCAGGCAACTCCTGGTGCCTGACAGGCCAAGGGCAGAGGATTTAATCTGCTGACCTCAGTGTCCAGAAGAAGCTGCAAGTGGTCAGGACTAACGTAAGTGGTTATTTTTGGCAGCCTGTGCCTATGGGTAACACTGAATTAGTGCCACCAGCCAGTTTTGGTGGAGTGGCCATCATGTTTGAAGAACCTCTTTTCCTCCTGCTCTGAGGTCTGAATTACACTCTGTCAGATTAGGCTAATTCCATTTTTTTTTTTTTTTTTTTTTTGCGGTACGCGGGCCTCTCACTGCCATGGCCTCTCCTGTTGTGGAGCACAGGCTCCGGACGCGCAGGCTCAGTGGCCATGGCTCACGGGCCCAGCCGCTCCGCGGCATGTGGGATCTTCCCGGACCAGGGCACGAACCCATGTCCCCTGCATCGGCAGGCGGACTCTCAACCACTGCGCCACCAGGGAAGCCCAGGCTAATTCCATTCTTGGTGCAGTTCTATAGATCTCATTGCACAGATGGACTGAAATAGTTTAGGGGAACTGAGATGAACAAAGATCAGTCTTTTTTTGTTCTTTTTGAAGACTGGCCACCTAAAAAATCCAGGCCTGATTAAGCGAAGTGCTATAGAGTGAGTGTTTGTGCCCCCCGAATGTTGAAACCTAATCCCAAATGCTGTGATGGTATTTGTAGGTGGGGCCTTTGGGAAGTGATTAGATCATGAGGGCAAAGCCCTTCAAGTTCACACAGTAGCTGGTCCAGAAACACAGGATCTGAACCCCTGTAGTGGACACTGTTACTACCTGGATTCCGCTTGCTATCCTGCAGCAGGGAGAATGGTCAGCACAGAGCTTCCAACTGTCAGCACTTCAGGTGAGCTGCAGAAAGCCATGTGCCCCTGGTCACAGCACAGAGGCAGCCCACCTTCTGATCCTGAACGCAGCGAGAGTACAGAGGCTCAGACATTTCCATCTGACCTAGGACGCTGGCGGACAGCAGATTTCAGAGTAGCGGCCGCTTTGGCCAAAGATTTATGGGGGCTGCTCCACAGTTCCACTTCTTTCCCAGTCCCTTCCTTTCATAAGGGATCCCTAATAAATGGCTTACACCCCAAACTTTGTCCCAGCATCTCCTCCCAGAGAACCCAACCTGCGACACCCCAGTCTCTTGACTACAAATCTGCTGTTTACTTCCATAAGAGTCACAGACAAGCTCCTTTAAAGCCTGAAGAACAGCCCCTCCACACAGCAACGCCTGAGGCAAACAGGGCAGCAGATCACTAGGTTTGTGTTAAGCCAAAACCTCTCCAAGGTGAGCACTGTGTGCAGACATCTAAGCCCTTGGAGCTACTGCGATTTATATTTAATGTGCAAATGCTCCAAGGAGGGCCGCGCGGAAGCCAGATCAAAACCTTTATCCTCACTGTGTCTTAGAAAAACTTATTAGCTGGCTGTCTAGCATATTCAGGAGGAGCAGAAAAAAGGTGGGAAAGAAAAACAAAGAAAAATATCTGTAGCTACCAGATAAATGGAGAGAGCCCCTCGGCGTGCAGGACGGCGGTGGCGACTGTAATATATTGTGATGCATCGCCAGCGAGCACTTGTAGAGCAACCACAGACCATGTCTGACATTGCCTCCGCTGACCTTTTCAATATTGCCAAGCACTGTGGAGCCCGTGTTTCTAGAGGAATTCAAATCGAATGTACTCAGGCAGAAAGGATTTGGCTGTGGGCAAACCCTATCAGTCTCTTCACGTTTCTCCTTGTCATTTTCATGTAAATTGTAATTCTTTATTAGCATGGCCAGTCTTCCGCCCAGGTGCACGAGGCACGGGCTAAATGGCAGCGGGACCACATCTGTCTGCACAGAAAGCGACACCGGTAGCAAGGACACCAGCGCAGATCACTCCCCAGGACAGGGAGAGGTGCTGAGCCCACCACGGGCCCACTTGAAAGCACAAAAGGGGGAATGTGAAGTTCAAAGAGAAAAAAGGATCTACCCTCTTAGCAAATTTCTAAGTGTACATACAATACCATACTGTTAACTACAGGCACCATGAACAGAACATCTCTAGACCGTATTCATCTTGCATAACTGAAACTCTACACCCATCGAATGGCAACTCCCCATGATTCCCTCTCCGTCTCTTTTCTGTAAGTTTAACTTTGTGTTCTTACAATACACACACACACACACACACACACACACACACGTGAGGAGATAAATGACGGGTATGTTTATTACCTTGACTGTGGTGAAGGTTTCACGATTATATGCATGTGTCCTAACTTAGCAAATTGTGTACCACTTTTTGTATATCAATTATATCTCAATAAAGACATTAAGATAAACAGACACATGTAGAAAAGATGATGCTAAGAATACTAGGTGTACATGTGAATAAGGACGGTGTTAAGTGAAAGAATGTGTTCATCACACTGGGGTGCATGGAATACACTGTAAATGCACCTGCATAAAAGATACCTCTAAGAGTGCTTGAAAAATACAACACAATAAAAAAAGAAGCGAGGGGGCTTCCCCGGTGGTGCAGTGGTTAAGAATCCGCCTGCCAATGCTGGGGACACGGGTTCGATCCCCGGTCCGGGAAGATCCCACATGCCACGGAGCAACTAAGTCCCTGCACCACAACTACTGAGCTTGCGCTCTAGAGCCTGTGAGCCACAACTACTGAAGCCCGCACACCTAGAGCCCGTGTGCCACAACTAGAGAAGCCACCGCAATGAGAAGCCCATGCACCACAATGAAGAGTAGAGCCCGCTCGCCGCAACTAGAGAAAGCCCACGGACAGCAACGAAAATTCAACACGGCCAAAAATAAATAAAATAATTAATTAATTTTTTAAAAGACCCAGTTCAAACGTCACCTCTTTAAAAAAAGAAAAAAGGTAGGGAGAGAGGAAGGGAGGAAAGAAGGAAGGAAGGGAGGAAGGTAGGGAAGGTGGGAGGGAGGGGGGAGAGAGCGAGGGAGGAAAGAAAGAAGAGACTAAATCTTGACATTTGGTCAGCTCTTGGTTTTCTTTTTATAATTTCCCCCAAGTAGATCATCATCCCCATGGCTCAGCTCCATACATTCCTTGGCTGCCTCAGGAGGCAGGGGAGCCCCAGAGAAGGGCTGGGAGGGATGACTGGTGGTGGGAGGTGGCAACAGCGTAGATCACATAATCTTTCTCTGCCTGCACTTCAGCTAAGAGCAAGGTCAGAAGGGTGAGGGAAGCCAGCTTGGTAGGACCTGTTTAAGGCCCAGTACCTGCCCATGGAAGTGCTCCAAGGGCCTCTTATGGGCAGGCTCAGCAATCAGGGCTTCAGTCTTTCCAAAGCCTTTCCCTTATTCCTGCTCTTCACGTACCTTGCTTAAATATGGTGGTGTTCTCAAAATGTGGTCCCCAGAACACAAGCATCAGCATCACCTGGCAATTTGCTAAAAATATAAATTCCCAGGCCTCATCCCAGACCTACTAAATCAGACACTCTGGGATGGGACCCAGCAATCTGAGTTTTGACAAGTTTTCCAGAGGATTCTGGTACAAAGTGTGAGAACCATTTCTCTAATAGCAGCTTTTGCCTGTCTCTCTAGCCTTATCTGCATCCAACCCAGGGAAATTTAACCAGAGGAGGAAGGGAAGAGGAGATTCATCTCACCACTGTCACCCCCTGAGGGGCATATCTAGCTGGCAGGAGCTTGTGGATTTTGGAAAACAGAATCAACAATTTAAAGTTCCCAGAAATGTGGAACGGAAGAATCAGAAGGATTTAATGGATTGACTCCTTCCCAGAGTGTGTCAGAGCTTCCAAAAGAATAGTAGCTGGATGTTGTAATGTGGGAGAAACTAGAATCACCTCTTACCTGGCATCCCTGGAAACAGGTGAGCCTCCTGGGGAAGCAGCCATGCAAGGGAATCTAAGATCTGTGCAGTTAAGAGCCCAGGTCTGATGCGGCATGCAACATTCTTAGCTGGATAATCAGGAGTCTAGCTGTCCACTGGAGGTGGATGCACCCAGGCACTTACAGGAGAGACTGTGGAGCACCCCTGCCAGGTGCCTGGGGCAGGGCTCCAAGCGTCAGAAATGCCAGGCAGGGTAACGGAGGCAGCAGCCCAGCCTTGGGACAGGACGTGGAGGAATACGGAACTCATCTACCCAGAAAACAACTCTGTGGTAGCACCACACCCGGCTTGTGCATCCTGCCCCAGTTAGGGCTGGATCAGGAGCTGGTGAGCCTCACTTTGATAGAAAAAGTGTCACACACTCCTGTTAGGAAACACTGGGAAGACAAGATCTGATGGATCCAATCCAACCTTGCAGGTTTAGGAGTTTAAATGAACTCAAGGACTTTTTTCCCCCAGGTGTGGGATCTCAGGCTTTTACTGGGGCAAATACAAATGTGCACTAAAGAAGAAAGAGCTTATAAAGGCAGAAGATGTTTACAAGACGTCAGAAATCTTTGAGAAAACGATATTTTGTCAAGTTAAGTGTAAATTAATTTTAAAAAACACATGGATTGTATTTCTCTAAAAATACGCACAGCTCTGAAAGTCAAGGGGGTGTAGGAAGCCGGTAAAATCTGTTTGGGGTTTGGCAGAGCAGACTCCAGCATATTTGGGAGTGAGGTACAGTGCTTCAGGACACAGGTTTTTCCTATTATCTTTCTTTTTCTCCACCCATAATCATTGGGATACAAAGATTTTTAGATCTAAAGTCATCCACTGGACTACCTTGGTGGACACATGAGAAATCTGCGGCTTAAGGAGATTAAGTAACGGTGTATGGTTTCACAAGTAAATGATGGCAAACTTTAGAGTACTTGAGGACCAGATCATAGAAAGACAGGGTCAAGGTCCAGGAGTGAGGATCATTAACAAGTCCCTCAGAAGGCTGGCAATAAGACACTAACGCCCCATTATCCATTGACAGATACATACATAATCACATAATGATAAAAGGACCAATCAACCAGGAAGTCACAACAATCCTAAATGTGGACACACCAAACAACAGAGCCTCAAAATATATGAATCAAAATGGATAGAGCTGGGCTTCCCTGGTGGCACAGTGGTTGAGAGTCCGCCTGCCGATGCACGGGTCGTGGTTCGTGCCCCAGTCCGGGAAGATCTCACATGCCGCGGAGCGGCTGGGCCCGTGAGCCATGGCCGCTGAGCCTGTGCATCCGGAGCCTGTGCTCCACAGTGGGAGAGGCCACAACAGTGAGAAGCCCGCGTACAGCAAAAAAAAAAAAAAAAAAAAAGGGATAGAGCTGAACAGAGAAATAGAGTAATTCACAATTATTGTTGGAGACTTCACTACCCCACTCTCAGCCATTGATAACATTACTAGATAGAAAATCAGCAAGAATACAGAAGAATTAAGTAACACAATCAGCCAGCAGGATGTCACTGACATATATAGAACACTCCACCCAACATCAGCAGAATACACATTTTTTATCAAAGGCCCGTGTACATTCACCACGATTTATGTGTAATGTGACTGCTGGTATGGTACACTTAAGTCTATCACCTTGCCATTTGTTTTCTATTTGTAACTTCTGTTCTTTGTGACACTCTCTTTTTCTGCCTTCTTTTGGATTAGCTTAGTATTTTTATTTTTCCATTGTATCTCCTATATTTGCTCATAAGCTATAACTCTTTGTTTTATTATTTTAATGCTTTGTTTCTAAATGTATCAGTTTACCTTAAAGGACACTGTGCTATTTTACAAACAATATAAGCACCTTACAAAAATATACTTCCATTTCTCCCCTCTGATCTTTGTGCTATTGTTGTCACACATTTTACACACACACACACACACACACATATATATATAGTAAGCCCTCAAATATATTATTAATATTTTAGTTTAAACAGTCAATTCTCTTTTAAGGAGATTTAAATAATAAGAAAAAATTCTTCTGTAACCATTTCTGTTGCTCTCCATTCCTTCTGTCAATTCATATTTCAGTCTAGTCTGATTTTCCTTCTGCCTGAAGACTTCCCTTAATATTTCTTGTAGTGGGAATGTGCTGGTAATGAATGCTTTCAGCTTGTGTATATCTCTGAAAGTACATTTATTTCACTTTGGTTTTGAAAGATTTTCACTGGGTATAGAATTGTAAGTGGACAAACTTTTCTTTCAGTACTTTGAAAGTGTTCCCCATCATCCTCTCACTTGCACTGTGTCTGATGAGAAATCAAATGTCACCCTTATCTTTATTTCTCTATACAGAGCATGTCCTTTTTCTTTGACTGCTTTGAACATTTTCTCTTCATCAGTGGTTTGAGCAATTTGCTTACACTGTGTCCCAGTGTAGTGTTTTTTATGTTTCTTGTGCTTGGAGTTCATTGAGCTTCTTAGACCTGTATGCTTACAGTTTTCATCAAACTGGAAATTTGTTTGGTCATTTTTTTCCTCTGAATTTTTATACCCTCCCCCTCCTCTCCTCCAGGGACTCCAATTACATGTATATCATGCTGTTTGAAGTCATTCCACAGCTCACTCATACTCTTTTCACTTTTTTTCCTTAATTTTCTTTTTACTATATAATTCATTTTAGATAGTTTCTATTGCTATGTCTTCAACTTCACAAAACATTTCTTCTGCTATGGCTAAATTTCTGCTAAACCCATTCCATTGTATGCTTTTTCTCATCTCAGACATTACAGTTTTCATCTCTACAACTCTGACTTGGAGAGGTATATAAATATCACACATACATATATTCCATGACTCTACATACATATATGTGTGTATGTGTAAGTATATAAGTATATATACTTAATTTCTTGAACATATGGAATGTAGTTATAAAATCTATTTGAATGTCCTTGTCTGTTAATTCTAACACCTGTGTCAGTTCTGGATCGTTTTAGCCTCCTCCTTACAGACCATGTTCTCCTGCTTCTTTGTATGCTTGCTAATCTTTTAGTGCATGGCAGCAGACTAAGTAAATTTCACCTTGCTGGATGCTGCATGTTTCTGTATTCCTATAACTATTTTTGAGCTTTGCTCTGGGATACAGTTAAGTTACTTGGGAATAGTCCGATCTTTTGAGGTCTTGCTTTTATGATTTGTTAGGCAGGTCCAGGACAGGGTTATTATCCCCCACTATTACAGCAAGACCTTCCTGAGTATTCTACCCTATTTCCCATGAATCACAAAATTTTCCAGTCTGGCTGGTGGAAACAGGAACTATTCCTGACCCCAGGTGAGCTCTGCGTACTGTTTTGTGATCCTTTCAATCATCCTTTTATGCATGTGCTCATCAGCACTCTGCTAACACTGAGGGCATTCCTGCAGATCTCCAGGGTTATCTCTTCATGCAGCTCTCTCCCTTTCGGTACTCTGCCCTATGAACTCTAGTCACCTTGGTCTCCCTGGACTCCCAGCCCCATCTTTTCAATCCAGGGAGACTGCTGGGTTCCTCCTGGGGTCTCACTCCCTGTGTCACAGCCTGGAAACTCAAGACAGTAAGCTGAGGCAGTGTTGGGCTCCCTTCATTTGTTTCTTGTCTCTCAGGAATCACTATTCTTTAAAAAACAAAACAAAAAAACAAACAAGAAAAAACACTGTTTTATATATTTTGTCTGGGTTTTTTGGTTGTTTCTGGCAGGATGGTAAATTCCATGACTGTCACTCCACCTTGGGTGAAAGCAAAAGTCCTATAGGAGTTTAAACTGGGGCCTGAGCCCAGCCACAGGGATCTTGGCAAAGAGGCCAGAGCTGGGAATTTATCATACAGCATCCAGCAGGAATGTTGTCTCTGGAAGGTTCTCTGGGAGCCCATGGTCAGCAAACTTATCAGTCATTTTTAATCTCAGTGGTAGTAGAAAATGCACATCAATATCTTCTCTTTGTGCTCATACTGGCTAAAATAGAAGGGTTCAAAGTGAGTTTCACTGAATATAGAGTTTGTTCGTTTTTAAAAAATTGAAAACAGCTCATTGACCCAATTTTTTTAAATTATAATTTAAACTTAATTTCTTATAACCATCATATAATAGAATGGTAGTGTTATGGCTTTCAAAATAACTTTTAATAATGGTATTAAAAATAACAGATTATATAGCCCTTATAATTTATAAAGCCATTTCATATGCATTATCTTTTTAAATCTTTTCTAATTTCTTTAATATAGAAACATACACTAAAGCTCTTAATGGTTATTTGACCTCAAATTTCATCAGCTAGAGCTAGAACTCAAAAGTCACATAATTATTTAACTGTAATTTACAATGTGTAAATAATTATAGACTCTAACTTTTGAAAAACTTGATGTCATGGAGGAAAAATTTAGGGTCTATTCTAAATTAAGGAGAACAAAGAGACAAAATTTAAAAATGCAAACCATGGGCTTCCCTGGTGGCGCAGTGGTTGAGAGTCTGCCTGCCGATGCAGGGGACACCGGTTTGTGCCCCGGTACGGGAAGATCCCACATGCCGCGGAGCGGCTGGGCCCGTGAGCCATGGCCGCTGAGCCTGCGCGTCCGGAGCCTGTGCTCCGCAACGGGAGAGGCCACAGCAGTGAGAGGCCCGCGTACCGCAAAAAACAAAAAACAAAAACAAAAACAAAAAAAGCAAATCATAACTCTTGACTGAATTTCAGTTCAAAAAAGCTATAAAACATATGTAGGGAGCAAAGTGGGGAAATTTGAATATGGATTGGATATTAGATCATAGAGAAGTATTATAAAATTCACAGATTTACTCATGATATTATCATTTATAGGGGAATATTCTTATTCTAGGACATATGTGATGAAATAATTCAGGACAAAATGTAATTATCTCTACAACTTATAAATGATTCTGGAAAAATTATATGTATATACGCACACACATATATAAATAAGAAAATATGACAAAATGCTAACTGCCATTGAATCTAAGTGGTGGGTGTACAGGTATTCACCATATGATTCATTCAATGTTTCTGTATGTTTGAAAGTTTTAATAATAAAGAAGATGGCAGGTGAATGAAATGATAATATCAGACTCTAAAAGGGAAGAAAAATAATCTATGCATGAACAAGGAATGGCTGTAGAACTATCTATCCCCACGGACAATAAGGAATCCCAGGACTATGAATTTTCCTTCCTTACATCAACCATGCATACAATGTTAGTCACATAAGTGAAATTTGAAATGCATTTAAACTAGTAACCTATTTAGTTTAAAATATTGTTAAAGTGAGTAAACTAGTATTTATGCAAATATATTTGAATGTTCTAAGCCTTCTTTGTTATAGCAATAGAAATTCAGATACTTTTTATTGTAGGAACCCATTTCCCCAACAGTCTGACAAAAGTAGAGTAAGAAAAAGACTGCAAAGTTAATAACAATCTTAACATACAATTTACATGTTAAGATGTACAGTCAATTGTCATTCTTCCTGGTATTATCTTCTATAAAGTTGCCAGGAACACTAAAGTGTCATATGCTGAATCATTGCTCCTAGAGGAAATATGTGTATATATAGATACATGTATCCCATAGGTCATAATCTTAAATCCTCCAAACAATACATTCTGGTAGATTCTGTTGTCCTTATTTTCCTGAAGAGAAAATGAGGTTCAGAGTGCTAAGTGATGTATCTGAGTCCACTCCACATACAGGGATTGAATCCCAGAGTTGGGATTCAATACCAGAGTTGGGATTCAATCCCAGAGTTGGGATTCAAAGCCCTACCCAACTGGCCTCAGAGCTGGAGCTTCTTACACCACCGTGTGCCACTCCCCACCATCTCCATCATCTTGTCGTCTCTCTATGAAGCTGGAACAAGAAGGCAGAGGGTGGCCTTGTTGACCTCAACTGGAAATGTGCGTGTTGGACGACTTGAATTTCTCGCTGTTCTGCACATGTCTGTGAATGACCAGAAAGTACAGCGAGTATCCACTTGGGGGTTACAAATAAATTTTACTGAATCTGCAAATGATGCAGATAAATGTAATTTACAATTGTGAAACTTTCTACTACATTGTAATAGGCAGTACCCATGTTAAATTCGTTTCTGTTTGTTCAACAGTGCTTATGCCAGAGAAGGTGCCTGATATAACTTTTTTTTTTAATAAATTTATTTATTTTGGACTGCCTTGGGTCATCGTTGCTGCACACAGGCTTTCTCTAGTTGCGGCGAGCGGGGGTTACTCTTCATTGCGGTGTCCGGGCTTCTCATTGCGGTGGCTTCTCTTGTTGTGGAGCACGGGCTCTACGTGCACGGGCTTCAGTAGTTGTGGCACGTGGGCTCAGTAGTTGTGGCGCACGGGCTTAGTTGCTCCATGGCATGTGGGATCTTCCCAGACCAGGGCTTGAATCCGTGTCCCCTGCATTGGCAGGCAGATTCTTTTTTGTTTTATGTTTTTTGGTTTTTGCGGTACGTGGGCCTCCCACTGTTGTGGCCCCTCCCGTTGCAGAGCACAGGCTCTGGACGCGCAGGCTCAGTGGCCATGGCTCACGGGCCCAGCCGCTCCACGGCATGTGGAATCTCCCCGGACCGGGGCACGAACCCGTGTCCCCTGCATCAGCAGGCGGACTCTCAACCACTGCGCCACCAGGGAAGCCCAGCAGGCAGATTCTTAACCACTGCGCCACCAGGGAAGTACTGCCTGATATATCTTTGATAAATAACTGAATGAATGAATGTAAAGCTAATACCCTAAACCCAATAGGTGGTGCTTTATAGATAAGATAATTCAGGGCTAAGACAAACAAGACCAGAAAAAGAATCTCTAAATCTTTCTTGGCTTCAACCATCCAAAGCAAAGATGAGCAAGCAAGCACTTTGGGAAAAAGTTAAACCTTGGGACATTGCCTCCAGACTTATGGGGAAGGGTAGGCAAGAATGCACATTGAACAGTTGTCAGGCAGTTCCTAAATTACAAAATAGGTTGTATATACTTATCAAAACAGGAACTCACTCTAAAATTCAAGACAGGGACTTCCCTGGTGGCACAGTGGTTAAGAATCCACCTGCCAATGCAGGGGACATGGGTTTGAGCCCTGGTCCGAGAAGATCCCACATACCACAGAGCGACTAAGCCCGTGCACCACAACTACTGAAGCCCGCGCGCCTAGAGCCCTTGCTCTGCAACAAGAGAAGCCACCACAACGAGAAGCCCACGCACCCGCAATGAAGAGTAGCCCCCATTCACCGCAACTAGAGAAAGCCCGTGTGCGGCAACGAAGACCCAACTCAGCCAAAAAATAAGTAAATAAAATTAACAAATAAAAAAAAACTACTCTATTAAAAAAAAATAAATCAAGACAGATTTTCTCAGGTTTTGAATCGTGCTTAGTTCCCAGTCCACAAAAGCCAACATTATATAGAATCTAGCTTGTGACTGCAGTATATTAACTGAGTAAATGCATAAAGTTCAAACTTTACTGCTAGCTCTTTAGTCCACAAATCTCATGATCAATGAACAACCACATCCTTTCTTTCAAAGTCTGTTGGTGACTGGTCACTGTACAATCTGAATAACAATGAATAACAATCTGTCATTCAGTTCACACACAGACAGCAAAGTGTGTACTCGTGTTGCTTCTTTATCTACCAGTGATAAACCTGTGTGACATATTAGAAAAATGGATAAGTGGAAGAGGGAACTAGCTAACAAAGATCAGAGTGCAGCAAAGAAACAAAAAGAGATACCACTGGAGGTGAAATTTGATTCTAATGTTAATGGCATTACAGAAAACCATGGGGATGTTGACACTGCCTCAGAGAACCCAGACTTGCAGCCAAAAGAAGTTAGTGAAGGCAAATGTATCGACATAAATAAGGAAGAATTTCAGAAAAACAAGATCATGTCCCAGAGGAAGTGATGCTTACAAGAGACTTCACGTGAAAGGAACGCTCAGAGAGATATCTGACGACTCTGAAAGCACACAGAATGAAATGTTGAAAAGCTGATTCAGATTTAGAAAGGAGTATGACAGTTCACCAAAATGCTCACTCTGTATCATAAATTAAACAAAGAGAAGTTGAGCACGATTCAAACTACTCTTGATAATTTTTTTACAGAGAAATGACATTTTCATTCTCAATGTTTCAAATGTTTTCAATTACTTTACCAAAGAAATATAGTTTTTCCTATTTTTAAAATTTTCCTACACATTTGTAACTGACAGCAAGAATGCTTTTAATGTTTTGACAAAAAATTTAAAGGCCATTGAACAATCGAAATTTTCCCTTTGGTTATTAAGATCACTCTGCATGGTTTAAGCTTACAGAATCACTTTATGGTTCCCACCATCATGTGAAGCAGCTAGGAATGTCTGTATGGGCAATGATAAAACAATACGCTATTTATCATTAAACAAGGCTGGTAAATAAACAAAACAAAATAACAATGAAGTAAAAAAATTCCATCTATTTTACTTTTACATGAAAAAAATGTGTGCATTCCTATAAAACAAGCAGCAGACTGATGAAGTTCCAGAATTAAATTTTGTGTGAGAGTTGGACCTTTCTTTTTTTTTTTTTGTGGTACGCGGGCCTCTCACTGTTGTGGCCTCTCCCATTGCGGAGCACAGGCTCCGGACGCGCAGGCTCAGCGGCCATGGCTCACGGGCCCAGCCGCTCCGCGGCATGTGGGATCTTCCCGGACCGGGGCACAAACCCGTGTCCCCTGAATCGTCAGGCGGACTCTCAACCACTGTGCCACCAGGGAAGCCCGAGTTGGACCTTTCTTAAACACAAATTCATAGCTTTGACGTTTTCTGTAAGAGGAAAAAGAAATTTTAACTGTTTACATTTAGAAAAGAGAGAAACTCTTGTGAAATCTATCAGGGCTGTGAACAGAAGCGGGTAGGGACTCATAACTGCCTCTGACAGTTAAAGCCCCTGACTCTCCTTGCGATGCTTCGAAGTGTCCCTACACCTAGTAAGTCAGGGCCTTGCCCTCCCAGCCAGGCCACCCCTCTTGGAGGCCAGGCCACATTTCAGTGGCCTTCTTTTGTAGCCTCAATGGCACTTAGCTGCCCTAGGCAGCTAGCAATTCAATCAAGACTTGTTGATTTATTATGAATTTGTTTTTTACAATATGCACACAATGACTTGAGATAAAGCTATCACCCTATTCAAACCCAGTCTACTCACTGCCACAGAGCTGCAGATCAGATCAGGATGCTGCCTTTAAAATCCCTGATACCCCATACTTTACAGTGGGGCGGGGCAATAAACAAGACCGGCTTTTGGCGGAGGGACAGCCTCTATCCCACTTGACAACACAAAGACTGAGCATTAAAAGCCCAGTTTAGTCCCCAGGTATTTGTTGAGCACCTACTACACCAGGCGTGATGCTGTGAGCGTAGGACACAGAGATGTGAGAAACTCTACCCTCCGCGGAGCTCCCCGAGGCCAGGTGGACGTGTGCACGCGTGACAGTCTGCAAGGCTGAGCATGAGCACGACAAGGAGGCGATCCTGTCAAGGGATGTGAGGGAAAGCTACGGGGAAGACGGGATGACTCCAGGCCAACTACAGGGACGGAGGTGCCCGTCAGCTGGAGCAGCAGAAGCAGGGCACGGAGGGAGGAGGAAAGGGAGGGTGGTTCTCGGCAGCCTGCTCCACGTGCCAGTGGAGCACACGAGGCCTTGTGGGAAGGGCTGGGGATGGTCATTCCAAGGCAGGCAGTCACCGTAATGCCCGAAAACCTACTTTCTTCTCGGTCAAGGGAGACACTGCAGTTCCTTCAATCAGAGGTAAATGTTGGTCTTGGCTAATTACCACCTCACGCATCAGCAAGCTCTCAGCCCTACCCAAAGCCTTGTCTGTGCTCAAAGAGAGAAAATCATGGGAGGAAGGACAGGATTATAAGGAATAAACCTGGGGAGAATAACAACCATGAGTGTTTATTCACTGCTCTACACCCAGCAGGCAACACAGTTCCTAATAGAGGGCTGGCAGCCCATCTAGGCATATAGACTTAGCCCCAGTGCCCTTTAAAGGAGCCTTTGTTTGTGCAAGGGAAAATCTAAATGGAAGGGGCAGAAGCGAAGAGTTTAAATCTCTCTTCCTTAGTGAAAGGCGTCTTCTTTGATGAAGGCATTTTGGCTAAGATTTTTTTTAATTATAATATTTTTATTGTTGAGGGACTTGAAGTTTTCACTTGGCAGGCTCAAAGAGTTCTACTGGGGGCTGAGGCAGCTGCAGAAGGTATTACTGGGTCTTTGCTCTGAGGAGGACTGGGCCTCCACAAAATAACATTCAGCCCAAACCAAGGAAAAATACAGCTTTTCAGGGACTTCCTGTGGCGAGGGCTGGTCAATAAATTTTAGCAACAGCGATATCTGTTATCCATTATTAAGCTGTTTCCTGTCCCAAGCTGTCGTTTCCCACCATTCCCCTACCCAAATTCTCAAGGGAAGTCAGTGTGGGTGGGTGGAGCTGGGGGGTTGAAGGTGGGGCGCCTCTATTCACATTTGGTGAGAAGTAGTGAGGAAGGAACAAGGGCATAAACAACCAGAGACTCTGGGAGGACGTGGCTGTCAGAACCATGCAGCACGCACAGAAAAGGGGTGAAACGGAATAGAGGCTGCAGCTATATACCACTTGGTTAATAAAGGAGGCTGGTGGACCAGATGCTCAGGTTACCTCCTGTGCTCCCTCCAGAAAAGCTTCCTAGCTTTTAGATCATCGCCAGTGGCTAGAGCCGCTTTTCAATTGTTTGAGCCTCCATGCGCGTTCTGTGAATCTACGTGCAGGTCTTACCAGACTTGTACCAGCTTTGCTGCGGCTTAAATATCCCACCTGCCAGCTGCCAAGAACCCACTGCCTCCTTCCTGCGTGCTCGGCACCGTCAGCCCAATCCCCTGCTGCAGGCACCAAATGGGATGACAGTTCTCAGTTCTTGGCTCAGGCAAGAACTCACTAATCGGTCTCATCACCAAAATACACGTCATCCTTATGGAGTCAGATTCACCCCACCCCACCCCCCATATCCTGGTAAAAAAGCTACATCTCTGGAAATCCTACCAGGTTGCTCTCTTTTCTCATCCCCTTAAAGAGCTCCTGATCCTCTGCATTCAACCAGCTGTCTTCTCCATCAGAAAGTTTGTTCCCAATAAGATAAGGAAATGATCTTGAAAGAGAAACTCCCCAAAAAGAGCACAGCAGTCCAAAAAGGCAGGCTCATTTACTCGTTTAGCAAAGGTTCTTGAGCTATGTGTTAAGTGCAGGGAACACGATATGGATTTTTTTTTTAAGATACACAGAATATGGTGGCTGTCCTCTTAAGCTCAGTCTTGCAGGGGAGGCATCCATTCATCTAATTACCTTGTGGCTGACGTGAGAACAAACCACAAGTGGTGCCATGAAAGGAAGGAACTCATTTCTTTGAGAGTTTTTAGGAGAAGAGCTGGCGGCTGAGCCCGGGCAGCCAAGAACTTCTTCCCTGAAAGAGTGTCATGTATTTGAGATCTGGGAATAAGCAACCAACAGTTAACTAGGCCAAGGGGCAGGGATGGGAAAGCAGTGTGGCTGGGGAGGCAGGGAGGTGCCTGTGGATCAAGGGAACATGCAGCTTGGAGGAGCTGAAAGGACTCCAGAGTGGGGAAAGCATAGAGCATGTGAAGCAAGACCATGCACGGCTTCTACGGAGGCAGCATATATGACAAGAGGCTCGTCCTAACCCGGCTGCAAAAATAGCTTCAGGATAATGCAAACCTCCCAGTATTCACAACCTTATGGAATCCACTCCCCCTGAATCTCAGTGGGCCCTGCATCTTAATTTTGACCAATAGAATGTGGTAAAAATGACTGTGTGACTTCTGAGGCAGAGACATAAGAAGCTTTATGGGGACTTCCCTGGTGGCACAGTGGTTCAGAATCCGCCTGCCAATGCAGGGGAACACGGGTTTGAGCCCTGGTCCAGGAAGATCCCCCATGCCACGGAGCAGCTAAGCCTGTGCACCACAACTACTGAGCCTGCACTCTAGAGCCTGTGAGCCACAACTACTGAAGCCTGCTCGCCTAGAGCCCGTGCTCTGCAACAAGAGAAGCCACTGCAATGAGAAGCCCACGCACCGCAACAAAGAGTGGCCCCCGCTCACTGCAACTAGAGAAAGCCCGCACGCAGCAATGAAGACCCAACGCAGCCAAAAATAAATAAATAAATAAATAAAAAGAATTCCATAAATATTCTGATATGCCTGGTAAATTAAAAAAAAAAAAGAAGAAGAAGAAGCTTTATGTCTTCCATCCAGAGATCTTAGAAAGCTGGCATTGCTGTAAAACTGCCATGCCACGAGGAAGCCCAAGCTAACCACTTGTAGAGGCCATGTGAAAAGAGAGAGGTGCCCAAGCCAGCACGTCACCCAGGAATCCAACTGAGGCACCAAACACATGAGTGAAGACATCATCTTAGGCATGTGTCCCAGTTGAACCTTCAGAAGACTCCAGCCCCGCCCAATAGCTGAATGCAACTGGTTGAGAGACCACAAGTGAGAAGCACCCAGTTCATCAGAACCACTGGGCTCAGTCCATCCACAGAACTGTAAGAGCAAAATAAATTATGGTTTTAAGCCACTAAGTTTTGGGCTGGTTTGTTCTGCAGAAATAGTAGAAAAATTGGTGCCGGGATGTTGGGTGCGGCGAAAAAAACAAAAAAAACAAGAACCCCCAAAACAAGGCTCAAGACATGAAAATGTTCCAGTGGATCCAGAGAGTTGTCCATTTCACGTCCTGAGTAGCAAATGCTGCCCAGACAGGCTTAAGGGCACGGTGCCTGCTTGACAGAAGCCGGCCTCTGTCTACCTGTTGAATTTCTACAGTCTTTAATTTGAGTCGTGGGCTTTTCTGACAGACCCTGATAGTTCAGTGTGGCCTTCTGGTCAGAGTGCTATAAAATTGTAACCGAGTTGATTAATACGGTGTCCCTATTTCCCCTCTTTAGTTCACTGCCATTTACAAGAAAACAGCAAAAGTGTGTGGCAAAATATAGCCCTGTCAGGATCCTGCCTTAACAGAAATCAAGAAAAATGTGAAACTGTCAAATCACAAGTGTTCTATATCCAGAGGAACATTATTGCATCCTCTCTGGCATCCCTCAACATCCCATAATGCTCCTATCAGTGAAAAAAAAATCAACAGCGTGATGTGCAGATGCTTCTTCTGGGTTTATTTTCATCTGGCTTGGGGATGACCAGGGTGATTTTTGAATTCCAACTAGACAGTTACACACAGTACTCCTGCCTTCCCAAGAGAAATATATTTTATTCATTACACCAGCCAGATTAAAATGCCCAGAAAATTTCACCTTGGCCTGGGGAAGAATTCTAGTACTATTGGTAGAGATGGTAGATGTCATCTAATCTAGCTAATGACCTGATTCATTTACTTCTTCATTCAAAAAAATTTCCTTTAATGCCTCCTATGAGCCAGGTACTGTGCTTTCCTAATCCAACTGTTTCCATTGTGGTGGGAGACTGTGGTCTAAGCCTGAAGAGTTTCATTTACTTGGGAGTTCTGGGTGGAGCTACCTCTGAGCCCAGGTTTGGGCCATGAGGGTCTGTGTTTTGCTATCACTCAGATTTCCAGAGTGGCATTGGCACCTTTCCTTCAGGATGCCTGGTTATTCAATTCTTTCTTCAGTTCCAAGAAGTATCGCCCATCCTTTCCATAAGCTCCTATTTCTTTGTTTAAACTAGCTGGAGTCCATTTTTATTGCTTACAACAAAGGAACGTCACCTGATACATTCCTACTTACAGACCAGCAGGCTTCTCTCCAGCTTCAAATAAAACAGAGAGCCCTGCTTTGCGTCAGTCTTAAACCCTTTCAGTTTTAATGTCCTTTAGATGCAGTGGAAGTGGTCACTTTTGGTCATATTACCTTGAGAAGCTGCTATGTGCCAGACCTAATGGGGAAGTCCAAACTGAAAAGGCACAGCTCTCGAAGCTGTATGGACACATCGCATCCACCTTACTCACTGTAAGCTCCTTGCTGTGAGAGACTATGGCATGTTCATTTTTGGATCCTCAAAAATTCCTAAGCATATGTGCTCCAAGGGCAGTAGACATGGTTTTTGAGACTCATTAGAATGTAGATGGCCATTGGATGGATGGGAGTCTTGGAAATAGATGACAATGTCTCTGGAGATTGGAGAGGATTTAAGAACTAAACCCTAGGGAACATCAACATTTAAGAAGAAGAAAGAGGTAGAAAGAAAAGCCAGTAATAGAGGCAGAAAAAGCAGTCAGAGATGTAAGAACCAAGCATGTTAACACAGAAGCCAGAGGAGACCACAGTTTTGAGAACTGGATAATAATCAACAGTACCAAATGCTGCAAAGAGTTTAGGCCAGTTGAACACTAAGAAGAGTTCAAACAATTTGACAACAAAAAAAATCACTGATGATTCAAAAATTCATTCCCAGCAGAGCGATGACAACCAAAGCCAGGTTATACTGGCTGGGGAGCCAAGTCAGGGCATGACTCTTCATTATTGTCATAAAAGACGAAAAGAAAGAATGGGCCATACACTGTGGCAAAAATGAGATGGAGAGAGTCTCTGGCTGTTCTTTGTAAAGGTACAAATTATTAAATGAATAATTATTTTTAAATGAAATGTCCTAGTTCATGCTTAATTATCTGACTACCACAACACCCCAAATTCCATTTTAAAATAATAAAAATAATTGGTATCTGTGTAGGACTCTGTGGTCTACAATGCATGGGTTCGTGCCCTTTCTCTCTCGTGTTCAAGCAAAACTGATTTACTCAAAACCCCAAACCAAGAATAGTCTTATATTGAATCTGAGACAAACTAAGACTAAAACCCTTCCTTTGATCAGGGACTGAGACCACTTGAAAAGAATACTGTGCTAATCCTCCCACTCTCCACCTCTGAAAAAAAATGTAACAAGCACTGATGCAAATAGCGAGCGCGTCTTTGCGCTTTGAACTAAAAATCACCTAATGACAGAGGAGCAAGAAAAGTGCCCCCGTGAAGAGTTTCTCTGACGGAGAACAAAAAAACCCACTTCCTAACATGGTCAAGGAGGTTTACAAAGAAAAGGCAAAGTCATTTTCATGCCATTGGATGCCAAAACCTTTATCCCCGTAATAACGCATTTTTCTAGGTTTAAGAATTTCCTCTTAATGTTGGATGTGGAGAGTACACATCCACAGGTAAATATGATAAAATAGCTCAGTGGATCCTTTCTACACCACATCCTCACTGCCCACTAAGCAGCCAACTTCTCCGGTGAAGGGGCCTTGTCCACCCAGTTCATATTGTATTCTCATAACATAGCACAGTGGCTGGCATGTCATAATTATCTGTTTAATTAATTAATTAATTAGTGCTTCAGCTAAGGCCCTCATCACCTCTTGCCTGAACAATTATGTTCCCTAATAGTTACCCCTGCTTTTATTCTCTTCCCTGGTACCAGTTATCTATTGCCCTGCAGCAAGCCATCACAAAATGTAGGGTGTTGAAACAACAGCAATCCTTTATCTTGCCCTTGAGTGTGGAATTTGGCAAGTCTCAGCGGGATCAGCCCTTCTCCGTTCCATGTGGCAGTAGACGGGGTGGCTCAACTGGCGACTGGGAAGTCCACTTCCAAGATGGCACACTCACATGGCTGGTAAGTTGGTACAGACTGTCAGCTGGGAGCTCAGCCGTGTCAGCTGGGGTCTTGAACTCCTCTCCCTGCGGACCTCTCTGTAAATGCCTGGGCATCCTCATGGTGTGGTGGCTGAGTTCCAAGAGCAAGCATACCAAGAGAGCTAGGCAGAAGCTGTCTTCCCTCCTGTGATCTGGCTTGGAAGTCAGGCAGCATTTTAAGTCTGCCCAGATACTCCTCCACAATAGGAGTGTCAACCTCATATTGTAAGATGAGCATGTGGCATGTCTGATATTGTTGCAGCCATTTATACAATCTGCCACATCCTCTTTAACCATCTTTCTCAAGGCTTCTAGATTTTCTGAAACACAAAGCTGACTGTGGTACTCTCAGCTTAAAAACATCCAGTGTTCCCCTTTACTACAAGGATAAATTCCCTACTCTTAGTGGAAGCACAGAGAGCATGGAGGGCATAAAAGGCTTCCACGGACTGGTCCCTGAGTCCTTCCTAGTTTCACTGCTCACCTGGTCCCCCAAGTTCATGCTGGTAACACCTTTGCTCTTGCTGCTCTCTCTGACAGGCCATTTCACTTATCTATCAGGTGCATCCTCACCTGGAAAGGATACGTGGTCACCCTCACCATTGCTCCTCCACCACCATCAGGGTTAGGATACCCTCTGTACATCATCCAGAGCAGCCTTCCATTGGGCAATTTAAGGAACAATTTATTTTTCAGTCTGTCCTTGAAAATGCCCTCCTGGAGAGAACCAACCTTGTTTTATTTATATATTTATATCTATATGAATGCCCATAGATACAATATATACATTCATATGTATAATATATATCCCAGAACCTCACAACAATAAAAGTTATCACTATATTAAAAGATAAAACTGTGACACACCAAGAATAAGTAACTTAATATCACCATAAATGGCATGGCTAGAATTTTAATCTGCATCTTCCTGGTTCTAAAGCCCTCACTTCCATACACAGTGATCTACAAGGTTCTTAAACATACCACTAGCACAAGTAATACGAAGAGATAAATAGTTTCTCCAGCTCTCAAAACTAACAAAATAAATTTAAAAGAAAAATAAATGTAAAAACAGGCAATAATCATAAAACAAATGACCATAAGCTTATGGCATCATCCTTTTGGAAAGTCTAGAAAAAAAGGACTAGGAATTAGTGCTTCTTATACCCATGTACCGCCAAAAAGCAGAACAGAATAAAGATGGTCAACAGACACAATCCTAAAATATCTCGTAAATACCTCATAATTTCTAGAGAAGCAGGCTGAGGGATGTGAAGCAGTCAGGGGAAAAGATGTAGAAACGCTTCAAAAATGAAAGCCCTCCCCCAGAATCTCAGAGCCTCACCTTTGCTTTTCCCTGGCTGGAAGGAAAGCTAGAGAGGGAATAGAGAATGATTATAATTGCTCAAAGCTAAATACCTCCAGCAATAACAAGGATTTAGCAATGCAGTAAAGAAAATAAATAAGACACGATATCCTGAGGGAGGGAGAGACTTGGAAGGGAAAGAAACACAGAGAGACCCGGTTTTGCCTCCCTCTTCCCACAGATCAAAACGCTGTGGCTAAAATCCCTTGAGTTTCACTTTCTGTGTCTTCCACAGGCTGGGAGCAGAGTCAACACAGCCACTGGGGAGAGGTGGGTGAAGTCAGGCAAGAGAAACATTGGGCCTAAAAGTCTGTTTAAAGTGAAATTCTAGGACTCTGCCTGGAATCAGGGAAATGACCCAAAGCCCAAGAGTGACCTCAGTGATAACCCTAGGAGAAGACTTTTTTTTAAACTAAGTTGCAGAAGCAAAAGCAGAAATTGGTCCGCTAACCATAATGGCCCACATCCCTTCTTGTCCTCATTCTCTCTCTCTCTCTCTCTCTCTCTCTCTCTCTCGACTCAGATTCTGTTGGAACAAATAGCATTGATCATGCTAAACATGAACACATGGGTGGAGGGAGGGAAAAAGTCTTAGCACTTATGCTACATAACTCATGCAAAACACAGAGTTATCATATACAGATTACAAAATAACTGCATTTAAAATATGTAAAGAAATAAAAACTATAATTTTAAAATGAGCAAAACTTAGGAGACTTCCAAAACTTCCAAAATAATCATGCGGATTTGCAAAAGAACTGAACAGAGCCCCTAAATATGAAAAAATAGGTAATTATCAAAATTCAGAACTCATCATGGCTGGAAGAGCTAAGAAACACAACTGAAAAGAGAATTAATGAACTGGAAGTAGACAGGAAGAGCTGATCCAGAATGAAGCACAAAGAGATGGAAAATTTGAAACAGTAGGAAGGAAAGAATGATATGGTCTGACATACACCCAAACCAAAGTTCCAAAAGAAGAAAAATATACAGAATAGAAAATATTAAAGGTACTAAGGGCTAAGAATTTTCCAAAAATATTAAAAGATGTGAATCTTCACATTCAGGAAACACGACAAATCTAAAGCAAGATACCTAGAAAGGATACTATGATGTACCCACAGTACATCACAGTAGAACACCAAAGGCAAAGAAAATCTTAAAGAGTAGCCAGGTAGAAATGTCAGATCACCTACAAAACAATGCCAATTAAACTGCCTCCAGACTTCCTTTACAGCAACTATGAAATCCAGAAAAGCACAGATTAATAACTTGAAAGTGCTAAGAGACTGTCATTTTTATTAATGCTTCACCACTAAGTGAATCTAAGAACTTTTAAATATAGTCATAAAGACAGAGAAGGGAAGATGGCCCGACAATAATAGCTAAGTTGGAATTTTTTTACTATCTCATCGAGATGGAGACTTAGATTGGAAAAATAAATATTGAAATAATAGGATATGCTATTTCATAACAAAAAAATAAAGTGTTAAAAAAAATACATCCAGATAAACTATGATCCCATCCAAGAAGGAGTATTAAGCTAAATACAAAGTCAAAGAAATACTGAATCTATGACCCAGAGACCTCACTAAAGGGCTATCCAAAGGATACACATCAGGGAAAAGGAGATGATCTACAAGGGAAGTCTAAGATTCAAGAAAAAATGTTAACTAAATAAAGCAACAGTCATGACAGAACATCCAAAGCAGATGTTGGCAAACTATGGATCATGGGTTAAATTCAGCCCACTGCCTGTTTTTGAAAATAAAACTTTGTTGTAACACAGCCTCTCATTTGTTTACATACTGTCTATGGCAGTTTCTACGATACAACAGCAGAGTTGAAAAATCGTAACAAAGACCTTACAGCCAGCAAACCTGGCCCTTTATAGAAAAAGTTTGCTGACCCCTGATTTAAAGCATTTGCAAAATAAAACAAAAAAATAATAATTTATAGGTTAAAAGAAAAAATCAGCAAAAAATATTGATCTACAATAATATGTAAAACAGGATAAGTGATTGAATTTAAAGTGTTCTAAGGTCTATTATTATTTGGAGAGAAAAGATATTGGTTAACTTTGGAATTTATGTTTTTTAAGCATATTAAAGTTTTAAGAATAGTGACTGTTTTGGAGTGAAAACTTCCAAAACAGTAGAGGGGGAACATGAATTTTTTTTTTTTTTGCAGTACGCAGGCCTCTCACTGTTGTGGCCTCTCCCATTGCGGAGCACAGGCTCCGGACGTGCAGGCTCAGCGGCCATGGCTCACGGGCCTAGCGGCTCCATGGCATGTGGGATCTTCCCGGACCGGGGTACGAACCCGTGTCCCCTGCATCAGCAGGCGGACTCTCAACCACTGCACCACCAGGGAAGTCCTGGAACATGAATTTTAAAATTTTAAAATTTTAAAATACCATCAGTCCAAAACAGACAGAAAAAGAAAATGACAAAGCAGAGAAAAGGCAAATCAAATAGAAAGTAGGAGCTACAATGCCAGAAAGAAGTTTAACGGTATCAGTCATAAATGTATAGACTTATGGGAAAGGAATCTAAAAAAAAAAGAGAGTGGATATATGTATATGTATAACTGATTCACTCTGCTGTACACCTGAAACTAACACAACATTGTAAATCAACTATACTCCAATAATTTTTTTAATTTTTTAAATGTATAGACTAATATTCACCAGTAAACAGAGAATGTCAAACTGAGGTTTTTAAAAAACAAGGATATGCTAGTATACAAAATGAGTATTAAAAACACAGAAGAAAAATTTTTGTGTAGCTTACTGATATCAAATAAACTATATGGCAAAAGAGAGCCTTTATGAATAAAGAGGGTTGTATCATGGTCAAAGGTTTGCCTCACCAGGAAGATACAGCAGTTCTATATTTGTTCACGATTAATAGCATAGTCTCATTTACAAGATAAAAAATTACAGAGCTATAAGACAAATTGTCAAATCCATCAACAGAGTGAGAGAGTAAAATCCATCTTTCCTAGGAATAAATAAAGTAGACAACCAGTAAGCTATCGAAGGTTTGAACTACACAATTAACAAGCTTGACCTAATGAACATGTATGTGTGTTCCTGCATCAAACAATTATGAAAATCATATTCTTCCCAAGCTCTCATAAAGCATTTATAAAAATTGACATCATTGCAGGTCAGAGAGTTCTTAAAGCTTTTCATAGAACCGACATCTGATAAATCACATTCAACCACATTGATTAAATTAGAAATCAGCAATAAGATAACTTTAAATCCAATGCATTTGGACAGTTCAGAAGCACACTTTAAAAATATATACATTTTTATTGTGGATGATTCCAAACATACATATAATCAATCCTATGCTTGTATCAACATTCAAACACACACACACACACACACACACACACACACACACACACACACACACATACTTTAAAATAACTCATGGGTCAAAGAAGAAATCATCATGGGAATATTTAAATACTTGAGACTGAACCATAATAAATTCTACATCAAAATTGTTGGCACGCACTAAAGCAATCCTCATAAGTTTAATTTATAATCTTAACTGCTTATATTAGAAAAAACAAAGACTAAAAATTAGTGATCAAAGCATCTAATTTAAGAAGTTAGTAACAGAACACAGAATGAACTCAAGGAAAGTAGGAAGAAAATAATAAAGATACAGGCTAAAATTAATGAAGTCTAAAATAAAGATAAAATACAAAGGATCATTAAAGATGAAAGTAGGTTCTTTGAAAAGACTTAAAAAGTAAACAATCTTTCACTGAAAGTACTTAAGAAAAAGAGAAAGAAGTCACAATATCATGATTGAAAAGGCATAACTCAAAGAAAACTGATTAAAATAAAGACACTAAGAGACATGATATACATAAGAGAACACTATAAACACCCTGATACTGACAAATTTGAAAACAGAATAAACTGACATTGTCTTGAGGGATAAAGTGTATGGAAGTCACTCAGGAAGAAATAGAAGACCTGAGCGCTCCTCAAACATCTAAAGACATTGAATCAGTATCTTATCTGGTAACAAAGAACAAATTCATAGAAATACCCCCTGAATAAGCAGGCTTTCAGTTTTATGGTGTTGTTTTCTACTTTACAGTTACTTACTGTAACTGTAAAATAACCTAACACTAAGGTTATTCATATCATATAAAGCCATGGTCTTTGGCTACTAACTGTTATAACTGCTTGGAGATTCAGGGAAAACTATATAACCAAATACTTCAAACATTCAGAAAATAGGTCATAGAACTAAACTTAACATGTAAGTTCTCCAAAACCACAGAGCAAGGCATTGATATATAAGGAGCTTCAAACAAATTATGAAAGTTGAGTTGCACATTAAAGAATAGGTGAAGGGGATTAAGAGGTACAAACTTTTAGCTCTAAGACGAATAAGTCACAGAGATGTAATGTACACATAGGGAATATAGTTAATAATATTGTAACTACTTTGTATGGTGATGGATGGTAGCTGGTCTTATTGCAGTGATCATTTCATAATGTATAAAAATATTGAATCACTATGTTGTACACGAGAAACTAATATAATATTGTACATTAATGATAACTCTATTTTTTTGAAAAAAACACAGGTATCCAAAGGTGATCTGTCAAGTCACCCAGATTAGGAATTAAGACATTACATCCACTGAGTTTTCCCTTGAAATCCTGAAGTGGATCTAAAAAGTGCCTGTAAGTTTTCCAGAGCAGATGTGTAGTAATATGTCCAAGGCTGCTGTGTTTATGGTTCTCTGAACTGCAGACTTCAGCCTTCCTTAGGTTAAATTTCCCCTTGACTGTTTCCCAGGGTTCTCATGGTGAACTGCAGTTCCCGTCTCACTGTCCCTTCCCTCAGCTGTTTGCTTTTTTCCTAGGAAACCTGGAAGAGTCAAGAACAGGTGGCTTTGGACTGTCAGAACAGAAACTCACTTGTAGCCTTGCAGTGGAAAGGGAGCAGGAAGCACACACACGATAGCTCTTCTGTCGTACAGAGCAGGAAAGAACACTCCCCCACTTATCCAAAGGCACCTCTGGGTGCTGCTTCATCCTGTTAGATTTCACAATCAAGGTGGGCAAGACACAGAGAGAAGGAAGGGAAGCAACACAGCCATGGATTTTTCCCACCTGACCCCACCCCATCCACATTTAGCACAAGCTTGTTACCATCATCTGCTTCTCCAGTGAATGCAATTAAACGCACCTTCATGTCTGATCCACTGGGAACCTGAAATGTTGCTTACAAATTACCTGCCTTCCTCGGCCATTACCGAGCCTGTGTAAGCCAGCATTGCACTAACAACCAGAAGGGAACTGCAGAAAAAGCGCGGCTTGGAAGGGAGATGAACCTGAGTCTATATCCCTCGTCGTGGTGGTTTCACACCTCACAATTTAGGATGTGCTTCAGCAAAATTTAATTTTAACATACCGTTACCAAAGCTTTAATTAAAAACCTCATTCCCTTTGGACTTGCTATTTGTCCTGGATTGGGTTACGCCCTATCCCAGATCCATATAACTGCCCTCCTTTCTGGCTGAGGTGGCCCCAGAGCAAGGTCTCTGCTACTGCTGTCACTGCCATTACAGACCCAGTGCCCACAGTGACAGCTACTACTGGTCCCTGATGTCACCAGTGAGCCTGCCCAGATGGCGTCTTGCCTCACACCTGTGCCATGCATCTCTGCATTGCAGCCACCACTCTGGGGCTTTCACAGAGTTCCTAAGGTACACAATGCCTCAGGACCCACCAGGCACTCACGCTTACCCTGGAAATGCAGGGCAAACTTTGAACAATGGGAGATGGATGTCAGTATATAAATCCACACCCGCTTTCCCTCTCTGAAACACAGCCTCTCTGAAGATTACTTGAGTGATGGAGACGTCACCTTGTGATGAAGCTGTAATCAGCTGGAAACACTCCCTCGTATTTGCTCCCCAGCTTTCAGCCTCATTCCTGCCACCCTGGGATCCCACTCCCCAGTATAGTGTTCGGTCTTAAGCCCTTAAGCCTCAGGCTCTGTTTTGCAGGGGACCTGGAATGAGACACGATTCTTTAAAAATGGGTTTCATCTGGGGCTTCCCTGGTGGAGCAGTGGTTGAGAGTCCGCCTGCCGATGCAGGGGACACGGGTTCATGCCCTGGTCCGGGAGGATCCCACATGCCGCGGAGCAGCTGGGCCCCTGAGCCATGGCCGCTGAGCCTGCGCTCCGCAACAGGAGAGGCCACAACAGTGAGAGGCCCGCGTACCGCAAAACAAACAAACAAACAAACAAACATGGGTTTCATCCTTTTCTCTCTGTGCTGCCTCGTTCAGGAACTGGACTCCTACTTATGGGCCATGAGCTCAAGCCAAAGCGGATCACTCACACACACTCCAGCCTGCCCCTTGCCCAGTTCCCACCCCACACTAAATCCATCACAGAACTAGCAGGAGATCACGTACAAAACAAAGGTTCAGATTCAACTTTAGAAACTTTCTGTTGAAGTGTTCCACAGCTATATATATATATATACATACTTTTTTACAGCTATATTTTTTTATGTAGCCAGAAAGTGAACACTGAAGAATCCTTCTTTCAAGCAAACATTGGTTCAATAAAATATGAGGCAAAAAAGAGGGAAGAGCATTATTCTTCAAGACCGATTGTCATCACAAATTAAAGCATTTTAAAATTCAAATATAATAGCTTATTTTTAGGCAGTTGGGTGGCCTCCTTAAATTTTATTGACAAGAAAAAAAATTAATTTTAAAAATCAGAATGTTTAAAAGTAATGTACCTAATCACGCACAAGTGATGGAATAAGGAGACATAACAGAAAATTTTAATTTTGCTAGTCCATTAGGTATTATGTTACATTTCATGTTTCTGAATCACTAGATTTCAAAAAAAAAGTAAATGATACTACTGTTACAATTTGCTTTGCTATTGTGTGTTAAAATGAAACATTTTTACATGAACTATTCATTTTTATTTTTTTTAATTCTTAGGATTTTAATTAGTGGAAGGAATGACAAGAGGATATCACGTGGCCCAGTGGCTATTCTCTGCTATATCAAATTCTACCCCTTCATGATTGGGAGCCAGAAAACGTTGAAATGGCTGGTGGTTCTTTGATAAACCACATCTTGAGATGTGAGTTTTTCTATCAGAGCATTCCAGCCTTTTCAAAAACCTGTTATCTTCTTTCAGTGATGCTAACTATACAGCACAAATATCAACACTAAAGTGAAATTTCAAAAGAACCACATGCTTTACGGAAGCAAATGTATTCACTCATTGGCTATTTATCCCAGTGACACAACTGTCTCAGCCACAATTCAAGACTTTGCAAACAGATTTCGTTTGGTGTGTCAGGACTCACAAAGATAACCTGAAAGATTACAACTCAACGAATGTGCTGCCTCTTATTAGATTCTGAATAAGCAGGTAGATATAGATCCTTCATTCATTCAAAGGGACAAACTAACATGTTTATTTAGCACTGCTGTCAGGCACTGGGCTCACCATTCTGCATACATTATCTCCTCTGATAATGTGAGAGTCAGGACAACATTAGCTGCTGTAAAGAATAAGACCCCAAATCTCAGTGGATTATCACACTCTCTGCAGTGTCATCCACTGGCAGGCAAGGATAGAAGAAGTGACAAAGGCATGCCCATTTCCTCATCACTTGCCGTCACGTGGTGAGACCAGAGGAGAGTCCTCACCTAGATGGGAGCAGCTTGGGGGGCAGTCATCAAATGTAGTCACTGGCTGGACAACCCATTCTCAGAGAGAATCTACACTGCACAAAAGGGAGCACACTTTTGGGGGGTTAACTAACCATCTCCCTCCTTCTCCCCTCCCTCTCTCCCTTTATCCCTCCTCACCTCCCTCCTTTTCTCTTTCCTCTCCCCACCACACACACACACACACACACACACAGCTTTGCACACACAAACCCTATGAAGTAGGCATACGTTTTCCATTTGACTAATGATGAAGTGGGCTAAGAGAGGTTTTGCAAATTTCCTGAGGTGTAATAATAACCCAGGTCTATAAGACTCTAAAACCCTGGGTCTTTCCCATATATCATGTGACATATAACAAGTATTTGTACAGCTCTTTCAATATACAAAGCACTTGGGGCTTATTGGGAACTGGTGTGTGAAGTGGCATGCCCTTTCTCAGTTCATATCAATAACGTATTTCTCACAATTTTATTCAATCAATGTTGAATGAATTAGTGGGTACCCCAGGGGACTTTGAGCAATGATATATTTATTTATTTGTGAAGGGTCTTTTTTCAGGTTCATTTTAGAGAATAACATAGTATTTTCATAGCACAATAGTTTTTAACATGGCAAAAAATTTTTTTTGTTTTTTGCGGTACATGGGCCTCTCACTGCTGTGGCCTCTCCCATTGCGGAGCACAGGCTCTGGACGCGCAGGCTCAGCGGCCATGGCTCACGGGCCCAGCCGCTCCGTGGCATGTGGGATCCTCCCGGACCGGGGCATGAACCCGCGTCCCCTGCATCGGCAGGCAGACTCTCAACCACTGCACCACCAGGGAAGCCCCCCCAAAATTTTTATAAGATATATAGGTTTGACTGTAATTTCAATGGAAGGCTTATATTCACAATTTTTAAAAACAACTTTGATTTGGTTTGTGGTTCACTAAAAATAAAAGTGATACTTAGAACCAGTTCTGCCTGGGTTCAGTAAATTAATGTGGTAAGTCTGGTTTATAGTTAAGTTGAATTCTGGTTCCTAGTAAAAACAGAGCCTTATTTCAAATAAAATAGCTTGTTATGTGTTTTTTTAAAGCCTTTTCCTATAGAGTTATTTACTCCTTCTTTGAGGCAATAAATCTTGGATAAGATGAACATCCCTTCTACTTTCCTGTCATGTGCCCCCCTCCCCCACCCTCTGTCCACCAATTCACTTCATTTCTATTTCTATTTCGCCTTCTATGGTTTATTATATTGACTGCTCAGGTAATTAAAATGATGTTACTGAGTTCAAGTTTCCAGCGAACCTCAACTGGAAAATAAGCATGAGGGGTGTTCCAGTGATCTATCTTTGTATAACAAACCAACCTACAACTTAGTGACACAAAACAACCATTTTTGTTATGCTCAAAGCTTCTTTAGACCTGACATTTGAGAAGGACCCTGCAGGGACAACTGGCAGGCAGGGCAGCTGGAGACTGGAACCATCTGAAGGTGCCTTCACTCACATGTCTGGTGACTGACGCTGACCAGAACCTCAGATGAATCTGTTGGCTGGGACATCTATATCTACAACTACCTGTGGCCTCCCCATGTGTCCTTGGCTTCCTCATACTGTGGTAGCTGGGTTCCAAGACCAAGCATCCCAAGAGAACAAGACAGAAGCATGTAACATGAGAAATCACATGGCATCATTTCCACCTTTGCTCTATTGTTGAGGCAATCACAAAGGTGTGCCCGGGTTCAAGGGTCAGAGGAAATGGAGCCCATCACTCCACAGGAGGGTTGTCAAGGTCATATGGTAAGAGAGTGTGGGATGGGAGATATTACTGTGACCGTCTTTGGAAACTATTATCAGACACAGGAGACACACCCAGTAAAGTGGCAGATGCCTGTCCACTCTTCTCGCAGGCTGCTGCTGCTCACAAAATCACTGCACATGTGGCCAGAGAGAATCGATGGAGGCCTGACCATACTGTAATGCTTATTGGACTTTTAGAAAGGCTTGGAATTAACAAAGGAGAATGACAGTAAAAAGAACTTAATTCTCTAGACTAGATGTAACTATTGTCAGATGCAAAGACCTGGCCCCTGCAGAGCAGGCCTATTGGTCCCAAGCTCCTGGAATGCTGCCAGGTGGTAAGAGTCAGCTTCCCTCCCTAAAGGATCAGTGCCCAGGTATGTGTCTCCTCCACCCAAGGTCCAGAACACAGTTCTCCAAGCCTCAAATAAAGTCTGCTGTCATCCTCTAAAATCTGCCCTCCTCTCTCTAGGCTGACTGATAATGGAAGCAAACATCCCTTCAAACGTATGACCTTGCCCTCAGCTCAATGTTAGCTTATTTCCCAGAACGCCGTACATTTAGTGCTGAATTCACCAGGGGTGGGGCCTCCAGTGAACAGTCCAGGCTGGGTTTTGGCCATTCTGTTCAGGGCTCTTTGTGTTTTGCTGCAGCAAGGTGAGATTGTGCCTTCCTGTAACTTCTGCCTTTAGCTCCCTATTTCCTGTGAGCAAATGCATGAAAATACATGCACACACAGCTTGCAAATACATAATCACATTTATACTCAGAATTACCTGTTGGTATAGATATTAATATTCCCATTTTGCATTCAAGGAAACTAAGACTTAGCAGAAGGGCATGCTCAAGTGTCTTAAACTAGGATTGATAAGTCAACCTCTAACTCCAGTTGTTCTTTCCTTTGGACCACACTGGCTGTGCAGATTCAGAAATTCTTATTTTGAGTCTCGTGCACACGAGTCAATATTTCCCACCTGCTATTAACTCATAAATCATTTCCTTTACAGGAGCCTTTGCCACGGGGTGTAGGTAGCTCCCCATCGCTCTTCTCCCTCCTCCTGCCCCACCCCTCTCTTTGAGACTATCAATTTATTTTCCATCATTATCCTTTTGGTTTGGATCTGCATCAGTTTTCTCTAAGTGATAGAACACCTTGTATCCCAAAGAGAAATGCTGCTACTCTGCAAAGCAAGCCTTTGAGTCTCTTTTTAAAGAGAGTTCCTACAGTGTGGCAGATTTTAATGACCCCCATCTCTCATGCCTGCATTGGGTCACCTGAGCCACACTGCTCAAAATGATCTAACCACCTCATAATGCCAGCCGAGGCAGACTCAGGCTCGCCACGGGGCACCCAGCCTAATTCATTATACCACTCAAAGCCATAAATCACAGGATTCTCCCCCTCCCCTCCTTTCCCTCCCACCAAAAGGAGGGCTCACATGAAATCTATTTACATGGGATGATTATTCAATTAATTTTTTCATTACACTTGCCAGGAAGCATTGCCAGGATTTCTAAAACTGCCCTGTATGTTTGCATTAATGATGACGGTGGTTTGTGCTACTTAATTTAGCAATCACGGCCCATTTGGAGGTCATGCCCAGCCATATGCAGACTGGAGATGGTAGAGGGGCAGCTTCCTGATCAGGAACATGTGAGCACCTGACACATGTCTAGGATAAGCACAGAGATATTAATATCTCTACGTGCTGTCCCCACAGCCAGTCCCACTGTGGTAGCCTTAGCACAGGCTTAGGGCCCTCATCCTCAACAGCCCAGGTGAAACAAGACCCCTTGGTTGCTCTCCCTGTCTCTTTGACGCCTTCCAATCCACCCCCCATAAAGGCTGCCATAGTGATCTTCCTAAAGTGTAAATCTGATCTTTTTGCCCCTCATGTCAGTGGTGCTCAGCGGCCCAAGGAAGAAGGTACAAGCTCCCATCTTGCTTTGCGTGCAACACCCTTTGCACGCACCTGGCCAGCCTCAGCTCTCTCTACCTGCTCCTCCACCGCAAGAGGAGACCCATGCTCCAGCCACATAAATACCTCCAAGCTACTCACAGTTCCTCAGCCAAACAAGCTCTCCCCGGCACCCAGGCTACTTCCTCTGCCTGAAGTGCTTTTTACTCCCTTATCCACCTGGCAAATTTGCACCCACTATTCAATACCCAGCTCAAAAGTCCCCTCTCTTGGGAAGTTTTTACGGCTCTCACAAGGCACTAGCAATCTTCCTGGGGTCTCCATAGCGCATTGTAAATGCTTTACTCACAGCCCACACCTCGTATTTTAATTCTCTGCTTTTCTGTGAGTTAGATCAGTGTCCTGGTCATTCTTTCTTGTATCCCTAATATGGGGACACTCAAATGAAAACTTTTTTAAAAAGACAGATTATTTGGAATTTACCTATATCTATTGAGAAGCCCCAGAATTGGTATGTTTTTTTCTACTGAAGTGTAGTTGATTTACAATGTTGTGTTAGTTTCTAGTGTACAGCAAAGTGATTCAGTTATATATATTTTTTTCTTTTTCATATTCTTTTCCATTATGGTTTACAGGATATTAAATATAGTTCCCTGTGCTATACAGTAGGACCTTGTTGTTTATCTATTTTATATATAGTAGTTTGCATCTGCTAACCCCTCTCCTAATTTATCCCTCCCCACCTCTTTCCCCCTTTGGTAATCGTAAGTTTGTTTTCTATGTCTGTGAGTCTGTTCCTGTATTATAAATAAGTTCATTCGTATATTTTAGATTTCACAAATAAGTGATATCATGGTATTTGTCTTTGTCTGACTTACTTCACTTAGTATGATAATTTCTCGGTCCATCCATGTTGCTGCAAAGGGCATTATTTCATTCTTTTTTATAGCTGAGTAATATAGCATTGGTATTTTTAAGTTTCCAGAGTTGTTTCTTTTGCTGCCAACCTGGCCAGGTCCACAGATCCTGAGTTGGGGACCTACCACCCCAGCATGTGGCCTGCCTCAGAGCAGGGGCTTAATGATTATTTTATAACAAGTGGAGGAATGCATGGCTATTGGGTAGACGGAATCACAGAGTAGGGTTGTGTTGATAAAGGCAACAGGGCAGCAACTGCTCTTTCCTCACCATTATAGGCCAACACTGAACTAAAAGGGATCCTAACTCTGTGAGCCTGTTAGAAAAGAAATGAATGAAACATCAATTTGGGTCTCACATAAATTTGGATCTCAGGCTTGGAGCCTGACTCCTAGGCTCCAAGCACAGCGTATATCTGCTGCCTAGCATCTACCCTTTCCCATCAGATCTGGGTGCCGATGAAAAGAAGGATGGGCGGGCAATACCTGTGCAGACCTGGTCCTCAGCTGACACAGTGGTAGGAGTTGCTACAGATGCTGAGGATGCTCTGGAAACCCAGCCCTCTCTCCCTTTGGCCAGGGGCTGGGAGAGCCTTAAGCATCCACTGGCCCCCACAGGCTGTGAACCAGAGTCGTAAAGTCACCCCCTGTCCTACTGTTGCTGAAGCCAAGCCCTTGGATTCCTTCTTCCTCCTTTCTGGAGGGCCAGCATCTCAGGGGGGATCGTCTGTGGCTCCCAAACTGACTTCCCCTCCTGGTTTTACCTAGAGAATGCAGGTTCATTCTCAAGCACTGGTATATAATATGGGTCACATTGAGAATACAGATCCTATTTAGCTGATCAGGCCTTCACCATCAGTCCGTCAAAATCTTCACTGGCTACAAACCTTCCCCTGTGAGGACCAGGGAATGGAGGGGGAATGTCTCTCGTTGTGGCTAAGTTCACATCTGAACCTGCCAGTGCTTTTGCACAAAGGACTGGCCCTCCCTACCATGCAGGGCTGGAGCAACCTCTGTGCATTGTTGATTTGAGGTACACAGAATTAGATGCCTGCCTGAAACCCCCTCTTGGCCGCCTTCCATGTCCTGAAATGCTCACCCCAGATTCCACCTAGGGGCCTCCTGACATGGACATATATCTTCCCAGGAGTAACCAACACGCAGGGCTTTTAGGGACTGACTCTCAGGTAAGTCATCACTAGCCGTTGTACTCCAGCTGAGAAAAAAACTAAGAAAACCTAGAAAAATCTAGAAAAACCCAGAAAATGAGAAAATAGGGAAAGAAATGAACATTTATTGAACTTCTACTATGTGTCTGGGATTCAATATCCCACCTAATGCCCACAACCCCCTTATAACGCAACTGTTATTCTGCTCATTTACAGATGAGGAGACTGCGGCTTATGTGGATTAGGTGACTTGTCTAATTTTGTACGGGAGTCAAGACCATGGCTATCTGACCCTAAAGCCTTTAATTATTTCATTATCCAATCCTTTCTCCAAGTGGGACCTTCCAGCAGAGCTTGAAGTAAAAGGCTTGAGTCTTGTCTACGTACTGTGCATTTTAATTTGGGAAAAACCTGTAAAGAAAGAGGCAGTGCTTGGAGCACACATTACCGATGTTCGGGCAGCATAATACCTCAGGGTTCCTAGAAAAGTGGGCAGTAGAGGGGGTCGAGGGCCAAAGACCCCTGTGAGCTGCTGAGCTGGGGAAGCTCACTCTCCCTGGTCCTCTACGGGGTAGGGAGGCAATTGGCCCACCCATATTTCTCTGGTTGGGAGGAGGGTTGAAAAGAGCCAGCTATGAAAATTCAGAAGAAGACCCACACATTTATTAAGGGGACAGGAGCAGGGGAAACAGGGAGAAAATTCCAAAGAATAGTAAGACAGCTTGTCTTCGAGGAAACGGGGAGAGAGTAGACTCGCAAACATGTAATTACAGTACGCCTAAGAGTCGTGCTGCATTCTCATCACTAGAAATGTGCTTAAAATACGGGGTGAGTCCACAAGGCGCAATTAGTTCTAGTGGACAAAAGAGGTAGACGGAAAGCTGACACTTGAAGGGGGAGGACAACATTCCAGCCCTGTGGCCTCAGCCTGCGTGAGAGTAACTGGGAGCGGATGGGCCTCCAGGGCTGGCAGTTCCCTCCTAACCACAGAAAGGTAGCAAGTGATTACTTTGTGTCGCCAGGCAGGAGATTTATTTAACTTCTTTTTTGGTGGAGACCTACAAATGTTATCAGAGTCCCTGCTGTCAAGTTCTGCAGTCCCTTTTAAAAACTCAGGCTCTTAATTCGCTACACGGCCTCCCAGGAAGCGTGAAATCCTCCACGGATGGACGATGCAGGGTGAGGAAGGAGGTGGCGCTTGCAGCCACGTTTCCCGAGGAGCCTTCTCGGTGCCCCCTTCCTGGCCCTCCCTCTCTTCCCCTCCCCTCTCCTCTCCTGGAAGTCCAGCTGGCAAAGCTCGTGGTAGAAGACACACGAGAACTTTGGGACGCATAGGATGGTTTGATGGAAGTCCTGATTTTCTCCTGTCAGACTTCACAGCATTTGTACCACCAGCCTCCCCTCAGCCTCCTTGGAAGGACTGCCATCAGCAGCCATCTTAGTTCCCTTCTTGGGATTAGCAGTAAATCCCATCATTGGGCCTTTTGAGCAGACTTTTGACTGCCTTTGGGCCTTTGTACTACACACTGAGTCAAGAATGTAAATACTCGTCTTTAAGCTACTCAATCACTATAGTTCCTTTCCAATTATCTAACTAAACACGAGGTTAACCTACAACTTGAGCTCAATGGTCTTCATCTGAAACAGAGTCAGGAGAGTCTGTGAAATGTTTGTTGATATTGTGAGAAAGGCCATATGACCTTCTGCCTGCCTCACTGTAGAAGAAGGGGAGCCTAGAGGGTTTTGTTTCCTTTGTATTATTATAAAAATGAATATGTGGGGTTTTTTGGGAAAACTTGAAATATTCCAGAAAGTACTGAAAATAAATATTTTTTTAAAACCCTCATAATCCCACAATTCAGAGATAATCATTGTTAACATTATGGTACATTTCTTCACACACACACACACACACACACACACACACATAATTTGCAATTTATGACTTTTCCTGCTACTTTATCCACTAGTTTTCATAGGCAGCCGATCAGTTAGTAGTCTTTTGGTTGTGACAGAAAAATATAACTCGAAGTGCCTGAAGCAGAAAAGGGGATTTACTGGCTCACACAGATGAGAGTTCAGGGATAAGCATGTATCAGACATGGTAGAATCTGGAGTTTCAAGCCATGTCCCTAAGGCCTGACCTCTTGTCACTGCTGCTCTGCTTTCCTGTGTGGTCACCACCTCAGATTGGCTTCCTCCTCAGGCTGGCAGAACAGCAGTTCACGGCTCTGGGATTCTCCTCACAGCTTCACAACAAGTTCTAACAGAAGTCTCATATCATTACCTCTGAATTGGTCCCCTGCTCATCTCTGAGCCAGTCCCTGTGTCCAGGATGATACAATTCTCTGATTGGCCAGGACTGTTTCACACGGCCACTCTTGGAGCCAATAAGAACAGTCTCTGCCTCCCATCTTAACACACTGAGAAGGCAGAAATGGTTTCCTGCAAAGAATTTGGGCATTATCCCCAATGTCACAGTATTCTGGTGGAACTAGCGTCAGTGACACTGTCCACTGCTGTTGCTGCAGCTCCCATGTATTTTAAGGACTCCTGCTGCCCTCTGGCTAGTATCTCCATTGGTGCCAACGCTGAAATGAGTAAGAGGGGGAAAACACATCATGCGACCTTCCAGTTTTAGGTAAATCTTATTTTTTTATTTTTTCATGTGCTTCAGTGGCTACTTGTGGTAGAAGACTTACAAAGTAGTAACTGATCCTCTTACTTTTAGCCCCAAATCCCAAAAGACAGGCTAAATGTTCTGCTTATTCTACCTGCTCTGTGATAACTTATGAGGTCCATACCCTGAACCCACCTACTGACATAGCTATGGGCTCCTATAAGGAGTCCTGGCCCAAGACAGTCCCTGGTTGGTCATTGCATTAATTCTTCCTTTATTGTTTTCCTTCATGTATCTTTTAGTGGGAGCCCAGAGAAGTCTGTAGAATAAGATGCTTGAGTCTTCGGGGTTTGGAAGGCTGAGCACATTAGATTTTTTAATTTATAGGTTTCAGGCATGTGAGTGTTACTGCCATATAGAACATGGGAGGTCTCCCATCATAACCATCAGAGGAAAAGGAAAGGATATTAGGGAACAAAAATAACCATGTGTACAACAAGCACTTTCCCATGTCCATAACCATCCTTTGAAAATATGATTTTAATGGTTGCATAAAACTCTACTGTACAAATGTACTGTATTAACCAATCATTGTTGGATACTTTCTAATTTTGTGTCTGTTTTGCACTGTTCTAATGTAATGCTATAAGGAATATCCTTGCATATAAATCTGCAACTGCTTCTTTAATTATTTCCTTGGGATAAATTTCTAGAAATGGAATTTCTGGATTACAGGCTTTTTACATTGGACTTCCAGAAAAGTATTCAGTTATAAGACCACCCACTGGGTGTGACCTGGGTCTGTTCTGACCCTGACCATGCTGTTAACATGAGAAAAAAAATATTGGTATTGAGGAGAAATGATAAAGCAGATGGCAGCCTGAAAGCGATTTCTTAGGAGAGCCTTAGGAGAGGTAAAGTCGAATCAAAATTAAAAAGTGGAGCAAAAAGTTATCTTCCTTGGGGTATGTATGGAATGGAGCCATGAAAGTGTCCTTCTGGAATCCATTTTGACATAAAGGTCACCCTGAACAGTATAATATTGATAGACCCCTGGGTCTTGGGAGGCGGGCTAGAAAAACTATTTTTTCAGCCATTCAGTTTTTGTTTAAGTCAACTAAATACGTTAAATAAAACCTACTTTTCTTATTTAACCATTCAAGCTACATAGAGACAAAAGTGAAGCTAGTCACTCATTCATTCATTCATTCAACAAACATTTCACAAGATGTTTATTTGCAAAACATTATTCTAGGTATTCGAGGCTACAGAATTTGAAATGAAGAAAATAAATCTCTCTGAGAGCTAAGCAAAACCTTCCACACATTAAAGAAATAAATCTGAAATATGTGCATTACTCTTACTGAAATAGAATGGTTCCTAGGTGAAAGTAAGACCTGGTGGTGAGTTTACTATTTTATTAACTTATCCAGAGATAGAGTGTATCAGACAGAAGAGAGAGGTTATCAGAGAACACAGAAGAGGGAAAATGAGAGAGATCCATTTTGGCAGTGCCCATCAAAGCTCTGTTCCAGTAGTCTAGGAAGCCCACAGGAACACATGATTTGTTTGATTTCTCTGTGGACATAGATACATCAGACCATCAGAGCCTGATGATATTAAACATTCAAATCCACCACCAAGGCCCCTTGCTCTGATCTCTTATAATCCATGCAAACTTCTGACAATTTGACTTTATATGTAGTTTTCCAAGATGGAGAAAATGTGCAGATCAGGCTAATGTGAATGCCTGCTCCTCCTGTACGTTGTATTTCCCATTGTAAATTAGTGAATTGACATTTTTTAATTAAATTTATTTATTTTACTTATTTATTTTTGGTTGCGTTCGGCCTTCGTTGCTGCGCACAGGCTTTCTCTAATTGCGGCAGGTGGGGGGCTACTCTTCGTTGCAGTGCACGGACTTCTCATTGCAGCGGCTTCTCTTATTGCAGAGCATGGGCTCTAGGCGTGCAGGCTTCAGTAGTTGTGGCACATGGGCTCAGTAGTTGTGGCTCGCGGGCTCTAGAGCGCAGGCTCAGTAGTTGTGTCGCATGGACTTAGTTGCTCCGTGGCGTGAGGGATCTTCCCAGACCAGGGCTCGAACCCGTGTCCCCTGCATTGGCAGGCGGATTCTTAACCTCTGTGCCACCAGGGAAGCCCCATGAATTGACATTTTGATTTATAGACATGAGTTTCTTGTGAGCTGGGTTAATTTGCACACTGAGAAACTGGCCCACTTAATATGCCGAGAGAATCAACCTTCTAAGCCTTCAAGGCTGAGGTTAGATTCACCAAAGTAATACCATCCTGTGACGAACCAACCTGCTCAGCACAGTATCTGTTATAAAGAAGTTGTCCAACAAATGCTGCTTGACTTAAATGGATTTGAATTGAATGTGTTTGATTTAATTAAGGTTGGGTGTGAGAGAGAGAGAAAGACAGAGATAAGGACAGGCTCATAGACTTGGGAATTCACCAGTATCGTCAGTTGAAGCCATGTGAATGAATGAGGTCACCCAGGAGTAATGGAACCTGTAGAGGGAGGTAGGGGATCTGATGGTGGTAACTTAGCAAGTTTCCATAAGAAGGAGCTGGAAGAGGAAGAACAGTTACTGGGGCATTTGAAGGTCAGGCAGAGAGGAAGACTGAGTAGTGCTGAGGAAGTTCTAGTTTATCCTTCTCTATCATTACTTTCTCCATAAATTATCTACATCACTAGCTTTAAAGATTATTTATGAACAATCTTTTATAATAATCCAAACTCTTATATCCATGTGACAAAGTGCCATCTATAATGAGATGTCTGGGGCTTCCTTGGTGGCGCAGTGGTTGAGAGTCCTCCTGCCAATGCAGGGGACACGGGTTTGAGCCCTGGTCTGGGAAGATCCCACAGGCCACGGAACAGCTAGGCCGGTGAGTCACAACTACTGAGCCTGCGGAGCTTGTGCTCCGCAACAAGAGAGGCCACGACAGTGAGAGGCCCGCGCACCGCGATGAAGAGTGGCCCCGGCTCGCCGCAACTACAGAAAACCCTCTCACAGAAACGAAGACCCAACACACCCAAAAATAAATAAATAAATAAATTTATAATGAGGTGTCTGCTGGGTTCCCTAATATAACACATGAAACAGAACTCCTGATGCTTCCCCTCGAAACCTTTTCCTCCTTCAGTCTCCCCAGCTCAGTAAATGGTTCTCCAGCTGTTCAAGCCAAAACCAAGGCATCACCGTTAATTTTTTCATTTCCTTCACTCACCTCTCCCCCAACCCCACATCGAATCCATCACTACCTTCTGTGGCTCCATCTAAAAAATACGTCTCAAATTCAAAACTCCCCTTGTCTTCACCGCTCTTCATCAAGCCACCAATATTTCTTGCATTCTAATGATCGTCCTGATTATGTCATTGGCACCTTTTTTCTTTTAAAAATACACATGGGTTCATGTCGCTCCCCTGCCTAAAACTATTTCATGGTTTTCCACTGCAATTAGGATAAAACACAAAATCCTCCCCATGTGGTCTAAAAGTTCCACATAACTAACCCTGAATAATCCTCCAACTCCATCTCCTACACAAATCCGCTGTTGACTATGACCCAGCCACAGGGCTTTCTTTCTCTTGCATGACGTTACCAAGCTCATTCCTTCCTCTAAGACATGGCACTTGCTACTTCTTCTGCCCCTAGGTTCCATCCCAATCTTTGCAGGACTGCCAGGTGTTATTCAGATTTCTCCTCCTAACCATCTCTAAGGACCCTATCAAATTACCCAGTCCCAACTACAGCCACATGGAAACGCATCACCGTGTTCTGTTTTCTCCATGGCACTCCCTTATCTGGTAATGTGCCAACTGTCCTCTTCACTCCATCTCTCCACCACACACATCCCATGAGAGCAGGGACATTTTTCCCCACCACTGTGTTCTCCAGGATCTAAAAGACTGCCTGGCACATATTAGGTGCTCAGTAAATATGTATTCAATAAAAGATAAATCAATAGAAGATTAAGAAGCTAAAGGAAATTCTATAAGAGGAGGAGGAAGCCAACAGCCTGCTCACTTTTTACCAGAATATATTTTTCTCCACCAAGAATCTCCATTAAAGAATTTAGTTCCATTTGCAATATTTTATTTTGCATTCAAAAACCCAAATACTTGATCTCTCTGGCTCTTCTTAATGGCCTCAGGAGGAATGCCAAAAACAAAAAAAATCCACCCATGCTGTTGAAATACCAGAAAGATGATTTTCATGCATTCAAACTCAATATTTATACTGGAATACAGAAATGTGATTCTAAGAGAAAAAGAGTAACAAGAAGATACAACTCACTGCAGTCTAGTCCTACTTTCTATTTTTTTACCTTGAAGAAACGACTTAAATTCTCTGAGCCTTAACATCCCCAGGTGTAAAGTAGGTGTATCAATACCTGCCTCTTTTTTCTAACTCTCAGGTCTATTTTAACTCATAAAGTGTGAAAAATATCTAACAATGGCTTAAGGTTAGAGATTTTATAGGTTATAGAGCTTGTGATTTTTTTGATAGCTTTGGAGAGAAGAGTGAGTTATTATTTTTATGGTCATAATTCAGAGACAGTTTATCACATTATATAACCTCGAAAATAATTGTTATTTGACCAGAGAAATAACATGTTTACATTATGGACTGTTACACTAGTAATAGGATCCGTCACTACTGCATTAATGAAAAGGAAGATGCTAGAATGAGAGGAATGGAAAATCAATTTATCTACTTTTCCAACCCAATATTTATACGCTGACACCAAGTCCTGATATAGAGTCAAGTATCAGATGTTTATGTAATGTCTCAAACACTACAGGCAGCCAAGATTTTCTTCTGCAAATTCCAACTGCCTGACTTAAGTTCCAAGTAGGATTTCTTGCTTCTTCTGCACATCCATGGTATTACATTGAATATTTTCCACCTGTGATTGGTAGAGTGGGATAAATAACTTAACAGTTATGTAAGTTAAATTTTTTGCTGCAAATACCAAACAACTTGACTAATTTTGGCTTAAAAACTCTGGGGTTTAATTTGAATCATCCAGAAAGAATTCTGGGAGAGAACAGTCCTAAAACTGATATGGTAACTCAGTGATGCCATCAGAAACCCAGTTGGTAAATGTTTAACAACCATCCTGAAGGGAAGGTCCTGATGTGTCATATTTGCCAATTTCCATAGTGTACATACTTCCACCGTGGCTTGATTTTAAACCTCCAACGTGATATAACTGACTTTGGAGTTGGGAAGAAATACCAGTAGCACACCATTACAGAGTATTTCCACCATGCATGTAATAGATGTAACTAACGTTAAGAGCATTAGATAATAGTAAAATGTAATAGAAGAATTAGGAAATTAGGAGCTTAGGGCATTATCTTTGTTTTAATAGAATTTATTTAATTGTAAGTTTATATAAAGTAATTTTTAGTAATGACTGTGCTGAGGGGACTTCCCTGGTGGTCCAGTGGTTAAGACTCCGCACTCCCAACGCAGAAGGCCCGGTTCAATCCCTGGTCAGGGAACTAGGTCCCGCATGCCGCAGCTAAGAGCCCGCATGCCACAACTAAGACCAGGCCCAGCCAAATAAATAAATAAATAACTTTAAATAATAATAATAATAGCTGTGCTGAACAACAGGCTTGCAAAATTTCTGGAAATTTAACAGTCAACTCTCGCAAGCTGGTACAGCCGTGTCCCACACACCACTGAATGCAGGTTCTTTACATCATTTTGCTCTTCCATCTTCCAGATGCACACTTTTCATCTGCGTGCTTGTTGCCTTACGGTCGCAAGAAGGCTGCTGCCCTTCCAAACCTCACGTGTGCATGCCAGGCAAGGAGAAGAAAAAGGGGGGACACTTCCCTGGAGATCCAGTCGTTAAGACTTCACCTCCCAGTGCAGGGAGTGTGGGTTCAATCTCTGGTCAGAGATCTAAGATCCCACATGCCTTGCGGCCAAGGAACCAAGACATAAAGCAGAAGCAGTATTGTAACAGATTCAGTAAAGACTTTAGAAGTGGTCCACATGAAAAAAACCCTTTAAAAAAAAAGAAAAGGGGTGAAATAGCAAAAGCAGCAGGCCAGTTTTTTCAAAACTACTTGCCCAAAGCCCCCCTCGGAGGCTTCTGCCTACAGCTTGCTTGCTGGAATTGTCCACAAAGATGGACTGCGCAGAAAGGAATCACGAATGAAGGCTGGGTTGGCCAGCTAAATGGATCTGCTATAACAATAAAAACATCTATGGAACTCCAACTTTTAACACACCATACCATGCTCAGCACAATGACACAGAGATGAAAATAGAGTGGTTCAAGACTCAATGCTTGCCCTCAGATTCTCGGAAGGTAAGACATTCACACATGGAAATATAGCCAGCAATTCTCCTTGAACAGCACACTGAGACCCGAGTGTTGGCACAGAAGCTAAGTACCTCTGGACCTGGCAGAGGCAGGCATCACTCTGGACTGGGTGGTCCATTTCAACAGAAGCACTCATCAACACAGAAAGAGAAGTCAGTTCAAACAAGTAACTGCCAACAGGTTTATAAATTCTGCTTAATTTGAATCATTAATTAGTACACATGAGCATGGCCTTTGTATACTCCCCAATTTTAGTTATTTTAGCTAATTGCATGGGAGGCTGAAATTTGTGTGGAAATACGTGGACTAAAATTAAATTGCTCTCTCTGCAATGACCTACCTGCTTTTTCTAGGTAACAGATAATTATCATTTTTCTAAGCTTAGCCCAATACTCTTCAAAGCCCTCTGGGATCACATTACTGGTATCAAGTGGTTTTTCAAGCGTTCCATTTTTTAAAACTTCTATCTTTCTACGCAAGGAAGAACATGACCACAGTGGCTTAAAGCATCATGTGAATATTTCCAAATGATGATCGTAATACTGATTTGAATATTATTGCCATTCCCCTGGAAATTTCTATCATTATCAAGGTTGAATTATATTATGCCTGTATTTCTTTAAATGTTCAGAGCTCTCCCCTGCGCCTAGGCAGAGTGGAGGACCCTCACTCTTAGCACGAACAGACGTCACCTAAACCAACAAGAATGAAGGTTGCTCTAAGTTGCTGAGCTATACAAGCCTTCGGGGCTGTGGAATCAGGCCATCCATTTTGCCTGATGTAAAAGGTTATTCTCTTACTGCCTTTCAGTTCTGCCCTTTTAGCTCTGTACGGGTCACCACTGAATTCCTGCCTTAAAAAATCTGGCATAATGGCCTGTTGGGCACAATGATAGGTATGGAAAGTTCAGAGAAATTTTGACCACAAGGTCCTTCAGGACCTGTGACAGACAAATAACAGCGTCCTCTCCTCCCCCGGGTAACCTAGAAACCTTTCTTTCCCCCACCACCCTGCCTTTCTCCCCACAGCACTCACTATGCCCATATAAAAATAATACATTAACCAGCTGTTGCTGCTGCATACCTGACTTCCCCAAACACACTGCCTTACAGCAGCAAAAATGTCCTTTTCTAGCTCCTAGGAGCTTCTGGGACAGCCCAGGATGTAGGTCAGCTTAGCCTGGCTGAGCCTTCCAGTGGGGTTCAGGCCCGCTCTCTGGGTCTCTACCTCTCTTTGGACCAGCAGCTCCCTGGTGCACGGTCACGGTCTTTGTCAATAAGTAGACACTGAACGCCTGTGACTATCCCACTAGTCACCTGGGGGCTAAGATAGGGGTAACACTCTAAAGAAAAATGTAGTAATGGAATCAATTTGCACAAACACACTCGGCATAGCTGGTTGATAATGCAAAACATTACATGATTAAAAGTGAGAATGGGAATGGATAGGTAGGATTTTGATAGATCTAAGCAAGGGCATTTTCAAAAGAAGAAACACATCTAAGGGAGGCAAAGGGTCTATATGGGAATGAGTGTTATCTCAAACATACATCATCCTAACTTTTTTTTTTTTAATTTTTTTGGCCGTGCTGCATAGCATGCAGGATCTTAGTTCCGCAACCAGAGATCGGACAGGTGCCCCTTGCATTGGAAGCACAGAGTCTTAACCACTGGACCGCCAGGGAAGTCCCACATCATCCTAACTTTTATAAGGTGAGCTATGAATAAGGTGAATCAGTAGATTGGTTATACGTTGGTCCTGTTTCTCAATCCCTAATTTTTAACTATCTTTCCATTACTTGATTTGTTAATAATAATAATTGTAGAATGGCACAAAAAGAGGAATTCTTCAGAATGCCTTTATAACATAAACATTCATAGTATCTAAACAATCGATTTGTTTTATAGATTCAGGCTTCTTTAAAACCAGAAATACCTTCCTACAGAGACTTTTATTCACATGTAAAGAAATCACAGCCAAGGAAACAGTGACTGAAGGATTTCATTCTAGGCAGGAAGAGACCTCAGTCACTCAGTTCTGTGGTCCCCTGGCAGTGGCGATGCATGCAAAGATTACTTATGTCTTTTATTCATTTCCAGTGAAGTCTGGAAGGACAGACATTTAAAGGCTGCGCTGGTTTGGATCCAGTTCCTAAGTTTTGCCTCCAGGGGATTCAGAACTCTGGCCACTGGACTGAACTGGATTCCAAGAGCTGGAAGGTCACTGAACCTTCTTCCTTCATGTTACAGATGCTGAAAAAGAAGCTGGGAGTTTATTCAAATAAATTTGAATAAAACTGGGACTAAAATCCAGGTCACCTGATTTCCCAGGTGAAGGCAATATTCTGCCAGTCACCTCCTGGGTCCCTCTTGTGCTCCCAGAGCATTTCCTGTAAGCCCTCTCCTCCCACCAGCTTCTGCAAAGCAAAGTCAACTCTTCAGAACAGGCACGAGAGCCTTGACTTCAGACAGAACTCATTTCAAATCACACTCATTTAAAAAGGACACCCATTTGCTGGGTGTCCTTGGGCAAACTGCATGATCGTTCTCTGCTTCCACTTCCTCTCTGTAAAAGGGTGTTAATGAAATCTAACTTGCAGTGTTATTAGGAGAGCAAATACAATAACACACTGCACAGGGCCTGGCCTGTAGGAGCAGAACTACAAATAGTGGTTATGATGGTGACAATTAAGTGACTCAGAGGCCAGTCCGGGGAGGATGCATGCACAGAACACTTGGTGGGGTCTTATGGCATCACCTGGCCTGAGACCTGGGTAGGTTTCTGTAGTTTTTCTGCCCTGGGACAGCAGAACTCAGTCTGCTGGGAGAGAGAAGATATGGAGGCCTCCCAGCCCTGCCAAGTACCCTGTTTGGGGACTTGGGAAAAGCAATAATTTCCCTGCTGCACATCCTCACCCACCCTGCCCAGGGTGTTACCATTAATTTAATGACTCAGATGAGGATAAATGTACCGTTGGAGTGGGATGGAGAGAGTAATGGATCTTGAGATTCAGAGATTTCCCTGAGGATAGGGAGATAGATTTCCCAGGAGGTAGATGGAGATGTGCTCCATGGAGACGGGAAGAATGGGATGCTTGATAAAAGGGTCCTGAAGGGAGGGGACCAGTGTGGGGAGAAGGACCCCTGTGGAGAGCCTGCTGGGCTATAGGGAAAATTATACTGGACAGTGTTCAGTTTCCTCCTCCAATGTTTTAAGTCTCCTGATTCACCCCCACATTTGTGAGGACAATTTAATCCAAGCTTGAGGGATAATATAATGGAGAACAAAGCATCAAGAGAATAATGAAAAGGGGGACCTGCCTGAATTGTCTTGGAGGTAAATGTTGGGTTCTACAGGCATACACACATCCCAAGGACCTACATGAATTATTAGAGCTAGCACTGCTGAAATCCAGAAGGAAAACAAATATATTCTCCTGTCCCACCCTGTCTCATAATTTGAGAGGTTCTCTTGCATGTTGGAGACCATCCTGCACATTATTGTACAGAAAGTGTTAATTTCTATCCTTCATCTCCTCTTTAAATATGGCACTGTATGGCGAATATATCAAAAAAGAAGCAGACTCACCGATATAGGGAACAAACTAGTGGTTACCAGTGAGGAGAGGGAAGGGGGGAGGGGCAATATAGAGGTAGGGGATTAACAGGTACGAACTATTAGGTATAAAATAAGCTACAAGGGTATACTGTACAACACGGTGAATATAGCCAATATTTTATAATAGCTATAAACGGAGTATAACCTTTAAAATTTGTGACTCACAATATTGTATACCTGTAACATATAATATTATACATCAAATATACTTCGATTTAAAAGAAATGGCACCATATGGTCATTGGAAATAAGAAAGGGTCCATTAGAAAGCCCAGAGATAAACCCATGCACACATGGTCACCTTATTTTTGATAAAGGAGGCAAGAATATACAATGGAGAAAAAGCCTCTTCAATAAGTGGTGCTGGGAAAACTGGACAGCTACATGTACAAGAATGAAATTAGAACACTCCCTAACACCATACACAAAAATAAACTCAAAATGGATTAAAGACCTAAATGGAAGGCCAGACACTATCAAACCCTTAGAGGAAAACACAGGCAGAACACTCTATGACATAAATCACAGCAAGATCCTTTTTGACCCACCTCCTAGAGAAATGGAAATAAAAACAAAAATAAATAAATGGGACCTAATGAAACTTAAAAGCTTTTGCACAGCAAAGGAAACCATAAACAAGACCAAAAGACAACCCTCAGAATGGGAGAAAATATTTTCAAATGAAGCAACTGACAAAGGATTCATCTCCAAAATTTACAAGCAGCTCATGCAGCTCAATATCAAAAAAAAAACAGCCCAATCCAAAAATGGGCAGAAGACCTAAATAGACATTTCTCCAAAGAAGATATACAGACTGCCAACAAACACATGAAAGAATGCTCAACATAATTAATCATTAGAGAAATGCAAATCAAAACTACAATGAGATATCATCTCACACCAGTCAGAATGGCCATCATCAAAAAATCTAGAAACAATAAATGCTGGAGAGGGTGTGGAGAAAAGGGAACCCTCTTGCACTGTTGGTGGGAATGTAAATTGATACAGCCACTATGGAGAACAGTATGGAGGTTCCTTAAAAAACTACAAATAGAACTACCATATGACCCAGCAATCCCACTACTGGGCATATACCCTGAGAAAACCATAATGCAAAAAGAGTCATGTACCGCAATGTTCACTGCAGCTCTATTTACAATAGCCAGGACATGGAAGCAACCTAAGTGTCCATCGACAGATGAATGGATAAAGAAGATGTGGCACATATATACAATGGAATGTTACTCAGCCATAAAAAGAAATAAAATTGAGTTATTTGTAGTGAGGTGGATGGACCTAGAGTCTGTCATACAGAGTGAAGTAAGTCAGAAAGAGAAAAACAAATACCATATGCTAACACATATATATATGGAATCTAAAAAAAAAAAAAACAATGGTTCTGAAGAACCTAGGGGTAGGACATGAATAAAGACGCAGACGTAGAGAATGGACTTGAAGACACGGGGAGAGGGAAGGGTAAGCTGGGACGAAATGAGAGAGTGGCATGGACATATATACACTACCAAATGTAAAATAGATAGCTAGTGGGAAGCGGCCACATAGCACAGGGAGATCAGCTTGGTGCTTTGTGACCACCTAGAGGGGTGGGATAGGGAGGGTGGGAGGGAGACGCAAGAGGGAGGAGATATGGGGACATATGTATATGTATAGCTGATTCACTTTGTTATAAAGCAGAAACTAACACATCATTTTAAAGCAATTATACTCCAATAAAGACGTTAAAAAAAAAAAAAGAAAGGGCCCATTGCCCAGCCATATACCTCTCAGTGACCACACAAAGGTCAGAGAGAAGGCTGGAATTACCACCTGTTAGAACACTGCAACTCTCTCTTAAAGGTAAGTTCCTATAACCTTGTTAAGCCTCAGTTTCCCCATCTGTAAAATGGAAATAAAAGCTCGACCTCATATGGATATCACAGGGCTTAAATGAGCAGCCCCAGTTAAAGCACCTGTGCAGCACCTGGCATGTGGCAGGGTTCATGTTAGTTTTCTTCTTCTACACCTCAGTAACTCACCAAGGTCAACCCTCAAGTTTACATGTGAAAAAATGAGTGCGTCCAACAGCACTGTGACAGAAGCCTAAAGTTGGGGCTCCCAAAGGAAGCTTCTAAAAGAGTACCTATTATAGCCTATTCAGAAAGAATATTCTGACAGGAAACTGTTTCTAGGAATAGGGCACAGTGTTATTTCCAGGAAGAAAAATCACTAGTTAGAAAACCGAGGCAGCTGGATGTTGTTCAAAGTTCTCCCAAACTGGGCTGGTTCCTATCAAGGTGTCGGGGCCTGGGCAAACTTGTAATGTGAGGGTTGCCTTAAAATAGATGAAAAGAGACTTTAAGGGAAAAGAAGCCCCAAGAGTGGCAATCTGAGGGGTGCTGGCAGACAGAGACGGCACAGTCCACAGCTGGGGCTTGGTGAGGAGAGGGAGGGGGAGGACCTGGGGGTCAGGGGCTAATGAGAGGACTGACCATGGAGTGCCCTGACTGCTCGCTGGAGCTCTTTCGAAGAAACTGTTGGCAGAGTGACCTTGGTCTCTTTAACTTTAATGAGCCCTGACCAGATGCCAGTAAGTTAGGAACTCAGGACCGTGACTTCACTCCAGGCCAGCCAGTGCTGCCAGGTGGACAGGAGGCTCCAAACTCCAGGGATTCAGCCTTTAGGAATCCCCTTTCTGGAATCACTCCTGATGGGCTGTGCTGTGGAACTCAGCACACTGTCCTCTCCCTCCCTGTAGGACCCTGGAGATTGTCAAAATGCAAGCTGGTCCCACTCAGCTGCTGAGTCTAGGAAAGGAGAGCCAAGGAGTTACGGACATGGCTCTGAGGGTTTTTTCATCATCTGAAGGTTCAATATTTAGAGCAATATTGATTCGATTTATCTAGTGTTGTAATGATCCATTGGTTGCTAGGCAACAGAGTTCTTGCTTCCCTGTTTTCTGGGGGGCTTATGGGAGTTTGACTACCAAAGAGATTACTTTGTGTATATGAAACTAAATGGACCATAGGTGCCACACACAGGTGGAGGAATACCGTTTTACTGGGCAGCATTAAGACCACGTTTCCTATCACATCTCGGTAACTGCAATTCAACCTCCAGAACAACAGGGCCATTCATATTCACGTGGCCCCTACAAGATACCGGCTGAGAACAATCTGACACAAAGTTGTGCTGATGCATAAAACCCTATGTTGTGTGCTTACCGTTCCACCCTCATAAAGTTCAGACCTGCACTGGGGCAAGAATACGTTTCTGCCTCCCCATTCTGGTCCCCTCCATACCCCACACTGATAACCAAAAATAGCAACCTGGATTATAAAGGGCAAATTCTGGTTTGCACTTAAATCTTGCTATGGCAGGGTCTTTCCTCATTTCTCTTATCCCATCTTCTCCCCAACTCACCCCAAAACTGCCTCCCTTTTGGGAAGGTTCTTTTTTAAGTCCTTTCACTGTTTCTTTAAAATCCCAAGTCAGAAGCAGCAGGGAGAAGAGGTACTGTCAGCTTGGGCTGTATGGTTCAGTGATTTGGCATTAATGATGTTTATTTTGGAACCTGCATGATGGCCTGACCTATTTTAGTATCTCTGCTTTAACCACACCTCCCTCCCCTATTTTTCCAATTAGAAATGAAGGCAGAAGGGATTGTGGGGAGGTTAGGGAAGGCAGGGAGGGAAAAACCTGGAGCTCACAGCTCTAGGAGTCACACCTGAAGCCGCCCAAGTTGACCATAACACTAACCACTGTCACAAAGGTGACTTGAAGCCCTTCTGGAAAGGCTGGAATTCAGGGCTGTGTCCACAAAATGGGAAGAGCTTCCAGAGGCCCTGCTCTGCCCAGGTTCCCCGGTGCGGGGTGGCGGGGGATCAGGAAATACACAAACCAAAGGCCACATTTGGTATTGTTCGGCGTTTTCCTCCCTGGAAAGACCTGTTCGGGGAGAGAAATGATCTGGTTCTTCCAAAGAGAAAAGCTATCGGGAGGAGGGGGAGAAGGAGAGAGAGGCAAGTGCAGGCAAATAGCCAACTACACACATTCACGGATAGCAGGATGTAAAACAGATGCTGTGCAGGAAAGTAAACCACTGCCCTGGGAGCACCATCATCAGCCTCTGGAGAACAGGGTTTCTCAGATCCAGGCGAATAACACAGCAAGTCACTGAAAACTGCAAACGCATCATAACTCACTCTAAGGAATGGCCCTTCTGGGTTGCCTGGTCCCCTGTCTCCACATCTTTCTCGTTGCTGAGTGGTAGCCAGCATTCCTCTGAATCGATGTTATTCTGCCTCTTTAACTAAGACTGAGGAGTTCTTCTCACCCACACCAGAGCTCCTTCCCTGTGATGGAAAGCAGGAGCAGCAAGACCTGGAGCTCCAAAGAGGCAGACAGTGGCCCTATAAGCCCTGTCCTATGGCTCTAGTGGAATGTATTCCATGAGAGTAGGGGTTGTGAGAAAGCAAAAGGGCCCAGGCCACTACGTGAAGACCCTAACATAACAGTTGTAGCACTCATGGAACAAATGCTGACATCAAGGTCAGTGTATAGAGGACCCATGGTAGCTGCTGCTGTGGGCAACTCAGGATCCCATTAATGGCTACCAAGAAGACGCTATGCTTAAATGCAAATCAAAAGAGGTACCACCTCACGCCGGTCAGAAAAGCCATCATCAAAAAGTCTGCAAACAGCAAATGCTGGAGAGGGTGTGGAGAAAAGGGACACCTACACTGTTGGTGGGAATGTAAGTTGGTTCAGCCACTGTGGAAAACAGCATGGAGGTTCCTCAGAAAACTAAAAATAGAATTACCACATGATCCAGCAATCCCACTCCTGGGCATATACCCAGATAAAACTATAATTCAAAAAGATACATGCACCCCTATGTTCATAGCAGCGCTATTCACAATAGCCAAGACATTGGAAACAACCTAAATGTCCATTGACAGATAATTGGATAAAGAAGATGTGGTGTATATATACTCAGCCATAAAAAAGAACAAAATAATGCCATTTGTAACAACATGGATGCAAGTGGAGATTATCATACTAAGTGAAGTAAGTCAGAAAGAGAAAGACAAATACCGTATGATATCACTTATATGTGGAATCTAAAATATGACACAAATGAACCTAGGTACAAAACAGAAACAGACTCCCAGACATAGAGATCAGACTTGTGGTTGCCAAGGTTGTGGCGGGGAGAGGGATGGACTGGGAGTTTGGGGTTGGTAGATGCAAACTATTACATGTAGAATGGATAAACAACAAGGTCCTATCTATAGCACAGGGAACTATTATCCAATCTCCAGGGATAAACCATAATGGAAGAGAATATTTAAAAAAGAATGTCTATATGTATGTAACTGAGTCACCTTGCTGTACAGCAGAGATTGACACAACATTGTAAATCAAATCTACCTCAATTAAAAAAAAAAAAGAAGACGTTGTGCTGTGCTTGAACCACCCGGGATGCGCCAAGGGGAGAAAAAGAGGATATAGAAGACGAGGGGTCCCAGCACCGGGTGAGACAGAGGTCAGAGGTATGACATCTCCTCCCACTGGGTTGGGGTCTAGGAAGCAAATCCACAGGAGTTAACATAACTCAACCCATCAAAGGGCCACAAGAACATAAAAGGCCAAGTGAGTCTTAAGAGAAATAAAATTAAGGAGCAAGTGTCCACTGTGGGAAGTCACTAAAGTTGAAGGTAGTGATTAAGTCCAGCTAGCAAATTTCTCCCTGAGAACTGAGCCCACAGAGCAAGTCTTAGATTCTTTAAATCAACAACTTCTATGACCCCTGAACTGTATTGACAAAATCAGAAATAGTCCTTTTTCTAAGCATTCCTCTTTGCTTTTCTGCATCTCCTTTTAGAATTTCACACGGCAGGGAGGCACTGCAATATTTTGGGTCCCAAAATATCTTTCAGGAACGCAAGCTGGAAATATCAGCCTGTCAGACATTGTCTTAAGTTATTAACTTGTCTGGTGGATGCCTTGGGAGGCTGGGGGACATCTGGCCAGGCATTTTTCCTCCTTCTCTATATATTTCTTTTCTTTCCCCATGTGTTTTCCTAGGACTGTGATTCACATATTTATAATTAAAGCAGAAAGGGGGAAGGAGTGTTCTTACCCCATTCCAGGCAAGGCTTTCACCTCTGGAATCTATATTAGCAGTGATACATATTGAGGTCCTGGAGGGATAATGGAAGAAGGAGGAGAATGACAAGAAAAAGAAGGAAGAAGAGGAGGAATAGTAGGATTTCACTGAAAATTGTATTTCCAGTTCCCAGACCCAGAAGGTCATTGAAATTTCTTGCTCCTATATAATTCTATGACGCCAAAAGAACATATCTTTTTCGAAGTGGGATCAGGTTTAATGGAGGAATATCATGCCTTAAAATTAATTAGAATAAATTAATTCCTTAAGGAAACATACTAGCAAAGCATGAGAAAACTAAGGGTACCCAGTACTGATGTGCCGATGAAGAGGCGTGATCATAAGGATGTCAGTTGATAGGAACTCCTGCCACGTCTACACACACAGGCGGCTTTGAAAGATATCACACTTCTGATGGCTGGATCACAACCCACCAGTTAGTAACTGCCTGGTTGCTGGTTGCTTGACTGAATTTAGGCAGTCTGTTTTGAAAATAGCCCACACTCTACCTAAGAGCATGACTTTTGAACAAGTTTGTTGGGTGCTCTGTTTACTGCTCTGCCCAAGCTCAAATGGTGGGGTGGATGACAACTTCAAGTTCAAACTGAGCTAAGAAAATTGGTTGAAGAAGAGAGTTAACAGAAAGTCCAGCAGTGAGGAGAGCATCAAACTAAGGCCGCTGGTCGACAGCTAAGTCCATTTTAAGACAGACACTGAACTGAGACAGTGGAACTGCCAGAGAGAAAGCCAGGTGATTCTAGAAAATTCTATCCTAACACGTATCACAGGAGTCAGGATGCAACCCTAGAAAATAGGAAGAAGGAACCAGCGAGGCAGTCTGATCGCTCCGCACGGGGATCTGGCAAGGTGGGATTATCACTCAGTGACATGTCAGCACTCTACATGGAATGTCATTTCTATTTTCGTAATCGAGACGTTTTCAGGAAGAGCACTCTTGATGTACTGCTCAGCTGACCTTTTGTTAGTTCCGGGAGAAGAGCAGAGAAGCCTGCCGAGAGCTGGCTGCTTATTCTAAACAGCTGGGCTGGAGTTGGAATGACATAAATGTAGACATCCATTTCTAGCACCTCACACTAGTAACACAGCTCCAGGGAAAGGCAGGGGACTGACTCCTTTCTAATTAGTCAGAGAAGCTTACGATAAGAACCCCAGGAGTTCCTTATCCCAAAATATCACTTGTCACATGAGCACATGGGCCCACGAAGGCGCCCTGAAGGAGATGGATGAGTGGTGCCAGTTCTAAAGCTCCCATGGGGTTCCCCATGGGGTTCCCCTTGACAGGCTGCTCTCATGATTTAGGGCACCATCAGTGGCCCTGGTATGATTCATCACTTGGTGATTCATTCATAGCCTGGTGAACAAGCTATGGTTCCTGTTTTATAACACCCTTTCCATTTCTCTCCTTTGAAGAGAGAGAAATAGGTGATGAAAGCCAGGTTTTGGAACAGAATTCTGGCTTGTTCCTGCCAGAATTAGCACTCGGTAAGAAGGAGAAGCAAGCTATCAGATCAGTTTCAGGGAAGACTATGCATACTGACAAAACAATGCCCATTTATATCAAATATGTCACTTCTATTACTTCACGTATTGGTATGATAAGTACTATAAAAGCCACGGCAACATATGACCAAGTGAGTGGATTTTTCCACCTAAACACTATGATTAATTAAAAATAAGCACATTTGATTTTTTTAAAGTTAAATTATATTTTGACCCTTAAGTATACAGATTTGTTACTATATTGAATCTTACATTTCTGTCCTAAAATTTATTATCACGATTTTGAATGTTGTCACGTAGTCTGTTTTGGCTATTGTAAGTCCCTACAGTTCCTATTTTTACAATATTTTTAAGCAACAGTTATTGTTTTTATGACAGAAGCAATGCATGAGCATTATAGTGAGCTTAGAAAAATAAAATTTCAGGCTAATATAAAGAAAAAATTACCTATTATACTACTACTCAGAAATAATCATGGTTCATAACTTGTTGAATTTTATGTATTTACACATAACGTATTTACATATTATACAAAAATATATAAATTGGGATCATCTGATATAAAGGTAACATAGTAACGTTTTGTCTTTTTCTATGAATAGCCTTCATCCTAGTCAGCCCTCATCAGCCCCTAATGCCCAGCTACCTGGAGGGGTTTATTAGAGAAAGAAAGCATAGAAGGAAACTAAAGTTAAGCTTCTAGAATTCAAAACTAGGATTTTGTAGCAGATAATACCTTGCAATCCCAGGCATTATCTAAAGAAAGTTTGTCTAAATTTCTCTAATCTCCCTGGCCCCAAACATCCCAAACCAACTGTTTTTATGATCTAGATTAAAGGTATGTATTTAAGAGAGGTCCAGCTAGAAAGAGGAAGGGGGAAATTCCACCCTCCCACGTAGGTGTGCCCATTTTCCCCTCTTCAGCCTGAGAGGGGCAGGTATTTAGGTGGATGAAGGTACTATGGAGAGCAAAGGAGACTGTCTTAGTGCATTCAGGCTGCTGTAAGAAAAATACCATAGATTGGGTGGCTTACAAACAACAGAAACTATTTCTCACAGTGCTGGAGACTGGGAAGTCTAGATCAACGCTCTGGCAGATTCCGTGTCTGATGAGAACCTGCTTCCTGGTTCACAGGTGGCCCTGACAGGTGGTGGCCCTGACAGGTGGTGTCCCCATGCTAGAAGGGACAAGGGAGCTCTCTGGGGTCTCTTTTATAAGGGCTTTCATCCCATTCATGATGGATTCACCCTCATGACCCAATCATCTCCCCAAAGCCCCGCCTCCAAATACCACCACACTAGGGATTAGTTTTCAAAATATGAATTTGGGGGATGCAAACATTCAGTCTACAGCAGAGAGACCCTAGGTCTCATTCTTCATCTAGGACTTCAAAACATGCCTCTGAGGCTTCTCTTGCACCATCTTGGGGCACAGTCGTGTCTATGTGGCTGCAGAGCATCAATCAGGGAGGGAGGACACCTTGAGGTGTGGCTCTCCTGAGCTGCTCTGGGTTCCTGGATGGCAGAAATACAGAGTAGAGAGCTAGATGGGCTGCCCAGGGATGTGGCTGAGCAAGGTGAGTCCGCTACAGACACCAGGACGCAGCACCCACTCCAGGCCAGTAGGCTGAATAGAGGATAGTGTAGAAGCTCAAAGATCATTTTTTATACAAAGGCTATCAGATCACTGACTTTTTTGAACTTATAATATTGATTCAGCTCTGGCAATTAGACAATGTCTTCTGGAAAAAGTTTTCCCACAAAGGGCAAATAGTTGGTAAATGTCCTAGGTCCTTACAGTTCCTAGAATAGTTTGCTTCTACCTTCAACCATAAACGAAAATTTAGCCTGGTTCAAAAACCATGGATATAAACAATTTCCCTATAAAACCAGTAGATGTTATTCCATCATCTTTTATCATTTAAGCTTAAAGAGTAGAAGTCTGGGGATTCCCTGGTGGCACAGTGGTTGAGAGTCCGCCTGCCGATGCAGGGGACATGGGTTCGTGCCCTGGTCCGGGAAGGTCCCACGTGCCGCGGAGCGGCTGTGCCCGTGAGCCATGGCCGCTGAGCCTGCGCGTCCGGAGCCTGTGCTCCGCAACGGGAGAGGCCACAACAATGAGAGGCCCGCGTACCGCAAAAAAAAAAAAAAAAAAAAAGAGTCGAAGTCTGAATTTTTGTTCTCTTGTGGTAAAACTGATTTTTTTTTTCTGCCTGGATACGTAAATAATTTTGAGTGGCTGATTTTATTTTTTTAATATAAATTTATTTATTTATTTGTATTTTTTATTTTTGGCTGTGTTGGGTCTTCGTTGCTGTGTGCAGGCTTTCTCTAGTTGCGGTGAGCGGGTGCTACTCTTCGCTGCAGTACACAGGCTTCTCATTGCGGTGGCTTCTCTTGTTGCAGAACACGGGCTCTAGGTTGCAGAGCATGGGCTCTAGGTGCGTGGGCTTCAGTAGTTGTGGCACGCGGGCTCAGTAGTTGTGGCTTGCGGGCTCTAGAGCACAGGCTCAGTAGTTGTGGTGCGTGGGCTTAGTTGCTCCGTGGCAGGTGGGGTCTTCCCAGACCAGGGCTTGAACCCGTGTCCCCTAAATTGGCAGGTGGATTCTTAACCACTGTGCCACCAGGGAAGTCCCAAGTGGCTGATTTTAATTCTTAGAATTTTTTTTAATGGCCAGGATATGAGCGAGTGTGTGTGTGTGTGTGTGTGTGTGTGTGTGTGTGTGTGTGTGTGTGTGTTGCCTGGAACATAGCAAGCCATTTCAATCTTTAAATTCAGATGTTTTTTTCAAATTCATATAGATTCCTTCAACATACTTTCGATCTTTACATTTTATTCCATTTGTTCTGTTTCTTTCCTCAGAAATCTCTATAATTCCTAAGTTTAATCTTTGTTTCATGCCCTCCAAATCTGTCAAATTCTTCTTGCTTTTATCTATTAGTTCTTTTCCCCTGAGCTCTGAGAGAGCTTCTCAAGTTTGCCTGGGAATTTTCATCTTGGCACTCGTATCAGTTTCACTGATTTCTCCTTTTAGTGCTTCTTTCTCCCTTTCTGCCTCAGTTTGTTAAATCTGAATCTCATCCCATTAGAACCTTCACCTCTTACATTTTGTCTTATTGTTTTGCTTCTTCTTTAATCAAGGTCATGCCTTCTTGCAACTATTGTGGTCAACAAATAGTTTCTAAAAAGTTCTTTTTGTTCTTGCAGTAAATATTTCCAGAACTATATTTCTCCACTCAGTACACTGAGAGATGGTCCCCTTTCCTTATTCTGTGGCATATTTTCCAACTAGCCTATGTTAATTTTTATAATATTCTCATCTTGAAAACAGAAGAGTATAATTGGGATCTCTCAATAGATTTTAGTGTGAATTTATGTGGGTTCTACTCACAAGCCCCCTAAGTGCCAGGAGATCCCCTTCTTCATCTAACTCTAATGGGAACATTGGTTAGTATAGCTCTCAGCTCATATTTAGGATCTGATATGCATTTATCTGGTCCTAACTTTTGTTTTCTCCCATCCCCACAGCTTGGTCCTCTAATATTGAGAAATAATGGAATATATGCTTATTGATTAGGATGTGGATGCAGTAAAAAATAGACCCAAAAGTTTATGAGAGCTCAAATACAGTAGATATATATATCTAACTCATGTAAAAATTCCAGAGTTCCTGAATGTCATCAGGCAGCTCTCCTCCAGGTGGTGACTCAGGGACTCAGACTCCATGGATTTCCATCCAGAAGATGGAGGAGGAGAAAGGGAACAGGGAAGAGGCACAGTCTCTTATACAAATCTCCAGACTACTTTCTAGAGCTGCACAAATCACATCCACTCACATGTCACTGAACACAACTAATCCATGACCACATCTAGCCACGAGGAAAGCTGGAAGTGCAGTCCAGCTATGTACTCAAGAAAAAGAGAAGGAGACATTTTGGTGAACAAGTCTGCCACATTTTTCAGAACAGAATCACTAGTACATACGGTTATACAGATTTTCCCTGCTTTCCCTCCTTATCAACACTGCTTTTCTTGATCGTGGAAGATACAACTCTCGTTTATTCAACTATTAATACTATGACTTCTCTGTCTCCTTAGTTCTTGGCTATTTTGCTTAAGATAGTCCATTCATCCCAGCCTCAGCCCCTATAATGCAAACTCTATACCCAGGCCAGGAAGACTTACATCATATAGAAATTAATCAGAAAAAATGAAACGGAGAGGAGGAGGTGTCCAAGACAAACTAATCCCTTTTCTTTAAATACGTGGGAACACTCTTAGCTTTTCTGTAGCAACAGAGGCAAAACAAAGCAATCTCACTGGGCTAACATACCTCTAGCTCAGTAGTTCTCAAACTGTGGTCCTTGGACCAGTAGCACCAGCACCACCAGAAACTCTGGGAATGAGGCCTGGTAACCTGTGTTTTAACAAGCCCTCAGGTGATTCTGTTACACAGTCAAGTGTGAAAACCACCACTCTGATTTAAACTTGGCTTTGACCTGGGCCATAGCAAAGTACCCTACGTCAACTCGTAGCACTCCATTTTAGTTGTAAGTAAACCACCTAAGAGGAATATTTGGAATTCTAATCTTGAAAAACTAAGAATATAGAGCAATGATAAAACTTTGACACTAATTCTCTAATTCTCTGTGCTAAATCAAAATGACCATCAGTGATGAACACAGAATCACAAAATATCTTATATACAAGGTATCTCAGAGATCATCAAGTCCACTCACCCATTTTATGAACTGGAAAACTAAGGTCCAAGAAGAGTATGTGGATCTCCCAAGGTGCCACCTCTGGTTGGCGGGAGAGCCAGTCCCAGAACCCAAGACTCCTGATTCTTGGTCCAGCTCTCTTTCTCATGAGATCATGTTTGTAAAGCCCTCTGAAAAATATAAAGTGTGCAGTGGTTGCATTATACGAATATTGCATCGAGTTCAGATCATTTGAATTCCAAATCTTAAAGAGCCAATGTTAAACGTACGTGTAAATTTGTTCTCTAAGCCCTGTCCAAATGCAAATAAAAAATGAATGAACAGCATTGCCTTAGAACTACAGAACACTTCAGAACATTGATATTGATATTAAGAAATGCAATGAAGAAGCATCAGGCAGCAGCCTCTGATATCTTCTTTTTGTATTTTCTTCCAAAATGTATGTGATGTCATAGAAATCTGAGATAAATTTCCAGTAACTGTAGGGTCAATAGACCTGCATAGAGAAAAGCAATCTGTGGGTTCCAAATACCCTATTTCACAAAAAGAAAAACTCAAGCATCACAGAGCGTAGTAAGTCAGAAAGAGAAAAACAAATACCATATGCTAACACATATATATGGAATCATTAAAAAAAAAAAAAAAAAAAAAAAAAAAAAGGGCTTCCCTGGTGGCACAGTGGTTGAGAGTCTGCCTGCCGATGCAGGGGACACGGGTTCGTGCCCCGGTCCGGGAAGATCCCACATGCTGCGGAGCAGCTGGGCCCGTGAGCCATGGCCGCTGAGCCTGCGCGTCCGGAGCCTGTGCTCGGCAACGGGAGAGGCCACAACAGTGAGAGGCCCGCGTACCGCAAAAAAAAAAAAAAGGTTCTGAAGAACCCAGGGGCAGGACAGGATAAAGACGCAGACATAGAAAATGGACTTGAGGACTCAGGGAGGGGAAGGGTAAGCTGGGACGAAGTGAGAGAGTGGCATGGACATATATTCACTACCAAATGTAAAACAGATAGCTAGTGGGAAGCAGCCACATAGCACAGGGAGATCAGCACGGTGCTTTGTGACCACCTAGAGGGGTGGGATAGGGAGGGTCGGAGGGAGGGAGATGCAAGAGGGAGGAGATATGGGGACATATGTATATGTACAGCTGATTCACTTTGTTATAAATATAAAGCAGAAACTAACACACCATTGTAAAGCAGTTATACTCCAATAAAGATGTTAAAAAAAAAAAAAGGAACTCAAGCACCATTAAAAGAAAGTGGGAAGCCAACAGACCCTTCTGTGACTATCTCAGTAAACTATAGCAAAAGCAACAATGAGAAAAGTGGACAACACGAATACTATTGGAGGTGATGGTAGATCAGACCCCACCCTCCACTGGCCCTGGCCTCAGCCCCACCCCAACATTCAACATCCCTCTAGAGGTTGCAACTCCCAGGAATGTACAAGGTTGCCTGAGTCAGAGACTTTCAGTTTCTGAATGCAATAAGAACCATGCACTATTGGACCTAGAAGCCAGACCTAGAACATTCCAGAGATTGAGAGCAAGTGAGGTAGCCATGGGATTGTGTCCCAGGTCACTGACAAATGGAGTTGAGTGTTCCTGGCTTGGTTTTATTGGTGGTCAGCTGCATAGTACCCAGCTGGTTCAGACAGGATTGGAGAGGACATGGCAGCCCCATACACCATAGGGTTGCCTCTTTTCAGGAGGAGTTTCTCTTCCAGTTTATTTTTTAGGATATGAGCTGAAATAGACTTCTCTCTGCCTAAACTTTGTAAGTGGCTTAGCTGGGTCTTTAAAGAACCTTTTTTTTTGGGGGGGGGACAGCTTTATTGATGTTTAATTCATATACCACACAGTTCACCCATGTAAAGTGTGCAACTCAATGGTTTTTAGCATGTTCACAGATTATCTACAACCATCACTGCGGTTGATTTTAGAACATTTCACCAGCGTGTAAAGAAACCCTGTACCTTTTAGCTATCACGTCCTAAGTAGACACTGATCTACTTTCTGTGTCTACCGATTGATTTCCCTGTTCTGGATATTTCATATGGATGGAATCACATAGTATGTGGTCTTTTATGATTGGCCTCTTTCACTTAGCACAATGTTTTTGAGGGTCTTCGTGTTGTAGCATGTAGCAACACTCTAGTCCTTTTTATTGCTGAATAATATTCCATTCTATGGATATTCCACATTTTACTTATTGGTTGATCAGTTGATTTGGGTTTTTTCCACCTTTTGGCTATTATGAACATTTGTATTGGGAACATTAGACTTGTCATCCAGTCTGAGGGTAAAGAAATTTTGAATAAAGGAATTTCCTTAATAACTGGATACTTCTACATTATTTAGCATAGTAATTCAATAAGTATTGAACACCTGCAATGTGAAAAACAAAATGGAAGCTACTCTGAGGTTATGGTTTTTAAGAATATTTATAACAGCAGTAGTGAGAAGACCATCTCTTACAAAGCCCTTTGATATTATCTTAGGGAATCCTTATTACCGTAAGAATACTCTATGAACCAGATATTGTCAGTCCCATTTTACAGCAGATATAAGCTCTGAGAATTCAGCATCACCAACCTAGTGAGTAGAAGACAATTTGGAGAACTTCCAGTCCTAGCTCTTGTTAAGATATATTTTCATCTAATTTTTATACGGAAGATATCCTTTTAGAAACATTTTCCCACAAGAGTTGAGACTTCTGCAGCCCCTTGTTATGAATCAGAGACCGGCACATTTCTCCTATTCTAAATTCCAATAGCTCTTTTTTATACTTTTTTTGTTAACATCTTTATTGGAGTATAATTGCTTTACAATGGTGTGTTAGTTTGTGCTGTATATCAAAGTGAATCAGCTATACATCTTTTTTATACTTTTAAAAATATATCACCTTTTGTGGAGGATTCCTGGACTGAATGTCAATATTATGACATAGTATGAGTGTGTTACGTGTTCGGTAATTGCAATCATTGTTGCTTTTGTTGTGGTCATGCATTTACAATGCTCGGTGTCAGTTTATTTATCTCTTGTAAAAATAAAATACAGTGTGTGTGTGTGAAAAAAAATATATATGCCTAAAAAAAAAAAAAGAAAGTATAGGAATTTGAGAGTCTACAGTTTTAAGTAAGGGCCTACACAGTATAATAATAGCAACTTTAAATAGAATCCAGGGAATTCCCTGGTGGTCCAGTGGTTAGGACTCGGCGCTCTCACTGCCGAGGGCCCAGGTTCAATCCCTGGTTAGAGAACTAAGATCCCACAAGCCACACGCAGTGCAGAATGAATGAATGAATGAATAACTAAACAAAATCCAAAATCCAAGAGTCGGAGACCCCGAGAATAGGAGGGGCTGATAACAGAGATTCTGGGGGAAGCAAAGAAAGCCATTCTAGGGCATTCTGAGAGACAATAAAATAAGGCGAAGCAGTGTTGGGTGTCTGGAGCCAGGGATCCCAATCAGGGATCAAGGGTCAGGAGTGTGGAGCAACTCTCCTAGCGGAGTGATACCTTTGAACACCATCCTTGAAGTGGGGATTACTTCAGTTCAACCTATCTCTCATATTTTGCTAGACCTTGGGTACAAATATTTGATGGATAACATTTTAGTTTTTCATTTGTGCTTAATATTTTACATATTAAAATAGTAATTCATCAAAAAATATATATATATCATCTTTTTGCCTTTTATCATTATATTCGTGTTAAGGGCCATTCCCTTTGGTAGCTGTTCATAGCAGAAAGACTGGACCAGAAGTCCACTGAAAAGTCTGCTATTAGCCATAAAGTGTCTGGGACATTTTCTTCAGTGATATGGAATGATTCCACCATTACCACAATGCTTATGGTTTTCTTATTGGTGGCTCCCTTTCTTTGAGGCTGGGCAAACCTAATAGAAATACTGGCCATGTGAGCTCATGCTGGATGGATCTGGAGTTGCTGAAAGCCAGGAGCCTATGCAAGTTGACACCAAGGAGGGCCATGTGTTTACTAAAGGAATATTATCACGAGAAAGGGAACCGCCAGACAGAGAATGAGGAAGGTCAGGAGCCCAGGACATCAGACAGAGGCTGGAACTGGACAGAAATGTGGAATGAATTCAGTGGGCTCATGACAAAGGCTGTGGATGAATCAAGGTAGCTGAGGGCTTATTTATACTGCATCCTTGCTTCCTGGTTAAAGGCAGAGTTGTCCAGCTGAAGGGAGCAGGGCACAACTGAACACCCTAGGCTGTTATTGAGTCTAGTTTTTAGATTTCACTTTCTAAGGACATCATTATTACCATCTTCAGGGCACAACTGCCACCTTACAGGCTACAAACAAACAACAACCTAAATGTCCATCAGTGGGGACAAGTTAAACTATAGTAAGTCTGTACAGTGGACTACTGTTGGCTTTTCAAATAGTGGTGGAGAGCTATACACTTTTCTCAGAAGATATTCATGACATAGTGTTGATTTTAAAAGATTATAAGAAAAAACAAAGAACAAGCTCATGATACAGAGAACAGATTGGTGGTCGCCAGAGGTAGGGGGTGGGAGGGTGGAAGAAATGGGTGAACTGTTTTTTTAGTTTAAATAAGTCGAATGATTTATATTTTTTAAAAAGGTTATATGACACCATGAATATTATTTGAATATTATTCCATTTGCATAAAATTGTGTGCACACAGGTATATATGTGTGTGTGTGTTTATGTACGTGTGTGTGTGTATAATTTTATGTCTCTATGTATACACGGACGTAGAGACCTCTTCCATTTTGAAAGTATATTTACCAAAATTAAAACTGCTTTCAGAATAAGTGGATTTTTTTGCTTTTCTTTTAGTTCTTTCCCCTATTATTTTTACCACTATCCTTATCCTTATAACTAAATGCTCAAAATTCACAAAACATCTGCTTTAAGATAATACTATTGATTGGGCGCCCACCAGTTGCCAGTTACATGAACGGTCTCACTAGAATGGCAGAGCAATTCTTAGAAGTATAATATTGTTGTCTGCATTTTTAAATGAGGCGACTAAAACTTAAAAATGTTGAGAAATTGGTCCAAGGTCAGACAGCAAGCAAATGGCAGAGCTGGGACCATAGTTTAGGACTATGTAACTCTACAGTACATGCTCTCAGTCACTGCACTGTGCTACTGTGAAAAATGCGAAAAGCACAGGCCTTACATGGTAAAGACTATGACCATCAGTGAGCATGATTTCCAGTGTTATTTATTCTCCAAAGCCACAGGAACTCAGATCTGCCCTGACAAGAAATGTTCAGAACCCACAAAACTATTCAAAACTGAATTACTTAATCCTCTTCATATACCAATATCAGACACTGCAGTGGTTTTAAAACGTGTCTGTAAATTCTTTGACACTCTTTCCATTGAGAGGCAGTATCTCCATCCCTTCCTTTGTATCTAGGCTGGCCTTAGTGACATAACTAATAGAACACATTGAGGTCACTGCATGACTTCCAAGGTGTCCACCTTGCTCGCTGGGATGCTCACTTTTGAGCCCTGAACCACCTAGGGCCACTCTGATTGAGGAAGCTCAGGCCATGTGTGGAGATGCTGCAGGGGACAACCCCTGCTGAGAGCCCAGCCAACAGCCAGCATCAACCTCCAGACCTTTGGGTGAAGATGACTCTATGGCTCTAGCCTCCAGATGACAAATCACCCCCAGCTACTGAATCTTTCCAGCTGAGACCCAGACACCAAGGGTCAGAGGTAAGCGATCCTGTCTGATTCCTGACCCACAGAGTCCATGAGCATAATTAAATGGTTGTCTTATGCCACCAGCTCCAACTCCAGCACATTCCTTCAATAGCTATCCATTTCACTGAATTCTTACTAGTGACATTTGAGCCTTGGAGGTTATTTAGACAGGAGTTATTGGCTCTAATCTCTTTTTTCATAGAGCTAGGACAAGCTGCAAGCTCCCTGAAGGCAGGAATGAGTTTTTCATATAGACAATTATACCTCAACGCTCGTCACAGTGCCAGGAGCATATGAGCAGGCGGTTTCAGCTACCTCTCTAGATATTTATCCCAAAACTTAGCGGCTTAACACAGGGGTTGGCAAATTATCATCCACAGGCAAATCCAGCCTGCCAGCTCTTTCTGTAAATAAAGTTTAATGGGAACACAGCCACAATCATTCATTTATATATTGTCTACAGCTGCTTTCACTCTGCAGCGGCAGAGCTGAGTAGTTGCAACACAGACTATACAGCCTTCCTGCAAAACCTAAAATATTTACTATCCTATCCTTTACAGAAAGTTTGGGAGTTCCCTGGTGGTCCAGTGGTTAGGATACCACGCTCTCACTGCTGAGGACCCAGATTCCATCCTTGGTCAGGGAACTAAGATCCCACAAGCTGTGCAGCTTAGTCAAGCTGGCTTAACACAACAATGACTTATTATTTCTCCCAATTCCGTGGTTGGCTGGGCTCAGCCAAGCAGGTTTCTTCCCTCTACGTTGTCACTGATGAGGCTGCATTCATCTGAGAACTTGGCTCGTGCCAGAACGTCCAGGTTGGTCTATTCACATGTCTGGCGCCTTAGTCCTGTTGGCTGCGGCATCTTGATTCTCTTCCATGCAGCCTCCCTCTGTGGTCTCTCATCATTCATTAGTCCATCCCAAGTTCCTTGGTTGAAACTTCCAAGAGACAGAGCAAAAGCAGAAGCTACCAAGCCTCTTAAGATGTAGGCCCAGAATCTACACAGCATCCCTTCCATTGCCTTTTATTGGTCAGAGCGAGTCACAAGTCAGTCAAGATAAAAGGAAAGAGGTCTCTGGGTTGGAAGGAGCAACACGGACGTACAGAGAGAGCAGAAATTGTTGGAGGCTATCTATCATATAAAGCACACAGTAAATATTTGCTGAGTGAAGGCAGGGGAGATTTACAAAGGCATAAATGTAGAAAGAAAAGGGGGCAAGTAACAGGATATGTCCTAGGTTATCTACATAGGGAGGCAAGATCTCCATGAGCTGCCAGCACTAACGGAGGGCCAGTGGACCTGAAGAAAGATTCCAAGTGAGTACAGAAAGAGAGAGAAATCAGGAACATAGTCAGTGAAGCCATTTGGGGATGGAAGGCTGCAGGGGTAGGATTAGATACCAGATCTACACAGCAAGAAACATCAGATCTCCTCAGAGCAGGTGCAAGAGTCATACTTCATCAGTCAATGCCAGACACGAACGAGCAGTGACTGATGAGGAGGCAAAGCAATGAACTTCTGTGACCATGTGCAGCATGTGGATGGACGTATTGGACGGCCTTCTCTTGTCCTGGTGGTGTGTCAGACCCGACGGCTGACCTCAGTGAATATGATTCCTCAGGCACAGAGGATGTGTCCACAGCATTGGGTAAAACAATGATCCAAACTACTTAGTTAACAGGCTTAGAAGAACTTGTTACCACCCAAGAAAGGAACATGGCAGCTTCAATAACAAAAAAGCATTACCTTCCAATAGTCTATATAGGTTGCAACTAGCAGAGCTAGCAACTCAGCAGGTAAAATGATTGGAAGAAGAAGATGAATCATGTTCATTATTTCACTCAATCCTGTGAATATGTTAAAATTTCCACCATTTCACAAAAGGGGAAACTGAAGCTTGCAGAGATTAAAGAACTCTCCCACGTTCATATAGTTAACATGTAGAAGAAGCATGATTTGGACCCAGTTCTGCCTGAATCTAAAACAGTCATTTTGCTTCTCTATGGAATACAGAAATTGCTATATATGGAAAACGTAAAAATATGAGGCTTCATCTGCCTAGAAGAGTTTGTCTCAAAATATGTCCTGTGCAATACTAATACCTTGAAATGGTCCTCCAAAAAATGATCCCAAGGTAAGTAGTAAGCATGAGAGCTGATGCATGACAGAGCCCCTTGTGAAAGTCACATGAGCATTTGTATATTTAAACAGAAATCTGTCTGAAATCCAAATCCTTTTTTCACGGACTGTCCACCAATATCCTGAAGAACCAGTGTTCTAAGGAACATGCTTTGGGAACATTCTATCTCGGAAGGTGAAGCAGTGAGAGACCACTATTTTAATAATCTCATTAATTATGCGGCCATTGGGAACACACTTTTGGCAGCCACTAGAATTGGGAACCCAATGAAGGGTGAAGCAATTTTAATACACATAAAAAAAGGTCTTATTCTTCACAGTCTAAAGTAAGCTTAAAAACCTTGCTGCCATGCTAAATTAAAATATAAAAAAGCCATGATCATGTGATTAAAGAATAGGCCCCTCTGGCCACCCCAAAGCAGCTGTGGGTGTCAGAATTAGAGGCACAACATTGTATTGGATGTGCTGCAGCTCCAGCGTTTTGTAGAGACTCAGAGCAAATCTGACCCAGCTGACCTGGCCTGCCAGAGCTGGCTATGGGTTCATTGCTCCTGTCTCTAATCTGCAGATGGTACCTGGAAAAGTTAGCATCTTTCTATCCTGCCCTGTTTACATAATCTCAGTAACTCAGAATGGAGGTGGCAGTTAATTTTGCATTGCTGGTGGAAATGTAAAATGGTGCAGCTGTTATGGAAAACAGTACGGGAGTTCATCCAAATTTAAAAATAGAATTACCGTATGATCCAGCAGTTCCACTTCTGGGTATACACTCAAGAGAATGGAAAGCAAAGACTCGAAGTGATATTTGTACACCCACTTTTCACAGCAGCATTATTCTCAATAGCCAAAAGGTAGAAGTCACCCATGTGTCCACTGACAGTTGAATGGATGAACAGAATGTGATATGTATGTATAATGCAATATTATTCAGCCTGAAAAAGGAAGGAAATTCTGACATATACTGCAACATGGATGAACCCTGAAGACATGCTCAGGGAAATAAGCCAGTCACAGAAAGACAACTACTATATGATTCCACTTATGTGACTTAACGGAGAGCAGTCAAATCATGGAGACAGAAAATAGAATGGTGGTTGCCAGCGGCTGAAGGAAGAGGGGGGAGGAGTAATTGTTTAATGTAAACTGAGTTTCAGTATGGGAAGATGGGAAGAGTTCTGGAGACGGATGGCACTGACGGTTACACAGCAATGTGAATGTACCTAATACTATCGAAGAACTCAAACATGGTTAAGATGGAGTGTGGCTCCAGTGGTGAAATGGGTTAAGGTGTGGTACTTATAAAAATGGTTAAGATGGTAAATTTTGTTATGTGTATTTCACAGGGGAAGGAATGGAGGGACGGAGGGAGAAAGGGAGGAGTGGAGGAAGGGAGGGAGGAAGGAAGGGAGGGAGGGTGGAGGTTAGATAATGTTTTATTTTGCATCTAACAGGAGCAAGAGGGTCTTCCTAACAGCAAGGCTGAGCTTGGAGCCCTGCACTCGCCCCCATCCTCTCAGCACACCCCCACCCCCACCCCACATAGATTCACACGGGGCAGAGCGCTGCCCTCCCCAGGCCTCCCAGAGGGAGGAGGTGGGCAAGCCCTGCAGCTGGTTAATCACCTGTCACCCAATCCTTCATTCACAGGAGTCCTGGAGCAAGAATCCCACATGTCCTGCACAGCAGTGAGCATGGCAGGTTTCAGGCTGAACAAAAGAACCAATTTAAACTATAACAAAGAATTGCTTCAAACCAATGAAAATCAGGTATTGAACGAAAGAAGCCCTGTCTCTCCTTTCTATTTCCTTTTCTTGTGGGGAGGGTGGGGGCGGCTCTTGAGACCTGGCTCTGGAGGGGAATCCAGGATGGGTCAGCCTCCAGTAAGGGCTCCTATTCACCAGCCACCGGGCAGGTACCTGGTCGACACCTCTGGGACCCCATACAGTTTGTATTAACCCCAATAATCTTCCTAATTGCCACCTGTTTGTCGTTTCCTCATAACGTCCTCCTGTTTGGACTAGACTGAAAGTCAAAAACATTTCTGAAGCAGTGGTGAAACAGGGGAAATGGTCATCAAAGCAAAAGTTAAGTGTTGTTTTACTCCTACGGAATTGGAAGGAAGGAAGGAGGGTAGGGGCAGGGGAGGAAGAGAAGAGGAGGAGTGGGGGAGGGGGAAAGGAAGGAAGGGAGGCAGGAGAAGGAAGGAAGGAAGGAAGGAAGGAAGGAAGGAAGGAGAGAAAGAAAGAAAGGGAAGAAGGAAGGAAGGAAAGAAAGAAAGAGAAAGAAGGAAGGAAAGAAAGAAAGAAAGAGCAAGGGAGGGAGGGAGGGAGGAAGGAAGGAGGAAGAAAGAAAGGAAGAAAGAGAGAGAGAAAGAAAAAAAGAGAGAGAGGGAGGGAGGAAGGAAGGAAGGGAAATAAAGAAAGGAAAAAAAATTTAGTGCAATTGTGTGAAACAAGAACACTCAAGTGGATAGCATTTTACATTGACAATTACACTGGAAAACAGGACAGTGTGCATTAAGAGCAACACAAATAAATACACCTTTTAACCCAGTAATTCCACTCAAGGGATTTGTTATAAAAAAATAATTTGAAAGAAACAAAAAGCTACGTGCAGTAAAATCAAGATCTCAGAATTATGTCCAGTACTGAGAAACTGCAAAGAATCTACCTAGTAATGTGGGAATAGCTAAGTAAGGGATGAGAAATTAGCTTCATGGTATATTATTGTGAAATAAAATTCATATTCTTTGGCAAGATAAGAAAAATTTAAACATAAAAAACTTTCTCTGCCCTTTGGCCTTCTCTTTCCCCTCTACTGTGCATTGTGTATCTGCATTACATGTCGACCAAACCTCCCCATCAACAGAATACACCTGCTCAGCCATAAAGAGCAACGTTCTCCTAACATCAACAAGACAACTCCTTAAAATATAACATTCCTTCTTGATCTTGTAAGGGGTCACAATGACACACCACTTCGTATACCATTTAATGTACAGCCCTCTGTCTCAAAAAACTGATATAACTGTGCTTTGACTTCTAACGGGCAGAACAGTTCTCAGAGCTTTCTGAGATGCCGTTCTCAGGTTATAATCCTCAGTTTGGCTTGAATAAAATTTTCCATTTCTTTCTTAGATTGACCGATTAATTTTTCATTGACATTGTATAGCCATAAAAATAAGTATGAAAAACATGTCACATTACAGAAATTTTCTAGAAAAACATTAGTTAAGACATGAAGAATTTACACTTATGTGTATACTCCAATTATAAGTATATAAGATATGTGCATAGAGACTAATTGGAACAGAATTTAAATTAAAACTAAAAATTGTTGCCATCATAGTAAGTGTAGTAGAACTATCAGTGACTTTTTTCCTTCTTAAAATATTTTGTTTAGATCAGCCATGATGGTGGAGTCAAAAGACCCTGAGCTCACCTCCTCTCGCAAGTCCACCAAAATCACAACCATCTGCAGAACAGCCGTCAATGAAAAAGACCAGAACCGGCCAGAAAAGATCTTCAACAACTAGAGACATAAACAAGGAACCACAATCACTGCCATTGCACAGAAAAAAGAAAAAAGAATGAAAATAAACTAGGACAGTTTTAGAGACCTCTGGGACAATACCAAGCACACTAATATTTGCATTATAGGGGTCCCAGAAGGAGAAGAGAGAGAGAAAGGGGCTGAGAGAAAGGGGCTGAGGAAGACATAATAGCTGAAAGCTTCCCTAACCTGGGGAAGGAAACAGTCACCAAGTCCAGAAAGTACAGAGAATTCCATACAGGATTAACTCAAAGAAGACACATAACAAGACACATTGTAATGAAAATGACAAAAATTAAAGATAGAGAATATTAAAAGTAGCAAAGGAAAAGCAACAAATAACATACAAGGGAATCTTGTCTGCATTACTGACTTCTATACCCCCAACACCCAGGACTGAACCTGACACATACTAAATGTAACAGTTATCTATTGCTGTGTAACAAACTACCTCAAAGCCAAGTGGCATAAAATAATAAGAAACATGAATTATCTCACACAGTTGCCCTGTGGCAGGAATTTGGGAGCAGCTCCACTGAGTGGTTCTGGTTTATGGTCCTCTCATGAGACTGCAGCCAAGATGTAAGCCTACAGTTATCTGAAGGTTTGACTGCAGACTTCCCAAATGGCTCACTTTCATGGCTGATCCAAGAGAGAGTAAGGCAGAGGCCACAATGTCTTTTATGACACTGGAAGTCACACATGTTATTTCTACAATATCCTCTTGGTTACACAGGTCAGTCCTATTCACTGTGGGAGAGGATGACCTGCTGGTGAATACTAGGAGACAGGGGTCACTGGGGGCCATCTCAGAGGCTGACTCCTACACTAAGTGTTCAATTAATATATTGATGAATAAACTCATGATTAAATAGTAAAAAGAAGTCTGACTGCTTGGATTCACATTCTGGCTCTGAAACTTGCTGGATGCATGGTTTTAGTAAGCTATCTAACTTCTGTAAGCCTCAGTTTCCACATCTATAAAATAAAACTGCTGTAAGCATTAAATTATATGTGAAGTGTAAAGGCACTTAACATGATGTGGTGGTGTTTTTTGAGCAACGTAAGTGCTCAAAAAAGGTCTATTTTTTATTACGGTTACTATTAATTCTCGACCATAAGTCTCCTCATTAATATTCCTTTGTAAGGGTTTATTCTTCAAGGAGACAGAAACTCACTTGTCTAGAAAAATTGTTTGAATCACTTTACTTGTGCAAAAACATCCAAAACATTTTCAAGATTGCCCCGGAAGCAAGACAATTGGCAACAGAAGATTTTAAGATTTATTGAAAGAAGACTATCAAGGCCACTGGAGAAAGCTGGTATTTGGGAAAATTGGATCAAGATGGCAGCTGAGCATAGGTTTTGGTCACTCCCCCTCCCCAGGAAGAAACAGAAAATCAATACTACCAATGGAATATAGAAAAGTGTGCCAACAGCAGACCAGAAACTTTTAGGAATTCATAAAAGAGAGGAAGCAGATGGGCCCTGTGAGATAATAGAATATATATATATATATATATATATTGGTCTCTGCCCTCAGTTCCTGGCACAGAGTCCCTAAAACCCTTGTAAATTCCTAAGTGATAAAACACTAGGAGGATCTTTTATTTTAATGAGTGACCTTGGGTGGGCTTCTGGGTGGCTCTTGGATGGGGGCTGGTCACCAGAAAGACCAAACCACAATGAGAAGCTTGGAGTTTCCAGCCCCACCCCACCCCCATTCTCCAGAGAGGAGAGAGGGGCTGGAATGGAGTTAACAATTTATCATGCCTACAAGATCAATCCTGGTTAAAATCCCAATAGTTTGGGGTTCGGAAAGCATCAAAGTTGGCAAACACATCCACACCGGGAGGGTGATGCATCCCAAGTCCACGGGGACAGAAGCTCCTGTACTCAGGACCCTCCCAGACCACACCTTATGTGTCTCTCCATCTGGCTGTTCATCTGTATCCTTTATCATACTCTTTAATAAAATGCTAAATATAAGTAAGTGTTTTCCTGAGTTCTGTGAACTGCTCAAGCAAATTAATTGAGAACAAGGAGGGGGTCGTTGGAACCTCTGATCTATAGCAGGCTGGTGCAAAGATCAGGTGATAACCTGGCCTTGCATCCAGTGTCTGAAGTGAGTGTCGGGGGCTCTGGTGGAACTGAGCCCTTAACCTATAGGATCTAATGCTATCTCCAAGTAGACAGTGTCAGAATTGAATTAAATTGTAGGACACCCAGTAGTTGGTGTCACAGAGAACTGCTTGGTATAAGGAAAAACCTCCACATATTTGATGACCAGAAGTGTCAGAAGTGAAGTGTCCTGTGTAAGTAGTAAAAGAAACACACAGGAGATGGACTGAACTGAGAGTTTTCCTTACACCAAAGGGAAAGACTGGGTTTTTCATTTTAGGTACAATCATACCTTGTTGGCAGTAATGATAAAGCTTTTTTTGAGGGTATTGGATGCATGTATCTTAAAAAAAAAAAAGTTAATGTGCATGTTATTTAAACTATTCTAATAGTAAGAACCTGTCTTAAAGATATATACTAAAACATGCACCTAAAAAATTACCTGTGTGTGTTTGTGTATAAGTATATTCACCAAAACATTTTTCTGTAACTGCAAAAAAATTAGAAACAACCAAAAGGTCCATAAATGGTCATCATTAAATAGATTATGAAACGCTATGCAGACTTGAAAAATTATAGGGAAACCCCATATGTACTGACTTGGAAAGTTCTTCAGAATATATTATTTATTTCTTATTATTATATCTTATTTCTTCATATTTAAAATTAGCTGGAAAATGCAAGTTGCTGAACAGTAGGCAAAGACTATTGTGCCATTTTTGTAAAAATAAAGTCTTGTACTTACAATTAAACATATAATACCTGTGTGTATGCATGTGCGTGCATAAATTCCTAGGAAAAAAATCAGAAACTTAAAAATGAATCTTTTAATAGTGCTGTATCAGTCAGAGTCCACTCAGGAATCAGAAATCACAAAAATTATTTCAACACAGAATTTCATAAAAATAAATTACCATCTAGGTATAGAGTTGTTAACTAGGTAACTGGAAGTTCCCACAGAGGGAGCAGCGACCATCTCTAGGACTGGAGGAACAAAGGAAAAGGCTGGAATTATTTAAACTTAGAGAACTTAGAGGAGAGGTTATGGAGCCCCAAACCTCTGAGGAGGCGAGAATGGACGCCTGATGCTGGTGGCTCTGAGGGGGCATGATGGAGCTTGTCTGCAAGAGCTGGAGAAACTGCAAAGGGGTGCAGCTACTACTATAGGAAGAAACCACCACTGCTGGGGCGGCACTAACAAGAACAGGAAGTCCACCGGAAGCAGACAGACAGGAAGGAGCAATTCTCGACTTCCTCCTCCCCTCGGCAGTCTCCCTCTAGCCTCACTTTGGCAAAGCCTAACGAAGCCCAATGTGATTTTCAGAGTTGCTGCTCCAAGATCAAAAAGCAGCCTACAGGAGCCAAGGACTCCATGCAAAGAGTCAGAATTCCAGTGGAGAAGGGTCTTCCTGAGGTCATGTTGACAAGGCTTTGAGACCCCGGGCAGATACTTTTGCAAACTCTCTCTGAGATGTAATGAGCAATTACCAATGATGAGCAAATGCCTCTGAATCCATGGACCATCATTCAGAAGGAAGGTGGGGCTGGAAGCTAATGATTCATTTACTAGAGGTAGCACTTCTCAACTCAAAACAGCACATATTTCCATTTCTATGGAGCAGAAAGAGTCTTTTATGTTTAATTTTTATCAAGCTGTGAAATGAGGTTTGAGCTGCTGTGGGTGTCTCATTGATGCTAGGTGTGCTCAGGAGGCTCTGTCTCTCCAGTGTCTTTAAGATCCTGCCCCTGCAGTGTCCCCCACAGGCAAGAACACACAGCCCAGATGAGATGGTAACTTTTTCCTTAAAAGCTTCCTGAGAAGTTTTTCATCCCTCATGATTTTTTTTTCAATTTCATTCATCCTATTATCTCAGAAAGCCCCATTCAGTATCAGTATCAGTATCAGTCACTCACCAAAAGCATCTCTAAAACAATAAAAGCTTCAAGGCAGCCAAACTGCCTTTTTGATACTAAGGGCTGATGGGCTTATTGTGTGTGTGTGTGTGCGTGTGTGTGTGTGTGTGTGTGTGTGAGAGAGAGAGAGAGAGAGAGAGGGAGGGAGGGAGAATAAAGACAAGGTTTAGAGTTTTACTTTTCCAAGACACCTGGAAAAGCCAACTGGGAATAGAATAGAATAGAATAGAATAGGAATTTCCCTTAAAACAAAGAAGCTGATATGCATCAAAATAATATCATTCCATGAGTCAGCACCTTGAGTTTCAGTCCAGTTATGTCATTTGCTTTTCTGGAAAGCAGGATAACAGAAAAATCTAGTCTCATCCACACCACCAAACATAGAACCAATGAAGAACTAGAATGGCAGGAATGGAAACAGTTCTGTTGGTTCTTCCAGAGACACCCTCTTGGTCTAAGCTTTGTAAACTGACATCCAGAGAAGTGAAATAATCTACCCAGAGTCATACAGCTGCTAGCAGGCTAAGACAGGACTAGAACCCAGGTCTCCTAGTCCCCTGGTCAGTGCTGTGTCCATCACCCCAAATGCATATGTAAAACATGGAGAACATGAAATGTTCACCAGGAATCCCCTTGGGATCAGCAGACCATGTTAGGAATAAATAGTTGATGATCAATTTAGAATAGAGTTTAAAACACAAAAGGTAGGTTCAAAGAATTAGAGATAGCTTCTCAACTATCTTTGCAGAATGGCTCCTGTCAAATGGAGATATTCTGACTTCCTTCTTGAGGATGTGAATGCATTTCAGGATCAGGGACTGTGATAGACTAGCTCTGCCTAACAGAATGGCCAGAAAAGTAAGATTCAGATTAGAGAGTCATAATCCTAGGAAGAGGGAGCAAAACTAGTAAAATTATGCATTATGTGGGAAAGAATGGGGGTGAGGACATTAGCAGCTCTGCCAGAGGTAGACTTTGGGGGAAAAAAAAAAAATCTAAGCAGAATTCTTAGATTATTAGCTGAGTTGCATGTGCTATAAACTCCTATGTTAGTCAGGGCAATGTTAGCTGGTGAAACAAACAAACCTCAAAGATTGTTGTTTAACCTGTTCCTTGATCCCAAAGGATGTGATTTTCTTTCTATTCTGCTAGGTATGGTGGACCCTGCTTCTGTTTTTCTGCTGCTGTAGAGTTGGTGCTGTTGCTGTGCTCTGATGTGAAAGTGATAGAATGCTCACTCATCTACTCTGTGTTGTACTTCGCCTCCTTCTGTGAAAACAGCACATTTTTATGCTACAGTCTCACAAGGATCTTTGTATCAGTCAAGTTAGGTTAGTTTATGCTAAAATAACGAACAACCCCCAAATCCCAGAGGCCCAAAATCAAAGCTTAATTGCTCCCTTCCTAGACATCCATTGCAGATGGTGCTCTGTTCATTATAACCAGGCAAGAGCCCAGGCAGATGGAAGAGCTAACATCTGACTATTTGCAGGTTACTGTGGCAGAAGGAAAGAGGGCCTGGGTGAGACTTCACCAGGAATCAAATGTTCAGCCTGAAACTGACACACATGGCTTCTACTCCCAGTTCGCTGGCCAAAACTAGTCACGTGGCTGCACTCAAATAAAACGGATCCAGGAAGTACAACCCTACCATGTATTTGTGAAACGTAACTTTTATGGGAACGTCTTCAGCTTCTGGTCCCATGTCCTCCCTTTCTAAGGGTTAAAAATTTGTCCACATAGCTGGTAAGGCCAGTTCTCATATCATCTTCATCATTATTCTCCTTCGCACTCATTTCTCCACAGGAGAAATGCACAGTTTCTCCCTCCTTCTTTTGTCAAAATTACAACCCAAATCCCCTGCACAACCATGTGGCAACTCATATATATGGAAACCTGGAGGGGCGGTCCAGTGAACCACTTTCAGAAATCGCCGGACTCTGAAGCCCAGTTTGGGTTCATTTGGAAGAGCTGCTATAAACATGTTAAACATGTACACACAAATGAGCCTGAGGGCTGTGCTCTGAACGTACATGTAAGCCAGATGGCAGCTGTCGCCTTGTTCCTTGGACCCTTGGACAGTCTGATTTTCCCACTGGACTCCAGTCACAGAAGTGCAAGTTCTCTCCAAAGAATCCAACCTCTCAGAGGTTCAAGAAGCAATATAGACTTCAATGAAGATTTTTTAGGAGGCATGGGGGAGGGACTGTTACAGAGATATCTAGCTATACACCAAAATCTGGTCTCCCTTTCACAGTGGGCAGGTCCTACATCAGGACCAGATCTTTACAAACTCTCTTGAATGCAGGGTGTCCCACATGGCTTACTTTTGCCAATGGAATGTGCATGGAAATGTTGTGTATCATTTCTGAGCATGAGTTTTTGAGAATTGTTTGTGTCAACTACCTGACTTGAGTTGGTGTCTGGCTTTGTCACTTTGTGGCCATGTGGCTTATTCATTTCACCATGTCTTCTTGGCCAGCTTACTCCATCTCATTGTTCACTTCATCTATGAAACAGGCTAATTATATCTGCCTCCTTCAATAATTATGGGGATTGAGTGAGATAACCTATACTGGTAGTTTTTAAACATTCTCAGAGGCTGCCATGAGGAACTCAAAGAGAGGGGTTTTCCATGTCCCAGCTCCCACCCTTCTACTCAATCAAGTGACTCCAGTTATATCAGTTTTGCATATTTAATCTTCTCCATACGACTTTGTTTGCAGAGAATGTTCTATAGCAGAAAAACAGTTTGAAACTACTAACCAGAGTAAAAATACCTGATGAAATGGAAAGTGCAAATCTAATGAATTAGGATCCATCCATTTACACATTCATCAATATAGATTGGCCCTGGAGCTGTTCTAAGCACTAAAGATACAACAGTGAACAAAATAATGGGGAGGACAAACAGTAAACATATAGACTAATAAATACATAATGTGTCAAGTACTCCAAAGAATCGCAAAGTGAGGTCAAAGGATTGGGTGATTGAGAGCGTTACTTTAACAGGGTGGTTAGGAAAACTGCTGATAAAGCGAAGTTTGAACAGACCTAAAAGAAGGCGGGACTGATCCATGCAGGTGTCTGGTGGAAAAACAGTAAGGGAGAAGAGATAAAGAGGAGAGGCCATAGGCAAGATCACACAAGGCTTTGCCCACCATGAAAAGCACCATGCATTTCGTTCTGAGTGAGATGGGGAGTTGGGGGGGGGGTGGAGCAGAGGAGGGACATGATCTGATTTGCATTTTAAATGGACCATTCAGGCTGCTCAGAAGAGATTAGACAGCAAGGAGTCTAGAGCAGAAATAAGAAAACCAGTTAGGTGATGGTAGAGACAGAGGAATAAAGGTGAGCAGTGCTCAGACTCAAGATGTATTTTTAAACTAGAGCTGGCAAGATTTGCTTATGGATTGAATATGATGTGAGAAAGAAAAGTCTAGGGTGGCGCTAAAGATTTTAGCTAGATGACTGGTAGAATGGGGTTGCCGAGATGAGAACAAGGGAGATACAATACGGGGGAATTGGGGTGGAAAAGGAGAAGAATCCAGAGTGCTTTGGCGGCTTTAACTGTGAAATGTCTCTTTGACTCAGAAGAGATGTCAGCCAGACAGCTTGATGTGCAAGCCTGGGCTTAGGGGAGAGGCTGGGTTACAGCTCATCATGCATGGATGCTACTGAATATTGGGAGACTGGAGAAATCTCTAGCGATTAAGGACAAATGGAGAAGAGGTTCAAGGCCAGTTACCATCACTTATCAAAAACTACATTAGAAGTATAATCTTTAACCTATCATACCTGATCACACATTAAAAGCATGAAAGTTACTAAAATAAGTAATTTGAATATTGTACTGTCATTTTACCATGAGAACTTGAAGAGATAAGAAGGAAAGAAGAAAAAAAATTAAGGTGCAGTTTCCAAGATACAAAAGCATAACAAAACTTAGGGATTAGGGAGAGGGGAGTGAATCCAATAGTGCATCTCCCATCCACTCTAAAATTAAAGTTCAAAAGGGAGCTGTAGGTTCACATATATCAAGAACAGAAAAAAACCCACAATTTATTTAGTTAAATAGGTTTAATTGTGAAACAGTATTAGACTAGTAGAAAAAAAGTTTCCTTCCAGGGCTTCCCTGGTGGCGCAGTGGTTGAGAGTCCGCCTGCCGATGCAGGGGACACGGGTTCGTGCCCCGGTCCGGGAGGATCCCACGTGCCGCGGAGCGGCTGGACCCGTGAGCCATGGCCGCTGAGCCTGCACGTCCGGAGCCTGTGCTCCGCAACGGGAGAGGCCACAACAGTGAGAGGCCCGCGTACCGCAAAAACAGTTTCCTTCCAATTGTATTTAAGTAGAAATAGAAAAGCTCAAATTATTTAACAGAAATAATATTTGTGATGAGAGAAAACAAAGAACTTCATTAAGTAGAAAAGAAGACAGGTTGGGGAGAAAAGGATAAGTACGATTATAACATTAAGCAGCAGTCGGCTGTATTCAGCTTCTAGTTTTAAATACCATCTACTTAGCAGCGCTGAAACAGCCTTTCCCAACTTTTAATTAAAATTCCTTTAAAAAGACAGAAAAAATTAAAATTCACAACTCCCTAAGAAAACAGGACCAATGATCAACCTACTTCCGGATAGAATTGGGGAGACTGTCCTTTATGAAGCAATGAAACTGCAAGGAAATACACAATTGATGGCTCACTCGGGCTGAAAGCAGATACATAGCATTCCTTCCTTCACCCATATTTGCTCTCTGGTTCAAAGTACGTATCAGCGGAAACCTGAGAAATATCCCCTCTCCTGCAAGAATGCTGATTTTTGAGGCCATCCAAGTGCAATTCCTCTTCCCCCAAGCTCTACCTCTCCCCGCCCAAATCAGGGGCTTTACAATATTCAGTCAGAACCTGTCACTCCCAGAAAACACCTGGTCCCAGGAAATGGGCTAGGCTGGTGGGAGAACAGGAGTCCCATGCACCCTGGAAGGTAAATTCCCGGGGAGGGAGGCACACAGGAAGAGCTATTGGTGCAGTGCATTCTGGGAGCTGTAGGTAGGGCTTCACTTCCTACACCTGTTAGAACCTTAGGCTGTGGGAGAAAAAGGCCCCATCTCGACTAGCAGAACCTGCTTAGAGTACACCTGCCACACACGGATGACTGGTCTTAAGAGCTTCGTTCACTGAATTTCTGAGAAGCATGTCTGACCCAGTGCCTAAGTGAACCCAGCAGGCAATGCACATACCCAGCCCTTAGTGGGAACCATGACTAAATGCACCTTCCTCTGTCAAGGGTAAGTAAAGAGACATTACCAACACCATCACTAACATACTCTAAATAAGTAAATAATAAATAAAAAAATAACAGAAGACCTGGTGGAACAAAAACACAGAACAGGTAGGAAAGAATGTTACCATCTAGACTAAAAAGAGAAGTAAATCACCAAAATAAAGAAGGAAATTTTAGAAAACTTATTCAAGATAGAACACTTCTGACCTCTATGACCTAGGAATGGAAAGCCAGGAAAAAAAGAAAAAAAAAAAAAGACTGAAAGGAACACACAAAAAAATAAGAAGGAAACTAAATGAGATAAGAAAAAACTTGCAGAGAAATTTGAAATGTCACTGGGCAAAGAGCATGACTGCTTTGTTCACCACTGTATCACCAAGGACTAACACAGCACCTATACACTACCTGTCTACATTCCAAAAGCTGCCAGAAGTCTAACCAAAGTACCAGAGGGCCATTATTTCACATCATAAATATTAGAATATGCTTCCCTTTCATGTAAAAATAGTTCTCTATTAGTAGGTTATATATCTTGATTTTTTCCAATACTCTGATAATGTATTCATAATCTATTGAATTAATAATCAACAGTTCACATTTCTGATAAATCTAATGCAATTGGGGAAATAAGATCATATACACAACAATTAGATCAACACAGGATTGTAAAAAAAGTAATAATAAAAATAATGTCAATGAGATCATATAGAGTGTTGTAGACTGACTGTATCTCCCCAAAATTCGTATGTTAAAACCTAGTCTTAAGCGTGATGGGTTTTGGAGGTGAGGCCTTTGGGAGGTGATTACATCATGAGGGCAAAGGCGCCATAAACGGGATTAATGCCCTCATGAAAGAGACCCCAGAGAGCTCCCACCATGTGAGGTTGTTCTAAGAGGATGACTGTCTAAAACCAGGAAGCAGGCTTTTTCACCAGACACCAAATCTTCCAGTGCATTGATCTTGGACTTCCCAGTCTCCAGAACTATGAAAAGTAAATTTCTGTTGTTTATAAGCCACCAAGTTGATGGTTGTTTTTGTTATTGCAGCCCGAATGTTCTAGGATGTGGATGTCACTACAAGACTCTGGCCCTATTAGGGCTGTGCCCTACAGAGTTAAGTTAACGGCACATCTCCAAATTCAGAGAAACATTTAGGGCCACTTAAAACCATTAGGATCAGTGCCTTTTTTGGTTTGGATATATGTGCACTTGTCTTCCTCTTGTTCAAAATAACTCCCTGTGCTATCAATGTCTCTCCATCACATTGGTTAAGGGATGCAATAATTGTACAGTATTTTATCCTGCTCAATGTGTTTTCACATCCATTATGTCATTAGAGCTTTACAGCAACCCAGAGAGGATGTAGATCAGGTGTCCGCCTGTGTCCACGCCAAAGAGGTAAGTAGCAGGAGGAGAGAGAACACTGTGGCTTCCCAGGACACGGAGGGGAAAGGATGGTAGCTTCATATCTCCCATCACAACCCTTGGCTCCCCGTCCTGCCTCCACTTCTGCTCTCCGTCCAGCCTCTAGTAAACTTTGGGACGTTGTGCTCAACTCTAGCACCTGACTCCTGGAAACTGTAATCGACAAGCAGACCAAGGATCTCCTCAAAAGAGCCTGGCTAAGAAACTTCTAGGATGACAGTGGCCAAGATCCTTAAAAACAAATCAAAACATAAGAGATATTGGTTACTTTGGGGGAGGAAGGCATACAAAGTGTATGAATGAGACTGTGGTTCTGAGTTGCTGTATGTTCTAGTTCTTGGATATATTCAAATTGTGATAGTTCATTGTACCGTATGTACCCTTAAGATTTGTGCACTTTTCTGTATCAAGGTTATGGGTTCAATGAAAGTGGGAATTTTTAAAAGGCACAAATACCTTTCTAATTCCATGCTTGCCTTTTCTTCTCTTTGTGTCTCTCGGTGTTTAACATTCTTTTTCTCTTCTCTTCTAGGGTGAATCACCCTACTTGTTAAAATTGTACTACAGCACATGTTGGTAAATGATGTGCCTTGTGGTGGTGATTAAGTCAAATCAAACACATTTGTCACTGAAGAGATGGCCTCCAGCTGTTTATGTGGGAAATATAATTGAATACTAATGGGATAAACACTGTAAGTTGCCGGTTTTATTTTCTCTAAGGTGTAGGCTAAAGTATGAGAGGGTGAATTTCCCTAAGTTTAAAATACAAACAGAATTTTTAAAATACAACCTAAGTCTTCCAAAGAATTTAGCTCCGGTGATTTCATCCTCACTCCCACCAAAGAAGAATAAACACAGATACTCTTATTTACATGGTACAATTGGTACTTTAACTTCAAAGCTACTATGCTTGCTACTTGCATGAGAACTTATCAAGGCATTTCACATTGAACTTGGCTCAATTTTCACTTCCCAGAAAAACCTGTTACATCTCTGCCCTCAAGCCACACTCACTATCCAATAGCAGTTATCAAGATTTGGACAGAAGTGATAAAAGCCTCTGAACATTTTTGTTACATGACTCAAAAAGTAGATGTGTGATGTAAAAGATGATGATATTGCAAATGGAAGAGATGAGTTGGAATAAAATTGTTTCAAAGAAAAAAACATGTTTGATGACTTTCTATAACACTTCTGAAATATTCTAAGCGCTCTCTGAACTGAACAAACTCGAGTCCCACACTGAGGAAGCCCGTGTCTCCGAGAGCTGAGATACACTCTGACAAAAACAGCAAACACAGACCCAATAAAGACAGCAAGACATCAGTGCAGGTCTTTTTAAACAAGCGCCTTTTGATAACGTGGTCTACCAAGCTGTAACCTTGTAAGGGTCTGCTGTCCCTTTTGAGGGAAGAAATCACTCACACAGAGAGCAACTAAGCAACATGCCCAAGATTTCAAAACTGGAACCCAGGTTCCCAGGACTGTTTTGTGACGGTCCATGAAGATAGCTAGAAATAATACAGGTCAAGCATTAATAAATTACTCGGAAAGTGTAATAGGAAACAAAAGAAGCTTGTATTTGGGATGCTGACATAGACTTGGACTGTCTGTTGGGAGTGGACCTGACCAAGATCCAGGGGCCAAACAGACCGAAAATGGGGCAGGGGCAGTTGGAGGGGTAGGTAAGAGGCAGGCCATGCAGGTGGCAATCAGCGTCTTGGATGTCTGGCAATGGCTATCATCAGAGGCCATGTAGAAAGGCAGAGCCCAGGATAAGAGTCCATCAGCAGGCAATGGGGACCAACTTCCAAAAGGGCTACAGGTGCTGTGGGCACAAGAGACCTTGTAGGATTCCAGGACTGTCCATGGTCAGAGATCAGATAAATCCTATTACACACCTGCCTTCAGATGCTCACTTTTCTACTCTCTCTCATAAATCTTTGCATGTGGCCCAAGGCCTCCCACTGTTGAGAAAGATTCCACCAAACAAGCTGACACCACACAGGGAGAGAGAGAAGACAATGGATCCTTGAGTTCATTTCCTTGACCACCCCTCCTGGGAGACAGCTCACCTCTGTCTCTCAGGTCAACATGACTCTAGTCACTGCTCAACATTTTCAGAAAATCTCCTTGAATTAGAACCAGGGAAATATACTGTTAATAGATTTTTTTTGCTCCATCAAATCATTTTTCCCTTCTCCCCTCAACTATCTTTCCATTCAAAATTCTTTAAAATTACACACAAAGGGGGAAAAAAATGTAGGTCGGCACGCGTGCTAATGACATTGTGTTCATTTCTCCTCTAGTGCAGCACGCCAGCAGAACCTTGTCACACTTTTGTTTTACTCTCCGTTCTATGCTGTAGCACACAGTTGTTCTGCTCTTGCCTGGCAGGTACAGCAGAATCAAGGGGATTATATACACTTAGCATCTGGAAATATTCCACCAGCATCATAGACCAAAATCTATACTCATCCCTCCTGTGCCAAGTTAGGTAAAATAAGAAAAAGAGAAGGCTAGGTTTGCACACCCAGAGCAGCCCCATCAGAGGAAGTCAGCAGGCTAATGCAAATCTTGTATTCTAAGAGCCGGTGACTTGTTCTGGAAGTGAAACGTGCATGGGGCTTTTAAGCAAGGAGAAGACGTGGAAAGACTTAGGTGATAGGCTTTTAACACTGCCAGGAGTAACATTAAAATGCTCAAATTCATGCATACTGCGCTCTCATAATATTTCTCCAGAAAATGGAGCCTAACTCCAGACTTTTCATGAAGCAGGCAAACAGAGACTAACAGAGCGCCGTTCGAACTCTGGGAAGTCAATTAGGCTCACTCATATCTGCTCCCACCACAGGTCCACACCGCATAGGTTTCCGATTCCTGCCCCCGCACAGATTTCGGGGAGTCACGGAGCTATGGGGCCACTTGAGGATAATCAAACCCCCCAAAGTGAAATTGTCACAGGAGAGATATTACTTTCATGGTTCTCAATCTTTGATGTGCATCAGAACCGCTTTTGGATGCCTGGACCCCACTGCAAACCTAACCCAATCAAAACCTCCGAGGATGGGACCCAGGCAGGCCTAACCGTTAATAGCACATAAATGACTTGGCTGTGCTCCCCTCAACCCCCCACCCACCCTGGCCCCACCTATCCCTGCTCAGAACCACGGCTCCTCAGCAAATATTGGTTTGCACGTTCATTTATTTTTAATCTCACTCTGCCATCTGTGACAATGAGTGGTTTCTTCTTTGGAGAGATATTCAGAAGAAATATTCCATGGGAGGACATCTAATTGTAAAATAAAAGGGAGAGAAAATACAAGGGTCTTATCTCCACACAGAATCCATTAGCTCTCTTACCAGACCCTTCCCACATCAGTTGACTCATCGCCAACACAGAAAAGGCTTTACCGGGGCTTTCCTGGTGGCACAGTGGCTGAGAATCCGCCTGCCACTGCAGGGGACATGGGTTTAAGCCCTGGTCCGGGAAAATCCCACATGCCATGGAGCAACTAAGCCCGTGTGCCACAACTACTGAGCCTGCGCTCTAGATCCTGCGAGCCACAACTACTGAAGCCCGTGCGCCTAGAGCCCATGCTCCATAACAAGAGAAGCCACCGCAATGAGAAGCCCGCGCACCGCAAGAAGAGTAGCCCCCGCTGGCCGCAACTAGAGAAAGCCCGCGCGCAGCAATGAAGACCCAATGCAGCCAAAATAAATAAATACATTTATTTAACAAAAAAAGAAAAGGCTCTACCAAACCTAGTGTCGGGGTCTCAGGTGTTCAAATAAATAGAATGTTCCCTACAAAAGGGGAACCAAGATTGCAGGATCCTTGTGAAATATGCACAGGTGGGTCCAGGCCAAACGCAAATCATGCTCGGGCCCTGTTTGCAGAGCTGGCCGTGCAGGGAAAAGAGCCCCAGACAGGGAGTTCACAGACCTCAGCCTCTTCTGCCTCTGCCACTTAACAGCTTAGTAGGACTCTGGGCAAGTCACCTCCTCCCGGAGCCTCAGCATCTTCACCATTTCCAAAATAGGGCTGTAACAAAAGGAGCTGGCGTTCCCTTACGTGAACATCCACACACTCACCTTCCCTCATCCCAGCCTTCACCTTCGAATCTGCTCCAACCTCAGCCCAGAGGTCTCAACCAAGGGTATCGGAAGAACTCATGGGTGAGGCAGAACTTTCCTCCTGGTTACTGTTTACCCCAGTCTCTTGGCCTCATTTCTACCTCTCTGACATGACCTGCCCAGCCCCCATCTCTGCCACAGTCACAGAACTGAACTGGAGCAAGAAGGAGAACCAGGCCAGCACCCTGACATCCAGCGTTGATTCCCATGTCCTGGGCTCCTCTGCTGTCCTTCTCTGGAGCCTATTCTGAAACCTAGACTAGAACCTGTTTCACCCATATCAGTATCTATCGGGAATCTCACCTCTTCATTTGTCTTCTGCTTTAGTCCAGCTCCTGGACACCTATTTCATATTCCAGATCCCGTCTTGGACTGAAGCCTTAAACTTGAACCCCAGCCTAGTCAGTGACTTGGCCTGCTTCCTACTGAGAGGCATTCCCGATACCAATAGTCTACAGGACTGTCCAACTAGGTGTGCCCCCCCCACTTCGTGGGAACCCCCCCCATTACTGCTCACTGCCCAACCGCCAGTGCTGCCTGAGCAGCAACCAGAGCTTGCCCCACCCTTTTTCCAACTGTCCCTACAGTCCCTGCAGCTGGGATGACTGCGCCAGAGCCTGGCTTACCCCAGGAGGTAGGCTTGGTGCCATGTTCCCCCCACTTCTGGCCTGGCTCATCATTCATATCCCTGGTAAATGAAGCCCCACCCCTCATCCTGAGCCTGGCCCTCCAACCTGCAACTCCATCCCCTTTGGAAAATGTATGCACTACCCTGACTTAGTGGGATACCCTTTCTACTACCAACCGTTCAACCAGTTCAGACAGTGGACCACTCCCTCCAACACCGACCACTTTATTCCCTTAGAGACTGTATTCATTTCCTTTTGATGCTATAACAAATTACCACAAACTGAGTGGTTTGAATGATCCAAATTTATTATCTTTATTAATAAATATTTATGATCTTGAGGTCAGAGTCTCACGGGGCTAAAATAAAGGTGTCAGCCAGTTCCCTCTGGAAGTTCTAGGGAGAATCCTTCCCTTGCCTGCTCCAGCTTCTAGAAGCAGGCCACATTCCTCGGTCTGTGGCCATCTTCCAGCTCAAAGCCAGCAACCACATCACTCTGACCTCTGCTTCCATCGTCACCTCTCTCACTCTCCCGCCTCACTCTTTCCTTATAAGGACCCCTGTGACTACACTGGGCCACCCAGAATAATCTCCCCATCTCCAAATCTTTAACTTAATCACATCTACAAAATCCCTTTTGCCACATAAGGAAACAAATACACAAGTTATGAGATTAGGATGTGGACATCAGGGGCCATTATTCTGCCAAGCTCAGAGACCAGGACATTTCTCTCTCCAGTTCTTTTTCTCTCTCTGACCACTCTGCCTCATTTTCCATCACTGGATCTTTAATCCCCAGTGACCTCTTAAATGTTAGTGCCCCCTCGATTTCGCTACGGTCCTGCTTCCACTACACACACTCCTGTGTACTCTCACCCACAGTCATGATTCAGGTCACACACCAATGAATTCCTAAATAGAGGTCTACAACCTCCTTTCTCCTGAGGTTCAGACCTCTACATCCAGCTGTCAGATGCTGGTACTCTGCCTGGGTACACCAGTGTTCCCAATGGGCAGTGGGCTCCAGAACAAAGTCAAGAAGTAACCAATGTCAAAGCCCCAGCAGGGGGACCTCTGGAGGTTGTATTATCCTCTTTGGTGCAATGATTGAAGAGACCAGCTTATTCTTGCAGAAGAAATAAACATGGGCAGGCAGAAGGAATAAACACAAACATCTTCAACTTATTCATCTTACATTCTTGATATGTAAAAAGTCCCACTTTCCACATTCTTGCTCTCCTAGAACCTTACCCATAAGAGGGGGAAAAAAATAACTTAAAAATAATACAAGGAAGAAAGTTACACGGGATAACAATGCCAATGACACTCATTTATAGAGAACCTATCAGGCATTGTATTAAGCAAAGTACGTGAAATATTTCATCTCCTTTAATCCCCACGACAAGCCAGTGAGGTATTTTTAATACCGAAAGAAGAAAGTGTGTCTTGGGAGGTTGAGTAACTTGCCAAATTCACACAGTTAATAAGAGACAGAGCCTGGACTTGAACCAAGGTCTGCCTGACACCAGTATCCAGGTTATCCACACTTCTCTCTTACCTCCAACACACACTGTGTGGAGGTAAGAGAGAAGGCAGACGCCCACAGATAAAGATGAGCACATGAAAGCAAAGAAGAAATGGCTTCTCTTCTGCCATAAGGCAACGTGCATCCTTTCTGGTGTGATTTTTCTTCCCATGGTCATTCCAGAATTCTGCAGGCCTGGAGAGACAAATCTCAGTCTCCCTGCTAACACTAGCACACATGCCACCATTTCCCAGGCTCTGGGGTCAGATTATCCAGCCTGGCGGCCCCGAGAGGCTTGGAGTGATGAACATGCCTCAGGGACAGACAGCCTGGGAACTGCCCGCCCAGTCGCCACAGGCCCCCATCACGCCTGTGTGTAATTTACACTGGTCAGAGGAAATCATTGCTGGGTATTGATTCTGGATGAAGACGAAGCAAAGGGAACAAATACAGCCCAGTAATAACCCAGTGAGGGGGAAAGCCAAGAGGAGAGACCGCAGGTTCACTTAACTCCTCTGTGGTCGATAGGCTGTTTATTGAGACGCATTACTCTTCCGCTCCCAGATCCTAAGAGCTCGGGCATCGCCTGGGAGCCTGTGGCTCTCGGGCTCCACACCCCCGCCACTTCTGTGCTTATCCTAATGGATGCAGACTGAGCTTTGTGCGCTGTTGGGATCCCCAAAAAACACAACGAAGGGAAGTAGTTCCATCCGATAATCCTCCAATGGGAGCAGATGTGCACTTTCTAACCTCCTGTCCTACCCACCTTCCTCCTCCTCTCCATACCCCTATTTATGACTTTCTTTTCACAAGTGTTAAATTAGATGATTCATTCTGCTACAAAAATGTTAAGAATGAGAGAGAGACAGACATTGGGAAGGAAGAAGGGAGGGAAGGAGGGACAGCATCACCTTCCTCTTTTTGGGGACAATATTTTTTCATTATCCCACCACCCACTGAAGTCTCTGAGTACCTTGTTACTGACAATAAGTAATCAGAATAAAGGACAAAAAATAGAAAATTGCTGAATTTGAAGCTATGTCTGCCACTCACGGAGAAGCTTTGGTTGTGAAGAAGCGACGATTCAGATTTTAAGATAGGAGTGTAGCTGTGAGGCTCAAGAAGTTCTTCTGTCTGAAAAGGAAAGATGTGGAGGTGAACAAGGTCAGAAGTGTCGACAGGAAGAGGCTGAGGTATCCCAATGGTCAACTGCCAGATTTCAGTGCAAATTTGACCTCATCCATTGTAAGCACTGAGCAATTCCTCCCCACAGGCCATACTCTGATGCATTTCTTGATAGCTGTCTAGCAGCTCTTTAAATATGGGGTTCCAGAAAGATGCATGGCAAAAGGAAAATGCATGATTTCTTTCTTTTTCTCCATCTCTTTCTTTCCTTAGGTGAGGCAACACTTCTGTGGTTCTCATGCATGTTTTTTTTTTTACATTCAGTACAAATAATTGCTATTCCTGGCTGCTTATTCCAAAGGGATTCTTCCAGAAATACCTTGAAAAAAGCAAGGGCTAAGCTCACTACACATTCATTCATGAATACAAGAATTGGCTGAGTGCCCACTGTATGCCAGGCAAGTAAGACTGGAGACCAGTTCTCTAGATAAGAACAAATGGCATATTGTTGACCTTTTAATGACCTTCATGAGTGATATCAAGAATGACCAAGTATTTCCAACCCATTCCCTGATGGTCCAGTGGTTAAGACTCAGCGCTCCCAATTCAGGGGGCCCGGGTTCGATTCCTGGTCAGGGAACTAGATCCTGCATGCCGCATCTAAGACCCAGCAAAGCCAAATAAATAAATAAATATTTTTTTTAAAAAAAAGAACTTCCACCCCATATCAGACCACTTGTCCTTTCAGGCCCACGCTCTGGAAGTGGCATCAAGGAACACTTGAAGAAGAACAGGGTAATTACAAACTCTACCTTCAACATTCTAGGTTCTCTCTAATAATGGGGTGACACCAGGCTGTTGCACACAGCACGATGCCTGGCACACAAGAAGTCTCACTAGAAGAGACCAAGCATGGAAGACCGTGGAGGTAAATCATGGAAGACTACTGCGTGGGTTTAAAGGCAGTCATGTGCTCATACTCGATTACTTCCAAACCACTTGGAAAACAAAAACTAACATTGAGTGAACATGATTCTATGTGAGGCACTGTGAGATATACTTTACAGACATTATCTCCTTATAGCTCCCAATGGGCCCTGGAGGTAGGTCATTCTACCCATGAGCAAATGGGCACAGGAGGTGAAGGGACTCATCACAATCTCTGCTGCTCTCCTGCTCCCCTTGGAAGTAGCACTGATGCTCCACCCACCTTTGGGGAGAGCTGGGTGCACTGGAGAACGGTGGAGCCAAATCCTGAGAGAGAGAAGCACCAAGGTGGTACCTAACTCTGCTCTTAGGAAACCCCTGAGTGCACATCCTGAAGAGGATTCAGGGGTGACTTCTCATCCACACTAATGACACAGTAAGGCCTACTTTGCCCCAACACTCCACCCAGCAGGGGCCCAAAGGATTCCTATAGTTCCCTCACCAGCCAACTGTAGTCAGTTAATTTTCATCATAAATGACCCAGACTCCTTGGTATATATAAAGAACCTACTTCCTACCATAGAGGACATAGTACTTGAGACAGTGTTACAGCCTCAAAGGCTCTTCAGTTTTTTTTAGTTCAGTTATTTTTTAATTTTATTAAGAGACTACCATGACCAGGGCACTGCCAGGTACTAGAGAAGCAATGGTGGACACAACACACACGTGCTCTCCACCCTGGCAGTTTACAATCCAGCAGTCACTCCCTTTCAACAGAGACACTGCCAACCCAGAAAGTGTCCAGGAAGAAGGCAGGTGGGAATAAGGTCAAGAAATCATGTGACAGGACTTCACAAAACAAAAAAAACCCAAAAAACCCTGGTGGCGCAGTGGTTAAGAATCTGCCTGCCAATGCAGGGGACACGGGTTTGAGCCCTGGTCCAGGAAGATCCCACATCCCGCGGAGCAACTAAGCCCGTGCACCACAACTACTGAGCCTGTGCTCTAGAGCCCGCAAGCCACAACTACTGAGTCCTCACTCACCGCAACCAGAGAAAGCCCGCTCACAGCAACGAAAACCCAACGCAGCCAAATAAATAAATCAAATAAGTGAAAAAAAAAGCGGGTGCATCTCTGGCCATGTATCAAGCAGAGGGTGGGATCATGGATTGAAAGCTTCAAGAGAGCCCTCCAACTATTACTTTGCCACTGTGCTGAGGATTTCAGAAGGCTTTTTTGTATTTCCTCGTTGGTTCCTTCCTGGGGAGAAGCGGGGAGAGCGGGTCCTCCAGATAGGACTTTGGTTCCCATGTGTATATTGGGAGGAAAGAACACCAAAATGAAAACAACTCCCCCCATTTAATGAACAGGAACACTCCACCATGCGCTTGCTGAGTTTATATGCATTATCTCACCAATTTTCATATAAACCTAATAAGCAAATACCATAATTATACCGAAACGGAGGCACGAAGAATGCAAGTGACATCCAGCTGACAAAAGATTCTTGGCAAGAATCTCAATACTAAACTTCAGCTGATGGAGAGAGCCCCATTCCTGGGTCAGTTTGTGCTCCTTTCCTTATTTAGAATTCTCTAGCACCCAAGGAAGCCAGCCCAAGACTGACACGGGCACTTAGGGAGTGGAAAGGAAAAATAAAGGCACCTGCAGAGCCAATTAGTGAGTTGAAATTCAACTCCAAAACCTAACTGTTGGTTCCCTGAGCTAAAGTCAAGAGCTTTGATCACTGTTACTAACTCTGCAGCAGTGCTGACTGGCCTCGGTTCCCCGCAGGGAAAGGTAAACATTCTTGTGGAAATGCAAACATATCACTTATGGTCTAAAATGGCCTGTAATGGAGGCATAATTTCTTTTGGAAACAAGCCCCCTATAAAGTACAGGTGGTTGTTTTTAACCGCCTGGATGAATGATCTTTCCGACTGCAGCCAGGACTCTTCCTCTGGTATTGACAGCACCTGCAGGGCAGATGAAGCATGAAATATGCATTTTATTTCCCTACCAAACCCCTGCCGGCTCTGCTTTAAGGTGTCAGCACTCCCCCTCTGGGGAGGTGAGTGTCACCCACTGTAGTTTTCCTCTGAAAGGGAGGTGGATAGGTGAGGTTGAGAAGGTATAATTATGCGTAGAGCCTGGAACATCTTGGATTGTGATACCCGGCCAGGCTTTCTCTGCAGAGTGCACCCCTGAAAGAACCTTCCCCTCCACCTTTATCAAAACCACTGTCGGGGGAGCACCCCTGTTATTAAATACCGTGCGGCACGTCTGCTTGGGAGGCGCAATCACAGGTGGTAGGCCTGGAGGGGAAGTTGTTCAAGGGGAGAACAGAAAGAAAACACAGGGATGAGCTGACTAAAATGAGGTGTAAAAACGTTATTAGGGACCTAGGAAGGTGAGAAAAAATGAAGAAATGGAGGTGTCAGGGTGGGGGGGAACTCTGATCATATCTTTAGTTCTTGTGTGGATGGGTCAGAGCCCTTTTGTTTTTCAATCCTTGGTGGGGGAGGGCAGAAAATTCTAGAAAGGTGAGAAACATGGGAGAATGTGTGGTCCTGGCATGGCCACATTGCCCTGATGCACCTGCTCACTCATTTCAATGAAATAACAGAGTAATGGATCAAAAAACTAGAAAGCTATTGGCAGTGTACCTGACCCGGCTTTGGCACGTGCATCAAAACCGCAAATGACCTGAAAAGACCCAGGCACTAGGACGTTAAGGAGGGTTTGTGACCCCAGAGTCATCCTTGTGATGGGCCAGTGAACTAAAGGCAGTTCTCAGTCACCAAATAATAAGATTATCTTGGAGGAGTGGTTAGCAAACCCGACTGCCCATCGGAATCACCTGCGGGGCTTTAAAAGTAACTCAATGTCCAGGCCAGTTAAAGCAGAGTTTCAGGCGATGGGGCTCAGACATCCTTACTTCTTTTAAAGCTCTTCCCAATGATTCTAATGTCTAGCCAGGGTGGAGCCTCTACCTTAGAGGAAACAGGGCTCAGCTCTATGGCCAGGGACTATCCATCCCCACCTATCACCCCAGGAATACAGCCATTCCAGCCTGTATTGAGTGCAAGGTAATGAGTTAAGTGCTGAAGGCCACACAAATCAGAATAAGACGGCCTCTGCCCAGTTTACAAATGCAGTGAGGGAGAAAGCTTGTGTCTGGCACAGAGGGGAGCTCAATGAATATTTATGAAATAAAAGAACGAATGAATAAATAAGTGAATAGCTTAACAATAGTAAAACAGCAAATGAAATACATGAAAAAGAGAGGTACGCACAGAGTGAGGAATGGTCAAAGGGATGGGGTAGGGGGAGTCTTTATAAAGGTAGCGTTTGAATATAAAGGTAGCATTTGAATTGGGCTTTGAAGAATCGGCAGTAATAACATTTAACATTTGTTCAGAGCTTAGAGTTGATCAATGTTTTACATACATTAACTCATTTAGTGGATTTCAATTGCCCTTGAAGTTGGCATTTTAACCCCGACTGTAGAGGATGAGGAAAGGTCAAATGGCCTAACCAAGGTCAGATGGCTAGTGAGGGAGGGAGCCACTGACCCTTTATGACACTGCTGACCACTCACCTCCTATGTCACTTAAGGGGAAGGACATTCTAGGCCAAGAAAAAGTATAAGAGAGACTCAGGTGCTCCAATTCTGAGCATGTGGCTTGCGTAGGAAAGGTTGGGTTTTTTAATAAAAGGTGTGTCTCCTTTAGGAAGAGAATTGTGAATGTGAGGAGAAGAGCGGACTGGAGAGCTGAGATATTGGTGAAGGTACCCTAGAGACCCCGGAAACCTCAGAGCAATCGGTGAACATTTCTCCTGAGGCCCTTAGCACGTTCCCCAGGGCATTCTTCTTGGGTGAACTTGTCTCATCTCCCCTCTTTTACGACAAGCTCTTTGGCCAGACACTGGCCATATTCATGTTTGAATTTCTCTGAAACCCAGCCAGGGGTGGATGTAGGTTTTCTGAATCCTGTAGTTTATACAATTCATGGGGACTTCATGAAGAAAAATAATAAAATTATAAACACCAGATTAGGTACAAAGTGAATATTTGTTTAGCATGAAGAAGAAACTCACAGCAAAATGCAAATTTTAAAAACTGACAAATATAACAAAACCCCCCAAATAGCATATATTTTTATTCCTCAACTGCCTGATATCCCTCTGTAATACTTCTTTAACCTACAATTTTTTAACTGCATAATCTTTGCCTTTTCAAAGGATAAAAATTTTCTTATACCTTTTTCGAGAGCGAGTATGGTTGACCGAAACTTGTTTTGTGTTATCAAGAGTTTTGAAATGTTTATTTTAGCATCACAACTTGTCAATGGTAATGTTACATTTATCAAGTTATTTCCTATAATAACTATAAGATTTGGGGACAAGTGTTCTTTTTCAGGGATACATCTCAGATTCTCTTGATTTGATGACCCTTGTTTACCAATGTGTCATAAATGTCCTCGTTGCAGGGGTGTGGTAAGTTTTATGTTATCTTACAGGAAGGAAACTCCATTTTGGATAGGAATCAATAGGAATGGATAGGAATGGATAGGAATGGGAATCAATGGATAGGATAGGAATCAATCCTTGCTAACAGTTTTACTTGTCTGATACTTGCAAGAATTTTCCTCAGGCTAGATTATGACTGTACATTTCAAATCTTCTTTCTCCCCCATTTCTTACTTGTTTCGGGTTCTGGGTTCTGGAGGATCCGATCATATTACTATATGACTTCTGGCCTTGTACCACTGTGTCAGGATACCAGGTAAGTCAGTACCATGGAGGTTAAGAATATTCCTGGAAGCCATACCTACACCAGGAAGGCAAGAATCTGACTATACTTAGAAATGAGCAAATTACATCCATCCATGCCACTAAACCCAGTTGCAAATGCATGCCACCTCAACTTCCCCTTCAGAAGATGAAAAAAACAGATGACCACTCCTCTGGTGACACTCAAAACAAGTGGAAGGAAGTTGATAAATGGAATATTGCCTGCCATATCAGTAAACAAAGGATGTCACAGTCAGCAGCGATTGCAGACCTCCTACGTGAGCTGGTGAGCCCTGAGGGAACTCAGGAAGGAAAGAATACCTGCCATCTAGCAGCCATCAGACTGCAGCCACTCCCCATGGTGAGCCCTGAGGAAACTCTGTATATGAAAACACAGGATACTGGCCCCAGATAGCTGAGGGCATATCAAAGGAATGACTTCAGTGAGCCCAGACCCTTGCATTCTTCCCATATTAGAAAAGTGCTAAATTACTTAACTTGCACTTTCTGGTTTTCTTTAATTAACAATCATCTTTGATGTTCCGACTACTTGACCTTTGTTGCAAAATTCCTATATGTCCTAGCTCCCTGCTCACCTCCGCCTTGGAGCAGTTCTCTCAGGGTTACTTGAGATGCTGCTTCCCGGGCTTGAAGTCCTAAAAATTCCCACTGAATAAAACATAACCCTCAACTTTTAGGTTGTGAATATTTTTTAAGTCAACAAAGTGTAATGTCATGAAAGGGAGGTCAGAGCACAAAGAGACAGCACTCTTAATCAATTCCACTTATAATAGCTTAGGTTTACAAATTAAGTAAAAACATACAACCGTCAAGACACACTGCCAGGGCTCATCAAGGTCTTAGAAGGGACCCAGGCAAGAGAAGAGTGGGAAGCTTCAGCTCCATCAGCTTCAAAGTAGATCTACCTCTGGACACATTCCTGTGCTTTTCAGAGAACGGGTGCTGAATGAATGAATGCCTTTTACACTAGGCTGGGAGCTGGGATCCCAGAACCCTCCAAACAAGTGGGAGGGACCTGCAGGGGCTCTCTCGTTCATTTGTGCCCCAGGGTGTCAGGTCTGGCTCAGAGCAATGCCCAGAATTGAGTGCAGTGTTTCAGGAGTGATCTGACCCGTGCAGGGCTGGCAGAGTAGACCCCTCACCTTGCTCAGGCCAGCTAATTTGCCTCTATTAATCCTAACAAAAGTTGCTTTATTGAGTTTTTTCCTTTCCTTCTCTTTTTGTCAAACTTCTCATGACATTGATGCACGCTGAGCTTATAGTCAACGAAAACCTTTTAATTGTTCACACTTGCTAAACCAGTTCTCCTCCAGGCTGTAACTGACCAATTTAAGGTGCGGTGATGGTTAATTTTATGTGTCAATTTGATTGAGTTAAGGGATGCTCAGAGAGCTAGTAAAACATTATTTCTGGGTGTGTCTGTGCAGATGTTTCTGGAAGAGGTTAGCATTTGAGTTGGCAGACTGAGTAAAGAAGACTGCCCTCACCAATGCCATGTGGGCATCATCCAGTCTATTGAGGGGCCCAAATAGAACAAAAAGGCAGTGGAAGGGTAAATTTGCTCTCTTTGCTTGTGATGGGATATCCATTTTCTCCTGCCCTCACACATCAGTGATCCTAGTTCTTGGGTCTTTGGACTTGGACTGAATTATACCACCGGGTTTACCTGTTTTCCAATTTGCAGACAACAGACTGCAGGACTTTTTGGCCTCCATAATTGCATGAGCCAAGTACTACAATCAATCAATCAATCAATCCTATTGATTCTTTTCCTCTAGAGAGCCCTGACTAATACAGTCCAAATGCATAGCTCCACAGTGATTCAAGTTAAATGCTATACTCTTATGTTTAGCCCACACTCTGGCCTCAGGAGACGGATCTGACTCTCCTGTGTGTCATCTAGCATACTAACAATTGCTACCTTTTCTATAATGTCCAAGGCACTGATTCTGAAACATAGACTGGGATGTGATCCTGAGGGGAGCTCTGTAGCTCAGCCTCCTGAACCTCCTCTCTGGCCTGACATTAATTTATCAACATTTTTTTTTTTTTTTTCCAGTATGCGGGCCTCTCACTGTTGTGGCCTCTCCCGTTGCGGAGCACAGGCTCCGGACGCACAGGCTCAGCGGCCATGGCTCACGGGCCCAGCCGCTCCACGGAATGTGGGATCTTCCTGGACCGGGGCACGAACCCATGTGCCCTGCATCGGCAGGCGGACTCTCAACCACTGCACCACCAGGGAAGCCCAATTTATCAACATCTTTGGGGTCCATATGTTCAATCTATGTTTAATCCATCTGACTGTAATGGTACACAACCAAATTTCAAGTTCACAAGGATACCGAATGCCAGGGACTGGGAATCCACTTCCAAGACGGCGTCATTCACATGTGTGGTGCCTTGGTGCTCCTCGGACTCTCACTCCACAAGGTGTCACATCTTCCAGGGCCTCTCCACATGGCATGGACTTTGAACAGCCACGAAAGACGCACTTCTATGGCAGCTGGCTCCCAAGAGGGAGTAAGTGGAAGCTGCTGGGCCAGCAAAGAGCTATGCCTAGAACTGCCATACAGTCAACTCCACTGTACTCCATTTGCCACCGTTGTCACAGGGCCCACTCCAAGTCAAAGGGGTGGACACTCTTCACTGCTTGATGGAGTAGGACAGTCACATTGCAGAAGAGTATGCAGGATGAAAGACTGCTCTAGCTACCTTTCCCACAGACCAGAACTTTGATTTCCAGAACCCTATTCCCTTGTGTTTCCCACCAAATAATACTTCTTGATATGGCCCAAATATGAAGTGCACATACCCTCACCTTAGCAGAAGGTAAGAGCTTTACACACAGCTACACACATCCCCTGTATAATGTTTGTCCCCAAGAAAACAATTAAAACGTAGTGCCATCTTTAGCAATTACAAATTCACAAGTTGGTAGTAAATGTTTTTTTTTTTAAGCCAGTAAAACGTACATTCAGAATCAGCTCACTTGGGATTTGTAGTGATTTTAGAAATATGTCTGCCAATCCCCTTATCAATTCTAACAAAATTGGAAGGGGGATGTTTAATCTACTTAAGAAAATCAACTGTGGGTATTTGGCAATCACTTTATCAGCATCATTTTCACATAAACACTGTGCTTATTGATGATTCTTACCTAGTCATTAAAGCAGGCCTTGTATTTGGCGAAGCACTTGTCATAATTCCGCGATTCTTGCTCACTAGGGCTGGCCACCCTCCAAGATATTCCAATTAAGGGTTTATTACTCTGTCACACTTTCAGGTGCCTGAGTCGACATAAAGTTAAATTCTATCTAGAGGACATATCCCAGGCTACAGCTGTTGTGCTTCTGTGGGATTTTTTTTTTTGGTCTTGTTTTTCTAATGAAAATAATCTATGGATCCTGTTCATAAGAGGAGCACACAGCTCCAAATCATTACCTCCTGGCAGTGACTACTTTTTGAGTCCTCTCTGCTTCAGCACACTCCTTAATGGCAGTTGAATAAATATCTAAGATGCAGATTTCTCGGTCCTTTCTGAAGGATAGTATCTTCCAACAAGGGGGCGAAAAAAAAAATTAAGAAAAGAATATTTACAGAGCATCAAACTATGTGTTGAACACCAAGCCTGGCACCCTCAGGGTTTCTGCCCTTAAGAAGCTCACAGCACAGCAGTGGAGACAGTACGAAGCCACACTAAGGGTAATTCTGCACTGTCTGGGAAGGACCAGGGCTCTCACCCTCTCAAGTAACAGCTCACAGGACCAGGGATGGACATGTGACCCAAAGACAGCCAGTGTGACCTATGGCTGTGCTCAGGCAGATAAATGGGTCCAGTCTAATTCTCACCAGAATTTTCAGTAAAAGGCATAGAAGCTTTCGCCAACAGGAGTGATAAGCCCTGGAGCTGACAGGGCACACAGACTCAGGAACTGGGGCAGACATTTTTCCAGGAAAAGTCAGTCTGCAGAAGGAGTAGAACTGAGCAAACCAGCAGCATGTGACCCCGGAGAGAGAAAGAGACAGAAAGAGAACAAAACCTCTGTTATCATTCTGGTTCCCAGCTAGAGTTCCTGAGAGGTTGGTTCTATTTGATTCTTTTCTTGGATTCTGTGAGCTTTCTTTGCAATATAATAAACACCATTTGTGTTTGAGCTGGTTCAACAAGTTTCTGTACGTTGAAACTCAAAGGCCTGAAAGAATCTCATGTTTTTGTTTTTTTTTTTTAGATTTCACATATAAGTGAGATCATACAGTGTTTAGCTTTCTCTCTGACTTATTTCACCTAGCATAATGCCCTCAAGGTCCATCCACGTTGTCACAAATGGAAAGATTCCATTCTTTTTTATGGCTAAATAATATTTCATTATATTTACATATATATGTACATATATGTATATATATATATGTATTATATATATACATATATAATCACATTTTTCTTATCCATTCATACGTTTATCTTTTTTTTGAAAATAATAATAGTAGTCTTTCACAGATAATCAACATAATAAATCAACTTTGGGTCAATAAATATTAAAAAAAAAAAACTAAAAAAACCAAATCAAATACAAAAGCAAAAAAGAAAGCTTTCTACTTTCCCTGCTCCGAGGTTTTGCTTTTGTTGCTCTACCTACCTCTTCATGACCCCTCCACTGCCCCCATTCCCCTCCCTGCCTGCACTACCCACCTGCTCTTCAGTCCTAGTGCAAGGGTCAGCTTTTTCTCTCCAAAGCACTCCAGGATTAATCCAACCCACTTCTCCCACCATGGCTATAGTTCATACAGACTGTTTGTCAGTTCTTCTACATCCCCAGCCCAACCCAGGGAAGCCCCAGCCTGTACCTCCTCTTGCCCCCTGTGCCGCTGTGATCTCAGCAAACCTCCAAACTTAGCCTTCCTGAGCTACCACAGGGATGAAATGAAGTGAAGCTGAAAGGCAAGAGCACAGTCGTGATGGCACCTAGTGTTCACAAAAGGTGGATGGAATCTGAAGATTCACAGACAACAAATAAGACAACTGGGGTATAATCGAAAAGGTACTGACACTGAATACTTGCTCCACTGATTGAGGGATCATGGCCAAGTTTACTTAACCTTCTGAGCCTCAGTATCTGCATTGATAAAAAAGAGGTAATAACCTCTATCTCACAAGACCATTGAGAAGAATAAAGGAGACAATGTCTGTGAAAGAATCAGGCACTGTGTGGTCTGTAGGCCTAAAATTAACAGCAATTCCTTCTTGGCTTCAACCATGGACTGGTTCATTGTAATGCTATATAACTTTTCACGGGCAGATCATGCTTCCCTGGAGGTCAGAGACCGTGACCTACTTCTTCAAATTCCTAAACTTAATATTGATACATAGAAAGTTCCCAGTAAATATTAAATGATTTATTGAAAGCTGTATACTGAAGACTTTTATTAGCACACACATAACAACATCATAAGACCCACGTTCCCATTCATCCAACTACATAAATCATTCACTGTGTTCCTGTAATCTTTTCAAAGAGCTAGTATAGTCAATTTCCAATTATCTGTGTCAGTGGGGAACAGGAATAGTCTGAATAATGAAACCCACGAATAATCCATACATTTAATTTTAGCAGCTGCTTCCAGCCAGTATGAAAATTTCCCGCTGTGAATGTCACTGTTCTTCCTGCCCCTCCTTTCTCTCTGGCAGGGCAGGTATTGCCAAAAGGCATCCTCATCAGAGGAGGGAAACCCACAGTCTAGACGATCTGCAGGCTTGCTAATCAGCCTTCGAATAATGAAGCCTGGCTCTGCGTCTTAGGAGGCATTGCCTGGTGCAGTGGCAAAGGACAAAGAGGAATTATAGGATCACACACTAAATTCCAACCCTAACATCACCCTGACGCCCATGGTCACTAGCCATGCATGTCCTTTGGCTAAATCAGCCAATGTGGGTCTGACTCCTCATTCTGAAACAGAGACTCACAGGGCAAATAAAACAGGAATCACAGCACACAGTGACAGATCTACTTTATTCAGTTAGCAAATATTATTGAACGCCTACTCTGACATCTGCCAATAATACATGTGTGTGTTACATATATATATATATATATATACACACACACACACACACACACACACACACAACAATTACTGTGCCTTTGGAATACAAGACAGACTCAAGAAGAAATGGGCCTGATTTGAGAACCACTTCATAGGGCCACTGCTTACCAGAATCTTGAATGCAAATGTCATTTGAGTCTACTAATTTCAGATTATTCTAATAATAGCCAAAAGGCAGTGTGTTATCTTTGTAACCAAGTCTTAAAAGTTAATATGCTTTTTAAAAAAAAGGCTCAATTTATGACCTCCAGTCTTTCCTGAGTTGGAAACTGTTCAACCTAAGTTTGCCAACAAGGGGCCTGAGGGCTGACTCTGGGCTCTAAAGTGTTTGGCTCTCCCATTGTGGGTGCTCTCCAGGGCCTCCTCCATCCTGTTTCTCCCCAACACTGAGGGCACATGACAACTGCCTTTGTCACCTGACACCCAGCCTCTTCAGTCACTTACATCGTCCACCTGGCTTCTCCAGGCATTTCCTCTGTAGTCTATGGCCTGTTGTACTTTCTAAATTGCAGCAAAAATACCTCCCATCCTACAAGCTCTTCTTACAATGTGATTTCAGTATCCTTCTCATGAAGAGATGGGGTCTAGGTTTCTTCCTCTGAGTATGGGCATGTCTGAGGACTTCTGCAGAAGTGACCCTAAGTGACCCCCAAGGCCAGGACTATCTCCACCTGTGGGTGCTGGAGCTGGCTCATACCAACTGTGCACCTCTCTTCTGAACTCTGTGTTCAGTGGCTTAAAATGGGCCATGATGGGGGTCTTTACATCATGGAAATCAGCAAACATGACAAATAGGGCTTTTCCACCGAGAAAGCCAGGTGTTTCTTGTTTCCCAACACACTGCTTTACCTGGTTCTCTTCTGATGCTCACTCCTGGAATTCAGCCGTCACGCTGTGGGGAAGCCTGAGCTGCCCGAGAAGAGGCCCCCATGACAGGAAACCAAAGCCCCTGGCTCAGCCCCAGCTGATAGCCAGCACCAACTTGCCAGCCACATGAAGCCATCTGAGAGTAGATCCTCCAGCCCCCAGTCACATCACCCAGCTGACACCATGCAGAACAAAGACAGGCCTTTCCTACTAAACCGTGTCTAACTGTGGGCAACTCATGAGCACCTAAAAAGGTTTGGGATGGTTTATGCAGCAGCAACAGTGACCAGAACCCAGTTCCTGGTGGCTTGGAATAGCCTGGCTCTGCCCCGCATGGGCCCTTTTACCTACAGTCACCAACACCACTCTTACTTACTGGCTCCCACCGTTTCACATCCCACGTGGATTCAGGCAGCCTTGGCCCTTTCCTTGTATCAGGGCTGACATCCTCCCCTCAGAGAATTCCAGAGTCTCCATCCCTAGGTGCTCACAGTCCGACTCATGGCAGCTGGAGCTGGAGCTGCTCTGAATCTGTTTTCCTGAATCTCTCGCTCTAGATATTCCGAATTTGAAAGTGGATGCTGCCTAGAAAGCTGAAAAATTAGGGAGTTCGGCTCTTCTGTACCCACTGCTGTCGTCTGGATGCCTTGTCCCAGGGGTGGCCACACATCTGAAATTTTAGGCAGATTTGGAAAACATCCCTATTTGGTGCTACCTGAGTTACCGGCTCCACCTCGCTTTCCCTGGCTCACTCTCAGGCATATGTCCTTATGGGGGCAGGACAGGTTTTCCTAACTTGCCATCTCATTCCTGCCCACGTGGGGGTTACACCGGGAGTGAAAGGCACGCAGTGAATAAGACTCTATCCTGGCCTGCAAGGGCTGCAGTCTACTGGGTGTTTGCACTGAGGGAACTGGGGAAAACTTGATTTGGGTTTTAAAGTTTGAAGAAGAGTTTACTTGGCAGAAAGAAAGAGAGAGAGAAAGAGAGGAAGGAAGAGAGAGAAGGGAGGAGGGAGGGAGAGAGGGAGGGAGAAAAATTAAATAAATTCCAGGCAGAAGGGAAAATGTAGCTGGAGGCAGATTTGTCAAAGAGTGAGAATTTGAATGTATTTGGAGCAAAAGGTACACAGGCAGAGTTCAGAAGAGGACGTGGGGTCAGACGAAGCGTAAATTCGTTCCATGGGCAATGTGGAGTTACTGCAAGCAAGACCGAAATGACATGGTGTGATCTGCATTTTCTAAAAATAACACTCTTGGAGGCAGAGTGGAAAAGGGCTCAAAGGGGGACTTAACTGCCAATCAAAGGAGGCCAATCTGAAGGCTATTTCTAGGCAAGAGGTGATGAGGGCTCAAAAATGACATGGTGACAATTAGAAGAGAGAGAAAATACTTGTGGAATAGAAACCACAACTTTCGGTGAGTGCTTGCATCTGGAGGATGAGGGAAGGTGTCGAGGGGTTGGAGTGTATGGAATACAAGTATAGTAATAGCAGTAGTGGCAACAGCAAAAAGCATGGGCATTATTTTAAGAGTTTTGCTATATTAAGTCATTTAATCCTCACATCAATCTTATGAAGTAGATTTATTATTTTTTCATCTATCATTATTATGATGATGATCTTACTTTCTTTCACAGATGAGGAAACTGAGGCACAGTGAGATTCAGTCACTTACCCAAAGTCACAGAGCTGGGATATCAAATGCAGCTTTTAGTGATTACCCATCACTGCCTCTCCAGGGACCAACTCTGAGGAGAGGATGCATAGGACAGTCATCAGAATACGAAGGGGTGGGTCTAGCACCAGAAATGGGGAGGAGAGGGAAACTCAAAGGTCTCTGAGAACAGAAAACAGATCTGGTAACAGATTTAGTGTAAAGGACTCTGCTTCGTTTTACAGCCTCAGCTGCCCAGCTTTCAGGGCTAACGGCCCCACGAAGGCAAAGCTGAAGCTCTTGGTGGGGCTGGAGTCAGTTCTGAGGAAGTCAGGGCAGCCTCAGTAACCTCAGTGCTACTGCCCTGCGAACTTAGCCTGAAGTCACTCTCCCAGTTCCAGACCCCGGGTCCTAGCCCCTGCCCCTTGTTCCCACTGACACCAACTAGATCTGGATGCAGTCCCACATGGAAGCCCAAGGAGCAGCCTTGCCTTCCTCCCCCTCCCAATGCTCCCTTTCTGCAGACCCAGCCAGAGCCTGGGCCATAGGCTCTCACGCTGTCCTGCCTAAACCAACTGCCCCTGCTGCTGGGCAACCCTGACGGATGGGTTCTTAGAAGCTCACCCTTCTAGTGTTAGTGAGACTGGTGGATGCTTTCAGACATTGTGCTGGAACTAGATCAGCTCTCCCCCATGCCTGCCCTACCCCAGGTGGCTGCCCTGTGTGCCCAGCCTCCCTCCTTCCCCATCCCGGCTGACCCAGTATTGGGAAAGGACATCAGGCCTCCAGATAAAGCTGTGCAGAACCAGAGCCACAGGAAGGGGGAAGGCAACGGCAGTGTCAGAGCTGGCAGTAAGGTTTCTAGCTTGGGAGGAGGAGTGATAACACTGGCAGAAGCAGAGTCGCTGGAAGGGCGTGAAGCCCTTTTGTGCCCTCTCTTCTGGGTGAGTGAGATCCCCGGCCCTGCCACTTACACTGTGCAGGCAGCTGTGCCCGTCAAACCATCTGCATCGCAAAACACCACGTCAAGGGACTCACTCAGGGCTTGCAGCTGTTTAGGGGGTGGGGACACGAGGCTTCGGATGACTCCAGGGCTGCTACACAGCTCTGCTCCTTCCAGCATGCCTTTCCAAGGGGGCCAATTTTCCACTGCACAAAACCCATGAGCTGCCGATCTGTGGCCATTTGTGGGTTGTTTGTGCTCGCTAACGAAGACCAGTTGTCATTGAAGGCACCCCTGATTTCCACTGCTGACCGTTACGGCTGCATGCAACTAACTCTAAGTGAATTTCCACAAAGCCTAAAAGACACAGGACACTTCATTTCAAGACATTAGCTTCCAACCACATCAAGAATTCTTAAAGCATCCAGGACATGGCAGTAAAAGGCTCGGCTCTGTGGCCTCCCATGAGCGTCTGTTTTGGGTGTTTCTTAACGGTACCAGGGTTTTGACCTTTGCAGTTGCCATCCCACAGGGAGAATGAACGCTCCTTCCTATACGCCTTCTTCAGAGCCCTGCCTTTCATCCTCATGGAAAAGTTTAGCAATGTATGGCCAATCCAGACTATTTTGCACAGCAGCAAATAGCAAGTCAAAGTTCATGAATAAAGAGCAAAGTGATAGTCTGTATGGGTATATAGGAGAGTGGGTAGGTGAATGATAGATCAAGAAATAGATGATAGATAGATAGATAGACAGAAAAAATCTCCAATATGTCAGGACTTACCATTTGGGAAGGATAAAATAGGGTCACATTATAATGAATCCAAGCCCCCCAAGTTACTCAGGAAGATAACTAGCCCTTGTCAAAGGGTCCTCCAGTTATTTCTGGCAGCCCACAAGGTAGTGTACCTTGTAATGCTTGTTCAAGGGCTGTAATGTCAACAGTCCCTGTGTGGGAAACTAATGCAGGTTCCAAGGGATGTTCCCGAATTTGCCATTCCTCAGCCTGGCCAGGAGTATCGGGTGCTATGCAGACGCCACCCCAACTCCACATTACTCACGGTCCCCACTTACGATTGGAGACCAGTCCCTTCTCTAGAATCTCGCTGCTGAAGGTGTGGTCCATGGACCTGAAGCAACAGCATCACCTGGGAGCTTGTTGAAAATACCCAGGCCCCCTCCCAGCGGTTCCTACCTAATGAGTATGGGGTTCATCTAGCGTGCTGCTCAAGCTTTAACGGCTGAGGATTCACACAGGGACCCAGTCAAAATACAGATTTCGTTTCTCTGAACTCTCTGATGGGGTCTGAGATTCTGCATTTCTACAAACTCCAGGGCAGTGCCGATGCTCCTGGTCCCCAGGCTATGCTTTGAGGAGAACAGTTCTCTCGGCTCCAGTCTTAGCCCCTCCACCTAGTTCCTCTTTTTAAACGCTCCCCTCACCCCCCGCCACAGAACCAAGAACATGTCTTACTTCTGCCAATTTTCTGAGACAGGAAAAAAGATTGGAATCCTGCCTCTAAACCCTAGAGGAGTCCAAAGAAATGTGTTTTATGTTGATCCAGGAAAGATTCTAGAAGAGATGGTTTCTGAGCACTTAAAAAAGGAAGCAGCAAGGATTCATTAAGAACTCGCCATGCCAGGTTAGCCTCGCAGGCGGTTTCTCCACTGGCTACAGGACTCTTGGAGATCACACACACTTGGCCTTTGGCATTGCAGCCTTTCTCCTCCACACATCTGAGTCTACTCCCTCCCCACCTGCTTGCCTCCCTATGCCAGTACGCAGGACCAAAGCTGCCCAAAGGTAAGAGCCTCATCTCCTGGGGCTCAGCATTGGGATGCTATTACAAATCATCTGTCCCTGAGCTCAGGCCCAAATTCAGACAGTTGCCCTTATCCCCTGTGTCTCAGTTCAGGGAGAAGGGCCTCAGTCCTTGACCTGAACACCTATTCTAGCAAGCTGCCCGGTACCCTGGATCCCTTGGCCTCAGGTCTTGCTTTGTTTTGGCTACCCTCTTCCTCAAAATAGAAGCCCTGTGTCTCAACCCTAAATCAACTATCAGGAATCTGCAGAATGACAACCCCAAAACCAACCACCTTCCTACCCACCTGAACCCTCCGATCAGGACCCTCAATTGGCACCATCATTGTAGTCTCCTCCTCATGGTGATCTGGGCATCCATTACTCACAACTTGCCTGGACCATAGTCATTAAGGAAGATGCTTCATGGGCCAGATGGAAACTTCCCTCAGCTCCTGTATATGGGTCTGTGCCTGATCATCACATCTGAGTCCTTCTCTACTCTACGAGCCCTTCAGTAAGTGACCAGGTCAGATCTAGCCAAAACCTGAGATGGGCAACAGATCAGGGAAATGTGGTCAACATAGGATACTAGCTTCAGCAAGATTTCTCATAAGGTCTTTCAATGGATAAAAAAGGCTACTTATTAAAACAAAAAGTAACTTCTGTTCTCATGGAATGAATATCAGAAGAGTATTTACTTTCTTAAACAGCTTTATTGAGATATAACTATTACACACAATTTACAATTTAAGGTATACAATGCAGGGACTTCACTGGTGGCGTAGTGGTTAAGAATCCGCCTACCAATGCAGGGGACACGGGTTTGAGCTCTGGTCTGGGAAGATCTCACGTGCCACGGAGCAAATAAGCCCATGTGCCACAACTACTGAGCCTGCGCTCTAGAGCCCGTGAGGCACAACTACTGAAGCCCACACGCCTAAAGCTTGTGCTCCACAACAAGAGAAGCCACTGCAATGAGAAGCCCACGCTCCGCAACAAAGAGCAGCCCCCACTCACCGGAACTAGAGAAAGCCCGCGCACAGCAACGAAGACCCAATGCAGCCAAAAAAAAAAAAAAATTTATAACAAGATAAAATAAAAAATAAAGTATAAAATGCAATGGCTTTTAGAGTTGTATAACCATTGACCACAATCAATCTTGGAACATTTTCATCATCCCAAAAAGAAACTCCATATCCATTAGCTGCCACTCCCAAACCCTGCCATCCCCTTCAGCCTAGGCAACCACTAATCTACCTTCTGTCTCTTTAGATTTCTCTGTCCTGGACATTTCATATGAATAGAATCATATAGTTGAAATCTTTTGTGATTGGCTTCTTTCACTTAATATTTTTGAGGGTCATCCATGTTGTAGCATGTATCAGTACTTCATTCCTTTTCATGGCTGACTGATATTGCACTGTGTCAGTATACCACATTTATGTATCCATTCATCAGCTGATGGACATTTAGGTTGTTTCCTACTTTCTGGCTACTATGTATAATCTGCTATGAAGGGCTTCCCTGGTGGCACAGTGGTTAAGAGTCCTCCTGTCAATGCAGGGGACATGGGTTCGAGCCCTGCTCCAAGAAGATCCCACGTGCCACATAGCATCTGAGCCTGTGTGCCACAACTACTGAGCCTGCGCTCTAGAGCCCGTGCTCTGCAACAAGAGAGGCCACCGCAATGAGAAGCCTGCTCCCTGCAACTAGAGGAAGCCCTTGCGCAGCAACGAAGATCCAACACTGCCAAAAATAAATAAATAAAATAAATAATTTTTTAAAAAAATCTTCTATGAACACTCATGTATAAGCTTTTATAGGAACATGTATTTTCATTTCTCTTGGGTGTACACCTAGGAGTAGAATTGCTGAGTCATACGATAACTTTACATTCGACAATTCAAAGAGCTGCCAGACTGTGGAAGAAGATTTGCTTCTGCATTAACTCTAGTGGTACGCCACAGGGATCGGTCCTTGGCTTGTCTTATTCAAAGTTCTTAACCTAACCCGCCTGAGAACGTAGGTGGTGTCTTTATCAGTTCCCGAGGTTTTACTTTTCAGGAGTACCCCCGCCACATGCCAAACTCTACTGAAGAAAAATTATACCCGCTTTGGACTGTGGTCTCTATCCACAACTGAGCCCACGACCCTATATAATAGTTCATCTATTTTACACTACAGATTCTTCCTCTGCTCCCTACTCTCCACCTCCCCATCTTTTAAGAGATGCCACTGCTTCCTAGTCCTGCTGAAAAATAGAATCCATCAGGTGAAACTTATTCACATCAATAGCCACCCTTTGCCCTTTCCTCTCCATCTAAGTGGCTGAGCTCTCCCTCCCTCATATGAGGCTAATCCTACCATGTAATACCTGAATCTCCCACTCTCCTTCTTCCTCAGAGACTTCATCAATTGTCTTCTCAGTCTCCCAAAATACATGGTCCTCCCTCCCCATGGCCCATTTTCATTGATCTTAAGTAAGTTCAAGTCTCTCCCATCTTTAAAAATTATGAGTATTATTTTTAAAGCTCTCCCTCCGACTATTGCTACTACCACATCTCTCTGCTTTCTTTCAGAGTAAAGGTTATTGAAAAAGATGTGCAGTAATTTCTCCATATTCTCACTTCCCACTTATAATCTTCAACCTACAACACCACTGAAACGTTCTGGCAAAGACATCGCCACCGTCCTGTATTTTGCTAAAGCCAAAGAATGTTCTTCAGTCCTCATTTAAACTGACCTCTCTTCTTAAAACCTGTCCTCATTGCTTTTTCTTAAATTTTTTTTTATCGAGTTCGAGTTGATTTACAGTGTTGTGTCAATCTCTGCTGTACAGCAAGGTGACTTGGTTATACACATAGAGCCATTATTTTTTTCATATTATTTTCCATTATGGTTTATCCCAGGAGACTGGATATAGCTCCCTGTGCTATACAGTAGGACCTTGTTGTTTATCCATTCTAAATGTAATAGTTTGCATCTACCAACCCCAAACTGCCAGTCCATCCCTGTCCACACCCCCTCCTTGGCAACCACAAGTCTGTTCTCTTCATCTAGGTCCTCACTGGATTTTAACTCTCCTTCCAGTCTCCCTGATGAACCGCCTTCCCCTGTTTGTTCTCTTCTCCTCTCTCACTCTGGAAGTTTGCATCCACTCTCATGGCTTTGAATTCTGCCTAGGCGTGATCACCACTTTTAAATTTGTCCCTCAGCTCCAGATTCATATCTCTAACTGCCTGCCCAACATCTTCATTTGAATGACAGAGAGAAAACTCAAACCTAACTTGACAAAAAGCAAACCATTTACTCCCACCTCCTACAAAAAGAAAAAAAATCGCTCCATCCTCAAGGTTTGCCTATCTCAGCAAATAGCATCACCGCCATACAAAAGTGCATGCACAGGATTTAGGCATATCCTTGATTACTATAAGTATGTATTTTCAGCTAAACTTCCAAAACCCCTATGGAATATGACCCTTTCTCCCACCTACCCTGCGACTTCCCTAGTGAAACTACCACCATCTCTTGCCTGGACCACTAACAGTGACCTAATTGGTCTCCTGCCTTCACTTTGCCTGCCTAGAATACATCCTCCACGTGGCAGCAATGATGGTCTTTCAAAATCATAAATCAGATCACATTATATCACTAATGAAAATTCCCCCCAAATCTTCCCATCACAACCAGAATGGAATCTGAACTCTTCAGCAAGGTCTGTAAAATTCTACACGACCTACAATATACCTCCCCCACCTCTCTCCCACCGTCCCTCCCCACCCTCCTTCCTCTTGCTTAGGACACTCCCCAGCTGTTGTGGCTTGTCTTGTGCATGAAGGCCAAGTTATTCCTGTCTCTGGAGCTTTACACCTGCTGTTTCTTAGTCACCTTGTGATCTTCCTCCAGATTGTCACATGGATGCCTCCTTCCTATTCAGTTCTCAACCAGAATGCCCCTCCTTTTTCCTTTAGCACCCTAGCTAAAGCAGCTTCACCTAGTCACTCTCTTCCACATTACCCTATTTTATCTTCTTTGTGCCACTGTGGATGCCTAAAGTTATCTCATTTTCTTATTTATTGTGTGTTTATTACCTGTCTCTCCCCATCACCACCAGAATATAAGCTCCTTGAGGACATCTATTACTGTCCTTGACCTATCAGAGGCTTGCTGGATGGATATGTGGATGGATGGATAGATGCTAACTTCGTAAGGCTCCATCTCAGCCTCTCTTTACTTCATACACTCTTCCTGAACATTTTCATCAACTCCATATTCAACTACTGTCTCCGGGCAGGTGATCCCCAAATCTTTACCTCTAGCCCAGCTCTCTCCAGACCCCATGGATGGATGTATTCAGCTGCCTTTTGGACATCTCTAACCAGATGTCTCAGTACATAAACCTCAAATGCCCAAACTGAAACCTATTCCTCTTCCTAATTTCTTATCCAAATGAAGATTGCCACTATGTACTCAGATGCCAAAGTTGGGATTCTGGGCATCAACCTTCACTCCTTCCTCCCAAACATTACCAAGACCTGTTGATCTGATCCCAGATCTATCACCCCCATCAGCCCTCAACAGGAGCACTGTAACAGCTCCAGTGCCCTCTCCACCTCTAGATGTGCTCAGTCCCCTCCACTCACAGCCTCAGTGGTGTTTCTTCAACTCATTTTTCTGTTCCCTGTCACCGTGAGGATGAAGTCCAAAGCCCTCGGTCTTTTATGGTCTGGCTCACTATTCCCCACCATACATTATACTCCTAGTAGTTGAAGTGCTTGCAGGTTCTTCAATGTACATTCATGCTTTCTCTTGCCTCTGAGCCTTTGCCCTCTGCCTGAAATACCATCTATCCTATATCTTCTGCTTCTGCTTTTTATACAGGACTTATTGAGGGTGCCACCCTTGCAAGGGAGCCTTCCCTCATGCTCCAGGCCATCATCCAGGTCTAGATTAGGGACTTTTTCCACCTGTTACCATAAAACCCAGTACCTCTTTTATTACACTGCAGACACTGTATTATACTTGCCTTTATACATATATGTGAGTTCTCTGAAGGCAGTGACAGAGCCTTAAACATCTCTAAATCCTCCATACTGAGAACAGAGCTGACACAGAAAAGGCATTCAAATATGTGTAGATTGATGGGTGGAAACTTGTGGGAGTACAGCGTATATTTTGGAAAATCTAATAAGGGCTCCAGGCATTTTTGACAGGATAGAGTGATGAGCTGGGTTTAACAAGATAAAATTTAATTGGAACAAATGTAAGGTTCTGCCCTTGGGTCCAAAAGGCACATATGCGGGAACAGGGAACAGTGTGCAGCTGCAGTTTATATGAAAAGCCTGGGGAGTTAGAGTTGTCAAGAAGCTCAGCGCGGGTCAATAGTGTGATCTGACTGCCAAAAAAATTAACACAACCTTAGCTTGCACTAAAAGTGTAGCTTCTAGAATGAGAGAGGAGCTACACACATGCCAGACAGACTATACCGTGCTTCTGGGTTTGCTCTGAGCATCACACTTCAGGGGCCAGACTCTAGCAGGCTCTGAGGGAAAAGACCCGTGTGGTGAGGGGACTTCAGGTAAAGTCAGATGAGAAACAGGTGGAGGATCAGGGTCTGCTTCACCTTCAGAAAGTGTGCAGGTACCTGCTAGTTACCTTGGAACATCTAAAGATATGTGACCTATTATAAAGTATTACTTTCTAACCGATCAGGCTGTCCACAAACGGACAGGTAAGGGGTCTCCTGTCAATGGGTGCATTTCAAGATGCAACCGAAGCATCTTTACAAAATACAGATCTGATTATGTCTCTCTCTCTCTCTCTCTCACACACACACACTCACAATCCCCTTTTCCCACACACATCTCCCCTACCATTCAACCCCTGCTTTAAAACCTTCTAAGATTTTCCAATGTCCTTAGGGTTCAAAAGCACAACTCTCCCTGCAGCCTATAAAGCTCTGCTCTTTCTGGCCTCACCCTCCTCTCTGCCCTCCTGTTCCCTCTGCCCCCTTGAGAACCTCTCACCAGACTCTCCTGCCTCAAGGCTTTTGCCTGGGCAGTTCCATTCACCTGGAAAGCTCTTCTCTCCCTTCTTGAACCTAATTCATGCTTTGCGTCCGTTAGCTCTTGAGAGGCTCAGGCTCCACCCCTTCAGAAAGCAGATCATTGCCCTACTCCAGGCTCTCCTAGCCCCAGAGGACTCCTTGTTTCATTGTTTGCTGTCTCCCCTACTAGACCATGAGCACCAGGTGGGCAGGGACTAAATCTGGGTTTGCTCACCATCTCACTTCCTCGTCAACACACAAGAGCTTCATCATAGACATGCTGAACAAGCCAATGAATGAAGAGATGAGATGACCAGAGACGATGACTACGTGGACATACCCTGAAGGGAAGTAAAACCTCCGGTCAGTGGTCAGACGAAATGTGCTTTCAGGTCTCTTTTTACGGCCAAAATATCTGCTCCTCACTATCAAAAATCCCCCCCATAATTCAAGGGAACCTCAAACATTGGCCTCTCATGAGTCCCCCACCCCTTTTAGTAACTCTTTTAGTGCACTTGCCACACCCCACCTAATCCTAAAGACACTGGTGATTTGTCTTAGCCCCTCCACTCAAGGAACTTAAAATCCACTTGGAGAGATGTCATATTCACCTGCATACCCCTCCCAGCACACCCCAACCTACAACCAGTGCTTGGTACATACTTGTGTTATATGCAGGTAAATGGGTAACATTGACTTGACATTTCACTATGCTGCATTTCACTGTCTTGTTTTTCAATTATGTAAGTGTGTTTGCACATTAAGTGGCCTATAATACGAGTCAGAACCCATCGTAAGAAGATGCACGAATACTTCTGACTACACCAGCATTCTGTTTTATCAAAGAGTTTGAAATAGGGAGACAAGTAGGCATGGGATGTTTAGATCCCAGTTACGAAGGGATTCTGTTGCACCCCTTCCTTGAATGTGACCTGTGTGTGCGTTAATGAATTTTTAAACTATCTTCCTTCAGGCTGCCAATTACAGTCAATTTTCACTCATCTAAAAATCATAAACAGTAAATTAAGCCGAACATTACTCATTTAATACTTCCCTGTGGGCTTTCTATTTTTCCCTTCCCAAACTTAAGGAGGCCCTCTTAAATATGTACGTATGAATTCACAAGCCATTTATTCAGAAGAGGACAAGAAAATTTAACTTTGTTTTTCTAAGCTGAACTTAATTTCCATCCCACAACCCCAGCTGAAAACTTTAGTCTTGCCAATACATGGCGAACTCAGTCAAATTCCGCATCTTCTTTTCTGTCTCCAGCCTGGCTCCCCGTTCTGGCGTTTAAGTTCTGGCCCTCCACTCTCAGTAGATTTATAAAGCTGTGTTTTGGGATGCTGCATTCTGTCAAGTCCTCAGGTCACCTCTCTCCAAGCTGACATTTGTTAAGGTGTCTCTGTCACTATCTGGTTTCAGGCATGGCCTGGTATCAGTTAGGATTGTGTTCCACTGCAAATACTTGTTGTCCTGACTTACGGTGAGTTAAATCAGTGTTTCTCAAAGTCTGGTCCCCGGACCAGCTGCATCAGAATCACGTGGGTCCTTGTTAGAAATACAGATCCTCGGGCTCCACTCCAGGCAACTGAATCAGAACCAGCAATCTGTGTTCTAATAAGCCTTCCAGGTGATTCCGATGCATGCTCAAGCTTGGGAACCAAGAGGTTTATTTTCTTCACAAAAAAACGAAGTCTGGAAGTTAGTGGCTGTCGCTTGGTGACACCACGGCCACTCCCAGCTGCAGTGAAAGCTAAGGAAACACCGTTAACGCTTTGGGTCCCTGTAGTAGAAGGTGGCAGAGGAAATGCAGATGGAAATTGCAGCGGTTTCTGCCCCACAGCTGTTATGCTCTGCATGGCAGTGTCCCCTTTGTGTAATGATGAGCCTTTGGGTCCACCCTTGCTCAGCTACCTGCCACCCTGGCCTTGGAGCCCTCAAGCTTCTGCTGCCCTCACCTTGTTGGTTCAGGGCCATCAGGAACTTGGTTTCTCATCCCCCAGCCTAGACTCCTGCAGCAATTTCCGGACCACACCATGCAGAGCTCCTGCAAAGCAGCCATGCCCCCTAGGCTCAGGTGCTCACACTCATTGGGAAGTTCTGTCACTCACCTCCCTTTGGCAACAGGGCATCAGGAGAGCTGCGGAGAGGCAGGGTACAGCACTGGCAGGCCCCTTACCGCCTTACAAATCATCCCAACCCACCCCAGTGAGAGTCCCCTCTTTCAAAATCTCATCTTAAGTAGAAAAAAAATATATATATATACTGATTCTCCAAAATCTCTCTGATTTGCACCAGGATTGCATCTTAAAAGCCAAGCATTTGGGCTTCCCTGGTGGCGCCGTGGTTGAGACTCTGCCTGCTAATGCAGGCGACACGGGTTCGAGCCCTGGTCTGGGAAGATCCCACATGCCATGGAGCAACTAGGCCCTTGAGCCACAACTACTGAGCCTGAGCGTCTGGAGCCTGTGCTCCGCAACGAGAAGCCGCGATAGTGAGAGGCGCGTGCACCGCGATGAAGAGTGGCCCCTGCTTGCCATAACTAGAGAAAGCCCTCGCACAGAAACGAAGACCCAACACAGCCAAAAATAAATAAATAAAAAGCCAAGCATTTGAAGCCCTTTTTCTCTGACTCTGTTCTTGAGGCAACGGAAGCCTCCAATAAAGGTCTGTAGGAGGTACTGGTGGAGGGAGTGGTCCAGAGGAAAAGGGAGAGGGAGGGGAGGCGGGAGGCACTGAATACTTGACAGCATCCTGTCAAATCCAGAGTGACTTCATGAACACTAGCTGCTGTTTTCAGAAAACATCTTTGGGAGGGGATATTATACAGATGTTGGAGTGTGTTGGCGGGGGTGTCTCCCTTAATGCTGTATCTACAAAGTCCAAAACAGCAGTATGCGACGAGATCTCTCTCAAACCCAGTTATTTTCAGAGGAAACCTAGTGGAGTGGAAGGAATAGCGGGGTAAGAATGGAAAGAACTGGGTTTTCTGTCCAGATCTGTCACTTCCTAACTAGGTAATCACAGCCAAGTGACTTCATCTCTTTGAATCTTAGATTATATAACCTACAAAAGGGAAGTGAAAAGATCTGCCTGGTGCATACTTTCATACCCATTTTACAGATACTGGTTGTGAGGGTCAAATGAACTCAGGCACACAAAAATACTTTTTTTTTAATTGAGGTATAATAGACATATAACATTATATTAGTTTCAGGTATACAACATAATGATTCAATATTTGTATATATTGTGGAATGATTGCAAGTCTAGTTAACATCCATCACTACAGTTACGAAAAATTTATTTCTTATGATTTTTTCTTGTGTTTTTCAAGGTCTACTCTCCTAGCAACTTTCAAATATGCCAGACAGTATTATTACCTATTGTCACCATGCTGTACATTACATCCCCAGGACTTATTTTATAACTGCAGGTTTGTACCTTTTGACCCCCTTCACCCATTTCGCCCACCTCTCATCCCCAACATAGAAGTACTTTGAAATAAAGCAGTGATTATACAAATGAAAGGTCATACAAGTACCATTATTTTCTGTCTTTATAAACCAAAGGCAGGATAATTATTCACTTTAATAGAACCAGGGTTTTTTTAAAAACCAAATTAAATTCCAATAGAGTTTCTAGATTTACCCTATGGTCGTCTCTTCAGACATTTCAAAGAGGTTAGGGAAATAAGGACAACAGAAAAGTACGTTTTCCACGTAACACAGCAGGTTATTTTAGGCCAAGTATATCCTCACTGATCTTCTGCCTGCTTGATCTACCAATTACTGCTGAAGTCTCTAGCTGCCAGAGCAGATCTGTCTGCTTTTCCTGGTGGTTCTCTCCGTTTTTGCCTTGCATGTTTTGACAGTTTATTAGGCTCGTACACACTTAGGATTACTATGTTTTCTTGGAGAATTCAAATTACACAATGTCTTCTTTATCCCTGATAGTTTTCCTCGTTCATAATGTCTGCTTTTGTATGAAATTAACACAGCCACTCTAGCTTTCTTCCAACCAGAGTTAGCAGGGCATTTCTTTCTCCATGCCATTACTTTTCATCTGAGTCTTTATACTTAAAGTGGGTTTCTTATAAACAACTTATACTTGGGTCTCTTTTTATATTTTAATCCACTCTGACAAACTGTCTTGTAATTGGTGTTTTTAGACCATTCACATTTTTTTTTCAGCAACAGACACCTTTATTTTCAAGGTTCTTGGAATATGTTACCACATTTTTCCCCCAAAGTGTTTTGACAATTAACACACCCAGCAGCAATTCAATATAAGTGCCTACAGTGAGCCAGTCCCTGGGAATAAATGGTTGGGTCCACATGTAAGCATCAGTTTTATCACATGCTTGCTAGCACGGGGTTTTAGTCTCAGTTTGCGTCTCTCTAGCATGAGGAAAGCAGAACTCCCATGAATGTTTGCTTACTTATTGGAGCAACTCCCTGTTGTATGTATGGATTGTCCATTTACCTCTTTGGGTGCTGATGTTTTTCTTACCAACTTGGATTCATTCCTTATATAGTAGAGATCATTGCGCTTTGTCATTTTTATGTCAGAGACTTCGAGGGCTGAGTGAGACCTGGAGTTTATTTGGCCTAAACCCCTTGTGGTGGGTTGAATGGTAACGCCCCCAAAAGATATGTCCATGACCTACCCCCACCCAGAACCTGTGAATATGACTTCATCTGGAAAAAGAGTCTTTGCAGATGCAATTCAGTTGAGGTAGCCCATTCCCATTTAAAGTGATAATTGATCAAGCTGGACTACTATCTCCCATGTCGATGACTGTTTTATTGTTTTCTGTTTGTTATATTTGTTCTCTGGGGGGTGTTTCTCCCTCTTTTTCCGCCTGCTCTGGTTTTAACTGAGTGTTTTATATGATTCTATCTTACCTCCTCTCTTAGCATATCAATTATACTTCTTTTTAAAAAATTTTTAGTGGTTGCCCTAGAGTTTCCAAGACGCATGTTTAACTAATCTAAGTCCACCTCAAATAAGACTGTACCACTTCACATGAAGCACAGGTATCTTATAACAGTGTTCCCAATTTGTCCCTCCCACCCCTTATAACATCCCTGTCAATCACTCTCTCTATGCTGCAATCACCCAATGCAGGAGTTTCTCACTCTCAGGTGAGTCCACACTCAGCCTCCAGCAATTCGTCAAGATTACCACATAAGTGTTCCTATCTGCTTATGGCCCCAGTGGCTTCAGGTTCAGATAAACAAGCCTTGGCTGTGACTCTCTGGATTTGCCTGTCTCTCCAGACTTCAAAGTGGTGGTTTGCTTGTCAACCTCAGTTCTCTGAGGAGTCCAAGAAAAGTTACTGATTTTCAGTTTGTTCCCCTTCTTTTCATTGTCAGGGACAGGAGTGACAACTTCCAAGAGCTGAAGCCGAAAGAAGTCCAGCAGATTGTTTTACATCATGGAGATTATAGTTGTGTTTGCTGATTTCCCAAAGTATCCAGTCCCTCAGCTCAGACCTGCTCTATCCCTCTGGCCAGGCCCGGACTAAAGAGAGAAAGCAGTTCCTAACTCAGACGCAAGAGATCACTCAATCTTCCAATCTGATCTGAGGACCCCTCCTGCCTAGTGTTATTTGCACAAGACAAGAACAGTTATGTTCCTGTCGTGTGCTACCTTACAACCTTAGTGGCACTGGTGTAATTGTCCCAGGATGTGGCTGCTGTGTTTTCAGTTCAGAAACCTCAACTTCAAGCACTGGAACACGTGAGCTCAGCTCCCAGATAATCACTATTAATTATACTCTCATCCACCCCACAGCTCACCAGAATTAATCTGCTTTGTCCAAAAAAAAAAAAAAAAAAAAAAAAGCTTTTTAAATCAAGCATTTGATTATAATATGTACTTTTAAAACACTTAGGCAAATTGTTGGTTTAAAAAAAAGAATTCTGATTTCCCCAGAACTCTACCAACCTGAACTCCTGACTGGCAGGGCCACACAATGAGAACGGGTGCTTGCACTGATGATCCTGCAGCACTACAAGATTCTGGAGAGCTTTTGAACCATCCAAGAAAGATTAAATTATGTTCAGTAGCACTTTAACGTTAAGTGCATCTTATACTGTATTCCACATCGATGGACTCTGATCATTCATATGAAGCACAAGGTGACTCTCTTCCTCGCCCAGAAGCCAATGCGTTTTAGTTCGATTTGAATTACAAGGGTCTGCTAAACACCTACTGCACTGGTACACACCAGAAGGCATATTCCATTTATTTGTGGGGCTCACAATTTCATGGTTAAGGAAAAACAAACAAGCAAGCAAACAAATAAGCAAAACAGACAAGACACACCGTATAACCCCAGCACCCAACACACGCGCAAGTTAATTGAATGAGTGTTTGCTCAATGACCTGTAGACAAAGTGCCTCATAGGCACAGAAATGCAGGCAATCACAGAACGTGATGCAGGGAAGAGATATTCGAGCTCGGCTATGGAGGACGCTCGGGACGCTGGCAGTCTACAATGAAGTGGAGGGAAGTATGCTAGCCAAAGGGGAAGTGATGAGAACCTTCAGGGAATGGAGAAAAGTCTGGTGTTTCTGGAATGTGTGGGTGGAAAATGCCAGGAAATGTTGTCAAAAAAGTAAATCACAGAAGGCCTTGAATATCGTGCTGAGAAATCTGAATGTTTTCCTCTAGGCAATGGGATGCTGTCAATGTTTTGAGCACACGTGTTTTGGTCAGATGTGCTTTAGGAAGATCACTCCAGAAGCACCTGGGAAGATGCATTGGGGTGCAAGGGGGAGACAGGAGACACAGAAGCCAGTTAGAAAGCCACTGCATAAGTTCAAGCAAGAGAGAAGGGATTGCAGTGATGGAAAATGGAAATAGGTACATGGCTGAACAGATACTGCAGAGGTAGATTCAATAGCACTGGGCAACCAGTCCTCTGCGAGAGGTAGGAGTTGAAGATCGCTCCAGAGTTGTTTGCAGAAAGAGCTACATTCCCCACCCCACCCTATATGCACACCCTTTGCAATGTAACAGCTCCTACCACCATCAAGAGGTGGAGTCTATTTCTCTACACTGTAAAACTGGATTCCAGCTCTATACCAACACTGAACAGTTAGGCTGATGTGGAGGGAGAGGATGCTGCTATAATAGAATACCACGGACCAGGTGGCTTTGACAACAAATACATATTTCTCACAGTTCTAGAGGCTGGGAAGTCCAAGATTAAGGCATCGGCAAATCCAGTGTCTGGAGAAGGCACTCTTTCTCATTTGCAAATGGCCGTCTTCTCCTTGTATCCTCACATGGCAAAGAGACGGATCTTTTGTCTCTTTCTCTTCTTAAAAGGCATTATTCCCATCATGGGAACCCCACCCTCATGACCTCATCTCATCTTAATTTACCTCCCAAAGGTCCCACCTCCAAATGCCATCACGTTGGGGAATAAGGTTTCAACCTATGAACTGGGGGGAGGACACACACATTCAGTCCAAAATTAGACCTCTCCTTTAACTCCAGCCACCTTGGCTGGGTCCTGCCCTCCTTGCCTAACTCTTACCAGACCCGTATTTCTGAAGTCAGGACCCTGCCCTGAAAGCTTTGGCACTGCCTAGACTCCTGCCAGGTGGGATCAGTCATTTATAACCAAAGCCCTGCTACTCAGCCAACTTCAAGAAATGTCACTCTCCAGAGGTTCCTCCTACAGCCCCACTGCCCCTGCACTGGGGGATTTTTTGGAAACTACAGGCAGCTGAATGGAGCCGGAGTTCACCCGTGCCCCTTGGCTCTGTCATCTGAACAGCAGGCTCTCCTCTCCCCCATACCCATACCGTTATGGGGCCAGTCCTGCAGTTGGATTCATACATCCCACTTCCTGCCCTTCCATGGTTTCCACTGCTTCCCTCTCCAGTTTGGTGTGTTTGGCAGAGGAGCCAGTTTTTGTGCTTCATTTAACCACTTAGTCAATGGTCATAAGCACCTATCCTGTGCCAGGCATTGCCTGGGATTCAGAAGTGACTTAGAGAGCGTGCTTTGTAGGTGCTCCCAACCTAGAAACCCCTCTCATCTGGAAAAGGCAGGAGAATGCACACAACAGAGCTTTCTTAATGGGAGGGCACTTGCCCACAGGCTCCACCGCTGACTATTTAGCGGGCATAGGGCAACTGAGCCAGTATCCTCACCCAGCATAAAAATAAAAGGTAAAAGCCTTTCTACAGCCCAGGACTGTATGGGACGAAATGAAGGAAAAGACCAGACCTTGACTTAATAATGGTTCCCAGCTCACTGGTGGGTCCAGGTCCAAGGGTCCAGCTTTCCGGCATCCGGAACCTCAGGAGAGGGGCACCGTCAGGAGGTAGCGTCCCCATGGCGAGGCTCTGGTGAAGTGTGTGCAGCATCAGAAAGCCCTTAAAATGCTCCGCTTGAGGAGCTGCCAGGTCTTATCTAAAGAGCCATGCACTTGGCACTAAGTCTGATTCATAAGGAACCCCTAAGAACTGTGGACAGGGCATTTACGGACCTAGAAAACCCTGCCTGCTCTTTTTAATTTTTTTCTTCTCCCCTGAGAAAAGTAGGAGTTAAGAGATTTGGGGGGCCTCAGCCAGGCCTCCTCCCCCAAGGTCACTCTCCCAGGCATTCCCACTGGTTCTGATGCAGCCCTGATTCCAAACTACAGCCAAGGAGCCCAAGTGCAAGGCTCAGGAGGGAGAAGGCAACCAGACGCCAGGCTCCCTTGCCTGGGGAGAAAGAGCATTTCCCCTGAACACACAGGCAGGCGATGGCCAGAAAATGTACAGCAGTTTCAAAAGCCACAAGCGGCAACTAGAGCACCATGCGTGCCCCAGACAAGCACTCCCACCAGGCTCCATTCCCCCTATCAAACCATCATAGCCCAGCCCTTGCCTCCGGGGGCTTGGGTTGGCTTAGCCTGTTCCTTCAGGTACTAGATTTCCCCACTTCCCCAGTTATTGTAACTCAATCCTTACAACCCCTCTACGAGGGATGTTTGATGACTCTGCTCCTTTCACAGATGTGGAAACTGAAGCACAGATCGGTTCTGGTCTTGCCCGATGTCACAGCGCAAGGAAAGGGTGGGGCAGTATTCAAGCCCCCGTGCACATCCCAGTAGGCACCCCTCTGCTCCTCCTCCATTCCCACGCCAGGCCTCTGTCCCCTGACCGCAGGAGAGTGACTCACAGGGCCCTTGCCTTGGATGCCAGCTGGTATGGGTCTGAGGGCTTTGGAGGGCTTACAAGATCCCCTCACTGAGCCCTCAGAGGCCCCGGGATGAAAGGGATTAGGCTAAGCATGAACATTTTTTCCTTGTTAGATTGTCCATTTTTTCCTTTCACCACATTCCTCATTTCAATCATTCCTTTTCCTTTCCAGACCCCAGGAGCCAGAAATAAACACACACAGTCTTTGCATTGATGTAAATAACCATTGGCTTTATTGAACCCATCTGCTTGGGCTATTGGTTGAAATCACAGCTCTGGAGCATTTTCCAAGTACCCCCTAGGGCATCGGGAAGTTTAGCTGCTGCCCTGCCCAGGCAGGTTTGTTCTGCTCCCTTCAAGAAGGACCCTCACTATGGAAGCCATGTGTTCATTTTCTCGGTATCCTTAGAGCTCAAAGTCTAGCCATTTCTCCCCACAATCAATTTCTCTCTCCCCTCTTCTCTCTCCCATCACCCCAAGAAGCTGCCTCCTGCCTCCCAGGCCCACAGACTGCATGGCCCCATCATTCTGTCCAGGGACCTTAGGTTTGAAGGCAACAGAGCCAATAGGTACCTCCCAGCCCCACCCCAGCCCCATGTAGCTGCCTCGTGGTTTTCCAACTTCAACTGGGGCTCCCTTCTCTTCTAACAACAATAACAGTAACTGTTAAGTGTATCAGACACTTGTTATGTGCTAGGTACTGCTGTAAGCCTATGCAAGTATTATTTTTTTTATCTCACAACCACCCTTAGGAAACTGAGCCATATACAGAGTTGAAGTAACCTGTCCAAAATCATACAGCTAGTAGGAGGTAGAACCAGGATTTGAACCCCAGAAGTCTGGCTCTAGGGCTGGGCCTCTTAACTACTGCCAAGAACTCAGCTCTTCAAGCCCCACTTGTCTGCAAGCTCTGGGGATCAGAGCCCAAGTCTTCTGCTGTGCATGGTTGATCTTTTGTCTTCTGGTTGAGCCACTGTTTGTTTTCTGTTTTTTGGTTTTGTTTAGTTGTGTTTCATTTGCTTTGTTTGTGTCTTTCTCTTATTTTCTGTATCTCCTGAGTTTCCCTCATGACTTGAGCCTTTATTGTACTCAGTGGCCTCCTCCTTACTTCTCTCTTCTTTCTCTCTTGCTCTCCACATTCAAGCAGTAGCCAAGTCCTCTGAATTCTTTCATTTCAGAAAGGTTTCTTCAGCATCTCCTTCATGCCAAGCACACAGGAGGTGATCAAGACGGATGGAGTCCTTCTGCATGTGGCATTTTCAGTCCATTTCATTGGCCTCTCATCTCTCACACCTCCCATCCCCCATGCCCTGGTCCCAGTTCAGGCTGATTTTCACACCCACCTGTGCAATTGCTGCTCCCTCCCCTGTGTGTTTGCCTCACTCTGCACATGACTGATGAATAACTCTTAAATAAGCCTGCCTGGGCTTCCCTGGTGGCGCAGTGGTTAAGAATCTGCCTGCCAATGCAGGGGACACAGTTTCGAGCCCTGGCCTGGGAAGATCCCACATGCCATGGACCAGCTAAGCACATGTGCCACAACTACTGAGCCCACGTGCCACAACTACTGAAGCCTGTGTGCCTAGAGACCACATTCCGCAACAAGAGAAGACACGACAATGAGAAACCCACACACCGCAACAAAGAGTAGCCCCCGCTCACCGCAGCTAGAGAAAGCCCACCCACTCACAGCAACAAAGACCCAACACAACCAAAAATAAATAAATTTATTTAAAAAAAAAAAAAAAAGGCTGCCTTAGATCAGGTCTTTGCTAGAGGCCTTTAATTGGAGCTCAGACTTGGAGCTCCAAGCCATCCAATAGTCCCTATGGGATAACATGCCAAATTCCCAGTCTGGTACTCTGGACTCAGACTGTTAGTTCCAACTCGACCAAACACACTTCCTACTGCATTCCCTTATTTAGCCCAAGACAACATTTCTTACAGGGCAACCCCACACTTGCATCACAATCACTCATGTGCCCATTAAAATGCACCCTTCCCAACCTTCCAAATGAGAACTTCCAAAGCTGGGATCCAGGAATCTGCCTTTGAACAAACTGCTTGGTGACTGGCATGCACTCCATGGTCGGATACCCACCTGCCTAGGTGACAGCCTCTGAACTACGGGGTTCACTCTGTTCCACACACTAGGACCCACAATGCCAACCCCATCACCAGATCTCCATGTCTGATCCTACGCATTCTTCAAGGCCCATCTCAATGGCCCCTCCTCTGAATTACCTACTAGGAGTCCACCTTCTGTTACCCCAGCTGAAATCATTCTCTCTCTCCTCTTACAGTATTAGAGCCCTTGTAGAATCTGAGTGTCTTTCATTGCATTTGCTACTTTCTAGCTTGTATTACTGTTATGTATGTGTCAGTCTTATCACCACTACTAGGCTGTAAACATTTTAAAGACAAGAGCTATCTTTTAATCAACTGACCAGGATGTTATGAGGGTAGCAGCCAAAGCAATCCTTTAAAAAGTCTCAGTATGTCACTCTTCTACTCAAAACCCTCCAGTGGCTCCTCACGGCCTGGGAGTAAAGCCAAAGTTCTTGTGATACTCCACAAGGCCCCGTGTGGTTTGGTCCCCTTTACCTTTGTGACCTCCCTTCCCACTACTCTGCCTCTCACTCCTCCCACTCCAGACACATTGCCTCCTAGACAGACCTCAAGTGTGCTCCTGCCTCAGGGCCTTTGCACTGGTTGCTGGATCTGCCTAAATGTCCTTCCCCCATATAGCAGCCCAGCCCATTCCCCCACCTCCTTTTAGAATTTGTTCAAATGTTACTTTCTCAATAAGGCCTACCCTGTCTACCCTATTTAAACCTGCAATTCACCCCTGCACTCCTGTTACCCCGCTATACTTTTTATTTTGTCCATAAGGATAAGCATTATTGATTTATTAAAAATGGATTTATTATATTTACTGCATTTTGTCTTCTTCCTTCACTATACTATAAGCTCCAAGCTTCATTTTGCCTACTGACATATTCCACGCACCTAAAACATTGCCTGACACATAGAACATGCTCTATAAATATGTGCTTAATGAATGAATAAGTGAGTGAGGTGAGGAATGAATAAATGGAGGGAGATGGGGAGGCAAAAGTTGAATTACAGGCCTGGGTGGGGCCCACTCAGCATTTCTCACAAGTCCAGGCCAGGAGTCAGAAACAGAGAACAAATTAAGTCAAGGGTGTAATATGAGCCATATATTTTCAATTCTGTCCTAACAGGTGAGACAGAATGAGGGCAGGTCAGGACCGGAAGTAGTGGAGATGGCTGTCACCATCACCTGAATCTGATGTCATTCGACCAGACAGCTACAAGGCCTCAGCAGCCTCTGGCTGACTTTCCTGGAGCTTGAGTACAGAAGGGAAAGCGGATGTAAAGAGTCAGCACTGGTGGGGACAGGCAGAGAGAAGCCTGGGCTCTAACTGTCAGGGTCCCGTCTGCATGTATGAGTTTCCTATCGCTGCTGTAACAAATTACCACAAACTTAGTGGCTTAAGACACCACAAATTTTAATCTCTTACAGGTGTGGAGATCAGAAGTCTGAATGAAATGATGCCATTTGCACCAACATGAATGGACCTAGCGATTATCATACTAAGTGAAGTAAGTCAGACAAAGACAGACAAATATATGATATTGCTTATATGTGGAATCTAAAAAAAAAAAAAAGATACAAATGAACTTATATACAAAACAGAAATAGACCCACAGACATAGAAAACATACTTATGGTTACCAAAGGGGAAAGGGTTGGAGGAGGGATAAATCAGGAGTTTGGGATTAAAATAGATACACTAGTAATATATAAAATAGATAACTGACAAGGACCTAATGTATAGTACAGGGAACTATACTCAATATTTGGTAATAACCTATAAGGAAAAAGAATCTAAAAAAGTGTGTGTGTGTATATATATATATATATATATATATATATATATATGGCTGAATCACTGTGCTGTATCCACGAAACTAACACAACATTATAAATCAACTATACTTCAATTTTTAAAAGTCAAAAAAAAAAAGGGAGGCTGAAACTAGTCTCAGTGGACTAAAGTCAACATGTCTGTAGAGCTGGTTCCTTTTGGAAGCTCTGAGAGAATTTTTTCCTTGACTTTTTCAGCCTCTAACAGTGGCCTGCATTCCTTGAGCTGTAGCCCCTCCTCCATCTTCAAAAAGCATCCCTCTCTTCTGACTCTGACTCTGACTCTGACCCGCAAGCCCCTCTCTTATAAGAACGCTTGCGATCATATCAGTCCGACCTGGATAATCGGAGAGAAGCTCCCCATCTCAAGATCTTTAACTTAATCACACCCACAAAGTCCCTTTTGCCATGTAAGGTAACATTCACAGGTTCTGGAGATTAGGCTGTAGAGTATTTGGGGGCCATATTCAGCTCCCACACCCTACATAGAGTCAAGGCAACCTCGTCATATAGTTGGGCCCACTCATCCCTTCCTAGGTGTATCTAGGAAATTCGTATCCAAGTGAACCCCTCCGCTGGAGAGGAAGTGAGATCCCCAGGGAATCTGTCAACTAAGGGACCAGTGAGAGGGACCGCTGACAGCCCAGACCTCCCGCTCAGGTTTAGGAAACTCTCACACGTTCACTTTGCCTTCCTGCTTCAGAAAACCTTCTCTGGAAGGACTTTCAGTCCATGTTCTGCACTTGCCGCCATGTGATCTCAATGGCCAACCAGCCACACCCTGATTCACACTGCAAGTGGAAGGCCTCTCTGCGGAGGTGATATTTGAAAAGACACATAAAGAGAGTGAACCAGTCATCAGGACTCCAGACTGAGGGAATAAACATACAAAAGCTTAAGAAAGAGGGAACTTGACAAGTCTGAGGAAGAGGGAGAGGCTAGGATGGCTGAAGGTCGCGAGCAAGAGAATTTAAGATTGGAGGTGCAGGCAGAAGTTAGATTACGCATGACCTTGGAAGCCATGAGAAGTCTGGAGTTTTCTAGGAGCAAGGATGAATTGATGAGAATAATAATAACCACAACAGCTAACCATTATATGCATAGTAACATGTATATGTATACCGAGACAAACATATATAGTACCAGGTACTATTTTAAGTACTTCATTTACATCAGTTTAATTCTCAAAAATTTGCATGAGTAGATGCCATTATCCCCATTTTACAGCTGAGGAAATTGAGGCATGGAAAGGTTAAGTAACTTGCCCAGCCCACACAGCCAGCAGGTGGTAGAAGCCGGAATTCAGACCCAGGTGATCTGGTTTCTCAGTGTGTGTTTTAAAGGGCTGCACTGACTTTCCTGCTGAGGACTTCACACAAAAAGATCATTCTGTGTGTGGTGGCAGAGGAGGGTGAACAGGAGCACAGAATATTTTCAGGGCAGTGAAAATACTCTGCATGATACTATATAATGGATACATGTCATTACACAGTTGACCCTTGAACAACATGGGGGTTAACTGGCATATAACTTAGAGTCAGCCCTCCGTATCTGCTGTTCCTGGGCATCCATGGATTCAACCAGCCACGCACGGTGTAGGACTGTATTTCTTACTGAAAAAGACCCACGTGTAAGGGGACCCGCACAGTTCAAACGCACAATGTACAGGGTCAGCGGTACGTCTGTCCAAACCCCTAAAATGCACAACACTGAGAGTGAACCCTATGGGTGATAACGATCTGTCAACGTAGGCTCATCAGTTGTAACAAACGCGTTGCTCCGGCGGAAGATGCTGACGATGGGGGAGGCTGAGCACGTGTGGGGGCAGGGGTGCCTTCATCTTAATTTTCCTGTGAACTTAAAACTGCTCTAAAAAATAAAGTCTTTTTTAAAGTTAGGTATAAACAAATCAAGTGATGCAGCTCTTCCATTCCTGGGATTTACTCAAGAGAAGTGAAAATACACGTCTACAGAAATGCTTGTAAGTGAGCGTTCTTAGCAACATAGCAACTTATACATGAATGTCCTTATTTATTCGCTGTAACCAAACACGGGGAACAACCCAAATGTTCACCTTATGGGAAAAGATCAACAAAATGTGGTATACTCATATAATGGAATAACACTCAATAATACAAAGAAATGGATGATTGATAGACACAGTAAAAAAAAATATGCACAATCTCAAAAAAAAATTAATTCTGACTTTAGCAAGAGCGTGGATGGTGGAGGGTGAGCAAGAGAACTGACAGACTACCTGCTGTATAGCACAGGGAGCTCAGCTCGGTGCTCTGTGATGGCCTCGTTGGGTGGGAAGGGGAGCGGGGGTGGAGGGAGGTCCAAGAGGGCGGGGATGTGTGTATTCGTATGGCTGATTCACTTCACTGTGCGGCAGAAACTAACCCAACATTGTAAAGCAATTATACTCCAATAAAAAGAGAGAGAGAGAGAACTGACAGACTAATTAAGAAAGTCTTGTAGCATCTAGGTTAGAGATGTTGGTGGCAGGCCCTGGGTGAAAGCAGCGAAAATAGAGAAAAATGAATAGACTTCAGATAGATTTGAGATCTGGGAGGAATCAAGGCTGACTCCTAGGTTTTCAGCTTGAGCAACTGAGTTGATGCCTTTACTGAAAAAGAAACAGGCTTGGTGGGGAGGGTCCCCAAGCCCAGGATCCCTGCCCTTGCGGAACCCCTGAGCCCTCGTCAACTCTCAGCCACATTTCTCAGCTAGAGAAAGCCCAGCACACAGATGCCAAGGTTAGCCTGCACTGGCGGGCCCATGCCAAGAACCACAAAAGCCTCATTTTATTTAAAACACAGGGTTTGGCAGAATTCCCTACCTAGATAGAGACAAGCCCATTACTTCATCTTGTGAGCTGCATTACAACCTCTGCTTTCGTGTATCTATTAGCAAGACCTCTCAGTCAAAACTCCAGCCAGCCCATCAATCATTCTTCCTGGAGGCCCACAGACCAGGCAGCTGAGGCTGGGAGCCCGGCAGACATCCATAGACATTTGCACAGGGGACTAAGCCCCAAAGGCTTTCCTGTTTGTGTACAGGGGGCCTTACTGCTTTCTATTTTTAATTAAAAGCAGATTTTTATCAATCCCCCCAAAAATCTATTGGGGGAACTGTAATTTTGCTTCCAATCTTCCTATTTAATACTCCCCTAATGCCCATAAAAAGCTTTGGAGTTTCAGTTCATGATTTGAATCTTTACAGATAATTAGCTGGTAGAACGACTTGGAGAGAGAAGCAGGTATATATTTTCACAGCTTGGTGGGGAGTGGGTGGGTGAGTTGTGGGAGAGGCATCCCCAGGCACACCTCCATTCCAGAAACATAAACATGCAATTCATTTAAACGTACATTCACTTAGGTTCTTTAATAGCTGCCTTAAAAAGGGCTTTTCTCTCTGACTTCTGGGGCACCCTATTTTCATGCCACTTGGCTCTTCCACCTTCGACTTCTCCCTCCAGGTCCTCAGACCCTCCATCATTAAACTTAACCTTCTCCCTGCCACCTTGGCCCCACCTACTTGCCTTATAGTCCAAGTCAGTCCCCTTGGACTTGGACAGGCCTTTCGTGTCGCCTCTCCGGCCCTCTGTTCCTCCTCCCTCCTGCTCAGCCCATCCTCACACTTCCCTCCCTCCCCTCCCTTCTCTCCTTCTCTTCTCCTTTCAGACTCAGCTTCTGTGACCACCTTCTGCATGAGTCGGAAATGGTGTCATATGTACTCACCTTTAAAAGCCCTATAGTAATCACGTGAAATAGTAGTGTTACATGCACACGCACACAGGCGCATGAGCACACAGTTCTTTAACATCTGAAGAACTGGAGGCTCCAAGAAGTCCAAAAATTTACTCAAACCCCACCTTCCCCTTTATTTTCTCTCCCTTTCCACTCTCCTTTGTCAGGTGATATATACATACACACACAGACACATAGACAGACACCTAGACAGGTACACAGATGGACAGACTGACAAAAGGGCAAATACTCAATAGATAGTAGAAGAAAGACAGGTTGGTAGGTAGGTAGGTAGATATAGATAGAGACAGACAGATGGTAGAGGAGGGGAGACTACAGCAGCTGGCAAAAATCAACCAAATACCTCATTCCACTATTTTGTCCCTTTTCTCAAGAAGCCCTCCCAAATCTTCTGCTACAAGGAATCGTGGCTCAGTGAAAACTACATAAGGTAGATTTTAAAGGCTGGAAACAAGAAAGTAACGAAGAGGCTGTGTGGCTGCCCAGGTGTGAATCAGGACACATGAGGCAGTGGGTGTGAAGGCTCTTTCTTGATAAACAGTTAATGTTCTCAAAGGTGAGAGGGGATCAGAGTCATCCCTAATTGAATAGAGTTCAAGGTCCAAGGGGAGGTGGCTTTTGACAGTGGTTCTCCACCTCACCATGCATTTGAGTCACCAGAGGGCTTCGGAAAAACACAGATCCTTGCACTCCACCCAAGAGTTTCTGATTCATTAAGTCTGGGTGGGGCCTGAGAATTCACTTTCAAACAAGTTGCCAGATGATGCTGATGCTGCCGGGCCAGGGACCTCACCTGGAGGACCACTGCTAGAGAGTAATGTTCAGAGGTTAACCTGGCTATTATGATGATATGAAATCAGGTCTCTTTTAATCAAATCATATTACCTGGCATATTTGAAAACAAAAGAAACAACACTGGTTTGATTGTTTTCAAGATTGGGTCAAGATTTCAGAGGATGACTGAACTTTGATCCACTGAACACCTCGCCCCACGTCTCCTGATGCTATCGGGACCTCCACCTCTGCCTACCATATTCCTACCCATCTGCCTCCTCCTGCATGAGAACAAAGACCGTGTCTGTCCTGTTTGCAATTAGAACTCCAAGGCCTAAAACTATATCTGGAATTGTGGATGTGTGTGTGTGTGTGTGTGTGTGCTTGTGTATCTGTATGTATACGTGTATGTACACACACACACGTAAAAATGCATACATGTGTTTGTGTCTGGTGAATGAGCCAGTGAATGGATACGCTGCCTATATAAAGGACTCTCTGAAACGGGCAGGAGGAGAAAAAAAAATAAGGGAATTCCCTGGCGCTCCAGTGGTTAGGACTTGGTGCTTTCACTGCCGCAGGCCCGGGTTCAGTCCCTGGTCAGGGAACTAAGATCCCCGCAGGCTGCGCGGCACAGCCAGAAAAATGAAATGGGCAGGAGGGTGGGCTCAGAGCTGGCCCACCTGGGTTTGAGGCCCAGCTCCAGGGCTCAGAGCGCTGAGCAGGAAATCTCTGAACTGTCACTGCTCCTGCCCTAACAAGGCCCCCTCCCCCAAGCAGTCCTGGGGGGCTGGCTCAGCTTCTCTAAGTACACTTATCTCCTAAACTGAAGACATCTGATCTCCCCAGCCCTGTTCTCACTGCTGGCATCAGCTCAAAACAGACCCACTGAGGGCGAAAAGTCCTTCCACCAGTACTAAAAATACTCGCATTGATCTCCTGCTCACTGTGGCATCCCTCTCTCTCCATTCCTGGTTTTTCTTGCTGTTTTCGTTCTACACAGTCCTCCAAATCAAGCACAAGATCATTTGGGCCTGGATCACGAGGTGGTTTGACCCTCCCCACAGTGTCACATCCAAAATCGTTCCTCCCATCCAGCACATCATTTGCAGGGCCCGGTGCAAAATGAAAATAAAGGGGCCTCTGTTTCAAAAATTATTAGGAATTTCAAGACAGTGACAGAGACCATTAAACAACCCTGGACAACCGCACAGGGTGTACCCACCACATGTTTCTGGACACAGTGGATAGACCCAACATTCTCCCCAAGCTCCAGGGAAGTTCTGCCCTCCTCTGACACTTTGTCCGTGAGATTAAGAGGTGGTTCTTGAGTCCACACTGCTCCTGGGAGTTCATCAGCTCCAAGTGCAAAAGGTCCTTGCCCTCTAGGCCCATGGGGTCCTTTGAAGTAGCTTCCTAATGGCCCTCCCTGACCTGACAGAATACTCAAACATGTGGGTAGAAGCCCCTTTAGGGAACTGCTCACACCCCTCCCCCCTCCCCCGTTGATAGCTAACTCCTTGTAGAGACTGTGTGCATTCTCCCGAGCATTTTGAAATTGACACAAACTGAGTTGCTGCAGGTGCCCATGAAGATGGGCATTTCCTCTTTGAACAAAGGAGACAGGGACATCTTAGGAACCACACCCTGTTCCTAAAAACGGGTCAGCTCATTATTGGCAAGCATTCTCACAGGCCTCAAGGGCAAAATAAATCAAGTGCAAAATGACTATTAACTTCCTGAAGTTTCAAACCAGCTGGGGAAATTAGAAAAACTAATAGAAAAATAGATCTTAACACCCTGCAACTGAGGTAGCTGAAAAAAATATGTAAAGATGAGATCAATCACATGGGGAAGGGTCGTTTCTGCAGTACAGCATCTCTCTAGGGGGACTGAATTCGAAACTCCACTGGGGAGAGGTCAAGAAAATTAAAGGAAGTTCTGGAATTTGGGCTGCACATTAAAAATCACAGAGAGAGCTTTCAAATAGAAACAAAAGCAAAACTAAGCCCAGGCCCTACCGCAGGCAATTCAGTAAGAATTCTTTCTCTATAAATTGTTAAACTTGTTATATATTTTAAGAGCACGCAACACAGACGGACATTATGCTGACCTCCCATGTACCACATCAACTCTCAGTAATTAACAGTTCAGGATCAATCTTGTTTCACCTCTGTCCCCACCCACCTCTCACCACCCCCCCCAAATACAACTGTTTGGACGCAAATCCCACATGTCAAACTTCAGTATGTATCTCTGAAAGGTAAGGACTCCTTTTTTAAAAATAACTACGATACTATATCACACCTAATAATAAGGTATCTTTATAACAATAATTCCTCAAATCTATCAAAATCTAATTTCTCCTGCTGTTTGATATATTTTTAGGCATTTGTTACAGGTGGAATGCAAATAAGGTCTGTGTGTTATAATTTGTTGATGTAGCTCCTAAAATTCTTTTAATCTATAGGTTCTTGCTCTATCTCATTCTCTTTTATTATGAAATTTATTTTTTTAATGAAGAAATGAGGACAAGTTTCCTGTAGAGTTTCTCAGTGTCTGTATCTTGCTGTTTGAATCCCCATGGCATGGTTTAACATGTTCCCCTGTCCCCGTATTTCCTGTAAATTAGTCATTAGATGTGGAGGCCTAATAAAATTCAGATTTGAATTATTTGATAAGACTATTTCATAGGTAGTATTGTATGCTCCAATCAAAGATATTTAAAGTCTAGTTGCCTCTTTTTCATGATGTTAGTTGTTAATAATCATTACCCAGATTAATTTTTTAGGGTTCTTTTAAAAATCTAGGGTTTCCAAATCTATGATTCCTTCTTTCAGCAGCTGCAATGTTTCTATAAAGAGAAACTTCCTTTTATCAGCCATGGGGTTACCTGAGAAACAGTTCAAATAGGAAAAGCAGCAGAAATGCTTGATACTTTCTCTTTATTTACCAGTTTTTAAAATAAGGAGCTGGTTCCCTAGCATCCGCCAAACGTGACGAGACGTTCATAGTTGTTATTAAGAACTCATTAATATAAACATACTCAATGTGTTTCAATTTGTTATTCTAATTCTGTCCCAATTATCCTACCTTTGGTCGGTGGGAGCCTGTTTAATTTCTCTTCTGAGTCCTCCTGAGATAATCCTTGTCATCACTGACAGCTTCCTTGCACTCCTGTGACAAGATGCTTCAGGCCCATAGGTACATTCCTGTCCCAAACTAGAATCATCCATTTTTCTAAGAGGTCCTGGCTTGGTTTTATGCGAAATAGTATTTAGAGGCCACAATCCAGGTGCTAAGGGTGCTGTTGCTACTGAGTTGGTGACTGTTTCTGGGCCTTTGCAGTGGATAAAGCTGGAAAATATTTTATGTTTTAAGGGAAAAAAGAGTTTATATCATGCTTTTGGGAGGAAGAGATATTGAATAATATCCTCCAAACTGAGAAGGAATTTTGAGACTGAAAACCGAAGCAGGGAACCCAAAGTGCAATTAGAAGTTTATTGCAGGTAACTTATATACAGGCAGGATCAGGCGGACGGCAATCCAGAGGCATTCACGGCTGCACTCCATGCATCAAAAAGGGGTACAGGGGGCTTCCCTGGTGGTGCAGTGGTTGAGAGTCCGCCTGCCGATGCAGGGGACACGGGTTCGTACCCCGGTCTGGGAGGATCCCACGTGCCGCGGAGCGGCTGGGCCCGTGAGCCATGGCCGCTGAGCCTGCGCGTCCGGAGCCTGTGCTCTGCAATGGGAGAGGCCATAGCGGTGGGAGGCTCGCATACTGCCAAAAAAAAAAAAGGGGGGGGGTACAGGGGAGTTTTAAAGGATCTAAAAATAGATCTGACTACCAAGTGAGAAGCATGTCTGCACCAATGGGAACCAGGGGTTTTTCTTCCCCCTGCGGGGGTTCTCATGTCCATTAACCCATCTGCATCAGCAAAACTCATTTTTCCAGTTTTCATAGCGGATGAAGGCAAAGGTGAAAATTGCTAGGGAACTTATCTGGCTTGGCCGCATTTCTTGTGAGCAGGCTAAAGCTCAGTCATGCAGAAAGGGGAAGAGGTAGGACTGGGGGCCTAAGATGGAGCTGACAAGACGGAGTCAGTGTGGTTCAGCCATACATCATACTCCAATTCAAATCCTGGACTACAGGGTTTTTACTGACCTCAGTGTTACATGTGTAACATCTTCCATTTTTTAAAATAATCCCAGTATCCGAGTTCATAATTATTAATTAGTTTTATCCCTTACCACACCCAACAGTCTCCAAATAACACTATCAACCACTAGCAACAATATGATTACTTAAATCAGTTTAAATTTTTCCCAGCCTTTCCTTGTTACAATTCACTGATAATCTCCTAAACTTCTAATCCAGAGGTGCCTGCTCTATCTCTTTCTTTGTCACTGTGCAAAAAATTAACCAAGAAATGTGGACTAGTGTCCTGTAGAGTTTCTCACCAGAAAACACACAGTCTCAAATAAACGTAGCAGAGACCACACACTTAGCTTTCTTTACTGACTTCTAGAGACTGCTCCCTCATGCTACATAGAGATCCTCGTCACTCCTTTTCACAAAGGCATGGTATTCTAGCATGGGATGTGACATAGCGGTGTCTGGGCGACTTCCAGGTATTTTGCTATTACAAATAGAGCTGCAGTATAGAACCCTATGTGTATGACTACTTATATTTTCATGCTCTCTTGTGCCAAAGTTGAGAACTCCTGACCTACAGAAAAAAGCAGGTTGTTAAGAGACCCAAGTTCGAATCCCAGCTCTGCCCTTAACTTACTCCTTGTAAAATCTGGATAATAATATCTGGATAAAAATCTACCTCATAGATTTCTGGAGAGGATTAAATAAGCTGATATATGGAAGGTGCTTAAATCAGTTCTTAGTATATTTTAAGAGGAGTATGTTGTTATTGTTGCTATGAATCTTTAAATTTCTTTTTTTTTAATTGAAGTATAGTTGATTTACAATATTGTGTTAGTTTCAGATGTACAGCAAAGTGATTCAGTTACACTTTTTTTTCTTTCCATTATAGTTGTTACGAGAGTTTGAATATAGTTCCCTGTGCTTTACAGTAAATCCTTTCTGTATGTCTATTTTATATATAGTGGTGTGTACTTGTTAATCCCATACTCCTAATTTATCCCTCCTCCCCCACTTCCCCTTTGGTAACTATAAGTTTGTTTTCTATGTCTGTGAGTCTGTTTCTGTTTTGCAAATAAATTCATTTGTATTATTTTTCAGATTCCACATATATGTGATATCATATTTGTCTTTCTCTTGAAATTTTTTATTTAGCCTCCCTGCCTCAGTTTCCTCAGCTGTTCTATCTCAGGATGTTGTCACAACAAAATTAGATCATCACGGCGGGACTTCTCGAAATAGCTATCATCTCTGAAAATGTGGAGAAAGGGTATTATTTTCATCACCGTGATTATAGAATGCCTGGTTAGGAGAATCAACAGTATTCGTCTGGTGGGACTCTCATCTCTGGAAGCTGTCTATATAGGGTTTCCTTACTGGACTGAGTCTGAAAGACAACCTGTCAAATCACTCAAACCACTAATTTAATTGATTTTTCAATTTTCTACTAAATTGACAAACTGAGTAAATTGACCAAATTGGCTGTTTTGATATCATTTAGACTCAGCTTGAGTGGAGCTAATTACGAAGGGGGAAATAATTGTCATTGACATTGCCACAGTGATCAAAGACACCCCTGGCGTGGCTGGTGGGGAGCACAGGACCCTCACCATGTCCACTGGCCTCATGCTCCACCCAACTAAGGCTCCGAGAACAAACACCGCCCGATCCACTGCACTGCATGACAGGGGGGAAAATTCCGAAAAGGATCAATCAATACGTAAGTGAGCATTATTGGCAAGACTCCATGTGCCCAATTCTGAGTGTAGTCAAGAGCTATCTAGGCTGAGGAGACTTAGATGGTCCCTGGGGTACAGTGAATAATGACCCCCAAAGATATCCCAATCTTAATCCCTGGAATCTGTGAATGTTACTTTACAAGGCACAAGGGACTTTGGAGATGTGATTAAATTAAGGATCCTTCAATACAGAGAGTACACTGGTTTCTGCAGGTGGGTCCAATGTAATCACCAGGGTCCTCATAAGGGGGGGACCAGGAGAGATCTGACAACAGAAGGGAATAAGACATGTGAGGATGGAAGCAAGAGGATGCAGTGATGTGAGGAAGGGCCACAAGCCAAGCAATGCAGGCAGACTCGAGAAGCTAGAAAAGACAAGAAAACAGATTCTCCCCTACAGCCTCCAGAAGGACCCCACCCTGCCAACACCTTGCTCTAGCCCAGGGAAACTGACTGGACTTTTGGACTCCAGACTGCAAGAGAGCACACGTGTGTTGCTGCAAGCCACCACTTTCACAGCAGCCACAGGAGGCTAACGCACTCCCACCAGCTGTCTTCCAGCCATAATCCTCAGTGGAGACACTTCAGGGAAAGAGGGGACATTAAATGGCTGTGAAGAGTGGCAGTCCTGTCCCCTGTTTCTGCTTCTAACGAAGCGGTTCTATTTTAAATGTGGGTTCCACGTATGATTTCACGGTGCGGGGAAGAAATGATTCTTCTGAAATGGGGGGAGGGCGCAAACTGAAATAGAGATAGTTGATATTTGTGGATCTCATACATGGAAAACACTTGGATCAGTGCCTGGCACATAGTGAACATAATAAAATGCAGTTGTGGTGGTGGTGATGGCAGTTATTATCTGCTCTGATTCCATCCAGCTCACTGCCGTTCAGGGACTTGCCCAATACCATCCAGCTCCTAGTAGCAGAACCAACATTAGAACCCAGGTCTTTATAATCCTAGGGTCGACTGCAACCTGCAACCCGGATCTTCCCCCAAATAGGAAATGCCACCAGCTGACCGTGACTCATACTGAAATTAAACTTGCTGCATAAGGGCTGTTTTGATTTTATGTGTTTTGTCTGCAGTTCCAAGGAGGGCTGACCACGCTGGGTGTTCCCTGTGTTGCCCATTACTCTGGTGGGCCGCAGTGCCAGAGGTGATGGGATATCCGAAGGCACTAGCTGCTTCTGGCTCCCCCAACCCCACCCCACAACCGCCAGCTGGAGAGAAGATTGCCGTGGAGATGGCGGGCAGGCTGCGGCGATGGGTAGGGATGGTGAGGCAGCGGCAGAAGCAGCTGCCGGCTCGTTAAGGGCACTCGGGTGAAATCTGGACTGTACCAGGCCCAGCCACATGCTCAAATGCAAACCACAGCTGTTTGCAGGCGATTCTGTCCTCTAAACGGCAGCAGCAGAGACAACATATTCTCCCAGTTCTGGAGGCGGCTTCTCTTGCTGCTCCGTCACTTGCTTTGATGTCCCACTGAGGAGGTGTCCTGTTAGCCTAACATCAAGTCGAAGGGACAGAAGTTTTAGTCTAGCCAGTACTTTTCTGTAACTGCACTGTAGGAGAATTGGGGTGGGGGGAAGACACAGTAGATGAGCCGTGAAGACACAACCCTTTGGCATACACAGAGCTCTCATTGTCTTTACCTAACTAGAGCCATTGCTTCCTATCTGAATAAAGCTCCTCACCTGGGCTTACAAGGTTCCAACTATCTTGTGCCTACTCACCACTCCAAGGCCTTTTTCTATTCTTCCACTCACACCAAAAAGGATTACTCATGGACCCCCCCAGTATGCCATTCCATTAGAACACAAGCTTCAAGAGGGAAGGAACTCTATCTTTCCAATGCTGTGTCCTCCATATGTTTGACACACAGTGGGTCTCAGAAATATCTGTGAAGGAATGAATATGGCTTATTTTCAACACCTGCACGGTACTAAACACAGTGCTAGGCATTGACTGGCATGAGACTTAGCTATGTTTCTAAACCTCATTTACAGGATGTCTGTAAGGGTGAAAACAGAGACAAATATACAAAATGTCATCATGGACATGTTCAACCTGTTAAAATATAATTAATATTATCCATATTTCCATACCTGATGAACACCCTACATAAAATTGCGTAAATAATAAGTTCATAGGGTTGACGTGAGAATCAAAGGAGATAACATGTATGAAGTGTGCTCAGTCCCTGACTCAGAGTATAGCGCAAAAGATGTTGGCCAGGGCTTCCCTGATGGCGTAGTGGTTAAGAATCCGCCTGCCAATGTGGGGGACATGGGTTGGAGACCTGGTCCGGGAAGATCCCACATGCCTTGGAGCAACTGAGCCCATGCACCACATCTACTGAGCCTGCACCCTAGAGCCCCCGAGCCACGACTGCTGAGTCCGCATGTCACAGCTACTGAAGCCCACACACCTAGAGCCCATGCTCCTCAACAAGAGAAGCCACTGCAATGAGAAGCCTGTGCACTGCAACGAAGAGTAGCCCCCACTCGCCACAACTAGAGAAAGCCCGCACGCAACAACGAAGACCCAACACAGCCAAAAATAAATTAATTTTTTAAAAAAATAGATGTTAGCCATTATTACCATGTTGCTATTTTCACAAAGATTAATAAAATAGCAACAAATACAGGAGTAAATAATTACAGTGAAAAATGAGAGGTGCTGGCACAACAGTACAAAGTCCTGTGCAGCCCCAGAGGCTCTATCTTAAAAATGTATCTAGAAGCAGAACACTTTCACACCATTTCCACCAATACCATTTTAGTCCAAGCCACCCTCATTTCTCACTTAGTCTATTTCAGTTGCCTCCTAACTCTTCTCTCTGCCCTCACTTTGCCCTTCCCCCTCCTCCCTGCCCTAGTCTATTCTCAACACAGCAGCCAGGGGTCCTGCTAGAATTTAAGTCAGCTCAAGTCACTCCCATGTTCAAACCTCTCCAGTGGCTCCCCATCTCTCTCCAAGCAGAAGCCAGAACTACTACTGCCTACAGTGATGGTTAATTTTATGTGTCACTTAACTGGGCCACAGGGTGCCCAGACATTTGGTCAAACACTATTTTGGGTGTGTCTGTGAGCGTGTTTCTGGATGAGATTAACACTGAAATCTGTAGACTGAGTAAAGCAGATTGCCCTACTTAATGTGGGTGGGCCTGGTCCGATCAGTTGAAGACCTGAATAGAACAAGAAGGCTGAGTAAGAGGGAACTTCTCCTATTTGACTGATGTGAACTGGGCCATTGGTCTTCTCTTTAAGGCTCAGACTGAAACATCAGCTCTTTTTGGGTCTCAAGCCTGCCAGCTCTCAGACTGGAATTACACCACTGGCTTCCTGAGTCTCCAGCTTGGAGATAGCAGGTCATGGGTCATCTCAGCCTCCATAACTGTGTGAGCCGATTCCTCATAATTCTCTTAATTACATAATAGTATATATAATAGTATATTATACATATATAATAATATACACATCTGGAGAACACTGCCCAATACACCTACAGGCCACCCACCCTAACCACAGTGCACTCCCATGCACCACCATTATTTCTTTAATTTCAACTCTTTCTACTTTCATTTCTCTCTCTTTGTTCCAGCCATGTTGGTCCCTAAACATGAGAAGCCCAGTTAAGCTTAAAGACCTCAGTGCCCACGATGCCCTCCACCTAGAATGCTCTTCTAAGTGCCTCACATCTTCACTTCTTTCAGATCTCTATCCAAATGTTATATGACTGTGAAACTTTCCCAAACCTACTTATATGAAATTGTGTGACACACACACATACACACTTTCACTTTATCTCTTTTAAATTGCTTTAGTTTTCTCTACAGCACTTACAATTATCTGACATACTGTATCTTCACTTGTTTATTTGTTCAGTGTGTGTCTGTCTCTTCCAAATAGAATATAAATTCCTTGAGAGTAGGAGCTTTGTCTTGTTCACAGCTGTATTCCCAATACGTAGACTTGTACCTAGTCCTAGTACCTAGTTGTGCTCTATGCCTACCTGTTGACTGAATTAATGAATATATTAAAATTTTAAGTTCGATTCTAGAAGGAGAGAAAGGTATTATAGACAGGTGGCAATAAAGGATATACAGGCAATCACAGTAGAAGACTAGAGTTTTGCTGAGTGTTGGCAAAGAATTCAGGGTTTTGCTCTCCAACAAGGACCTGGAGGACAGACACTCCACATTGCTGATTAAGAGCTGATCTTCATGCTTAACAGCCAGCAGAGCAAAAAGCATGTTTGACATCCTTGCCTATAAAGTAAGGAGCCCAACCAGGATATAAACTTGAGGTGAGATGACTGAGTAGCCCCATTCAGGGCCAAGATTTTCCTCAGAAAACAGCTCTGGGTCTGCTCCAACACTGAGATAAACTGGAGACAGAGACCCTAAAGTTCAGTGCCAATGAGAATAGCTGCAATATTTTTAGTTGGAAATAGCCCACCAGAGCCATAAAATCTCAATGAAGAAATCAAACATAGACGGTCTAGTTTTAATCAATGTGACATCCTGGTAAAATCTCCAAGAGAAGCAGGTGGTGAAATATTGCCCCTAGTAAGCAAATGAGTTGTCCTGCAATAAATGGTTGTCAGAAGAAAGAAGCTGAGAAGGCTAAAGTTGTCACGTACATCATGGTCAGGAAGAAGAGACCAGAGGCTGGAACCGGAGAGAGCTGGCTCTGTCTACACTAGAATAGTAACCAAATGGGGGACCCAGTGCTTGCTAACTGTCCCTGCCCATGAGATAGCATATTAACTGCTCTAGCCTCTTTCATAGGGTAACCACAAGAGTCAAAGGAGGTTAAGTTTGCAGAGGTGACACTGTGAGATAATAGCAGTAGATTATGAGCATTGAGTTTTAGATGAGATGTTCCATGGACATAAGTGGACAAATCTTTCTAAAGAGGACTAACTGCTACTTGGGAAAGAAGCCTAACTTAATTAATGCTATACCTATGACACAGCTTGCATCCCCCAGCCATGAAAGAGCTTCCTTCCTTTCTGTCTCTCCTGCCCATCCCAGTCTTGTTCCAATCAACACGGCGTTGTTGAGCTGGACACAGACAAGAACTTGTCTCTTTGACAAGCCACCTCTTAGAGGCCTCTTGACAGTTGTAATCAGCTGTTACTGATTATAAAAGTCATACATGTTTGAAATGACATATGTCCAAGGTTCTTCATCACAACATTGTTTATAACAAACAAAAAGGATTCATAATAGTTTGTGTTGATTTTTTTAAAACTGAGATACTTGTGAAGAATGAAATTCTATGCAAGAATTCCTAAGAATCTAAGTTCTTTAAATACTGATATGACATCACTGCCAAGAAATATTACTAAGTTAAAAAAAAGGAACAGAATGGTGTACATATAGGTATGCTACTATTTATATAAGAAAGAGAGAGAAAAAAGATATCTATGGGGGGGGGGTTACTTGGTTTGCATAGAATAACTCTGAAAGTATGCCCATGAAACTAATAATACTGCTGCCTCCAGGGAGAAGAAGTAGGCAATTGAATGAATGAGTGAACAAATGAATGAGAGATAGAGATGTTTGCTATCTATCCTTATACCTTTTGAATTTGTCCCACATTAATTTATGTCCTTAAAACTTAAAAATAAAAGGCCAATATAAAATATATTAGATGTGCTCACTGCAGAAAAATTTCAAAACACAGCAAAATATAAACAGCAAATAAGTATGACTCCATTGTTTCATAATTCGTAACTAGAAATGATCATTATTAATGCTGATTTCTTTCCAGTTGTTTTCTTTGCATATTTTACATAACTAAGATCACAAGGTTTATAGATTTTTATGTCCTACCCTAACATAGTGCCATAAGCATTTTCCCACATCACTGAAATGTTAACAGAAAGATTATTTTAATGAATGATTTCTACTCCATCATTTGAATGCACCACAGTTTAACTAGTACCCTTGATCACTTAAGCAGTTTCTAATTTTTTGTAATTATTTTTGGGCATTGATCTCTGACTGAGTCTCTGATTATATCTGTAAGCTGAATTCCTAAAAATAGGCTTACTGGGTGAAAGGGTATGATTTTTTTTTCCAGTCTCTTGATACAGACTGCCAGAGTCCCTCCAGAAATCCTGTACCAATTTATATCCTTACCAACTGTGTATGAGAGCACCCTTTGCACTATAACCCAGGGCTGTTCTGATGTCACCACTGGGAGCCAAAATTCTAGTCATCCTCCAGCTTTGGATGAGAAATCAATAAACAGGACAGCCACTCTCAGAGCTGGCAGGCATAAATGATACAAGTTTGATAATTACTTTGTAAAAGCATCTTTTCTGGATTCCTGAGACAGTTATCCAGAATTGGTAGATACTAAAAGTACCATTATCGTGAAGAATAACACTGTTCCAAGTATTCTTTGTCCCTCGCTGAGAGAAAACTCTATTTTATAAAGCAAATTTCTCTTACAACCAAGCACCCCAGGCTTTAAATTAAGCCACACAACAGTGCTGCAAAAGAATATCAACAGTACATGGATTCCAAGTTGGTTTCAGAAGCAAGACTTCTAGTCTGAACATGGCTACGTAAATAAGTAGGCTTCTCCTCATTTTACTCCTTCTCCCCCTAGAAGTCACACAAAAGCAAAAAGAGAATTATAAACTACACAGACTGTGGTTTCCACAGAATTTGAAGATGAATATAATCCAAAGTACATGTAAGGGTGCCCTAAACAGGCTGCGACTGGACTGAGATTCAGTTAGGGGAAGTGAAGAGTAGAAGAAAAAAAAGAGACGGGAGAGTCCAGCAGGGACAGATTTCAGAAAGTGCCAATGACATGGCCTGAAGGTGAGGGCACGTTGAATGTTTACAGGGACTGGGTGGACAGAACAGGTGACTTGGACCCTCTGGGACCCTACTGGCTCACAGCAGCAGTCTATCTTCATGGAGCACAGGAGGGAGCATCGGAGGCTGCCCAGGCCCGTCCCCACACAGGACCTCCCACCCATGAGCTGGCTCAGAAAACTCAGCTCATTCCGTTATGAATAACACCACCAACAACAACAATGGCATTATCATCATTATTCATTGCTGGAATAAGAATAATAACAGCATTAATCGTATATATAATATCACGTAACAGACTGGGAGAAAATATTTGCAAACAATGCAACCGACAAGGACTTAATTTCCAAAATACACCAACAGCTCATACAACTCAATAACAAAAAAGCAAACAACCCAATCAAAAAATGGGCAGAAGACCTACATAGACATTTCTCCAAGGAAGACATACAGACATACATGAAAAAATGCTCAACACCATTATTTTAGAGAAAAGCAAATCAAAACTACAATGAGATACGACTTCACACTGGTCAGAATGGCCATCATTAAAAAGTCTACAAATAACAAATGCTGGAGAGGGTGTGGAGAAAAGGGAACCCCCCTACACTGTTGGTGAGAATGTAAATTGGTGCAGCCACTATAGAAAACAGTACAGAGGTTCCTTTAAAAACTAAAAATACAGCTGCCATATGATCCAGCAATCTGACTCCTGAGCATATATCCAGAGAAAACTCTCATTCGAAAAGATACATGCACCCCAATGTTCACAGCAGCACTATTTACAATAGCCAAGACATGGAAGCAACCTAAATTGGGGCCCCCCAACCCCCAGACCGGTACCAGTCCATGGCCTGTTAGGAATAAGGCCGCACAGAAGGAGGTGAGCGGCAGGCGAGCGAGCGAAGCTTCATCTGCCGCTCCCCATCGCTCCCCCATCACTCCCCATCGCTGGCGTTACCACCTGAACCATCCCCCCACCCCATCCGCGGAAAAACTGTCTTCCACAAAACTGGTTCCTGGTGCCAAAAATGTTGGGGACCGCTGACCTAAATGTCCATTGACAGATAAATGGGTAAAGAAGTGGTATACATAAACAGTGGAATACTACTCTGCTGTTAAAAAAAAGAATGAAATAACGCCATTTGTAGCAACATGGATGGACCTAGAGATTATCATACTAAGTGAAGTAAGTCAGACAGAGAAAGACAAATATAATATGATCTCATGTTGTCTATGGCCATACCACCATGAATGAGCCTAATCTCCTCTGATATCACGTATAGGTGGAATCTAAAATATGATACAAATGAACTTATTTACAAGACAGAAACAGACTCACAGACATAGAAGACAAATTTATGGTTACCAAAAGGGAAAGGGGGTGAGGGAGGGATAAATTAGGAGTTTGGGATTAGCAAATATAAACTATTACATATAAAATAGGTAAACAACAAGGTCCTACTATGTAGCACAGGGAACTATATTCAATATCCTGTAATAAACCATAATGAAAAAGAATATGAAAAAGATTATATATATATGTATATATATCTGAATCACTTTGCTGTACACCAGAAACTAACACAACATTGTAAATCAACTATACTTCAATTTAAAAATTTTAATAGAAAAAAAAGAATTTAGATAGAAAGGTTAAAAAATGTATACCATATAGATTATAGACAGATAACAACAACAGTAATAATAGAGATAACTGCTTCAGAACCAACGCAGAGAGTCTATAAGAAAAAATAAGGACAAAAGGTAGAAAAATTATTCATTTCAAAAATTTCACAATGAACTGTGGCTGGCAAAGCTCAAGGAAGAAGTAGAAATAAATAGTATAAACACCACAGAAATGAAAACAAAAGCATTAAGGTGCAAAATGCAGAATAGACACTGAAGAAAACAGAATAAGGGATATAGAGACAGGTATGTGAGACTTGAATAAAAGGACACAAAATGAAATGAGTTACAGACATGAGAGAGAAAATTACAGCTGTGAAAGACACACGAAGGAGAGCCGATACTAGACTCCCTTAAAATATAAAAAATAAAATGAACCAGAACGATGAAGGAAAACAAATACTTAACAATACGATTCAACCAGCCTGAAATGAAAGGCTTGATTTTACGTGTTGAAAAGGCCTCTCATGGTCAGGAAAACTGACCCAGAACATCAACACTGAGACACTGCCTGGCAAAGTTGCTGGACTTTAAAGATACAGAATCTTTTGATCCAGCATTTGAAAGTTCGATTACAAGAGAGAAAGATCAGGCTGACTTCAGATTTCTCTACATTCAACACTTCAAGACACTGGAGAGATGCCTAAAAATCCCCAAATATTCAACATCTGAGCCAAGAATTTTATATTTATCCAAATCATTCTCCAAGAGTAATGACTCTGAACAAACAGTTCTGAACCTGCAAAAACTCAAGGAACGTTACTCCACAGCAGTTCCTGAGGAAACTTCCAGAGGATAATCCACAGCAGTGTGAGAAATGCCTTGGGTTCTAGCACAAGAGTCTTAAATACATTCACCTAGGAGCAAAAAATGAAGCACAAACATAGGTTTGGATGATGGAAGAGCATGTAAGTGTTATATACCCTGACAATCCAGAAATAACAATAACAAAAGAAAAGTTTACAAAAACGGACCAGGGAAGACAGAGAAGGAAGGAGATACAGTAACTCTGCCATTTACCTCATCAGTAACAGATAAGAGTCCGAGAACATTATTTAAAGCTGACAAATCAAGTACCCGAGGTGTATGAGAAGAAAAAAAAGGCTTACTGACAGTTCAAATGTAAACTGCAAGCAAGATAATATTATGGACTAAATTTGGGAAACTAAGAAGGAAGGAAGGACAAAAGAACAGGAAACAGGGGAGTCCAACAGAGGTATTTTAGCTTAATGCTCATTACCTGGGAAGATGTCCCCTTGACCTGGAGGTGATCCCAGAGATGGGCCATTATGCATAATTAAAGCTTGTAGGCAACATCCCTTTAGTGATTAACTTGTAGTAGAACACAAAAGGTTCCTCCCTATTACACTAACACAGCTACTCTCACATGAAGGAAAAAATGGCCTGGATGATGCACATCTGTGGGAAACAAAGGAAGCACGCATCTATTGAGCAAATAATTTGTGCATTTTCTCACTTAATTTGATATTACTACCTCCATTTTATAGATGAAGCAATTGAGGCTTAGAGATCTCAAGTAACAGTAATGTTATAAAGCCAAGACTTAACTCTAACTTAGATTTTTCTGAATCCCAATCCAGTACTCTTTCCACTATACCTGAGTGCCTCCCAGTAATGATGAGAAAACATCATCCTGACCAATAGCTTTCCCTTCCATTTCATCTTCAGTACTTCAGATAGGCTACCTTCAGTTTGACCTTCGGCCCCACTCCTTCCTTCCCTCTGTATTGCCGAAATAGTCAAAGGGTTGGGAAGGCAACAAGTGAAGGGAAAAAGATTAGCCACACCACATTATTGATCCCTCGGTCCTCCAATATTGGCTGGTTTGGAGTCATGCTTCTGACCTACCTGCCATACCTGAAAGTTTTGATGTGCTTTCTGTACTATTTGGGGGTCAACGTCTCCCCAGCCCCTTTCTCTTGTTTCATAGTACATGTTTCCATCCTGTCCTGTCTGAAGGCTATATTGACGCTGAAGCAGTGATTCTCAAAGTGTGGTCCAGAGCCAGTAACGTCAGCATGACCCGGGAAGTGGTTAAAACTGCAGATTTTCAGGTCCCACCCCCAAACGCTGAATCAGAAACTCTGGGGGTGGCACCCAATAGCCGTCTGTCTTTTTTATTTTTTTAACATCTTTATTAGAGTATAATTGCTTTACAATGGTGTGTCAGTTTCTACTTTATAACAAACTGAATCAGTTATACATATACATATGTCCCCATATCTCTTCCCTCTTGCGTCTCCCTCCCTCCCACCCTCCCTATCCCACCCCTCTAGGTGGTCACAAAGCACCGAGCTGACTAGCTATCTATTTTACATTTGATAGTGTATATATGTCCATGCCAGTCTCTCACTCTGTCACAGCTTACCCTTCCCCCTCCCCGTATCCTCAAGTCTATTCTCTAGTAGGTCTGCATCTTTATTCCCATCTTGCCCCTAGGTTCTTCTGACCATTTTCTATTTTTTTTTTTAGATTCCATATATATGTGTTAGCATACGGTATTTGTTTTTCTCTTTCTGACTTACTTCACTCTGTATGACAGTCTCTAGGTCCATCCACCTCACTACAAATAACTCAGTTTCATCAAAAAAATCTACAAACAATAAATGCTGGAGAGGGTGTGGAGAAAAGGAAACCCTCTGGCACTGTTGGTGGGAACGTAAATTGATACAGCCACTATGGAGAACAGTATGGAGGTTCCTTAAAAAACTAAACACAGAACTACCATACGACCCAGCAATCCCACTACTGGGCATATACCCTGAGAAAACCATAGTTCAAAAAGAGTCATGAACCAAAATGTTCATTGCAGCTCTATTTACAATAGCCAGGACATGGAAGCAACCTAAGTGTCCATCAACAGATGAATGGATAAAGAAGATGTGGCACATATATACAGTGGAATATTACTCAGCCATAAAAAGGAATTAAACTGAGCCATCTGTCTTTTAACAAGCCCTCCAGGTGATTCCCAAGCACTCTCGAGCTTGAGAACCCCAGCCGTTAAGACTCGTTCTCTTGCCCTCTGAATACAGCACCTCTTTCCAGCCCTTTTCCCATCTCTTCACTTCCCAGGACCCAATTTAAGAAAGGTGGCATTTCAGTGGCAGGTGAGATTTAAACTGACATTTTCCCTCCTTTCTAGCTCTGTTGGCTACCTGATTGCAATAATACTCCAGAGGCCCCACCCTCGGAAAATACCTATTCAAAATCAGAGCAGATTATTTTAAAATGCTTATTGGCACATTGATGCCACTGGCTGGTTTCTGCTGATTAATTAATCCTTATTTGACCTGAATTAATTCCTAATCTGTGTAAAATGACGGAGATTTGCTGGAATGCAGCAAATTTGGGACTCTAAAAACCAAAGGCATGCGGGATTCAGCATCAGGCTGCCATGAGGATTAAAGTACTTCTTCAATTGGTACATTATTTGAAGTTTGATTTTTCCTCCTTTCACCTCTCCACCCCCACCTCGTACCAGGAAAAGAAAAATTACCAGAAGACACGAGCATATTGTCTCCCCTTCTCCCAAATAAAGGTAAACTGACAGCGCTTTCAATGAAAGACTGCATGATTGGAATTAAATGTCAAATACAATTTTCTGTTGGCAATTCAAAGTGTTGGTGTCAAAACCATAACTGACAGTACGGCTGGAGATTAGTATCTGTCTGGATCTTAGCATCACACTGCGGGGAAGGTTTATGATTTAGTAGATTAACACAGCTCTCTTCACGCCACCACTTAAGAGCTAATTTGTTGAAGCAGGAGCCAATTAGATTGTGGTTGCCCCTGGGCAGGAGGCTCCCTCCCCTAAAGTTCTGTCAGGCGTTTGATAGCACACCCTGCTCCCTGTGGGGGTCTGCATCATGACGGTGACAGGCAGGCGAGGTGAGCAGGCCACAGCTGCCAACAGCCCGGCTGTCAGTAGCCACCAGTGATGTTTGCTGGCAATGTCTCAGGGAAAATGGATTTGCTATTGATCCAACCAATATGAAATGGCCTTCCAGGTTGGAGATTTGATTTATTTCGTTTCTGCTTCTCACATGGGATGGAGGGAGGAGGGGGACTTCCTGGCAAGTCATTGAATCATACACTCTACCACTAGATTTCTTCTAGCTCTAGGAAAAAGACGACGATCCCGGCTCAGAGAGGTTAGGGGACTTGCCAAGATCACAGCGTTTGGGAGGAGGGGGAGCTTGGGAGCTGGTATTGCTTGATACTCACAAAGTGATAGACACTGACTTCGGTACTTTGATCTCCAATGTCCTGTGTAAGATTCTCAAAGTCTTTGATGTTATTATAAGGGCAGACGAGGTTAAGGGTGTAAGTAACTTGCATAAGCCAGAGCAAGTCCACAGCAGAGATGGGTTACAACTATGTTTCCTAATTCCCAATTCAGCATTCTCTGCGACATCTTGCAGAGTATCTCTAGAATAAATATTCCAACTGGGGAGGGGATAAAAGGGCTTTGAAAATTGTTCTTCTATCGTATACGCATGCCACTTCTGCCGAGTGACAGCCCACAGAACCCAGATAATAAAAGAAATAAAGTGGATGCTCTGTGTCTTGACCAGCCATAAATTGTCAGTGGCTCTCTGCAAGCCTGATTTAAGAGTTTCATCTTGCAGAAACTATATTTGTTCTTTCTTTTTTTTTCCCCTCTTGTCCCCACTTCTGGGGAAGAAGGAGAAACGATGAAAGCAGTTGGTTCCGTGTAGCATTTATATTACCCAACAATGCCAGGATGTGACAGCACAGGAGACTCACAAGATAGAGTTCAGACTCTGGTTTTAGAGTGTTTACTCTCTTCTGGGTGAACTCTGACATCCAAATGCATTAATGTGGTGCCATTTTCAACTCTCATGCCAATCTCCGTCCTTGTACGTATCGGAATTTTAATGCCCACTTCCCTGTTTGAGTTATGGTAATTTATTGTAATAGTACATTTTGACCTTTTCAGTATTTTGTATTTTTATTGGATAGCTGTTTCACCTCTTCCCTGGAGGGTCAGCCAGGCTGAAAATGAGAGAGAATGCTAAGACCAACCAATCAAAATACAGAATATTAAAAAGGTCAACACACAAGAGCAAACTACTAATTTGGAAAACACACATAGGCGAAAAGAATGAATGGTGACCAGAGCAAGAATAAGTGGACAGGAGAAGGCTAAGGGGTTCCTCTGAACCCACAGCACAGCAGTTAGCTCAACCACTGAATGTAAACTAGCCCATCATCAGAAACCAAAGGAGAGTAGAATCAGTGCAAACTCCAAAGGGTGTAAACTATACCGTTTCTGTTTTTACCTGGTCAATGCAAATGACAAAGAGAGGCAGAGGGGGGTTGAAAGGTCCCGGCTTGAAGATGCCAGGGCACTTTGGAATATGCAATAACCAGAGGATGCATCAAAGATATCATATGAGTTCAACCCTCTACCTGCAAGCAGATGAAAGTCTCCAGAATCTAGAATTGATGCTCATCTATTTCTTTTTCAAAGCTCTCCAGGAAGGGAAATCCGCAAACCTCCCCCACTGACTCTTTCCAGTTGAACAATATTAATTAAGCCACAATAATAAGCATAGCTGGACAATCAAGATTAACAGAATCATAAAAGTAGTTCAAAGCATACTAATTCAAGTGGACGTTCAGGTCTTGTCTACTGAAGGTTATGGTCACCAAGTCACCGGGAAGCACACTGAGCGAGTAACCTGGGTGTAGCCCACTCACCCACTGAAACACACTACACTGGTTGTTAGCAATGCAGAACAACATACACAGAAGGTTTTGGACATCCCAGATGACTGGCACCAGGAAATGGGAAAGAGCTACTTTAAAAGAATACTTGTAAAACAGGGACCAAAATCTCAGTGTGAAGAGTGAAAAGATTTTGACTGCAACTTCATCTTGAAAAATAAAATGAGAATGTATGAAGAGATGATTTTGCTTTCTATTTAATAAACTATAGGTTAAAATTCTAATCATATTCTCAAAAGCAAAAAGGATTTAAGGGTTGACTGGGAAGTTTGGGCAAAATTTTCCCAACAATGTTTTATGTTAATATAGATACATCACCCTTCACAACACCTTTGACACAATCACGAAAAGCGTAACCCATAAGATATTCAGAGGACCCAAGATAGGCGCTCCTCTAAATTCTTTGACATTCCAGTTTTTTCTATTTAATATCTTCATCTTTGTTTTCTATTATTAGCTTTGGTTGATTTCCTTTTATTCGATTGCTTGTGAGATCCTTATTTGTCAATAGATTTGAGAGAAATGAGCCATCCTACTATATCACATTCATCAACTTCATGAAATCCTATATTGTTTACAAAATTTGCAATTTCCATTTGCTTTATATTTAGCACCGCCAAGACATCTGAAAATCATCTGCAAACGGACCAAACACTTATGCCATACAGGTTTGTGTTAGAGTCACGTTTGAATAGGGTCTAATTTTTAAAGTTTGTTAGCAAATATTTGACAACTCTTAATTCCCTGTGTAAACAAACTTTTAATTACAGGTACTCTAATAATGAAAACTCAAGCACATGGATCCCAGACTTATCTAAGTGCAAACCAGAGTATCTTCAGCATAAAACATGCTATAACCGACATAAAAGTGATTGCTGGAATATATTCAACTATTAACACTTTCTAATCTGACTCTTATGAATAGCAGTCCAAGCAAGTTGCGTCATTGAATAAGAATTTAGGGTTAGAAACACTATGCAGATTTGTAATGACTGTTCTTTAAGAATATTCATATGTAATACACTCGTCGGTGGGGAGGGATAAATTGGGAGATTGGAATGGACATATACACACTACTATATATAAAATAGATAACTAATAAGGACCTACTGTATAGCACTCAGTACTCTGTAATGACCTACATGAGAAAATAATCTAAAAAAGTGTAGATATATGTATATACGTATAACTGATTCACTTTGCTGTACAGCAGAAACACAACATTGTAAATCAACTATACTCCAATAAAAATTTAAAAAATAAAAAAAATACTAAGATTACACAGTTAAATTAAAAAACACTTTTTAAAGTACCATATAGCACATGATCCCTGTTCTTAAAAAATTATCCTTTATTAAATATTTACTGGGTACCACAAACTGTACTTTATATGCAATATGTTACTTAATTCTTATAATAGCCCAAGAGGAAGGCATCAATACCTACAAGTTATAGATAATGGAATAATACACTGAAGTGAAGCAACTTGCTGGAGATGAAACACCTAATCAGTGGCAAAGTCAGGGCTCAAACCCAGGTCTTTATGACTCCAGGCCCTTGTTTCTAACCACTCTGTTGTAATATACAGAAAAGGCGTCTAGAAGAATTAAGATACTGCAGTAAGATTGCGGATGCTTTTATTCACTTCTTTGTATTTTTCTATCTTTTCTACATTTTCTGGATCAAAACTGATGGCTCTTATAATCAGAGAAAAGAGAACTAATTTTTGAAAGAAGTTATGGTTAGAGATGGGAGATCATCTTGTTGCTTGTGGCTAATGGAAAGAACTTCCTTTTGTGGAGAAAAGGGAGGTAAGACTCTGGCTGGTTACAGCTCAAGGGATGACTCCCAGCGGGCAAGGGGCCTCCAGAGGGAGGGTCTGGCACATCCTGTAGGTGCCACTGACATGGATACTGCCCACCTGACCTACTGAGGAGCTGAAATCACTGTGTGCAGTGGAGGGAAGAACACTGACCACAGTCAGAGACAAGGAGACCCACCATGTCCTCTGAATGCCTGTTTGGCTGCCCGTCCCCCACCCCACAGGCCCCATCTACAGCTCAATCCTCCCTTCTGCTTTGAGGCCAACTCTATCCCAAGTCAGGGCACTGAGCACCACTAGTGTCTCCAAGACCTCAGTTCCCCAAGAATGGGGCCCTACCTTCCCGCAGGACTCTCGGAGACATCCTCAGGGCTCTCCTACCTGTGCTCAGGCCTGGCCTAGCTCTTCTTGGGCTGCACCTCAAAGCACAGCCAGCCACATCTTCTTGGACCTCCTTGCCACTGACATCTTAACTGTCTGAGCCATCCTTGTTACAAGTCCACACAGCCTTTCAGCCAAACTTCCCATCCACTGTCTGTCAAAGTCTCAACTTTTTTCCCAAATGCTTAACTTGGGCTTTGCATAGTGAGTTACAGGGAGCTGAGATGCTTACCTCCCAGCTGTCAGGGTAGCAGGTGGGCCTTGGACCCTTCATCCCTGGCCCCAAGCAAGCTGAGTGTGCCCTATAAGTGTTACCATTTTGTGAAACTTGGGGCATGCAAAACTTGGGAAGCACCAACTGTGAACCACGCTGGTGGGTTTTCTTTGTCCCCATATACCACCCCACCCTTTTCTTTTTTGGCCACACCACGTGGCATACAGGACCTTAGTTCTCCGACCAGGGATTGAACCCGTGTGGAAGCACGGAGTCTTAACTACTGGACCACCAGGGAAGTCCCCTACCATCCCCTTCTAAACTGATCCATCTTACACCGACTGAGCTCCTGCTTTGTCTCTTGGTAATTTAAATAATTTGTGTACTGTGTGTCAGGTACTCTTCTTTCTAATTGCTTTACATTAATATGGCTATGACATGATTGACAAGTTCTCTGGGCCTCTTTCACTTCATCTGAAAAATGGGGACAGTGGTACTCTATCTGAGACCCCTTCCAGCCTTCTTTGGGAGTTCCAGGAACGAACACCAGTACCCACGCAGCCTCCTCTCAGTACATGGCTTAAGGACGTGGTACCTTGCAAGAAAAGGAGAGATCGATTTAGAAACAGAATGGAACACTTTTCTCTAAGATGATGTTTTCAAACCCTTAACCTAAAAAAAAAAAAAGTTGGAATTTCCAGTAGAAGTGGAATAATAGAAGAAAGAATCGGCAATTGGCTGGAGGAAGCAGGTTTGTGGTGAAATGGACCCCAAAAGTGATGGGTGGAATTGCAGGAGATGTGCCAGTTAGAAAATCAAGCCCGACAGTAAGAAATCAGCTTCCAGAGAACTGCAGTCCCAGGCTCAGGCCCAGAAACATGACTGGGGCTTTCCACACGGCTCTAACCAACAGCTAATATATAGTATTTACCCAAGGAAGATGGTTCCAGAGTGAGGAATGAGATTTAGTTAGTTACTGTAAAACACATTATTTCTTGGAGCTCCCAGTTGCCCTATGAGAAAAGCCATTCTTCTTTTTCAATATACGCCTCATTTTTGCAATCTCTCAGGCTATCATCAAATGGTTTCCATTTATTTCAAAAGACAATTTATCTGCCTTGAGGTTTTACCTACCAGAACTTGGTGCTAGTATCCCTCGCTGCAGTGTTACAGCATCCACCCAATTATGCACAGGGATAACAGACAGAGCCTGTTAACCTCACACAAAGGCAGATTAAAATACCATATTCCCCTTTGCAGATATTGCTAAAACTATCATCAAAAATTAGATGAAAATCAAGAGTCCTCTCTCTGGTGGTTTACGGAGTCTTCCCTCATTTTTCCATGCTCAATCACTTGTGATTACTGTGTCTTTGCCTTGACTCCTCTGTGTAACAGATCATCAAATTCACTTTTGTTCTAGGAACTTATTTGTCAGCTAATTGATACTTCCAGGCTCAGAGGTACTGAGCTTGACACCAAAGGGCCTTTTGCTTTATATTAATATAGCACCTTTCTCAAGAGAGTAAGCATTTGCAAATACCAACTAATTATTTATTGCAGGGATTTCACTGAATTAGAAAGTTCCGAAGTAGATGAAAATTAAAAATCAACAACTCTTTCTTATATAATTACTGTCCGTGCAAAGCTTATGCTGTCCAGGCATTAGTCATACTCCAATCATGGTCTGAAGTAACTCCTGACGAACCGAGAGCTAGTAGTATAATTATAGGAGGTTTTAAACACAGTATGTGAAGGAAGACTAACAGACCAAGTGTCAGAAGACCTGGGGTCTATGACCTTGTACCCCACATCTCGGTCTCCTCATTTATAAAATGAGAAAGCTGTAGAACTATTAACTCAGCAACATTAGGCTTCTATTCTGAGTCATGTGGGCAACCTGCCCCACAGGCTGGCCCACGTCAGGACTGGGGAAGATAGACAGACATTTCCTCTATGTAGAGAATTGGTCCCTGTTTCTCTTTCGCCCCTTGAAAATCGAATGCATCCTTCAAGGCCAATTTCAGTCTTTCCTTCTCTATGAAGACATTAGGCGCCATTGGTTTGCAGTGAACTTGCCCCAATTGAACACTGTTACCACTTTGCATTGGCAGGGATCATACACTGATGAGTATTGTCCTTATTGCTGTTTACATCTTGTCCAACAAACTAACTGGTAAGCACTTAATGGAAGAGATGTTTCTTATGTCCTGAACCCTGATCCCCTAAATCAGAGCATAAACATAGTAGGAAAGCAATCTTTTGTCATTTTATCTGTTTATGTTACTAGTATTAACTTACGAAGGGGACCCTTTCTGAAAATCTAGGAGCCCAGCACATGTATCTATGCCAATAGCCTCTCACTTATACTATGTAACTTATGTCTAAACTAAGACCTACTCCGAATCTCACTTTTTTCCCTTCCTTTTGTCTCCTTCTTGCTCTCTCCCACCACTTCCCTCTAAGTGTACCATCATTACCTCCATGATATTCTACCTTTCTTTGAAATTCCTCTTAAAACATCTCTATAAATAAGCAAGGGGCAAATAGTATTACCAAACTAATATGAAATTTCAGACTAGCTGTTCCAGCTGGGATGGAAGAGAGAAGAGTCACACATTAAAAATTGGGGTTGGAGAGAAAATAATGCTTTTGAAATTGCTTCTCTTCTAGAAGAGCTCTACCTCCTTCTCACCAAGAAGATGGCAGATCACTGGGCATCCTTGAGGACTATGTTTTACTCTAGACCTCATCAAAAGGTGAGAAGGGAGCAGAGAGATGAGTAGGTATAGAATATGTAGAGAATTCTGCCTCTGGCAATATGATGCTTCAGATATTTTGAGACAGCCCCACAAAACAGTCAGATGATGGAAGAACTACAATAAATGTAAGTGCACTGCTGAGCTCACAAGAAAATGAGGAAAATTCCCACGCGCAAAAATAATGTTTTATAACATGAGACTCGTAAGTAAACACCAAAGTTGGGTAGCCTTGGGAAAACGCTAATTCCAAGACTCTAGAATTTTGGAGATTAATGGCCACACCTAAGGGAATAGGAGACCAGGCTCTGTGTCCAAGCAAAGCAGGGGAGAGAAACCTTAAAAACTCTGCGTTAAACACAGCGTCCTAAGGACCACACTCTAAGTGAAAGGAAGGGTCAAGATGTAAAGAAAGATATAACGATATCAACAACACATTTCTCAAGTTAGGTTTAATGTATAAACACTGTTCTCTAGAACACATGGAATATTTACAAAAAATAAGTATGTGCTATTCCACAAACAATTCTCAAAGTATTTTCAAGAATTAAGTATCATGCACACATAGCATGTTCTCTTACTACAGCGCAACTGAGACAGAAATAAATTTTTAAATCAACTTTAAAAAATCAATACATTTGGAAATTTAAAACATATTTCTCCATAATTCATAAATCAACATAGAAATAACAGAAATGTTTAAACATTTATAATCAAATACAATATAACAAAAATACTATATATCAAAACTGGTGGCATACAGATAAAGGAATAGGTAAAAGGAAATTTACACTTCTAAATTCTGACATTAAAAAGGAAAAGCTAAAAATTAATGAGTTGCACATCCAACTTAAGAACTTGGATGGAATGGGGGGATAAACAGACAAGAATATAAATAGAGTAGAAGAAAGGAGATGATAAAGATAAGAACAGAAATTAATGCAATAGGAAACAAAAGTACAGTGGAAGGAATAAACAAATCCAAGAGTCGATTTTTTTTTAAAGATCAATAAAATACCCAAATTTCTAATGAGATTCAATAAAGCATAAATAGAAAAGTCACAAATAAATAATAGCAGAAAATTTCAAATGAAACATAACTAAAGATAGAACAGAAGTTAAAATGATAATACAAGAATACTATGGAAGGACTTCCCTGATGGTACAGTGGTTAAGAATCCGCCTGCCAATGCAGGGGACACGGGTTCGAGCCCTGGTCCAGGAAGATCCCACATGCCGTGGAGCAACTAAGCCTGTGCACCACAACTACTGAGCCTGTGCTCTAGAGCCCATGAGCCACAATTACTGAGCCCACATGCTGCAACGACTGAAGCCTGCGTGCCTAGAGCCCATGCTCCACAACAAGAGAAGCCACCGCAATGAGAAGACTGTGCACCTCAACGAAGAGTAGCCCCTGTTCGCCGCAACTAGAGAAAGCCCGCACACAGCAGCACAGACCCCACACAGCCAAAAAATAAATAAATAAATATATTAAAAAAGAATACTATGGAAAAGTATATGCTAATTAATTTGAAAACTTAAGTGAAATGAAAAAATTCTAGAATATAAATTACCAAAACTGACCCAAGAAGATACAGAAATTTTGAATGGTCTTATAATCATTAAAGTCAAATCATTGACTCTGTAATTAAAATTATTTTCCACATAGGTAAAGCCAGGCCCAGACGGATACGCAGTAGAGTTCGCCAAATATTCAAGGAAAATATTATTCTGATCTTATATAAACTCAGAGAATAGGCAACTTTTTAGGCTACTATAACTTGATACCAACACCAGACAAAGATGATCTGGAAAATTACAGGTCAATTTCTCTCAGGAATGTAGCTACAAAAATTGAAAACAACATATTAGCAAAATGAATCCAACAGTATCTAAAAATAATAATTTATAATGACTAGATTGGGGTTATGCCAGAAAGACAAAACTGATTCAATATTTTAAAATCTATGTATGTTCATCTTCCCTCCTCATTCATTCAGATTAATTCAGAACAATTAATGCCTCAATATCATCTTAACACAGTTGCCTGGTTTCTTCCCTTTCCTTCTGAATCCACTCAACCCCGACCAAAGGAAGTGCATTCGAGGCCATGGTTTCTTTTTCAGCTTTCTCACAGACTGGTATATTTCCCACAGGAACATTAACACCTTCCAAATGTGATTATCCCAATCTCTTGAATGTCTGATCTTTCCAGGATTTCAGGGAATTATAAGGAAACACAATACAATAGCATGAGGCCCGTTTCCACAATATTTAGAAAAAGCACTTAATCCCCAAACCAAATATGACTGTTAGAGTAGTTTACAATCTTACGGTCAATTCCCAAGTGGATATAACATTTCCTAAACCCAACATCTTATGTAATCTAGATCCATGTTGTTATCACCAATCACAGATAAGGAGTTCATACTAGTTTAGTGAAGGGATTAGCTAAAAAAAAAAAAAAAAAAGTAAAGGAGGAACCAAAAAGCCCACGTGGCTTCAGCTTTTCCACCACATCAGTCAGTCCTGCCTGATATCCAAAGTCCACCACCTATAAGGTTAATACTCACTTGAAGAAGGGAATTTCATCAAAATACTAAGTTTGCCGTATCCTAAGAAAACACCTCTTGGAAAGGGCAAAAAGAACCAGTCACCTCATCCCTCCTCAAGAGCTTTCCTTTAAGGTCCAGCCAATAAACCTTCGTATTTCCCGCAATAATTTGTGCATGATTCCCTCTCCAACCCTGCATACCTGACACCCTAAACTTCCGTGAATAGGGCTCTGCCCAGTAACACAGCAGCTACTCCATCAAAAATCTACAGCCTGGTACCCTCCCCTGACCCCAGGAGCATACCTTTGTCTGTATTTCTCCAAATCAGAAGGCTCTCAAGGCTTACTTATTTGCGCAACATTTCTATTTCTATAGCTGCTGCATCTTCCTTCCATTCAGATATGCCTTAGCTTTGTCCCATAATGTCTCCTCCAAGGAGGACATCCTCTTTAGTTTCCATATTTGCCCCAGCTGGAGAAACCCACTTGAAAGATTTCTGAATCTCAGCTGCCTCTAGGGCATTTCCCAAACCTGCTCTCAGTGATAGCATGAGGTCTAAAATCCCATAACACCTGTCTTCTTTCAATACTTGAATTCCCCAAGCCTTGACAGCTTCAACACTACTTTCCCAGAACACAGCTTCAGATGCATTTTTAAACCTTCAACCTGCCCTTAGATGAGAGGTTCCTGTTCCTCCCGCCTCCCTCTGAGCTAAGACATTTTCAACCTCTCAACATCTTTCTCACCACGTGGTCCTCTTCCCAAAGGTGTCTCCGGGCCTAAAGGGTTGAAAAGTATTTTTAAGCTGATCCCATTTCTCTCTGAGTTACCTCCCAAGATCTGAGCATTATCTGCTCACATACCAATTCCCAAATAATCTCACTCACTTACTCTACAGTCATCCTTCAGTGTCTGCAGGGGATTGGTTCCAGGAACCGTCCCCCGGCAAAACACACATGTGGATACCAAAATCCACAGATGCTCAAGTCCCTTACGGTAGGTCTTCCTTACCCTCGGATACAGAAGTACTTTTTTACCTCCAATGAGCAAACTTGATTCCTAGCAAACAGGAAATTGTTTTGTTTTTGCTCTTTGCTTCCTTCTTAACAACTCACTTTCAGATAATTCCATTAAGTTGTTCCTGTGACTCAATCTAAAATTATATACCACCTGCATACAGAAGCCTCATCCCCATTCTGCTTTATCTGTTTTTGGACAAACACCACCAATTCCCAATGTTTGAACCCACCTTCTATGTATTTCTACGGAACATTTTCTCTGAATGGAAAAAAAAAAACCCAGAGAATACAATGAAATTTGAGTCCACTAATACTAAGTCAGTCCACAATCCAGATACTAAAGGCATTTTACACCAGAAGTCTACTTATTTTGAAGTCAGCTTTTTCAAGAACTCAGAAGTTTGCTCCCCTACCAAGCCCAGATTTCCTGCTAATCAGATTCAAGGCACAAACTCTCTCTCTGAGTTTTACTAATGAAAACCAGAGCTTCTCTTAACAATGCAAGTTTCTTCAGGAGGCTAAACCAAAATCCCCAACTTATGTGCATAAACTCACCTCTGCCTGAAGGACAACTGGTGTTAGTGATTGTAAAGGGTAGATGGACCAGACCCCAAACTCCTGACCAGCATTGGCCATGGCTGCCATCATTCCACCCCTGCTATGCTCCTAACGGAGTCCAGGGCTTAGAATCGCTCTCTAGTCAAAAGTCTGGTGATCTAGACTGAGCCCTACATGGGATTCAAAAGGTCCTCCCATTTCTTTACCTTAAGATCTTTACCTTGGAGTACCATCTGCTTCACCTTCACATGGCAAAGAGAGACATACCAAGACAAACCCAGGGAGGAAGACTTGAACCTTTTTCCCTATTCCCCAATATCCTTGAGGTCTCCACTTTGTCTTGGACCCACAGTAGACCTCCCCCCACCCCGAAGTTCCCAATCACTCCCGGGATGAGACCATGCAGCCAACTTAACGCAGTTCTCACTTTAAGCATCAGAAAGCAAAAACAGTGGAATAAAACCTCTGACAGTCTTCCCCTCTCAGGAGTTCAAAGGAAATAAGAGATGAGATTACAGCCACTAGAATCTGTCTGGCTGATTATTGGTGCTGGTGGTGACATGCTGCTGTTTACTGATTCATGGAGTGATAAGGAGCAAAAGCAGAGAGTCTGAGAATGTACTATATATACTCCTGGAGCTGTGTTCTCTCTACGTAGCCACTTGAATCAAGCCATATGCACTGTGGGCTGACTTTGATTCTCAGCAACAACTGTTTTAAAAAGGACAGAGGCAAGGATTCCAGATTTGTTGACTTGTGTTGTTCTTGGGGAAGCAGGGGGAGTGAGGGCTCTGTTTCTAGCACTTCCCATGGGAGACTGTTTCCAAAGGAACACAAATCATTCGCTGGAGGCAGGGTATGTTAGTAGTAGTTTTGGGTTAGCAGCAACATATGCCAGGCCCTTCAAAGAGGTGTGGGCTTAAACAGAAGGATTTTTTTTTTTACTCATATTCACCAAAAACGAATTCCTCCTCCTGGCTTATTATACGAACTAACAGTACTCAGATGTGGTTATAACATATTCTGAAAGATTTATAACATCGCATGAGCACAAGAAGAATTTTTAGCTGAGAAATTCCAGAATAGGACCCTGATGCTGGTAAGATAAGCAATGCTGGAAGCTTAGGTTCTGATGAGAGTTTTTTTATTTCACTGAATCATATATTCAAACATTCATTCAACAGGCTTTATGTGCCAGGGCTGAACCGGATTCTGTAAGGACTGGGTGAGGGTAACCTGGCTGTGTCAAAGTCTTCCTTCAAAGTACGGGGGTGCTTCTGCAGATAGGACTGGTCGTCTGAGGGCTCCAGGTGCACATGCCCACCTTGATTCTAACTGTTCAAAGGAAGCCCATTCTTCTTGTGGTCAAGAGACCATCAATAAAAATGAAGTTCTAACAGAACTCCTCTGGGACTTCCCTGGCTGTCCAGTAGTTAAGAATCCACGCTTTCACTGCAGGGGGTGTGGATTCGATCCCTGGTTGGGGGACTAAGATCCCACATGCCATACGGCACAGACATAAATAAGTAAATAAATAAATAAATAAATAATAAATAAATAAAAAGTTCTTCAAAAGGAGTACTAGAGTTGATTCACTCCTATTCTAGAACCACCCCCACAGCCAAAATTACCAATCATCACATTTCAAAGTTAGAGGAACTCTGGTTCAACTATTCACCTGATGGCTGAGTCTCTCTACGATATCCCCAGCAAGGCAGCAGCAACCTGTGCTTAAACGCCTCCAGTGCCAGGGAACTTGCTACCTTCTTGGAAGCACTTCTCAAGTTATCTGTCATTCCCAGGACTTGAGTTGAGCTCAATTCTATCTCTCTGAAGCTTTCACCCATTGGGTTCTACCGTTTGGAGCCATGGAGACCAAGCCAAATCCCTCCTCCCCAAGATATCAAACGTGTGTCTTGAGTCCTCCTCCCTCCTAGCTGAGGACCAGCACTGCTTTGATCCGTTCATCACATAACAAGCCCATCTACTGAAGTTTACTGTGTATCACTGCAGTTGCTAGATGCATTCCCTCCATTACCTCATTTAATCCCCATAACCACTCTGTGAGGATTTTATGCCCATTTTATAGATGGGAAAGCCGAGGCTCAGAGATGTTAAGTGCTTGCAATAATGCCAGGTAAGATCACATTTACTTTTTTTTTAATATAAATTTATTTATATTTGGCTGCGTTAGGTCTTCATTGATGCACACAGGCTTTCTCTAGTTGTGTCGAGTGGGGGCTACTCTTCACTGTGGTGCATGGGCTTCTCATTGCAGTGGCTTCTCTTGTTGCAGAGCACAGGCTCTAGGCATTCGGGCTTCAGTAGTTGTGGCACACGGGCTCAGTAGTTGTGGCTCGCAGGCTCTAGAGCACAGGCTCAATAGTTGTGGCGCACGGGCTTAGTTGCTCCGCAGCATGTGGGATCTTCCCGGACCAGGGGTCAAACCCATTTTCCCCTGCATTGGCAGGTGGATTCTTAACTGCTGTGCCACCAGGGAAGTCCCACTTTTACTCTTTTTCCAGCCATATCACAGAGTTTATCTCAACTAACACTCCTTTTCATAGGAGGTGCGGTTAAGCCATGTCTTTTCAGCTGGGAGCAGTAGGACCTGTGTATGGGACCTGACACTTTTCCCAATGCATTGATCTGGTTAAATCTGGCCACCTCATCCTTTTGCTTACACCCTTCAGGATACTGATTTTTATCTCTAACATGCTTACTAGGCTTCCAGCTTCATGTTGTACATTAATTTAATAAACCTCTTTCTAAACATTCATGCAAATCAAAGATTAAAAGGAAAAAATCAGGATGCAGGAGCAAAGCTTCAAAGCATGTCACCAGACACTTCCCATTGGATTAACATTTACTTTTAAATCAGTCCCTTTAAAAATAGAGCTCTTTAATCAGTAACGATTCCACTCACTCGTCCTTTTTCTTGCCAAACACCATGCTGACTTTCAGCATTCTGGATGAAGTTAATCACACAAAACTTGCTCGTGGCGAACCCACACTGGCTGCTAGGATCTACGGCTTCCTTTTCTAGGTGCTCACATGCCAGCCCTTTAATCTTCCATTAGACATTCTTAAAACCTATTTAGTTGCAGATTCCATCTCTTTCTTGGTTGGAAATCCAAGCTCCATTTGCTTGTCTCCAATTTTCCAAACCACTAACATTCTCCATGTTCACAAGGACCACCCATAGCAGTTTGGATGATCAAGTTTGACAGGTTTCTTCCAATAACATGGGGTGTTAGAATACCTAGAATACCACAATGTCTGTTTCATCATCTATAAAACAGAGACTATACTAGCTGTACTCCACAGGGTGGTTTGAAAATTAAACGGCATAATACACCCAAAGGACCACTAATACATAGGAAACACCCCACTCCCAAATGTATAACAAGCCACATCATTTCATTTCTTCCTGAATGTCATGTCAGCACCTCCATTCCATTTCAACTGGCCTAAAAACCCAACTCTTCTAAAATATGCCTTTTTGCCTAAGGTTCTTAATTCTATACACGGTGCCACTATTCTTGTAGTCACTAAAGCTTGACTCTGAGAGACTGCTTTGATTCATCACTTGCCTGCATCCCACATCAACCAATGTTAGGTCTGGTAGATTCCATTGCTGCAGTTCCTCAGACACCAACCCTTTACTTCCACCCCACAGTCACTGTTATGGACTGAATGTCTGTGTCCCCTCAAAGTACATATGCTGGAGCCCTAACCCTCAGTGTGACTCTATTTGTTGATAGGGCCTGCGAGAAGACAATAAAGGATAAATGAGGTCATAAGAGTGGGACCCTAATTCAATAGGGCTGGTGCCTTTAGAAGAAGAGGAATAGACCTAAGAACGTTCTCTCTCTGCCATGTGAGGACACAGCAAGAAGGCAACCATCTACAAGCCAAGAGGAGAGTCTTCTCCGGGAACAAATTGGCTAGCACCTTGATCCTGGACTTCCCAGCCTCCAGAACTGTGGGAAATAAATTTCTGTTGTTTAAACCATCCAGGTTATGGTATTTTGTTACCATGTGTCTACTTTGCAGCCCAAGTAGACTAAGACAGCCACCACCTTACTTGAGGACTTCTTACCTGGTTTGAAGCAAAAGCCGCCTGACTTGTACCCCATCTCCTATCCCTCTCCACTCCAATCCATCTCTCTCACTAATGCCAGCTTACACTTCCCAAATTCTGGCCCCAAATTATCAGTAGCTTCTTACTGTTTACCAAACTGAGCATAAACTCACTCACTTTCAAGATATTCCAGACAAGCCTCACATATAAACCTTGTTTATGATCCCAATCTATCCCCAAAAACTCATATCCCCCATTCTTGATATATCCACCATTCCAGTCAAAGGAAACTTTGCATGGTTCCTAAGAAACACCATCGATCATTTGCATTTGTTATTGATCTCTGCATTCAAATAGTGTGTTTTTCAGGAGTGTATTCAGCTGTAAGAAAGAGTAACTGACTAACAGTGATATAAACAATTAGGAATTTATTGTTGTCATATAACAAGTCCAGAGATGGGAAGCTGCTGCTGTTAGTTTAGTTGCTCAATAATGCCACCAGAGATCAGGAATTCTCCTTTTCCCTACCTCAAGATCAAAATGTGGTTGCCACACCACCAGACATCAAATCTAGGTTCAGTGCTTGAAAGTAGGAGAAAGAGAAGAGAAGGAGCATGGCAGCTAAGTCTGTCTCTTTTGCTGGAAAAAGTCAAAACATTCCCAGAGCTCCCCTCCCCCCAGCCCCACTGCAGACTCTCCCACTTACAACTCATTGGCCTGGATACTATCACATGGCCACTCCTACTTGCAAGGGAGGCTAGAAAGTGAACATTTCATCTGAGCAAGGCACATGCAACAATACCCACAACAAAATTGGGACACTGTTAGCAAAAAAATAAGAAAGCAGTGGATACTGAGTGGGTAACTAGCATAGACACAAGCACCTGGCACTCATTCCTGGTGGGAGGATTTTGTCCTTATTTCTCTTCAAACATCTACCAAAATTTCTTGCACATACTTTATGTTCAATACCATATACATACAGACTGGTTGTAGTATAGTTTATGATTGCCTACAAATGGTTCCACAATCAGTATTTGCCGGCCCCCATTAGGTATACTGGAAGGAGTAAAGGAAATTATATTTGTCCTCAAGTCAGAGAGGCAAAGTGACTGTTGCTAAATTACTTTCCTGAAACACAGTCATTTTTAGATCTGTTTCACATCCCCAGCACCAACATTCACATTTGCTCAGCAAAATCTTTCTTCACGGGACAGTAAACATAATAACCTTCGGCCTGGGCTTGGTCAAATTACTCTGACATCTATAGTTCTCTGGCTTGACTGGACAAGCTTTTACTATAGATGTATTAAGAAAACTTGGTTATGAGCAATAAAATTAAACATCATTGCATAAAGAACCATTAAAAGGCAGGAAGTAGCCATTAGCAATGATGCTACAGAATAACTAATGAAATATAAGCAAATATTTAAGTAAATGCAGACTGTAAAGCAGAGTGCAGAGTGTACCTATCCATAATCACTGATAAGATATATGGTGTGCAGGGGTGTTTATATATAGACGGGCCTGGAATTGGAATAAGTATACAAATGAAAACAAAGACAGAGAGGTTAAAAACATGTATGTTTACCAAAATCTTGATAGTGGTCAACCCTCGGCACTGCATTATAGATGATTTTTATTTTTTGTTTTTGCTTGTCAGGATTCTCCAGGTTTTCCAGAATGAACCTGCATTGTTCTTATAATAAAAAGCAAAAGGGGTTTTGTTTTTCTTAACTTTCAGGAGTTTTAGGCGACAAGCCTGCCTTCTGATGCTTCAAGTGATGATCCAAATTTGATTAGACGAGACAAGGGCTGGTGAACTTAAGTGGCCACAAATTTAAAAGAGCCTCTATTTATGACACCAAAACCATCTGAAGAGCAGGAATGAATCACTAACTCTTCTTTGCAGCTTTAGAAATACAAGGAGCAAAATATAAAGACAGCTTGAACCTGAAAGGAGGGGGTGCACAACAGAAAATAATTTTCTGTGGAGGTTAACTTACACATTTCGTATCCTCAGAGTTTCCCATTCACTGTGAAGTGTGACCCCAAAACAATGAAATTGTTCAGCAGGGAGGAACTATCTTCAGTGCTATGAATGCTGCCACCTGTACTTCAAGCCTCCTTGAATAAATAAATGCTGGAAAGCTCATTGCTTTTTTTTTTTTGCAGTACACGGGCCTCTCACTGTTGTGGCCCCTCCCGTCGTGGAGCACAGGCTCCGGACACACAGGGTCAGTGGCCATGGCTCACGGGCCCAGTCACTCCGCGGCATGTGGGATCCTCCCGGACCGTGGCACGAACCCATGTCCCCTGCATCGGCAGGCGGACTCTCAACCACTGCGCCACCAGGGAAGCCCCGCTCTTCTTCTTTTGTTTTAGTAATGGAAAGGCTTTGCACAGGATGGACTCACATCAATTTGATGACGATGACCATGACATCCAAGTGATTCCTATTTTACATGCAGTGCTGAGCTGAGTGCCTGCTGTATCTTACTATTCACATGACAAAGCAGCCGCTTATCAGTTACAACTGGAGCAGAAAAGGCTGGGAAGTCCTAGAGAGCATGGGATAAGGCTCGGGATTGCTGCTGAATCTGGTGTCCCAAAATTAACCCCTGGATATCTCAGAAAAATCATGACCTGCCCTCTAGAAGACTCTGGTTTCAACAAGTTACTCTTTCCACTATGAGGTGCTGTGATTAAGATTTACAAAATACGTTACTATAAAATAATGACACAGTTTGAAGTTATACTGTTATTTTTTATTTTAAGAAATGGAAAGGGGTCAGAAACAATATTTTGCCCTAAGAATATAGGATGATAGAGCCCAAGAAGTAAAAAAGGCCTTGAAGTTATAAAACACAACAGACCATAGTCATCTAGGTTTGATTCCAGTGTCTGACTGGCTTTAGACATGTTCTAAGCTCAAGGGGGAAGAAATACAGGTGTCTTTGGAATTTCCTTTAGATTGTCCTGCCTGGATTCCAAAACAGGGAAGGAGGCAGGGATTCAAGATAAATGCTTAGTCCAGAAATAAATTCAGTGCATTGGGCTGTGCCTCTCTGGAGAGTGAACTTTCCAGGAGGGCGAGGGTGTAATGCTGTAGAAAGGTCAACTTTCTATAGAATGGTCAACTATGAAAAGACTGTTGTCACCTCAGCACTACTAGTCCATTTGGAGGTCTCCTCACGTAAGCATCACTTTAAGAAAGCCAAGAACTGCATTTCCCAAAGTCCCCTTCCCCACATGTGGTGAGTTAGTGTCCACTGGAGATTTGGAAGGTAGAAGAAAAGCACATTATGCTCTGAAGGGAGATGAAACAAGACAGGGTCAAACAGGAGATCTGCTGTGACTTCCCAGTGAACACTTTTGAGCCCTTCATTTTGGTAGATCAGGCTAAAATCACTGATGAAAGATTACCACAAACTTCACTTCAGTCCCCTATGTCTTCCAATGTCTAAATAAAGCACTAAATCCCAGAGCACAGAGGATTTTTAGGGCAGTAGAAAAACTCTGTGTGATACTATAATGGTGGATACACATTATCATACATTTGTCAAAAGCTATAGATTGTACACCACCAAGAGTGAACCCTAACGTGAACTGTGGACTTTGCGTGACAATGTGTCAAGGTAGGTTCATCCACTGTAACAAATGTACCATCTGGTGTGGCATATGGATAGTGGGGGAGCATGTGGAGGTGGGGGATGGGGGGTATATGGGAACTCACTGCATTTTCTGCTCAATTTTGCTGTAAACCTAAAACAACTCTAAAAAAATAATAACGTCTACTTTTTAAAAAATTCTTTGTACCCAGAATAGCTTCTATTTTCCTCACCAAACCTGAGAAACCTGTGGATTTGCCAATAGAAGTCTACTGGAAACCTTAGAAAGAGCCATGCGAAGACCATGGTAAATGTGAAAACTCTATGAATGTAAACATTCAGATTGTGAGTGTAAGTATGAAACTTAAACCTCTTGTGAAGAGGATCTGGTTAGAGTGATTACCATATTCTCTCCAAATTTATAAAACAATTTTTTCTTTTTACTATTTTACAGTTTCTGTATTTTTTTCCTTTATTATGTTGTGTTAATGTTATGCTATGTTATGTTTTATGTTATTTTGGAATTCAGATAGATCTATATCTCCATTTTCTCCACAATCAAATCTTGCCAAATGTATATGAAGCCTCTAAGCACAGGTCCTGGTCCACAACAGGAGCTCAATCGATTTTCATGTCTGGTTCTCATTCAGTCCTGTTTTATTAAGCATCTCTCCTGTACCAAAGCTAAGGGATAATCCCTGCCTTCAAGGAGTCTGTAATCTTTTTAAGAAGACAATATAGAGATAACAAATGAAGAATAGAAATTTTCATAGTTTAACATAGCAATTCAGGAAAACATCCTAAGGTAATGTGTGGTTAACTGCCATAGAGAGGATGCTGGCAGTAGAACAATAGGAGTTAAGAGATGGTACCAACACTCCTGAATATTCATCATCTTGGAGAACCCCAGGCACTTTTGGAAGACCAGACAGTAAGAGGGAGCCAAGCAAATGCAAAAATCCTTTCCCTCCTCCACATTTTCTTCCACAATATTTTGCATCCAGTGAGATTCTTCAGGTTGAATGGAGCCAGATATCTAAGTGGATTAATTGTTCTTTATAACAACAGTTTGAACCATGAAGCATGGGTGACCTCCATCACTCGCTCTCCACTAGCTAAATCGTGCAACTGTAATAAACAAATAAATGGAATTTGCCTCCCTGCCAAGGATGTGCTGCTGTCATCTTTCCACCACAGTCATCAATTAAAGGATTAAATAATGAATGAACTGGCAGAGTTCAACTATAATCTTCAGACTCAAACTCCAAAGATACTCCATGAACAGCAGTAGGGGATTTATGGTTTTCATTTTCCTTCACCTCTTTCCATGAGGGTGCACACAGCCATAAACACACTCATTCACACACACGCACATGCACAAACACACACATTTGCACACCACATGCGCTCTCTCCCACGGCATCTCTTGCCATTTGCGTGGCTTTTTCAATTAGGTAATGAACTTATTTAACTCATGGAGGGAAACGTATTCATCTTGGAGGGAAGTTGCTTTGATCCTTTAGTTGAGAACAGAGCTCTGGTAAATTTGGCCAGAAGTCCCAACCTGGAGTGAGGCCAGGAGAGGACAGGCACTCAAAATCCCAAGCCAGCAGACACTCAGCTTGACATGTGCGACAGTAACTTGGAAGAGGGCTGCTGCTCACAGGGGCTTCCAGCTGCCCAGGAACACCCATCTGGGGTGCATTTTCTCCAAAGGCTAGTGAAGCTACAAGTATGCATGAGTTCAGCAAAGATTTAGATAAAGACATGATGCCCATCCATAATGCAATGCAGAGAGGTTGTTAGAGATACTGAGTAATCAGAGTGGTAACTTACATTTATAACTCCTCTACAATAGGACAGGCAGCATGCCAAATACTTTCCATGGATTATCTCATTTAAGCCTCACAATAACCCCGTAAGGTAAGTAAATGATTAACCTGGTCTTTGAAATGAGAGACCTGTGCTCAGGGAAGTTAAATAACAAAAAAATCACACAGCTGGTATGTGGAGTCGAACTGAGATTCAAACCGGTCAGATGGATTCCAGAGCCTACTCATATAATAGGTGCATGTCTAACTTCTTTTATATTTTTTAGCACGCCTAAACTTTTGAGATTCATTGTATAGAATGACAATATCCATTATCATATTCTCCACAAATTCTCCCTTAATACCATAATGAGAAACAGACTACGCATACGCAGGCACAACTACACATGCACGCATATAAGCGTGTGCCCGTGCACACACGCAAACACTCACGTGTGGCCAAGGAGGGTGACTAACGGTTGTACAGAGAACACCCTTAATTCTCTCTTTCTGCCAACCAGGAAGGATGTGCAGATTGAATCAAACTCTCAGACACCATCTTGTCCAGCACCCCTGCTACACCTCAAACTCAACACGAGACAGGTAACATCACCTGGGAGTCCTTAGCACCTTAGGAACATGAGAGTCCATGACAACACATGAGCAGACCACATACAGCCCTAAAGCGGGCAAAAAAGTGTCCATCTGAGCCCACGAGTGAGTTATCAACCATCAGCGTCCTCTCCCAGAACTAGTTCAAGGTAATAACGATCAGGTCTTGTGCTGGGCAAACACACAGGTTAGAGCTGACCCACTCAGGCCACATCAAGGGTGCTGCATGCCCCCAGCCCCATGCCCTTCTACTCTGACACTAGGGTACGTAGGCTCATGAGTCTGATCCATCTCCTTCTCTATCCTCCCTGCCACCTGTCCTCCTGAGACATCAGTCCTGCCTGATCTGCTCTTGTCGGCAGTGCTGGCTGAGGGTGGTCCTTGGCAGGGGGGACAGAGGGGAGCTTTATCCCTTCTTAGGAATGATCAGGACTCCCAAGGCCCAGGGGCAACCGTGTTCCCTTCAGCTCCTTACAGAACTTGTCCTTTGCCTTCCAAAGGCACATGTGGTGTCTGGAAACATTCCTGTGTCTTGAAAGCCCCATCTGCTCCCTGATGGAAGCTGCCCACGCAAAGGCTAAACTTCCCTCTGTTGTTTTATAAAGAGCAGAGCCTCCTTCTCAAGTCTCCAAATAAAGTCCTTCCCTCCCAAACACAAACACTGACACCCAAATGTCTGGTTCTATTGGGTCTCTTATCTCAATTCACTCACTAAGGGAGCTTAGCCCAGCACAGTGTTTTACCAAAGTCCTCCCTACCTTTTCAGGCACTGCTGAAAAGGAGCCCAGCTGCAGCCCCCTCATTGCCTGTAGCCTAGCCAAGGTCAAGAGAACCAAGGAGAACGGTAACTCCTCCCAGAAGTTACATGGTCTGAAGGGGAGGAGATCACAGAACAACATGGCATTCTTGCAAATGGTAATGCATTCGTGCAACTGGGCTACTGGGCAGAAATGGGCCTGGTCTTGAGGTCATAAAGGCAGGAATAAATCCTTCCAATGTTGTGATTTCCATCTCAACATTGAAAAATCACGGTATTTTATTTAAGTCACAGGTCTCTGCTGAAGTTTGGGTCCCTTAGAGAAGAGAGGATGGGACAGTCTACCTGGAAAAGGCAGAAAGTTGACCAGGAGCAGACCTGACTGGACACGGGCGGAAGAAGTTCTTGGCACATCAGACTGGCCTCCCCTGCCAGGGAAGCCTTGTGCCAGCCCCAGCTCCAGCTAGAGGTCACTACCGGGGCAGAGGGGCCACAGGGACAACACTGCTCTGTGCTCTGACCTCTCCTCAATCCTTGGCTTGCTAAAGAGGCCCAATATTTCCTTTCTACTCACATTCCCTTTGTAGAGAACACCCCCTTACCCCACCCCAATCCTGAGCCTACAGAGGTCTTATATGCCACAACCCCAACTGGATATCTGACTCAAAACCACTTTCGGGGCCACAGCTAGTTAAATTCTACCCTTAAAGAAACTGTAGCTTCGGAATTCCTTGGCGGTCCAGTGGTTAGGACTCGGCGTGTTCACTGTCGTGGGCCCAGGTTTAATCCCCATTGGAGGAACTCAGATCCTGCAAGCCGTGCAGTGCGGGCAAAAAAAGAAACTTTATCTTAGAGATCCAGGTCTGTGGATAGGCAACTGATGCTGGGCACTAAGACAACAGACATGGATTTGAGTTCCAATTTTGATACACATTAGTTGTGCTGCTCTGGGCAATTACTTTTAACGACTCTAGGCTTCAGTTTCCTCACCTATGAAATGGAGACCTTGATAGTAACTACCCCATAGGGTTCTCACAAGAATTACTTCAGGCCAAGCACTTGGAACAGGACCTGGACAGTGGCAAGCTCTCCATAGATAATAACAATTATTATCATTTTTACCACCATTTCTATTATCATAGTAACACAAAGCCACGGGTAAGCAGAAGTCATACCAGAGTAAAAATTAAGAGATTGAAGATGAAATCAGTCTGCCAAGTGAAGCCAAGACAAGAAACCATGTGGCCCCAGAGGAAGGGAACGAAAAAAGGAGGTAGAAAGGATATAACTCTGCTGCCTTTTCAGCTCCTTGAGACCCACTCTGAATTCACTATTAGATGCCTTGAGATTCCCCCATATCATGACTATAAAAACCCTCTCTCTTAGATATACAGATTGCCAACAAACACATGAAAGGATGCTCAACATCACTAATCATTAGAGAAATGCAAATCAAAACTACAATGAGGTATCACCTCATACCAGTCAGAATGGCCATCATCAGAAAATCTACAAACAATAAATGCTGGAGAGGGTGTGGAGAAAAGGGAACCCTCTTGCACTGTTGGTGGGAATGTAAGTTGATACAGCCACAATGGAGAACAGTACGGAGGTTCCTTAAAAAACTAAAAATAGAACTACCATATGACCCAGCAATCCCACTACTGGGCATATACCCTGAGAAAACCATAATTCAAAAACAGTCATGTACCACAATGTTCACTGCAGCACTACTTACAATAGCCAGGACATGGAAGCAAACTAAGTGTCTATCGACAGATGAGTGGATAAAGAAGATGTGGCACATAGATACAATGGAATATTACTCAGCCATAAAAAGAAACGAAATTGAGTTATTTGTAGTGAGGTGGATGGACCTAGAGACTGTCATACAGAGTGAAGTAAGTCAGAAAGAGAAAAACAAATACCATATGCTAACACATATATATGGAATCTAAAAGAAAAAAATGGTTCTGATGAACCTAGAGGCAGGACAGGAATAAAGACACCGACATAGAGAATGGACTTGAGGACACGGGGAGGGGGAAGGTAAGCTAGGACAAAGTGAGAGAGTGGCATGGACATATATACACTAGCAAATGTAAAATAGATAGCTAGTGGGAAGCAGCCGCATAGCACAGGGAGATCAGCTTGGTGCTCTGTGATCACCTAGAGGGGTGGGATAGGGAGGGTGGGAGGGAGACGCAAGAGGGAGGAGATATGGGGATATATGTATAGTATAGCTGATTCACTTTGTTATAAAGCAGAAATTAACACACCATTGTAAAGCAATTATACTCCAATAAAGATGTTTAAAAAAAAAAAAAAAAACCTCTTTCTTACATTAGAATGTGTGGTGGTTTATGTTCCTGGCAAGTAAATAATCCCCAGCTAAGTCTCAGGACCTCCTCCACCATCCATGCCAGGTAGAATTAGTTCTGTCACCGACTCCTCTTATTTATTGGGGCAAACCCCACCTCCCCCTCCAGGACACATGTAGGACTGTCACCCCATAAAGACTGATGTCCTGTGACTCTTCTTTCTCAAGGGCCTGCCCTTATTACTTTACCCGCAGCCCTACCCCTTTCCATCAGTACTTCAATTTTCCCTGTCTCCTTGGTAGATCAGGACAAATTTGAACATAGCAAGTGACCAGAAAAAGAACAGCAGCCAGCCTGAAGTCAGCAGGTGGTCTGAATCACTTCCGTGCGAATTTCCCACAGCAAGGGCAATGAGAAAAGCCCGTTGAGCTCTGAGAGGGGCAGTAAGTCTTCAGTGATGGTATTCACCTTTCCAGGTATTACTCCAGTTTGCAAGTCTACGTACATGGCCTCAATTTTACACAAGTGTCCCCAAGGCCATGACTTGGGCTCAAGACACACAACCACAAGAGAGGGCGTCACTCAGGGGATGACCTCATTATATGCTTTCAGCTTCTGCAAAAAAACTCACTATCCTGGGGACACAAGGTCATCCTGGGCAACAATGACAACCCTAGATGGGAAGAGGACCAGTGTGGAAGAAACACTTGCTCACCAGTTATTAAGCATGAAGGATTTCCAGATATGTCCTCCCACTTAATCCTTGCAGTGACCCTTCAAAATTGGTATGTGCTCTGGTTAATGATGCTGCATTACAAATCACTCCAAAACTTAGTGGTATAGAACAACAATTTGATTTTGCTCATGGTTTTATGAGTCAGGAATCTGCAAAGGGCTTGGCTGGGCAGTTCTCATCTGGGGCTTCTCACATAGTTGTGGTCAGACGTCGGCTATGCTGCGGTCATCTGAGGGCTCAACTAGACTGGACGTCCTAGATGGCTCAGACAGATGGCTGCCACTTGATACTGCTGTCAGCTGGTTGCTCAACAGGATCTACAGACGTGGCCCCGCCAGGGTAGTTGTACCTCTTACACTGGAGTTGTCTCCCTGCCAGAATAAGTGTCCCAAGACACCAGGCAGAGACTGGATGGGAAGAGCCTCAGAAGCCACTCAGCATCACTTCTGCCATATTCTATTGACTGGAACAGCCACAAGATCCACCCAGATATGAGGGGAGGAGACATAGACACCCACCTTTCACTGGGAGGAGTATCAAAGAATTTGAGGCCAGTTTTTAATTGCCACTATGTGATTATTCCCAATATGAAGTCGGGGGAACTCAAAGAGGATTACTGAATTGTCAAAGTTCATATTCCTAAAAATTAATAGAATGGGAATTCAAACCCAGCCTTGTCTGACTCCAAATTAAGCACCCCTTTGGCTAGGTCACAAATGCCCAGTAAACTGGGGCAGTCCCGCTTTCTTTGCCTTGGTAATCAAAATGAGAGAGGGGACTATAAGTGCATGCTATCTATAGAAACTTTAGAAACTCTTTTTTTTTTTCTCAAAGCATCAACCTGGGTGCCTTGCCTCCCTGAGTTATTCCTAAACTAGGAGTCAAAATCTACCACCCCCACCTCCATGTTGGATCCCTTCCCCCAGGGCTGTAGAACAAAAGGAGGTGATGTCACCATGCTGAGGGCCAGAATGGAAGGGAGCTCTCCAACTTGTCACCAACTCTACCAGTCAATAGTGTCTTCCCAAAGGCTGAGGCCATATTGCTCTCTTGCTCTGAAAGGATGGACACAGCTATTGAATTAAGAGCTCCACTGTGTGCGAGAACCCTACAGGGTGAGAGGCTGCACGGTCACTACTCAGATTCCTACAACTGTTCATTCTGAAGACACTCAGAGATATCTCTTGCTCGTCCATCCGGAATGATAAGCACAGACACTATGAGTATCAAACATGGACACCTACATCATCTAAACTGCTCGTTGGGAAGAATTCTCATTTCCAAATGATCCTTCAGGTGATCATAACAGATTATAGGCTTAATTGCATCCTGTTCATAGCCACTGAATGTTTCAGCTGAGTGACTTCTGTTGTCAATCTTTCCCCCTGGAGGATGAAGTGTTCATGCCCTCCAGTTCTATACCAACTGCATCCAGCGAGTCCAGTGGCCAGGTAGTCCAGAAAAATCTCTCTAGCACAGCAGCTAAGCACTGGTTTTGAAGTTTTATAGTCCTGGATTCAAATCCTCGTTCTGCCATTTATTCAGCCTGTCTCTCAACCTCTTCAAGCCTCAGGTACGTGACCACCAAATGTAGATAATAAAAGCATCTTCTTCATTTGGGCTGTTATGAGATCATGTTAAGTGAGACTAAGTGGCATCATGCACTTAGCACAATGCCTCACACCCGGTAAGCACCAAACAACTACTAGCTGTTGTTATGATGCCAGAAATAACTAGAGCCTTCTGGGATAATACTGAAACTCAGGCTGGAAGGGAAGGGGACCAGTCAGGCTTTAGAGACCTCATAGGTACAGTAGTTTTAGGTAGGCAAGGAGACAAATCCCAGGAGATCAACTAAGGGAAAGAAAATGTAGAAAATCATGCAGAATCTGATATTTGGAAGATTAAAGAGTCCACAGGAACCATGTCATAAGCAAAGACCCTCTTATATTGTGCCAGAGGCCCTTGCCTCTCCTTAAACAATGCTCTGAAACACTGTGCAGGCCAACATCCACATAAAGAAAGGAAGACTTATAAGGTCAAACAATATCTCCTGTCTTAATATAGGCAGATACGGAAATTAAGGAGAAGTAGCATTTATTGAGCATCTACTATGTGGTAAGTATAGTAGAGTCACTTCTACACATATTGTATCATTGATTCCTCACATTATGCTGAAGAATTGGAATCCTTGCCTCTATTTTTTGAAAGGTAAAGAAACCGAGGCTCAAAGAAGTTAACATACTCAAGGTCATGGAGTTAGGACGTGGATGAGCTAGAAGGTGAAGCTCAGCTGACTCTGAAACTTGCATTCTTTCCACTCTATTTCACAAAGAAGTTTCAGAGAAGACCAGAGTGTGCTGACAGGCTTTGAGAGATGTCTGACTCCCCTACAGTAAGGAAGAAGAGGAGGGTTGTCCAAAGGTTCTCAGCCACAACTGAAATATCATCTTCTGCTTATTTTTTCCTTGGAAGTTCCATTCTCTGATTCCAGTTGTCTTTTCTTGCCAGAAAAGCAGAAACATTAGGACTTGACGTTGAATCTGTACTTTCCTGACCTTCGGCATTTACTCTCTCTGTAACCTTAATTTTGAACTTCCATTCAAGCACATTAAGAAATTGTTTGACCTTGGTTTAAGCGGTTTGTTCTCATAAGAAAGCTTTGCATTGGCAGCACCCAAAACAGAGGCCCTCGCCAATTAAGGAAGAAGGTTGGCAATTGTGCAAGAGATTTTGACAAATGGAAGCACAACCACAAATTGCTCTTGCATATCTTAACTTCCACACAATAAAATATACACTAATGTAACCACTGAATAATGAAAACTAAGTCACAGTAATGATGTGGAAGTGACCTAAAAGCATGTCTTTACCACCACGCTGAGAAGCCAGTGGTGAATTTCTGTTTCAGAGAAGTGGCGTTGCTCTGCATTACACTCAGAACTGTGGTGTTTGCCTGATGGGAGTGCAGCTGAATCTCTTGTCCCCTGTACCTAAGACGTATGATGATGACAATGTTTATGCACACTCTCCATCCAGCCCTGTATATGGAATCAATCTGGAATTATTCTTTAAAGAGGATTTGAATTTAGCAACACATGGGAAATGCCTGTGTCAGGAATTCAAGAACATGTTAGTACACTATGTCAAAACAGCTGTACTAGTAAAACATTTCACATTGCACCATCAGAGAACAGTAGTCTGACATGAATGTCAGCATGTGCCACCTGGTAAAGTTTTCAGAAAATGTTGTGATCAACTTACCTGTATTAATTTTTTTTCTTCTCCTATGTGAAAGACGGGAGTCACCAGTATTCTGGATTAGCTATTAAATTTTTTTTTCTTTGAGTACTTTTCCCAAAGTAACAGGAAAAAATATCTGCTTTGAGTATGATCATATAATGCCAGAAAGAAACTTGCCTATTTAACCCAAGTACTGCCTTCCTTGAATCATGACATGGATGCCCAGGGAATGTAAACCACATACACAAATCTACCTAGACAGGGAGTAGGAGAATCAAGTTTAGAACCAGCTGACTTACAGATAAACGTTTTGGCGAGGCAAATATTCAGATAAGGCAGGGCATAATTCCAGGTGAGAAAATGAAAGTTAAGATTTCATCTGGTTTAATTTGGATGGGGGAAAAAAGCGTTTCTCTTACTTAAAAATAAACCATTTTAAGTAGGCAAGAAAAGTAGTACACTCTTGGGGACAGGAGAGAAATCCCTGATTTTATACCAGCTCAACATACAAAATTTCAGATTGAAATATTATGAAGAAATATCTAGTCACACATAATTACCTGAACATTCACATTTGTAAGATTTTAAATGTTTAAATGACAAATTATAAACATATTAATATCATACGATTTTGAGCATCTTATATATATTCTGATGACAAATTATATCTTGACACTTGCTGCAATGGAAAAGCCTCTGGAATAGAAGTCAACAGACTTTGGTTTGAGTCCTAGATTAGCCACTAACAAGCTGGGGGGCCAGGGGAAAGTTGCTTCATAGTTCTGGGTCTCAGTGTCTTCAATTGTAAAATTAAAATGTTCGATTATATAATCACCATGGCCCTTTGTTAATCCAAAGTGCAGGATTTGATTTTCGTTTTTCTTAGAAGACTGAGAACAACAGAGACAATGATGAATATGATCATAGCCCTAAGGTTGCTAGAAGTCGTTGCTCAAAGGACTTCAAACAGCAAGGAGTCCCACAAAGTCACCCTGGGAATCAACTTCTTTGTCATTCTCCTACCCTCATCTTTCCTAACATCTCCACCCCTTTGGGGAATTCCATGCACTGCAGAAGTTAAAAGATTGGCAACCTATGCTCCCCCTTTAAAAGTCTGTGCTCTCACCAAAGGAAACTATAAACAAGACGAAAAGACAACCCTCAGAATGGGAGAAAATATTTGCAAATGAAGCAACTGACAAAGGATTAATCTCCAAAATATATAAGCAGCTCATATAGCTCAAAATCAAAAAAACAAACAACCCAACCCAAACATGGGCAGAGGACCTAAATAGACATTTCTCCAAAGAAGATATACAGACTGCCAACAAACACATGAAAGGATGCTCAACATCACTAATCATTAGAGAAATGCAAATCAAGACTACAATGAGGTATCACCCACCTCACACCAGTCAGAATGGCCATCCTCAAAAACTCTACAAACCAGAAATGCTGGAGAGGGTGTGGAGAAAAGGGAACACTCTAGCACTGTTGGTGGGAATGTAAATTGATACAGCCACTATGGAGAATAGTATGGAGGTTCCTTAAAAAACTAAAAATAGTTTTTTAGTTAGAACTACCATACGACCCAGCAATCCCACTACTGGGCATATACCCTGAGAAAACCATAATTCAAAAAGAGTCATGTACCACAGTGTTCATTGCAGCTCTATATACAATAGGCAGGACATGGAAGCAACCTAAGTATCCATCGACAGATGAATGGATAAAGATGTGGCACATAGATACAATGGAATATTACTCAGCCATAAAAAGAAACGAAATTGAGTTATTTGTAGTGAGGTGGATAGACCTAGAGTCTGTCATACAGAGTGAAGTAAGTCAAAAAGAGAAAAACAAATACTGTATGATAACACATATATATGGAATATAAAAAAAAAAAAAAAAAATGGTTCTGAGGAACCTAGGTGCAGGACAGGAATAAAGACGTAGATGCAGAGAATGGACTTGAGGACACGGGGAGGGGGATGGGTAAACTGGGACAAAGTGAGAGAGTGGCATGGACATACACACACTACCAAATATAAAATAGATAGCAAGTGGGAAGCAACCACATAGCACAGGGAGATCAGCTCAGTGCTTTGTGACCACCTAGAGGGTGCGAGGGAGATGCAAAAGGGAGGAGATATGGTGATATATGTATACATATAGCTGATTCACTTTGTTATACAGAAGAAACTAACACAATATTGTAAAGCAATTATACTCCAATAAAGATGTTAAAAAAAAAGTCTGTGCTCTTTCCCAAGACATTTCATTTTTCATTTACTATCACAGGGTCTCTCTACTTTCACTAGTTGTAATTTCGGGAACATCTCAGCATAAACACCATTCAGGGAAAACACACATTCAGTGTTGTAAAGGGAAAAAAGTAGAAAATCAAATTCCAAAATCAGAACTTCACCTTATGAAAATGTTATAAAATTTAAGAGAATAACTGAAATTCAGCTGAAAGTTGACAACAGGTATACGTAAACAATGTGTGATAACTCCAGCCCTGCTTGGATGGGTGGGAGGTGTAACGGGAGACTCTGTTCTTTTCTTTAGGGGATCCCAGCACTTCACACCAGCATTTGACTTCCATCCAATCGTCTAGGTTAGGAATTTACGTGACTATAAAAACAGAGTTTTCGCTTCTTAAATTGATGTGTATTTTGGGCAGTTAGCTCTAGTTCACTTTCCCTGTTTCTTAAGTAGATCGTCCCTATTTGTCTCTCAATATATTCTTTCTCCTACCTCTTCAACTCTCCCAAGCACTATTCAGTGCTTTGACATTTACTGCTAATAAAAATAATAATACTTATCATCTGAAAGTTAGTAGTATCGTTTCAAAGTTCTATGTACATTTATTTTTCCTTGGATTTATGTCACTCTCTCCTCCAAGCAAAGAATAAATAAATAAAAGCACTTTATCAAATTTATAACCTACTCAAATTCAGAGATTTCTGAATAGGAAACAGACCAGGGACAGTTTGCCAAGATTAACTTAACTAGAAAACCAAAACCTTGCACATGGTGCTTTGAAGAAAGATGTTAGTCTTTAAAGATTGTGTCCACACGTGAAATGTGAAGTGGATAACTAGGGCAATTACCTCTATAGCTGAGGCCTTCTAGCTTTACCTTTTCCCAGAAATGCTCAGGTAACAAAGGCAAACGGAGTTTTCTGGTCTCAATTACATCCTAATAATTGTTTCAATTCTCTGCTTCCTTTTGAGTGTGAAGATCCAGGCTAAAAGGCTTTAAAAAACAGGCTGAAAAGGTTTCCCAGACGTGAGATAGATTTTACAAAAGAAACTTCTGGCAAGCTTAATGTAAGTAAATCAGAAGCATATGGACTATGTTTCCCTCAAAATACCCATGGGCTTGAAAGCCCAGAAAACACATAAAAAGTAAAGGGAAGCTGTTTTCCGAAGCTGAGCTTATTGGAGAAACTGCACGCTGTAACAGAGAGCCTGGCTCAGCTCCCCCGAAAGCAGGGGATGGAGCCGGTGGTCAGGCAGCCCATCAGCTCCTGCCCTCACGCTTATGTTGACAGTCCTTATTTCTGAGGATGATGTGATTGATGGTGCCTTGACCTGTGCCGACGGGTGTGACTGAGAAAACCATTGCTCAGTGCTTCCCATACTGAAGACATGACTTCATTGCTCCTTTGCAACCATCTGTAGTGAATGTTTACACAGCCTGTTTCTGTTCTTAGGGCCTCTCATGCTAAACAATCAGGCTGGTGGTGAACATACATGTACCGGACACAGCATGTACCCCGTGGGGAGGGATAGAAAAGAAATAATCATATGCCACCCCAGGAGATGAATTATAGACTCAGACTTGGAAGAGGCTTTAAGATTCCTGAGTTCCTCCTTCCACCCAGTGTGGGAATTCTGGCTACAGCTTGCAGTCCAGATAGTGGAAGGAAAACTCAAAAAATACCTCAAAGGGAGAGAGCACAGTTTGGAGAGTCAGAGGACCTGATACCCGGTCCCTGCAATGCCATGACCGTAGACCTGTCCTTGGACCCCTCAGAGTCTCAGTTTCCTCCTCAGTTAAATGAGAATAATGGTCAGATCATCTATTGGGGTTGCAAAGGGCACCTCAATAAATATTATGTCTTTTCACCACCCAAGCCCTGAATAAGTAGAAAAACAAGACAAAAAAGAAGACAAAGACTAGAATTTTTACCTTTATTCCTGAGAGAGGGCAGGTTGAAAGACAGAGTAAAATGAGAGACAAATGGCCTTGCCACCTGAACCCCAGAATGAGGCAGATAGCTCATTTAGTCCCAGGCCAGGCTGAGCTAGGACAGGCTGTCAGGGGCCAGGGCGATTTTGAAGGAAGGCTTAGAGCTTGAGGAGTACAAGGTACCTCAGACTCTGGGTACATAGCTCACTCCCAAAAGGAAATAGCATGTCCAGATTACTCTTTTCAGACTACCAATCAGATAGACCCCCCTGCTCCCATGAAGAGGAGTGATGAATATGCCGAGAACAGCCAAAGGTGGCTCATAAGATGTGCTCTCTCCACCTAAAATGGAAATACCAGGAAAAGCCAGCTGAGCAAGACAAAGCAAGTGAAAGCCCTCACATACACTATGAAGCATTGTGTGCATTTTATGCTTTTGCTATACCCGTCTGCATTTGTTGAACATCTACTATGTGCTCAGTCCTGTCACTCACTTCCAGGGGTTTTAGGTTGAATAAGACATTGTTCCCTTACTTAAGATTACAGTCTAGGGACTTCCCTGGTGGCACAGTGGTTAAGAATCGCCTGCCAATTCAGGGGACATGGGTTCAAACCCTGGTCTGGGAAGATCCCACATGCCGCAGGACAACTAAGACCATGCACCACAACTTCTGAGTCTGCGCTCTAGAGCCCACGAGCCACAACTACTGAGCCCATGTGCCACAACTACTGAAGCCCATGCACCTACAGCCTGTGCTCTGCAACAAGAGAAGCCACCGCAATGAGAAGCCTGTGCACCACAATGAAGAGTAACCCCAGCTCACCACAACTAGAGAAAGCCTGCGTGCAGCAACGAAGTCTTAACACATCCAAAAAATAAATAATTTTTTTTTAAAAAATGATTACACTCTAGTAGGAGAAACAGACAAGGAAGCCGAAAATTACAGTATACCATGAGCACACTAAGATTCTGAAGTCTGTACAATGTATAACAAAAATGCAGAGAAGGGACATCTAATTGAATGGATGGCTATGTAAGCCTTCTTTGTGGAAATATTTGAGAGCAAGGTTTGAAGAACACAAAAGAACTAAGTGGTAACAGAAATCGGAGGGACTTTCAAGGCAGAGAGAAGTCCAGAAGAAGGCACAAAGGAAAAGGATGGGACATTTCAGAGAAGTGAAAGTCATTCTGCATGATTACAGAAGAAATCATTTTAGTGTTATGGAGAATAATCAGAAAAGAGCACTACGATCTAAAACAGTACGACAGAGTGTCAGTGTAAGAACACCCAGAGTACGGGAACACAGTAAGTCCACTACATATGAACCTTCAAGTTGTGAACTTTCAAAGATGTGAACATATTATAAACCTATTACAGGGGCTTCCCTGGTGGCGCAGTGGTTGAGAATCCACCTGCTAGTGCAGGGTACATGGGTTCGAGCCCTGGTCCGGGAAGATCCCACATTCCATGGAGCAACTAAGCCCATGTGCCACAACTACTGAGCCTGCGCTCTAGAGCCTGTGAGCCACAACTACTGAAGTCCACGTGCCTAGAGCCCATGCTCCGCAACAAGAGAAGTCATCACAATGAGAAGCCCATGCACCACAACATAGAGTAGCCTCTGGGCTTCCCTGGTGGCACAGTGGTTGAGAGTCCGCCTGCTGATGCAGGGGACAAGAGTTCATGCCCTGGTCTGGGAAGATCCCACATGCCATGGAGCAGCTGGGCCCTTGAGCCATGGCCGCTGAGCCTGCGCGTCTGGAGCCTGTGCTCTGCAACGGGAGAGGCCACAACAGTGAGAGGTCCGTGTACCACAAAAAAAAAAAAAAAAAGAGTAGCCCCTGTTCACCGCAACTAAAGAAAGCCTGTGCACGACAATGAGGACCCAACACAGCCAAAAATAAATAAATAAATACATTAATTAAAAAAAATAAAACCTATTACAGTACAGTACTATATAGCCAATTGTGTTAGTTGGATGCCTAGTCTAAGTCTGTTAGACTTACAATCAAATAAGCCTTACGAATGCACTCTCGGAATGGAACTCGTTCTTATGTAGGGGACTGACTGTAACCCAGAGAAGGTGAATAGTAAGTCATTGCTCACATGTGGCAAAGGACAAAGGCAGAAATAAGACCAAACAAGGAGAGAAATTTTCTATTTTACGTGAAACACAAAGGGGATTATTTTAAAAAGGAGTGTGTGTGTGTGTGTGTGTGTCTGTGTGCGTTGTAAGACTGGAAGGACAGGGGAGACCTTCAAGATGGTGGAGGAGTAAGACGTGGAGATCACCTTCCTCCCCACAAATACATCAGAAATACATCTACACGTAGAACAACTCCTACAGAACACCTACTGAACGCTGGCAGAAGACCTCAGACCTCCCAAAAGGCAAGAAAATCACCACTTGCCTGGGTAGGGCAAAAGAAAAAAGAAAAAACAGAGACAAAAGAATAGGGACGGGACCTGCACCTCTGGGAAGGAGCTGTGGAGGAGGAAAAGTTTCCACACACTAGGAAGCCCCTTCACTGGCAGAGACAGGGGGTGGGTGGATGGGAAGCTTCAGAGCCACGGAGAAGAGCACAGCAACAGGGGTGCAGAGGGCGAAGCAGAGAGACTCCCGCACAGAGGATCAGTGCCAACCAGCACTCACCAGCCCGAGAGGTTTGTCTGCTCACCCGCCAGGAAGGGTGGGGGCTGGGAGCTGAGGCTCGGGCTTCAGAGGTCAGATCCCAGGGAAAAGACTGGGGTTAGCTGTGTGAACACAGCCTGATGGGGGCTAGTGTGCCACAGCTAGCCAGGAGGGAGTCTGGGAAAAAGTCTGGACCTGCTTAAGAGGCAAGAGACCATTGTTTCAGGGTACGTGAGGAGAGAGGATTCAGTGCACCTCCTAAACAAGCTCTAGAGGTGGGCGCAAGCCGCAGCTATCAGCACGGACACCAGAGACGGGCATGAAATGCTAAGACTGCTGCTGCAGCCACCAAGAAGCCTGTGTGCAAGAACAGGTCACTATCCACACCTCTCCTCCCGGAAGCCTGTGCAGCCCGCCCCTGCCAGGGTCCCGTGATCCAGGAACAATGTCCCCGGGAAAACACAAGGTGCCCCTCAGGCTGTTGCAACGTCATGCTGCCCTCTGCCGCAGCAGGCTCGCCCCGCATTCTGTACCCCTCCCTCCCCATGTCCTGAGTGAGCCAGAGCCCCCGAATCAGCTGGTACTTTAACCACATCCTCTCTGGGTGGGAACAGACACCCTCAGGCGACCTAAACACAGAGGCGGGGCCAAATCCAAAGCTGAACCCCAGGAGCTGTGCGAACAAAGAGAAAGGGAAATTTCTCCCAGCAGCCTCAGGAGCAGCGGATTAAATCTCCACAATCAACTTGATGTACCCTGCACCTGTGGAATACATGAATAGACAAGGAATCATCCCAAAATTGAGGTGGAGGACCTTGGGAACAACTGTAGACATGGGGTTTCCTTTCTGCATCTAATTTGTTTCTGGTTTTATGTTTACTTAGTTTAGTATTTAGACTTTATTATCATTGGTAGATTTTGTTTACTGATTTGGTTGCTCTCTTTTTTCTTTTTTAATAGATTTTTTTTTTTTTCCTTTTTCTCTTTTTGTGAGTGTGTACATATATGCTTCTCTTTGTGATTTTGTCTGTATAGCTTTGCTTTTACCATTTGTCCTAGGGTTCTGTCTGTCTGCTTTTTTTTGTTTTTTGTTTTGTTTTCTTTTATTAGTATAGTTTTTAGCATTTCTTATCATTGGTGGATTTGTTTTTTGGTTTGGTGCTCTCTCTTTCTTTTTTTTCTTATTACTTTTAAATTTTTTCAATAATTTTTTTCTTCATTTTAGTAACTATTTTATTTATTTATTTTTCTTTCTTTCTTTCTTTTATTCACCGTTTTCTTCTGAGCCGGGTGGCTGACAGGGTCTTGGTGCTCCAGCAGGGTTTCAGGCCTGTGCCTCTGAGGAGGGAGAGCTGAGTTTAGGACATTGGTTCACCAGAACCTCCTGGCTCCACATAATATGAAACCGCAAAAACTCTCGCACAGATCTCCATCTCAACGTTAAGATCCAGCTCCACTCAACAACCAGCAAGATATAGTGCTGGACACCCTATTCCAAACAACTAGCAAGACAGGAACACAACCCCACCCATTAGCAGAGAGGCTGCCTAAAATCATAATAAGGTCACAGACACCCCAAAACACACAACTGGATGCCATCCTGCCCACCAGAAAGACAAGATCCAGCCTCATCCACCAGAACACAGGCACCAGTCCCCTCCACCAGGAAGCCTATACAACACACTGACCTAACCTCACCCACTGGGGGCAGACACCAAAAACAACGGGAACTACACACCAGCAGTCTGTGAAAAGGAGACCCCAAACACAGTAAGTTAAGCAAAATGAGAAGACAGAGAAACACACAACAGATGAAGGAGCAAGGCAAAACCCACCAGACCAAACAAATAAGGAGGAAATAGGCAGTCTACCTGAAAAAGAATTCAGAGTAATGATAGTAAAGATGATCCAAAATCTTGGAAATAGAACGGAGAAAATACAAGAAACATTTAACAAGGACCTAGAAGAACTAAAGAGCAAACAGACAATGATGAACAACACAATAAATGAAATTTAAAATTTTCTAGAAGGAATCAATAGCACAATAACTGAGGCAGAAGAATGGATAAGTGACCTGGAAAATAAAATAGTGGAAATAACTACCACAGCGCAGAAGAAAAAAGAATGAAAAGGATTGAGGGGATTCCCTGGTGGCGCAGTGGTTGAGAGTCCGCCTGCCAATGCAGGGGACACGGGTTTGTGACCTGGTCCGGGAAGATCCCACATGCCGCAGAGCAGCTGGGCCTGCGAGCCATGGCCACTGAGCCTGCGCGTCCGGAGCCTGTGCTCGCAACAGGAGAGGCCACAACAGTGAGAGGCCCGCGTACCACAAAAAAAAAAAAAAAAAAAAAATTGAGGACAGTCTCAGAGACCTCTGGGACAACATTAAACACACCAACATTCGAACTGTAGGCTTCTCAAAAGAAGAATAGAAAAAGAAAGGGACTGAGAAAATATTTGAAGAGATTATAGTTGAAAACTTCCCTAATATGGGAAAGGAAATAGTTAATCAAGTCCAGGAAGTGCAGAGAGTCCCAAACAGGATAAATCCAAGGAGAAACATGCCAAGACACATATTAATCAAGCTATCAAAAATTAAATACAAAAAAAAATATTAAAAGCAGCAAGGGAAAAACAACAATATACGGGGAATCTCCATAAGGTTAACAGCTGATCTTTCAGCAGAAATTCTGCAAGCCAAAAGGGAGTGGCAAGCCATATTTAAAGTGATGAAAGGGAAAAGGTACAACCAAGATTACTCTACCCAGCAAGGATCTCATTCAGATTCGACGGAGAAATGAAAACCTTTACAGACAAGCAAAAGCTAAGAGAATTTAGCACCACCAAACCATCTCTACAACAAATGCTAAAGAAACTTCTCTAGGCAGGAAACACAAGAGAAGGAAAAGACCTACAATGACAAACCCAAAACAATTAAGAAAATGGTAATAGGAACATACATATTGATAACTACATTAAGTGTAAATGGATTAAATGCTCCAACCAAAAGACATAGACTGGCTGAATGGATATAAAAACAAGACCCATATATATGCTGTCTACAAGAGACCCACTTCAGACCTAGGGACACATACAGACTGAAAGTGAGGGGATGGAAAAAGATATTCCATGCAAATGGAAATCAGAAGAAAGCTAGAGAAGCAATTCTCATATCAGACAAAATAGACTTTAAAACAAAGACTATTACAAGAGACAAAGAAGGACACTACATAATGATCAAGGGATCAATCCAAGAAGAAGATATAACAATTGTAAATATTTATGCACCCAACATAGAAGAACCTCAATACTTAAGGCAAATGCTAGCAGCCATAAAAGGGGAAATCAGCAGTAACACAATCATAGTAGGGGACTTTAACGCCCCACTTTCACCAATGGACAGATCATCCAAAATGAAAATAAATAAGGAAACACAAGCTTTAAACGATACCTTAAACAAGATGGGCTTAATTGATATTTATAGGACATTCCATCCAAAAACAACAGAATACACTTTCTTCTCAAGAGCTCATGGAACATTCTCCAGGATAGATCATATCTTGGGTCACAAATCAAGCCTTAGTAAATTTAAGAAAATTGAAATCATATCAAGTATCTTTTCTGACCACAACGCTATGAGACTAGATATCAATTACAGGAAAAAAATCTGTAAAAAACAAAAACACATGGAGGCTAAACAATACACTAATAAATAACCAAGAGATCACTGAAGAGAGCAAAGAGGAACTCAAAAAATACCTAGAAACAAATGACAATGAAAACATGACGACCCAAAATCTATGGGATGCAGCAAAAGCAGTTCTAAGAGGGAAGTCTATAGTGATACAATCCTACCTCAAGAAACAAGAAACATCTCAAATAAACAACTTAACATTACACATAAAGCAATTAGAGAAAGAAGAACAAAAAACCCCCAAAGTTCACAGAAAGAAAGAAATCATAAAGATCAGATCAGAAATAAATGAAACAGAAAAGAAGGAAATAATAGCAAAGATCAAAGTAACTAAAAGCTGGTCTTTGAGAAGTTAAACAAAAATTGATAAACTATTAGCCAGACTCATCAAGAAAAAAAGGGAGAAGACTCAAATCAATAGAATTAGAAATGAAAAAGGAGAAATAACAAATGACACTGCAGAAATACATAGGATCATGAGAGATACAAGCAACTATATGCCAATGTATTTCACAACCTAGAAGAAATGGACAAAATCTTAGAAAAGCACAACCTTCTGAGACTTAACCAGGAAGAAATAGAAAATATAAACAGACCAATCACAAGCACTGAAATTGAGACTGTGATTAAAAATCTTCCAACAAACAAAAGCCCAGGACCAGATGGCTTCACAGGTGAATTCTATCAAACATTTAGAGAAGAGCTAACACCTATCCTTCTCAAACTCTTCCAAAATATAGCAGAGGGAGGAACACTCCCAAACTCATTCTACAAGGCCACCATCACCCTGATACCAAAACCAGATAGAGATGTCACAAAGAAAGAAAACTACAGGCCAATATCACTGATGAACATAGATGCAAAAATTCTCAACAAAGTATTAGTGAACAGAATCCAGCAGCTCATTAAAAGGATCATACACCATGATCAAGTGGGGTTTATCCCAGGAATTCAAGGATTCTTCAATATACACAAAACAATCAATGTGATACACCATATTAACAAATTGAAGGAGAAAAACCATATGATCATCTCTAGAGACACAGAAAAAGCTTTTGACAAAATTCAACACCGATTTATGATAAAAACCCTCCCAAAAGTAGGCATAGAGGGAACTTACCTCAACATGATAAAGGCCATATGTGACAAACCGGTAGCCAATATCATTCTCAATGGTGAAAAATTGAAACCGTTTCCTCTAAGGTGAGGAACAAGACAAGGTTGCCCACTCTCACCATTATTATTCAACATAGTTTTGGAAGTTGTAGCCACAGCAATCAGAGGAGAAGAAGAAACAAAAGGAAGCCAAATCAGAAAAGAAGAAATAAAGCTGTCACTGTTTGCAGATGACATGATACTATACATGGCGGATCCTAAAGATGCTACCAGAAAACTACTAGAGCTCATCAATGAATTTGGTAAAGTTGCAGGATACAAAATTAATGCACAGAAATCTCTTGCATTCCTATACACTAATGATGAAAAATCTGAAAGAGAAATTAAGGAAACACTCCCATTTACCATTTCAACAAAAGAATAAAATACCTAGGCATAAACCTACCTAAGGAGACAAAAGACCTGTATGCAGAAAACTATAAGACACTGATGAAAGAAATTAAAGATGATACAAACAGATGGAGAGATATACCATGTTCTTGGATTGGAAGAAACAACATTGTGAAAATGACTATACTACCCAAAGCAATCTACAGATTCAATGCAATGCCTATCAAACTACCAATGGCATTTTTCACAAAACTAGAACAAAAAATTACACAATTTGTATGGAAACACAAAAGACCCCAAATAGCCAAAGCAATCTTGAGAAACAAACACAGAACTGAAGGAATCAGGCTCCCTGACTTCAGACTATACTACAAAGGTACAGTAATCAAGACAGTATGGTATTGGCACAAAAACAGAGATACAGATCAATGGAACAGGATACAAAGCCCAGAGATAAACCCACGCACATATGGTCAACTTATCTTTGATAAAGGAGTTAACAATTTACAATGGAGAAAAGATAGCCTCTTCAGTAAATGGTGCTGGGAAAACTGGACAGCTACATGTAAAAGAATGAAATTAGAACACTCCCTAACACCATACACAAAAACAAACTCCGAATGGATTAAAGGCCTAAATGTAAGGCCAGGCACTATCAAACTCTTAGAGGAAAACACAGGCAGAACACCCTATGACATAAATCACGGCAAGATCCCTTTTGATCCACCTTCTAGAGAAATGGAAATAAAAACAAAAATAAATAAAAGGGACCTAATGAAACTTAAAAGCTTTTGCACAGCAAAGGAAACCATAAACAAGATGTAAAGACAACCCTCAGAATGGGAGAAACTATTTGCAAATGAAGCAACTGACAAAGGATTAATCTCCAAAATATACAAGAGGCTCATGCAGCTCAATATCAAAAAATCAAACAACCCAATCCAAAAATGGGCAGAAGACCTAAATAGACATTTCTCCGAAGAAGATATACAGATTGCCAACAAACACATGAAAGGATGCTCAACATCACTAATCATTAGAGAAAAGCAAATCAAAACTACAATGAGGTATCACCTCACACCGGTCAGAATGGCCATCTTCAAAAAATCTACAAACAATAAATGCTGGAGAGGGTGTGGAGAAAAGGGAACCCTCTTGCACTGTTGATGGGAATGTAAGTTGATACAGGCACTATGGAGAACAGTACAGAGGTTCCTTAAAAAACTAAAAATAGAACTACCATATGACCCAGCAATCCCACTGCTGGGCATATACCCTGAGAAAACCATAATTCAAAAAGAGTCATGTACCAAAATGTTCATTGCAGCTCTATTTACAATAGCCCAGAGATGGAAACAACCTAAGTGTCCATCATCGGATGAATGGATAAAGAAGATGTGGCACATATATACAATGGAATATTACTCAGCCATAAAAAGAGACGAAATTGAGCTATTTGTAATGAGGTGGATAGACCTAGAGTCTGTCATACAGAGTGAAGTAAGTCAGAAAGAGAGAGACAAATACCGTATGCTAACACATATATATGGAATCTAAGAAAAAAAAATGTCATGAAAAACCTAGGGGTGAAACAGGAATAAAGACACAGACTTACTAGAGAATGGACTTGAGGCTATGGGGAGGGGGAAGGGTAAACGGTGACAAAGCGATAAAGAGGCATGGACATATATACACTACCAAACGTAAGGTAGATAGCTAGTGGGAAGCAGCCGCATAGCACAGGGAGATCAGCTCGGTGCTTTGTGACCGTCTGGAGGGGTGGGATAGGGAGGGTGGGAGGGAGGGAGACGTAAGCGGGAAGAGATATGGGAACATATGTATATATATAACTGATTCATTTTGTTGTGAAGCTGAAACTAACATACCATTGTAAAGCAATTATACTCCAATAAAGATGTTTAAAAAAAAAATAAAATAAAATAAAAGTTACACATAAAAAAAAAAGAGTCATGTACCACAGTGTTCATTGCAGCACTATTTACAATAGCCAGAACATGGAAGCAACCTAAGTGCCCATCAACAGATGAATGGATAAAGAAGATGTGGCACATAGATACAATGGAATATTACTCAGCCATAAAAAGAAATAAAATTGAGTTATTTGTAGTGAGGTGGATGGACCTGGAGTCTGTCATACAGAGTGAAGTAAGTCAGAAAGAGAAAAACCAATACTGTATGCTAACACATATATATGGAATCTAAAAAAAAAAAAAAATGGTTCTGAAGAACTTAGGGGCAGGACAGGAATAAAGACACAGACATAAAGAATGGACTTGAGGACACGGGGATGGGGAAGGGTAAGCTGGGACAAAGTGAGAGAGTGGCATGGACATATATACACTACCTAATGTAAAATAGATAGCTAGTGGGAAGCAGCCACATAGCACAGGGAGATCAGCTTGGTGCTTTGTGACCACCTAGAAGGGTGGAATAAGGAGGGTGGGAGGGAGACCCAAGAGGGAGGAGATATGGGGAGATATGTATATGTATAGCTGATTCGTTTTGTTATAAAGCAGAAACTAACACACCATTGTAAAGCAATTATACTCCAATAAAGATGTTAAAAAAAAAGCCTGGAAAGACACATCCAAAAAGTCTACAGTGGCTCTAGCTGGCTAGTGGGATTACTAACTATTATTGTTTGCTTATCTTTATTCTCTATTATAAACATTTATAGTTCTTTATAAAGTAACTAATAAAACTGACCTGATTACAGGAGGTGTTCTATGTAAATTACCCTTTCAAGTGGTGCCAAGTATTAAGTTCCCTTGTATGATATTGCTGGCTCTTTCCAGGAATCAATTACCAGGTCACCTGGCCCCAGGTTATACGTGTCCTAGTTGTGCTTCTCCTCCATTGCAACTGCGATCTTCCAAGACACTTTCAGTGAATATTAGGTGAATACAGTGATACACTAACTCCCTGGTTCCTGCTGGGAGGATTCATTCAGTTGCAAGCTCAGGAAAAAGGTCAAGTTTCCTCATTCATTCATTCATGTATTCATTCAACAGTGTTTACTAAGACAAGCCCTGTCCTAGGTGCTGAGAGTGGAACAAAACAGACTCAACCTGACCTCATGTAATTTACTGGAAAAGAGAGCTACAGAAGACCCTTGTTTCACACCTACAGTGAAGGCTACCTATTATTACACATTTCTGTGAACACTGTGGTCCCATTTTGTTCCCTTTGTGTTTCCACGGTTAAATATGTCTGGGTTAGCCCAAAGTATTTTTTAGATATGTGAATGAATTTTTTCTTTTTATTTAATAAAAATACTATACATACAATGCAACCTATATGCATTCTTCTCCACTTGCCTCTTTCACTTAAAAATGTATCTTAAAAATGACATGATATCAGTAAACACTTTATTTTGCATATGAGCAAGCACAAAGACGTTTCTAAAAGTAAAATGTGTGTTCCAGATTTCGACACACTTTACTAATTTGCTCTCCACAAATGTTGGTCCAATTTACTCTCCCTGCTGACCCCCACCCCCAGTGCATGCTGCCCAGTATCCTCCTGAACCCACCATGGTATAAAACTTTTTTTTTTTTAATTTATTTTTGGCTGCTTTGGGTCTTCATTGCTACGTGCGGGCTTTCTCTAGTTGTGGTGAGTGGGAGCTACTCTGTTGCGGTGCGCGGACTTCTCATTGTGGTGTCTTCTCTTGCTGTGGAGCATGGGCTCTAGGTGCGCGGGCTTCAGTAGTTGTGGCGCGCAGGCTCTAGAGTGCAGGCTCAGTAGTTGTGGCATGCAGGCTCAGTAGTTGTGGCTCGAGGGCTCTAGAGTGCAGGCTCAGTAGTTGTGGCGCACGGGCTTAGTTGCTCCACGGCATGTGGGATCTTCCCAGACCAGGGCTCGAATCCATGTCCCCTGCATTGGCAGGTGAATTCTTAACCACTGCGCCACCAGGGAAGTCCAGTATCAGACTCTTGATCTTTGTCCAAACAAGAGGTAAAAGGTCATATCTCATTTAAGTTTTCATCTGCATTTCTATCGTGAGGGCAGAATATGCTTGATCAGGATTAAAGAGCCATTTTGCTAAAAGCCTATTTACTGCCACCAAACACAATCTCTTTAAGAGACAAGGACTGCAAACTCTCCAGGGAAAAGAAACAAAAAACGCAACAGCAGGCAGTATAAATCTGTTCTCAACCACTACTGTGAAGCAATTGACTGTGCTTTCCACATATAACCTGAGCATTCAAAAGCTGCTTTCTAGACCACAGTAGAGAAATCACAGAGGAGACAGAAACCAACATGTGAGTGCTTACTCTACACCAGGCACCAAGCTCTATATACACTCTCATTTAATCCTCCTAACACTTTTAATACATGAGGCTCTGAGAGGTTAAGTACCTACTCAAATTCATATAGATTATAAATGGCAGAGGAGAAACCGAACCCAGATCTAAATTCCAACATCCATATTTTACACACTACACCACAGGCCTCCTGCTATGTCAGGATGTTTGAAGCCCACTGACCTGCATCCTGAGATTCATATGCTAAGAAGCTGTCTTCTGACTTTAATCAGGACCCTGTAAGCAGAAATATACTATAGGGACTTCCCTGGTGGCATAGTGGTTAAGAATCCGCCTGCCAATACAGGGGACACAGGTTCGAGCCCTGGTCCGGGAAGACCCCACATGCCACGGAGCAACTAAGCCCGCGTGCCTAGAGCCTGTGCTCTGCAACAAGAGAAGCCACTGCAGTGAGAAGCCCGTGCACCGCAACGAGGAGTAGTCCCCGCTCGCTGCAACTAGAGAAAGCCTGTGTGCAGCAATGAAGACCCAACACAGCCAAAAATAAATAAATAAATTTATTAAAAAAAAGAAAAGAAATATACTATAGTATTGCCTATCTGTGGAGCCCAAATATAGGCCTTGATAAGATTTCCCATGATCCCAGCTTCTCTTAAGACTTACCTGCCACTTAAGACTCAACATCAAATTAACTTGTAGAGTTACTGAAGGCATCCAATCCTCAGCACCAGGAATTGTGCAGAGATTTAAATATTATCAATAAGACCAAAAAAGTTGGCTGGAAATTGGTATATATATTGCAGAGCTGCACCACTTAGCTCAGCAAGGTGGCCCGGAGGATGTTTTTAGATAGCATGTTGGTTGGGAATGAATACAACACCACCCTACAACAGTATATTGAGAGAACCAAATCTGACAACTGCAAAGCTCCACATGAGAATTCTAGCCAATGATAATTCATTACTCACATCAGGGTTCTTAACACAAACATGATCCAGAACAACAGGAAGACAGCCTCTTACCCAGAAGCTGGGTAATAGCTGGATATCAGTTCAGGCAATCCAATCCCCGCCTACAGTATGAGGAGTCAAGAGTCAGGAAGAAGGAAAGTTTTCTTGAGAGAAAGTATCTTACACAAAAATCTTTTATGTTTCCAAGCAACCCGCCCCCACATGTGGTGCTCCAGACAGGGGTGTTACGCAGGGTGTGGTCTGGGGACCATGTGCTCCTGGGCCACAAGGAGATAATTATAGAAATTGGGAATAAGCATTTAGAGACTTTTTATGGCAATTTGGCAGAGTAATTTTATGTCTGCTGAATCTAATAATAAAAAAAATGGGGGCTTGTAAAAAAATTTTATTAAAGCCATTAAAATGAAGAAGTATTTTGACATGTGACAAGTGTTCACAGGACAGGGTCGCAATTACTCAGGATAAGGAAGCCGAGGTGTTTTATAACATAATGAAGGATTTCCAGGAGCCCCTACATGGTCAGGAGTACATGACGCAGGGCACCTTCATGGGGATCAATACCACCATGTACCACAATTCAAAAGTTGAAACCACCACCATGATTACCATCGCACAGTTGTTGTAATTGGAAGTTGCGTTAAAAATGTGCAAAGTGGCTCCTTTGGAGAGAAACTTCTACTTACCATTTCAAGAGTGGGCAGAGCAAAAGCCTATGAGAAGATACTTGAAGAATTATGTCACATACTCCAGAAATCTGCAGCCAAGACATTGGGATGTCAAATGCCAAATGCCAGGGAGCTGGCGAGAATTCCCAAGGATATGCTAAGCGAAATAAGCCAGACACAAAAGGATAAATATATGTGATTCCACTTCTATGAGGTACCTAAGACTAGGTAAATTCAGTGACAGAAAGTACAATGGTGGTTGCCAGGGGCTGGAGGGAGAGAGGATGGGGAGTTAATGTTTCATGGGGACATAGTTTCTGTTTGGGATGATGACAAAGTTCTGGAAATGGATGGTGGTGATAGCGGCATGACATTGTGAATGTACTTAATGCTGCTGGATTGTATGCTTAAAAATGGTTAAAACTGTAAATTTTTATATATTTTAGCATAATAAATAAATAAGAATTCCCAATGTACTTTCTGAGTACTAACTGCTTATTTAAAAAACAACAATAACTACAGAACAGCTGCCAATAAACCGGCCTCTTTCTGAGGCTGGATGGACACCAAAAATAAATTAGTTAATTAACGTATAAGGGTCATCCCACGTGGATCCAGAAATATACCTTTTGCTCATAGGGAAAAACTAGGGAGTAAATACACACACACACACACACACACACACACACACACACACACATTATTTTTTAAAAAGCAATCAAGCATTCTACCAGTATTAAAAACCCAGTGATTGACACTCCTAATCCGCCCATCTTATTGGAATTTCCCCACTCCCATGCAAAGTCTTTCTCGTTGCCTATTGTCCGAGCTCACTCAGCTGATCAGGTTGTCTGGGTGAAACCACCAGGCTTCAAATGCAAACTTGCAAACACCCTGCACATAGCTAAAGAGGGTATCATCACATGAAGACAAATTCTATTTTTCATTTAGGATATGTAAGTAAGAGTTCCCTTTGAGAGTCTCCAAACAATCTCTCAACAAACTCTTCTCCATAAATTTCAATGGTTTTATATTCTTCTGGGACTCTTACATCTTTCCGCATCCCTCGGGCTCACAGTTAGACTAGACGTTCTCCAAGTACCCATTCACCAGCATCTGCCTGTCTCTGTATATTCTCTCTTGGCAATCCCATCTACCCCCTCAACTTCAGCAAGCCTAGTCTTTCTCACTATGATTCTGACCTTCATATCCCTACAGCATCAAGTCTCCATTTTGACAGCCTCCTGAACAATTCCACAATGATGTCCCACAAACACTTCAAGCTCAGCATGATCAAACATGTATCATCTTATCTCCCAAACTTGATCCTCTTTCCGTCTTAGACACGTCTACAAATGCAACACCATCATCCTCCTAGTAAACCAAACACAGAATCTCCCCTGACTTCTGTGATTCCCTCTATGTTTCCCCCCTACCTTCTGGTTTTCCTTCCCTCAATCCATCTGGCACATTCCCTGATTAAATCACTCCTCAACCCATCTGAAGTGTCAGAAGCCAGAGCAATAGTTGATCATTCTCTGCAAATACTAGAAAGTTTCAAGGATCTCAAATCACCACAAGCCAGGGGTTAGTGAAAGCACAGATACAGGAAGCTGTAAATTGCCTAGAATTCAATAATGGGCACCCAGAAGCTGGAGACACCCCACTTTTCCACCAAACCTAAAGGTATTACCCCTATTACTTAGAGGGGGAGTGGCAATTACCATACATCCTTCCAGCATTATGAGACAGAAGTCAGCACTAGCATCAGAAGAAGCTGGAGAAGGGAGTTCCCTGGTAGGCCAGTGGTGAGGATTCCGGGCTTTCACTGCCAGGGTCCTGGGTTAGATCCCTGGTCGGGGAACTAAGATCCCACAAGCTGGTGTGGGAAAAGAAAAGGAAAGAAAAGAAAAGGGGAGGGGAGGGGAGGGGAGGAGAGGGGAGGGGAGGGAGGGGAGGGGAGGGAGGGGAGGGAGGGGAGGGGAGGGGAGGGGAGGGAGGGGAGGGGAGGGGAGGGAGGGGAGGGGAGGGGAGGGGAGGGAGGAGAGGGAGGGGAGGGGAGGGAGGAGAGGGAGGGGAGGGGAGGGGAGGGGAGGGGAGGGGGAGGGGAGGGGAGGGGAGGGGAGGAGAGGGGGAGGGGAGGGGAGGGGAGGGGAGGGGAGGGGGAGGGGAGGGGAGGGGAGGGGAGGGGAGGCAAGGCTGAAGGAGTTGTAGACATCACAGGATAGGAAGGAGACAGCTATTCAATCTCTCATCACATACGGCATCATTTATGTGCCATTTATGTGCCAAGCACTGTACTAGGAAGCCAGAGACACCGAGAACCAAGCCATGGTCTTTCAAGGAATTCCCAGTCCAAAGAAGAGACAAAAAATTGCAATAAAGGGTGATCTTGCTTTATTAGAGATACACAAAGGACACAGGAAGGCACAGAAAAAAACTCTCAATACTGTTAGGAGCTTGTGTGAAGTGGTAGAGATTGTTGAAGACTTCACAGAGGCTGCTACCTCTGAGGTCTCAGCTGGGATTTAAGCAATAAAGAAAGAGTGCCTTAAAGGAGAGGGACCTTCCAGGATGAGGAACCACATGGACAGAGTTGTGAGGGCAGAAGGAAACATGGGCTTTTAGGAAATAGCTAGTGTTATAGCATGGCCGTGAAAAGCAGTGGCAGGAAATGATGCTAGAGAGGCATTTGGGTCCACAATCACGCAGAACTTTGTACAGGAAGCTAATCCAGACTCTTACCCTTTTCCCGTGGCCTGAGAAGCAAGGATTACAAATCACAAACAATTAGCCCTTAGAGGTGGTTGTGAACTTACACATCATCTAGTCGGTCCTTTCATTTCATAAGCCAGGAAGGAAGGTACAGGGAGAGGATGCAACTTGCCCAGAGCCTTTGGATGTCTTGCATACTACACCTCCTCATGAAATTAAAAAAACGCACACACAGAGTCTCTGTTAAGAGCTAACCATGTAAAACAGATTCAGTGGCATGAGAGGAGTGAGGATGCATCCAGGCACCTGCTCCAGGGCACTCCTCTTGAAAGCAAGTCTGAAGGGAGAAATCGTCAAGTGCAGAAAGCGTAGATTGCACACAGACTTAACGAGGAAAAATAAACACCTTTCAAAGGCAAGCTGAACACTCCCCTTGCGTCATCCCAAACCAGATGTGCCAAACCCCAGAATGTGCTAGCAGCACTTATGGTGCTAATAGCCTTAACCATTCATAAGATAAACAATTAGCCTTAGGCATAATCAAGAACAAATGGTCAAGTACAAGCATACAACCTCTAATCTCAAAATTTTAAAGGGTCACTCTTTTTTGTTTGTATGTTTCAGCAGCAGCAGCAAAGGGGGTTCTTAGCGCTTTGTGAAGGTTTGTGGAGGCAGGAAACTTACACTAGCTATATAAAGGCAGTGGGGGTACAATCAAGCACGAACTTTGGATCTACATGGAGCAAGGTTTGAACGGCAACTCATTCACTTACTAAGTATGACTTTGAGCCAACTTCTTACCTCTCTAAGCCTCTCTAAATTGCCTGGCACAGTGCCAGGCACAAAGTAAGCGCTCAGATATTCATGGTTTCCCTTTCCACTTGTCATGCTCCTGCGGGAGAGTGTCGGCCAAAAGAGCCACAATAATTCACATGTCTATGTCCCTTCCCACATGGACTCGAGGGCTTGCCAGGTGACTTGTCTGACAAATGACAAATGTAACACAAGCAGAAACCTGAAAAGTATTTGTGCATTGGAGTTTTTCCCTTTTTTGTTATTCCTGGGATCTTTTAACCACCACCGTATGAATAAGCCTGAGCTAGCCTCCTGGATGATGACAGACATGTGGCCAAATCATTTTATTATCCCAACTGACAACAAGCCAACCACCAGACACGTGAGAATGGCCATCATAGACCACCCGGCCTCAGCAAGGCCAGCCCACTCCAGAAGCCCCACCCAGCCAAACCATGAATCAGGAGGAGACAACACATGCTGGTGGTTCTAAGTCTCTACATTTGGAGTGTTTTCTTACACAGTAAAAGCTGACAAATGCCTTCCTTAAATGTTAGGAGCTCCTGGTTTACGGCCTCGGGTGTCTCCTTACTCAACATAGGAAATGGATACTTTAACGTCAAAGTGATGAATCTCAAAGCTGTAGGCCCAGAAAAGTCTCTCTTGCCTATGGAAATTTCACCATATAGCTTTTAGGTACCTCAAGTCAAGGGTCAAAACTAAATTCATTATATTCCCCACAAAACAAAATAAAAATGTTCCTCTTCTTGCTCTGTTCCCAACATAGGAAACATGAAGACTGTTCTCAACTCTTCCCTCTTCCTCATCTTCTATATCCAATCAGCCACCAAGGCTGGTCAACTCAATCTCTTAAACCCCTATTGGCTCCTTCCCCTCCTCTTTATCCCCATTATTTCTACCCCTTAGAAACCTCTTACCCTGCTTTACAAACTATTGCAATAACCCCTGGACAATATCCTGCCTTCAGAATGTTTCCTCTCCTGTACAGCCTCCACCTGAGCCTGCTACTTCCCTGCAGAAAGCTCTTCAATATGTCCCCATTGTTTATGGGATGACGATCCAATGCCTTAATCTAGCACCTAAGTCCTCTTCCAAGCTGGCCTCTCCACTGTTGTTTCCATCTTCTATCAGTTCTCCCAGCCTACCAGGCTGCTTCATGCCCCAGGGCCTTTGCACGTGTTGTTCACACAGTCATGAACTCTGTCCTCTTAGGTCTCTTTTTGAATTTCTACTCACCATAAGAGTCAACTCAGAAGTCACATCTTACGTAAGTGCCCTCCCAACCCTACCCCAGAAGAAGTTCATCTCTTCTCCCATGTTATCATTGTGCTTTGTACATTCCTTGAATGTTGCAGTTAACACCCTCTATACATTATAGTGGTATGTTGATAATTCCTCTCCCACCATCCAAAACCTTTCTATGACCTTCCTATTGCAGCATCTGGAACAGTACCTAGCATATAATAAGCATTCAAAATAAGTTTGTCTCTTTTTTTTAGATTAGTAGCCCCTGGTGAATTGTAATTATGTACCCTGGCTCTCTAAGGCCATGTACACCTTAGGTCCAAAGCAAGAAGTTCTAAGAATAAGGAGTTTGATGACTTCTATAGAAAATCTTACATTCTGAGGAAAGTTCCAGTTGAAGAGAGGAATAAGAGATATGAAGGTAAGCAGTAGATTCTTGACTAAGGAAAATAGCATCAAACTCTGGAAGGTCTCTCTTGCCTATGGAAATTTCATCATGTATATATGAAACATCCTAAATCCCAGTAGGGTGATGTCCTGGCAAGGGCATGAACATAAGAGTAAACAGGGTTTAATTCAAGTCCATGAAGCTATAGAGCTCTATGCCCACTAGCAAGGCTCATAACTTCTCTTTCCTCATCCGTAAAATGAGGGAATGGGACCAAATTATTTCAAAATCCTATTAAGTTCCATAACTCTATGTCTATGACATATGATTCCTAAACCTGCCTGTGTAACAATGTCACTTGGGAAACTTTATAAATCCACAGCTCCCGAGACCTCCTTCCCACCAATCTTAAGAGAAGTGTGGGAATTTTATAGTTTTAGAAAACCCCAATGGGTAGTTCTGATGCAAAGCCCCATTTGGGAGCTGAGCCATCCTATAGAAACTTCATCTGCTATTCAGCTACATTTACCACTTACAGAATAATATTTTCCAATGGGAATACGTCTCCAATTGCATAATAATGGTTAAAGGGAATTTAGGGTTTATTTTACATAAAGTCACCTATGGGCACTTTGCTGGAACACATCTATTGCTCAAATGTGGAAATTGCCTATAGAGTTTTATATTTCAACATTTGTATTATCTATTTTAAGCATGTGATTTGGTATAATCTTGGGCAAAGTATTTTCCCTATAAACTTATCTTAGGGCTTCCCTGGTGGCGCAGTGGTTGAGAGTCCGCCTGCCAATGCAGGGGACACGGGTTCGTGCCCCAGTCCAGGAAGATCCCACATGCCGCGGAGCGGCTAGGCCCGTGAGCCATGGCCGCTGAGCTTGCGCATCTAGAGCCTGTGCTCCGCAACGGGAGAGACCACAACAGTGAGAGGCCCGCATACTTATCTTAGTTTATTTAATGAAAATCAGTGAAAAAAATTATTATTTAATGTATAAATATTTATAGCCACTACCCAGGGACATACATATACTGTAGAGTAAGATGTACCTCTGTGGCACAAACCAAGAGCAGGATAAAAAGGTACCATCTACAGACAGACATACACTGTAGTTGCCTACGAACCCTCAGTGCTTTTCTCACTAGCAGGACCTATCCATTTCCAGGCAATGAATCGTGATGAGTCTAAGTCAGTTGTGGACAATCCTATTTGCTTTGGCAAAATACTGATTTTTGCAGCCCATCTTGCAGCTAGGAATAGCCATGTGATCAAGCACTAGACAATGAGATTTGAGAGCCAATGTGTTGGTGAACTTCATGGAAATATTCTTTTGCTCCTCAATAAAGGGACGATCTTTTTTGTCACTCAGATCCCTGCTTCCTTCCTTGAATATAAAAGGCTACGGCAGCCACATGGTGACCATGAGGCTTTAAGCGTGAGGTCCCAGTGTCCATACCCAGAGATGACAGAGTGGAAAATGAGAAAGAGCCTTGATGGCATTTGGAAGCCACTGCTCCAACCACAGAACTCCTAACAGCAGACTTCTTGTTATGTGAGACAACTATCTTTGTTGTTCAAGCCACTGTGAGCCTCATTTTTGATTACTTGCAGCCAAAAATACATCTTTATTCAATCAATTTCTAGGCAGGGTTAAGAATCACCTACAGGAGGCAACTAGGCATATTTGGAGTTGGAATTCCATGACATCATGGGGTAGGGAAATAGCTGTCACCGAGGAAGAGGCATTTCAATAAGCGCTTGAAGGTTGGGCAACAGATGGGAGGGAGAGGTGAAGGCAGTAATAGCTTTTGTAGAGAAAGCTTGGAAACAAGAGAACGGAATAAGAAAGCTTCACGTTTGTCATCTGACACTCTAGGAGGGGAGTCTTTACAATGAAAATGTAGAAGGATTTTTTTTTTCCAAAAAAGTCTAAGTCAAAAAATTGCAGGACTCACCGACACCTGCTTCACACATTCGACAGCTTTCATCGTTCTTACTCACTACCCATCCTGAAGGCTCTGTCTGTGACTGTGTGTCCCGTCCAATGGCTCCACCCCAGAAGATGCTTCATCTCAGGTCATACAGACTCATTCTGGTACTGAGGTTGGCTCTTGGTCACAAGAGCCAGGTCACAAGCCTGGACCCCTTTGACTTCAGTGGTGCTCACTACAAGGCAGCCTATAGAGAGTGCCCCCCGTGATTCTGAAAGCCACGTTATCATAAGAAACCAGTTCACGTCTGGAACTGGTTTCTGGGAAACATCAAGAAATGCAACCCACATCTTATCCCCTCTCTCTCATTCTCTCTCACTCACTCTCATTCTCTCTGTAACACCTGAGGAAATTAAAAAAGAACCTATTGGTGTATAGCACATTGGTACATCAAAGTCCCCGAAGGAAAATATTTGAATTTCTTCCACCTATTTTCCTCTCCTGTTCTTTATGCTTCTCAATGAGAAGAAAGGTAGAGCTTACATTTTATGTCAACACAAAAGGCCTCCGTTTGTGTGCATTACTTATTAAAGTACTCAGCGATTCAATGTCAAGGTATGTATTATACATACTTTTTTTTCTAGGCCATTATCAGCTTTCTTACAACACTATTATTCTTCAGCCCAGCTAATGCTTCTGTCAAAGATTTAGCAACAAGCATGGAAAATGTCAAACAGTGGGGAAGAAACCTAGCTGTTTCCACAACTGCACAAAAGGCACGAGTTGTCTTTTATAGAAAAGCAGCATAATTCAAAAGCCAACGGATGTTTTATCGGGGGACAGAGTAGTGGGATGCTTTATTTGTTTTTCTCTGCACACCTGAGTCCATCTCCTCTGAATAGGTTTCCTTTCTTCTCTTGCCAATATACTTAATAAAACAGGGCCTACGTTGTTATCACCGCACCCTCTCCCCAGGTGGTATCTGGCTTGGAACGTGACAGAAATCAGCCTAGAGAGTCAGCCCTGTTCTGTCTGCAGAACAGTGTGAAAGATTTAATAAGGAGCACTAAAAGTCTCCTCTAGAGAAAAATATTTTCCCAACCTGCTTACCAGGGTGCCTGAAATTACAACCCTTCTGCTTTAAGGCATTGAGAGCCTCCATTAAAATGCAAATATGTTAGGTGAGTTATTTTATCAAACTTTCACATCTTAGCTTGCATTTGTTTATGGCTTAATTCAAAACCCTAAAGTGATGGGACACAGTTCGGACGAGAGAATAGATGATATGGAAGTTCAGGGTTTAAAATGTGTTGCCCAGGGTGCAGGCCCAGGTAGCAGGACAAAGTGGGAGAGCACCAAAGGCACCAAAAATGAGGTCCAGAGTTAATACACACATGCGGATGCTATCAACAATCCTGGATGAGCAACAGGCTGGACCATGTGGTCAAGAAGTTGTCATGTTCACACTTCAAAAAAATAAACTCAAGGAAGCATCAATGTGCATATGGCTTATTTTCTCCCCCCTGGATTGGCATCCTCAGTTGGATTTACTTACCATTTCTTCCGTCTGAGTGTGCTCAGGCCTCTTACCCACTCCCTCCCCAGCAGTTTCAGAGGTTGCCTAGAGCCTATGGCAGACACTCCCTGTGTTCTCCAATATTTCCATTTCTCCCCCATCCTGCCGCCTTGAAGTTCATCATGGCCATATGACCAACTTTGGTCAATGAAATATAAGCAGAAATGGTATGTGTCACCATTTCTGCTTCCAGGCAGAAGCATTTCAGCACTTAATCATGGTTCTCCATGCTCCCTTCCTCTGCCAGGGTGAACTCTGAAGCATGGTGAACTTGAGAAAAGACGCTACAATGTCAAAGCAGCCGAGAATGGTGGACAGAGAGAACAGCTACCTGGAAACCTGCTGAGACCTGAAGATGACCATAATTAAGCAGGAATAAGCTCCTATTGTGTAAACCACTGATATTCTGGTGTTATTCCTTCAGCATAACCTAGCCTACCCTGGCTGATCCATACCCCACAAATAGCACTCAGGAAGTCTCATCTGGCCCTCTCCATTACCATACACTCATCATTCAGTAAATACTTATTGAGCACCTACTACGTGCCAGATAATATTATAGGTACCAGGGATTTAGTAGTAACAGTGAAGTTACCAACAGTAAAGGACCAAGTAAAGTCCCTGGACTCGTGAAGGTTACATTCTAGTCAAGGAAGAAAGATTATAAATAAGTTTGTTAGGAATAGGCTTGGTTGAGTATAGCAGAAAACCCAAATAATATCAACTGAAGCAAATTAGAGGTCTAGTTTCCCTCACATAAAATAAACCTGGGGGTTGGCAAGGGTGGCTCTACAATGTCATGGGTAATACAGACTCTGCCAATCTTTCTGATCTACCATTCTTAGCATGTGGCTTCCTTCTTTCAGAGCACCTCGTATTCCAAAATGGCTGCCACAGCGCCATTCCTTTAACAGTCTAGCAGGAAGAAAGAGAAAAAGGAAAATGCAAAAGGAGGTGCCTCCCCACTAAGTCAGGCCCCTTTAAAGAGCCTTCCCTGAAGCCCTAGCCCATATGTAATATGTAAAATGTACTGGCTACTCCTACCTTCAAGGGAGGTTGGAAGGGAAATATAATCCCAGCTGGATATATTTTGCCACAAAGAAAATAAAGTTCTGTTAGTAAAGAAAAGAATAAGCATTTAACAGTCTCTGTCACAAGAGGTAAACAAGTAAAGATTTCATCTGGTGATAATATTTTGAAGGAAAAAAACATGATAAAAAATGGAGAGAGAGTAACTTTACCCACGGTGGGGGACGGGGAGAGAGGCCTTTCTAAACAGACAGCATTGAATAGTGGAAAGAAGTCCCCCATGGGGATATCTGGGGAAGGGAGCCCCAGGCAGCGGGTACAATGAGTGCCAAGGCCTGAAGTACTAAGGAACAGAAAACCCCGCCGTGAGTGGAGTGGAGTAAGGGAGAATATAGGGGAAGATGAGGGCAAAGAGGCAGGAAGAAACTATGTCAGGAAGGACCTTGTGAATTTCATTCTCAGTGTGATAGGAAGCAAGTGGGGGGCTGAGGAGTAAGCAGGGAGGGACATCATATGCTCTTTAATTCTGGGTGCTGTTGGGAACTGGTTTGTAGGGGGAAAAGAATGGTGACCAGTTAGGAGGCTGATTCAGGCATCCAGACAAGATAACAGCTCTGTACCTATAGTAGGATGGATTGGATGGGCAGTGCTAAGGATGCAGCTGCGATCAGCAATCATGATTTTTTTATAAACCCCACTGGCCTTGATGGGTAACTTTTTCTACCAGAGTTTGGCTGCTCATCTCTGGGGCTTGGAGAAAGTTCATAGACAGTTGGGTTTTTCCAGAATTGGAGCCTTGCTGGGAGAATATGATTGACTGGGGCTGAGAAAAGCTAGGAAGGAAGGCTGTTGTTGAAACAAGTCACTGAAATGAGAGACTCTTAGCAGGATGGGGAGGGAAGTGACAGAAGGCAGAGGCTAAGGACGTGAAGACCCCACCCCCCGCCCCCAAGGGTCTGCCAATTCCTGTTTCCCACCTGTAGCTAATGCTTATAGCTTCTGCCTCTCTGCCCAGCTTTAGCAGGTGGACACATGGCTGGACTATCTTCCTGGCACCTGGTGACCAATACCACCCAGGCCCCATTTGTCCCATATGCTGCTGCTCATTGGTTGGTCCTGCCTCACCCTTATGCAACCCAAGTGCTGGGCTCCCAAGTGTCCTGGAAGAAAGAGCAAACTCTACTTCTATAGTGGAGTGGTTAAGCATAACAGCTGAAGTTAGGCTGTGGGTTCAAATCCAAGCTCCCCCACCTTCCAGCCGTGTCACTGTGAACAGTTACTTAACTTTCATCTGTAAAATGAGGTTATTAATAAGCCCTGCAGGGCTATTATAAAAATCTAATGAATTAATGAAAAACACTCAGAAGAGTACACAGCACACAGTAAAGCTCTCAATTACATGTTATTATTTATCATCTTCCTGCATTACTCAGATCGAATCTCACTCCCTCCTAAAACCTCCCCTCCACACCCCAGCCTTCATTTATCTCCTTTCTCTAACTCATTTTATACTTACTATTCATAACATACAATCTTCATCTTACAACGTGCCGTCCTGTTCTCTAATTGTTGGTATCACTCAATCTGGCACTTGAATCCACACTAATTACTGTATGCTAATATATAAAATCACGCCTTGTCCTAATTCTTCATGCATGTGCCTTATCTCTTCTCTCCAACTATATATACCAGAAGACCCCCATAAGCCGATTTTATACTTCTCTCACATCTTCACAGTGGAGAATGCAGTGCTGGACATGTAACACAGAGGCACTAAGTACTAAGGTCCTTTCCTCTGGAGAACTCTAGAAATCCTGTGCATTAGGGAACCAAACAGAAGTGGAAACATGCTTCAGAACTGGAACTGATTTCTATAAACCTCTAGTTAAGCCAACTGTTCTTTGGGCAGTGCCTATGCTGTCCTGGGGAGAATACTGTCACCTATTCTAAAAGGTCTCCAAAATACTTCAAGAAATAGTCTGACTTATTCAAGATTAACAACTCCCACTGAAGCCTGATCCTCAGGCCTCCTGGGCCAGCTGGCCCTCAAAAGAAATAAGCTCTTCCAAATCGTTAGCCCAGGGCCTCTCCAGCTAGAGAGAGAAAACCTGTAAGCAGAACTGTGAGTCTGCAGAGAAGCTACCCTGCACTGAACCCACTCTCCGTGGCTTTGGCAGGGGCGGGTGCTGGCTAAGGTGAAGAAATAGTCACACACAGCACCACTGAAAACTTTTGCAATGCACAGTAGACTGGTTTGCCCATCACACACAGCCTCTCGGCACATCCTTTTAATACAGCTACTACTGCTGAGGACAAGTGAGGGCTGGGGTAAAGGGCCAGAAAATGCAGCCAGGTGACCAGAATTCAAACCACTGCTCTGCCACTCACTGGCTGCATGGCTTTGAGCTACTTTAACCAATCTGTGCCTCAATTCCTTCATCTGAAAGTGGTGGTTCTAACAGCCCCTGATTCTTCTGGTTGTTATGAGGATTAAAAGCTTTTCAATTGTTACAGTGCTAAGGACAGCACCTGGTTGTAAGCATTATGCAAGCGTCTGTTAAATAATTTTTAAATTGTATTTATATGTGTGTGTGATTACCCCTGCCCAGGGGTAACAGGAAAGGCTACTCAAAGCTGGCATCTGTAATTGAGTAAGACTCAAGGTGCAAGGGAGAGTCTTTTACAATAGCGGTTCTCAACTTACCTTGCGTTTAAATCACCTGGAAAGTTGTTAAAAACCCAGATTCCTAGGCCTCACCTCCAGCATTTCTGATTCAGTAGGTATGGTTGGGAACTGAGAAACTATCAACACATTTCCAGTAAGTTCCCAGGTGATGCTGATGCTGGCCCAGAAACCCACTTTGAGAACCACTGCCTTTCAGAATCAGAGAGAAGCAGGTGCAGAGATGCAGGAATATAAAACAACCCGACCTGCTCAGTGGAGAGAAAGTAATCTAACACAATTGGATCAGAGAGTGGTGATGGAAAATGGCAAAAGAGGAGGTGGGATGAGGCGGCAGGAGCTGACCCCAGAGTGATGACACCTGGCACAGATACTGTGCGCTTGGAGGCCCTTTGGGAGTTTACAGCTTAAGTAACATGAACAGTTTGTTTCCAAAACCATCATTTTTGCATTAATGTGAAGAATGGACTGGAACAGGGGGGATTATAGAGAAAGGGATAAAAATTAGAAGAAACCAGAGGAGAAATAATGAGCTCAGAGCTGGCGCAAGAGCAGCGAGATAAGAAGAAAGAAACAGCGAAATCTTAGGGCACAGATTTGAACAGATGTGCAGAGACCTGTATGGGATGGGAGAGAGAAGAAAGGGTTAAGGGTTACTCCAAGCTGGCCATCTCTGATGCCAGGATGGAGGAGGTCCTGTCAACTGAGAAAGGAATCCAGGGGACAAAAGAGATGTGGGGGGAAAAGAACATTATAAATCCAATTTACAAGGGTTCGGAGGCATCCATGATGCCCATTAGGCAGCTAGAAATCCAGGTCTGGAGTTGCCCAAAGAAATCACAAATGGAAATAAAGAGCTGGGTACCCCCATAAGCAGGTCCAGGTTAGAATCAAGGCTGTGGGTAAGGTGGCCAAAGGAGAGAGAACTGACTAGGGAAAGAGCCCAGACAGAAACTTGACTTAACTTTTTAAAATGGGCTCAGCGATCAAAAGTGAGAACAGAGACAGGGAGAATGAGAAAAGGGTAGAGAAGCTGAGGCCCGTAGGACAAAGCAAAGCTATGACAGCATCCTGGTGCTGGGGTTGTCATCTTACTAGCATTACAAACCCTTCTGACCTCACCTGGGTTGAAGGGAAAGTGTCTGTGCTGGTCACTGTCCATTCTTGGGTCCACTGGCTGCCCTTCCCTGTTCAGCCTGACTCCCTGCAAACTGCATTTCTCAGGCTCCTTTGCCAACTGGCTTCTGGTTAATTTCTGCCAAAGAGAGGCACTGGGAGGAGACTGGGGAGAGGAGGGGAGTAAAACCCAGGTTACCCTCCCCATTTTCTTTCTCCGTCCCCAGCCCCAGCTCCGCCTTGTGTGGCTTCTCAGCAGACATGTGCTTCTGGCTCCCTGGGGTCGGGGAACATTCCCTCCTAATTCTTCAGTCCCTCCAGCTGTGTGTGGGTGGGGATCTCTACGTCAATCCACCAGCCCACTTGGCTTTTCAGTGCTTCCAGCACCCCCTAACCAGCTCCCGTATGAATTCCCTCTACTGAAATGGCTGGTGCAGTTCTCTCTGGTCCTTGCTGGTCCCTGATTGATAAACACACAATGATAATACATCAGTTTCTCTCCCCACAACTTATTTCAGTCTTCATAAAACTATTCAGGCTGGGATTATCCAAATTGATATTAACAAAGCCTTCTATTTAAAAATTACAGGGAGGACTTCCCTGGTGGCGCAGTGGTTGAGAGTCCGCCTGCCGATGCAGACACGGGTTCGTGCCCCGGTCCGGGAGGATCCCACATGCCGCGGAGCAGCTAGGCCTGTGAGCCATGGCCGCTGAGCCTGCGCGTCCAGAGCCTGTGCTCCGCAACGGGAGAGGCCTCAACAGTGAGGGGCCCACATACGGCAAAAAAAAAAAAAAAAAAAAAAAAAAAATTACAGGGAAAAGTAATTTTAAAAGAGGCAGTAAATGAAGATAAAAGCTGAAATAAATACATTGTAAAACATAAAGCTGTAGAATGATAAATTAGTTCAAATAGTGGTTTTTTTGATAAGACTACTAAAATAAACAAACCTCTGTCAAATATAATTAAGGGAACATTTTTAATTAGAAATGAGAAAGGAGACAGGACAAAATACAGAAAATAGATTTTTTTCCTCCAAATCCAAAGAGAATGTTATGCACACTTGCAGGCTAATAAACTGAAATCTTCAATGAAATGAATAATTTCTAGAAAGATATAGATTACTAAAAATAACTCAAGAAATATAAATCTAAACAGAATAACCGAAGAAGAAGTTGAAGAAATAATTTGATAACAACTAAAAAAAATGCAGTTTGTCCCAATGTTTCCACCAGAACAATTTTCATACTTTTAAGAAACAGATGGTTTCAATGTTGCATAAAATATCCAGAGCGCAAAAAGAGATAAGAGTACGTTTATGTCCATTAGGCAAAGCATGATCTTCTTCCTAAAATCTGATAATGATAAAATACACAAAAAGAAAATTACAGGCACATATCACAAGTGAATATGGATAGGAAAAGCTTAAATAAAATCCTCACTCTAAAAAGAAACTTGTCTTACTTTAACTCTTTAGTTGGTTTTTCTTTTTTTCTGGTTAACAGCTTCATTGAGATATAATTCTTATGCCATAAAAAATATAAAACACTTTATGAATTTATCCTTGCACAGGGGCCAGACTAATCTTCTCTATGCCGTTCCAATTTTAGCATAGGTGCTGCTAAACAGAGCACAAGAGATGATAACTTCATAAGTTAAGTTGAAATAAATTATGAAGGATGGTCCGTTTGTACATTATAGAAATAAATAACCATTGGACAAAACTAATATAACTCAAATCAAAGGGAAAATATCATCTGGAGAAAACATTCACAGCAAATATAACAAAGGGTTCATGTCTATGTTATGTAAAGAACTTATACATATTGATGCCAAAACATTAAGTCCCCAATACGTAAACTAGCCAAAAACTAGAGAAGACAATTCATAAAAACAGAAATACTACTAGTAAACAAGCATCTGGGAAAACATTCAACTTCTCTTGTAATCAAAGAAATGCCCCCTCAAATAATGTGGTAGCATATTACACTCACTACATTAGAGGAACTTTAGAAACTATCCAGAATTACAACACTGCAGTAAAACCAGTCCCCACACGTGCCATATAAATTGATATCAACTCTTGGCAATACATATCAGGAACCATCTTAAAAGTCCATAATATCCCTTTATCCTAAGGATATTTTAAAGAATAAAAATTAAAGCTACATGAGATGTTCATTGCAATGTCACTTTAACAGCCAAAATAAATAAATGAAAGACCACCTAAATCCAACAACAAGAAGATTATTAATGAAAGGCTAAAAATGACTGTTTAGGGCTTCCCTCGTGGCACAGCAGTTAAGAATCCGCCTGCCAATGCAGGGGACATGGGTTCGAGTCCTGGGCTGGGAAGATCCCACATGCCGTGGAGCAACTAAGCCCGTGCGCCACAACTACTGAGCCTGCACTTTAGAGCCCATGAGCCTCATCTACTGAAACCCGCACGCCTAGAGCCCGTGCTCCGCAACAAGAGAAGCCACCACAATGAGACGCCCGAGCGCCACAATAAAGAGGAGCCCCCGCTAGCCGCAACTAGAGAAGGCCTGCGTGCAGCCACAAAGACCCAACTCAGCCAAAAATAAATAAATAAATTTATTTTAAAAATAAAAATAAAAATTACTGTTTAGAACTATAATAAAAACTACACTTTATCAAGCACCCTCATATACACAACTCCTTTCAGTCCTCAAGGGTGCCAGGAGGTGGGAAGGAATCACACTAACCGAGACTCAGAAAAATTAAGTGATTTGCACAAGTGACTCTCAAACACTTGCTACCAAATTCCAGGCTCTCTCAATGTTAAAGTGGGTGGTTGTGAATATCTGCTCTGAGCCTCAGTTTTCTTGTCCAGCAAATAGGGCTAATAAGAATACCTAAAGAGTAGTTAAGAGAATCCAATGAAGCTCTTAAATGGCTGTGAACTCTTAGCACAGGGTATGGTACACAGTAGCACTCAGTAAATTTTAAGAATAATGATAATACAAAGTTGTATCAATTCAGTACGATTACAGCAATGTAAATATGTCTGCAAGCAGATGAGGACCAGAAAGAGGAAGGAATAATGCAAATGCATGCTGCAAAAGCAAGGCAAGAGCAAAAGAATCACTTTTCTTTTTGGAATTATTTTGGTTTTAGTACAATAAGTCGAAATCTGGAGAGAAAAAGAATATACCAAAATCTCCTAAAAAGGAATTGGCATCTTTGGAGGAGCCGCATATTAAATCTGGGATCACTGCCTCTAGGACACTTGAAATAATAAACTCAGCATATATGCCCCCTGGAGACGTCACATGGTGTGAGGAACTGGCCAGCGGATGGCGCTGTTTCACTTACCCAAGAGACCAAGGAAGCATTTATTGGCCTCAATAATATATTAGTGCTAGTTGTTCGGTCTTCCTTAAAGATTAATTCTTTTTTTTTTCCTTTTTTTCCTTCTTAAAACTGAGGCTCAGAAGCATCTCAAACAAATCTCCATGTAGTTGGGAAATAGATCCAAGTCCACTCCTGATGAACAGCAACATCCCAGGAGAGATGCTTTGCAGTAAGGAAGGTCATCTGCAGGGCCAAGGAGAATGTCGTTACCTCTCCCTTTGGTCCTGTGACTAGAAGCTACCATCAGTGTTCAGCAAAGACTTAGCTGGTGTTAGCCCCCCAGGTTTTTAACCTACAAACTGGGAACAATTCAAACCACCAGACAGATAGTTTTCAGAGTAATGAGGGAAAAAGCTAGAGGTGTCCCTTGGCTTTTCCTCCCAAAAGTCAGCAAGGCCTGAAAATCTCTACTACAAGGGCATAGGTAGAAAGTAACTCCACTCTCAGCGTCTACATTGTGACAGGCTTGTAAAGGACAGGTAGGAACTGGTGTAGCTGTGGTATAGAAATGAAGTCGATCCAGGCTGTGGTCTTGAGCTTGAATCGTCAGCAACTGCCTACATGAGTCAGAACTTATGCAGTTGGTATATGAGCTCCAATAAAGGAAGTGACAGCTCAGCAAAGGATATAAATTCAGAAGAGAAATGTCAGGGGATGACACAGAACCCAGCATGACCAGAGGCTGAATCACACAGAGCTCAGACTCAGGTCCAAACAACACTCCCCTACTTGGGATGTCAAATAGGCATCTCAAATTTAATATGTCAAACACCAAGCTCCAAGTCTTTGCCCTCACCTGCTCTGCCCACAGCCTTCCCGTCTCAGGTAACAGCAATGCCATCCTTCCAAACCCTCAGCTGGAGTCTCATTAACTCCTCTTTTTCTCTCATATCTCACATCCAATCCATCAGAAAATGCCATGGGCTCTATCTTCAAGATACACCCAAATCCCTCCTCTTCTCATCACCTCCACTACCACCCCCGCTGCAATCCAAACCACCATCACCTCTTGCTGGTCTTCTCGTTATAGCCTCTTAACTGGTCTCCCCACTTCCACCTTTGCCCACCATTCACTTTCTTCTCAACACAGCAGCCAGAGGGATCCTTTTAAAATCAAAGTAGGAGGACATCTTAAAAAAACGAACCCATTAAAGAGCTAATAATTGGTTTTCATCAAAATTAAAGCGACTCTCTAGAAAAGTACTACAACAAGAATGAACCTTGCTAAGTGAAATAAGCCCGTCACACAAAGACAAAACTGCATTATTTCAGTGCTATGAGATACCTAGGGTAGTCAAAATCAGTCAGGAAACAGAATGGTGGTTGCCAGTGTCTGGGGGGGAAGGGAGAATGGGGAGTTTTTGTATAATGGGTGTAGAGTTTTCGTTTTGCAAGGTGATACTGGTCACACGACAATGTGAATAATCTTAATATTAATGAACTATACACTTAAAAATGGCTAAGATGGTAAATTTTATGTTATGTGTATTGTATCATAATTAAAACTTTTTTAATTCTCAAATTGCACATTTTAAATATGTATAGTTTACTGTTTGTCACTTTACCTCAATAAAGCTGTTTTTTAAAATTTTTTAATTACATTTTTTAAAACTAAGTAGGATCATATCCCTTCTCTGCTCCATGTCTTCCATGAGCTTCCCATCTCATTCAGAGAAAAAGCCAAAGTTCTCGGAATGACCTACGAGGCCCTACACAATCTGGCTCTGAAACCAGTGTGCCCTCATTCCCATTTCTCTCCCATTCACCCCACTCCAGCTACACCGGACTCCTTGCTGTTTCTCAAACACACCAGGTGCACTCCGGGGGCACTGACATGTCCTGTCTGCTTTGCCTGGAAAGTTTTCCCCCCAGGTAACTTTGTGGCTCACTTCCTTACCTCTTCCAAATCTTTACATGAATGTCACCCTCCTAGAGGGGCCTTTCCTGACATGGTATTTAAAACCGAAATACTTCCCCACCCCCTGAGTCCCCATCCCCCCTCTCTGCTTTATTTTTCTACATAGCACTTATCACGGTCTAATATACCACATTTTTCTTATTTATTTTGCCTGTTTCTAACCACTAGAATTAAGCCAGAAATACAGGAATCATATTGTTTTGTTCACTAATTATACCCTCAGCAACTGGTACAGTGCCTGGCACATAGCAGGTGCTTGAAAAATATTTGTTGAATAAATGAATGAGTAAGTGAATAAACGAATGAAGGAACATTTATCTGACCCTGACAAACAAGTGTAAGGATCCTTTTTGAAGATACCCCAACCCAGTCTATATAGCTGGATATCTATCAAGCTTTTCCAGCCCTCATGAAAGTACTCTGATACGATGCCATCAGCATTCCCTTTCTATATTATCAGTGGAGGCTCAAGATCACACGGGCCACAAATGGCAGAGCCAGCACTTAAACCAAGAATTTGTCATCAGCTTCCAAGTCCCACCATGCCACCCTGAGTACCTAAACTTTTTTCAACTTTCGTATCCTTTCATTTCATTCATAATGGCATTGCTGACAGATCTTAGTTGAGCAATTAACCCTCGTGCCATAAATTTCTATTTGTCACACCCAAAACTCAATATATTAGAAGACTACCCTTCTGGTTTTTAAAATGGAAATTGATGACACTGTATGCAGGAGCACAGGGGCTGCAAATCCTCACCCGAATCTCTCCATCTACCTGAAGGCAAAAATAGAAAAGTCGGAAGCACTCAGAGCTGCAGGCCCTCCCCGCTGGAGATATAAAACCACCATTCCAGGCCCAGGTACCCCACACTTAGGAGGTCCAGGGTTTGGTTTAGCAGCTGGGGCGTACAAAGAAAGAGGTGCAGCTGGAGCCACCCATGCAAGGACAGCACTCTCCCCCTCAGCCCTCGAGGTGGCCTGACATCTCTGAGCATCCAGAAAAGAACACAAATAGACAGGTTTTTATGAGGGCTGTAACCCAATTGACAAAGGCGAGCTCTCTCAGCCTGGAAATGTCCCTGCTCTGAACCAGTTGCCTTGCCAACAAGCCACATGTTTCTACTCTGCAGAATCCAATTTCTGAGCAATGTGACAGTGACAGGTCCAGAGACATGATACAATTCCAAGGTGCCTTTGAACACCTGCTGAATAGCTAAGAACAATGTGGATCCCTGGATGTACTTAGCAACATGGGAGGCACGCTAGGCAAAGGCAGGTCGTGCCCAGTTTATGCAACAGCCCCCCACTTACTCCACCCCATCCCAGCACTTTACAAACTAGAGGTAACATGTAGTCTTGTCCTTTATCACCACCATCATTATAATCTTTGTAAATACTTGCATGGGACTCACTCTTTAAATGTATTAAGTTATTTAACGGTCATGACAACCCTATGAGATAGGTATTATTAGTATCCCATTTCAGATGATAATTTGAATAATTGCTAATCATTTGAAAAATTGATAATTTACCCTAATTCACATAGCCAGAGAAATGTAGAGCCAGGATTTGAAACTGAACAGTCTGCCTCCAGAATCCATCCCCTTAAACACTTTGCTATACTATCAATCTCCAATATTCCCTAAATGGTAAAACCAAGAGACTGTTCTAGTTATCATTACTGCATAACAAAGCACCCCAAACTTCATAAAGTAAAATACCCATTTTATTATGCTCATGGACAGTGTGGGTCAGGAATTTGGACATGACACACTGGGGGCACCTTGTCTCTGTCCACAAAGTCTATCTGGGGTATCAGCGAAAAAGATTTGAAGCTGAGACTGACTCAACAGCTGGGGATCAGTATCGTCTGACGGCATCTTCATGCCTGGCAGGTGATGCTTGAGATCCACTGGGACCTCAGCTGGGTCTGTCAGCACCTACCTGTGGTCTCTCCGTGTGGCCTGGGCTTCCTGTCAGCATGGTGGCAGGGCTCCAAAGCAAGTGCCCCAAGACACAGAAAATAGAGCTGTCATCTTTTTTTTTTTTTTTAAACAAGTAGGTTGTTTGTTTGGGTTTTTTTGTTTTTGTTTTACATTTTTAAATTTTTTTACCGCATCACGTGGCATGTGGAATCTTAGTTCCCCAACCAGGGACTGCACCTGCACCCCCTGCACCGGCAGCATGGATTCTTAACCACTGGGCCACCAGGGAAGTCCCCAGCTGTCAGCTTCTTAAGGCTAAGACCCAAAAACTGGCACAGTGTCATTTCCACCATATTCTATTGGTTAGGAAGTCACGAAGTCCACATTCAAGGGGAGGGGACACAGACTCCAGCTCTCAAAGAATCTTGGAGTTATTTGTTTAAACCACCAATGAGACCGTTTAGTCCAACCCCTTCAAGTTCTAGCTGAACAGCTGAAGTTCAGAGAAGTTAAATGATTTGTCCAAGACCATATAACGTGTGCTAGTGGCAGACAGAAGCCAAGTGCCCCTGTGCCCTGTCTCATACTCTACGCCACTGCTTCTCACTTGGCTGCACCTTGGAGTTGTCTAAGGAACTTTTAAAAGCGCTGATGCCTGGGACATCCCTGGTGGTCCAGTGGTTAAGACTCCGCTCTTCCAGTGCAGGGAGTGCAGGTTCGATTCCTGGTGGGGAAACTAGGATCCCACAAGCTGCGTGATCAATTAATTAATTAATTTAATTAAAATGCGGACGCCTGGGTCTCATCTGCAGAGGTCCTAATTTGTTTAGAGTGCGACCTGTTTGGAGGGCATGGAAATTTGTAAAATCTCCCCAGGGTCTGTAATGTGCAGCAGCGTGAGAGCCATGCTCTGTGCAATTTCCCACGATGGTTCCATGCAGGCGACACAGGCCACTGTTTCACTGTGGCTCAGCATTCGCAGAGGTCCTAGCCTGCCATGGGGACAAGCCCCACTAGGAACAGATTTCTGACACCTTCCTCTGGATCACAGACTCCATCCTGAACCATTCTCCTTTCTGAGATACCTCTCCTCAGCTCCTTCCCCTCCCCACCTCCCAGGTGCCCCTCAGAAGCCAGACTCCTTTCACACTCAACTCCTCAACTATGAGTCAAGTCCACATCGTGGCCACCACCTGCCAACTCCAGGAATTCAGTTCTACCTTTGGGACCCTCAAGAGTAGAGACCCAAAGGCCACGTCCTCCTGCTCCATCCACCTCGCCCCCTGGCTGACCGCTAAGCCCATATTTGGAGCCCCCTCCAGCTCCGAATATGTCTTCCTTCCTCCTACTGGGCCATACAGCACTGGTGTAAGAGTGCTGTCTAAATCATGCTTTAAAAGGTTGCTTCTGTGAAACCACTGGTCAATTTGCTGGGAAACTAAAACTATCAACTTGGCTATTTCACTGAAATAATTGGTCAGTTGCATCATATGTCATGCATTATAACAAACTGGCCAGAAGCATTGGCCTAAACAAATATTTTCAGTGTTTCTCCTCAGATTTAAATTCTCATGAGGCTGGATTTAAAAAAACAACAACAACAACAACAAACATACCAGTGGAGAAGCAGCCTTTCTGATTTTGCTATTCTACTGGATTTACTGATTTATATTAGGTCAGGAGAAGATCTCCTGAGAATAATTTTATAAAATATATTTACTCTTCACTTTACACAAAGATGAACCTTTCTAAACTTCCCAGGCAATTATTTTTTTGTAAATTGAACTCTGCTGTAAATGTTCCAAAGAAGAGGCATTTAAAGGAACGCTTTATCAAGGATCATTATACTACTTTCTCCAATTCTGTGTTTGCTTGAGAATTTCTATAATAAGATTAAAAAGGAAGGAAGGGAGAGAGGAAAGGAGAGTGGGGGTGAGTGGGGAGGGAGGGAGGAGAGCTGGTCACCCTCAGGGGATTCTATGGTAAAGTGAAAAATCTCTGTGTAAGGTAATGTAAATAATACCCTCCCTGCCCAGAAAACAACAACAAAAAACCCCAAACCTGCATTATTATTTCTGTGTGAGTATGTATATGTGTGTGTTTTCAAGCTGTATATATGTATACGTCAACACATATAAAACATACATATGATTTTTAGCATATATATGATATATATCATATACATTTTATAAATTCTAACTTCTCTAGTCTAAAAATCTAAAATAATTATTCTTATAAAGCATTCATCTCCATCAGTCTTCATTTCTCTCTCTCTCTATTTAGGTCTCACTGCTGGGCAAGTGAGAGGCTCACATCCAGCTTGGCTTACAAGAATCCCATCTGCTTTACACATGCGTATATACTATAAGACATAGTCGCTCTTTGGGTGGACAGAGCAACATTCCATGCAGCCTGCAATCACTTCTTCCATGTGCCCTTTCATCTACCTTGGTTTCCCTCTGTAAATTCTTAGTCCCACTCCAGTCCACAATAGAGTTCGTCAATTCTTCCTCAGTGCCCCATTCACTGACATAAACTCTGAAAGGCACTGCTTTGCAGATCAAAGGGCTTACGAGGTGCTCATCTAATGTGGATTCCAAGGGATTGGACAGACAACAAAGGGAAGCCAATAAGAGCCCGAAGACCTGTGGGTCCTCGCAGCCCCAGGAGAAGGAGCATGCACAGTGCCAGAAACTAGGGCACGGCAACGCCTTAAGGACGTCCTGGAGAGCCAAGGTGGATTCTCACTCCTGCTGTTATATTTTTATTTCCATCCTTCTCTCTGCGCACATAGCCTGGCAGGCACTTAAATGCCCAGTCATCAAAATTAAACAGCGGATGACATGATTCCCTGACTCCTGACTTAGGTTCCCCTGACAGAATTCTTTCCATCAAGAACATGAGCTAAAAGACCCAAAGGCAATGCTGAATCCTTGGTCCCTAAACGTATTTTCCTCAGAATACACTTCAGTCAAAGAGAATCCAGTCCTCTTCTACTCCTTGTAGACCCTTCAAAGGAGAAACTGCTAATGATAATTCCCAAACGGGAGAACTGTGCCATGTGAACCTGACACAGTATCTTAGTCTTTTTTCAAATTTCTCCTTTCCACCAGATGTATCATTGCTGGTATCACCACATCCCTTCACCCATTCTTAAGTATTAAAATAGGGATATTTTTTTTAAAATCAGTCAACAAATGTGCATAAAATAATTTCCAGCAAAATCTTTCCAGCAGAAAAAGATATAACTATAAATGCTGAAGTTGTAAGATGGTCATGGGATGGTCATTTTTATATATGTAAAATGGTATGGGATGGTCATTTTTATATATGGTAAAATGGTAAAATGGTATATTTTTATATATGTAAGATGGTCATGGGATGGTCATTTTTATATATAAATACATAACAATATATTCCATGAAGGGTAGAGACCAGCCATTGGCTGATATATTAAAAGCCAGTGTTTAAGCTGATAAAAATTATATGAGGGGCTGACCAATGTCTAAGTTAACAAAAATTATAGAAAATACTAACTGGGATGGTTTTCTTCAAAATGGAAACAATGTTGAAATTCTCAGTTCTTTCTTTCCAAACTCTTTATTTATTACTCTCCCAAGAGGAAACCTTTGAATGAATGCCTCCTATCAGCCTGTGGCAAATTGTGTTGTCTAAAAATTGTCTCCGTAACACTGCTTATCTCACATGCACTTTGTACAATGTGATTTCTGAACCCCTCTCATTGAGATGTGGGGATGTGGTTTCTCCTCCTGAATCTGGGAGGGCTTGTGACTGGAGTAAGTGATGTATTGCAACTTCCAAGGCTAGGTCGAAAGATGTGGCTCTCTTGATATGCTTAATCTGAAATGGAGTCCTCATGCTGTGGGGAAGCCCAGGCAGAGGCCACATGTAGTTGTTCCAGTCAACAGCAATAACCACCACACAGACATGTCCTGAGGGAGCCTTTGAGATGACTCCAGCCCCAGCTGAAACCATATGGGAGACCCTGAGCAAGAACCATCTAGCTGAGCCCAGTCAACCTCCAGAACCACGAGAGATAATAATAAAATAGTTACTGTCATTTTAAGTCACTAAGTTTTCGGGTAGTTCATCATGTAGCAGTAGGTAACTGGAACATGTTGTAAACCATCAGCCACAACACAACTGAACAGTATGCATACAATGACAGTATTAGAAGAAAACTTAATTTCATCAAAACCAGTGGTCCATCCAATGACGAGCCTCTTCAAATAAAACCATCGTCCTGGGACTGCCCTGGTGGCACAGTGGTTAAGAATCCACCTGCCAATGCAGGGGACACGGGTTCGATCCCTGGCCCAGGAAGATTCCACACGCCGCAGAGCAACTAAGCCCGTGCGCCACAACTACTGTAGCCCATGCGGCTAGAGTCCGTGCTCTGCAACAAGAAAAGCCACCGCAATGAGGAGCCCGCACGCTGCAACGAAGAGTAGCCCCCGCTCACCGCAGCCAGAGAAAGCCTGCATGCAGCAATGAAGACCCAACACAGCCAAAAATAAATAAATTAAATTAAATTTTTAAAAAACCTTCATCCTCTGCAGTATTCAGAGCAACCACATATGCATCTGCTATTTTGATCCTGAAGAGTTATAACAAGCATAATAATTAAGAGTTTAGACTCCAGAGCCAGACAGACCTGGACTGGAGTCCCAACTTTGCCAATTTCTAACTGTGTGAACTTGGGCAAGTCACTCCAATTCTCTGTTTTCTCACATGTAAAATGGGTTAATGATAGTACTTATCTCATACGGTTATTATAAGTGTCAAATGAGATGTGTGCAAAGTATGGTGCCTAACACAGAGTAAGTGTCCAATAAATGAGGTCCCATTATTGTGGTAGTTGATGATGATGTTATTACCAATATTTTTCAACATCAGCCTGAAAATATATTTCACATCATATACCTTCCATAATCCTGAAAAGTAGGACTTATTATTATTATTCACAATTAAAGAAACCAGTTCAGAAAGGCCACCTGACTTGCCCAACATCACACAGCCTGAGGACTGTCTCCCAGTTCACTTCCCCCTTTCACCACAGCAGCCTCTCTAAGTGGCTTTCCAGCCTATGATGAAGCACTTTCAATGGTGGGGAACTCACCACCCACTTAGGCAGCCCTAGTAATCCATCTTCTAGTAGCACGCTTATCCTACTGAGCTGGAATCTATCTGCATGCAACGTCCACCCATTGGGCTAACTGCCCTGTAAGGCCACCAGGATCAAATCTGCTCTCTCTTTCACATAATGGCCCCTGAACTTCCAAAGACTCAATAGTGCAACCCCCACCAAGTCCTCTTTCCTCCAGCCCAACATCCCCAGGTTCTTTAGCCATTCCTCCTCTGGCACATGATGACGAATCTCCTTCCCATCAAGGCCTCCTTCTCTGCCTCAGGCTTGACAAGAGGCATATACTATTGATGATGGAAAAGCTTTCATCCTGCCCCTGGAGGCTTGTAATACATTTATGCTTTCTCAGGATGACACATACTCCAGGAGTACTAAGAATTGCTGTCAATCTCTGTGGCATTGTAAAGGATTCTGGCATTTCACCATATAATCTTTTTTCTTTTCTCCCAAGGGTCTGCCCGCTTGAGAAAACTGTCATATTCTATAGCCAAGAGGAGCCAAAGCGTTCTGAGGCAGATAAGCATACCTCTGCCATGTAGTTTCTTCCAAACACTTTCCTGATGCATCAGCTGTGGGAAAGGAGCTAAAATAACCTGCAGTCACAGATACTGCAGGCCTCAACAGCCTTAGAAAGAAGGAAGTGTCTTTGTCTAGGTTATGCTGCAGTAACAAAGAACCCTACAGTCTCTGTAGCTTAACAATAAGATTCCACTTTTTATTCAGGCAAAGTTCACTGCGGATCTGGCAACACCCCAAGGCAGACTCACGGATCCAGAAGGTTTCCATTTTATAGCTGCACATCTGGAAGACATGGCTTCCAGGACACTGTGGCAAGGGAAGAGCCAGCTCTTAATTGCTTCAACCTAGAACTGACATAGATTACTTTTGCTGATAGCCCAGGGGCCAGAACTAGTCACATGGCTGTGGGTGAGCCCATGGATACATATTCAAGGAGCAGTAAGTACTCTACCACACAATCTTAGAGGCCCTTTGACCCTGAAACATCTCCTGCATATCTGGTTAATCATCATGACACCAAGCTTCCCCACACCCCCTTCTGATGACTCACAGGCTCCTCAGCAGCCAGTGTTTGACGGCTGCTGTCACCATGTCACCCTCGGAGCCCCTGCATGCGGATTTCTATTGGCAGCTACAGACAGCTCCCTCCCATCTCTCTCTGCTGCCACTGACTTCCTTGAGGCCCTCATCATTTCTTTTCTGAATCTATCATCATAGTGTTCTTAACTGGTTTCCATCCCTCTCTCTGCAACACCACCCTCTATTATCTTTTATAAATTCTAATCTGAGTATACCCTTATTCTGCTTCAAATCTTGCCATAGCCACTGTGCCAAAAGGACAGATCCAATTTCCCTAGAACTGAGTGAAAAACCTTTTATAGTCTGGTTCCAAAGTCCCTTCCAGCCTCAGCACCCAGTGCCTGGCTCCTGTGTTCCGTGTGCTCAAGCCAACACAAACTCATGCCCACTCCTCTAGGTGCTACAGCACTGCCCAGAGTGCTCCTTCCAATCTGTAGCAGCTGAAGAAACTCTATTGATCCTATAATACCCAGCTCAAGTATCCCACCCTCTATGAAAACTTCTCCAATACTCCCCAACAGAGTTAGCTACCCCCTGCTCTGGGTTCCAGATACCCTGTTAACATGCCTCAATTGCGCTTCTCTGTGGCACATTCATCTCTTCTGCTTGGTGGATCTCTTACTGGCAGTGGCTGTGCCTTATTCATCCCTGTATCTCCAGGGGATAGAATGTTTCCTGGCCCAGGGTATGTATCAATAAATGTTGAATAAGCCCATGTTACAAATTGCTCCATTCTATCTAATACTGCTGAGAAAGAAGTTATTCCTTCATACACTGCTAGATTTTTATTCCAAAACAGGAAATGGAGAAGATAATAATTTTCTAGCTCAGAGCCTGGGCTAAGGGTTTGAAAGGACAGCGTTAAACTCCCAGGAATTCTCCCAGCATCATGAAGACCAGAAGCACCAGGGCTACCACTTTGACTTTCTGGATTGTTCTAAAGTGGACTCTCTACTCCATTTGAGAAATCCTATGAAGATGGACTGAAAATAAATAGCTTTTTGATTAGCCCCATATTGCACCAGATCAATGCATTCCCCCATGCCCTGAAATGAAAGGAAAGCAGGTATAAAAGCCCTGGTTATTCCGAGGAGGGGTAGGAAAGACTTCAAAACTCTCCAGAAAGCCTTCAGCACTGTAACTAAATGTTAATGTTTAAAGATATACCAATATTTCAGGAAGCCATTGGTAGTGCCACACTAAAGCTCATTCTAGTTTTGAAGAGAAATATTTGAGTTGGAGGGACAGACCCCATGCTGGCTCCAAGATAAACTTTCCTAGCTCTCTCAGGCCAATTTTAATGCTAAGAGCAGCTCCACTGGAGTAAAAGTTCATTTTTGAGAGCCAAGCTGTGAATTATGCTACAGGCTGAGCTGAGCAGTTGGTCTTCTGCTGATGATGGCAGAAGCCTGAATATGATACAGAAGTAGAGGGGGGAGCCAGGGACATCCGAGGGGGATTATCACAGAAGGTCAGACTAATTAAATCGAGAGAAATCACCAGAGAGCCAGAGCTCCCACACACATCATCTTCAAATGCTCTGACACATGCAGGGTTTGATAAAAGAGGGTTGAATTGCCACTTTCATCTGCCTGAAAGGACAACAGTCAACCAAATAAAACTTTTTAGTATTGGTTTAAGCCCAGGTGGAGAGGGAAGAATTGAAAGTGCTGCCAATTCCTAATTACGCAGTTGAATCACAGACACAGAGGGTGGAGAGAGGTGAAGTACAATTACTTGTTAGCCATTTAACGCACGCTTGTTGAGCACCTACTATGTGCCAGGCAGAGCTCTGGGTGCGAGGGATAAGAAAAATAAATGTTCCTTTTCCCCCCAAGGAGCTCACAATAGATAAACATTTATGTAACATTATTATGCAGTGTGATCAATGCTCCAATAGAGCTATCTAAAGACTGCAAGGAGCACTTTAGGGGGAGTCTAACTGCCCAAGTGGTGCCAGGGTTGGTACCTTAAAGGAGGCAACACATGAGCAAGGCCTTAAGACTAAGAATTCTACAGGTGGTGAGTGGAAGAAAGGCAAGCAAGGCAGAGGTCACAGCACTTGCAAAGGTCAGGAGGCTTGACACTGGACATTCTGAGTGGTTTGGAAGTGCAGATCAGATGGGACACAGAATCCATGTCAAGGAATGCTGGAGGTGAAATGGATAAGGCAGTTGGTTATCTGACGCTGAAGGACCCCGAATGCCATGCAAAAGCATCTAGAACTCATCTTGTAGGCAACAGGGAACTACTGAAGATTTTAAACGGCGCCATGATCCAAAATGTATCTGAAAGATTCCTTGGCCACAGATGGAAGATGGGAAAGACACCTGGCAGAGGATCTCTTTCCAAAGGTGGTAACAACAAATGCCCCCGGTGGTGCATACCTCACCACCCTTTTCCTGCTCATCCTCACAGGGAGGAAGCTGCTGATAAGCAATTCCTGAGAACCTACTGTGTGTTCCCAGCACTGTGCTATCTGCACTCAGAGCCATGAGAGTGTGCTGAAGCCAGCTCCTACTGGCTTATACTGGCTCATACCAGTTCATACTGGCTAATGAGAGCCAATTATGCCCCTCTCTTTTTGGCTTCAGTGACATCCCATTGGTAGCCTGAAATCAGCCATGGTGCAAGGCTTTTTCCACCTTAGAAATCTGCAAACGCTACAAACCAGGGCTTTTTTTCTTTTCCAGAGAGCCATTTATGAAACATTTACCAGCACACCCCTTGAAAAGACCCAGTTCCAGCCCTCCATGAGAGCAATATCTACTTAAAGAGAACAAACTAATACATATGAAAGGATGCAAGAACAATTCAGTTCAGCATTTGTACCCACTAAAGAAGGAATCACGAAGCATGCACGGGCAGGTGGTGCGGGGTGGTGGGCAGAGAGAAATAAAAGCCCGACAAGCCCAGGTTCTCCGCATCCCTTGACCGGCCACTCTCACCCAAGCTGGGGCTTAATCAATTAGGGCCCATCTGGTGTTAGTTATCATGACTAGTGATCTCCAACTATAGTTCTCAGAGGTGACATGTGACCTCAAAACTAAGCATGCTGTCAGAGATCTACAGATGTAGAAGGAGCCTCAGAGAGAGAATCCAACCAAAACCCCACTTCATTCATCCATAAAACGGGGCATCATATGGCAGTGATTTACCTAAGTCCTCAAAACAGTTAACAGTGAAATGGAAACTTGAATACAGTCCTCCTCTCAGCTCAACCTGTGCTCCAGTGCCCACGTCATTTTTACATTTGTAAACAAGTGTCCCACCATGACAGCCTACCCTTTCCATGGACCCTCAGAGAACACATTTTTACAGTATTGTCCAAGACTGGCATAATCTTCCTGTCCTCAGCACTCCTGGGGAGGCCTGGTAGCCAGGAAAGGCATCTTAGATACTGTTAACTGAATGGAAATCTACTCAACAACATATCAAAGCATCAAATCAGAAAATATGTGTGCAGACTGTCTTCTGAGGCTCCATGATAAGTTTGGCCATGGGTCCTGGGCTCAGGTTCTAGGGCCTAGGAGCAGGCTGAGAGCACATGAAAGGAGGGGGCTCTCAAGATCAGCATGCAGGGATGACGGCAGAATCAAGAACCAAGTGGGTGGTTAAAGGGCCAGAAGAGGAAGACAGGTAGACAGGGAAGAACAAGATGATCTGGAATGGAGGGGAGGTAGGGAGGGACAGCCTCAAGAGTGGCCTGAGCCACATCCACTGATGTTTTCACTAAATACCGAGAGCTTCAACTGTGGCTCCCCAGAATTTGGACCTCATGCTCCAAAACATTTTCCTAAAAAGATTTTTGGAGCTAAAAGAGAATTGCCAACTTTCTCCTTTGACAAAGCAAGAACAACAACAAAAACCTCACTAGCACCATTTCATGAAATAATAGATATTTAAACCACCAAAGTTTAGAAAGAACAAATTCTCAGAATCAAGGACATTTATTTAAATTGACGACACATAGCTTTATGAAAAACACTAGCCATGACTTTGTTCACTGTACCATGGACGGCTGCACTAGATCAGGTGGGAGGAAGTGCCGAGCCAGCCTAGACATATGTGCAAATCACCCAGTTTCTATATGTGCATGTCCCTTATCTCAATTACGGTAGCTGAAGAGGGGGAGCATTCTCTTGGGTTATTTTCTCCAGCACCAGGTGGTAAGCACCATTGCTAGTCTTTCCAGAATCCCTTAGGCCTCTTCCATTTACAGTATCTTGAGCCTGGCTCCCAGCTTTGCTGTGATATTCACTGCTCACACCTTACAACCTAATATGAGAAGAGAGAAGAAACCCTAGTTCCTTTGCCTTGTGTAAGACCATCTTTGCACCTCTCTCACCCAGGTATTACAGATTTCAAAGGACAAACTAAGCCCAAAGTTAAGAGAAGGAAGGAAATAACAAAGAGCAGAGAAGAAATAAATTAAAGAGACCAGAAAAACAATAGAAAAAATCAACAAAACTAAGAGCTGATTTTTAGAAAAGATAAACAAAATTGATACACCTTTAGCTAGTCTAAGAAAAAAAGAGACTCAAATAAAATCGGAAATTAAAGAGAAGCCATAACAACTAATACCACAGAAGTACAGAGGATCATAAGGGATTACTATGAACTATTCTATACCAACAAATTGGATAATCTAGAAGAAATGGGTAAATTCCTAGAAATATACAACCTTCCAAGAGTGAATCATAAAGAAACAGAAAATCTGACCAGACCAGTAATGAGTAAGAAGATCAAATCAGGAATCGAAAAATCTCCCAACAAAGAGAAGCCTAGGACCAGATGGTTTCCCTGGTGAATACTACCAAACATTTTAAGAATAATTATCACCAATCCTTGTCAAACTCTTCCAGAAAACTGAAGAGGAGGGAACACTTTCAAACTCATTTTATGAGGCCAGCATTATCCTGATACCAAAACCAGATAAAGACACTACAAGAAAAAATTACAGGCCAATATCCCTGATGAAAAAAAAAATTTAATTCTCAACAGAATATTAGCAAACTGAATTGAACAGTACATTAAAAGAATCATACACCATGATCAAGTGGTATTTATTCCTGAATGTAAGGATGGTTCAACATACACAAATAATTAATGTGATATATCACATGAATAGAAAAAAGCTATAAAACATATGATCATCTCAATAGATGCAGAAAAAGCATTTGACAAAATACTTCTTTTCATAATAAAAACTCTCAAGAGGGAATTCCCTGGCAGTCCAGTGGTTAGGACTCTGGCTCTCACAGCTGAGGGCCCAGGTTCTTCCCTGGTCAGGGAACTAAGAACCCATAAGCTGCACGGTGCGGCAAAAGGAAAAAAAAAAAAGAAACACTTTCAAGAAACTAGGTACAGAAGGAATGTACTGCAACATAATAAAGGATATATATGACAAGCCCACAGCTAACATTATACTCAATGGTGAAAGGCTGAAAGCTTTTTTCTAAGAAAAAGGCATTATGTTAAGGGAAATAAATCAGGCAGAGAAAGATAAATACTATGTGGTCTCACTTAAATGTAGAATCTAAAAAAAAAATAAACCCATAGAAACAAATAGTAGAATGGTGGTTGCTAGGGGCGGAGGGGTGGGTAAAATGGGGAGATGCTGGTCAAAGTGTCTAAACTGGATATGAGATATAAATTCTGGGGGCTAATGTACAGCATGGGTGACTATAGTTACAATACTGTATTATATATACTGTATTATACACTTGAAAGTTGCTAAGAAATTAAATCTTAAATGTTCTCAACACAAAAAAGAAACGACAGTTGTATGAGATGACAGAGGTGTTAACTAACCCTACTGTGGTAATCGTTTGGTGGCATGTAAATGTATCAATTCATCACATTGTACACCTTAAACTTACACAATGTTAAATGTCAATTATATCTCAATCAATCTGGGGGAAAACAGTGCTAGAGATTTCATAAACAGAAAGACATTCGTTGGCTCTCTACATTTAGATGTACAAAATTCATAAAACATGACCTCAAAGCTCAAAAGGTTTCTAAAGCTTTAACTCTGCGCTGTGCTGGCCCTTGAGTTTAAAATTCAGACTGATGTTTCACGTCTCCCCAGTCCTGGAGAGAAGGGGGAAAAATGGCACGTGAACATAATGACCCATTCTAGGTCCACAGTTGTTGGTAAGTTACAGAACCCTAAAATGTCAGTTAGAAAAGAGGTCTTTTGAATTACCTAACCCAGGACTCACAGACTGGTTTCACTGCACATATATATATATATCATCTGAGAAGGAGTGGCTGCCTGGGGTGCTGGGGAGAAATGAGGCTACATCTGAGCCCAAAGGGGAAAAAAGGCTGTGACTGAATTTATCACATCTGCCATAGGCTCTGGAAGAAGAAAGGCAGCACTCACCAGGAACTCAGGCAAACTCCCTTTGTACAATTAGAGAAACCAAGGCAACAAAGGGTTGCAGCCAGTACATCCCGCTCGCCAGGGTCCGACCCTTCTCAGTTCTTGTTTGCTCATCAATTCCCACACCTGAACCCTGTGTGACACCTGCCAGCAATTCCCCCTACCTGGTCCTCCCCCTTCCAGGACTTGCTTTCTCCTTCTAAAACAAGCTGAAAATTCAGAGTCTACAGTGTTCTACCTGCTCCATGGGGCCCCACAGGGAGTTCTGTTTCTGGAAGTTTCCACCTGTCCTACTTGAGCCATTCTTGGGTTGGCAGGGTTTTGATGTGACACACCTCATCTCCTTAACCTGAGTCCCAATCTAGGTAAAGTGCCCTTACCTAGATTGGCACTTACCACACCTGACTTAACTAGTGTTTGGGTCGTAGCTATTCCTGTATTTCTAAGCCATAAGGTCCTTTAGAGAAGGGGCTGGATCTTTGTATTCTGCACAGTGCATAACATAGGGCAGGGACTTCCCTGGTGGCTCAGTGGTTAAGAATCCGCCTGCCGGGCTTCCCTGGTGGCACAGTGGTTGAGAGTCCACCTGCCGATGCAGGGGATACAGGTTCGTGTCCCGGTCCGGGAAGATCCCACATGCCCCGGAGCAACTAAGACTGTGTGCCACAACTACTGAGCCCGCGTGCTACAACTACTGAAGCCCACGCACCTAGAGCCCGTGCTCCGCAACAAGAGAAGCCATGACAATGAGAAGCCTGCGCACCACAACGAAGAGTAGCCCCTGCTCACCACAACTAGAGAAAGCCCACGCACAGCAACGAAGACCCAACGCAGCCAAAAATAAATTAATAAATATATGTGAAATGAGAACATGAGAGGCTATAACTAAGTCTCTTGTTACTCTTTTGTACTTCAGAGCTTCGAGACCAAAGTACACGTTTTTAAATCTGACAGAGCAATGCATTTCACCTCCTTCCTTCTGTACAACACACCTCACCCACACCACTGAAGCTCCCGAATCATTTTTCCAGGTAGTCACCATGCTTGCCTTACAGCCCTTCACTCTTTTTTTGCTTAGTGCAGTAGTTTTCCAATTTTATTTTAGCAGCAGAACTCTTGGGTCAACTCTTTGGTGAAACACTTCACCAAACCCCAAAGATAAAATGGCAAAAAGCAGTGCAGTGAGGGTGCCCTGCTCACATCTCCCTTGCTCCTTTCAGCATCCCCACGGCACTCCCAGGGCCCCCAGATCACTAGAGTTCAGAGCATCTCTCACCAGCTTGTACCATTCTCTCCAGTATCCTATCCCCTAGCCCAGCCTCTACTTAGCTGCCAGCCTAATATTAACACTGGTCTAAGCTTAACACCCCTTTCAACCTGCCATCAAGTTCAAACCCTTCCTGCTGGTTCCTCGGCAAAAACTTAACCGGACACACCTTCAACCTATGCCCCCACTTCCCTCCTCTACTTACGTCCCTCTGGCTTCAGCGGAATCTCCTATACACACCATGCTGCTTTCACTCACGAGACTTCCTTCCAGATCCAGAGCCCCCTCCTTGCCGAGACCCACCCCCCCACTCCGCCTTCAAGTAGCCCATTATCCTCCCCACCCCCAGCCTCTTTCAGATTCCACTGCTTGACGCCACCCTTCACTCACACCAAAATCCAGGGAGTCACCCTAAATCCTCCCTCTCCCCGACCCTGCACATCCAATGAATCACCAGTGTTGGGATCTGGCCTTGTGAATATAACTTAAACCCATACCCCTCTCCCTCCTCACTGCCATGGCCTCATTCTTAGACTCTCTTACCTCTCTTAGGGATTCTTGGAAAAGCTTCCTGATGGGTCTCCCTGCCTTGCCAATTCACCCTGTCCTAAGCCTAAGGTCATCCATCCAAATTATAGTCCCCTTCCACTGGCCCCCTTGTTTAAAATCCTTCAACAGCTCCCACCGGCTTTGCGTTAAGGTCCAAGCTCTAAGCTGAGTATAAAAGGCTATATTCATCCTCTGGTCCCCATCTACCTTTCTGACCCCACCTACCATGCCCCCAGGCTCAGCCAGCAGTTCAGCCATCCCAAATCATCACCATTTTTCCATAGGGCCCCTTCTCTCTCACCTCAGAGAAAGTTGACGTTCCACCAATACTCACCGGGACAGACTTAGCTGTTAAATACAGAAAGACTTTTGAACAGGTTGGTAAACAGCCACTGCCCCAAACCCCCAAGTGCCTCCTGCTGTTCCAGCCATTCCACCCCCACCTCCAGCAATCCCAGGGTGAACGTCTGGACCAACAAGGAGGAAAGTTGTTAAACACCTTGGCTCTCACCCCTGCCTGGGGGCCTTTGCATGTACCCTCTGCCTGAACCACCCTTTACCCCAGCCCCTGGTATCCCCTACTTCTCCCCCATGACATCCCTGTCCCCCACCCCCAGGGAGAGGCAGGAGACTCCTCCAGTCTCACTGTGTCACCCCCTCCTCTGTCTCCTCATGGAGCCTTCTTTGTGCTTCTGTTATACAACCTGCCCTGTTATACTGCGACTTCTTACTCATCTCTCCCTCTCCCACTCAACCAAGAAGCTCCCTGGGAGCTACGGCCACGTCTCATCCACATCAGAGATGCTCAATATGTGTTTGGTGAACTAGGCCTCCTAGCAATTTAGAAAAGCCCCACCTCCTTACAGCTCTCTACCTCCTCTCCTTCACGTAATCCCAGACTCACATCTCTAGCACCACCCCAGGGCTTACTCTGTGTGGAGCTAAGCACACAGAAGGTGCTCCATAAATACTATTTCTAAGGCTGATATGTATGTACCTCCCCCCTCCAAAATGAGGACATAACAGCCCTGCTTAGCTGAAATCAAGAGATCCAGCTGGGGCCAACTGAGCCGGGAACTAGCTGCCAGAAACAGCTAAGCACACGCGTCCACGCAGCTGGCGGAGCCAAGAGCCACTCGTTCCAGCTCCTCCTTGTGAAGGAGGAGCACTTTGCCCAGCACCCCCTCCCCAACCCGAGCTTTTCCTCCTGCCCTCAGTTGAGATCCCAAATAAGGCAGCCCAAAGCTGGGTTACAGAAAGATAAAGGAGGGGCTCAAACAAGCCTCTGGTTTCAGCTGCGTGGTGCTGTGTGTTTTTAAAGGAGAGAGAAAACAGAATCAAAAGAATGTCTTTTCTCTTTCAGAGACAACCACAGGCAAAATCACCCAGGCTTTCCCACCTTCAGCAGATTTTTTCCTAACAGGACTTAGAACACAGGGAGAGGGTGGGTGTTGTCTCATGGGCTTAGAGCAGCAAAATCTGATAAACAGAAGTGTCATCAGTGCTTCCTGGGCAGGCTGGGGAGGAGGGGAAGAAGGAAGGAAAGGAGGGAGGGAGGGAGAGGAGAAGGAAGGAAGGGAGGGAGGGAGGGAAGGAAGGAAGGGGGAGGGAGGGAGGGGGGAGGGAAGGGAGGACACATGTAATCAGCAGCTACCACAGGGCAGGCACTATGCCAAGCGCTTTGCACGTGTCCTCTCCCTGAACCATGAAAACAACCCTCTGAGCTTGGTACTATTCCTATTTTAAAGCAGAGGGAACTGAGGCTTGGGGAAGTCCTTTGATGTGCCCAAGGGTAGAGGGCTAGCAAGTGGCAGGGCTGAAATCATAAGCCAACATATCTGACTGTGATTCTAACACGCTCTCTGCAGCACTGGCCCCTCTGCCTTCCTTTGAGTTTTCCCAAATCTCCAACAGGATCAAGCTTTGCTTGACATCACTCTCCGCGCTTTCTGCTTGACGGAGCAGGTCTACACCCGCTGTGGCTTCTCAACATCAGGGGAATTTACTCAACACCCACATGCATGCATGTGCTTTTCACAAGGTCAGAGCTAAAGATTAATAGTGGATGGGGGATTAAGGACAGCACTGTTTCCACATGCCCAAGGAAAGTGGAGCACTAGAATCGCCCCTTATTTGAGCATCTATTCAAACTATCACCTACGCTGCAGGCCTTCCTTGGCTCCCTATCTAGTGTTCTTCTTACCCATCCCCCACTTCCCCCGCTATTACAACACACATAGTTTCTCCTTTCCCCTTACCACAGTGTGGAATTACTCTTACCCACGTTTCCTTGTCCAGTATCTATCTGCCCACTAGAATGTGAAGTCCAGCTATGACAGAGGCAAAGCATGCTGTCCAGGAGTTCTGAGTCAGACCAGAACCCCAACGTGGTTTATTCCACAGGCCAAACCACTCTACCTGGTAGGTCTCCCCACCACTCAATTCACTCAGTTTACCTGGCCTGAAAGAGCTGTATGTAATGTACTACCTAACATGAAGCTGGTCTCCAGCTGGATGTAGAGTCTCAACTCTGCTGGCTTCTATCTCTAAGAGATTCTTCCAGCAGCATCAGACTAGATCTCTCCTAGATCTTAGAAGAGCCACTGCAAAATGAGACAAGGGGTCCTCCTGAAGGACGCCTTGCTCTGGCTGCCCACACCTTGCATCAGGTTGACGGAAGCACTACCTCATTTTCCCATGAACTGCTTGTTTGCCAGTCATAGGTATTTGGCTGTAAGTTTACAGCAGTTCCTGAAATGCCAGCCAAATGCAGATTCCAGGGTCCTGAACTTCTGATTCTGGTATGTTGTAACTTCAAATCTTTCCTTCTTACTAGACTCCTGGAGAAAGAGAAGAGAGATTGACCCCGTCTCTGCACTTGTTACCTGTGGACAAGCCATCAGCACTAATAACTCAGAGTTCATTCATACAAATAATGGCTGGTCCAACGATACTTTAAAACTCTTGCACTAGTGATTTTGGAGAGACCAACAGTTCAGTCACTCACCTCCACTAAGGGGACAATGTCACACAGCAATAGGTTCCCACCCATCCCCAGTCCTTCAGGCAACCTGCTATTTCTGAGCACGGTCAAGATTTCCTTCTCCACTTGAAGCTCCAAAGTCTGTGTGTGGATGGGGCTAAACAGTTACACTCAGTGGAGAAATCAGATCAGGCTGATAGCTACTGCTCCTGTCACTTATCTCCAGGAAGCTCTTTAGGACGAAGACCTTGAAATATCACTCAGAAAAATCTCACCCAGCCCGTCCCTTTGCAAAGACCAAAAGCTCTGGTCTGGGGAGAAAGCATCGCCACAACAAGGTCTCTCCAGCCCCACACACGATCATATGCCTGACTTCTGCTGCTCCACTTCACACACTTGTTTCTCTCCAAGTGGGGAAGCTGGGTGGTACAACCGCTGTACAAAATCACCCCTGGCACAGTCGCACTTGAGAGAGAAGCCGAAGAAGCCATAAGCCACAATCACCTATTCCAAAATCCCAAACCTAAGAGAAGCCAAAGACTAAACCCTTGTGACATCACAAAACTGATCACACAGGTGCCACGGAACCTGTCTCATTGATAAGCACAGTGTGGATTCCCAGCAACTATGTTCAGAAGAGATCCCTGGTTCAAGGCTTCCTCCCACAGTGGAAGCACCTCCTCTTCCCAGATGGCTCCCATGACTCCACTCCATTCATAAACCAGAGTCTGAGCTTATGAATGAGCTCACACACAGAGCTGAGAAGTCTTACAGAGAATATGACTCCTGTCCCACCACAATTTAATTCATCAAGTATGGTTATTGGTTTCAAGTCTACTTTTAAGTTAATTTTGCATATACTACTTCCCACTCCAAAGTAGAAAAGAACTGGAGTGCTACCCAGTTAGAGGAAACAACTCATGGAAGTCTTTCTTAGAGTTAATCAAAGGTACTCTTGTTTCTCATACAAAATATGCACAATTAAGCAAATTATACCAAGATTGCTCTTTATTCTTTTCATTTCATCATAGGTTTGGGGTGTCACCAGAATGGCACTATATTTCTAAATGGCATTTCTCTCCCCAGCACAAGAGCTATTTTGTCTAGCTTATACAACTGCCAGCCACAGCAGTGTCATACACTTGGCATTTCCACTCCTCTGAGTTTCACCTTCCCAGCCAAGAACTCTGGCCTTCTGTACCTGCTCCCCACTAAAAACACTCTCTTGAATGTAACTTGACAACCCAATTCAATTCAATCCACAAGCATAATACTTCCATTCAGTAAATTTGTACCTCTCAGTCCGCAATTAAGAAGGAAATATGGTCCATGTACCCCGTACATCTTACAGCAGGAAGAAAAATGTATGTATCTGGCTTAAATGAAAACTCCCAGCAAGCTAAGATTCAAAACTCAGATCCCGAGTAAAGGGTTTGCCCTTCTCTAAGTGGTTTCTGAACCAGCCAAGTGTTCCTTCCCCCTGTCGCTCACACGGGGGACCTTCCCAGCCATCCACCTTCTTAAGGGGAAATTCAAGGTCCAGAAGTAAGCAGTGGGTATGATTTAGTTGCAACCCTGAGCCCTAACTCCAAGACACGACCTGTCCAAATATGTTACTGCCATCCGTGCATTTACCCAGAGGCTGGTCTCCATCAATAGTTCTTTTGTTTGGAGTTTTGCAAACTCTACTGTCAAAGGCAGCTACCATCGGCAGATGTGAACAACAGCAGTGTTGGCTAGTGTTTCTCTGACCTAACCAACCTGCCAATTCCTCCTGCTTATAGGAAGTGCCTGAATGACACCTCCACTGGCCAGCAATCTGCTGGGCCTCTTCTTCCAATCCTCTCCTTCCCCCACCCCCTTGTCTGGGTCATGTTTCAAGTGTTTTTGGTTACTGTGGCATGTTGCCTGTGAATGTTAAATGTTCAGCAATCTGTGGGCTCCTTAGTGCTTTTGTGCAAATAGGTTGGCTTTGAAAAAAAAAAAAAAAAACTGATCTCAACGAAAGAGAGCAACACAGCAAGTCAACAGTTCAAACGAAGTTACAAAGGAAGAAGGCTGCCTATTCAAGAAGAGGTACACAGCACAACACAGCACAGCATGGCGAGGAACTAGGATGTATCTTCTGAGGAGGCAGGATGCATGGGGGAGTAATGACTGCCTGCCAGGAAATGAATCCTGCAAGGCCTTGGGGAAATATGAGAATCCCTGGATCTTGGTGTCCTCAAAAATGGAGAGATTTGTACCAATCTGATGGTGCTGTTTGTGAAGATTTCATGAGGGGAGACATGTGCTTGGCTCAGTAACTGTGAGATCAGATTAGTAACTAAAACACACTGCTGAGGGGAAACCTGAAAATTATCCAAAGTAAGTCTCCATCTGCAGATATTTCAAATCTGGATGTTCAAAAAGGGATGCATATGTTTTGTGCACACACACACACAGGGTTAGCCTGTATTCTTTTTGTATTCTTTGGAATAAACAATGATTACCATAATAATGGTAATATGGCTACCACTAATTGAACACTTACTACTTGCCAGGCACAGGCACTTTATCTACACTCCTTTCATCTTCAGAACAGCCTTTCTGGGGATGACTAGGGTCCCAGTTCAGACTTGAGACTCAGAGAGAAGTAACAGACCTCTGAGTATACAAGTAGTTAGTGGCAGATCCCAGAGTTCACCTTCTGGACTGCCTGACACCCATGTCCAGGTTCTTCTCACTACACTGTACAACCTCTCTTCTTATGGAAAAAAGGCTGCTAAGTATAAGAAGGAAATGTCCAGCCAGCGGGGCCTCCTGTTCCCCAGATGCCGGGAATTATGGAAAAACTGCTAAAGCAAGCTTCGGTTCAGAGAGAGGTGGATTTCTCCTTGTTCGAGCTGCCAGTCTGTGCTGACAACCAACAGGTTCCAACAGAATTACCCAAATCCCTGTCCTACCCAGTGAATCCCCCTCCCCCGTGTGGCAGCCCCAACAAACAGCCCAGGGTTGCCTAGTTCAAGGGCGTGACCTCTCTCCAGTTTGCAGAGACAGCAAACGTACCCAGGGAGCACGGGACACTCTCAAAGCACAGACACACGCCAGGCCTAATTAGCTTATTTTTACCTATGCTGCTCCTCCCAGCAGGGTCCAATCCCTGCAGCCAAAAGGCTAAGAACCCTGCTGCCAGCATCTCTGCAGCGGCTTCTCAGAGCCTGTTCATAATTAATTTTATAAAGGGCCTTGGCTCCCCATCCCCATTCCATGTGCCTGATTCAGGTGAGATCATGACAGTAATCGTTGCCAAAGCTCTGTCCAGTGGAGTATGTGCCCACTGGTGTGTGTGTGCGTGTGTGTGTGTGTGAGAGAGACAGAGACGGGGGTGGGGGCAGATTCTTCAACACACCAAGAAGCTAACGAACGATGTTCTCATGCTTTTCAAATCTAGGACTGGTCTGAAATTCAGGAATTTATCCAACTAATTGGGTGCTTTTGTGTGTGTCAGACACTGCCCTCAGCACTGGGGATGTAGAAATGACTCAGACATAGGATCTCTGTCCCCAAGGAACTTACCATGAAGTAGAGCATCTACACATGTCAATGACAAGACAGGTAGTCAGTGCTGTGAGAGGCATCAGGACAAGCTGCTACAAGACCACAGAGAGGGAACATCTCACTCAGTGTTAGGAGGTCCGGGAAGACTTCCCGAAAGCCATCAAAAACTCAGAACCGGGCTTCCCTGGTGGCGCAGTGGTTAAGAATCCGCCTGCCAATGCAGGGGACACGGGTTCAAGCCCTGGTCCGGTAAGATCCCACATGACACGGAGCAACTAAGCCTGTGCACCACAACTACTGAACCTGCGCTCTAGAGCCCGCGAGCCACAACTACTGAAGCCCGCACGCCTAGAGCCCGAGCTCTGCAACAAGAGAAGCCACGGCAATGAGAAGCCCGCGCAACCGCAACGAAGAGTAGCCCCCACTCGCCGCAACTAGAGAAAGCCGCGTGCAGCAACAAAGACCCAATGCAGCCAAAAATAAATAATAAATAAATGAATATATTTTAAAAAAGCAATATGCACCTGTTCCAGGAAAAAAAAAAAACAACTCAGAAGCTAGCACAGACCCTGGCACGATAAAGGCACTCAACAAATACTTTTGTATCAAATAAAGTGTCTTCTGTATTGACTGAAAGTTTCTCTATACTGACTCCCTGGAAACCTAATAAGAATTAGCTAGGCATATTTGTATCAGCTAGGAATGCTTTCGCCTACCTCAAGTAGTTTAAACAATTAGGGGGTTACTTTTTCACATAATAAGAAATCCAGACATAAGTGGCAGTTGGTATTGGTCCAGCATCTCAATGATGTCAGAAATGACATCTCAGTGATTCTCTTGACCTTTCCCACATGGTCACAAGATGATTTCCATAGCTCCAAACATCACATCTCACACCAAAGCACAAAAAGAGAAGGAAGCATGGCACCAAGTTGGCTTCTCTTTTTAAAGAAAATCTTTCTTCCAAAATCCGCTCCCCCCACGCCATAGGTTTCTGATCACTCCTTGGCCAGACCTTGCTAAATGGCTACTCCCAGTTTCAGAGAACCCAAGAAAGTCACAGGTTTTAGGCTCCATAGTGAAAACAAGCAGTATCTTTTTGCATCTGGCTTATTTCACTTAGCATAATGTCCATTTTGTAACATGGGTCAGAATTTCCTTGCTTTTTAAGGCTGAATAATATCCTGTTGTATGTATGTACCATATTTTATTTATCCATTCATCTGTTGATGGACATCAAGTCCTACCTTTTTTTTTTTTTTCTTTTTTGCGGTACGCAGGCCTCTCACTGCTGTGCCCTCTCCCGTTGCGGAGCACAGGCTCCGGACGCACAGGCTCAGCGGTCGCTCCGCGGCATGTGGGATCCTCCCGGACCGGGGCACGAACCCGTGTCCCCTGCATCGGCAGGTGGACTCTCAACCACTGCGCCACCAGGGAAGCCCTCTACCTATTTTTTATGCCCCCGAAATAATGCTTTCTCCCATAACCAGAACATTCTAGCCCTCAGTAACCTTTCTTAGTGTATTCACCATCTCTGTGAGAAATAAACACCTATTTTGTTTAAGCTGCATTTTCTATTAATCAAAGTCAAATCTGTTCTTTATTAATATACCTCATTTGTCAAATGAATATATTCACAGTACCCACCTCTGAGGGCTGATAATCATATGGTATGTAACTGTGTGACTGTACCAGTTGTTAAAATACTTCCACACCAGGACTTCCCTGGTGGTCCGGTGGTTAGGACACCATGCTTCCATTGCAGGGGGCGCAGCTTCAATCCCTGGTCAGGGAACTAAGATCCCACGTGCCATGCAGTGCAACCAAAAATTTTTTTAAATTTCCATATCAATAAACAGAAGACACCTCAACACCCGGGGAAAAAAAACATGAAAAATTAGGAATTGATTTAGGACTCACTGATTTTGCTTCAACTTTATAAATAGTTACAGTTAGTGGTTTGTTTTTTGTTTTTTTGTTTTTTCTTTCAGTAAGAACTTTTTCTCACCTCTCCCAGGACATCCATGTGCTTGTGTGCACTTTGTAGTACAATGTTTAATTTTATCCATCAGCAATACTAATCCTGCTCACTTGTTTGCCTAAGTAATGCCAAAACCATGGGCTTGGTTCAATGTTTCCCTCTCAGTCAGTGGTCTTGATGTTTTCCCCACCCCTGTCTTTCAGAACAAGGATTCAGCCTATGTGTCCCAAAAAAGACATTGAATTCAAAGTTGAGTTCACCTGGATTCATCTTTGCTGAAACTGTGGCTTTCACACCTTTCTCTCTCTCTCTCTGTGCTGCTGATTACAATCTTAAAATTTCCCCCAAGATGTAAGTCAAATCGGTAGGAGAAGAAATGTTACAGAAATGATTTGGGGTGGGGAGTTTGTCAGGAGGTCTGACCAACCAAAAATGCTACATGCCAGTGAACGCATGAGGGTGGCCTCGGTGTAATAAGAACAGAGAACCTTGGGCCTAAGGGTGCTGGCTCTGCTCCCCACAGCAGTAGGCATATAAGTACAGTGGCTGATAAAAGAACAGGGAGCCTAAAATGACCGGATAAGGAGCTGGTCCCACCACAGAATCTTAAACAGAGCAGGAGCATGATCAGAATAGAGATGGGGACTCCGCTGCATGGTGTGTTGGATTGGAGAGGAGAGAAGCAGAAGGAAGGACAGCCAGGGCAGACACTGCAGCAATCAGCTAAGAAGAGGATGGATCCTACCTATGCTGGGTGACAGGAGGAAGAGGTGCGGCTGGGAGTCTGCAAAGGAGAAACTGCAGGGAAGGACAAGGATTTGATGACTGTCTGAATGTGGCGTACGGAAGTCACAGGAATCAGAACTGCCAGAAGTGTCCCCCTTAGGAACAAAGAAAGTGGTGGGGCCCAAATTCGGGCTCTTGGAAAACAACTGAATGGAAAGGGCTAAAGCCTGACATTCAAGAAAAGAAGCAGAGAAGCTCTCTGAACTCAGGTTAGTAGTGAAATAGTCTACTGTTTAAGTCTAGAGCAGCAAATCTAGCCCAACCCCAGGATATAATAACAGCCTACAAGGTGATGGAACAAAAAATGGGTAAAGGTGGCCAAGACTTGCCTTAAAGTTATTGGGGTCCTGTAGCCAGCTCTTACCAGAAATGCTGTACAGCCTTTCTTAAAAAATAAATTATATAAATTTACAATTAAATAAACTATATTAAAAACAAAGGTGATGAGGGACTTCCCTGGTGGTGCAGATGATAAGACTCCATGCTCCCAATTCAGGGGGCCGGGGTTTGATCTCTGGTCAGGGAACTAGATCCCACATGCACGCCGCAACTAAGAGTTTGCATGCCACAACTACGGAGCCCGCCTTCCACAGCTAAGACCCCACACAACCAAATAAATAAATTTTTTTTTTTAAAAAAGGTGACGAATATTTAAAACTCATCACTTCCTAATTATTTTACCACATTTTACTGTTACTACAGTCTATGCCCTTGAGGTTATTTACATGTGTTGTATCAACACTGTGGAAATACTATGGAATGGTGGGCTACTGCACATATCCGCCGGTGGGCTATTGCACATATCCGCCGGTGGGCTACTGCACATATCCGCCGGTGGGCTACTGCACATATCCGTCGGTGGGCTACTGCACATATCCGCCGGTGGGCTATTGCACATATCCGCCGGTGGGCTACTGCACATATCCGCTGGTGGGCTACTGCACATATCCGCCGGACTCTGGGTTTGGTGATGTCACATGAGTACTCTTCAATCAGAAACGCTGGGATTATTTACACCATGGAAATTGGCAAGTGCTATGTACCAGCTCTTCCAGGTCAGGGTTCTGGAAAGCAGCCTTCCACTAGGGTGAAAGCTGGTGTCTCTCATTCAAGTAGGGGCACTTGACTTTGCAGTGCCTTCCCTCACCAAGGCAATACTCAGTCCTTGGAAGCCTCTTCCATCTATCTGCCTTACATCCTCTGGCTTTTGGGGTGCCAGGCTTGGGATGGCACCTAGACCTTAAATGGCCTGCATTAAAGCTTTTGGTGTCTTCAGGATCTCTAAACTCTATCCAAGTCTCTCGTTTGTTGTTTAAGAACCCTTCTTTAGGGCAGCAGTACATTCTCTGCTCTTACCCAGGCACCTACAAAGATGTAGCCTCTGGGTTAAATTAAGTTCCCAGAGATATGTTGCCAGGGCCTGCCAATCTCCTGCAGGACACTCCCCCACTACTATGCCTTGTCCGTTCACACCAAATGGTTTTCTGTCAAGAAACCTTGTTATCTATAATAGAAGAACAAAGAAAGTCACCAAAAGGCAGCTTAATGGGCCTTTTTAAAAGTTAGGTGGAGCTGTTCCAGCCATGCAAGAGGGTTCTGGAATCCAAGCCCCTCTCCCCAGCCCCCACCATCACTACCACCCCTTCCATTCACACCCTTTATCATCCCTGCTGCTCCGTTTCTGTAACAAACAGCTAGCTCATCTCCCTGATGCTGTTTAGTGCCCTTCTGCCCACTTCATCTGTTCTCCACATGGCAGACACCAGTCCTTCCTAGATGTGAACATGATAGGAGGCCACTGCCTTCGGCTCACACTCTGTGGCCGGGATGATCTGGTCTCCATAACCTCTCCAGCCTCCCTTCTCAGCAGCCTCCCCTGCTCCCCTCACTCCTTCCTAGAGCACCATCCCCTGGCTCCCCTGGCCTTTCTGCAAGTAGACTGCTCTCTCCATAAGGCCTCTACCCACTCCATACCCACTCCTAGCCTTTGGCCCGTCTTCAGGACTCAGCTCAAGGGGTCATCCTCATCCCAAGACTGGGTTGGGGGTCTCTCTTTGGGACCCCCAGCTTCCTAGGCTTCCTGCCATCATGGTACTGACCACGTGGTATTGCCACAATACCTTCTCATGCTGAAGCCATCAAACCCAACACCACACGCCCCACAGCCAGAATAGCATCTTATTTATGGTAAGACCTTATTCTGGGCATTTGGCTTGGCCTGGCACACAGTAAGCATTCAGTAAGTGTTTGAATGAATAGATGGATGACATCAGAGCCTTGGTGTGCTGGCACTTACAAGTATGCCATCTCAAGGGCGGAAAGGTCGGTTGTTTAAGAACACATGCTCTAGAGGGACTTGGATGCACATTCCAATCATGCCTCCCACTCACTGAGTGACCTTGGGACCATTCCTGATGTGAGTGCTTATAAGAATTCTCTATGTATTAACTCATTTAATCCTCATAATCACTCTACGAGGAACACACTGTTGTAGTTATTACTATGATTACTTTTTTAATAATAGTAATAACTATTGGTTATTAATAGTAATAACTATTACTACTAATAACAGAAGAGAAAGCTGAGGCATGAAGAACTTGCTAAGTGGGAAAATCAGCATTTGAAACCTCACACTTATCCCCTAGGCTTCACTGCACATCAGCAGCTTAGAACAAGGCCAGACACGTGGTAAGTGCTCAAGAAATGTGAGCCTCCCCCAGACCACAGCTTTGGGGAACTCCAGAACTCCAGTCAGTTTCCCGTATCTAGGAGAGCACTCTCTCTGCCTGATCAATCTGTTGCTATCATCCAGGACCAAATCTTCTAACATTTGTGCCATTTGGTTCCCAGCGCCGGCATCGTTGGGAAGGTTTCTGTCCCACAAGGGAAGCAGTGTGGGTTGCCATAAAAATGACCCTGAACTAAGAAGACAGGGCAAGGCAAACTTCACATTTCTAAAGCTCAATTTCCTCATCTGTAAAATGGAGTGGAAATACAGTTGTCAACAACTTCACAGGGTTGTCCTTAAATTTAAATGGGGTATAAAATGCAAAGTATTTTATAAATCATGGAAGCTATAAAAGACATTAGTTATTAGTCACAGGGGAAGACCAAGGGGGTAGAGTGGTGGTTCAGGTGTGGGTGGGAGTGATTGTGGGGTTGTTCAGAAAGAATGACTCCTTTTCATACCCCTCTCTTCTCTCCTCCCTTGAGCCTGAGCATGGGCAGAACAGCAGCCTGCAGGTCTGTTGCTACATACAGATAAAACAGAATTTCCGTGTTGGGAGTTGCTATAGACTGAACACTTGTATCCCCCTCAAAATTTGTATGCTGCTTTCTAGTCTCCAGTGTGATGGTATTAGGAGGTGGAAACTTTGGACGATGATTAGATCACAAGGGCAGAGCCCTCATGAATGGGATTAGTGCCCTTATAAAGAGGCCCCAGAGACGTCCTTTATGCTCTCCACCATGCAAGTTTATAGCGAGAAGACAGCCATCTATGAACCAGGAGGTGGACTCACACCAGACACTGAATCTGTCGGTGGCTTGATCTTGGACTTCCCAGACTCCAGAATCCTGAGAAACAAATTCCTATTGTTTACAAGCCATCCAGTCTGTGGTATTCTGTAATAGCAGCCCAAATAGACTTAAGAAAGGAGTTTTGTACAAATTGTTTTGAATTGACATGATTTCCAAAAGCAGATCTGCCATATAACTATTTTAGCCTCGACATCATGAAAAAAAAGAGCTCCAAAACAACAGTCATAACACACACACACACACACACACACACCTCAAACCATTATTTATAACTGGAAAAAATTTCTTGATGAAGTCCAATTCATACTCATTCCGTATAGGGTTTTGTTTGTTTATTTGCAATGCAAACCATTAGTTGCTTGTTTTATAGGGTTTGAATTACTAGAAAAGCTATTACCAGCAAATAGGATTGGCAGCCTGACTTCACCAGGCAGACCTGAACATTTGCATTTTCTGGCTTTTGTATGCTTAAGTTCACAAACTAAAGTCCTCATCAACAAGCTTTTTACATTTGAATAGATTACAAAGTGTTTATAGGTCCGGGGTCCTTCCAAGACAGTAGTTAATTGGACTCACAAACAACAGCAGGAGAGTCTCATTATCCTGATTTAATGAAGGAAGACACTTCATCCAGAGAAGTTAAGGGACTGGATCCAGGCCTGAGCACTGAGTCTAATCATCATTGTCATCAGCATCATTACCATAGTCACTAATTTTTAACATGCTAGGAGGGCACTCCAACAATCTGTCCTTGTCCTCCAGGAGCTCAGAGATTAATAGACCTTTGATGTAACCATTTCTCAAAGAGCTAAGTAGGTAATAAAACATAAATTGAGAGTCATGTATTGAGAGTCATATTCTGATGCCTCAGACCTCCATTCTTCATTAGAAGAAGTCAAAGGAACCAACTCCAAAACCATGGGGCGGTCAGTGCTCTGCTGGGTCTCGGTTTCCCCATCTGCAGTAGAGAATCAGTACCCCTGATCATGACTTCTTTTCCTAAGGATCACCTGGCACACTTGTTAAACACTCAGATCCCCAGGCCCCTACATTGCAGGTATGGAATGGACCCAGAATCAGAGTCTAGGGAAAATACTGTTTTAACTAAGGATGCAATAGAGGACAGGACGAAAGCTTTGGGGCTAAATGTGTCCAAGGCACTGTCATTGTTCAGTGCCGCCCTCACAGCTGCTGACCCAGAAATATGGTTTATTTTTGAAGTTTAGACAAACCCAGAGCCTAAGAGATCACTTATCTCCATAGTACATAGAATTGAGTTCAGCTAAGAACGCTGAATGGCAATGATCACCCAAGTAGGACCATGATGAGGTGCCTTTTCCACAGGACACAGTCTATCCAAGAGTAGTCAGGAGGGCATAAAAATGAGGAATGGTCCAAGTCAAAGAGTTTGGGCTCCAAGTGACCTGGAACAAGCTCCTTACCTTCCTTGAGCCTCAGCTCCCTCAGTGGTAAAGTGCGATTAATATACAGCATAGGGCTTCCCTGGTGGCACAGTGGGGAAGAATCCGCCTGCCAATGCAGGGGACACAGGTTCGAGCCCCGGTCCGGGAAGATCCCACATGCCATGGAGCAAATAAGCTGGTGCGCCACAACTACTGAGTCTGCGCTCTAGAGCCCACGAGCCACAGCTACGAAGCCCAGAAGCCCGCGCACCTAGAGCCCGTGCTCCGCAACAAGAGAAGCCACCGCGATGGAAGCCGGCGCACCACAATGAAGAGTAGCCCTGGCTCCCCACAACTAGAGAAAGCCCGCGTGCAGCAACGAAGATCCAACGTAGCCAAAAATAAATAAATGTTCTTTAAATATATATATATATATACACACACACACAGCATAGATAAACCTTGAAAACATTATGCTAAGTGAAAGCCGCCATTCGCAAAAGACTACATATTGTATGATTCCATTTATATGAAATGTCCGGAGTAGGCAAATCCATAGAGGCGTAAAGCACATTAGTGGTGCCAGGGGCTGGGGAGAATGGGGAATGACTGCTTCACGGGTACAGGGTTTCCTTTGGGGGTGATGAAAATGTCCCAGAACTAGAGAGGGGTGACTGGCTGCACAACATTGTGAATGTAATGAATTCCAGTGAATTGTACGTTTTAAAATAGTGAATTATACATTCTGTGTATTTTACCACAATCTTTTAAGAATGCAAATGACAATAACTTGCCTCCACACTCTCTCCCCAACTAGCAGTTAGGAAGTCAGTGACAACAGAAGGGACACCCAGCCAGGCAGGCTGGAGCTACTGTGCTCTCCTCCTCATAAGCATCTTAGAACCAGACTGATTGCCTATATGCCCATGAGGATATTTCCTTCTATAACCCAGTTCTCCACGTGCATTACCATTCAGTCTTTTAATCTTCTAAACTGCCATATAGGAAAGCGAGGCTCAGAGCATCTAAGAGCTTGTAAGTGGGTGACGTAGCCAGATTCGAATCCAGGTCAGTCTGAGACCAAAACCTGAGCTCTTTCGATTAAAATACACTGTCTCCCAAGAGCAATGATATTAATTTTTTATAAACACACACATACTTTGTATACTTTTTATACTTTACAAAAGGCTTTCATTCAAACTCTTTGCCTTTATTCTCCTCATAACCCTGTGGAGTAGGTACTACCTCCATTTTACAGATAAGGCAAAGTAATGTGTTCTGCCCAAAGTCACTGGCCAGATCCCAAGAATCTGCTCCTCTTCTTCCCCTGAGAGCAGTTTCCATGCAGAGAAATTAGATTACAAACAGAAATAGGGTAGGTCCCGTGAGAACTTTCTAGATCAAGGGTATGGGGGGAAAAAAAGAAAGTTTTTTTGTTTGGGGTTTGCTTTGTTTTTGTAAACCTTGTATTGCTAGTCATCTATTTTCCCATCAGATATGGAAATGCTGACCCTCCTGAGTCCCCAACTGAACTAATGTACATTAGCTCAGTTAAATGCACATTTCTTCCCTAAGAAAAATGCCAGGGGAGGAAATATGTTTAATTTGTTGCTTCTAGCATCTGAAAAAGAGCAGAAGGAAAAAAGGCAATAGACAAGAAACTCATAGAAGCATGATGTATTGACTCCTTTCATTAAACTAAAATTTATTGAGCATCTACTATGTCCCAAGCATGGTTCTAGGCAGATTTGGGACTTCCCTGGCAGTCCAGTGGTTAAGACTCTGCGCTTCCAGTACTGGGGGCTAAGATTCTGCATGTGCCTTGCGCACAGCCAAAAAAAAAAGATACAATGGTAGACAGGGTGGATACCTGACCTCTGACCGCTGTAGTATTTTCAATCCAACGCAGTATTACATAAACCAAACGGATCACCTAGAGAGCTATTTTAAAAACAGATTCCATGGGATTCCCTGGTGGTGCAGTGGTTAAGAATCCGCCTGCCAATTCAGGGGACACGGGTTCAAGCCCTGGTCCGGGAAGATCCCACATGCCGTGGAGCAACTAAGCCTGTGCGCCACAACTACTGAGCCTGCACTCTGGAGCCAGTGAGCCACAGCTACTGAAGCCCACGTGCCTAGAGCCCGTGCTCCGCAATGAGAGAAGCCACAGCAATGAGAAGCCCACACACCGCAACAAAGAGTAGCCCCCGCCCGCCACAACTAGAGAAGGCCCGCACACAGCAACGAAGACTCAACACAGCCAAAAATAAATAAATAAAATAAAATTTTAAAACATAAATAAAAATTAAAAAAAATAAAAACAGATTCCAGGGCCCTGTTCCCAGAGATATTAAGTGAAGCCTAGGAACCTGGATTTTGAAAAGCTTTCTCAGTGATCAGAAGCAAGAGCCAAATCTGAGAACCTAGACTAGTCCTTCCGAAACTTGCCCAGTCATAGACGTACCTGCAGTACTGGATGAACATACAGATTCCCAGGCCTTTCTCCTAGGATGGAGCCCTAGACTCAGAATGTTTAAAACAAGCACATCGGGTAATTCATGGGATCCAGCACGCTTGGGAAACAATGTTCTGGCAGGGTTAGAAACACCACATAACCCAAATCTCATCCCCCCAAGCACTAATCACTTCATAACAGGAAGAGTAACAGTCCCACAAGGCATTATGGAGCCCCCATTATAAAATGAAACCAGTTGTCTATACCATTTGGGAAGCACTCCCTTCTCATAAGATTCTGCCCCTTTCAACAAAAATTCAAAAAGAAAGAAGACACACCTTCTAAGTGTTTGTGCTATAAACCATTACCATCAAATCAACTTGAAAGAATTCTGATTTCAAATAAATTGTGCCTCTGTGCTAAGCCCTGCGATGCCAAGTTAACCAGAAGGCATTTCTCTTGTAAGGCCATGAACCTGAGTGTACCTCTAATACCTTATAAATAAATAATGGACGTTAAAAATAGCAATAATGAACTCAGAAAAATACCAGCTAATTTACACCATAATAGAAATACCCAGGGATCTTTAACTGAAGGAGGGATGCCAGCCTCCCTAATAAGTACACCAAACCGTAATATTCCACGTGTAAGTGTAATTTCTAAATTGCAGTGTATAATTCAGAAGGGTGTATGTTCTCTGAAAGGCAAAAAAGTATTTATATGAATGCTATTACTCAGCTGCATCATCCCCTGATGAGAAAAATCAAAGAAATTACTGGAACAATGTATTCCTTGAGACCCAGGAGCAAAATGTCTCAGAAAAAGGCTATCATTAATCTTTATACAGTCGTGGAGATAAACCAGTGCTCCGTGGCACATGAAGCACTCAGAGCTGTGAGCCTTTGTGTGAGCGGTTTCACTCCTTATACCCCCAGAGGGCTAAGAGAGCTGCCACTGCTCAGCATCTGTGTCCCCAGAAAAGCCCTGTACCAAGACCGGCCACTGACTGACAACAAGAATGATGGGGTCAGCTGATGGGGTCACCACACACCAGAGTCAATTTCCCAAAACCCAAATCTGATGTCCTTTGATAAAACCTAAGTTCCTAATTTTGGCATATGGGATCCCACCAAAATCAGCCTCTACCTACCTCTGCAGCTGTATCTTTAGTCATTTTCACTCCTCTTCCCCTGCCCTTTATTTCCTTACTTCACGTCTTACACTCCAACAATTTTAGAATATTTTGAGTTTTCTGAACATACAATGGTACAGTGGTTCCCAAAGAGGGGCAATTTTACACCACACACACAGTACATTTGGAAACTCTGAAGAAATTTCTGATTGTCACAAGCAGAGCTGTTCCAAGCATCTGCAGGTGGAAGTTGGGATGCTGCTAAACGTCCTACAGTGCACAGGACACCCTCCCACAGAAAGTAATAATCCAGCCCAAAATGTCAATACTGTCACTGTTGAGAAACTCTTCCTTGGTAAACTGTATTAATGGCCCCAAATCTTCACCTGTCCTTGTATCTATACCCTCAGCCCTTTAAGTTTGCAGTCCTCACCCATCATGGGCAGGGCTTTGTTCCCCACCCCTTGACTCTGGACTCAGCCACATGACTTGCTTTTGCCAACTGAATGTAGCAGAATTGATAGAGTACACGTTTCCACTTGGAGCCAGTTCCCAACTAAGCACAGGCTAAATCCACCATTGTACAGGAAAACCCATGAGAAATAATGATTATCATTTGACACCACTGAGTTTCTCAGTGATTTGTTACACAGTGATAGCTAACTATTACACACATGCTGCTTCATGCCTTTGTATACGCCATTCCCTCTGCTTAGGAAGCCCTCTACCCTCATGCCTATTTTACTTGAAAAACTGTTACTAATCTCTCAAAATCCAACCTGGAGATCTCCTTTTCTAGAAAGTCTTCTCGGATTCCCTGCAGAAAAGTAATCTGTCCCTTTTCTTTGACACATTTTTACTGTTGTACTGTACTATGCATATTAACTTGTCTTTCTCTTTTACTAAATAGTGAAGTCCTTCAGGGCAGAGACTTTGTTTCAACTCTCTGGTCTTAAGGCAGCACAGCAGTTAGAGTGGACATTCAGGAAATATTTATGAAATGCAAAGGGATGGATTGGAAGTTTGGGGGAAGGTGATTATCAAGGACATTTATCAGCTTTGCCTCTCACACTGGAATGGTGCCTGGAACATGGCCCAATCCTTGTGACAAAGGAAGAGACTGTTTGGCTCCAGCCTGCAGTCTGGATTTCCCTGCCAATCAAAGTTGTCATGGAGAGGAGCAACCTCTGCCATTACAGTTTAGCACAATGAAACTGTTTAGAGGAGAGCCTTACCTTCAGGAAATTCCAATGAGCCTGTTTTATTGTTAGCCTCCAACAGTGATGACTCCTATGGGATTAAACAGAGTGTAAAGTAATTGCTAAAACATCCCCCGCTGTGGACAGAGAAGGCTGAACAAGACATAATGCTTCCACTTCACTTGGGATGGAGGGAACTGGCTCATGGAAACTAAGAGTGTTATTGGAGCTTTACAGGGTAGGAAGAGGTAACCAAGAGAGGAGAAGATGCATGGTGATGCAAAGGAAAGAGTCCAAACTTTGGAAATGGACCAGCTCAGGGTGAAACCCCAACCACACCTCCCATCACTTCATGACTCTGTATCTTGATTTGCTCATCTGTAAAACAGGGATATAAAACACTTCTCCTCTAAAGGGTGTGATGATAAAAGAGATAATACACATGAAAATGCCTGATGCAAAGGGGCTCAATAATTTTAGTTCCTTTTCCTCCTGTGGAAATTTGGAGTAAAAACATATCAGAACAAATATGCCAAAATTATGGGACCCAGACCAAGAAAACATAAGCTCCAAAGAGATAGTCTTACCAGAAAACTGAGTAGGAAACAACTCAGCGGGAATTGTTAGACACTAGAAACCTCCTTCCCCACCAATAGAGAACCATGTGGCTGAATTCTGGCCAGAAGGCAGCAACTCTCATCTGCCTCTCTCTTGCAAGGATGGCTTCATGAACAAATGACTTGAACAGTTATACAGGGTCCCCTGCTCAGAGGAGCCTCACACTTGGTTTAATGGTCTGCTGTTACTGTCTTGAAATTCTTTATAATTTTTGAACAAGGGGTGCCAGATTTTTATTTTGCACTAAGCCTTGCAATTAGGAAGCCAGCCCTGGGGCTTCCTTGGTGGTGCAGTGATTAAGAATCCGCCTGCCAATGCAGGGGACATGGGTCCGAGCCCCAGTCTAGGAAGATCCCACACGTTGCAGAGCAACTAAGCCTGTGTGCCACAACTACTGAGCCCACGTGCCACAACTACTGAAGCCCACGCGCCTAGAGCCCATGCTCTGCAACAAGAGAAGCCACCACAGTGAGAAGCCCAAGCACCACGATGAAGACTAGCCCCCGCTTGCCTCAACTAGAGAAAGCCCACACGCAGCAATGAAGACCCAACTCAGCCCCAAAAAATGAATAAATAAAGAAAATTTTAAAAATATTTAAAAAAAGAAGAAGAAGGCAGCCTTGCTCTCTTGTTCTTCATTCCCTATGAATAAGGGACAGCCTAGCTTTTCTCCAGGAGCTCCTGTCTGCTAAAGATATGTGTACCTCACAGGACCCAGCCCACTGGGAAATTCTAGCCTGAAAATTCATAGAGTCATCACTAGCAGAAATCCCTAGGAGAGGACTCTCAGGGGTGGAAGGTTGGGGAGGATGCAGACTCCTGCAGACCAGGACTATCAGATAGGGTGGCTTCAGCTGCAAGTAACAGAATATGGGACCAAGAGTGGTGATAGAGACATGTAATTAGCTCATCTAAATAGAAACCTGGAAAGAAGCTCTACCAGGGTGTTTCAGCACCTCTGTGACTCTCCTTGCCATGACTTCATCATCACAATGTGACTGCAGCCATTCTAAAAATAGGTCTTCCCACAACACCACTCAGAGGATGGGAAGGAAGGGAGCCTCTTCCCATACCTATTTTTATTAGAAGAAATTATCTTTTCCAGAAGTCCCCCGGCAGACTGTCCAGTAGGTCTCATTGTCCAGAACTGGGACAGATGGTCACAGCTAGTTGTAAGGAGAGCTGTTAGGCAATACAGATCTACCATAGGGGAATGAGATGACCACAGCTGCCTTATGCCATCTGAACAAGCGTGGGTCCTGTTATCAAGGAGGAAGGAGGAATGTCAGTGGACAAATGACCTTGGATTTGGTGTCATCCCAGTCCCATACCTACTCCTCCTCTGAGGAGCTGATGGAAGCCTGCCTTCCCATCTCTTGCCAAAACTGTTCATGGTTGCCCAAAGCCCCCTGCGTAGGTGTGGCAGAGGGAGTAAGGACAGTTCATCATCTCATGTGGACCACTCAACTAGTTTCAGAAACATTCAGAAGCTCTCTCATTTACCACCAGATCCATATTCTTAGGTAATTTCTATACACCAAGCTTCAGTTTTCTCTCCTGTAAAATGGGAATAATAATGCATGCTATATAAAGGTGTGGACAGGACTAAATGAGATCACTGTATAAAACACTCAGTAAATGTTACTTCTACCTTCCCCATGTGTTACAAGTGAAGATAGTGAGCCCCAGAGGAGTTAAAAAACTTAACGAAGTGGAACTTCCCTGGTGGCACAGCGGTTAAGAATCTGCCTGCCAATGCAGGGGACACAGGTTCGAGCCCTGGTCCCAGAAGATCCTACATGCCACGGAGCAACTAAGCCCATGAGCCACAACTACTGAGCCTGTGTTCTAGAGCCCACAAGCCACAACTACTGAGCCCACATGCTACAACTACTGAAGTCTGTGTGCCTGGAGCCCGTGCTCCACAACAAGAGAAGCCACCGCAGTGAGAAGCCCGTGTACCTCAACAAAGAGTCCTTACCACAACTAGAGAAAGCTCGTGCGCAGCAATGAAGACCCAATGCAGCCAAAAATAAATAAATAAAATAAAGTTATTGGGGAAAAAAAACAAAAACAAACTTACCAAAGCTTACAAAGCCAGAGGGCAGCAGAACTAAAACTTGAACCCAGGCCTTGCTGATGTTGGGTCTGTGCCACCTCTTTGCTCCTGGGGCATTTTTCCACCCAGCACATTCCAACACTTGCCTTTGCACCTGGATGACTTTTAGGTGTTCAAGAGTTTCTTGCTAAAATGCAAATGCCTTTGGGAAAGGTATCACTATTATGAGCCATTTCCTCCTGGAAGATGGCTGTTCTCCTGACAAAGGAAGGTCTTGTGGGAGCTAAAGGCCAAGTGGGAAACAGAAAGAGTAAGAAACAGGCTGAGAGGCCCCACAGGCATATTTTCCACCTTTGCAACCTTGTTTCCAAAAATCACACCCAAAGAAGTCAGGCAGTAACCCCGGGTGTCACCACCTCAAACATGGTTGTATTTTCTTTGAGCTGACAGAACAAGGATAGAAATGTAATATAGAATTGTGTTAAGTCATATTAAATTAGGGCACTATTCAGATCCTGGCATGGAACTTTAGATAATAACAGTTTATTGATTTGTAAATTACATTCAGTCAGAATTAGGTCAGCATAAAGCTGGATTTTGGTAATGCAATTATTTTCAGCAACACAGCATTTGGATATCAATAACATTTAACTTTAGAGAAGAAAAAAATAAACACCTACTACCATGACCATTAAGAATTATGAACCTCCCTATATAAGGCATTAAGTGGGAAGGTCCCACAGGCCGTGGCCCCCGAAGCCTGGAACATCCATCCACGGGGAAAATACAGACTCACTGATTCAGTGTCTGGTGAGAACCCACTTCCTGGTTCACAGATGGCTGTCTTCTCACTGTATCCCCACATGGTGGAAGGGGTAAGGGAGCTTTCTGGGGTCTCCTTTATAAGGACACTGATCCCATTCATGAGGGTTCTACCCCCATGACCTAATTACCTTCCAAAGTCCATGCCTCCTAATATAAACACACTGGATACTAGAATGTAGCATATGAATTTGGGGGGTGGGGGGGGACACAAACATTCTGCTATAGCACCCCTCATCTGCCTTCACCATGATACAAGTAGTAAGAAACCCACAAGCTGTGATTTGAAGAAGCTTAAGAGACCAGTTCCTCAAACTTCATTCTCCCCTGACATCAAGCCTGGAATCCAACCCTTGATGCTGTGTATTCACTCATTGGTGGCACAAATATTCTGTTCCAACCCTAACTGGTTACTGCAATTCAATTCTGGCACTACCACCTGCAGCTAGCACAGATGCACAAGTTAAAGGCTCAGTGCTCTGTAAGACTCTCCTCACTTCAGATGCTAACTGTGCTTCAGGGTGTCTCAGACTACCTATGCTTCTGACTGACTATAAATTTGAAGGTTCCCATGACAGGCTTGATAATTTGTTAGAATTACTCACAGAACTCCAGAAAGTGTTATACTTATGATGACAATTTTATTACAAAGGATACAAATCCGAACCAGCCAAATGAAGAGACACACAGGATGAGGTATGGGAGGGTCCCCAATGCAAATCTTCCATACCCTCTCCAAGTGGAATCAGGGCATTTCACCCTCTCAGTACATGGATGTGTTCAACAACCAGGAAGCTCCACTGAGCTCTGGTGTCCAGAGTTTTTATTGGGGTTTCACTGTGTCAACACGATTGATTAAATCACTAGCCATGTGATTAAACTCAATCTCCAATCCCCCTGCTGCCTAGAGGTCAAGCTGGCTCAAAGTCAAACCCTCTAGTCATATGGTCAGCCTTTCTGGGGACCAGCTCCCATCCTGAAGCTATCTAGGGGCTAACTAGGAGTCATCTTATTAGCATAAACTCAGGTGTGACAGGGGGTTCATGAATAAAAAAGACACTCTTGGGCTTCCCTGGTGGCATGGTGGGTAAGAATCCGTCTGTCAATGCAGGGGATACGGGTTCGAGCCCTGGTCTGGGAGGATCCCACATGCCGCGGAGCAGCTGGGCCCATGCACCACGACTGCTGAGCCTGTGCTCTAGAGCCCATGGTCCACAACAAGAGAAGCCACCGCAATGGGAAGCCCGCACACCACAATGAAGAGTGGCCCCCCGCTCACCGCAGCTAGAGAAAGCCCATGCGTAGCAACGAAGACCCAACGCAGCCAAAAATTAATTAATTAATTAATTTTTTAAAAAAAGATACTCTTTTCATTTGGGAAGTTCCAATTTTAGAAGCTCTGTGCCAGGAACCTGAGACAAAAACAGACAAATTCTTTATTATCCAACGCACATGAGCTGCCTTTGCCAGCATAAATATAGCAAGGCAGGTAAGCCGTGGGGCCCCTGAGTCTGTCATTTCCCTTTTAAGAGGAGACACAAAAAGAGCTAGTTACCTTGGCTTTTTGTTTTTGTCATATTTATTTCTGTTTATTTTTCTGAACTGATATTTCTTTTCCTGATACCCTAAACCAAATTCTGGACCGCTGAAATTCTGCCTGCCCAAAGTACCAAAGTAGGACCCCTCCTCACCCCCAGATCCAACCTCCTACCACAAACACATCAGCATCAACCACTAAGTATTGTTTCAATGCTACTATAAACCCACAGAAATTTTTAAATAGGATACTCATTTTGTATTCCTCACAGCCAGCACATATTAAACTGCCAAGAACTTATCTGGTGCTCAATAAACACTTGTTCAGTTAAATTAGCTGATTAATTTGAATATTAGCTATAACATATCCAACTCAGAAAACCACAAACATTTAATGAACACAAACTGTAATCCAAGCTCTTGAGAAATAACAATGAATAAAGCATAGTCCCTGGTCCCAAGGAGCTGACTATGGCATAGAGAAGACAAAAAATGACAATAATAATTTCATTATGACATTTAAATTCTGTAATAGAATCAAAGTACTATAGGAACCTTAGTAATGATTATTATTTGAGTAGCAATGTGTGTGTTGTGGCATTGGAAGGTAAGAATGCAAAAGAAGGAATTCACAGAAGAGAAGACGTTTGAGCCATCTTTCATTGGAAGAGTCAGACACCAGTAGAGGAACACAGGCAAATTTTAGGCAAAGTAAAACTGTGGAGTGGGTGAGAAGGGGGCTACAAAGGGGAAGCAAAGAGTAATTTAAGGGTGATAGCATTATTCTGTATGGAACTAGGGTAGATACATTTTTCTGTGCATTTGTCAAAAACCGTAGAGCTTTACATCACAAACGGTGAACTGCAATGTATGCAGATTTTTTTTCTTTAAATATCAACCAGGAGATAGGAGGATCACAGGATGAAACACAGACTGTGACAAAATAATTGAAATGTTTTACAGATATATGAACAGGGTTGGAGAAAAGAATCACTCATCTAAGTAACTTTGGAAAATGTAAGGCAAGAGACAAATGGAAATCTACATAAATATGGTACTCTAGTTGGGGTACTCTAGTTGGTAAAGTTGTTTCTCACAGGGTTACAGGTTAAAAATTCTGAAACCATTTCACATGCACACTGGGACTGAACTAATGGGTAAATAGATGGTGGACTGTGGGAGCCAGGTTTATCACTATCGGTGAGGGAAATTACAGATAAGCAGGAGGGAAAGGCTAGAATAAACCACTGGGTGCTAAATTCTGAGACATTATCCTGAATTCCCTTTTAGCGTATTATAGACACAAGTAGACAGAAATCATTACAGATATGTGTGTAGTCATGAGTTAGTATACACACACATATTTCTTGGCTCTGTCAGCTGGGAGGGCCTAGAAGCAATGACATTCCAGTAGCAATGAGCACACCACGTACCCACATCTTAATTTCTAACACCATTCCCCAATAAAAGAAACCAGGGCTCCTTGGAATATGGCTGAGTCTGAGGCTAGGGCAGGGAAAATACAAAATGAGCCCAGAACATCTTGTAGTGCCAAAAAAATTAAGTACTCAAAAAACAAAAAGATAGGGACATTTAAAACAAAAAAAAAGAATGCAGGAGCCAATCTGAAAGATCCTCAGTGGTCAAAGCTGTAATAATTTAGTGTAGTACTGGATGTTAACCCAAAGTATACAATAAACATTCATGAGTCCATACCGATATAAACAAATGACCTAATAAATAAATCTAGGCTTAGAGACAAGGTTTCCTTACAGAAGAATTCCAAATAATTTATATAGATACTCTTCCTTCCAGGAAATGCAGCTTTGAAGCTTTATCTCCTACACACACACACACACACACACACACACACACACACACACACACACACACTTCTTGAGTGTATGACGCACTTGGTGACTTGCATCTAAAGAAAAGAGGATACAAAGGGAAAAAAATAGAAGTAACTTTACAGTGAAGAAATCTGGCAAACACTTCCTTAACCAAATGACCAAAGTTAACATCAGTAAACCATGTTAATAGTTTATACCTTTGATGTGATGTGATGAGAATGGTACTTCACTTCTACAGTCTTCTTCCCAAAAACCCATAGCACAGCCTAACCAGGAGAAAAACATCTGACAAACCCAAACTGAGAGAATTCTACAGAACACATTCAACAGCAGCATTCCTCAAAACTGTCAAGGTTATCAAAAACAAGACTTGAAAAACTGTCACAGACCAGAGAAGACTAAGGAGAGATGACATCTAATATAATGTGGTATCCTGGATGGAACCCTTGAGTAGAAAGAAGACATTAGTGGGGGAAAAAAAAAACAAACCCAAAATGCAATAAAATCTGAAGTTTAGCTAATAGTCATATGCCAATGTTGGTTTCTTAGTTGTGACAAGGGGGCCAATCAGTCAGGTAGTCATAGAAATGAGGGTAAACAGACTAGAGACAATCTGAGCTAGAAACAATAGCACTTAATATGTAATTAGACAGGCTAATTAGGTTGGTTTGGGACAATCAGGGAAATCAAAGATTACTGAGTATTTTTATCTTAAATAACTGAAAGGTTGGTTATGCTACAAACCAAACAGGGATTTCGGAGAAGATGAAGGGGACAGATCATGAGCGTGGTTTGAGCCTGCTGAGTGTAGAGTACCTCTAGTAGACCCAGGTGCAAACATACAGCAAGAAAAATGAAGTCCAGACCTGACCTCAGGAGGGAGGTTGAGGCTGTACAGGAAGCAGTGGTCACCAACACACCAAGTGCTCTCCAGCGTAGTCCGATTCAAAGTGCCCTGGAATGGAAGTCTCCCCATTTCTACATTCAGTTCGAAACCATTTCAAACATGATGATAGATTTCTCTCAAGACAAAGCTCTTTTTAAAAATGATTATGTAAAAAAAAAATGTTTAAAAATAAAAATGATTATGTGACCTTCAAGAAATTCATCCACCTCTCATTTCAGCCTTGAAATCCGAATATGCTCCCTCCAAACGAACTTTACATGTCCAAGGTAAAATTGACACCATGGGCTAACGATCTTATAATTTTACTCTTAAATGATGGCTGAGCAAAGCTATGTAGTATAAGTTAGTGTAAACATGAAAACTAATTAGAAATCATTTGAAGAGGCAATATAACATGGTGGTTATAAAGACAGGCATTGACAAATGATAGACTAGGTATGGATTGCGGTTTCAACACTGACTAGCAGTGTAATCTTGGGCAATTTACCAAACCTCTTACAACCTCTATTTCCTCATCTGTAAAATGAGGTTTAAAAACAAGTGTTTAGATATAGTTCCCCACAATAGGATAATAGTGAGAAATGAATGACACGCCTGGCATATACTAAGTCCTTGAATAAATGTTAACTTATAGTGGTAAAAGTATAGTAATAGTAGTAGTAACGTTTGCCTACTCACTTTCATGTGTATCGTAATTTGGTATCATGCTAACTTTCTTGAATTATTGTAAGAATGTTTTCAGTTATATAGTCACTCATCAACTTGTTAAGACGGTAATATTTTACGGTAAATGAGTAATAAAACATTGGATCAATTCATTTTGTCACTGGTTTACAACTTTAGGAAAAAGGAGGCTGGTTTAAAAGAGGGGAAAAAAGTGAGTCAGTTTTATCTTCTTATTTATAGTTTGTTTCAGATGGCTGGCATTTTGAAATCCTCATTTTGAGAGGAAAAGTCAGTCTCACAGCTGTGATTTTTTCCCATCTTTGTAGAAAAACATGCCTTTCCTAACACCTGGAAGGACTCCAGAAGGAAGCTAAGGTGATACCCGTTGTGATGCCACAGACTTTCTGCAAAAGCTCGATGAACATGCCAGGTCAAACAGAAAGGAACGTTGTAGGCAAGATTACAAGGTTTGTAAAACAACAGCAAAAACAAATCCCACCTATTTAAAGGACGACATTTGATGGAAGTACAATGGAATTAGCTCTCTTTGTGACAAAAATTTAAGCGCAGTTACCTTGCAAGGAAAGAAAGAAAATGTAATTAATTAATGCCAGTGATGGTTGACCATAATGGAAAAGACATAATGTGCCACCGATTGAGCTCATCTGCATTCGATTCAGAGGACACTTCTAATGCAAATGCATCCATTTTATTTTAAGTTATTAGTTAGGTGATAGACTGAAACCAGGAATCTTGAACATAGCAAAGAACATTTTCTTCTAGTCCTTTTTTTTTTTTCTTTTTGCGGTACGCGGGCCTCTCACTGTTGTGGCCTCTCCCATTGTGGAGCACAGGCTCCAGACGTGCAGGCTCAGCGGCCACAGCTCACGAGCCCAGCCGCTCTGCGGCATGTGGGATCTTCCCGGACCGGGACACGAACCCATGTCCCCTGCATCAGCAGGCGGACTCTCAACCACTGCGCCACCAGGGAAGCCCTCTTCTAGTCCTTTTTATACATGCCCAGCGTGGTGTCTTACACCTTGTGGGCAGCTAAGAACTGTTGACAATTTTGACCTTGAGATGAGTAATTAGAAGAGAAATTAATTCTAAATCTTGAGTGTCAACAAATAATTTTAAATCTTGTAATTGATTTCAGACACCGAGGACAAAACAGAGCAGGGATTAAAAGCCACTCAATAGGGACTTCCCTAGTGGCTCTGTGGTTAAGAATCCGCCTGCCAGTGCAGGGGACACGGGTTCAAGCCCTGGTCCAGGAAGATCCCACATGCCACAGAGCAACTAAGTCCGTGCACCACAACTACTGAGGCTGCACTCTGGAGCCTGTGAGCCACAACTACTGAAGCCCGCATGCCTAGAGCCCGTGCTCTGCAACAAGAGAAGCCACTGCAACGAGAAGCCCGCACACCGCAACGAAGAGTAGCCCCCGCTTACCACAACTAGAGAAAGCCTGCATGCAGCAATGAAAACCCAAAGTAGCCAAATAAATAAATAAATTTATTTTTTTTAAAAAGCCACTCAATAGCTGTGAAGTTGTGGGCGACTGAGTCTCAGGTTCATTATCTGCAAAGTGGTAATATAATGGCAGGGCCTACCCCATAAACTCGATCTGAGGATTAGGTGAGAGGACAGCTATCACACTCAGCACAGGGCCTACAGAGATGTCAGACATCAGTAACTAGTCCTCTTTGTAAATAATAAGCACTAGGGGAGGTATAATTTCTCCTCTACCCTTGTAGGGTCTCTGGCTGGGCCTAAGAATTAAATTGACATAAAATAGATCAACAGGATAAAAGCATACACATTTATTTAGTAATTTTTACATATACATGGGAGCCTTCACGAGAAAAATGAAGACCCAAAGAAGTAGTTATGGCCCAAAACTTATATACTAGGTTGGAAAAGAGTGGTGAACAGTGAAAATATGACAAGACAAAGGGGTGTGGGCTAGCACAGTTAATTGTGGAAAAGTAACTAAAAAAAGACTAATTTAACAAGGTCTGTTTGTACAGATTTGTCTCTGCCTTGATTCCCTGTCTCTGGTGATAATGTTTCTTTCCTCCTAATACAGGAAGGGCACCTTGCACAGGGGTGTTTTATCTCCTGCTTTCAAGAAGAGAAAGGAAGGTCAGAGTGCCCTGTTTGCCACTTCTTCAAAGTGCCTTTAAAGTAATCAATATGCCCAAATGGCATGTTCTGGGGTGACATATTCTGACATCCTACACTGCCTTTACACACTAGGGGCACAACCCAAATCAAAGGCAATAAAATGAGAAGTACTACCTATTTCACTGACGAGGAAACTGAGGTGCAGAGAGTTGACTTGCCCAAGGGCACACAGAGCCAGAATTGAACCCAAATTCCTTTAACTTTAGAGCAGCTCTTCACAGTATTCAATGACTGCCTCTCTCAAAGGGGTACAAAGGTCATCGGAACACATGCTTTTTACCACCCACAAAACTTCCAAGGCAACGAAGAAGAGGTGAGTTTGGGAAAGGAACAGAGTATCAGAAGACATTTCAGAACCCTCTCCACAAAGGCAGCTGATATTATGATCCCCATGGAATCAAAGACTCCCAATCCCAAAGATCAAATGACCCTCAACCCCAAAGATGCACCAACAGCAATTCTTCAGAAGCTACCCAGGACAGAGTGGAGAAGGGAGGCCCAGGAGAAAAGAACCCGGCTGTCTGGTACTCAGCCTACTTCAAGCCTAAAGATGGAGGGAAGGATAGTATTTCACATTGGAATAATCATTATAATGCATGAATTTCATTAAAGATTTTTCTCAAGCCTTTTTTTAAATCTGGTTACAAAAGTAATACATATTCATTAAAATAGACTTGGAAAAAATACAAGCAAAGGGAAGAAAACAAGTCACAATACTACTACCAGACACAACCACACTTAACAGTCTGATACATTAATTTGTTTTATGTAAATATGCATATTTTAATAGCAAAAAAGGACATCATCCTGTTCTTGCTATTTTGTAACCTGCTTTTCAGTAATATTTCATTCACCTTTTCCCAAAGCCTAAGTTTTCCCCTCCAAGTCCCCTGATAGCTCATTTAATGGCTGATACTCTCCTTTGTGCATTTATTAGAACTTATTCAAACAGCCTCCAATTCTGAGATGTCAAGGTGGTTTCTAGCTTATTGCTACTACAAACCATGCTTTTTGTACAAACATATTTAGCCCAGTCATGATGATCTCCCTAGTATAAATTCCTAGATGTAACTATTAGGCCAAATTATGTGCTTATTTTTAAGGCTTTTAATGAATGTTAACAAAATGACCTCCATAAAGGATGCACTGATTTATACTCCCACTAGCAATGTATGAGGACCCTCTCTTCAAAAACAAAGAACAGGGCTTCCCTGGTGGCGCAGTGGTTGAGAGTCTGCCTGCCGATGCAGGGGACACAGGTTCCTGCCCCGGTCCGGGAAGATCCCACATGCCACGGAGCGGCTGGGCCCGTGAGCCATGGCCACTGAGCCTGCGCGTCCGGAGCGTGTGCTCCGCAACAGGAGAGGCCACAACACTGAGAGGCCCACGTACAGCAATAAAAAAGCAAAAAACAAAGAACAGGGACTTCCCTGGTGCCACAGTGGTTAGGAATCTGCCTGCCAATGCAGGGGACAGGGGTTCGAGCCCTGGTCTGGGAGGATCCCACATGCCGCAGAGCAACTAATCCCGTGCACCACAACTACTGATCCTGTGCTCTACAGCCTGCGAGCCACAACTACTGAGCCCACATGTCACAACTACTGAAGCCCGTGCTCCTAGAGCCCGTGCTCCACAACAAGAGAAGCTACTGCAATGAGAAGCCCCACGCACCGCAAAGAAGAGTAGCCCCCGCTCGCCGCAACTAGAGAAAGTCCGCGCACAGCAACGAAGACCCAATGCAGCCAAAAATAAATAAATACCAAAAAAAAAAAGAACAAAAAGCTGCTCAATTATTGAATGCAAACAGTTCTGTTAATACATTTTAACAGTCAAAATATAACTAAATAAGAGCGAGAATAAGTTTATTTTGTCCTCTCTACAGGGGCCTACTCCCCCTTCCAGGAACTCCCCATCCTCCGTCTATCCTCAGCACTTCAAGAGAACAGCCCTAACTCTGTCACTGGCTTATCCAGGAAACAATGGTGCCCACTTCCTATATATATTCCTGGATACTGCTGAGGTAATCCATTGACCAGATTTTATCTAACTTTGCAAATTCTTATCCTTTTAAAGACAGGATTACTTTCTGGGTTGCTGACTCAAGGGAACATTCCTTTGAAGGTAAAAGATCTATTAACATATAAAAGAACAGTACACCTTGGCAAATCACCCATCACCTCAGATAATCTGTCTTCCAGGAAAACCACTTAACACTATGTAAAAGTTCACTTCTCAAATCCCAATGGTTTTGACCTATTTGGGTTTCTTTAGTCATAAGAAAAGCTCATTGATCCTGAAAACCTAAAAAGCCTAAGTAAGTAAACGAGAAAGATTGGAAGCTACTGATAAAATAAGTACTTATTGGAGTTCAGGATCAATTCACTTCCAGTCTGTTGGAAAAAAGCTAATTTATGGCAGAAAACCATGATTAATCTTAGAATAAACAATATTATGATGCAAGTGAGTTATGAGTTACTGGAGATAGGAAGAATATTTAGTAGAACATGACTTATTCAGACATGTAATTCTTTCCTTAGCTTAGTAAAGCTGTGTGGCAAAAATGCCAAAAACAGCTTTGCAACTGGAATATGCAATTTAAAATAAGTAAAGATTACTCCCAGGTAGTTTATTGCTTTAACTACATCGAGCCATGTCCCTGTAACAGACTGCATAATGACTCTCATTTCATTTTTTGGTTTGTGCCAAATATCTTCAGTTAGTTTTGCTTTATTGGCTTCACGCAATTTATTGCAGCACTAGAATGTGATTGTAATGCAACTAGTATTTTAGTTTTAAAATATCTTTAAAATACCTTTTTATCTTCCACTGGTAATTTTTCTTCTTTATGGTGACTATACTGTCTGCATTAATACAAGCCACAGAAATTATACAGTGTGGAACCTTGTTTTCAGCAGCTCCTTTTCTCATGAAGAGCAAAATCTTAAGAGCCAACTCCCATAACATGGATGAGAGCCAAGTATGTGCCCGGGGAGAAGCAACAACATAAATAACAGAATTTACAACTCAGTAAAGTGATTGATTTGACTACAAATTACTAGAAAGCCTAATTTTCCCATTGATTAGAGAAGAGGTGAAATGTCCTTTAAGATCTTCTATTTATAAGTAGTCTTCAAATAAATCCCTGAAATGCAGACCCAGTATCCAAAGTGGTAGCTTTTGGAGAAGACTAGAACCCTTTAGATACTCTTCGAAAATATATATAGTTAGCCTGGTTTGTATTCATTAATTTGACCAACTTCCCAACACGACTGTAATCTGCTAAGAAATTTTTAAATTATTTCCAATTTCCTGAAAGTTGGCTAAGTAATGTGCTAAATATGATTTTACTTATAGTTAAACCCAATCAATAATATACAGCATTACCTTAGTGGTGGTTTTGTAGGACAGGAAGAAAGAGGACTGTATCTTCCAGTTCTAAGAGCTCCTTATTCTAGGCACCTTTGCAGAACTGTACCAGAAAAGAAACAAATCAAGTGAGATTAGTCACTTAGGTTCAGCTGAAAACATATTTCTCAACCATTTCCTTGTATCCTGCCTAAACTTTGCTGTGAATAATTTATCCCATAGACTAAGGTATCCCACAGACTCTTTAAACAGTCTCTTGTTAAAATTCAGAATTCCAGGGAGAGGTAGCATAGCAGACTATTATCAGTCATTACTTCTTAATAAAATGAGTTTATTAAATTGATATATAAACACAGCAGAGTCATAATGGAATAGCATACAGGATGGTTATATTTTGAAGGAGAAAGGGAAAGTTCAAAATATGAGTTCTGCACACAGTAATCTCAGCTCACACACTGCCATAGGGGCCAAGGGGCAGCCAGAAAAGAGCCCAGAATACTGGGCAGCAAAGGACAGGAGTGCCAGGAAATCACAGGAGAGCACAGAAAGTGAAAATAAAAAGGCTTCATTAAGAACTAAGAGTAATTCAAAAATAATAACAAGCATTGGCAACTATTTGAAGAAATTGAAATCTTCACACATTACTGGTGGGAATGTAGAGTGGCACAGCCATTGTGGAAAACAGTCTGACAGTTCCTCAAAAAGACCCAGCAGGGCTTCCCTGGTGGCGCAGTGGTTGAGAGTCTGCCTGCCAGTGCAGGGGACACGGGTTCGAGCCCTAGTCTGGGAGGATCCCACATGGCGCGGAGCAACTACGCCCGCGAGCCACAACTACTGAGCCTACTGGAGCCTATGCTCCGCAACAAGAGAGGCCGCGATAGTGAGAGGCCTGCGCACCGCAATGAAGAGTGGCCCCTGCTTGCCGCAACTAGAGAAAGCCCTCGCACAGAAACGAAGACCCAACACAGCCAAAAATAAATATATTAAAAAAAAAAAAATTTAGTCATCCTCATTTTAAAAAAAAAAAAAAGACCCAGCAATTCCATTCCTAAGTATACAGGAGAATCAAAAATACATGTCCACACCAAAGCTTCTATGTGAATGTTCAGAGCAGTATTATTCATAACAGCTAAAAAGTGGAAACAACCCAAATATTCATCAACTGATGAATGGATAACCAAATGTGGTATAATATATTCATACAGTGGAATATTATTTAGTAACAAAATGAATGAAGTACTGATATATGCTACAACATGGAAGAACCTTGAAAACGTTATGCTAAGTAAAAGAAGCTAGTCACAAAAGAGCACATATTGTAAAATTCCATTTACATGAAATCTTCAGAATAGACAAACCTATAGATACACAAAGTAGGTTAGCAGTTGCCTAGGGCTGGGGGTTCAGCAGGTAGGGAGTGTCTGCTAATGGGCTTGAGGCTTTTTTTGGGCAGTTGAAAATGTTCTAAAATTAGATTACGGTGATGATAGCACAACCCTGTGAATATACTAGAGAACAATGAACTAATAAGGACCTACTGTATAGCACAGGGAACTCTACTCAATACTCTGTAACGGTCTATATGGGAAAGAATTTTAAAAAGTGGAGATATATATATGTATAACTGATTCACTTTACTGTACACCTGAAACTGACACATTGTAAATCAACTATACTCCAATAAAATTTTTTTAAATGAACTGTATACTTGAATAAATTAAATGTTATGTATATCTCAATATATCTATTTAAAAAACTAATTATACCTGGAGTTGACCCAAGTTCCTCATCCAGTCCTATTACCTATATTTCTAATTAACTTCTAACTAACTTATTCTGAAAGAGCATAGAAATGGATAACCCAACAATTAAAAATGTAAAGAATGTGAACCCCAAACCAAATAGAACTGGATTGGAATCTAAGCTTCATGAACACTTTTTGGACCCCTGAGGTAGAAAGTTTGTCCTGACCATGACTGGTTGCTCTTGCCCTGATCAAACACTGAGTACAAGCCCCCCAACCTATTTGCCATCCTATCTTGCTAAGTAAACAACTATATTTTCAAAATAAATTCCAGATTTTAAGTTTTCATCAATAACATTCTAGGATACAAAAGTTTAATAAAATAATAGTAAAACCCAATTGCTCATTAGAGGCAGTTTAATTAAACATATTCTTGAGTGTCTTCCAACCCATGTGAACCACCAGGAGAATGATGACCTGGCCTCTTAGTTGGAATGCCAGGGAAGAAAAAAATACAACATTGACATAATTATGTGATTGAGATCACGACTGGAACACACAGGAAGCTACATAGAAATTCAAGCTCAAAGCCTCTCGTAAACAATTTCACTTGCCAAAATTTTACTTTTAATGAAATTTGGATTTAGCCTTAATAGATTTGGTGGCATAGCTGTCCACAACATGACTTCTGTAAGGAACTGTAGAAAAACAAGTAAGTACTGACCACTGAAAGAGTTAGTCTTTTGGAGCTTACAGTCTGAAGATGAACTCTCTAGATTTCACAGAATCCAGAATGCTCTGTATCTGCTATAGGAAACTCCTCCATAACAACATATCTCATTACCTTTAAGACAAAGTGTAGGTGTTTACCCCAGCCCTTAACAAAAATTTTACACAAAATGACTCTTCGGATTACAGATTCCCTCAGACTGAACATAGAGTTTACCCCATCTTTGAAAAAAGCTTTCTGTCATCCAGCAAATGTTACAGACTCCTTAACTTGACAGATTTATTCTCAGAATTCCATATCGTCTTTCTGCTCAGCAAGCCTCTGAACCAAGCATCTTGCGTGAAGAGCAAAAAAGCTTTTGGGTACAACTTGTCCATGGGTACAACTCTACACTCTGCCTCTTACATGTGATAAATCTTCTTGAGGAGTTAGCTATGAACAACGAAGACTTCATACCACACTTATTAGTCTATCCTCAGCCTTCGATTCTGTGGACAGGGACTGTCTTTGCACTAAACAAAATTCCAATTTTAGACAGAATAAAAGAGGGCTTTCTGAGTCCTACTTCATTTTAGCATGTACATAGTAGGCAACTTTATTCCTATTTCAGACACATGGGATGCCTGCCCTCCCACCATTGTTAATAGGAAGATGGATGAGTACTCTAGGGTGAAGCTTTTCAACAGGAAGAGCCTTAAGACCCAATTCAAACTGTAGGCTAATCACTGTCAAAAAAAAAAAAAAAAAAATCAGTTCGAATTCAACTGTGCCAAAGAGAAATGATTGATTTGGGTAGGAATCTGTCAACGTTCAAATAGACTATACTACAGAGTTCCATCCATCAAGTTACCACATGCTGTAGTTTAAGGGTGTGATTTTTTTTTTTAATAAATTTATTTATTTTTAGCAGTGTTGGGTCTTCACTGCTGCGCGCAGGCTTTCTCCAGTTGTGGCGTGCAGGGGTTACTCTTCATTGCAGGGCACAGGCTTCTCATTGCCGTGGCTTCTCTTGCTGCGGAACACAGGCACGCAGGCTCAGTCATTGTAGCTCGCGGGCTCTAGAGCGCAGGCTCAGTAGTTGTGGCGCACGGGCTTGGTTGCTCCGAGGCATGTGGGATCTTCCACAGGCTCAAACCCGTGTCCCCTGCATTGGCAGGCGGATTCTTAACCCCTGCACCACCAGGGAACCCCAAGGGTGTGATTCTTAAATAATTCATCCTGGTGGGATATCAGAGGACTGTGTGAGATTTCAGCAGGGACTCCCCACAGGTCACTTCGTGTCCAGGAAGCCAACTAGAACCATGGCCTTCCAATTTTTCTTGCCAAAATGCTCCTTTCCTGGCTCTGTGATATAGAATTACAGGGCCTCAAATAAAAACCTCTCTAGGCATTCAAATTGCTAGCTGCATTTTGAGGGAAATTTTTTCTTGTGTACAGGCTCCGCTGTAGCTTACCACCTTGCAAACTTGAGATAACCCTTGCTTCAGGACAAAAACACAGGCTTTTACAACTTCTTTCCTGAATAAGAAAGGCATCTTTATGCAAGGGGATCTATTGCTTCCCTGGATAACATTACAATAGACCATCCTTGAAAGCTCATACACTGAAGCTGACTATGTTCAATCGGAAAAGGAGGGACTTTCTGTTTGTTTGCTTGAGGGGTTGTCTGTTATTTTATGGATAAAGGGTAGCTCATACACTCACCAAGGTATGGAGAACCAGGTTTGAGGTTCAGCTTTCAGGAACAATGCCCAAAATCACACCACAGAACTGAGTTAGTGAGGACACCGTTAACACTGGCCCTGAGCTCTGGACACCTCGATTGGCCTGTCCGCCTCTTTCACACCAGGAGCACCACTCTGCCACCACTGCTGCTGCCTCTTGTACTGAGAAAGCACCACATCCCTGCCTTCTTGTAACTGTGGCACCAAGTGTCGCCGACCCTTTCGAGTGGGACCTCAATGAGACCAAATTCAGTTCAGACACAAGGGAAAATTTTAGCCTTTGATCAAAGAACGGAGAGGCGGGAGCTTATGCTCTAAAGTACACGTTCTCCCCGACCGGTGGTTGGCGGGGTTCGTTTACAGAGTATGGAGGGAGGGGCAGAGTTCTCGCGGGTCCTCCGCAGGCCTGTTGCACACAGGTCTTCTCTACCCGGCCCAGCGCACCAAGCTGAAGTGTGAGGCGCACGCAGGCTGGAAACTCTAATCCTAAATGTTAGGTGCAAGTACTCTGCACACGGCCCCCTGTAGGCAAGTGAAACTAGAGTAGGCACAAAAGGAGTCAGACATTATTACTGACCTTTTCAAGTCGGGCTGCAACAAGGGTCTTCCTGCCTGGTGTCGTTGGAGCCAATAAAATGAGAACGCGTTCGCTTCAGACGCAAAGGAAAGTTTTATTCTTTCATTAAAGAAGGGAGAAGTACAACCTCCCACTCTAGAGCACATACTCTCCCAACAGGCTGTGGGCAGCGGGGCTGCTTTATAGGAATCTCGTCAGCGGGGAGGAGAGCGGGCAGAGTGCTCGCGAGACCGGCGCAGCCGTGCGGCTCATGCTCGTACTCTCTCAACAGGCTGTGGGCAGCGGGGCCGCTTTACAGGAATCTCGTCAGCGGGGAGGAGAGAGGGCAGAGTGATCGCGAGACTGGCGCAGCTGTGCGGCTCACGCTCGCTCCACATCTTAGTGCCGGGCACAGAGCTTCTGCACATGGCCCGCCGCCGCCATCTTGAACTGAGGTATCGCGCGCTGCGCTTCTGCACACGGCCCCGCCTGGCCAGCTGAGGCGTCTGTGCAGCCTGTTTGCACTCTGGGAACTCCGGTCTGAAGGGCCGGGTGCGAGGCGTCTGCCAGCCACACCCTATGAGCAAGTGAAACCAGGCTAAGCCCAAAGGAAAAAAAAGGTTAGACTTTATTTTATTACCCAGATTCTGCTGTTATTTCTTGGGAATTGTTAATGGGCTTTGCCAGTGACAAACCCCTCCTCTACCTTTTGTCCCGCTCAGGTGAGGCCTATCAGCTCTGCATTTTGGGCAGAAGGCCCTGGGGGTCGGCTTCCTGCTTCTGTGACTTGAGTGGGAGGTTACTGTTTCCTGCCAGCCTTTTTCCCTCTCACAGAACGGCTCCCATCCGTGAACCATTCCTCTTCGGGCGTTTGGGAGAGGCTCACTTTCTCGGTCAGATGTGACTGGAATAGACAAGGTCTGTGGTTTCCATGCAATCATGCTCCAGGGGCCCTGTTTCTGTGGGTAACAGGGTGGCAGGATTCAGCTTGTGATAGGTTTTTATGGTAGCTACTGGGTTGTCTAAGAGCATAACCTGGGTTGAAACAACCTTCTGGGGGATAACCAGCCTGTTGCCTTAGAACTCACTAAAGCCTGAACCGGGTGTGGAGTCCATATAGTGACTGGCTGACCAAACATTAACGTTTTAGCCTCTTTTAGCAGGGTGGGAGTCGCTGCTACTGCCCGTAGGCAAAGAGGCCATGCGAACACCCCAGTGGCAATCCCCCTTTTCTCATGTATGTAAGGGTCCAAGGGTTTAGCTACATCTGGGAGGGCCAGGGCAGGGACCTGAAGTAATAGCTTTTGAATTCTTTTTTTTTTTTTTTTTGGCCACTCAATTGCCCCACCAGGGCTTGAACCCCGGTCACGGCAGTGAAAGCCCAGAATCCTAACCACTAGACCACCAGGGAACTCCCTTGCTTTCCCAAGTCTTGAAAGGCCCCTTCACATTCTGAATTCCACTGAAAAGGATCATTATCCTTTCCTTTAACTTTTCGTATAGAGGCCTAGCTATTAGACAAGGAAGTTAGGGATCTGGAGGCAGCAAAACCCAGCCATTCCCAGGAAATCCCTAAGCTGCCTTCTAGTTTTAGGAGGGGTGAGGCTGCAAATGGCTTCTTTCCTTTCCTGGGATAGGTTTCCCTGACCTTCTGTGAGAATGAAGCCTAGTTAGGTCACCCTAGATTGTGATATTTGAAACTTTTTCTTGGGCACCTTAAATCCTTTATCGGCCAGATGGTTCACAGTGGTTACAGTATTTTTGCCAGAGGCCTCCTTAGTAGGGCTGGTGATCAGAACGTCATTTACATACTGGAGGAGGGTTCCTTCCTCCAGATGTAGATCTTTTAGGTCTTTAGCTAAAGTTTCGCCAGAGATGGTGGGGGAATTTTTTGAACCCTTGGACCAGGACTGTCCAGCAGTGTTATTGTTGCATATTTGGGTCCTGACACGCAAAAGCAAACATCTCTTGTGACTCTGGGGCTAATGGAATACAGAAGAAGGCATGTTTTCAATCTGATACAGAATGCCAGGTCCTGGTGGACAGTAGAGTGGTCAGCAGGGTGTAGAGATTAGGGACTACTGGATGTATATCCTCGGTGGCTTCATTGGCTGCCCTGAGGTCTTGCACCTCTGGTATTACCCACTGAGTATCTTTGTGGGGAGATTGGGGGTGTTACAGGCTGATTGACATGGTCTAATAAGGCCCTGGTCAGTTAGGTCCTATATAACAGGGACAGTGCCCAACAAGGCCTCTCGAGGAAGAGGGTGCTGTTTTCTATTGGGCCATATATGTCCAGGTTTTAGAGGGACTATCACGGGACTGGCTCCTACAGCTCATCCCACCCATCCCTGAGCCCAGACCTCAGGATTTACTCCAGGGAGGTCAACTTGCTATGTCCTGGGAGATTTGGTCTTAGCCATTAACAATATCATTTTGTGCCCTTTGTCTAAGGGGACACCAGTCTCCAGTTTGTCTCCCACTAGGTGGACAGTAGCCCCCAGTTAATGTAAGATATCTCTTCGTAGCAGGGGTATAGGGCATTTGGAGGCATACAGGAAGGAATGGAGTGAACATGTGTTCATCCAGTTTACTTTTTTTTTTTTTTTTTTTTGGCTGTGTCGGGTCTTCATTGCTGCACGCAGGCTTTCTCTAGTTGCGGTGATTGGGTACTACTCTTCGTTGTGGTGCGTGAGCTTCTCATTGCTGTGGGTTCTGTTGTTGCGGAGCGCAGGCTCTAGGCACGTGGGCCTCAGTAGTTGCGACACACAGGCTCAGTAGTTGTGGTGCACAGGCCCAGTTGCCCTGCGGCATGAGGGATCCCTCCAAGACCGGGGGTCAAACCTGTGTCCCCTGCACCAGCAGGCGGATTCCTAACCACTGCACCACCAGGGAAGTCCCCAGTTTACATTTTACATTCTTGGGCCTTCCCATAATTGTACAACTCTTGTGACTGAGTTTGCCTGATCTGGTGTTCAGAACTAAGTGGCACGGGTGTCTACTAAGAATTCAACACGCTTTCCCCCCATGTCCAATGTCAGCTGGAGCTTCTCGGGGGTCAGTTGTAGTGCCAGCTTAGGAACCCTCTGGCCCCATCATTCTTTATCTGTTTGGACCATCTGCCTTCGAGGGTAGTAGCCTGGATCTGTCATTTCCATCCCCCTTCGTGGGCAGCGGGAGCATTCCCTCTTCCAGTGTTCCTCTTATTTTACATGTGGTGCACTGATTGGGTCCTAGTTTCCTTGGCTTGCTATCCGTCAGTGGGGGCCGGGGGTCCCTCACTAGAGTCCAGGGTCTCCGTGGGCGATTATTCCAGTTTCCTGTGCCAATGGGTGGACATTGGAGGGCAATAGCCAGTAGGTGGGCTTGTCTCTGGACCTTTTTATCTTCTGACTTTTTCTCCTCTACATCTCTGTTATTAAACACCTAGTAGGCAACCTCGACCAGGAGAGAGGTAATGGTATCTGGTTCTATTTCCAGTTTCTGAAGTTTACGCCTGATGTCAGGGGCACTTTTGGAAATGAAATATGACCTCAGGATTGCATTCCCTTCCAATGACTCAGGGTCAGTGATAGTATAGATTTGGAGGCATCCCCTAAGGTGCTCCAGGAATCCAGAAGGGTTTCCCTTGGCTCCTGATTGATTTCCTTTATCTTATTCCAATAGACGGGTTTCTTTCCTGCTGCCTGAATTCCCTTTAGGATCATATTTTTATAATGGATCAGCCTCTGTCTTCTTCCCCCTTCTCCATTGTCTCTGGGTCCCAGTTAGGTTCCTTATCTGGGACTGCTTGAATCCCTCGTCTGAAAATAGCATGACCCACCCACGTTGTTTCTGTTCTCTTTGCTTAGTCTCGGACTTTTTGAAAAGACCTTTTCTCCCCCTGTTAGGAGTACATTGAGGAGGCTCTGGATGTCAGCCCAGGTGGGGTCATGGGTCTGAAAGATTCCCCTAATCAGATTCAGAAACCCCTCTGGATCTTCCCAGAACTGTTTACTATGACTTTTCCAGTTAGACAGATCAGAAGTGGTAAATGGGATGTGTGCCTGGATGAGCCCTCCTTCTCCATCGGGGACCTGCCTCAAAGGGATTACTTTTCCTAGTGGGTCCTTAGACCTTGGCTGGTAATTAGTCCCACTTCATGTACATGCTGGACTGTGTTCAGGGGGAAGGGGCTGGTATGGAGGGGGCCCTCATGCCTGTGGCCCAAATCAGGACATATGAAGGAAGGGGGTAGGGAGAGAGAGTAGGAGGAGGGTTAGGGAGGAGATCAAGAAGATCCTCAGAGGGAGGGTCAAGGACTGGTGTTACCTCAGTGGAGGAGAGCTCACATCTCTTTTGAAGACCTTTGTTCTGATGTAAGGCCATAAAAAACTGGACATAGGGAATTTCACCCCATTTATTTTGTCTCTCACATAGCAGGTCCAATCATAAAATGGTGTTATAATTTAGAGACTCAGTAATGGGTCAACTTTCCCCATCTCCCAGCTGATATTGAGGCCAGGCTGTATTACATAGGAAGACAGACACATGAGTTTCAGTCTCTGATCCCAACGATGCCACAGTATGGTCCCCTCAAGGGGGCTCAGTCCAGATGACTCTGGGGGCTACACTGTGAGCACCACATCCAGGTATTGGGTTGCTAGGCAGAGTTGCTCTGAATTCCCCCAAAGGCTGCAGAGTTCTACCGCATCAGAGTGGCCTCAAAGACCAAGAGTCAATCATTCCCTTGTGAACCTCCCAAAGCCCCCACCATCCTCCTGCTGGTGCCGTGGTTGAGCCCGTTGTCTAGCGGATAGGTGCAGGCAAAAAGGCCACTGACTTGTTAATGGGCTTTGCTGGTGACATTATCACTAGATTCCATCTTACTTTTCCCGGGACCCCATAGGCTTTGCTGGTGACACAGGGTTAAAGTGTGACATGCGTATAACTGATTGGCAGAACTTATATCCCCTGCCTGAGTCCTAGCTTCAAGGGATACTAAGAAAACAAATACAGAATATTTTAGGGTCTATACAGGATAGTTTTTGCCCCAAACCAAGACTCAAAAAAAATGAGGAGTTTCCTAAGCAAAGAAAGGGATTCACTTGCAACCTAGCCATAATGAATGACAAATATCTACTACAACTAGCATTCAGTACCATACTTCCAAAAGTATCATTATAATAACTAGTATTTAAGATTAAGAATTTATGCAAAGAGTAAGCTAGCTATTCTTTTAGGTAAACAATGGCAGTGGTTCCAAAACCTAATTTTTCATCAGAATGATTAGGAGAACTTTGTTCAGTTCCCATGTGTGGAGATTCTGATTCAGTAGACTGGAATCAGGGCCTTGGAATCTGTATTTTAAACAAATTCCCAGGTAATTCAACTGCAATCAGTCTTCAGTCATTTGGAAACTACTTTTTGAAACCTTGTCCCTATACTCCTAGCCCTCGGAAAACAAACACCGGCCTACGTTAGTTTTGCTCCTAAGGTCCAAGAAGTGGCTGCGTAAAGAATCCATCCTCATTTTTTTTTTTTTTTTCGTGGTACGCGGGCCTCTCACTGTTGTGGCCTCTCCTGTTGCGGAGCACAGGCTCCAGATGTGCAGGCTCGGCGGCCATGGCTCACGGGCCCAGCCACTCTGCGGCATGTGGGATCTTCCCAGACCGGACCGGGGCACGAACGCATGTCCCCTGCATCGGCAGGCGGACTCTCAACCACTGCGCCACCGGGGAAGCCCAATCCTCATATTTTATAAGTGACTAAGAAAGACACTAAATTCAAGGAAGATTAATAGGTAATGATTAAGTGTGGTTTATCTATATGATGAAATGTTAGGCAGAATTTTTTAATGTTTATTACAAAGAACTTTTAATGGCATGGGAAACACCTATTATACAATATCTAGAGAAGAAAACATAATACTTAATATTATGTTGTGTATGCATGTGTGTATAATGTGCTCTCAACCATGTAAAATAAATGTTCCAATAAGTGACAAAAGTAAGATATAATGTGTGTGTTCCACACCTCCCGATCTCCACCCACTAATGGAAGAGAGGCTGGGAAAACTAGGAGGGAGATTTAAGCAAAGAAACTAAATCTGTCAACATAATTAAGAGCTGGAGGAGAGAGAGAAAAGACTCCAGTTACAAAAGAGGAAGTATCCTTTGAGAAGGGTGACTGTCACTTATTACACGGGTCCAATCAGGACCTTTTCAGGGTATTCTGGAACTTAGATTATTCTCTTTTCCCTGCTAGACATAGAAGAGGAAGCATGTAGGCCAGGAACAGGATTTCCCAACCTCAGCACTACTGACATTTTAGGCTGAATAATTGTTGTGGGGAGCTGTCTGTCCTGTATATTCCTGGCCTCTACCTCCTAGACACCAGTAGCATCCTGCCCCTTCTACCCAGTTGTATCATCCAAAAATGTCTCCTGACATTGCCACATGTCCCCTAGGGGGCAAAATTACCCCCAGTTGAGACCCACTGTCCTGGAGGTAGATCAGTGCTAACTTGGGCAACCTTGTAGCAAACACTCCTGAGAAAAGAACCAACTCTGGGCAAGCAGAACTGAGAAATGGAGACAGGAATAGTAGTGGGTCACATTGTTTGTGCCCAAAAAAAGACTCCCATGAGACCAGACTTAACCCCAGCCTCTACAGGAGCTTATATGTCTCCCCCTTTTGTGTTTTTGTTAAACTCACTTACGTTGACTTTTTTGTTGTTTGCATGAGAAATCACCCACTCTGGGACGTCACTGGTGGTGCAGTGGTTAAGAATCCACCTGCCAATGCAGGGGACACAGGTTTGATCCCTGGTCCGGGAAGATCCCGCATGCCACGGAGCAACTAAGTCTGTGCACCACAACTACTGAAGCCCGCGCACCTAGAGCCTGTGTTCCGTGACAAGAGAAACCACTGCAATGAGAAGCCCGCACACCGCAACAAAGAGTAGCCCCTGCTCTCCGCAACTAGAGAAAGCCCGCGCACAGCAGTGAAGACCCAACACTGCCAAAAAATAAAAAAGAAATCACCCACTCTAATGCCCTTAAAGTTTTTCAAGAGAATTAAGGTTAGTGGAGAAATAAGATAAAAGAATTGGAATCCCTCAAAACATCTTCAGCTGGTTGGAGGGATCTATCATCTACCTAGAGTTCCAGATGTTAAAATGGTCACCTGATAGAAAACAAAATCTCAAGCTGGTGCCATTTGCAGGAGGGGAGCCCAAGTCCACAACCACTCACAGGATGAGGAACCACATACTGAAAATTCAATATATCCACTATCCTGGAACTCATGAAATTTGAAGGGCAAACATGGAACCATCCTGTTGGGACACTTTTGAAACCCAAGGCCAAAGGTCACACAAAGAAAATCCATTCCCATTTAAGACGTGCACTCAGTAAAAAATTATTTAACAAGTTAAGATCCTATGTTGATAGATACAGGGTTCCAAAGTAAGTTACGAGGCAGCTTTCCATGGAGAAATTTCAAAGGAGGTGGTCAAGAACTAGTTAGATGACTCTTAAAACCCTCACCCAAATCAAGAAGGGGACTTGGATATTAGTGAACAGTTGTTTTGGAGAGAGTTACTGGTGTGTCAAGACTCACTTCACACAATGAGGAGAGAGAGATAGAGGAAGGTAAGGGCTGACAGCATGGACTACTGTCTGACTCCCACCTGAGAAATCCAACGTGCAAGAAGCAGTCTGGTGGACTTCTCTGTGGACTGATGCTCTGGGATCAGCCTTCCCTTCAGAGTGTGTTGAGGCAAAAGATGCATGTGTGTTTCCAGTGTCCTGGATGTGGGCCACGTGGAAGAGAGAGCTGATGTAAGATTCACCAAGGAGTATGACCAAGTCTCAGTAGAGAGCAACTGAAGGTAACACCAGACTCCAGAAGCTGTGATAAAAGCAGAAGACAGCTGAAGGTCCTCTCCATCACCCAGGTGAGGGGAACATGAGACAGCTGGGAAGGGAAGTCTTGGAAGAATCCACAAACATGCCCAAGGAAAATAAGTCAACTTTAAACACTTGCCAGGCTCAGGTAGCACAAGGCCATCTAATGACAGTACCAATCAGTTAAGAACATTCCCCTCCCCTCCAGCGGCAGAGAGATAACATTCTCATTGAACTGGCAGAAAATAACTAGGGAAAGAAAGAATCCAACCATAACCCCTTTTCCAGGATAAACTGCTGCAGCAGAAGGGCAAGGTCATGGCCTTTTAATGAAAATTGAAGCGCCGATTATTACATGGGATTGGACATACATATTTGAGACTGTGATTTCAGTGTAAAGTAACTGTAGAACCTTTTATTTCCTAAAAGTGAAAAATTGGCATGGGCCCTGCACAAGCTTACATCCAAAGGCAGTGGAGAAACTAATCCAACTGAGAAAAATTTAAAGGGTGGCAGAAGTAAAAGGAAAACTGCTTTTTGATTACGTACTGTCCAAAGTACCAGTAATCTTCACAATTTAGCTGACGAAACTAGTTCCCATAAGAGAGAGAGACAACAAAGGCAACAAACTGCAGAACATACATACTTAAGTAATTTAGATGGTGGATCAATCTTTTTTAAAAAACCCTTAAAATAACAGTGTTTTAATTTTTAAATATAAAGGAATAGAATTCATTAGGCAAGACTACATTATATTAAAAATAACAGGAACACTTGAAAAAACTTAGGCAAATAGAAGTTTGAAAATAAAAAATATGGTCCTTGGGCTTCCCTGGTGGCACAGTTGTTAAGAATCCGCCTGCCAGTGCAGGGGACACAGGTTCGAGCCCTGGTCTGGGAAGATCCAGCATGCCGCAGAGCAACTAAGCCCATGCACCACAACTACTGAGCCTGTGTTCTAGAGCCTACGAACCACAACAACTGAGCCTGTGAGCCACAACGAAGGGTAGCCCCCACTTGCCGCAACTAGAGAAAGCCTGTGTGCAGCAACAAAGAACCAACACAGCCAAAAATAAATAAATTTTACAAAGATATGGTCCATGAAATAAAAATAATCAGAGTAGGGTAGATAGCAGACTAGACACTGGGGAAAAGAAACTTAGTGAACTGTAAGGTAAATTTTAGGAAATCATCCAGAGCTTCTTTGAGCTTTTCAAAGATGCTGGCATCCCATCACTAGTGGGTTTTCTCAAGATCTACTCCCCCACATGATTCCCCTCAGACCCACCAATTCATATAAGCCAGGTCCTGCAACTGGAGTGGGGGGCTATGTCTTCCCAGAGCAGTGACTGTATTTCCTCCCCTGGGCTGCCCTGTGACCTGATTTTAACTCTTGGTCAAGAGGAATGAGAGGCAAGACCTCAAGGAAGATAAGCCTCATCTTGTGAGGCTTTGCAGGTTTACACATAAGAGAAGGCTGCCTTCCCCTAGCAAAGCAGAAATTCTGCTTCTGCTAGTCCAAAGTAATAGGAGAATCTGGGGTCCCAAGATTCTCAGGCCTGTCTATCCAAATGTCCTAATACCAGAACTCAGTCTTCTATCAGGGTGCTTCCTTTGGCATAGGGAACCTGGTGGGGTTGTACTTTCAGTCTCTTCTGTAACATTGCTATCCTTACAATTGGTTCCTGAGCCTGGATTTCAGCACTGTCTGCCCTGCAGTTGCAGGAGATGTATCTGTTTAAAAACTGCCTTGGGGGCTTTCTAACGTTCACAGTGTGCCTGAGTTGACAGCTGAATTAGCCTGCATTTTCTATTTTTAGGCATTCTGTATCAGGGTTTGATCAGAAAAATAGAACCACTAGAAATGTTCTAGACTATGGGATTTATTATAGGGATTCGACCTTATGCAATTGTGGGAACTGGTTATACAGTCTACATACATCTGTTGCGTCTGCATCCAGTGCTAAGACTAAAGTAGGCCAGGCAGACATGTCTGATCCAGGAGTCAGAGAAGCTGGAGGAGACCTGGTGGGAGCTAGAAGAGCTGTGGGCTGGCTTACCCACAAGGCAAGCCAGCAGATCAGTGACAATATCCACGAGTTGCCACAACACCTGGTACCCTGCCCACCTTCTGCCCTGGTCTGAACATTCAGGTCCCCCCAAACCCCAACATCCATATGTTGAAATCCTAATCAGTGTGATGGCATTAGGAGATGGGACTTTTGGAAGGTGCTTAGGTCATGAGGGTGCAGCCCTAAAAAGTGGGATTAAGTCTCTTATAAAAAGAATGAATGGGTCTCTAACAAAAGGGCATGCAGAGCTCCCTAGCCCTTTCCACCATGTGAGAATACAATGAGACCTGGAAGAGGGTCCTCAGCAGATAGTGCTGGCAACATGTTCTTGGACTTCTGGCCTTTAGAACTATGAGAAACAAAGTTCTGTTACTTATAAGCCACCCAGTCTGTGGTATTTTGTTATAGCAACCAGATCAGACTAAGACACTTTTCTGATTGTAAAAGGAATATGGTTATCTTCCAAAGCTCACAAAAATCACGTGACCCAAGCAGAACCAGGTTATGCAGTAAAGGAAATGTAGTTCCAGCTTAGCTCAAGTGAGGCTGAACCTATGCACCACAGCTCTTAAAGCAGTTTAAAAAATTCAATCAGGGCTTCCCTGGTGGCGCAGTGGTTGAGAGTCCGCCTGCCGATGCAGGGGACACGGGTTCGTGCCCTGGTCCAGGAAGATCCCACGTGCCGCGGAGCGGCTGGGCCCATGAGCCATGGCCGCTGAGCCTGCGTGTCCGGAGCCTGTGCTCCGCAGCGGGAGAGGCAACAGCAGTGAGAGGCCCGCGTACCGCAAAAAAAAAAAAAAAAAAAAAAAATTCAATCAACACTGTAATTCTTATCATTACCATTATTCCCATTATTATTCAAGTGCTACAGCTACTCCATCTGCCCCCCAGGCCACTGACAGTCCGGTAAATGGTGCTACCTGTATGTCAGGAACCATCATACCACTTACCTCGGGCAGTGAGTTCCCCATTTCCTGCTGACCAGAGAGTAACTCCATTTCCAGCATCTACCCTGAAACTCTGCTTTCTAGACCATTTTGGTCTGTATTTCCCTTGGAAAACAGAACCTGAGACAGGGGCTTGTGTGCAGGCAGCTGATTTAAGAGGTGATCCCAGGGATAGGAGTGGGGAGCAGGTGAGAAGGAAACTCAAAGTGGAGGGTGAATTCTTGAGTTCCTCATCACTGTGGAAAAGTAGGGCTTAATTCTGCCAGGGTCTCTGAGAAGCCATGTAAAAATGCACTTCAGAATTGTCCACAGGGGAGATGGATGAAGGAATTATTTACAGATAAAGGGAGTATTTATCTACCCAACCCACATTGGACAAAGTTTGTGCCCTAGGGTGTTAACTTCCTCTCACTTTCCAAGAAGAAAGTAGATGAGGGGGTCTGTGGGTATCCCAATACTGGAAGCCATGAAAGCTATGCAGGACACCTGACCCAGGGACATCAGGTTCACATGCACAGAGCTGGTGGCTACAGCAATGGCCAAAAGTAAAAGGTGAGGAACAAGGATTTAAAATGGGGCGCAAGTGCTGCCCAAGACAAGGAGGAAGGGGAGAAGGAAAAGAGAGAGCACGCAGGGAGGACACAGAAATACCAGAAGTTTTGGTCCCTCGGATAATACCTGACCAGGTGGAAATCACAGGTACAAAAGCAGACGGTCAATTTATTTCTTTATATATATTTTTTAGCATCTTTATTGGAGTATAATTGCTTTACAATGGTGTGTTAGTTTCTGCTTTATAATAAAATGAATCACCTATACATATACATATATCCCCATATCTCCTCCCTCTTCTGTCTCCTTCCCACCCTCCCTATCCCACCCCTCTAGGTGGTCACAAAGCACCAAGCTGATCTCCCTGTGCTATGCGGCTGCTTCCCACTAGCTATCTATTTTACATTTGGTAGTGTATATATGTCCATGCCACTCTCTCACTTCGTCCCAGCTTACCCTTCCCCCTCCCCATGTCCTCAAGTCATTCTCTATGTCTGCATCTTTATTCCTGTCCTGGCCCTAGGTTCTTCAGAACCATTTTTTTCTAGATTCCATATATATGTGTTAGCATATGGTATTTGTTTTTCTCTTTCTGACTTAACTTCACTCTGTATGACAGACTCTAGGTCCATCCACCCCCTACAAATAACTCAATTTCTTTTCTTTTTATGGCTGAGCAATATTCCATTGTATATATGTGCTACATCTTCTTTATCCATTCATCTGTCAATGGACACTTAGGTTGCTTCCATGTTCTGGTTATTGTAAATAGAGCTGCAATGAACATTGTGGTATATGACTCTTTTTGAATTACGGTTTTCTCAGAGTATATGCCCAGTAGTGGGATTGCTGTGTTGTATGATAGTTCTATTTTTAGTTTTTTAAGGAACCTCCATACTCTTCTCCACAGTGGCTGTATCAATTTACATTCCCACCAACAGTGCAAGAGGTTCCCTTTTCTCCACACCCTCTCCAGCATTTATTGTTTGTAGATCTTTTGATGATGGCCGTTATGACTGGTGTGAGAGGATACCTCATAGTAGTTTTGATTTGCACTTCTTTAATGATTAATGATGTTGAGCATCCTTTCAAGTATTTGTTGGCAATCTGTATATCTTCTCTGGAGAAATGTCTCTTTAGGGCTTCTGCCAATTTTTGGATTGGGTTGTTTGTTTTTTGATATTGAGCTGCATGAGCTGCTTGTAAATTTTGGAGATTAATCCTTTGTCATTTACTTCATTTGCAAATATTTTCTCCCATTCTGAGGGTTGTCTGTTTGTCTTGTTTATGGTTTCCTTTGCTGTGCAAAAGCTTATAAGTTTCGTTAGGTCCCATTTGTATATTTTTATTTTTATTTCCATTTCTCTAGGAGGTGGGTCAAAAAGGATCTTGCTGTGATTTATGTCATAGAGTGTTCTGCCTATGATTTCCTCTAGGAGTTTGATAGTGTCTGGCCTTACATTTAGGTCTTTAATCCATTTGGAGTTTATTGTTGTGTATGGTGTTAGGGAGTGTTCTAATTTCATTCTTTTAGATGTAGCTGTCCAGTTTTCCCAGCACCACTTATTGAAAAGTCTGTCTTTTCTCTATTGTATATTCTTGACTCCTTTATCAAAAATAAAGTGACCGGGCTTCCCTGGTGGTGCAGTGGTTGAGAGAGTCTGCCTGCTAGTGCAGGGAACACGGGTTCGAGCCCTGGTCTGGGAGGATCCCACATGCCGCAGAGCAACTGGGCCTGTGAGCCACAATTACTGAGCCTGTGCGTGTCCGGAGCCTGTGCTCTGCCACAAGACAGGCCATGATAGTGAGAGGCTCGCACACCGCAATGAAGAGTGGCCCCCACTTGCCACAACTAGAGAAAGCCTTTGCACAGAAACAAAGACCCAACACAGCAAAAATAAATGAATGAATTAATAAACTCCTACCCCCAACATCTTCTTTAAAAATAAATAAATAAAAAAATAAATAAAGTGACCATATGTGTGTGGGTTTATCTCTGGGCTTTCTATCCTGTTCCATTGATCTGTATTTCTGTTTTTGTGCCAGTACCATACTGTCTTGATTACTGTAGCTTTGTAGTATAGTCTGAAGTCAGGGAACCTGATTCCTCCAGCTCCGTTTTTCTTTCTCAAGATTGCTTTGACTATTCAGGGTCTTTTGTATTTCCATACAAATTGTGAAATTCTTTGTTCTAGTTCTGTGAAAAATGCCATTGGTAGTTAGATAGGGATTTCATTGAATCTGTAGATTGCTTTGGGTAGTATAGTCATTTTCACAATGTTGCTTCTTCCAATCCAAGAACATGGTATATCTCTCTATCTGTTTGTATCATCTTTAATTTCTTTCATCGGTGTCTTATAGTTTTCTGCGTACAGACCTTTTGTCTCCTTAGGTAGGTTTATTCCTAGGTATTTTATTCTTTTTGTTGCAGTGGTAAATGGGAGTGTTTCCTTAATTTCTCTTTCAGATTTTTCATCATTAGTGTATAGAAATGCAAGAGATTTGTGGGCTTTAATTTTGTATCATGCTATTCTAAATTCATTGATGAGCTCTAGTAGTTTTCTGGTAGCATCTTTCTGACTCTGTATGTATAGTATCATGTCATCTGCAAACAGTGACAGTCTTACTTCTTCTTTTCCAATTTGGATTCCTTTTATTTCTTTTTCTCCTCTGATTGCTGTGGCTACAACTTCCAAAACTATGTTGAATAATAGTGGTGAGAGTGGACAACCTTGTCTTGTTCCTGATCTTAAGCAAATGTTTTCAGTTTTTCACCATTGAGAACGATGTTGGCTGCGGATTTATCGTACGTGGCCTTTATTATGTTGAGGTAATTTCCCTCTATGCCTACTTTCTGGAGGGTCTTTATCATAAATGAGTGTTGAATTTGGTTGAAAGCTTTCTCTGCATCTATTGAGATGATCATATGGTTTTTCTCCTTCAATTTGTTAATATGGTGTATCACATTGATCTGCATATATTGAAGAATCCTTGCATTCCTGGGTTAAACCCCACTTGATCATGGTGTATGATTCTTTTAATGTGCTGTTGGATTCTGTTTGCTAGTATTTTGTTGAGGATTTTTGAATCTATGTTCATCAGTAATATTTGCCTCTTGTTTTCTTTCTTTGTTACATCTTTGTCTGGTTTTGGTATCAGGGTGATGGTGGCCTCATAGAATGAGTTTGGGAATGTTCCTCCCTCTGCCATATTTTGGAAGAGTTTGAGAAGGATAGGGGTTACCTCTTCTCTAAATGTTTGATAGAATTCGACTGTGAAGCCATCTGGTCCTGGGCTTTCGTTTGTTGGAAGATTTTTAATCACAGTCTCAATTTCAGTGCTTGTGATTGGTCTGTTTATATTTTCTATTTCTTCCTGGTTCAGTGTAGGAAGGTTGTGCATTTCTAAGATTTTCTCCATTTCTTCCAGGTTGTGCAATTTATTGGCATATAGTTGCTTGTAGTAATCTCTCATGATCCTTTGTATTATGCAGTGTCAGTTATTTCTCCTTTTTCATTTCTAATTCTATTGATTGAGTCTTCTCCCTTTTTTTCTTAATGAGTCTGGCTTATGGTTTAACAATTTTGTTTATCTTGTCAAAGAACCAGCTTCTACGTTTATCGACCTTTGCCATTGTTTCCTTCATTTCTTTTTCATTTATTTCTGATCTGATCTTTATGATTTCTTTCCTTCAGCTAACTTTGGGGTATTTTTGTTCTGCTTTCTCTAATTGCTTTACATGTGAGGTTAGGTTGTTTATTTAAGATGTTTCTTGTTTCTTGAGGTAGGACTGTATTGCTATAAACTTCCCTCTTAGAACTGCTTTTGCTGCATCCCATAGGTTTTGGGTTGTCGTGTTTTAATTATCATTTGTTTTTAGGTATTTTTTTATTTCTGATTTTTGAACTGCTTTTGCTGCATCCCATAGGTTTTGGGTTGTTGTGTTTTAATTATCATTTGTTTCTATGTATTTTTTGATTTCTGATTTTTGATTTCTTCAGTGATCTCTCAGTTATTTAGTAGTGTATTTTTTAGGCTCCATGTGTTTGTGTTTTTTACAGATTTTTTCCTGTAATTGATAACTAGTCTCATAGCGTTGTGGTCGGAAAAGATACTTGATACATTTTCAATTTTCTTAAATTTACCAAGGCTTGATTTGTGACCCAAAATATGATCTATCCTGGTGAATGTTCCATGAGCACTTGAGAAGAATGTGTATTCTGTTGTTTTTGGATGGAATGTCCTATAAATATCAATTAAGTCCATCTTGTTTAATGTATCATTTAAAGCTTGTGTTTCCTAATTTATTTTCATTTTGGATTATCTGTCCATTGGTGAAAGTGGGGTGTTAAAGTCCCCTGCTATGATTGTATTACTGTTTATTTCCCCTTTTATGGCTGCTAGCATTTGTCTTAAGTATTGAGGTGCTCCTGTGTTGGGTGCATAAATATTTACAATTGTTATATCTTCTTGGATTGATCCCTTGATCATTATGTAGTGTCCTTCTTTGTCTCTTGTAATAGTCTTTGTTTTAAAGTTTATTTTGTGTGATATGAGAATTGCTTCTCTAGCTTTCTTTTGATTTCCATTTGCATGGAATATCTTTTTCCATCCCCTCACTTTCAGTCTGTATGTGTCCCTAGGTCTGAGATGGGTCTCTTGTAGACAGCATATATACGGATCTTGTTTCTGTATCCATTCAGCCAGTCTGTGTCTTTTGGTTGGAGCATTTAATCCATTTACATTTAATGTAGTTATCGATATGTATTTTCCTATTACCATTTTCTTAATTGTTTTGGGTTTGTTATTGTAGGTCTTTTCCTTCTCTTGTGTTTCCTGCCTAGAGAAGTTCCTTTAGCATTTGTTGTAGAACTGGTTTAGTGGTGCTGAATTCTCTTAGCTTTTGCTTGTCTGTAAAGGTTTTCATTTCTCCATCAAATCTGAATGAGATCCTTGCTGGGTAGAGTAATCTTGGTTGTAGGTTTTTTCCCTTTCATCACTTTAAATATGTCCTGCCGTTCCCTTCTGGCTTGCAGAGTTTCTGCTGAAAGATCAGCTGTTAACCTTATGGGGATTCCCTTGTATGTTATTTGTTGTTTTTCCCTTGCTGTTTTTATTATTTTTTTCTTTGCATTTAATATTTGATAGTTTGATGAATATATGACTTGGCATGTTTCTCCTTGGATTTATCCTGTGTGGGACTCTGCATTTTCTGGACTTAACTGAGTATTTCATTTCCCATATTAGGGAAGTTTTCAACTATAATCTCTTCAAATATTTTCTCAGCCCCTTTCTTTTCTCTTCTTCTGCAACCCCTATAAGTCGAATGTTGGAGCATTTAATGTTGTCCCAGAGGTCTCTGAGACTGTCCTCATTTCTTTTCATTCTTTTTTCTTTATTCTGCTCTGCAGTAGTTATTTCCACTATTTTATCTTCCAGGTCACTTATCCCTTCTTCTGCCTCAGTTATTCTGCTATTGATTCCTTCTAGAGAATTTTTAATTTCATTTATTGGTTGTTCATCACTGTTTGTTTGCTCTTCAGTTCTTCTAGGTCCTTGTTAAATGTTTATTGTATATTCTCCATTCTGTTTCCAAGATTTTGGATCATGTTTACTATCATTACTCTGAATTCTTTTTCAGGTAGACTGCCTATTTCCCCTTCATTTGTTTGGTCTGGTAGGTTTTTGCCTTGCTCCTTCATCTGCTGTGTGTTTCTCTGTCTTCTCATTTTGCTTAACGTACTGTGTTTGGGGTCTCCTTTTCACAGGCTTCAGGTTCATAGTTCTCGGTGTCTGCCCCCAGTGGTTAAGGTTGGTTCAGTGGGTTGTGTAGGGCTTCCTGGTGGAAGGGACTGGTTCCTGTATTCTGGTGGATGAGGCTGGATCTTGTCTTTCTGGTGGGCCACGCCCGGTGGTGTTTTTTGGGGTTCCTGTGATCTTACTATGATTTTAGGCAGCCTCTGTGCTAATCGGTGGGGTTGTGTTCCTGTCTTGCTAGTTGTTTGGCATAGGGTGTCCAGCACTGTAGCTTGCTGGTCGTTGAGTGGAGCTGGGTCTTAGCATTGAGATGGGTCTCTGGGAGAGCTTTCGCCATTTGATATTATGTGGAGCCGGGAGGTTCTGGTGGACCAATGTTCTGAACCTAGCTCTCCCACCTCAGTGGCACAGACCTGACACCCGGCCGTAGCACAAATACCCAGCCACACAGCTCAGAAAAAAAGGGAGAAGGAAAGAAGGAAGGAAGAGAGGGAGGGAGGGAGGAAGGAAGGGGAAGTTATTAAAATTAAAAAAAGTAAACTTATTAAAAATAGAACAATTAAAAAGTAGTAAATTAAAAAAAGAAAGAAGATAGCAACCAAACCAAAAAACAAATCCACCAATGATAACAAGTGCTAAAAACTATACTAAAAAAAAAAAAAGGACAGAGCCCTAGGACAAATGGTAAAAGCAAAGCTATATAGACAAAATCACACAAAGAAGCATACACATACACACTCACAAAAAGAAAAAAAGGAAAAGAATATATATATCTTTTGCGAAGTCTGAGGTCTCTGCCAGCATTTAGTAGGTGTTCTGTAGGAGTTGTTCCACATATAGATGTATTTCTGTTGTATTTGTGGGGAGGACGGTGATGTCCATGTGTTCCTCCTCCGCCATCTTGAAGGTCTCCTCAGAGGGTCAGTTTAACAAGCAGTGACCATGGACCCTCAGGCCATTCCAGCAGGCTGATGACACATGAGAGATTAGTACTGCTCTTCACATACCACTCCAAAGAGTCTCCCCAGGATAACTATCCCTGTTGCTCTCCTAAATTATACTAAACTCATCCAAAGCCAAACTCCAGGTGAAAGTGACCCATGTAAAAGAAGGGTCATAATGATAAGAGCAAATACCAGATGTCTAAGTGACCCAGTTATATACATTTGATTGAGTAAGGGCTAAGAGAGGGAAATAAAGAGAGAAAGAGACTAGTCCTGCGCTTAAGCAAAGGCCAGGGGGAGATTGGAGATCTAAATGCCCTCTCCAGTGAATCATGCAAGAGCACTTTGTCATAGCTTGAACCCTTCCCTGACAAGTTCCCATTTTCGATTTTGTCCCTAAAGAACAGCTCTGGTGAAAAGGAGGGGGGCTGAGGATGGGTTTATTTGAGGATGCTGACCTATTACAGCCCATGCATAGAAAGAGTTTCCTTTTTCTCCTGCAGCCACCTTAGAAATGTTTCCAGAGAATGCAACATCTCCCACAAGATGTGTAATCCTTATCAATGTGGCAGAGGGGCTATCAAAGCAGCAAAGATCACATGGCTGTGAAGATAAAGGTTTGGTAGTTCCTGGGTGGGCTTATCAAGGTTTAGCAGTAAGCGAGTTGTGTTGCTTCGACTGCTTTTAAAAAGTTCATTGATTTGTAGCTAATACCAAGTTGTTATAGTTTCATGAGTAACAGCTTGTGGTTTGCAGAATCAAAGCCTTTTCCTGAATCAATAATAGTGGATTTACTGAGGTGGCTTGAGCATCTGCAGAGAGGGGAGAAGCCAAGAAAGATGCCCTGGTAGAGAAAAGGAGTAAATGTGGTCAGACCATAAGTGGTTTATAAAAGAGGAAAAATGACACTCTCCTTCTCAAAGCAGCAGGAATTGAGCCTTTTAGGAATTCGAACTAACCTGTAAAGAGACTATTGTTTTGAAAACATTTACAGATTAAAAATGTGCATACGCACATATAATAAATTGACTCTAAGTGGGGGGAAGGCCAAATTGAAGATTTTTTTTAAAAGCTCATCAATTGGTTTAATCTTCATCAAGACAGCTTTTCCACATCCTGAGCTTGGCACAACTGAGTATTTTTCTAGACCCAGCTTCTTGGAAAACATTGACCTCTACCTCTCTTTATTCCCTAGGGGGAAAATAAGCACATGCAAGTAGGCACACATGCAGACTCACACACACAAACCCATTATATTGTCCCTAACTGTACTAAGACATATTTCTAATAATATTTTCGTGTTGTGTTGGACTTTCATAGCATTTTCTCAGCCTACTCCATTTAAGCTCCATAGTGTCCATGTTGTACTGAGAGAGCTGGTATTTTTATCCCCTTTTGAATAAGAAAAAAATTTAGTCTTAGAGGGAGTCAGAACATCCAGCCTAATTTTCCTAGTGGTGCCCAAGGCAGACATCAGTAACTGATCAAAGAACTGTTTCCCAAGAAGCTCAGATTAAGCCTTAGAATCCTTCTGTCAGCTGACCTCCAGGCAGCCACTATCAGTTGATAGAAGATGACATGAAAAGTAAAACCTATTTGACATCCTGGACCCAAGTGACCTGCCGGAGGTCATAGGACTCCTTCATGGTAAAGCCAAGTCACACATCTCTTCTTTCTGTGCTTTCTTTATGAGGTAGAAAGCTTTTACCCCTGTGAGGTAAGTTTGCCTTTTCCACAACCAAAAGCTATGGCCACTTGGGGAATTTTACATCCTTCATACAGCTGCCAAACTCCATTCATGCTCACTATTTTAGAAGGCTTAAGACATTACAGAGAGTTCCTAGAAACTTTGAAATTACGTATGTGGTTCACATCATATTTCTACCAGACTATGTTGCTCTAGATATTATGTAGCTGTCAGAATCTTTAAAGCCTAATATTCTTTAATTTAAATATCTGTTGAGCCCAAATAATTTCTGAGAGTGATAAATGCCAAGAAAAAGATGAAGCAGAATAAAGAGCTGAAGAATGACAGTGGGTGGGGATGAGGTGAGCAATTACAGATGTGGTGATCAGGTAAAGTCTCTCTAAGGAGGTGACATTGGAGCAGAAACTTGGATGAAGTGAGGGGTGTGCCATCTGAAGAGCTGGAAATAGCAAGAGGAAAGGCCTTCGAGAGGGAATAAGTTGTGCATGATTGAGAAACAGCGTGGGAAATGTGTTAGGAGATGTCAGAAAGGCCATAGTGCGGAGTTTCCATGGTATTCTGGGCATGATGGGAAGACTGTAGAATTTAAGGCAGGTAAGTCATAAAGCTGACTCAATTTGGAAAGGTCACACAACCAAATATTTATTTTTAAAGATTACTCTGAGAGTAGTGTGAACAATGTACTCAGCAGAAGGGGGAAGGAATGAAGGTGAAGCAAGAAGTTGAGGTCACTCACTGCAAAATTCCAGTTGAAGTTGTCTAAATCAGAAGTGAGAATGACAAGCCTGATGGCCAGAGGAGAGTAATCCATAAACAGAGACTGATTGGGGGTCATTAGCTATGTAGGCTTGGGTCTTCCTAGAAGCAGACCTGTAGACAGGAGTACACATACAAGAGATTTACTGGGGGAAATGCCTGTGAAGGATAAAAAGGCATAGGCAGAGAAGGCAGAGAGCGCCTTCAGACCATCGGGCAGGTCTGGCACGTGCACAGGAGACGGGGGAAGGAAGATGGGACCAGAGGAGTCTCAGACTGCAGCACAGTTCCCAGAAAGGGTTAGCAGGGGGAATCCTCGTGCCAAAATTGCCACAGGAATGGCCCTGCCATGCTTAGTCATTTACCAGGAACAGCCTGTGGGAAGCATGGGTTTCAGCAGGGATGTGGGGGTGGATCCAGAAGGATAGCAGCTGAGGTCATCAGTCAATTATGTTTCCCACAGCAGGAGATCTGAGCAGCTGATTTTCATGGCCACCATAGCAGCCAAGAATGTGGATGGGCCCATCCTCTCCTGCCTTCTCAGGGACTTAGCTCCTATGTCTTCATCCTATGCATCTCTACTCAAACAAGCTTTAGGAATTTGCATCTTTAGAAAACCTTCTCTTGATCTCAAATCCTCCTCCAAATAATGCTTTCTCTTGTCCCCATACACATCCAGTTTTCTACAAAGAGTTGTCCACCAAAGGTGCTTCTACTTTCTCGTCTCCATTCACTCTTCATTCCTCTCTTCTGCTCCTCCCATGGCACTGAGGCTTCTGTTGAAACCAGCAGCAACCTCCATCTTGCTAAATCCAATAGAGACTGAAGTTCTCTTCTTACCTGATCTTGGCAGAATTTGAAGAGGTTGATTATTCACTCCTTAAAATAGTTTCTCTTCACTGATTTCTGTGATGTCACATTCACAGTGTTTTCTTTCTGCCCCTCTTATTATTCCCTGCTGGCTCCGCACTCCTTCTAACATTCTCACTCTAGTTTCCTTCAGTCTGGAAGAGCCTATTGCCTTCCTGTGTGGTGGGAAGCTGCCTTTACATCATGTCTTTCATCCTTTTTTTCTGGAGCTTAAAGTAAAAACTCTGTGCTCAGTCCTCCAAGTTTTACCTCCTAGGAAATCACAAATCCTTTCTTCTCTCCACAAAATCTGTCCCTTGCAAATGAAAAGGATTTGTTTTTCCTACCCTTATTTAAAAAGTAACCTATTTTGAGAACAAGGCTAAGCCTTTGTTCTAAGCTTTGTCTGCCCTTCTCTGAAGCAGTGGAATGCCTCATTTTCAACGGTGGAGAGTCCTAGAACAAACCAAATTGCTGAGAAAGAAATATCTCAGCACCAAACTGTCTATCAAGCATATCCACCTGTATATCTCAGAGGTATAACAAAACATTACATGCTTAAAACTTGTGATCCTCTCCACATCCAAATCTGTACTGTCTCTAATCTCCCTCCACAAAGAGAATGGTTCCTGTGCTCATTCAGTTGCTCAGGTCATGAATCTGGGAAACAGATTCAAGTTTCCCTCTCATCCCTCCCTCTCATCCATCACCTCCAGTGGAGAACCAGATCTTGCCCATTCTGCTGCCTCCACCCCCAATTTTCTCTCCCCTGTGTTCACTTCTCTCCATCTCCACTCTACCGCCCAACTCTTAGCCATCATTATATCTTCTCTGGATTACTGAAATAACCTTCCAACTGGTTTCCCTGCTTCCCTTCTTGCTTCTTTCTAATCCTGTCCCCACACAGTAGCTGAATGATCCGACAAAGCCCATCAGGTCATGTGAGCGCCCTACTCTCTATTCTCTTAATGTTTTCCCAGTGCACTTGCAATAAAATACAAAATGCTTGTCGTGACCTTCAAAGCTTCACATGTTCTGTCTGCTGCCTCCATCTTTAGACTCACAGCATGCTGCTTTTTCCCCAGGCTCCAACACAGGTGTTCCCATGGTCTCTGAATGCTCCAAGTACTTTCCTTTCTCTGAGACTTCACATGTGTTAATCCTTTATCTTCCCAACACCCATCCTTTGCCTTCTATTCAACATCCTACCTCAGATTCCTTAAAGGGGATTTTCCTGAACTTTTCAATCCAAATTAAATCCCTAAGTTACGCTCGAGGCACCCATTTCTTTTCCTTCATGGCAATGATTGTCATCTGTAATTTAAAGTCTTTAATGACGTTTACCTATTAAATGCTTGCAGCCCCACTAGACTTAAGGCAGGGACCATGTCATTGCTCATCAACTATCACAATCCCTAGCACATAGTAGGGACTCACTATTTGCTAAATTAAAAAATGGTCTTGTATAGGTAGAATTATAAAGGAAGAAGGAAGAAGATGGAACCTTAGAGAAAAGAGATCATGTAAAGAGGAGGCAAAGGAAGAGGAGCCAGAAAAGAAACAAAAAAGATAAGGAATGAAGTAGAATCAGAAGAAAAAAGAATTTGTGATTTTAAAAGAATTACATGTTAGAAAACTGGGCAAGAGTTTTTAACTATACATCCCAGACAGAAAATACCAAATGTTGGTGAGGAACAACTGGAGTTATCACACATTACTGATACAAGTGTAAAATGGTACATGAACTGTTTGGCAATATCAGAGCTGAGCATATGCATACTTACTGTACCAGCAATTCTACTCCCAAGTTTATGCCCAAAGGAAGTATGTGCATATGTGCACCCATAAAAACATGTACAAGAATGTTTATTGCAGCACTATTTATTATAGTTAAAAATTAGAACAACCCAAATGCCCATCAACAGTAAAACAAATAGTAATATATTCATGCAATGGAATATCATATAGCAATGAAAATGAATTAATTATACTACACACAATGACTTGGATGCATCTCACAAACTTATTGTTGTGCAAAAGTAGTTAGACATAAAAGAGTATATAGGATTTGATTCTATTTGTTTAAAATTCAAAACTAGGCAAAACTAATTTACAGTGTTAGAACTCAAAATAGTGGTTGCCTTTGGGAAGAGTATGAAGTGTTGGGGCACAAGTGGGGTTTTGGGGAGCTGGTAGTTTCTGTTTCTTGATCTGGGTTTAGTTTGTGAATATTCACTGAAGTGTACACTCATGATTTGTGCATCCTATGTTTCCTATACTTCAATAAAAGTTTACTTAAAAAGACAACTTGGTAGTCTTCTATTTAAATTGCTTAGCAGCTTAGCAGTGCCTAAAATAGATTATCACTGAATCTTTTCAGGAAATGGAAATGTTGGTGTGTATGCCTCTGCATGTGTATGTGTGGGTGTTGAACATTGAATATTCTTCAGAAATGCAGTCAGGTGAAAGGAAACATCAAATTTATTATGCTTTCTTAAATAACTTGGCTTATGTGCCATAGTGTTTCCATAAAAGATTCTCTATTCAATGAGAGTCAATCTACTTGTGTTGTTAAAAGGATCTTAGGTAACCCCAACCCCATGCCACGTCTATCAGATTTCATTTTACTGTCTCCTTTTATTCAGTAAATCATTCAATCACTGAGCATTTTCTCTACACCAATCCCAGTAAGAGGTGGTGCGGATTCAGAGAAAACACTATATATATGCCCTTCTTATCTCTATTCTTAGGGCCTGAGGAATTCATCAGGGATGCTTGCCAAGAGTGTCTAAGCCTCAGGAACAGGGGCAAGAGTGTGTGAGGTTTTCACCTAGAATAGCTGGAAATTATATAATCAAAGGGGCAAGGGAAGCCAGAGTCCACTGGGAGAGAGAAATGGTACAAAGAATCACAGATGGTAGGCAAGCTGACCTCAGGACACAGACACTAAAGAGATCAGGCACAGGTCAGGAAGTAGATGTAAAGATGTCCCAAGAGAACAGCGGAGAATCAAGAGTGGCAGTAGGTGGGGTCCATATGCAGTGCATCGATAAGGGGTGCATGGTCTTTAAAAATTTAAAAACAATGTGAAACTGATTAAAAGTCTAGCTGCCTTTTGTTATTACTACATATCCGCGATCCTAAAAAAATGTTTGTAAAATACTCCAGCCTCTGAATGTTCACTACAGTAGTGTTAATAGCAGTGAAAAATTGGAAGCAGCCTAAATGTCCCTCACCTGAAGAATGGAGGAATGGATCATGGTATATTCATACAGGGCAGTGGAAATAGATGACCCAGCACTCCATATATCAACCTGGGAAACTCCAAAACATAATGTTACTAGTTGCAGAAGTCTACATAGTCTAATGCCATTTACACAAAGTTTTAAAACACATAAAATGAGAGTTACATGTGGATCCGGGTTGCGAAAGTACACAGAGTGCGTGGGCATGACCAGCACTGGGAAGGGCAGTGACCCCTGGAAGTAGGGAGGAAGGAGAGCAACCAGAAAGAATACACAGGACATATATTTGTAATTTTTTTTTAAGCTCAGAAGTGGAAACCACAGTGCATAATTTTTACTGTCTGTTCTTTTTCTACATGTCAGAAATACTTCATAATACAAATAAAATTTTGAAACACACACACACACAAAATGATCCTGCCTGCCAGGGATGACTGTGCCTGCCTGACCCTTAATACACTAGTACAGGTGAATTGATTCACAAAAAAGCTGACATATGTGAAGGTATCCAGAGCCCATTGCTATTGGTGGCAAGAGGTGGGCATGGGACCAGGGTAAAAAAAAAATCTGGGGCTTCCCTGGTGGCGCAGTGGTTGAGAGTCCACCGGTCAATGCAGGGGACACGGGTTCCCTGGTCCGGGAAGATCCCACATGCTGCAGAGCGGCTGGGCCCGTGAGCCATGGCCGCTGAGCCTGCGCGTCCGTCCGGAGCCTGTGCTCCGCAACGGGAGAGGCCACAGCAGTGAGGCCCGCGTACCACAAAAAAGAAAAAAAAAAAAATCTGGTTTTCTCAGAAAGAGGCTTTAGTGGTGTGTTATCTGAAGACAAGATGACATGTTCTTAACACTGATATAGGGTAAAAAGGTTAACATCCATGTGAAAACCTTCCCAGAACCACCACGTCCAGACCTTATATGTAGGCAGGCAGGTAGGGATGACTCAACTCTCAAAAGCTCTGAGTCTGGGAAACAGCATGCCTGTTAGAACCAGGTGCCATGACATTTTGGAATATGTGTTGGTAAGGTTCTCCATGTTAAGTAGCTTTACAAGTTGTTATTAGAATCACGTTAGTACAGCGCTAGAGCAAACATCCCACGTCCACAGATGATTCTTTCCAAGAAACCTATTGGTTTGCTTTTCTTCCCTTTTCCTTCTGAATAGCAGCTGACAGACCAAGGGGAGCTGGCCCGGGCCTTTGATGCCAGTGCCAATTGAACAATAGCCCTGCTTGTGGCAATCATCCTCTTAGTTCAGGCAAGAGAATGCTGAAGCTGTTGCTCTGGATCCTGTGTATGTGGGTGGCCAGAGCAAGGTGCATTTGGCAGCCAGATGTAGATTCTGGGTGGTATGAGCTGACTGTCCACATAGCTAAAGCTTGGGACTTGGCTGGAACTCTCCTGACCAGTGCAATCAGAGAGACCAGATGGACTCGCCTCCTGGTCCTTTGAAGATGGTGTCCTTTATTTAGCTAAAGGGAAGAGACAGCCAACCATCTGACCTGGAAAGCATTCTTGGGCAGCCCAGTTCTTTTTGTGCACATCTAAAAGAAAGGGAAAGTGCGCTGTCGAAAGGAAATTTGGGGAGAGCCTTTGCAAGCCACTGAGGAGCTTGTAAAATCACACTTAACAAATGGGCACCAGAGGTTCTATTAACTAGTGGGAGCTTCCCATTTGTTTTCCTGGGGCAGCTCCACTTAGAAAGCAGATGACACTACAGGGAATTTGTCACCCTTTCTAGGGGTTTCCTTGCTAGTGCTGCTATAGTGCTGCCAGTGCTGCTCTGGCTCCTACTGACACCACAGCCATTTCTAGCCACTGGAGTTGCTCCTCACTTTAGACCACCCTCCTTAGGAGGACAATCTGGACATGAGTGGTAGGCTGGGGTGCAGGGGCTTTGCTTGCCACGCCGTTGTTTGTGCTGCTCTCCGGTGGAGGTACTGAGATCACAGTCCCATGGGGATCCAGTTTTGATCAAGGTGGACTGTAGCATAGAGCTCCATCCCTGCCCACACCAGGTCCTGGGATTCCTCTAAAATGTAATCCATTGGGCTAGGCCCTCTACTTAAATCCATTTGGAATCAACCAACCACCTTATGTTTTGAGCTCTGTCCCTCTAATACAGTTTCCACACCGTAGCTTCATACACTCTCTGGCTAACACCCTTCAGATAGTCTACCTAGTTGGATGAGTGTTTCATCCCTTACCACAAACTCTTTGCCCATAGAGCCTGCTCTATTATCCTGCTCATCTGACACTTGTTGGAGTTGAGGTTTGTGTCTGGGAGCACAGGACCACTATGCACAGTTGTATAAGTTGTTCACTGCACAAAGTCTTCCAGCCAAGATGGTGAATGGGGACTGAAATACCATTAATGGGTCCTATGAACTTATACTATCTCCATTTCATCAGTACCTAATGAGTGCAAGTGCCAGTGTTTGACACCTTTTCTTCCACTTGATTAAATAAACACACCTCTTTTTTAGAAGAGCTATTACTCTCTCAATTCCAACCTCATAGTTCTAGTGGAAGCTGGCAGTCTTATTACCTAGTACCCAAACACCTGGCCTCAGGAGTGGCTGCATGACACAAGCTGGGACGGAGTCTTTTTGATGCATATGTAAATGGAATTATTTTCTTAATTTCATTTGTAATTGTTCATTGCTATTGTATAGAATAAAACTAATGGGTTTTTTTATACTGTTCTTGTACCATGTAACCTTGCTGAATGCCTTTGTTAGTTTCAATAATTCAGGATTCCTTAGGAATTTCTATATAAAAAAATCATATGTGCAAAGAGAGAGAGTTTTACTTTTTTCTTTACAGTCTGAATGCATTTTACTTATTTTTCTTGCTTAATTGTCCTGGCTAGAACCTCCAGTATAATGTTGAATATAGGTGGTAAAAGCAGACGTCCATGTCTTGTTCCTGATCTTAGGGTGAAATTTTTCATACTTGCACCATTAAATATGATATAAGCTGTGAGTTTTTGTATTTTATGCACTGTATCAGGTTGCAGAAGTTCCCTTTTATTCCTAATTTGTTAAGTGTTTTTATCATGAAGGGATGTTGGAATTTTTTCAAAAGTTTATTCTGGGTCTACTGAGATGACTGTATAGTTTTTGTCCTTTATTCTGTAAAATGGTATATTACAACGGCTGATTTTTGAACTTTAAACCACCCATTCATTCCTGGGACAAATCCCACTTGTTCATAATGCATAATCACTTTTATATGTTGCTAGACTTGCTTGTCTAGTGTCTTATTGAGGATCTCTGTGTTTATACTTACGAGAGATAGAGGCCTGTAGTTTTCTTTAATTGCGGTGGCTTTACTTGTTTTGGGGTAACATTAATACTGGCTTCATAGAATGAGTTAGGAAGTGTTCCCTTCTCTCCCATATTTTGAAAAAGTTTGTGAAGATTGGTGTTAATTATTCTTTGTATGTTTGGTAGAATTCATCTTGAAACCAAGTCCAGGCTTTTCTTTGTGGAAACTTCTAAATTACTAATTTAATCTCTTTATTTGTGATAGGTCTATACAGATTTTCTAATTCTTGAGTCAATTTCGGTAGGTTGTATTATCCTAGAAATTTGTTTATTTCATCTGAGTTATCTAACTTTGTTGGTATATAGTTGTCCATAGTATTCCCTATAATCTTTTATTTCTCTAAGGTAGTGATCTCACCCCTTTCATTCCTGATTTTAGTAATTTGAGTCTTTTTTTTTCTTAGTCACTCTAGCTAAAGGTTTGTCAAATTTGTTGATCTTTTTAAAGAATCAGCTTTTGGTTTTGTTTATTTTCTCTACTGTTTTTCTATTCTCTATTTCATTAATTTCTATTTTGGTCTTTATTATTTCCTTCCTACTGCTTGCTTTAGGTTTGTTTTTCTTTATCCATTGTCTTAAGATAGAAACTTAGATTAGTGTTTTGAGATTGTCCTTCTTTTTAAATATAGGTATTTACAGCTATAAGTTTACCTCTAAGCACTGCTTTAGCTATAACCAACAAGTTTTGGTATGTAGTGACTTCATTTTCATTTTCTCAAAGTGTTTTCTAATTAGCTTTGTGACTTTCTCTTTATTTAGGAGTGTGTTGTTTAATTTCCACATATTTTTGAACTTCCCAAATTTCTTTCTGTTACTAGGGTTACCAGTGTAACACTAGTAATTTTATTCCATTGTAATTGAAGAACATACTTTACATAATCCCAGTCCTTTTAAACTTACTGAAGTTCTTTTATGGCCTAGTGTATGATCTGTATCACAGGATGTTGTGTGTGCTCTTAAGAAGAACATATATTTTGCTGTCGTTGTGTGGAGTGTTCTATAGATATCTCTCATCTCTATTTTGTTTATAGTGTTATTCAAGTTCTTTATTTCCTTGTTGAGCTTCTGCCTAGTTGTTCTATCCATTATTGAAAGTGGGGTATTGAAGTCTCCAAATGTAATTGTTGAATTTTCTATTTCTTCAGTTCTGTCAGGTTTTTGCTTCATGTATTTTGGGGCTATGTTTTTAGATGCATTTATGTTTATAATTGTTAAATCTTCCAGATGGATCAACGCTTCTATCATTATAAAATTTCCCTCCTTATCTCTAGCAACATTTTTGTTTTAAAGTCTATGGTATCTGATATTAGTGTAACCCCCCCAGCTTTCTTATAGTTACTATGTGCATGATATATCTTTTCCCATCCTTTTACTTTCAATCTGTTTGCATCTTTGAGTATAAAGTGTGTGTCCTGTAGACAGAATATAGTTGGATCTTGTTTTTCATCCAGTATGCCAGTCTCTGCCTCTTAATATGATTATTTAATCAATTCACATTTAATGTTATTATTGATACAGTTGGATTTACATCTGCCATTTTACTTTTTGTTTTCTATACGCCTCATGTAATTTTTGCTCTTCTGTCCTCCTTTACTCCTTTCTTTTGCATTAATTAACTATTTCCTATGGAACATTTAAACTCCTTTTAATGATTCTTTCACTATATATAGTTTAGTATTTCTTAGTGGTTTCTCAATGGCTTACTATATACATCTTAACTTATCAGAATCTACTTCAGATTAATTTCAGTGAGATATAAAAATGTTCCCTCTATATAGCTCTATTCCCTCCTCCACCTTTTTTTTTTGCTACAATTGATATACATATTACATCTATATATGTTACAAACCCAACAATACATTTCTATAAGTATTATGTTACATAATTTTATGTCTGTTAAAGAAGATGAGAGAAGAAATGAGAACAAGTATTTATAGAGTTCGTTATATTAACCTTCTTATTTGCCATTTCTGATTTTCTTGGCTTGTTTCGTGTGCATTCAAAAAGCCATCTGGTGTTGTTTCTTACTCCTATACAGCTTTGCTCCCACTTGTGTCTTTTGTGCTGTTACTGTCAAATATATTACACTTTTATACGTTATCAGCCCAAGAATATCACATACATATTGTTTTATGCAATTGCTTTTTAAATCAGACAAGAGAAGAAAGGAGAAAAATATGCATTTATATTCTCTTTTATAATTACATAATTACCTTTATTGGTGTTCCTGTTGTGTGTGTGTGGATTTGCACTACTGCTTGGGTCACTTGCTTTCAGCCTTTGACTTTCAGAATTTTCTTTAGTATTTCCTATAAGAGAGATCTGAGAGCAATAAATTCTCCTGGTTTTTGTTTATTTGCAAATGTCTTTATTTCACCTTCATTTTTGAAAGATAGTCTTGCTGGATGTCAAATTCTTGGTTGACATTTTTTTTTTCTTTGAGCACTTTGAATATGTCATCCCATTTCCTTCTGTATACCATGGTTTCTGATGAGCCAACTATTAATATTGGATTTCCCTTGATATGGGTAGTTTTCTCTTGCTTATTTCAAGATTTTCTCTTTGTCTTTGTCTTTACACATGCCTGGTGTAGAGCTTCCACCCTGTAAGTGGAGGTTTGGTGGAGGAAGAAGCCCCCAGACCTCTCAGTTGTTCTTTCCTGGATTAGAGCTTCTGCAACATAGAGCTGGAGGGATGAGAAATGCTAGTGGCCTGCCCTCCTGGGGAGGCGCAGTAGTCCTCAGCTGGAATGATGCTCTTGGCTCACCCACTCAGAGTGGAGCTTCTGTCACTTTGAGTTGGGGGGTAGGGAGCGGGGACAGGGAGAGGAAGCAAGTCCTGACTCAAATGTCACAGACTCTCACTGCTCTTATTGCAATTTTGTAGATTTTCTTGAATAAATGTTTCTTCATTTGCTGTGTGCCTTTAGAACAATTTCAAGATAATTCAAGTTATTGTTTGTTAATAATTTTCACCCACTATGGATATTTCACTGGGGAATGGTCCAGCAGAGTTCCTCAGACTGCCATTCTGGAAGTTCACTTCAGAATACAGTTTTAAAAAGCTACATAGCTTTATATACTTCTTTTTTCCACTTGACTTAATAATCCCCTATATTATTACAAGCTCTTCATAAGTATCATTTCTAATTATTGCACAATAGTCCATCAAGTCAGATATACCAAACTTTAATAAACTTTTTATTAGAACAGTTTTAGATTTACTGAAAAAATAGGAAGATAATACAGATTTTTGATATATGCTATACCCAGTTTTACCTCTGTTGTCTACAATTTACTTTTTGTTTCCTTCTAATTTTTCACCATTTTAAGTAATGCCATGGTGAACATCTTTGTGCATAAGTATTTTTATATTTTAGGTTACTTACATGAGGTAGATTTTTACAGAGGTTTCATTACCTGGTCAAAGTATTTTAGAACATACTTGACTCTCTTAAGATTAAAGTCCCAGGCTTGGGTCTATTATCACAATTCTGCTTAGCATCAGAGTATTAATTACATTATGATTTCTAGGTTAGTTCAAGTAAAAGGTGTACCTCTTAAGCATAGCCACTAGCAAACGATGATCATGAAACTAAATAGTTTGCAAGAATTGACTGAGGTCCTAAGAATGAGGTGATCTTTACACCCCCAGGAAGACTTGTTCAAGTCTAACTATGCCAGTCACCCTTACTGATCAGCCTAATCACGACTAAATATATAGGAGGGCAATTAGCCTTTTCAGTTTGACCATAAGATAGAGAATCAAACAAAAGTTACTTATATTTGGTTCTATGTGGTAGAAAGTTGGTCAGACTAGTCATTCTCAAAGTGTGGTCCCCAGACCAGTAGAATCACTGGTCTAGAGAGAACAGATATATGAGGTAAACTTCAAGATAACCATTTGGGAGTTATCTGATATAGGAAAAAGAGGTAATACATCACTAAAGTTATAAAACCACTTTTTGGTATTCAGGCCGGGCTGACTGTGGACGGACGGAGGTAGCTTGGGCTCAGTGCACATAGCAGGCAAGCTCAGTATTCTCTCTGAACTGGGATTTGAGAGCAAGGTCTTGGTACAGCCTGCTCCTCTCCTGCCATGAGTAATTCCCAAGATGTAGAGAAAGGGCAAATTAGAAGGCTCCTGGAACTCTTGAAGGCTGCAGAGGCTACCATACCACCTGAGTAGCCATTGGCCAATGGCCCACAGTGAGTGAGCAGGGAACCATGGTCACACAGGCTGCAAGAGTCATCCTCAGAGAGGGCATAACTGTTTCTGAGGCTCTGCGGAAAAGCTGCACCAGTATGCTTTCTTTCACCCACCCCAGTGGTGATGAGAACATGAGTGTCATGATAACAAAAACAGGGCTTAGTTTGCATGCCTTGTATTCATTTAAAAAATCTTATAAAATCCGGAGAATTATAAATGCTTCAGAGCATAAGGGACAAAGCCAAACCCTAGCAAGCTGAGGGGTTCTCCTAGAGTTCATGAGCTCCGACTCTTCCTTACCCCAGTCCCTTGGAGTAAGTGATTGGCTATGGGGCAGGTAGAATATAGATGAGGCTGAAGCACAGAACCCCATGGAATGGCCCCCAATCCTTCCCCCAGTCCTATGTGCTGGAGGTTGAGGCAGGGAATGGGGAGGAGAGGAGGAATGGAATTAATATCCAGATCTAAAGGAAACGGGCGGTAAAAAGAGACCTTGTCACCTGGAGGAAGACAAGCTTGGCCAGGGCCAGAGGGCGATTTGGTCCACTTCTCTAATTAAAGGAGGGCTGACTGTCTGATCTATGACTGAGGGGCAAGGAGGGAAGAACATGCATCTCTAGAAGACCTCAAGCATAGGAACCCCACTCCTAGGTGGGCAAAGTGGAAACATTAGGTCTAAAAGGTACAGTTCCCACTTCTGCTCCAGAACTTCACAATTGTTAGGAACTACCCCAAAAAGAGGGAAAAGACCCACATTTCTTATTGTAATCCCAAGTGCTTCCCAGGTCTTACCAATCTGAGGTACAAAGAATGTTACTTCAGCAGATAATCCCAAATTTATCTAGTGCCAAATCCCCACCTGCTTAATTGTCAGACCTCTGACCCTGTTGGCATTTCCCCTCCCTGTTATCCCCCTGGAGTGCCCAGAAGGTCTTCCAGTTGCTTCTGCGGGAGCCTGGCCCACCACCTGAGCCCTGCTCCAAACGGTGACCTCAGCCTTCCCTTCAGGCCAAGAGCTCTGGCAGCCTGCTCACGGCCGCCCACAAGGAAAACTGTTCTGGGACACCCTGTTACTCTCCCAGAAGAAGCAAATATCTCTTTGTCACTTGTCTTGTTTGGTCTGGGGACTGGGAGAAATTAAGATATCAAGGCAAAAGAGCAATCTGGAGTTCAGAGACCAGACAGGTCAGTTTGTACTGCATTTTTATGGGCACAAATACGTACTATGGAAACTGGCATTTCTAATAATTGCCTCTGATAAATAGCAGTATGCTACAGTGCTCTGTGGTTTCATCATGGCTTTAAAATTAAGACACACAATATAACTTGCACGTGCAGTTTTTCAATTTTTTTCCTTAATCTTCGTGGATTGTCAGAGATGATAATGATTATTGTTCACTTGGCTAGCTCTGGCCTGGCAGAAGCCTGCAGAAGGAAACAGCCTAACAGCAACATTAGCCCTTTACAGTGGGTTCAACAAGCACTGCCTCTGGCCGAGGCCGGGGTATGCGGGGATCATCATAGAGGGGCTGCTTTTGGGAAACTTGCCCACATTCCTAGAAAGAGAACATTTCAACAAACAGATTGATCAAATCCCATGGTGGTATTGGTTAACTTTTTTTTATATTAATTTATTTTTTGCTTTTTAAAACTCTACTGAATTTTTTTTTTTTTGCTCAAAAAGTAATGCATAATTGTTTAAGCAAATCAAATAATTCAGAGGAATTTAATAGTCTCTCCCTTTTTCCCTTCAGTGCCACCATTTTGAGTTTGCCATTTTCCTTACATACATTTAAATACATCTAAACAGGGGCTTCCCTGGTAGCGCAGTGGTTAAGACTCTGCCTGCCAATGCAGGGGGCATGGGTTCAAGCCCTGGTCCGGGAAGATCCCACATGCCACGGAGCAACTAAGCCCATGTGTCACAACTGTTGAGCCTGTGCTCTAGAGCCCGCGAGTCACAGCTACTGAGCCCACGTGCAGCAACTACAGAAACCCGCACACTTTAGGGCCCATGTGCCGCAACTACTGAGCCTGTGTGCTGCAACTACTGATGCCTGTGCGCCTAGAGCCTGTGCTCTGCAACAAGGAAAGCCACTGCAATGAGAAGCCCGCACACCACAACGAAGAGTAGCCCCCGCTCACCACAACTAGAGAAATCCCACGTGCAGCAATGAAGACCCAACACAGCCAAATAAATAAATAAAATTATTTTTAAAAAAGAGAGTACTGCCTTTATCTTCTTGTGATGCTGTTTTCTGATTTCCCTGACACTGCTTTAAAGAGTCAGTATTTGAAAAAAGAAAAACAGAAAGAAATGGTTAACCTCTTCATTGGCCTTCAGCGTGGTAGCTCCAATGAGCTGTCAGGAATAGCTTTCCGTAACAAGTGGGATTATAGTCCTCTTCATCATTCACCCTTTTCACCCCAGTACAGTAGCAATGCTGAGACCTTCAGGGATCACATCAACCAAATCTCAAGGTAGAGATATTTAAATTCAAAAATCCATACTCACTTGGACCTGTTCTTTCCTGGCTACCGTGGTGCATTTGGGCTTTGCATCTAACTCCTTGAAAATTTATTTTAAAGTAAATGGAGTCTTGTTTTGAGAGTGAAAAATTATTTCAACATGCACCCCGGATAGCATGGCCGCAAATGGAGTATAAATGCATCAGGATCCCCACTTGAGATTTTTGTTTTAGCCCAATGCATTCAAAGCAGTAATCTACATTGTGCCAAGCCAAGTAGTGAGTGACTATGCTAGGAGGATTAAAGGATTATTATTTTTTTTAATCCACTGGAACCCAAGCCATAGTCCCTCTATCAGTAACATTAATAACTATAGTGGACTAAATTCAGATACCTCTTTTCTTCAAGATTCTGAAAATGTTTTTTGCCAAATGTAATTTACCAAATCACAGATTGATTTTTAGAGCTGGAAAGATCCTTAGAGATCAGCCAGACACACTGCTTATTTAAAGATGATGTTTGAAAAAATAAAGAAAAAAAGATGATGTTTGAGGCCCAGGAAGACAGATGACTTGGTCCAGGTCTCTCACATGCACTTACTGACAGAGCAAAACTCAAACCCAGGCGGTCAGATTCTTAGCCTGGGGTGCTTCCTCCCACACTCTTGCTATCCAAAGTATGGTCTGTGGACTTACCACGTGGCATCACCAAGGACCTTATCAGAAAAGCAGAATCTCAGGCTCCACCCCGGATCTGCTGAATCAGAATCTGCATTTTAACAAGAGCCCTCCTCCAGTGTCTGTGTGCACATTAAAATCTGAGAAGCCCTGCTTTACATCTCACTGCCACTGCCCACAGCTCCATGACCTTTGCATTTGACATCACACCATTTTCTGGACATGCCCAAGAAAGTGCAGTAAAATAAGTACAATAATCCTGTGGAAAGAACACTCCTTGAGAAAAATGTTATAGTGACATCTGACCACAGCAATGAAAGAAAAAGATCAGAAGAGGATTCCTCTGGTGTTTTTGCAGCAAACTTAAACTGCGCACTTGGAAAAACAGGGTCCTTGCTCTGAACAAGCTTACAAGATAAGAGAAATCTAGGGCCCAGGGAGCAAAAATAACATTGAATTCTAAATCAGGATGCAAAGGGTTTAGGGGAAACTTCCTGTGGGACACTCCTAATTCATCCTCCTCCCTGGTGCCAGAGAGGAACTTCTAAACTGCAATGTTGACCGACTCTTGTCCTTCAGTGACCCACCGCTGCCTTCAGGGTAAAGTCCAAAGTTCCCTGAGTTGTTCTGTGCTTCCTGTTTAGCCTCATCACCCTCTTTCCACATCACCCCTTCTTCACACCAAGAACACCGGGCCGCTTGCAGTTCCCTAGTCTGCTATGCCGTCGTTCATCTTGGAGCCTTTGCAAGACACTCATGCATAATGCATCCTCCCTTCCTCGTCCCTTCATATGGCTAATTGTTGCTCATCCTTATCGTCTCTGACAACGTGCCACCAAGAAACATTCTTCAAATTTTGGTTAGGTGCTCCTCCTCTGCACTCCCATTATGCCCTGAGTTATGGACTAAATGTTTATATTGGTATGTTGAAGCTTTAATCCCCCAGTGTGATGGTATTGAGAGGTGGGTCCTTTGGGAGGTAATTAGGTCTAAATGAGGTCATGAGAGTAGGGCCCCATGATGGGATCAGTACCTATATAAGAAAAGGAAGAGACACCAAAGCTCTGTCTCTGCCATGTGAGGACACAGCAAGAAGGCGGCTGTCTGCAAGTCAGGAAACAGACTCACCAGGAACAAAAGAATCAGGCTCTCACCAGGAACCAACTCTGTCAGCACCTTGATCTTAGACTTCCCAGCCTCCAGAACCCTGAGAAATAAATGTCTGTTGTTTAAGCCATCTTGTCTCTGGTATTTTGTTATAGCAGCCTGAGCAGGCTAAGATACTCTGTGTCCCCCACTGTCGTGCTGGCTGGTTATTCCTCATTTGTCCTGCAAACAGCAGGCCCCTTGAGGGCCAGGAGCATGTTTCTCATTGTCCATCCCCAGGACATTGGGCTCGGCACATAAAACACATTCCATAAATGCTTGCTGAATGAAAAAGAAGAGTGTGTGAATAGATTTGTGCTTGCAGGAGATGGAGTTTGAGCTGATCCCTGAAAGACAGATTTTAATAGCTATGGAGAGGAGGAAAGGCATGAATAGAGGAACAGGAACAAGGATGGTTATGAGCGTATGAATGAGTGCACGGAGAGAATTAGGGAAGTGAGAAGGATGGGGAAGTTTTGTCTAAGACAGTGGTGAGAGAAAATGGGGTTTGGGGTCAAGCAAAGGAATTTGATTTTCTACTGTTACTGCTGTCAATTCCACCCTCTCCCCCACAACCCACAGAAGCACACAGGGATCTTAGTTCCTGGACCAGGGGTTGAACCTGTGCTCCCTGAAGTGGAAGCATGGAGTCTTAACCACTGGACTCCTTAACCAGAGAAGTCCCACTGCTGTCAATTTTTTGAATGTTTTTATTAAAGTATAATATAGATACAATAAAGTACATGTATCTTGAGATTATAGCTTGATGAATTTTTACATACATACACTGTTACGGGCGGAATTGCGTCCTCCCCCCCATTCATATGGTTGAGTCCTAAACCTCCAGTACCTCCAAATATGATTGTATTTGGAGACAGTATTGTATTTGGGTCTTTAAAGAGACATTTACATTAAAATGGGGCCATTAAGATGGGCCCTGTGTCCTTATAAGCAAAGGAGATTAGGAAACAGACACACATAAAGGGACCATGTAAAGACACAGAGAGAAGATGGCCATCTATAAGCCAAGGAGAGAGGTCTCAGAAGGAACCAACTCAACTGGCACCTTGATCTCAGACTTCTAGCCCCAGACTCTGAGAATATAAACTTCTGTTGTCTAAGCCCCCCAGTCTGTGGTATTTGTTACGGCAGCTCCAGCAGGCAAATACACTCACTGTGGGTGCACCATCCAGACCCATGTACAAAACATTCCAGCACCCCCCAAAAAATCTGAATTTGACTGCAGTGACAGAAGTCAGTTTTGGTCCCTAAGCAGGTGACTCACTAAAGCAAAATGGAATTTTAGGAAGATTAGCAAAGCGATTGGATGAACTGGCAGTAGGGGTGGTGGGGATGAGTAGGGGAGAAAAGAGGGGGAAGAGACATGGTTCACAATCTCTTGCTAAAGTCAAGGAATTGGTGAGAGGATAATGGTGAAGGAAACAAAAGTGCATTTTAAAGGACTGGGAAAATAGTGATGAACAAGAGGGAGGAATCAAAGAAGACTCTGAAGTGTTTGTCTAGGAGACTAAAGTGAGGAAGTATCGAAGACAAGTATTGGCTATTTGGAGAAAAGAGTCAGTTGGAGTGGGAAATGCCACACTGGGTTTGGGTCACGCTGGGTTTGAGGGGGTGGCAGCATATTCAAGTGGGTATGACATATCCAGAGGTGGAAATATAAGGCAGGAGCCCAAAGCAAGTGAGGATAGTGTGGATGTGATTCGGGTCAGAGAAGTGGACCATGTGTGCAGAGAAGGGAAGAAAGGCAAGAATGAATGCTAACAAAATAACGAAATAATAATAACTAACATGATATGTGCTTACTTCCTGAAAGGTGTGCCTTTTACATATTTAATCCTCACAACAATCCTGGAAGGAACATTCTGTCATTATCATGCCTGTTTGACCAAGGAGGAAACTGAGGCACAGAGAGATTAATTCACTTGTTTAAAGTCACACAGCTCATCAGTGGTAGATCTGGTTTCAAGCCCAGGTACCCTGACACCAGTTCACTCAAGTCAGTGTGCTTAGAGGAAAGAGGAGCCAGCAGCAGAGGAGACCATCTGAGCTCCTGTTTATCCCCCAGTCTCCAAATAAACTGGCCCAGTGCTATTCTATTCTGTAATTTAAAATTCCTCAAGCTGTGGTGCTGATGTCTTTAGAAATGAACAAGTCTTTGCCATCAGTAAGTTCTTCCCAATGCCTAACCTCAAACACCCTGGTTGCACTTTAATAAAGGATGCTGCCTTCCCTCTCTGTTCTGCTGCCTGGGGAGTTTGGATCAGCTGCCTGTCTTTATTATTATCTTGCATCCTTGAAGACAGTATATTTATTAGCAGTTATTCAAATTATTTAAAAATGTGAACTTCTCACACTTTTCCTGCTCCTCCTCTGTGGTCTCTTTTCTCCCGGACAGCTCAGGTTTCGTCATCAATCTGGCACATGGAGCCCCAGTATAGCTCATAGTCCCGCAGGTCTAGGGGAAGACAAGATTACATTTCCACAAATGTGCTTCCATGCATATTTTGAAATTTCAGAGCTGTCCATAAGCCTGAAGAAATATCTTATACTGAAGCAAATGAAAGACATTGACAGGTGCAAAACTCTGAACCACCAGAATTTAGCCAAAAGGATTTCTAGGCCATTCTCTTCAAACAATTTTGTTTCCTATTGTGCTCCAGATTTCATCTCTCTGTGTGTTAGTTTTTAAATCTTTTCCTGATAATTTTGCATTTATAAAATAACACCTCATGTGCACCCAGCAAACGTGCAAACTGTTTTATAATTAAAGAGATCCCTATTCCCCAAATCCTAGCATATGTGGTTAAAACACATGATTTGCTCAGTGTTTTAATGGAATATGTGGCTAAAGGGCCAGAGCCCTACTCAGAATCACCAGCTGAAATGATGCTCAGAGCATTAAGCATTATGTTTGTAGTCTTACATTGCCTTTATCATGTTATATTTATTTTTGACCAAGAAAAATCCATTCCTCCTAGCAGAATTCTTTGGAAAGACGGAAAAGAGCCATTGGGGAAACAAAATGCTAAATCTAGAAACATTCTAGATTCCTATTTGTTGGGTTTTCCCCCACCAGGTCATCTGAGAGGTATTTCTTGTTCCACAGCATTTATCTGGCCACGAACATCATAACCTAATTAATCATTGTGGCTATTTATAAGTATGACTTGCATATAGAATGTTAATTATAATCGTATCAACAATTACTATTAACAAGAATGAATTGCACATGTATTGAGCTTTATGATTTACAAAATAACTTGTTTAACTATTTTATTTTTTACTTATTTTTGGGGGGGGGCGGTGGGGTACGCGGGCCTCTCACTGTTGTGGCCTCTCCCGTTGCGGAGCACAGGCTCCGGACACGCAGGCTCAGCGGCCATGGCTCACAGGCCCAGCCGCTCCACGGCATGTGGGATCTTCCCAGACAGGGGCACAAACCCATGTCCCCTGCATCGGCAGGCGGACTCTCAACCACTGCGCCACCAGGGAAGCCCTAACTATTTTATTTTTATTTATTTATTTATTATAAATTTATTTATTTTTGGCTGCGCTGGGTCTTTGTTGCTGCACGCAGGCTTTCTCTAGTTGCGGTGAGCAGGGGCTACTCTTCGTTGTGGTGCGCGGGCTTCTCATTGCGGTGGCTTCTCTTGTTGCGGAGCTCGGGCTCTAGGCGACCGGGCTTCAGTAGTTGTGGCACGCGGACTCAGTGTTGTGGCTCGCGGGCTCTAGAGCGCAGGCTCAGTAGTTGTGGCACACGGGCTTAGTTGCTCCGCGGCATGTGGGATCTTCCCGGACCAGGGCTTCAACCTGTGTCCCCTGCATTGGCAGGCAGATTCTCGACCACTGTGCCACCAGGGAAATCCATGTTTAACTATTTTAGCTTTCCCCAATGACCCTGAGATAGGCAAGGTAGATTTTACTTTATTTTATTTTTAAATTTATTTATTTTTTGCTGCATTGGGTCTTCATTGCTGCGCATGGGTTTTCTCTAGTTGTGGTGAGCGGGGCCTATTCTTTGTTGCGTTCTGTGGGCTTCTTATTGTGGTGGCTTCTCTTGTTGTGGAGCACAAGCTCTAGGCATGCACGCAGGCTTTGGTAGTTGTGGCTTGTAGGCTCTAGAGCACAGGTTCAGTAGTTGTGGCACACGGGATTAGTTGCTCTGTGGCATGTGGGATCTTCCCAGACCAGGGCTTGAACCCATGTCCCCTGACTTGGTAGGCGGATTCTTAACCACTGCGCCACCAGAGAAGTCCCAGCAAGGTAGATTTTTGTATTCCCATTTTATAGGTAAGAACACGGAAGCACAGAAAGAGATGAAGTGAGTTTCCAAATGATATATAGTTGGAGAGATAAAGCTTTGTAGGTCACATTTGCTTATAGATTGACAAGAGAATGAATATAATCTCGAGTTATGATTTATTTACAGAGTTTAAGTACTTCAACTATCTATACCCAGTGAGTATCTATGTAGCCAAGCAAATAATCTCAAGACCCAGCTAGCCGTTTCCTATCTTGTAGATTATATCAGCTGAGAAAACTGTCCATCACATCTATCTAAAGAGTCCAAATTTGAGACATGTAATTCTCTGATAAGTTTCAGTTTTGAGGCTAAAACTTCTCAAACTTTCAGAACATGATACCAGGCCAATTTTGCCTCATTTAGATGATGGGGTAAAATGTTTTTAATGTATTCCTTCCATGATAAAAGTGGGTGACCCATTTCCTTCATTAACATCAATAATTCACATTAACATTTGGATATCACCTTAGTTTGTCAAAGCATATTCAGTTATAGCATTTGATTCTGTCTGAGACTCTATGACCCAGGTTGGGTTCATAGTAACATTCTCATTTTCCAGACAAAAAGACCAAGGTACAGGTAATAAAATAGTCAAGAATTTAAGGCATGCCTACTATGTGGCAGAGACTACACTAAGTGATGGGGTGATAACGATACAGATAAAAAGTACATGCAATCCCGCCTCTTAATGTTTTCAGTCTAGTGCAGGGAGTAGACAATGAAATAATCACACCAACAAATGTAAAATTTGAACTGAATGTAATAGTGCTTTCATCCACATATTCCATCAAAACATTGTATAAACCATGTGTTTTAAAAAACATGTAAGGTGAGGGAGCTTCAAGATGGCGGAAGAGTAAGACATGGAGATCACCTTCCTCCCCACAGATACATCAGAAATACATCTACATGTGGAACAACTCCATCTACATGTGGAACAACTCCTACAAAACACCTACTGAACGCTGGCAGAACACCTCAGACCTCCCAAAAGACCTCAGACCCCACGTACCTGGGTAGGGCAAAAGAAAAAACAGAGACGAAAGAATAGGGACGGGACCTGAACCAGTGGGAGGGAGCTGTGAAGGAGGAAAGGTTTTCACACACTAGGAAGCCCCTTCGCGGGCAGAGACTGCGGGTGGCGGAGGGGGGAAGCTTCGGAGCCGCGAAGGAGAGCACAGCAACAGGGGTGCAGAGGGCAAAGCGGAGAGATTCCCGCACAGAGGATCAGGGCCGACCGTCACTCACCAGCCCGAGAGGCTTGTCTGCTCACCTGCGGGGAAGGGCGGGGCCTGCGAGCTGAGATTCGGACTTTAGAGGGATCCCGGGGAGAGGACTGGGGTTGGCTGCGTGAACACAGCCTGAAGGGGCTAGTGCGCCACAGCTAGCCGGGAGGGAGTCCGGGAAAGAGTCTTGAGCTGCCAAAGAGGCAAGACTTTTTCTTGCCTCTTTGTTTCCTGCTGCGTGAGGAGAGGGGATTAAGAGCGCTGCTTAAAGGAGCTCCAGAGACGGGCGCGAGCCGCGGCTATCAGTGCAGACCCCAGAGACGGGCATGAGATGCTAAGGCTGCTGCTGCCACCACCAATAAGCCTGTGTGCAAGCCCAGGTCACTCTCCACACCTTCCCTCCCGAGAGCCTGTGCAGCCCGCCACTGCCAGGGTCCCGTGATCCAGGGACAACTCCCCTGGGAGAACGCAGGGCGCGCCTCAGGCTGGTGCAACGTCACTCTGGCCTCTGCCGCTGCAGGCTCGCCCTGCATCCGTACCCCTCCCTCCCCCTGTCCTGAGTGAGCCAGAGCCTCCGAATCAGCTGCTCCTTTAACCCCGTCCTGTCTGAGCAAAGAACAGACGCCCTCAGGCAACCTACACGCAGAGGCAGGGCCAAATCTAAAGCTGAACCGCGGGAGCTCTGCGAAGGAAGAGAAAGGAAAATCTCTCCCAGCAGCCTCAGGAGCAGCACATTAAATCTCCACAATCAACTTGATGTATCCTGCATGTGAGGAATACCTGAATAGACAATGAATCATCCCAAATTGAGGAGGTGGACTTTGGGAGCAATGATATATATATTTTTTTCCCTTTTTCTCTTTTTATGAGTGTGTATGTGTATGCTTCTGTGTGTGATTTTGTCTGTATAGCTTTGATTTTACCATTTGTCCTAGGGTTCCGTCTGTCCGGTTTTTTTGTTTGTTTTTGTTTTTTAAGTATAGTTTTTAACATCAGTTATCGGTTGATTTGTTTTTTTGGTTTGGTTGCTCTCCTCTTTTTAATTTTTTTTATTACTTAAAACAATTTTTTTAATAATTATTTTTTATTTTAATAACTTTATTCTGTTTTATTTTATTTTATTTTATTTTATCTTCTTTCTTTCTCTCTCTTTCCTTTTTTCTTTCTTTTTTTCTTCCTTCCTTCCTTTCTTCTTTCTTTCTTTCTTTCTTCCTTCCTTCCTTTCTTTCTTGCTTTCTTTTCTTTCTTTTCCTCCCTTTTATTCTGATCTGTGTGGATGACAGGCTCTTGGTGCTCCAGCCAGGCATCAGGGCTGTGCCTCTGAGGTGGGAGAGCCAAGTTCAGGATACTGGTCCACAAGAGACCTCCCAGCTCCACGTAATATGAAACGGTGAAAATCTCCCAGAGATCTCCATCTCAGTGATAAGACCCAGTTCCACTCAACGACCAGCAAGCCGCAGTACTGGACACCCTATGCCAAACAACTAGCAAGACAGGAACACAACCCCATCCATTAGCAGGGAGGCTGCCTAAAATAATAAGGCCACAGACACCTGAAAACACAACACCAGACGTGGACCTGCCCATCAGAAAGACAAGGTCCAGCCTCATCCACCAGAACACAGGCACTAGTCCCCTCTACTAGGAAGCCTACACAATCCACTGAACCAATCCTAGCCACTGGAGACAGACACCAACAACAACGGGAACTACAAACCTTCAGCCTGAAGAAAGGAGACCCCAAACACAGTAAGTTAAGCAAAATGAGAAGACAGAGAAACACACAGCAGATGAAGGAGCAAGGCAAAATCCCACCAGACCTAACAAAGAGGAAATAGGCAGTCTACCTGAAAAAGAATTCAGAATATGATAGTAAAGATGATCCAAAATCTTGGAAATAGAATGGAGAAAATACAAGAAACGTTTAACACGGACCTAGAAGAACTAAAGAGCAAACAAACAGTGATGAACAACACAATAAATGAAATAAAAATTCACTAGAAGGGATCAATAGCAGAATAACTGAGGCAGAAGAACGGATAGGTGACCTGGAAGATAAAATAGTGGAAATAACTACTGCAGAGCAGAATAAAGAAAAAAAGAATGAAAAGAATTGAGGACAGTCTCAGAGACCTCTGGGACAATATTAAACGTACCAACATTCGAATTATAGGAGTCACCAAAGAGGAAGAGAAAAAGAAAGGGACTGAGAAAATATTTGAAGAGATATTATTTGAGAACTACCCTAATATGGGAAAGGAAATAGTTAATCAAGTCCAGGAAGCACAGAGAGTCCCATACAGGATAAATCCAAGGAGAAACACGCCAAGACACATATTCATCAAACTGTCAAAAATTAAATACAAAGAAAAAATATTAAAAGCAGCAAGGGAAAAACAACAAATAACACACAAGGGAATCCCCATAAGGTTAACAGCTGATCTTTCAGCAGAAACTCTGCAAGCCAGAAGGGACTGGCAGGACATATTTAAAGTGATGAAGAAGAAAAACCTACAACCAAGATTACTCTACCCAGCAAGGATCTCATTCAGATTTGATGGAGAAATGAAAACCTTTACAGACAAGCAAAAGCTAAGAGAATTCAGCACCACCAAACCAGCTTTACAACAAATGCTAAAGGAACTTCTCTAGGCAGGAAACACAAGAGAAGGAAAAGACCTACAATAACAGACCCAAAACAATTAAGAAAATGGTAATAAGAACATACATATCAATAATTACCTTAAATGTAAATGGATTAAATGCTCCAACCAAAAGACGTAGACTGGCTGAATGGATACAGAAACAAGATCCGTATATATGCTGTCTACAAGAGACCCATCTCAGACCTAGGGACACATACAGACTGAAAGTGAGGGGATGGAAAAAGATATTCCATGCAAATGGAAATCAAAAGAAAGCTGGAGTAGGAATTCTCATATCACACAAAATAGACTTTAAAACAAAGACTATTACAAGAGACAAAGAAGGACACTACATAATGATCAAGGGATCAATCCAAGAAGAAGATATAACAATTGTAAATATTTATGCACCCAGCATAGGAGCACCTCAATACATAAGAAAAATGCTAGCAGCCATAAAAGGGGAAATTGACAGTAACACAATCGTAGTAGGGGACTTTAACACCGCACTTTCACCAATGGACAGATCTTCCAAAATGAAAATAAATAAGGAAACACAAGCTTTAAAGGATACATTAAACAAGATGGACTTAATTGATATTTATAGGACATTCCATCCAAAAACAACAGAATACACATTCTTCTCAAGTGCTCATGGAACATTCTCCAGGATAGATCATATCTTGGGTCACAAATCAAGCCTTAGTAAATTTAAGAAAATTGAAATCGTATCAAGTATCTTTTCCGAACACAACGCTATGAGACTAGATATCAATTACAGGAAAAAATCTGTAAAAAATACAAACAACACATGGAGGCTAAACAATACACTACTTAATAACCAAGAGATCACTGAAGAAATCAAACAGTAAATCAAAAAGCACCTAGAAACAAATGATAATTAAAACACGACAACCCAAAACCTATGGGATGCACCAAAAGCAGTTCTAAGAGGGAAGTTTATAGCAATACAATCCTACCTTAAGAAACAAGAAACATCTCAAATAAACAACCTAACCTTACACCTAAAGCAATTAGAGAAAGCAGAACAAAAATACCCCAAAGTTAGCAGAAGGAAAGAAATCATAAAGATCAGATCAGAAATAAATGAAAAAGAGATGAAGGAAACGATAGCAAAGATCAATAAAACTAAAAGCTGGTTCTTTGACAAGATAAAATTGATAGACCAGACTCATCAAGAGTCTGGTCTATCTGGTCAAGATAGCAAGACTCATCAAGAAAAAAAGGGAGAAGACTCAAATCAATGGAATTAGAAATGAAAAAGGAGAAGTAACAACTGACAGATTACTACAAGCAACTCTATGCCAATAAAATGGACACAGATTACTACAAGCAACTCTATGCCAAAAAAAATGGACAACCTGGAAGAAATAGACAAATTCTTAGAAATGCACAACCTTCCAAGACTGAACCAGGAAGAAATAGAAAATATGAACAGACCAATCACAAGCATTGAAATTGAAACTGATTAAAAATCTTCCAACAGGGCTTCCCTGGTGGCGCAGTGGTTGAGAGTCTGCCTGCCAATGCACGGGACACGGGTTCGTGCCCCGGTCTGGGAAAATCCCAAATGCCGCGGAGCGGCTGGGCCCATGGGCCACGGCCGCTCAGACTGTGTGTCCGGAGCCTGTGCTTCGCAATGGGAGAGGCCACAACAGTGAGAGGCCCGCGTACTGCAAAAAAAAAAAAAAAAAAAAAAAATCTTCCAACAAACAAAAGCCCAGGATCAGATGGCTTCACAGGTGAATTCTATCAAACATTTAGAGAAGAGCTAACACCTATCCTTCTCAAACTCTTCCAAAATATAGCAGAGGGAGGAACACTCCCAAGCTCATTCTACGAGGTCACCATCACCCTGATACCAAAACCAAACAAAGATGTAACAAAGAAAGAAAACTACAGGCCAGTATCGCTGATGAACATAGATTCAAAAATCCTCAACAAAATACTAGCAAACAGAATCCAATAGAACATTAAAAGGATCATACACCATGATCAAGCGGGGTTTATCCCAGGAATTCAAGGATTCTTCAATATATGCAAATCAATCAATGTGATACACCATATTAACAAATTGAAGGAGAAAAACCATATGATCATCTCAATAGATGCAGAGAAAGCTTTCAACCAAATTCAGCACTCATTTATGATAAAAACCCTCCAGAAAGTAGGCATAGAGGGAACTTTCCTCAACATAATAAAGGCCATATATGACAAACCCACAGCCAACATTGTCCTCAATGGTGAAAAACTGAAACCATTTACACTAAGATCAGGAACAAGACAAGGTTGCCCACACTCATCACTATTATTCAACATAGTTTTGGAAGTTGTAGCCACAGCAATTAGAGGAGAAAAAGAAATAAAAGGAATCCAAATAGGAAAAGAGGAAGTAAAGCTGTCACTGTTTGCAGATGACATGATACTATACATAGAGAGTCCTAAAGATGCTACCAGAAAACTACTAGAGCTCATCAATGAATTTGGTAAAGTAGCAGGATACAAAATTAATGCACAGAAATCTCTTGCATTCCTATACACTAATGATGATAAATCTGAAAGAGAAATTAAGGAAACAATCCCATTTACCATTGCAACAAAAAGAATAAAATACCTAGGAATAAACCTACCTAAGGAGACAAAAGACCTCTATGCAGAAAATTATAAGGCACTGATGAAAGAAATTTTAGACGATACCAATAGATGGAGAGATATACCATGTTCTTGGATTGGAAGAATCAACATTGTGAAAATGACTCTACTACCCAAAGCAGTCTACAGATTCAGTGCAATCCCTATCAAACTACCAATGGCATTTTTCACAGAACTAGGACAAAAAATTCCACAATTTGTATGGAAACACAAAGGACCCCGAATAGCCAAAGCAATCTTGAGAAAAGAGAAACGGAGCTGGAGGAATCAGGCTCCCTGACTTTAGACTGTACTACAAAGCTACAGTAATCAAGACAGTATGGTACTGTCACAAAAACAGACATATAGATCAATGGAACAGGATAGAAAGCCCAGGGATAAACCAATGCACATCTGGTCACCTTATCATTGATAAAGGAGGCAAGAATATACAGTGGAGAAAAGACAGCCACTTCATTAAGTGTTGCTGGGAAAATTGGACAGCTACATGTAAAAGAATGAAATTAGAACACTCCCTAACACCATAAACAGAAATAAACTCAAAATGGATTAAAGACCTAAATGTAAGGCCAGACACTATAAAACTCTTAGAGGAAAACATAGGCAGAACACTCTATGACATAAATCACAGCAAGATCCGTTTTGAACCACCTCCTAGAGAAATGCAATTAAAAACAAAAACAAATGGGACCTAATTAAACTTAAAAGCTTTTGCACAGCAAAGGTAACCATAAACAAGACGAGAAGGCAACCCTCAGAATGGGAGAATATATTTGCAAATGAAGCAACTGACAAAGGATTAATCTCCAAAATTTACAAGCAGCACATGCAGCTCAATCTCAAAAAAACAAAAAACCCAATCCAAAAATCGGCAGAAGACCTAAACAGACATTTCTCCAATGAGGATATACAGATTGCCAACAAAAACATGAAAGAATGCTCATCATTAATCATTAGAGAAATGCAGATCAAAACTACAATGAGATATCATCTCACACCGGTCAGAATGGCCATCATCAAAAAATCTACAAACAATAAATGCTGGAGAGGGTGTGGAGAAAAGGGAACCCTCCTGCACTATTGGTGGGAATGTAAATTGATACAGCCACTATGGAGAACAGTATGGAGGTTCCTTAAAAAACTAAAAATAGGGGCTTCCCTGGTGGCGCAGTGGTTGAGAGTCCGCCTGCCGATGCAGGCGCCACGGGTTCGTGCCCTGGTCCAGGAAGATCCCACATTCCGCGGAGCGGCTCAGCCTGTGAGCCATGGCCGTTGAGCCTACGCGTCTGGAGCCCGTGCTCTGCACTGGGAGAGGCCACAACAGTGAGAGGCCCGCGTAACACAAAAAAAAAAAAAAAAAAAAAAAACTAAAAATAGAGCTACCATATGACCCAGCAATCCCAATACTGGGCATATACCCTGAGAAAAACCATAATTCCAGAAGAATCATGTACCAAAATGTTCATTGCAGCTCTATTTACAATAGCCAGGACGTGGAAGCAACCTATATGTCCATCAACAGATGAATGGATAAAGAAGATGTGGCACATATATACAATGGAATATTACTCAGCCATAAAAAGAAACGAAATTGAGTTATTTGTAGGAGGTGCTTGGACCTTGAGTCTGTCATACAGAGTGAAGTAAGTCAGAAAGAGAAAAACAAATACCATATGCTAACACATATATATGGAATCTAAAAAAAAAAATGGTCATGATGAACCTTGGGGTAAGACGGGAATAAAGACACAGACCTACTAGAGAATGGACTTGAGGATACTGGGAGGGGGAAGGGTAAGCTGGGACGAAATGAGAGAGTGGCATGGACATATATACACTACCAAACGTAAAACAGATAGCTAGTGGGAAGCAGCCGCATAGCACAGGGAGATCAGCTCGGTGCTTTGTGACCACCTAGAGGGGTGGGATAGGGAGGGTGGGAGGGAGGGGGATGCAAGAGGGAGGAGTTATAAGGACATATGTATAACTGATTCACTTTGTTATAAAGCTTAAACTAACACACTATTGTAAAGCAATTATACTGCAATAAAGATGTTTAAAAACAAACAATAAACAACAACAAAAAATGTAAGGTTTTTAAAAACATGCCGGGCTTTTATGAAAAGGAGAAGTCTATATTCGTCTGGGAACGTAGAATATGGGGATATGGCTTTTTTTCTTTTTGGCTACGTTGCACAGCTTGCAGGATTTTAGTTCCCAGACCAGGGATTGAACCTGGGCCCACAGCAGTGAAACTGCCAAGTCCTAACCATTGGACCACCAGAGAATTCCAGGCACTTGGCCTTTTCAAGGAGATCCAGCATAGCTTTTCTGGGGAAGTAAAATGATCTGAGAGTATAGGGGATAAGTAAATGGAAAGAGAAGAGATTGATTTTGGAGGCAGAGAAGGAAGCCCTGTAATGGGAAGAAGCTCAACATGACAATTGGAGGTCGGTGTGATGGGATGAAAGAGCATGCAAGAATGCAACTCATTGCAAAGCTGAAAAGATTGCTTCTATGTGAAAGGTTTTAAACTTTCATTCTAATGACAATGAGAAGGCATAAAAGATCTTTAAGTATGGGGAAAGGGGCACAATTTGGTCTGTGGTTTGGAAAGATGATTCCAGATATGATGTAGAGAACACATTGAAGGGAGCCATTGAATAGTCAGATGACTATTTCAGATGTCCAAGTGAAGGAGTGTGGACCATGGATTGAAGTTGGAGAGAAGATGGATTTGAGAGATTTTTCATAGGTAAATTTGATGGGACTAGGTGGTATGTTGACTATGGGGATGAGTATGAAGAAGTAAAAGGTGACCCCAACATTCCAGGCTTGTGCAAATGGGTCATGGTGTACAATGGAGAATACTAGAAGTGCAGACTTGTGGCATGGAGATCATGATTTTGGTCTGGGCTGGTCATAAGACATCCAACAAGAGCTCCAAGAAGAGTTGATTTATGGAGGTGAAACATAGAGGTCTGGGCTAGGGATACAAATTTGTGAGTCATTCTCATGTAGGTGATATTTAGAGCCATAGATGTGGATGAGACAAGATCACCCAGAGAGAGATTATGAAGTGAGAAGAAAAGAGGGTCCTAGAAAGAGCCTTGGGAAATTCCAACATTTAATGGCCAGAGAGAAGAAGGTGTGTCTATAAAGGAGAGAAGGAGTTGCCTGCAATCCAGGAGGAAACCAGGAAGACCTGGGTTAATGGTACATAAACAGAGATTTTGAAGAATAGGGGAACTGTTGAGTCAGGTGATACAGGGAGGTTATGTAGTATAAGAATTGAAAAACACATCCATTGGATTTAGCAATATGGAGGTCACTGGTGACCTTAGGAGTGGGAATCAGAAGCCAGATTGCAGTGGATTGAAGAGAGTGGGAGATGAGGCTATGGAGACCATGAACTAGGCAGCAATTTCAGAGTTGGTTTTGAAGCACACTTAGGCTCTAAGGCACATGTGACAAAAAATATAATAATAAATAATGAAAGTTTGAATTTGAAAATATGGAAATAAGCAAAGTTAAAATTTGCTTTGCAGTTTGTCTCACCTTCCTCTTCTGCTGCCCTCTCCTCTAAGCATTCAAGATGCTCTCAGGATTTCCCACTCCAGCTTGACTTTCCAGGCTGACCCCATGTCCTCTGGCCTGTTGGCTCCCTGCCTGCACTACTTAGCACCCCCAACCTGCTTTTAGAAAGCTGTCATACTGGGGAAGGACCTGGTAAACCAATTCTTACCAAGCGTGTAGTAACACTCTGGGCTAGGGGTTTGCTTTTTCACTGGGGACAATTCCATAACAAGTCTGAGGGTCTGGGCATACAGTTTAGGATGGGCAGGTATAAACTAAGGGACTCTGATAAGGAGATCATATTGTGGAGTGGAAGTAGCACCAACATGCTAGATAATCTCAAATAAGTCATTTCATCTCTCTGGACCCCTCCCCCGTTTTTCATTTGTCACATCTGGTATTGGATTATATCTCCCAGCCCTTCCAGTCCTGGCATTGTTGGTCTCTGCAGTAAACCCCGACCCAGTTGATGACATGCTCCTTGGGAAGGGGAAGAAGGGAGAGAATAGATGGAGAGAGAGAGAGGGAGAGAGAGACAGGCATTTCTCCTGCCTCTAGGAAGAAGGTTTAAAGTTAAGCTAGAACAGAATCAACTGAGGTGTGTAAATCAGATCGTGTTCTAAGTGCTCCAAGAAGCTGCTATTTTTTAAAAGAGAACTCCTGAAGGCAATCTTCAGTAAAGTGAGGAGTCCTTTTGGAGAAGGCATAAATGCCCCTGTCTTTATCCCTTTTTAATCACCTAAATGTCCGTCTATCAGGTTTCCATAAGCCACCAGGTACATTTGTGCTTAATAACAACATGCAGTAAAGAAATGGTTGAGATGCTCCGATAAAGATTAATGCTTGACTTCCTCTTTCAATTCTTTCCTATACTGCATTTCACATTGAAAACCACTTTTCCCTTTGCACTGTAGCTTTTGAAATATTCCTTATGAAGTCACTTTATGCAGTAGATAGTGAAGAAGATGTGCTGTTATCAGGAACGGGATGTGACGTGCATCCAAAATACCTCCCCTAATGAAGAACCGTAGTCTGGAAACAGACGGATGGTGTGTGACAGGTGAGCAGCTCTGTGTCTGAGCTGTAGTTTGGGGAAGGGGATTCCAGTAAGCTGTATGAGTGAGGCCTCTGTGTTTCTGTCCTTGTTGGCTTCCCCTCCCAAAGCAAGCTAACACTCTGGCCTCCATTTACAGTCACCACTTCGTTCATTTGGAGAAGACAAGCTGTCCAAGTTAATCCATTAGTTAGCCTTCTGCATTAACACAAAACACATGGTGCTGCATGCTTCATTAGTACAGACAAGGTGTTGCAGTCACTGTGTCCCTGCATAGAGCATACTGTGGTGGCTGCCCCCAAATGAATGCCTTCATGCTCTGTACCTTTCCTGACACACTGCCTCAGTCCGTGGCCGTTCTCTTCACTCGACGAACCTGGACAAAGCCTTCTGATCTCCTGCCAGCAGCCACTTCTGTGTTGATTAATACTTCCATCCCTCTCTGCGCCAGGCCAAACCAAGCTGGGCTTGCCTCCTCTAGTGTTTGCTGCCCATCCAGAAGAACAAGAGAACTGCAGCTGGACAGATCTGTCGGCCCAGGGCCGGCCCTAGAGATGAGATGATTAGGGAAGATAATGATGAATGAAGGACTCACAGGTGAAAAATGACTTCTTTGGAATCCTTATTGATCGGCCAGCTGAGGCCTTTTTCATGTGGAACCTAAATTTGACATCTCAGATTGAACCTGACTCTTGAATAGCTCATGCAGTTTTAGACCTGGCAGTAATTTTAGATGGAATCTAGGGCTTTGCCTAGATGGGCAAACCGAGGCCCTGAGCATGAAAATGACTTACCCAAAATAACACAGAGGGTCAATGGCAAAGTCAGGGCTGGGACTGAGGTCTGATATTCAGGTCACTACCACCGGCTCCAGGACCATTTTCTTATGCAGGACCCAGGTTCTGTCAATAAGCTAATGTATCCCTGCTGGTATAAAAGACAAGATCAGCCCACACTGGTCTAATCTGGACCTTGGCTCCAAAAGGGGTAGTAAAAACAAAAATAGACAGAAGGGGGCATAGTGCTTGGGGAGGGAGGAACCAATCTGATAAGGAGTAGCCAGGAAAACTGCTACTGCTGCTGCTACTAATATATGAGGGGCTGGGGGAAGGCACAAGATGGTGCTGAAAACGCATAGTCTCCTCTTGGAGAGAGCTGTCTTTCCTGAGAAGCATTTCACTTTGTGATGTATTTACTCCATGAAGCGAAGAATCTAGGATGGAATGAAGAAGCTCTACCAAGCGGGCCCTGGCCGTCAGAGGCAATGGGGAATGGTACCTTCTCTTAACAGGCAATCCAGGGGTAGGACCTGGATTGGGGAGAAACGCAAATTGCCTGAAAGTACGGCAGGGCATGCCCTTCCCACAGAGTATGAGAGATCCAGATTCCCCAATTCAAATGCAAACCACACTGGGAGCCCCTACCAGCCCCAACTCAGTGATCAGTTAACACGTTGGCATGCATTATCACTGCATGGGTTTGTAGCCTGCAAGTAAATGGATGGTCATGGTCAAGGCTGGGCAAAGACCCACTCTGCCTGCTTCACACAGCATAGCTGTGCATAGCTGTGCACGTGCTCACGTAGCACATATGCTTCACATAGCTGTGCATAACTCCACAGATTGTGGAGCTCTGGTCCATGGAAAACAAAGTGTCACCTCATCATCCCATTCTCAGTAAAGGTTCTTGGATCCCCTTGTTAATGAGAAAGAAGAATCATTAGAGCCACACGACAAACAGTCCCATGACTCATACATACCTTCAAAACAGTGTACACAGTTTGCCAAGTACTGTGCTAAGCACTAGGCTGCAAAAGCGACTAAGGTATAGCCCTGCTTGAGCTGGACGCATCTAGTGGGGAAGACAGATGTCCACACAGCTAACTCTAATGAAATGGGATCAGGGCTACACAAGAAGAAGGGAAATGAACTGAAATTTGCTACTAAGCTACTACGACCCAGTAACTTTCATCCATTCCTTCATTAGCTCATTCACCAGACATTTATTAAATGTCTGTAGAAGCTGTGCTAAGAATATAAAGATGAATAGAAAAGATCTTTGCCCTTGAAAAAAATCACATATTACAAGGGAAAGATAAATGGATAAACAATAAGTTAAAAAAATGTTACAGTTGCTATTTCAAAAGTCTGTGCACAAAAGATGTTCAGAGGAGTCGATTGTTAAGCATCTCAAAGTGTCTCAGGTTTTATATAAAAGGGTATATACTATTTGAGTCCATTTATATGAAGTTCTAGAACAAGCAAGACTAATCTATGAAAAAATCAGAACAGTGGTCGCCTTTGAGCAGGGTGGGTGCCACTTCCCTTGACTAGGGGTTGGGTTATACAGTTATATGCATTTTTCAAAACTCATTGAGTGGTACACAAGATTTGTGCATTTCATTGCTTGTAGCTTTACCTAAAAAAGAACTCTAAGCAAAAATTGAATTCTAGATAATGATATACATGATGAAGTATTTGGGGGGGAGGTGTACCGATATCTGCAACTTACTTTGAATTGCATCCAAAAAAATAAGACAGAAGGATAGAAGAATGCATAGATGAATGGAGATGTGTTAAAGAAAATATAGTAAAATGTCAGTTGTAGAATTTAGGTAGCAGGTATGCATTTGTACACTGTACAATGCTTTCAATTTTTCTGAAAGTTTGAAAAATTTCAAAGTAACATATTAGTGGGGAAAAATGAGTCTTGAAAGTAAAATAGGCATCCCCCAGGCAAACAGGATGAGAAGGGGCTAAGCTAAACCCATTTCCAGTTTTCTAACCCTCATCTGCCTTTCCGCCTCCTCTACAGAGCCTAGAATAGCTAAATATTTACTTATCTCCTTGCCAGTTTGGGTAGTTGTGTGGCACAGTTCTGGCCAATGAAGCATTAAGTGAACTCTGCTGGTTCTTCTGGGAAAGCTTTTGTTTAGTGGGTGCTGCCCCTTCCTGACTCGAACACAAACATGATACCTGGAGCTGTAGCAGCCTCTTGCAACCATGAAGGCAAATCTAAAAGAATAAAGTCTCCTGCCCTGACTTTACTGAGCAGTGGAACCAGTGTCAGCAGCAGCCCATCTCCAGACTTCCAGCTGCATTAAAAAAAAAAAAAAAAATAAAAAAAGGATGGATTTGAGGACACGGGGAGGGGAAGGGGAAGCTGGGACTAAGTGAGAGAGTGGCATGGACATATATACACTACCAAACGTAAAATAGATAGCTAGTGGGAAGCAGCCGCATAGCACAGGGAGATCAGCTCAGTGCTTTGTGTCCACCTAGAGGGATGGGATAGAGAGGGTGGGAGGGAGATGCAAGAGAGAGGAAATATGGGGATATATGTATATGTATAGCTGATTCACTCTGTTATAAAGCAGAAACTAACACACCATTGTAAAGCAATTATACTCCGATAAAGATGTTAAAAAAAAAAAATCCTTGTTTGTTTTAGTCACTGTTGGTCACGTTTTCTGTTACTTGCAGCTGAAACATTATGAGCACAAAAATGTAAAACAGCCTGGTTTTCAGGTAATTACAAGCAATCTGATGGCTGGATCCAGAGTTTGGGGAGGAAAATGTGGAGTAGAAGATGTAGCTATAGAGGTTGGAATAAGCCAGACCCTGGAGGACTCAGTGCAATACTAAAGACTTTGGATTCTCTGAAGGTAGTAGAGCATGGGGGTAACCTGATCAGATTGCCCTTTAGAGCAGTGGTTCTCAAACTTGTATGAATATTAGAATCATCTGGAGTTAAAAGTGCAGATTCCCAAGCCCCACGTCCAGAGATTCTGATTGTCAGAGATGTTGTTGGTGCCCTGCCCATATCCTCTCTTTTATCAGCAGCTTCTGTGACCAGTTCCATGCACACAGACAGCTTCGGGTCTCAATACCTGTGTGATTCTCTGACTGATGGCTTTCTCTAGTCACAGAAGCATGCTGTGTGCACCCACGAGGCAGACCAGAAGTGTCAGGGAGTTAATGCTCCCAAGGGCGACCTTTGACCAATGAGGAATGGGAGCTGGTGAATAAATACTCCAACTTCCTCTCTTACGGGTGGGAAAATTCTGAAGTGTGTGCCTAGCAGCCTCTCAGGTCCCCTTAGGGTTGAGTTCCACTTGCCCACAGTGATAACTCTCTCATTAATATACTTTTTACTGGTTTTTCTTTCCTTCCCTGTCTCGCTTCCCCAGACCCCCACCAGTACACTGCTGGGATCACCTCTCAAATAAACATCTGACACCCAAATCCTTGTCTAAGGTTCTGCTTTTGCCAGAACCCAAACTAGAACGCTGATTCAGAAACCCAGGGTGGGGCCTGGGAATGTGCATTTTAACTGTCACCCCTCTCTAAGTATTCAGATAGTGGACTGAATCTCAGTCCCTTTACCACAAGTAACTTTCCCTGTTGCCACTGGCAGACGAATTTGTAGATTAGAGTGAAATTCTTTGGTGGCAAGCAGATTTTTCAGTTGAATTGAGACCAAGAGATTAAGCAAATTCTCTAGCTAATTCAGTTAATCTGTGAAAAGTTTCCAAACATAAGCATTTTCAAAGATAAGAGCTAACTGCAAGGGCCCCAGATCAGCTTATGACATTGAAAGAGGTAATCAGGAGATTGTCAGAACCCCACTACATAAATAAATAAGAATAAATAAAGAATCCTGACTGTTCCTTACCTCATAACGCCCAGAATAATTTTTCGTCTGAATTTATCTTTTACTGAAAAAAGAGAGGAAAACTAGATCTTATCAGCTGAAGCAGTAATTTTATTGTGTTTAGGGGCCAGGTAAAAGCTGTCTCCTGTTGTTTTAACATTCCCTTACTAAGAAAGAGATGGGTCAAATATTTTGACACCATTTTTTGGCCTCAAATTAGGATCCTGGGAGGAGGAGCTCGTGGAGAAGTGGATGCAAGAGACGCCAGATCAGGTTGTTGGGTTCCTCTGATGAGGTCATTTCACCAGCCACGGGCATCAGCTTCCTCTTCAAAAGCTCAGGTAAGGTGACCAAAACAGGAAAGGTAGTGTCCCCTTATGGTATGCTGTGGCTCATGAATTTTATTTATTTATTTATTTAGCTGCACTGGGTCTTAGTTGCACCATGCGGGATCTTTAGTTGTGGCATGTATGCGGGATCTAGTTCCCCAACCAGGGATCGAACCTGGGACCCCTGCATTGGGAGCGTGGAGTCTTATTACCCACTGGACCACAAGGGAAGTCCCTGTGGCTCATGAATTTTAAAAAAAGCATCATTTAAAGCCGTTTCCAAGTACTGTTCCAGGGTGTCAGTTATTCCCACAATAACTGACAGGTATTTAGACTTACCTGAAATACCAGCACCTCATTAGTGATGGTGGGCAGCCACGCCATTCCCTGTACCTCCACGCTGCCCCAGCTTTGCTTTTGGTAGGGCATCCTGGTCTCTGTGCCTTTTTTGTCAGGTGGAATCACAGCACCATTCCCTGCTGTTGTTATCAAAGGTTAGGCCTAATGCCATTGATGACAGACAGGTTGTTAGAGAGCCTTCCCATCAAAATCTTTAAGAGTTAGACAGTTCTCTTCAACTCTATCTGCTGATATCATTTCACTGGCTCTTCTGGGGGAAATGAAGATGCAAGCTGTCAGAAAAGTAAGTATGGGCAAAGCTGCGGACTGATAGAAGATAAAAGAGGAATGCAAAAGTACCACCGGATCAGCTTTTCTTTAATCTTAACAGAAGGGACATAGGGAAAGTCTGCATTTCTACACCTTGGGTTAGTGTTCACCTGCTGTCTTTTTCTGTCGTTGAAGAGTGAGTTTTCACTCCGAGGAAGCATGCAGTGCCGCCTAAAAGTCTCAAGGAAAGCTTAGAAAGAGAGTATTTGGGCACAACAGGAAGATAGGAACAATTTTACCCATACCCTGAGTTACAAGGGAAAAGATTACTTTTTTCACTAAATCACTTTTATTGCTCGCCAATCACAAACAACCCTTAGAAAGCCTATAAGCATATGCACATGCATTTCTGGGTAATACAGAGATTCCAAGAGGTAGGGGGCACAGTCTCAGCCCTGGAGAAATTCAGTGTCCTAGAGGAGAAATGACAAGATTCTAAAAGATAAATAACAATCTGAGCATGCATATGCTATGTGATAAATGGCAACAGTATGAGTCAATACTATATTACAAGGTTCACATAGGTATCTCTTACTACAGGGTTCACACAGATATCTCTTAATAATAGGACAGGCATCCCCTTCCTTAGGATATGTTATTTATTGGGGGAGTACAGGGAAGGTAGGAATGTAATTGCTTAGAGTAATTTTGATGTTTGCACATAAATGCATAATGATATTATTGATCCTGAATACAAACTATCAGGAGAAGCAGTTGTGAAATCTGGTGGGCGTTTGCACCTGGCAGCCTGGTTTCGCTACTCATCAAGAAGCCGAGGAAAGAACCCAAAAGTACCTGTGGCTCCCAGGATGTGGCAGTGACCTAGGGTGCTTACCAAATGGAATTAGTACTAGAAGATGAAGAAAGTTTGAGGACAGTATACAGCAGCATCAAATAGGAAGGAGATTGCTGTTTTTATCCCCAGCCATCAAAGTGCTTCACAAAACAATATTAGAAGCTGCATTTTATAAATTACACCATCATAGGAGATTGTGAATTGGCATAAAAAAAAAAGAAAAATTTATCTATTTTTTTGAGAAACCTATTCATTGTGAAATTCAGGAGCTATTATTTGGTCCCCAAATAATTGTCCACATTACAGCAATGAATACTTTATTTATTTACTGTGGTTATAAGAGCAATGTCAGATTTCTTAAAAGTTTTGATTAAAGTGTTTTGTTTTAAGTTTTAATTAAAGTGTTTTAAAACACTGAAAATAACAACATTTCCCAGAAAATAATGAGTTTCTTCCTGTTAGCTATTGAATCATTTACTCCCATATCTGAATAATAACAGCACAGCAAAGCCAGCAGTGGTAATTAAATGATTTGTGAACATAGGTTAACAGATTAGTGCATTATGATGTCATTGTCCAATTAGGGTAAAAATGCTAGTCTTACCTAAAAGACTGACAAAATAGTAAAACAAGAAGGAACAGGTAAAAAGTATCGTGCAAAATATTACAACGCATGTAATGTCATTTTTCTGCTTACTACATGAGAGGGCTTATGAGCGTCTTTCAGATCTTACATCTGCAAGCTATACACACCTTGGATTAGTTATGTTTTCAGGGTGAATGGGAAGCTGTCTACACGACCTCAAATAACTGAATTGTGTGTAGTTTTCATATGACAACCACCAGCAGCCCTGGCCTGTGAAGACACCTAAGGGAAAGTTCCTTTGAATTCCCCTTTATGTATCAACAAGATTTAAAAAGAAAAAAAAACTCAGAGGAAATAAGGAATATTCATCTCTCACTCTTATTACAAAGAATTTTCAATTTATCAACCATTTATTCAACACATATTTACTAGGTACCTACTATATGCCCAGCAAAACATTAGCTTTTTGAGGGGCATGAAGATGCATGAAACAGACTTCTCTCAAAGCTTTTTTTCAGTTAGAGAAATAAGGCATACAGGTTATAAGGTCATAAACATTAGGTAGAGATAAAGTGCTGTAGAATTTCAGGAGAGGGATTGATAACTTCCACCTGGGGAAATCAAGATGCAGTGTCAAGAACTTGGTCTTAACTGATGGGAAGTGATGGGGGGTGAAAGGCTTTGCAGACAGAGCAAATGGCAAGCACAAAGGCACATGTAATTTACTATTTATTCTGCCACCAGTTGGGAAGTTTAATCCTAATTACATCCCAGAAAAGAAGCCAACTCTGTGCTTATTTTTCCTGGCAATGGAAGTGTTGGGCAGCTGAAAAAATTTACCCTCACAACAGCCAGTAAGTTAGTGACCCAGCAGGGGTTTGGAGGCTCCAGAATTCTTGTAATCCCCAGTGATCATTTAAACAACTGAGCCCCCTAAATATATACAAATCTTGTATTTGAACGGATTTGGAAAAATAAAGAGGCCTGTGACACGCACACACCACTCTTTCAAGTCTCTGAGCAATGCTTGCAATATTGTAGGACACTTTGGGTCCTAGCGATAGCTTTTGGCAGCAGGGAAAGTCCTCCATCCCACCTTTGTTGGTGTCCACTCCACTGACATGTCCTCCCTGCAGCCTTGGGAAACAGCCTCAAATGGCTGGCTAAACACACAGTAAGGATATGTTGAAGGAAGTTTCCTGCTTTCCCTATTAGTTGCAAGAATTGTGTATATAAGTGTAAATGTTATAGCAAAGATCAAGCTGGTTATTAATCCAAGTCAGGGCAAAGAGGAAGAAACTATCAGCAAAGAGAAGTGATTTCTTTTTAGGCTTTTGCTTTGAAGGCTAGAATTTGTTTAATTAAATGAGACCTTCTGCCCTATTACTGACACGAGGACCTTTTCACTTCACACTAGGGACCTCAGGGCAAGTGAGCCATTAACACTCTGTCTCAAAGCCTAAGCCTGCCATCATTTCCGTTATCCTTGCTCATTCACACCTTGTCTTCTGGCCACTGTTGTTCATCTCTTAAACCTAATATCATCAGCCAGTTTTTCTTTTTAACTTTTACCAAAAAAAAAAAAAAAAAATTAGGCACACCTTTAGAAGAGTGTATTTTCTGACATGAGTTACGTAGTAAAGAGAGATGTGAAGACCTTGGAGGTGATTCAAATGGGAGCCGTGACGGCTGAAAGTTTGTAAAATAAAAAAGTTTCTTTCATGTGAAAGAAACTGGCTCAGGAAGACTGGAAGGGAAAAACAGGCATGATCTGACACTGTTCTTCAGAGGTAAGGAATGTCTAGAGCAGACGTGGCTGTTAGCTCCCATCACTGTAATTGCTGCTTTTATAGCTTGCTGATGCGATCTGGCTTGTAGGGCCTCACAAGGTGTCCCCCAGAAATCAAACACTCATTTGGAAAGGCGGGACCTTGCTTTGGTGAAAGAACTATTGTCGTTATTGCAGGCAGGAGTGGTAGACTCCTGGCCCTGCTTAATCACCAGCTTGCTGTGGGAGATCTTGTGAAGGTCATTGAATTTACCCAGTCTTCAATTCTTGCCTTTCTACGATGAGAATATTGGACTAAATGAGCTCTGAAAAGGGAGACCATATAATTTATTATTTAAAAAAACGGGACATTTTTGCTAGGACAAATTGTCCGGTCAAACTGGACAATATGTCTGCATGACAAACCAGCACGCATGGGCACACCATCTCAGAAGTGCCCTTGCATGCTGCAGTCTATGATTCCCAAGGCCCTCCTCTAAGAGCGACCCCAAAACTTCCAATGACGCTCTCAAATTCAAAGGGAAAACAGACACAGTAGCATGGTAAAAAAAAAAAAAAACAGCTACTTTGGAAAAAGTATTTTAAATGCAATTTCACTGTTGCTGTAGAAGTAAGAGGCAGGAGCAACCTCATGCCAGAAATTAAGAATCATTCGAAACAATTTGTTTAGAAAGGGGTATTGAGTTCTCTCTCAGAATCTTCTGAGACTAAAAAAAATACAAAGAGAAAGATATATTCTATCATCTACCAATCTAATCTGTACATAAATTTTGCTGAAATCAAGGTAAAATTTCTGTAATAAGCAAAAATAAACTAAAATATTGTCAAAGAACAAAGCAAGACTAATTAGCCCAAACTACGGTGAATTAGGAATTTTAAACTCATTTTCAAAATGTCTTCTATTAAATTTCTAGTCTATAACATAAATTCTGTTACTATTAATTCTGACACAACTTTTAAAAACTTCAGCTTAAGACAATCTAAGATTCTCTAGACTGAGAATCTAGAGCACACACATTCCATAACACAAGAGCTCAGAATGTGTGCTTTCAGCATCTTTAAATTCCAGAGATTGAATGTGGTACAGGGATTGGTTTATGGTTGGTCTGGGAGTTAGCTTTTGGGATTTTTGCCATCTCACCACCCATGGAACGTTTTAAAGCGGAAAGTTTAATGATTTATCTTTTGTACAGGTTTCTTTTCTGACAATATTATTGTTGGAATAAAAGACCTCGTTTGAAAAGAAAGTCTGACAGCATTCTGAGAATCTCAGGTTAAGGAAGAACATTCTAAGGACCAGAAGTTTCCAGCAGTGAAACAGACCCACTTGTAAGAAGGGAAGTCCCCATCACCTGAAGTATTTCTGTGGATGCTGGGTGGCCGTCCCTTAGGGCCACAATGGAGACAGTGTTTCAGTGGATGAGAGGTTGGGTGAGGTGGCCTCTGACGTACTGGCCACTTCTAAGACTTGCCAGTTTTGTGATCCTAGGGTTCCTAGGATTCTGGCTCTGAATCAGTAGCTAAAATATCACCTAACACTATTCCCTGGAACAGTGCACTTCACACACTAGCATATTCCCACAGAAAACTAACACCCTCGGTGTCCTATGTGCGCAGATATTAAATCGCTTTCATTATGCTTGGCCCAGAATGAGGCTCAGTTTCATTTTGACTAAAGCAACTTTAACGCATCTGGGAGAAACAAAAATCTCTAATAACACACCTCAGGTCTATTAAAAGAACCCATTCCTACATAGCCAGTCCCTAGTGAGAGAGGAGCACTTCGGTACACAAAAAATCTATTGCAGTCATTTCATATTTAGTGAAAAGCCAGAGGAAGTAAAATCAGACCTGGATTGAGTTCAACACCTGAGTCAGTGGTGCAGTGTGGACAAATGATGAGAGTTTTCATTCATCTACATTGGCAGATTTCCAAGGCTGCTCCACATCTGTACAGTCCAGCCTCCGTGGGCAGGCAGCAGGGCAGAAAACATGCAACATTGTGGTGCCACTTCTGTGGCAATGAACAGGGCTGCTGCTGACCAGACTCAGCACTGGTTGCAGCAAACTCCATAACTTATCAGGGAAAAACCCTAGAACTTCAGTAGGAAGAGGAAGCAACACACAGGAGGGTGAAGGGGTGAGCTAGAAATGATTCATCAGTATTAGGGGGCGTTAGATGGGATTTGCCAAAGAAATTAGCTTTACAAAGATAACCTTGAAAGAGTACTCTTTTCCTTTACAAGGCTGGGCACATTATGAATTAAGAAATTCATAATGTATGCAGTTTCAAAACATACATTGAATGTTTGGATTGATATGAATGCCAATAATTTTCCTCTTTGGTCAGGAAATAAATATATTTTTCTACATGACCTTTGACATCTCTAGGAATGGTCTTCCTACAAATTTTGAAAGTAAAGGAAAACGGGACTTAGCTGTTCTCTTGGAGTCATCTCTGAAACGGGCTAAGTCAGTTTGTAAGTCACCTAAAATGTGCCTGGAAAAAATAACCAAATAAAAGACAAGTAACAAATTAACTCTATAAGAATGAAGTGTACTGAACAGATAGATTAATTCAAGGTCAAGTACAAGTATTCTGATTTGCAGGCTTTTGTGGGACTTGTGGGAAGATGTAAAGTAGCAACCATCAGAGGCCCTTACTCACAGCGGCTGTGTTCTTTGCAGATATATGGTAGGGCCATTGCCCAAAGCATTTTGGCCCCGGTAGTAGAGAGAGTGAATCCAAAGGCCTAAATAAGCAGCTGACCTTCAATGTGGCCTTAGGTAAATCATTTCACCTTCTAATCCTTGTCTACAAAACTGAGATAATAAAATCTATTTAACTTGGTTTCCATGGTAATTAAATTTCACAATTCATCTAAGTATTTGAAAAATTTAATGAGTATATAAAATGTACCAGACACAAAGTAAGGATCTAAGTAGACATTTCTCCAAAGGTATACAAATGTCCAATAAGCACTGGGTAAGATATTCAGTATCATTAGCCATCAGGGAAATGCAAATCAAAACCACAATCAGATACCATGACACATCCACTAGATTGGCTATAAACAAAAAGATAATAAAAAGTATTGGTGAGCGCTTCCCTGGTGGCGCAGTGGTTAAGAGTCCGCCTGCCGATGCAGGGGACACGGGTTCATGCCCCGGTCCGGGAAGATCCCACATGCCGCGGAGCGGCTGGGCCCGTGAGCCATGGCTGCTGAGCCTGCGCGTCCGGAGCTTGTGCTCTGCAACGGGAGAGGCCACAACAGTAAGAGGCCCGCATACCGCAAAAAAAAAAAAAAAAAAAAAAAGTATTGGTGAAGGGCTTCCCTGGTGGCGCAGTGGTTGAGAGTCCACCTGCCGATGCAGGGGACACGGGTTCGTGCCCCGGTCCGGGAAGATCCCACATGCTGCAGAGCGGCTGGGCCCGTGAGCCACGGCCGCTGAGCCTGCGCGTCTGGAGCCTGTGCTCCGCAACGAGAGAGGCCATGACAGTGAGAGGCCCACATAACGCAAAAAAAAAAAAAAAAAAAAAGTATTGGTGAAGATGTGGAGAAATGGGAACCTTCATAGACTGCTAGCGGGAATGTAAAATGATGCAGCTGCTTTGGAAAGCAGTCTGGTAGTTCCTCAAAAGGTTAAACATAGAGTTATCATAGGAATTAGCAATTCCACTCCTAAGTATACACCCAAGAGAAATGAAAACATATACCTGCAAAAAAACTTGTATGAGTATTCATAGAAGCATTATTCATAATAGCCAGAAAGCAGAAATAACTGAAATGTCCATTATCTAATGAACGGATCAAAAACATGTGGTATATCCCTATAACGGAATATTATCTGGCAATGAAAAGGAATGAACTATTGGTACATGTTACAATATGGATGAACCTTGAAAACATTGTACTAAATGAAAGAAACCAGTCACAAAAGACCACATATTATATGATTCCATTTATATGTTCAAAATAGTCGTCAGTAGAGACAGCAACTAGATTAGTAGTTGGTTGGGGCTGGAAGGGAGATGGGGAAGGAGTTTGGGAGGTGACAGCTAAGGAGTATGGGGTTTCTTTTATGGAGTGATGAAATTGTTCTAAAATTGACTGTGGTGATGGTTGCACAGCTCTGTGAATATATGAAAAGCCACTGAACCATACACTTTATTTTTTATTTTTTAAGATTTATTTATTTATTTGGCCATGTCGGGTCTTAGTTGCGGCACATGGGATCTTCATTGAGGCACATGGGATCTTTCGTTGCGGCACGCGGGCTCTTTGTTGTGGCGTGCGGGCTTCTCTGTAGCTGTGGCATGCGGGTTTTCCCTCTCTAGTTGTGGTGCACAGGTTCCAGAGCGTGTGGGCTCTGTAGTTTGTGGCACCTGGGCTCTAGCTGAGGTGCGTGAGCTCAGTAGTTGTGGCACACAGGCTTAGTTGACCCGGTGTGGTCGGGGATCTTAGTTCTCTGACCAGGGATAGAACCCGCGTCTCCTGCCTTATAAGGCGGATTCTTTACCACTATACCACCAGGGAAGTCCCTGAATCATACGCTTTAAATGTGTGAACTGTATGGTATGTGAATTATATCTCAATAAAGTTTTTTTTTAAAAAGGGATGTGCCAGGCAATTTGCTAGGCACTGGATATATAATGAATGTGAAATGCACATGATGTGTGCTTAATAAATACAATGCAAACACATAATGCCTCATTTGCTTTGAATAGAGGGAAAGAGAACTTTTTTTTTTTTTTTTTTTTTTTTTTTGGTGGTACACGGGCCTCTCACTGTTGTGGCCTCTCCCGTTGCGGAGCACAGGCTCCGGACGCGCAGGTTCAGTGGCCATGGCTCACAGGCCTAGCCGCTCCGCGGCATGTGGGATCCCCCCGGACCGGGGCACGAACCCGTGTTCCCTGCATCGATAAGCGGACTCTCAACCACTGCGCCACCAGGGAAGCCCAAAGAGAACTTTTAAAAGGAATACAAGTGCATGTGAAATATAAAAGCCTAAATTAATGTGCTAATTAGGAATAAAATAACCATAACTAAGACCTATCAACATGAAGTATCGTACTGGGATGTAATTAAACTGTACTTGAGTGTACAGTGAGGTAAAGACTTTAGTGGCAATCATCTTTGGTAATACACTATTGAGTCACAGTGTTATTTAAATAGAAAGCAAAGGCCATTATAAACTACACCTGAGAATCAAAGACAAAAAGACCGTTTATTGCTAGAGAAGAGATCCAAACAGGAAATTATGCCTCTCTGTACCATCCTGGCTGTCGTATTCTGAATGTACATGATTCCCCAACTTCCCATCTCTACCACACAGTCAACCTTAATACAGGAAAATAAAAGTCTTGCCTTTTCCCATCTTGGTATTTATTTTTTTTAAGAGGAAGCATATTTATTTATTTATTTATTTATTTATAATTTTTAATGTATTTTTTTTAGATTTATTTTTTATTGTTTTATTTATTTATTTTTGGCTGCATTGGGTCTTAGTTGCGGCACACGGGATCTTTGTTGAGGCATGCGGGATCTTTCGTTGCAGGATGCGGGCCTCTCTCTAGTGGCACGTGGGTTTTCTCTCCAGTTGTGGTATGCAGGCTCCAAGGCGCGTGGTCTCTGTAGTTGTGGCGCGCAGGTTCCTGAGTGCGTGGGCTCTGTAGTTTGTGGCACACAGGCTCTCTAGATGAGGCGTGTGAGCTCAGTAGTTGTGGCACGCAGGCTTAGTTGCCCCAAGACATGTAGGATATTAGTTCCCTGACCAGGGATTGATCCCACGTCCCCTGCATTGTAGGGCAGATTCTTTACCACTGGACCACCAGGGAAATCCCCATCTTGGCATTTAAATGAACAAAAAAACCATTGCATACTTCCCTAGTCCTTGACCTTTCTCATTTTCTGTTAGCCCCAAGAGGCTATCATTTTACAGCCTAAAAGCTAATGCAAACCTCAGAATTATTGATGGGCATGCGTTCCGTGGAAGAAGTCACCATCCATATCCTGCTCAAGCAAGGCATGAACAGCTGGGGAAAGATGCTAACACCTATCTGAGCTTTCAGTGGCCCAAGATCTTAACGTTCTTGTCTAGGCCTGACAGTACAGATAGAGTAAGACATGCTGGGGTAGCACATTAACACAAGCAAAGGCAGATGTGCAGAATGTTTCAAGTGGCAGTCATGTATCTTAGAATGTGTAGTTCTGGAGGAAAGAGCTGGTACTGTCCTGACACCAGTAAGGACCAAAACTCTGGTGGAAAACATGTGTGGGTGCATGAAAAGTTTTCTTCAAAATGATAGGGACAAAAAAGAGAGATCACTGTGTGGAGGAGACCCAAAAACAAGAAAAAAAGAGTTGAGGATAAAGATAAGAAAGGAAGGGAGGGAAGAAAGTGAGGATGGAGAAAGAGTACAATAGAGTCTGTTGGTGTATTTAAAAATCACCAGAGAGAGAAATGTTAACTTTAACCACCAAAGAGAAAAAAAACCTCTTTCAGGTATACCCCTTTCATAAAATGAGATGATGGCAGGAGAAAGTGAAATATCTTAAAAATTAATATATGTTGAAAGAAAACTAAGGTGGTTAGCAGAGGACAGAGATGTCATTTCAAAGTACTAAAGAGATAATGAGTGGATATAAAATTATTCATATGGATATGACAAGAGGATTGGACTTGTGTGCCCCGAAGGAGGCCATGACAAGGACTGATGTGCAGCAGTGGGAACACAAGGAGGACAAGAGTGAACCATGCAATAAAAACGGAGGCTGGGCTTCCCTGGTGGCGCAGTGGTTGAGAGTCCGCCTGCCGATGCAGGGGACACGGGTTTGTGTCCCCGTCCGGGAAGATCCCACATGCTGCGGAGCGGCTGGGCCCGTAAGCCATGGCCGCTGGGCCTGTGCGTCCGGAGCCTGTGCTCCACGATGGGATAGGCCACAGCAAGGAGGCCAAAATTGACTGCACAATGAATTTGGCTAAAGGAGAACAGTCCAGAAGACAGTCAAATCAGATTCAATGACAAGAGTAAGAAAGAGAAGAGTAACTACAGCGCACCCCACACAGAAGCAGATTTGAGTGAAATTCCAAAGCATTTACTGAAAGACTTACCTGATTTTGAAGAAGTGTAAAGCATAAATATTCAGCTGGGAAGAGCAAGAACTTGGAAATAGAATACAAGGTCTAAGCCTGAAAAACAAACAAAAAAGTCAGTTTGCCATTTACAAGTAAGTTTGTGTTCCTTCTTTTTGTTCACTAATTGTTTTCTTTGTTTGGCTTTGTAACTGGGAAGTACTTTCCCACAGCAGCAGTGTGCTAAGTGGTGGATAAATTCCAAAAGTGGCCCACAAAGTTCTGTTTAACTATTAAAACTCTACCTTCACAGTAATTCTGCTAGAATCAGCCTTAGTTCTGAGTCCTGAGATAAAGGAGTGATAAGGTACAAGAGAGAAGAGGAAGAAAAACAAGGAAAGGAAGGGATGAGGAAAAAAAAATAAGAAGAGGAACAAGAAGGGAAAGAAAGATGATGGGAGGTTTTCTTTTTTCTTGGACACAGAGTTTCAGATCCTGACTTTAGTCCTGATGTCTCTGCTAGGTATTAGGAAGCTGTCAAACTCATGGTCAACTGTACGGTATCTATGATTAACAGCCCTTAATTTTCCTGGGAAGAGATCATTGGAGTTTTTAAAAATGTGGAAGAAGATATTTGGTAGCAAGTTTCCTCTAGGACAATTAGTTCTTCTAACCATTCCTGTTTCTCACAGCCTCACCCCTCCTTTGCTTCTGTGAAGGATTCAGTGTTTTCACTTAGAGCTTCCGATGAGTTTTGGTGTACAGGGATAGGGTAGTTGTTTGTAGATATGAAATTCATGAGATGGGAATTAACTACATAGAAAAAAAAAAAAAAAACCTGGTTTCTTCAACTGTATATGGAGAATTGCTATTATAAAGTATAGATGACGTATAAATAGACTATTTAAATCTCTTAATATGGGGAGGTACTCAAAATCTAGCACATTTCAAAGCACTTTATCAATGGGTGAAAAATTGTGTAATTACTCAGATTTATAAGGGATGTAATAATTTAAGAATGTAGGTAAATGACAGATATTCAGAAAAAAACATGGAGAGTCAATTTGGAAATTAAGGAAAGAGGCAATTGAAAAGGCATTAAAAAATAACGAAAATGGTCAGAATTAAATATGACATTTGCATAAGCAAGAAAACGATTAGTCAAGCTATGGAGAAGAATTACTCTTAGAAAGAACAGAATGAAAATGAAAAGACTACAAATAGCCCACTGATTAGATAATTTGAAAGACAATTGTTAAATTGTAAGAAAGAACAAAAGATAACTGAGACTGAAGAAAACCTTCAAAAGGACACAAAAATTGTTTAAGTTGTAAAGGTATGTGTTACATTTGTAGGATAAATAAATCTGTGAGAGGATTGGAAGGGGAGACTTTAAAATGTAATTGGCCAATAAAGGACCTTATTGGTGACCCTTGGGGGGGGGGAATCTCCAAAAGGACAATGAACTATCTATCATATGGTGTGTTTTAGTTGAATTTTAGGGTTTTTTAGTTGAAAAAAAAAATTTTTTTTTAATGTACTGCCTCCACTGGGGTCATTGTGCCTCTAAATTGTATAAGCAAAGAAAATAATGACAGATGAAAAAGTTTGCTTAGTAATGTTGCTTATTTTTAGCTGTCCAGAAGTTATTTTTATTCACCTTATTTCCTAAGAAGCTGAGCAATTTTCTTATTTATCATTTAACAACATTTAATTGAATACTTTATTACATGTAATTGCTAGATGCCTGCTTTCAGAAAACAGAGCTGAGGATGTAGTCAACAAAACCAGGTTCAAGCCCCAGCTCTGTCACTTACAAATAACGTTAAGTAATTGAACCACAGTTCCCTCATCTTTTTATAAAATAAAGGTCTTGAACTAGAAGAAATTATATGAACTCTTAATCCCTTCTAGGTATGTTTATTATTTTCTAAAAGACAAATTAATGTTTAGCTTAATCTTTATGTTGTAAGTTATTGCAATCTTCAGGATGGTTTTATATGTGTAAATTTTCACTAAGATTTATTGACAGACTAAAATAAGCCAAAATTTATAGAAACAGTAGGTGAGAAGAAAAAGAATACATGGATTAGGGCTTCAAGGGCAATATTTCTGCCATTATATGGAGAAAATATTTAGATATCATTTAAAAATGTTAAACCCAGAAATTACATAAATAACATGCAATTGTTGTGTTAACAATTAAGATGTAAGTACAGATAGTCCCTGACTCACTATGGTTCGAGTTTTGATTTTTCAACTTTACGGTGGTACAAAGGTGACACGCATTGAGTAGAAAGCATACTTCGGATCTTGAATTTTGATCTCCTGGGCTGGTGATATGTGGTCCCATACCTCTCGTGATGCTGGGCAGTGGCAGCGAGTCACACAATCACCAGGGTAAACAACTGACTTTACAACCATTCTGTACTCACATAACCATTCGGTTTTTCACTTTCAGTACAGTATTCAATAAACTACATGAGATATTCAACACTTTATTATAAAATGGGCTCTGTGTTAGATGATTTTCCCCAGCTATAGGCTAATGTCAGTGTTCTGAGCACGTTTAAGGTAGGCTAGGCTGAGTTAGGATGTTTGGTAGGTTAGGTGTATTAAATGAATTTTTGACTTAAAGATATTTTCAACTTACAATGGGTTTATTGGGTCACAATCCCACTGTAAGTCAAGGAAGATCTGTATATGTTAGTATATGAATATATTAATAATAGCTAATTAATATTAATAAATTGTATTATTCATAGCTAACAAAATGCACAAATGTGTCAAATGTGATGTAATTTTCATAATAACACTATGCGATTTTCGCTATTATTATCTTTACAGATAAATGTAAGATAATTTACTCTGAGGCTTGGAGATATTTAATAACTTATTCAAGACCTCACAGACTGTGTGGTAGGGTCCAGAGCCTTTTACTGCCCAAGATGGGATACTACTGTATACACTATTTGTAACTTACTTTTCAAATTTATCATGTCTTCAGTGTGGTTCTCTGTTTATAAATTTACTTCAAGAGCTTCATTTCTAAGGATTACATGATATTCCATTGTATAAATGTACTATAATTTATTTAAACATTCTCCCATTTGGGGGCATTTAGTTCATTTCCAATTTTTTACTCCGTGTAGGTGAATCTTTGCACATTATCTTTAAATATTCCTCAGAATAAATTTTTAGATACAGAATAACTGGGCCAAAAGCCATGAGTATTTTTAAGACTTTTTGTATTAACCATGTATTTTACATTATTTCTTTATTTTTTCTTAATAAATTTATTTATTTATTTTATTTTTGGCTCCGTTGGGTCTTTGTTGCTGCACACGGGCTTTCCAGCATGCAGAATCTTCCTGGGCCAGGGTTCGAACCCATGTCTCCTGCATTGGCAGGCAAATTCTTTTTTTTAAAGAAACTGCTTTTTAAAAATTTATTTATTTATTTATTTATTTATGGTTGTGTTCCGTCTTCGTTTCTGTGCAAGGGCTTTCTTTAGTTGCGGCAAGCAGGGGCCAACTCTTCATCGCAGTGTGCGGGCCTTTCACCGTTGCGGCCTGTCTTGTTGTGGGGCACAGGCTCCAGACGCGCAGGCTCAGTAGTTGTGGCTCATGGGCCTACTTGCTCTGCGGCATGTGGGATCTTCCCAGACCAGGGCTTGAACCCGTGTCCCCTGCATTGGCAGGCAGATTCTCAACAACTGCGCCACCAGGGAAGCCTGGCAGGCAGATTCTTAACCACTGAGCCGTCAGAGAAGTCCCTGACCAGTGTTTTTAAAAACTCCGGATAGTCAGAATAGAGCTTACCTAGGGCAGGACTCGGGTTGGGATTTGAATGATGGTATGAATGGCAGGAGGAATCCTCCTTGGATGCTGGAAATAATTTTTTTAATGTTTATTTATTTATTTATTTGGCTGCGTCGGGTCTTGGTTGCAGCACGTGGAATCTTTATTGCTGCCTGCGGGATCTTTGTTGCCGCACGCAGGATCTTGTAAGTTGCAGCATGTGGGATCTTTTAGTTATGGCATGTGGGACCTAGTTCCCTGACCAGGAATCAAACTCGGGCCCCTGCATTGGGAGCACGGAGTCTTAGCCACTGGACCACCAGGGAAGTCCTGGGTACTGGAAATATTGTATATCTAGATCTAGATGGTGGTTACATGCATATATATATACATGTATAAACGTTCATCTAGCTGTACATTTAAGATCTGTGTACTTTACAGTATTTATGTCATACAGTATGTATGACAATACAGTGTGTATTGTCAAACAATCTCAGATTCTTGGCATTATGTAAACCAGACATCTAGGGTCAACTGGGGTTTCATCTTATTCCCAGATATTTTTATATGCTTTTGCTGTCATTTAAACTTATTACATATAGGCAGTAAACACATAAACACAATAAGTCAAACTCTGGCAAGCTAACAGACTTTTTTTTTTCTTCTAAGTTTAGATGAAGCCCCCATTTTCAATCCCTAACAGCTGGATATTTAGGTAGCCCCCAATTTTTTGCATTTTCCTTGTACATAAATTTTTGTATGTATCTTTAATTGTTAACTGAAAATAAATTTCCAGGAAGCTGGCTTTCAGTGATCTGAAGAGGGGGTGGCATGAAAACCCTGTGCCAACAGTATTCTAGAAGTTAAATGGGGCACATGTCTCAAAAGAATAAGATTTTGATTAAACACTGTTTAAACCACTTGGACCACCTTAGAATAAAAGACTCAGATTGTAGCATTTTTCTTATCCTTAACAAAATATTGGAGTTTGGAGTAACCCAAGAGAGAATAGTGAAATACTCTACTTTTCCTAAGCATACCCAGATCTAATTTCTCTCTCTAGAAACTCATTCTCAGTCTTTAAATTTTGAAAGACAGAACATAAGATTTGCTGACTTTTCCAAAATCTTAGATACGTTAAAAAAAATGTTTATCTAACTTCTGATAAAGCAAGCATCTCTCATTATTAGCTTTGTTAAGATACAGAAATCAAGATCCAAGCTCTTTTTGATTTGGACTATATTGTACAGGCAGTATTTTCATATTGCTGAGTAATTACTTGGTTGCAGGTGTGTTTACTTTGACATTACTTAGATCTGCTTTCATTCTGCCCTTCAAACACCCATTCCTTTCTGTTTTCTAGAACATATATTGTGGTTGGCAGCAGCGAGTGAAACCTCAGCCTCCATCTGCATTTCTCTAACCTCTTAGCACAATAGTGTAGACATTTGTTTGTGAACACAATAGGATGGAATCCAGTTCATCTGTTAACAACTTAGTGATGTTCTAAACTTTTACTTCCAAGTTGTAGACCCTAACATGACTTCATGTCTTGGCTGAGATTCAGAGTTTCAACATACACAGACAGATACAGACTTTCTCTTCCCCCTACCATGCTGGGCTGTTACCAGCAGTTTCTGGGGCATGAAAAACATCCGAACTGGCAAACTTCAGAAAAAGCAGGCTTTTTTTTTTTTTTTCCAGGAATAGTTTGCTTTATTGTGACAAAAGGCCAACCTGTTCCCCTGTTTAAAATATGCAGTGGAGTTATTTTAGCTTCTAAAATTTTCAATGCTGAGTAAGAATATATACTGAGAAAAAGGAAAAGAAAAAAGAGTTCTATCAACTCTTCTAAGCTTAGTAATTTTGTGGTGCTCTGAAGCTTTCAACATTGGTCTGGATCCTTGCAACCTTCACCTAGATAAGTGCTTAGGATGTTAGTAGTCAGACTTATACCTCTCTTCTCCCTGTAATCATCCTGGTGGGAAAGGATTCTTCTCTGCAGAAACTAAACAGCCCCAGAAAAAAAGATCTACAGATACTAGCATTTATAGGTCCATCAGTGACAAAGCCAGCTTGAAGACTCACCCCCTTGTGATGAAGCTCTCCAGGCACCAATCTTCTCTGGAACCTAGTATTTCCAATTAGCTTATTATTGCCATATTCTTTAGTATGAACAGACAGCCAGAGAATCAGACAATGGAGGAAAGCCTCTGATATGAAAGACAGACCAAACAATGCAGGTTGGGGTGTGGGGTTGGGGGATAAGGAAATGGAAATAAAAGTTTCAGGGAGTAGAAAGAAAACTTAACAATGATTAACAAAAGTGTTAGGGAGAGGAACCAATATATTATATTCGTAAAATAAGAATGAGATGCCTTAAAAATGGGACAGAGAACAAGACATAGTTCTTGGAGGGGACTTCCCTGGTGGTCCAATAGTTAAGACTCTGCACTCCCAATGCGGGGGGGCCCGGGTTCGATCCCTGGTTGGGGAACTAGATCCTGCATGCATGCCGCAGCTGCAACTAAGAAGTCCACGTGCCTCAATGAAGATCCTGCAGGCCTCAGCTAAGACCCGGCGCAGCCAAAAAACATAATAAATAAATAAATATTAAAAGAAAAGAAAGAAATAGTTCTTGGAAATTAAAAGTTGGGAAGCAAATTCAACAGAAGGGTTTGAAGACAGAGTTGAAGAAATCTCCCAGAAAGTAAGACAAAGAGATGGAGGATATGAGAGAAAAGATAGAACAATAAGAGGATCAATTCAGGAGGTTCAATTCAGAAGATCAGTGGTTGCCAGGGTTGGAGGGGAGGGGGAAGGGGAGATGAATAGGCAGAGCAGAGAGGAATTTTAGAGCAGTGAAAATGTTCCATTATGATACCGTGATGATGGATACATGTCATTCATTATACGTTTGTCCAGACCCATAGAATGTACGACACCAAGAGTGAACCCTAATGTAAACTGTGGACTTCGGATGATTATGATGTATCAATGTAGGTTCATCGGTTGTAACAAATGAACCACTCTCCAGTGCAGCAGACACAGGTTCAATCCCTGGTTAAGGAAGATCCCACATGCTGCAGAGCAAACTAAGCCCATGTGGCACAAATACTGAGCCTGCGCTCTACAGCCCGTGAGCCACAACTACTGAGACCTGTGTGCCACAACTACTGAAGCCTGTGCACCTAGAGCCTGTGCTTCGCAACAAGAGAAGCCAGTGCTCTGCGACAAGAGAAGCCACCGCAATTAGAAGCCCGCACACCGCTACAAAGACCCAACACAGCCAAAAATAAAATAAGTAAAAAAAAAAATGAACCATTCTTGTGGGGATGTTGATAACCGGGGAGGCTATGCATGTGTAAGCACAGGAGGTATATGGGAAATCTCTGTACCTTCCCCTTAATTTTGCTGTAAACCTGAAACTGTTCTTAAATATATATATATTTTAAAAAGCCTAAAAAGGGACTTCCCTGGCGGTCCAGTGGTTAAGACGCCGCGCTGCCAGTGCAGGGGGCATGGGTTTGATCCCTCGTCAGGGAACTAGGATTCCCGCATGCTGCACAGTGCGGCCAAAAATAAATAAATAAAATAAAACAGAGACACTGTGGGTAGCATGTACCATCACCAAAAAAATCTTTAAAAAAAAAAAAAAAGCCTAAAAAATACGTTACAGGGAGGAAAACCAGATCCTATATAATGGGTTGGAAATCCCAATGGCATCAGACTTCTCCATAATGAAATTGGAAGCTTAGAGCAAATGAAGCAATGCCTCAATATCCAGAAGGGAAATGATTTGCAACCCAGAATTTTGTTCCCAGGTAAACTACCAATCAAATGTGAGGATAGAATAAAGACGTTTTTAGACATTAGAGAATTTAAAATAGTTCCACCAATATTCCCTACTGGAATACAAAGAGTTACCATATGATTGAGCAACTCCACCTCTAGAAATATACCAAAAGAACTGAAAGCAGAGACTCGGATACTTGTAACCAATGTTCATAGCAGTACTGTTCCCAGTAACCAAAAAATGGAAACAACCTAAGTGTCTATCAACAGGTAAATGGATAAACAAAATGTGGTATATACATCCAATGGGATATTTTTGTCTTAAAAACGAATGAAATTCTGATACACGTTATAACATGGATAAACCCTGAAAACATTGTGCTAAGTCAAATAAGTCAGACACATAAGGTAAGTATGTATGATTCCACTTACATGAGGTACCTAAAATAGGCAAATTCGTAGAGAGTGAAAGTAGAAGAGAGGTTATCAGGGACTGTGGGAAAGAGAGGGAATGAGGAATAATTGTTTAATGGGTACAGAGTTTCCATTTGGGATGATGAAAAAGTTCCGGAAATGGATAGTGGTGACAATTACACAACATTGTGAATGTACTTAATGTCACTGAATTACACTTAAAAATGGTTAAAATGGTCAATTTCTTGTTACATATATTTTACCACAATGTAAAAGTGTTGTAAAAGGAAGACGGTGTTGTCATAGTAGTCCACTTGGCATTACCAGATCTTTGGGGTTTTTAAAAGTAGTCAGAAATTCAGATTAGTATAGGATATCTCTTGAGTTTTAATTTGTAATTTTTTAATAACACTGTGTGAGTCAGACAAAAATAATTCCACAGTCATTTAGGCTCAGTCGAGACTTCTACGGAGATATATCGGGCTGGCCACAAAGTTCGTTCGGATTTTTGTAAGATGCTATGGAAAACCCGAACGACCTTTGGGCCAACCCAATACTAGCAGGTTATTTATGATGTGGCAGAAAGACTGGGATTGAAGAATTCCAGATTCTACTCACTGCTTTAAATTACTTAATAGCTCGTTGGTTGTGTTTTCCTTATCTGTAAAATGGTATCAGTGATAGCTGCTATCTCATTCAAAAGTGTTGGGGTAAACACAACACTGTCATATAGTACAGTCAACTTCTTCAAAGATGTCATACATGATCCTCACATCTGATGTCATTGTGTGAGTAAATTGATAAAGTGTCTTCAGTCTTTTGCTTAAAAACAGAAAGCTATTCTCTCACCCCATCCAGAGAGAGAGTGTTCTGAGTTGGGGGTGGGGATGGTGTCAGCTTATTGAACAAAAGTCGGGATGTTAGATTTCATGAGCTTGTTCTAGTGTTTAAAATGTTTTTTATTAGGCAATAAGAATTGTGCTTTACCCTCGTTATTTGGTAAGATGCTTAGATAACTAGACAGCATTTCTAAGCTCTAATGAAATACAATCTTCTCAAACTCACTGAGCCCCAGTTTCTTCATCTGTAAAATGAGGATATGCTCTACCTTTTCTGCTTGGCAGGGTTGTTTTGAGAATTCCATGAGGTCCTTTCATTCACCTCTTCATTTGGTAAATATTCACCGTGAGCTTATGAACTATGTTGAATGCTAGGAATGTAATGCTCAGCAAGAGACATGGTCCATACCTTCCTGAAGCTTTCAGTTATGTGGGATCAATTACATATGTTAAAGCACAGAGAACAGTGCCTGGCACATTAGTAGATGTCAGTACATATTAGTTTCCTAACTGTGGTGGTCAGTTTTACGTGTTATTTTGACTGGGATATGGGGTGCCCAGATATTTGGCTAAAGATTATTTCTGGGTGTGTCTGTGAGGTCGTTTCTAGATGAGATTAGCATTTGAGTCAGTAGACTGAGTAAAGCAGATGGCTCTCCCCAGTGTGGATGGGCATCATTTAATCCATTGAGGGCCTGACTACTGAGCTGAGACATTAGCCTTCTGCTCTTTGACTGGGACTTATATCCTTGGAGCTCTTGGTTCTCAGGCCTTCAGACTCGAACTGGAACTTAAAACCATTAGCCCTCTGGTTCTTGGTCCTTCAGACTTGGACTAGAATTTATACCATTGGTTCTCCTGGTTCTCGGGCCTTCAGACTCAGACTGGAACCACACCACTGGCTTTCCTGGGTCTCGAGCTTATAAATGGGAGATTGTGGGACTTCTAAGCCTCCATGATTGCATGAGCCAATTCCTTCTAATAAATCTCTTTTCCTATATGCATATGAATTTGAGCATCTGGTGGGCCACTTTTGGTTAGCAGAACTGGCTATAGATTTGCATTGGTTCTCCTGTTGGTTCTGTTTCTCTGGAGAACCCTGATTAATACACTTCCCTTAAAGTAAGGACCCTCAAATTTACCCATGCATATCCAGGTCAGTGCCCTGAAATCAAGAAGATGGACCTCAGCTGCAACCTGGTTCCTTATTTTGTAGGGTCATATTGCCAATATTTATGGCAATCCTAGGCCATTGCTACTCATTCTGTAAGTATAGGAGTCATTCTTCTGCCCTATAATATAAAACTCCAGTGAGAGAGCAAGTTATCCAAATTATATTCCCCAGAGAACAAGAAAATGCAGTTTTATGTCCAGAGCAGAGAGGATTCAAAAGTTTACCAAAGTCTTAGGAACTTAAATTGTAGGCAAGGATAATATTGCTGTTCATCACTGTCTACTTATTTTCTATTTAGAGTTTTATCTTCCTCGTAGAGGGGGTTGGTTTAATAGAGTGTCAGGGGAAATGTCTAGTGAGTGTATTGATTGAATGTATGATGATAAATGTGGGCAACTTATCTCCTAATCTTTCTCTAGGTTTGCCTAGCTGAGGGTGAATAAAATTATTTTGAATATAGCCAAGAAAGTCTTTTTTCTTGGCCTTGGGATTCTAAGGCCATACATATGCCTAAATAACTTTTTTTCCCCAGAAAGAGTAAGAATTTATAGATTGGCTCCAGGTGGAAGATCTTTCCGTACATGGTACTTTATGCCTAAATGTTAAGTTTCATCATTTCAGCTAGGAACAATTAAGTTATGCTAGGATACTACTTAAGGAAGGAAACAAAGAAATACATACACTGTTCACATATCAAATATGTTCATATTTTACAGAGAAGATGGTCATAATACCTCAAGGGGGAAAAGCCAGGATTTTCATTACCAAGAGCAAGAAAAGGTTTCTAAGGCACGTCACACACTGTGTGCAAAACAGAAGCAACCTGAAGGGATAGGAGGAATAAGGCTGTATAACAAATCAAATTAATTTATGTCAGATTCCATTTTCTAATATGCCATATTTCTGAGAAAAGTTTTACAGAAGACAGCATTCTTATTATTGTACATCTCCTCCCTTTTGCTTGCTCGAGACAAATGAAATGCTGAAAAGGTTATTATTACTCTGATGCTGTAACAGAAAGTGTACTTCTGTCATATCCAGAGTGACTAATAATGCTCAGGCCAATCCATTACTCCATTCAAATAATAGGGTTTACTTGCTTTAAAGGTCACTTGGGCTATAATGTTGTTATTGTCCTTTCTTCTGCTCTGTAGTCTCATTTTCACAGAGGATTGGTAGAAAAATAGAGGGGATATTGGCTCCCACTTGTTCATGGGCATAATGCCACTGGCACCCTTTCCCTGTGGTCCTGCATCTTCTTGCCAATGACAGACATGCATGCAACAGGGGTTTTAAAGGGGTGCAATATTTGTGTTTCAATATGGAATCGATAGCAACAACAACAATAACAACAGAAATTGACTCCTGGGTATTTTTTCTTCAAGTTAGAAACTACAGTGGGAATACTTAAAGAACATTTGTAACTCAAGAAAACTTGTGGAGCTTGAAATAAAAACATCATAGGCTATATTAAGCGGAGTGGTAGAAAAAGGTTTTTAACCAGAATTTAACTAAATTTCTAATAATTCTATTTATTTAAAAAATATTTATTTATTTGGTTGCGCTGGGTCTTAGTTGCGGTTCGCTGGCTCCTTAGTTGCGGCACGTGAGCTCCTTCGTTGTGGCATGCGAACTCTTAGCTGTGGCATGCATGTCGGATCTAGTTCCCTGACCAGGGATCAAACCAGGGCCCCCTGCATTGGGAGGGCAGAGTCTTAACCACTGTGCCACTAGGGAAGTCCCTCTAATAATTTTAAAATCCACTAAATAGTTAAACCACATCTCAAAAACTGTAATAAAAAATTCATTCAAACCTTTGAAAACAAAGAATCATTCCTCTCCAGTTGCCTTAGGTTAACCTGTATTTCTGTCCTGTCACATTTATGTAAGGAAACATATGGCCTCAAACTTTGCTTTCTGGCAATAATAATTTCCTGTTGTAGGTTTGTCTTTAGTTAGTTTCCAAAAATCTTACATGCTTAAGGTTTTGGATCCATGTAAATTTCTGCTCTGTAGTCTCACTTTCACAGAGGGTTGGTAGAAAAAGAAGGATTGGGCAGTTCTCATTCACAAAAGAAATACAAACTTTTTCTTAAACTGAAATTGTTTGAGAAATTCTAAACTGACTGTTGTTGTTGCTGTTTATTTTGTGGAAATAACTAAATGAGGAAGCTTAAGATAGTAAATAAAACACAGGACTCCTGGGTTCTAAGTCCAACTCTATCACTATGTTGCTGTGTGACACTGGCCAAGGTACAATCCCTCTCTGGGCCTCTGTTTACTTGCAAATTGGGTATATTTGACTATAGCATCTCTAATGATATATAATATATAATTATATATAAAATGGAATGTTATATATATGTATAACAAATACATCTCCTGAAACAAGTGTACAAAGCAATGTAGTCTATAGAGCAACGTCCTACTAGCCCGCTGGGCTAATCCTTCCTCATTTTACAGTCACACCTGGGCCAACACATTTGGAGTCCTTTGTGGTTTCTTGTAGGCATGAAGAAAAGCATTTTGCTATAATATATTAACTTCTGGATTTCTTTTTCCTAAAAACGCAAGGTTTTGGCTTAATATGTTTCCCCCAGCTTTTTACTTTACAACATTTCAAACCTTCAGAAAGGCTGCAGGAATATTCAGTAAAGAGCCATATACCCTTCACTTAGATTTACCAATTGTTAACATTTTGCCACATTTGCTTCCTTTTTCTTTTTCTCTTTCTCTACTCCCTTCTTGGATATATAGGCATTGCTGAACCATTTGAGAATTTATTGTAGACATCATGACACTTCATCCCTAAATACTGTAGCATACATCTTCTAAGAAAAAGGACATTCTCCTACATAACCACAAGATAGTTCCCTGAGAAATTTAACAATGAATCAATACTATTATCTAAAATAGACTCTGTATTCAAATTTCCCCAATCATCCCAATAGTGTCCTATGTAGTTTATTGATATTTTGTAGTCTAGCATCCAATCAAGGATCATCTGTTGCATTCAATTGTCCCTCTCTTTACTCTCCCTTGTTCTATTGATAACAATTCCTCGGCCTTTTTTGTTTGCTTGCTTTTCGTGATATTGACTTTTTTTTTTTTTGAGCCGTGACACATGCTTGTGGAATCTTAGTTCCCAGACCAGAGATTGAACCCGTGCCCTACCAGGTAATTCCCAATACTGACATTTTTGAAGTGTTCAGGCCAGTCATTTTGCAGAATGTCCCTCACGTTAGATTTGTCTAGCTGTGTCCTAATGATCAGTTTCAAGTTAAATATTTTTGGAAGGAATAGTGTGTAAGTACTGTTGTGCCCTCAGTGCATGACACCATAGGTGTGTGATATCATACTTGGTGCTGCAGGATGTGATCACTTGGTTGAGGTGGTAGCCACCAAATGTTTGCAAAGTTAAAATTCTATTTCCCCATATAATTAGTAAGTGATCTCAGGAATGACACTGAGACTTTGTGGATATCCTGTTTCTCAAAGGTTTTGGCATCCATCATCAACGGTGACTGTAAGGTTATTATGTTTTGATTGTCCACTACAAAGGTGAATTGGGATAATCAACAGATTTCTGGCAGAATGGAAGAAAGAGAATGGACTTGACCAGAGATAAGCCTGGGCGTGTGTGTGTGTGTGTGTGTGTGTGTGTGTGTGTGTGTGTGATGAAGGTACTGAGGTAGAGAAACTTTGACATGCTGTTAGCTAAGGTTGGGATGCCTAATGTGGGGAATCCAAGAAAAGTTAACTTTTGTTGGGTGTTGAGCAGAACACACTTTACTGTTTCTGTCTTTGCAATTTCTCTACGGTATAAGACCTAGAGCTTTGACAGTAATGGGTACATACAATATGATAATGCATAAAATCTCTGTGTGGCTTTTTTTATGGTGAGTTACAACTTCCCTTCTTCTTTCTTTTTCCTTTTTTCCCTTATTCCTGCCCTGTTATATTTTTGGTTGTAATATCACTATATTTCTGTTAGATAAGATTAAGGTATTATTAATGGGAAATGCAATTAGAAATTAATAATATAGGAGAAGCAAAAGTTTGCAGTAGATTTTGCATGTGGTGAAGTGCTTGATTCCATGTGATCAAGCAAGAGTAACAAAGAATCTGAGCACACCTCTGTTTTTATCTTGAAGGATCGTACCACAATATGTCCATATTTGTTTTTTTATGTTTCTTTGATTTATTGGAGTTAATTTTCAACAAAAGCAGAATTCTATACTAATGTGTAGTACTAGTTATTAATGATAGGGAGAACAAACTGAATCGAACAAATTTTGCTATAAAGAGAACTCATTCTGTACAAAAGAGCAAAAATAAATAATAATAATAGTCATGATGATGATCAAGAATGTTAATGAGCTTCTGGAAATAAGATCCTGGAAAGCAAAGGTATTCTAATAATAGTACAGTAACTGGAACCAAGAGCATGGAAGGTGAACTGTGCCCAAGATTTCATTTTAAGTGGCAATAATAATCTGGCATAGGAAATGAGGAAGTAAAACCATGAAACAATAGATTTCATGTATTCAAGCAACAGAAATTAAGAAGTCTGAGAAAAGACTTTTTTGCCTTGCAAAATTATACCAGCATATGTCCTCTTTCATTATCTTCAGATTTCTCTATTTATCAGATGATTCGAACCCAAAGCAGGGAGAACAGTGTTTTACTATGATGTCAGTGTTTTAGGGAAAAAGAGCCAGGAATTTGAAAAGTACTTGCTTTTTGCAAGTACAAAGATGTCATTGTTGTTGCTGCTGGGCTTCTAGAATAACTGCGTAATTGTTAATTATGAAAATAGATAATAGTAGTGGATATAATTTGTCTTCCAACAGGAGTGCTATGCCACTAAAGCACGCACAATGGAGATTACAAGAACAACCAACAAAGTGCAGGATATTAGGACGACTTACTTTTAAGCTGCAATACAGCCAAAATATACTGTTAAGAACTCAGAATCGTCTCATGAGTGAATAACGAAATAGCCATGTTTTATTAGCTTTCTTTAAAACTATGTACAAGTTGAACAACGTTTTAAAGCACTTGTTTTAAAAAACACTTCTGCAATTTTCTGGAGCCATGATTTCTTTTTTTCTTTGAGCCACAGTGGTTAATCTGATTTTGGTATTTCAGTAATTACGTAAATTAACATATGCTGAGAGTAATTTCATTTGTTGAAATGGATACCAGGTGAATATGTAATTAGTGGAAAGTTGTCTCTTTAAGACTTTGTGTGCAATTTTCCAAGATTAGCCACAGTATGGAAGAGTAGAGTGTTAAATTGTAATAATTTCTGGTCAGTGACCAAACTAGTATCTAGTTTATTTCCTGAAAATTGAAGTAAAATGACAATTTCCTCCCATCTTCTCCTACCAATCAAAGACACATTATAGAGTGAACAACCATCCCAGTTGCGCAGGTCCCAGTTTTAGCAGTGAATGTCTTCTATCTAGGGAAACCCTTTGGTTCCAAGCAAACCAGGACAGTCAGTCATGCTAGTACACACATCTCACTCAAAAAGAAATATTATACTTACACAGTTTTATTTATTATTATAAATTTAACATATAGAAAAGCAATTTAAAAATAAATTTCCATCCATATTGCCACTAAAATAAATCAACTATATATGTAGTTTTGTTCCTTCTAAACTTTATATAGACAATATATAATTTAATAATTAAAAAAGCAATTGTAGTCACAAGGTATGTACAGTTCTATGTCATTGATTAACAAAAACATATCATCACAAAACCATATGTATAATTTTAATGAATCCATAAACTTGTAACATATTTCCATGTTATATTACTTAATTACCCTTTATTGCAGGACATTTATGTTGTTTTCCTGTTTTTTTCCCTATTACAAATGATAATGCTAATAATATCTTTATATAATATTCCCCTTTTAAATTTAAGAAATAATACTTTGGGGGAAAACATACATATGGTAGAATCATATTGACAACTTATAAACAGTTCAAATTATAAATATTTTCTTCTGCTAGCTAGTTTCTCATCAGCTAACCTGCTATTGAAATAACTATTTCACGAAAATTCTTGGTAATATGAGCCCATTCTAGAAACTGGCTAATATTCTTTATTTGGATAGTTGAAACAATGTGTTTGTTTGTTCTGAACCTCAATAAATTTTCATCACAAATGAAAATGTCGTTTCCTCTTTTTAGGATCTTTCCAAATAATTAATGGCACTTGAAGCAAAATGAGATCACTGGGTAATCATAATCGTAGAGAAACATCTACTGTGTTCCAAAATTGACAGAGGCCTTGAGGAACACAGAAATACTACCAACTCATTTTTGAGGACAGATGCTTGGTAGGAGCCAAGTTTTATACTAAGTCTGACCAATCAACTCTCACTTGATGCTTCCTTCCTTTTAGGATTTCTGAAGTAGAAGTATGAAAATCTAAAAATTCAAGTCCTCTTCTGTACTATAATTAAAAGACAACAGCCTGAGCCTGCAAAGTCTCAACTCAAATACAGAAAGGATAAGTTATCAAATCAGTTAACATTTATTGGGCACCTGCCAATCCTTATCCTCTAGAGTTTATCAGGTGATAGGAAAAAGTCACGAGATGTGTATATAATAACAAAATAATAGAAGAGTGTGGTAAGTTTTGTAACAGCAGTGTGGAAAAAGGGGTCGTGTCTCTTTGTGCACCTGCGCATTTATAATAACAAAAACTGTAAACAACCTAAATGTCTGTAGACAAGATATAAATAAATATGTTATGGAATAATCATATACCGGAATATTAGGCGACAGTGAAAATGAATGCATAGGAACTATATGTATCAACACCAATAACTCTCACAAATAAGACATCAAATATAAAAAACAAGTTTTAAAAGAATAGATTTAGGTTGATATCATTTATGTAAATTTTGAAACATGCAAAAGAATACTATATGTTGTTTAGGGATACTTCCAATGAAGCAAAAATATAGAGAAATGCATGCGATGGTAAGCATGGAATTCAAGATAATGATCCTCTATGGGGAGGGTGGGGAAGGGTGGGTAGGCTAAGGAGTGGAGAGTGAGGAGGACTCAGTACCAAAGGAGATACATAGGAGGGTTCAAGTTTTTTGGAAATGTTTTATTTCTTAAGCTTCTGGGAGAGTACATGATTGTTCATTATATTATTTTGAAATATATAATAATACGTTGAAATATACATAAATTAAAGTGCCACATAGGGAGAGAAGAGGCTGTTGATTCTGAATGGAAGTAGCAATCTGCATAAACTTTTTGGATGAGTTGGTGTTGATGGATAAATTGGTCTCGATGAATGAGTAGACATTCAGTAAGTCCAGATGGCAGGAGAGGAGATTCTGGGGTGATGGACTAGAATGGGCAAAGGCATGGAAATGTTCTGGGTAAGAGCTAGCTTAGGATGCATAGAAATATATATGCTGGAATAAAGGAAGTTAATACTGTAACTGGGACCAGATGGTGAAAGACCTTGAACAGAACTGAAATGTAAAATAATTTACTAGGCTTTATAAATAGGAGCTTATAATTAGGTCTGGGTTATAATTTATTATATTCTTCATGTAATTCCAAAGGATTGATAACTTCTTCAACCAGGATGTTATCTGAATCTGATCCTTTTAGATCTATACTGCTCTTCAAATAAAAATAAAATCATGAACCATCACAAGTCATCTACCAAATCCAATAGAGAAATTGATCCTCAGAGTTCTAATCAGTAATAAATACGGAGATCTCCCATTGGTAGCATTAAAGAGTCACTTACGGGGGCTTCCCTAGTGGCGCAGTGGTTGAAAGTCCGCCTGCTGATGCAGGGGACACGGGTTCGTGCCCCAGTCCGGGAAGATCCCATATGCCGCGGAGCAGCTGGGCCTGTGAGCCATGGCCGCTGAGCCTGCGCGTCCAGAGCCTGTGCTCCGCAATGGGAGAGGCCACAACAGTGAGAGGCCCGCGTACGGCAAAAAAAAAAAAAAAAAAAGTCATTTACAGTTTTTCTTATGATTATCCATCAATTTCCCCACCTGACCATGTCAATGACCCTTTAAGTATCAATAGAAAGGACTGCCCTGAGAAGGAACAGGAAGACTAATTGGTTTTGTGAAAATCTAGCTTGTTAAATTTGCCAGAACTACCTTTTCATGTGATCATCATTTGGTCACCAGCAGGTATCTTTCATTGGCTCCATATGGCAGAGTCTGAAGAATATGGGTTAATCAATGTGTCATTCATCAGGGGCACCTGTAGAGATGAAGAAAGATTGTATTATTGTACGATATTATAAAAGCAGCACAACATATAGCAAATTGAACTACATGTTTCCTCCCCCACTCTTTTTGTACATTAAAACTGCAGTTTGAAAAACAACTTCCAGTGCAGAAAAAAATTAAAACAGCAGGTGATAATCAGTGCAAAGTTACAACAATGTTACTGCTGATGGGCTACCTGTCAGTTAAAGCAAGCTATCACATCTCCCCAGGAATATTTACTATAAAAAATGACTTACAAATGTTAGAGAGGGACATTAATGTGTTAGTCTCCTTATTTGTTCATTTGGAAATGGCATAAAGATAGGTCCATTAGCCAGCTCATTTCTACCTTGGTCTCAGGGCAGACACACACACAAAGTACATAACTGAAAGTTATAAATGACCAAAACATAAACCTTAGTGCCTTGAGTTAAAAATCAATTTTCCTAATAAATTAAATTCAAACACTATATACCAATATGTAATATGAAGAAGGATGTATTAACAATTGCTGTGTTGGCAGAGTGCAAAGTGCAAGACTTAGAGGGATGTAAAAATTTAGTAATTTAGAAAATCTGATACCCAAAATAGCTACCACTGCATGGAAGGCTCAGAGTTTAGTTCAGTTGTTGAGCTATAATAGTATTCTCTGCCTAGTCAAGGTTGAATGTTCAAGATGTAGTTTGAGTATGAATCATTGATTCGAATAAAAGATTGCACAACTGGAGAGGCTCTCCTGGGTTAAGTAGTTTATTCCTTAATACAGATGTAAGTTTTTTCCTTTGTGTATTCCAGAACCACTTGAGTGTCTTCCCTACTAAACAAGCAACCTTTTTTGGAATTATTTTTTTAGCTTTACTCTTTATCAACTACAAACTTTTAGCTAAGAAATCACCTAAGCTTCTGCTGATATGAATTATGAATTCATTCAAGCTGCCCATTTCAAGTTTAAGCTTTATCTTTTGTTCTGCCCAGTAAGAAACCTGATGATATGTATGCTTTATTTTGGTTTACTTACAGTATTCCATTGGATAGTCACACTGTATGGTATTGTGTGAATAAACCAGAGCTTTCTTATCCATTTTACTGTTGATGAGCATTTTGGTAGTGACATCAATACATGAAAAAAAATGAAGTATTATATAGGTACTCATATGTACACAAACAATACCCCCACATAGCATTACATTTTTTTGTTGTTGAAGTGTAATATACATACAGAGAAATGTAATTTGATGAAGTTTTACACACTGAGCACACATGAGCAGCCAGTACCAATCTCAGGAGACAGAACATGACGAACTCTCCAGAAGCCCTATTTATGGCCCCTCCCAGTCATTAGCTCCCTTCAAGGGTAACTACTATCCTAACTTCTGATAGCACAAGAGTTTTGCCTGTTTTTGTACAATACATACTCTTGTGTGTCTCACTTCTTTTACTTAGCATCATATTTATGAGATTCATATATAATACTGCATTTAGAAGCAGATTGTTCGGGCTTCCCTGGTGGCGCAGTGGTTAAGAATCCACCTGCCAATGCAGGGGACACGGGTTCGAGCCCTGGTGGGAAGATCCCACATGCTGTGGAGCAACTAAGCCCATGTGCCACAACTACTGAGCCTGCGCTCTAGAGTCCACGAGCCACAACTGCGCTCTAGAGTCCGCAAGCCACGAGCCTGCGTGCCACAACTACTGAAGCGCATGCACCTAGAGCCTGTGCTCCGCAACAAGAGAAACCACCGCAATGAGAAGCCCGCGCACCGTAACGAAGAGTAGCCCCACTCGCCGCAACCAGAGAAAGCCCGCGCACAGCAACGAAGACCTAACACAGCCAAAAATAAATAAATCTTTTTAAAAACCAGATTGTTCATTCTTAGTGATGTATAGTGTTCCGTTATATGAATATATCACCAATCATTTATCTACTTTACTGTCAATTAACATTCTGATTGTTTTCCAGTTTGGGGGCTATTATAAATAGTGTTGCTCTGAGCTGTTAATAGATATCTTTTGGTATATATTTGATATTAGTATATTCCTAGGAAAGGAATTTCTGGGCCAAAGTATTTTCATATGTTTACCTTTAAGATATATTGCAGTTTTCCATAGTGGTTGTACCATATATATAGCATTTGATTACTTGAGGAATCATTCTGAGGAAGGCATTTCAGCATTACAATTATGAGAACAACTTTTGGAGTCACTCAGGCCAAATTCAGCTTACCACAAAACAGCTATGGCAAGTATGTTTAAACTTCTTACAGTTCAGTTTACTTACCTGTAAAACAGATATAATAAAACATTTTTCAAAATTTATGAGAATTAAATGAGATATTTATTTTACTGCATCTTAGAACAATGCCTGGCACATAGTAAGTGCTTAGCTTATTATATGGTGTCTGTTAATCATTAGCTCTTACAACATAGACAGTATGGAGAATCAGAAACAAATATGGGCAATATAATCCACAAACAATTTTAATTCACTGATGGAAGAAAATTGAGACTCTGACCCAAAAGGCATTACCAATTCCAGTGAGCATTATGCTTGCACCCTGAAAAAAAATCATTTAAGCATTATCCCAAAATGCATTTGCAAATTACTCTTGCCAGAGGCAAGGTTCTTGGATGCAGTGCATTACCATCCATTTTTTTTCCTATCAGACATTACTCTTTAAAAACAGGACTGCCAAGGGCTACTCTGGAAAGTCACTAATATTATACTTTTTATTATATTTGCCAATTTCACACCTTCCTCAACCCAACCCCCAAAGTTGTTGAACAGTGACTGTAAGTACATTAGTTGCTAGTTTTCCTTGAAACTTATCAGTATTTATGTTCCACATTCTTAAAAATACTAAAAATAAGCCCAGATCCTTGCTTTAAATTACAAAGACCTTGCCTTTTTTTTTTTTTTTCTTTTGTAGGAATGAGCTTGATAACCTCAGAGTAGATTTCAGCAGCTGTTGGGACAATGCCTAAGAAGTTACACTGTGTACAGAGGTACTGTTTTAGTTAATGGCTCCAGGGGCAGCAGGCTCAGTTATCTTAGGCAGGTAATTTTAGAAGGTGGCACGCTGTTCCTAATAAATTGCGTCGGATCCCATCTATCAGTTACTAGTTTCAAGAAATACAGCACTCAATCTGCTTGAAAATACGTGTTTTGAGAAGGCCAGTGGTAGACCTGAAAAGGGACTTTCTGAACATATTGAAACTCTTTGACTTACAGATGAGAAAACTAACCATTTAACAGTCTTGCCTAAGGTCAAATGGTTTGTTCCCTGGACACTTAGAAAGCTTGAGTCTCATTCACGGTTCAGTGGTTGCTCCTCTTTGCTCTTGTTTCTCAGCGTCCACCATCCTCCTATCCGGTCCCGTTCCCTACCTCGACTTCAGAAAGATCCAGACCTGGGATCTGGAAATGGGGACACTGAACAACTGTGCCTTAAGGGAATGACCAACCATTAAATTGTCGTAAGTGCAAGATGAGTGAGGTTTGCCTGCTAGAACATTAAGATCTAAGAAGGAAGACCTCTGTTTTATGGACCACTGTATTCCCAGCACAGTGCTTGGTACATAACAGGCTCTAATAATTGTTAAATGAAGAAATGATTGAATGAATATTAGTTATGTCTGGTTGTCACGTCCTTTTTCTTTTCTATCTTCTTCCAGTTGTACTAACAAAACGTGCAGATTTAGATTCAAAGAGGAGAAATCATGTACAAAGCGCCCAGTACGGTGCCTGATTCATTGTGGGCAATTAAAAAACGTCCGTTCATTTTCCTTTTCTTCCAAGTGTAGGGTACTGGGGGTAAGGGGTGATGTGCCATGGTGTTTATGTAGCTGGACATAAACTGACCTGGGTAACTAACAGGTTGGTGGAAAGGGTTGTCGGCGTTTTTCTGATCCGTATCAGAAATCCCAGTGCCCCGAAAACGTACAGCTATTTTACCCAGAGAGGCTGGTCGCGTTTGATGATCTATTCTGGGCTGCAGTCAACTCTTTTAATACAACTTTTTATAAGCATCAGCTACTTCGCGGCGGTAGGAGGGGCAGTGACAGGAAAAGCAGGGAACCCCCCTCTCCCCAGATAAAGGAAGCCCTCTGTGGCAGGGTCTGTGTTTTGCGTGTCTAACGGGTCCTCTGTCTGCGGCGGTCCCCGCCCCCTCCAGCCCCGCCTCCTCGCCCTAGGCCGCTGCAGCCGAGGTTCAAGTTCGGCACCCGGACGCGCGCTCGCTGCTCCGAAGCCTCCCGCGCCTGTCAAGGGCCCCCGCTCGAAGGCTAGGAGGGCTCAGAGGTCATTAGGGTGTGGGGGTCACTCGGCCACGCGTTGTGCTACCACGTGGCAGAAAAGTTTCCAACTCTGCCGTGGGGCCTCCCAGTGCCCCCCAGCGGAGCAGAGGCCCGCGCTTTGACACCCGCTCCGTTTTCTGTCGCCTGCAGTCGCGCCCCATCTCGGGAAACCCCCACCCCCTCCACCCCGGTATCCTTCTCTGAATCCCCTCCTTCCCTCGCTGCGAAGGTCGCCCCAGGAAAATACCCTGGGCGGTGGTCTCTGGAGAAGGCGGCCGGGGCGCCTCCAGCTGGCCTGGGGTAGGGGGTCCAAGGACAAGTGTCCCGAGGAGGGCGCGGAGGAGGGCGCTGAGCTGGGCGCGCGGAGTAGACAGGCGACAGCGGCCCGCACTTGACCCCGGTGCGACTGGCGGGAACATTCCGCGGCTCCCACACTCCCGCGCGCCAACTCTGGCGGGTCGCAGCTGACCGCACGCGGGCTGCACCCTCCACGCCCCCACCCGCCCTAGCTCCCCATTCCTGGCTCCCCCTCCTCCCCCAGTGCGCAGGCCCGGCCGCCCCAGCGCGCATGCCCTGGGCTCGCGAGCGTGGCCAGCCCCCAGCCTTTTGCTTTCTACACACTCTACAACTGGGGAGGGGCGGGGTGGAGGGAGCCCGGCCGGCCACGTGATCCAGCCGGCCGGGGCCGCGGGGGCGGGAGCGCGCGCCGAGCGAGGCGCGGGGAGGGAGGTGCGCGTGCGCGCGGCGCGCGCGGGCGGGCGCGGGGCTGGGCTGAGGCGGGCGGCGGCGGCGGTGGGCCGGCCGCGGAGGGGGAGGAGCGGGAGCTGAGCGAGGCAGGCGGGCGGAGGATGGGGCCGTGCCCGGGCTCCCGCTGCAGCCGCCGGGGGACACGCCGTGCACCCTCCGGCTCGGGGCTCTCGCGGCGGCGGCGGTGGCAGCGTTAGCGGCGGCGGTGAGAGCGGCGTTCCCGGCGCTTCCTGGCCGTGCTTCTCCCTCAGGCTGGGCGAAGAGAAGAGGCGGCGGCGGCGGCACACCGGTGTCTCTCCCGCTGGAGATTTCTTTCTGCTTTCCTCGTCGACTGACTCGCCCCCTCCCTTTTTTGAGGAAGGGTGACCTCTTCTCTGGGACAGGAAAAAATATTTTTTTGAGGAGGGGGGGTGGGTGGCAGCCTCAGGGGCTGCTGCTTCTCTTCTTTCATCTCCTCCTCCTCCCCCCTCCAAGCCCGAAAAGCAAACCCCACAACTGCTCCAGCATCCTCCTTCCCTTCCTCCACCTCCCTTCTCCACCTCTTCCAGTTTCGCCCTCTCCCCTCTTAATTATTTCATTATTATGCTTCCCTCTCTGGGGGGTCTCGTCCCTCTCAGGTCGCTTGGAAGCCTTGGCCTCCCCTGGATGCATTTCTTAAAAATTTTGGAGCCAGGGAGTGAGTTTTCTCTGAGGCGTGTGTGAGAGGCGTCGGGGGTGTTTTCCTGCGCGAGGGGCGGGTGAAGTTCATTGCCCCCACTTTCCCGCGACCTTTTCGGGCCCGATTTGGAGTCGAGGGGGGGCAGGCGTTTTCGGGGGGCGGGGGGCGCGGCGGAGAATGGCCGCGGGGAGGGCTCCCCGGAGCCTCCTAGTCTCTTGATCAAAGCATTCCGCTATTCTGATTTATTGCCTGCTTGGTGAGTTTTTTTTTTTTTTTTTTTTTCTCCCCTCTAAAGGAGACCTGTGTGTTCAGCCATTACTTTGCTCGGCGCTGCTCACAGGAATCTCCGACCCTCGGTGCTGTGGGCAGCCCCGCACTTGGGCTCCTCGCCTCTCGCCCTCGCTCCCGTCCCTCCTCCCTCTCTCCGCCCCTTCCCCCTTTTCTTTCTCCGCTCTTTCTTCCCCTCTCTCCCTTCTTTCGGCCGCCGTCTCCCCCGCGCCCTCCTCGGGGCGGAGGGAAGCCGAGAAGGGGGAGGGAGGGATTGGTGTCAATTTTTTTGTGCGGCCGCGGCCGGAGCCTGTGGCGGGCAGGCGGCGAGCGGGGAGACCCCGGCGAAGCAGAGCCATGGATGGCCCGACGCGGGGCCATGGACTCCGCAAAAAGCGGCGGTCGCGGTCTCAGCGAGACCGGGAGAGGCGCTCCCGGGGCGGACTGGGGGCCGGCGCGGCCGGCGGCGGCGGGGCCGGCCGGACCCGGGCGCCCTCGTTCGCCTCGTCGTCGGGCTCCGACAAGGAAGACAATGGGAAGCCCCCGTCCTCCGCCCCGTCCCGGCCCAGACCCCCGCGGAGGAAGCGGAGAGAGTCCACCTCAGCCGAAGAGGACATCATTGATGGATTTGCCATGACCAGCTTTGTCACTTTTGAAGCGCTGGAGGTAAGGGGGACCCCCCTCCCCCGGTTTCCCTTTATAGGCACGACCCCCCCCTCCGCCGGCTGCGCCCGGCTCTGCTGCCTCCCCCGCCGCGCTCCGGTCGGTCTGGCTGTCTGTCTGTCTAGGCTGAGGTCTTATTGTTGCGGGGGGGGGAGCTGGGGGCGCGGGCAGACGGGCAGCAGGAGGGAATCGACAAGCCGTGCCTGGTCTCCAGGTTTCCTCGTTCCCTCTCGCCTTCCCCCTGCGCCCCCTCCCTGCACCCCCTCCACAGCAGATGGGCAGAAAGAAAGGGGTTCAGGCATCACAACAATGCGCCCCCCTCCACGGAGAGCTCTGCCCCTACTCCTTCCTCCTCTCCCTCCCCAATCATGGCTTCTTGGCTGGTGGAAGTCTCTGCTGGGTTTGGGGCGCCTGTGGACGGTTCTCTGTGTGCTTTCTACAGAGCCATATGTCCCTGTGTGTGTGTTTGTATAGACCATTCCTGGGTGTCCTCGGGACCAGAGACTGATGGGGTTTTGTGGTTCTTTGCCCCCCTTCCCCTGCCCCCTTTTTTTCTTTTCATTTCTTTTTTCTTTCTTTCCTGTTTTTTTTTTTTTCTTTTTTTTTGGTGAAGCTGGGGAAGGGGGCGTTTTCTCCTGGTTGGGAGAAAGGAGGGAGGAGGGGAGGGAAGAGAGGAAAGGATGGAATATCTTTCTGTATTCCTTACAGGGCTCTATTACAGAAAGGGTTAATTGTAATATTATCTGTACACATACATATGCACATGTGTGTGTACATGAGCAATTCGGTTAAAGGACAGAAAAATGTACAATAGAGAGGACTGGTGGGAGGAAAGAATAAAATCCTAGCGGGTATCTGAAGGGCTTGTCACCCAATTGTCCCTCTCCTTTTCCTTTTTTTTTTGAGTTTTCTTTTTTTTATCTTTCTGATTGGCTTTGTGTGTGTGTATATCTCTGTGTGTCTTTCTTTATTCTTTGGGCACCTGCAGCATTGATTTCCAAATGCACATTTTTCTGCCAGCTAAAGGGCTCCTTGGGGGTGGTGATGGGGGGCCGGTAGGAGGAGATTGTCCAGGGGTCAGAGGGAAACTCTCTTTACCTGGATGGATCTGATTTGGTGCTGGCATGGGTCACTGACCTGTATAAAAGTAACCCCCTTTTTTCTCCTCCACCCCCAACACGCCACACATACAGAGTGCTTTGAGACTCTGCAGAGTTGGTCCGGCTTTCTTAAGAACAAAACCAAGATAGGAGTTGGTTTCTAGCCTTTTCTGCACCTGATGTGATGGTTTGAGGTTCCTGAAAGAAACTTTTCCTTTTTCCTTTGGTTTTTGCTGTTATTATGGTATTGTTTGCAATGCTCAAACGTAAGCTTTGTTAATGACAGCTTAAGTCTCACATGCGGTAACTGTACAGGTTTAGAGGTTTAGACGGCTGGTTCTGTGTGTGTGTTTGGGTGTCAAGTTTAAATATTTTTAAAAAGGAAGCCTTCCTGTTAGGGTTGTTCTTTTCTGTTTAAACTGCTTTTTGGTTGGGCTGCTGGTGGTGATGGTGGTGGATGGTGGCTAGTGGCTGGGGAGGAAGGGAGGGTGGTGGTATTGGTGGCCATAGATTCTGATGTTAGTGATTGAATCAGTTGTCCTTGGGTTCTAGAACTGGTGGTTTATTGGCTAAAATGGATCTTACGGAGTTCTTTTGAGTGTTGAGGCTCACCACTTGTTAGGATAATTCTAACTGTGGCTTCAACTTTGCCAAGGTGGGAGGGTACTGTACAGTGTGACCTCTTTCTCTCTGTCTCTCTTTTGCTTTAAAATAGGAATTGAAATGTCAATACGTGTCCTAGTACATGAATTAGAAAACGCTGCCTAGGATTTGGTTGCTATCAATGGATGGTTTAGGACAGTATTTGTAAGAGCTGCTTATAAGTGGTTTTGCTTCCTGCATGGTTATCCTGCTCTGCTGTGTGGCCCTTCTCAGTAAGCAAGAGGGGCCTCCAGATTCCCATGAACATTTTTGAAGACCAAGTAAAGATAAATATAATTTATGCAGTTGTTTTTGATTGTTCTACTTTTAATAAATATTTGACTGGGCTTGTGATATATATGTCTATCCATCTGGCTTTTGTGAGAAAATGTGCCCATTCTAGTTTCTTTTGGGTGTAAAAAAAATTTTTAATTTTTAAAGGCCAAGTTTGAAATGTACCATTAATACCATTCCTTTCCTTGCTGTGATTATTTTTCTGCTACTTTTCTAGATTCAAAACCCAGGTTACTTCGGTTACCTGAATATTACACTACCTTCATATCTGAATATCATTTGAATATCTTTGTGTGGGTATAAAGGTCTAACTTTTTAAAAAGTTTCTTTAAAACTTTATAGAAAATTTAAACATATACAGAAGTACAGAGAACAGTATAGCAGTCCCCAGTGTACTGATACACCACCACCAGGTTCAACAGTTGCCAACTCATGTCTCATTTTTATGCCATCTACTCATTCTCTCCTCCTAGATGTGATGTGAGAAATTGGTATGTATTTTTTAAGTGGTAATGACTCAAAAAAACACAAAAAACCCACCCAAACCGATAGTACCATTATCACACCTAGGTTAATTAACAACAGTTCCCTAATATCAAATATCCGGTCAGTGTTCACATTTAGGCATCCTAATTTTTGTAGGAAAGCTGTAAATACACTTCTGAGGTTAAAAACACACAGTGGGGAATAAAAATCATCATGTATGTCTGGTTCTCTGGGAAAAGGTAGAACTGTTTGCTGCTTATCACGTTTGTGTCCATGCTGGATGGTCAGACATGTGTGTGGTGATCATTAAAATAAAACCTCTGGTGTCCCACTGTACTCAGTTTGGAAGATTTACTGAACTATCACTAAGAAATGTGAGAGCTTATTAGGAAACAGGCAACTAAACTATGAACTTGGACAGAAATGTATGTTACAGGAGTGCTTGTAAATGTTAAGAATTATTAGAGATTCTAAGAGTTATCCTAAATACATACTGTGTTTTTGTGTGTAGAAATGAAATCAGTTGTCACCACGTGTCATCAAGGTTGCTGCTAGTATGATACTTTGATTAGAAACTAGAAATACTGGCTTGCACAGCTTGGCTTTTAAGCTGATGTGGGTTCAGAGCAGTAGCTAGCTAACTGTCGAGTGTATACTTTGGGTGTTAATGGACACATCATTTGACGCCTATGGTTTTGTCTAGAGTAGCTCATTTTGACTTCCCTTTTAAGAAGAGGCTCCTAACTCATAATGAAATGTCCTGATACAATTGTTCCATACTAACTGTGGTTTTACTTACAGTACTGGAGGAAAAATAAGAAACTTGTCTAATGAGAATCTACATTTTTATGTTGATTTATTTTCCGTACTGTTGGTTCTTATTTAAAATGAAAGCTTTGGATGGGGTTTGAGAAGTCCCACACTTTATATGCAGTGAAACTGGCAGAGGTAGTTTCGTATTCTGCAGGGACACTTGTCTTGAGTAATTGTGCCCTGAAGTTCAAGTATGTGATTGTGAAGAGCCTCATGATAGAAGATAAGAGGGTAAGTGAGGAGGCGAAAGTTGAACATGGTGTTCTTTTCATTATGCATTTGAGAAGCAGAATTACCATTTGGTATGGTATTGTTTATTTGAATATTCTTTGAATACAAGTGAATATCCCCAGATATCAAGCCTCATTAAAAAGTGGTTTCCAGCAAACAAAGTATAAATGGGAATGTTGGGGTTCTAGTAACTGTCAGCATGCCCAGATGTGCCAGATAATATTACCTTTCTGTCGTTATTTGCATTTCTTTCTGTGTAGTCTTGATTAGGAAGCCATGTGAGCACTATGACTGAAAATTTGCAAATTCATTATTTTCCCCCTCACTCGGCTGCTGTGTACTGGGTTCTTAGGGCAGCCTCCTTTTGTACAACTGACCAAGGGAAGCGAAGATGAAATTGTGGGATTAGCAGGTAGGAGGCTAGTTGGAGCTTTGCAGGCTGGTGAAAATGAAGGAATACTCATTTCTGGTGGGTGGAGGATCAAACGAAGACTTTCATGTGGTCTTCATTTCCTATGTGTTTCAGGGCTTACCCGCACATTGGTAGCGTAAATAGGCTGTACAGAATTTGATGTGCTTGTAACGTGCCAGGTTTGTAGGCTATAATAATTTACTATGGTCAAATCTCACTTATTCCGTTGTTTAAAAAACATTAATCATTTTCCTTGTATCAGTCAGCAAATATTCATGGAGTGTTTGATATGTGCAAGATACTAGAAAGAGCACAGACATCTAAAATATATATAGTGTCTTGAAGGAGTGTGCAGTTTAGTTGAAAAATTAAGTCCAGCACCTATAAAATGATTTTGAAACAGGCACTTGAATGCCTAATACCAACTAAGTGCAATAGGCTTTCAGAGAAGGGATAGTGAGATAGGCTGAAGTGTTTGAGAAGGCTTCCTGGAGAATATGGGGCCTGGAAGGTTGAAGTGATTTGGATAGACACGGAGGGAGTGTGGGGGGGTGGGCATTCTAAAAAGAGGGAATGGTGAAGAAGGCACAGAAACAAGATGGGTGATTAGGTTTTGCGGGCAAGGACGTGCTGGTAGAAATGAGAACAAAATTGTGTAAGAAAGAGTGCTTGTTCGGGAGTCGGGAGACCAGTGGAGACCCACACTCCAGGCTTGGCTGTCCTAACTAGTTGAGTGACCTTGGGAAGGCACTCTTTAAAGCCTCATTTTCTTTTTCCACAAGTTGAGAGGTTTAGAGTAGTTTTAGAGCAAAGGTACCCAAGCTGGAATGGAACATAGTTCTGTGGACGTTCATAGGTTGTGTTCCAGACCAAAAAAATGCGATCTACTCTCAGATAGTTTTGGAACTTGATGGGCTAGACAAAATTAAATGGGTGACTTGTTCTGCCCAGGTTAGAAGTCTTTTGTAATGTGTATATGAGTTTTGAATATTAGAGAAGGAGAAGTGATGCGCCTTATTTCCTAATTTATAAGACCACAGGGCACTTTTTCATTTTTGGCATTATAATTCATAATCTATAATCCAGTATGGGAAATGCTGGAAAAGATTTCAATGGTCCCTTCCAGATCTTGGCACTTGATAGTCTCTGAGTCTAGGGTGAGTGGGCTGATGATAGACAACTTGGAAAACCAGGCACAGAAGTTTGGAGTCAGAGTAGAGGCTGCTGCTTAAGTAGGAGTGGCAAGGGGAGTGTGAGATGTAAATAATGATGATTAGTCCACTTTTCCTTCTGCTCCCTTTTCCTGCCTGGTGTCAGCCCTTCATTGATTGTTAACAACCCCACACATGAGGTGAATATTGGTGAGTGATCTCATTAATAGTTCTTTCATTGTGATAGCAGCCCAATTCTGATGCTACCAAGCTGCCTTCCAGCCAGAGTGAGTTTTATCCTATCTTGGTTCCTTCTGGTTTCCTGTACTGCTGATTTTTAGCAAGCTGGCAAAGAAGGCTGGATGAGAAAGGAGGTTGACACTGATGTTAAAATAAAGGCTTCAAATTATCTGCCTTTTGCTCGCTTATGTATGATGTGTTCATTCAAGAAAGGTCAGAACCCTTCATCTGCTGTTACACAGCAAGTGAAAACTATGGAGCTATGTTTTTGTTACATTTTTCGCTTTCTATCTTGGGAAGTTTGGGATGGGACTGTGGAGTAAATGGGTCAGTTCCAGCATTTCACTTCAGACAATTTGCATAGCTTTAGGATCTGAGAAGTTCCTAAGTGGTGAGAAAGTCTACAGGAAAAAAAAAGGACTGTGAATGTGCTTGGTTATGAATTCAAATATATTACTTTGCTTACTGAATTTCAGTATTTCACCGAACAAGGCAGAGCATCACTCCAGGAGTATTTATGGGAGATGAGGACGAAGATGGCGGTGTGGTGATTCCACATGCCTTGTGTTAGTAGTTGGGATGAACTACTTTAGATCTTTTTTGGAAGTAGGCAGGGTATACATGAATTAGTAAATTTAAAAACTGAATCACAAAGTTAATGTTTACCCTTTCATCCTTTTTGAGAGTGTTTTCCTCTAGCTTTCACCATTGAAAAAGGGTTAAAAAAGACAGGGCATTCAACATGATTCCAGGAGATTCAAGGAGCATTGAGGGTGTTAAAGAGATTCTAACTATACAACAGTTCTATATGCTGTCAAAAATAAATGGTGATTTGAGAGAATGTGAGAATGTGAGGATTAGAAATAAGGTCCCCAAGCCAAGAAAAATAAGAGTTGAGGGCAGCTGTTAAAGAATAATTTAGGTTCCACTTGCTAAATTTGGAAGCCTTTGGACATAAGGTCCAAAGGCTTGGACATAAGGCATATGTCCAAAGGCTTTGGACATAAGGTCAATTGCACTTTTTGATGGAGGGAGTGTGTGTGTGTGTGCACGCACGCAGAGGGTGGATGGTGGGTTAGTTTTTACATTTTATTTTACCCCTATGCTGTAATATACTAACATAATAAGTGTAGCCTAACTTTGTAAAAGTGCCTCATACTATTTCTTTTTTTTTCTCAAGAAACAACACTTTTTTCAGGGTTAGGATTAAACCCAATATTTTGTTGGTATAGGAAAAAGACCTTGGTAATGGGATAGCAGCTGTTCATTTGAGAAAGTTCTGGAAAAAAATCAGATTAAAAAACTCTCAAATAATTGAAGTTTGGAAGAGCAGGAAGGGAATTAATTTGGCGAAACCCAAGACAGGAGAGGATCAAAACCAGTTTAGGGACATTTAGCTGGGTCAGAACAGTTTTTCTTATATAATGTGTACCTGTTCAATGAATAGATGAATGCAGAATTTTTTTTTTTCTAGAAGTGGGGCATAGAATTTAAGGCTGGTGAGACCCTAAATTTGCATTTCTTCTTCCAGATCTGAACTGTGTTCTTACTTCATTTCTTCTAACAAGCCTGCAGGGTAGGGGGTATGCAGTCAGTACCTATCTTGTAAGGTCACAAAGAATAGATCCTTTTTATGCTGTTAGTGACTGAGGAGGGGAGGGGTAGATTTAACTTAGTCTGGCTTCCTTTGCTTGCTTAGGAAGAGACTAGGCAAGTACAGCCTTCTTTGTGTCATTCCTTTTCAGTCTCTGATTCCATCTTTTGCAAGGGGACTTGTAGCCTGAAATCATTTGTATTGCTGCCGTCTTTCTAGGTTTTTATTTCATATACTAGTGCATGTGTCAGTCTCATCCTAGGATCCAGTAGACTCCCCACCACCCACTGCCCGCCTACCTCCTTCTCTCCCTCCCTCCCAACTTCCTTCCCCCTTTCCTCTTCTCTTCCTTTACTGAGATAGAGTTATCAAAATTACGAATTTTGAAAGGCAGTGGATTTAGGAAGTTCTGAATGAAATATAGAGCTTTAAATTACAAACCTTCATTATTTGAACATTGACAGTCTGTTTGAGGGACTCTGAAGGTAGCCCCATGAGGATAAATTGCTTGCCTCAGTTTTCTGGGCTGTATCAGCTCATCATTTCTGATTTCTCATTCATTTGTGAGCTCTGGTTAGAGTTTGCCTGAATAAATACCACAAATGACCAAGTACATACAAATATTTTGTCGTTTTGGCTTGCCACTCTACCATGTAGTGCCATATCTCTGGGCCCTGGAAAACCCAAGTGCGCGGACATATGGCATTTGGACATAAGTAAAATGGAGTCACAAGAGGAGGAGGGAAAGCCCACAGTTTGTAAGTAAAGGAAAATGGCTAATGCAGGTTGGGATTCATTTTTGACAGAAAGCCTTCAAATTGCAGGTACTGTGTGGTTGTTATTAACTGAAGCATTTTGAAATGACCTGGGTTAGATATAGAAACACAGCCTGTGAAGACAAAATGCGACTCTTGGATATATGGGTGAAATGTGATACCTTTAGACTGAATCTGGGACAGGATTTAAGTCAATGCCAGGGTCAAGTTGTGATGATTCCTGAGGGATGTCAGGGATGTTGTTTTCCTTGTCTCCACACCTACCTTCCCGTGTAGTACAACCCACCAACTTCATTTTACATTTCTGCAAAGTTTCTCATGGCAGTGATATTTTAGAGCTTGAAAAGAGGAATTAAGAGAGTTTAGTATTGCAGTGATTTCTCGATAGTTATAGTGAAGTAGACTTTTTTTTTTTTGGTTGTTTGCTAGGGTCTCTGTTCAGTTATGCTTACTGGCTAAAGGTTGCTGGCTAAAGGTGATTTAGTGAATAGTTTTCCATAGTTAGAAACTAAGTAAGAGGAAAAAAAAAAACAACCCTAAGGAAATAAAGATGTAGATGGAACAGTAGTTGAACATTAGAACATCACTTGTTTTCCAGCCACATACTAGAAATTCCAGTGTTCCACCCATTCTCTCTGTACATGTTCAGTTGGCAAAAATAATGAAGGTCCTGGATTGTGCTGTTCTAAGAAATGATCTTATATAGTTCAAGTGAAATTATACTTTCACTGAGGCAAAAGGGGAAACAAGCATTTGGTTTTGTGCGTTGCTACATATTACAAAGTTTGCTCCTTTCTCATTTGTTAGGCTGATCAGTTTGATTATTTGTGAAAATTACAGTTTTGAGATTAATGTGCATAGCTACATCTTCAGGGGGTGTTATCCTAAAGTTAGGACCTCAGCTTTTTCAGAGCAGTCTTTTGATCCATTTCAGTTCAGCTATTGTTGGTTGATGTGCTTTCTAAGCCAGAGCAGCATTAGAGGCACAGTTGTTATCTTGAGAAATGCTGTAGTTCTACCTCTCATTTTGCAAATGAAAACACAGCCTAGAGGGGTTAATTGTCCTGCTTAAGATCACACTGGGAGTTAGAGGCTCTCAGTGTTATCCAGTGAAACTAGGAGACTGCTTTTCCTCAGTACTTGGATTTCTAAGGATTGAGAACATTGGAAGGTAAAAAAAAAAAAAAAAAAAAAATAATAATAATAACTGCAAATGAGGATGATCAACCATGATTGTAAAGATTCCCATTTTTTCCAAGAAATGTTCTGATTATTACCCAGTATCTTTCCCCCAGTGTACAATTGGCCTTTCTCTGCAGGTCCATTAGTCTTTTTTAACCCCCCCCCCCCATAGTGAGGATGTAAAAGAAAAAATAAATATTAGGGTGATGATATGAGGGTTTCTTATCCTTGAATAACCGATGGAAAGATAAAATAATTATTTGAATGTAAGATGATCTTAATGTGGCCCACTTAAAATTTTAACGTAATTTTTTGGATAGAATATTTTTCTTCAGCCTGGCAATTCAGAGAGACTCAGAGCAACTTACTAAAGTTGGTAGCAGAACATTTGAAACAAGTGAACTTTGGAATCTGGTTGAGTTGAAGGCTCAACCAAACTTTTCTTCTGAAGAAGAAAGACTCAAAATATTAAATCCACATGATGTGTTGGCTAAGGCATCTCGCCTGTTTATTGCTGAACCAGAAAATTTATAACAACTGTTTGTCATGTGTATATATTTATAGCCATTCATACAATGAAAAGAAGTTTTCATGAGATTGTAATAACATATCAAGATGGATGTAATTAAAACAGAAGCAGATTGACACCCTGAATTAAATGCAAACCATAAACCAGGATACCTGAGCATTGGTACCTTACATATTTGCTGCAGGGGGCAGTCAGTCAAATATGCAAATAAAAAGACATTGATGAATTTCCCTGGGTGTGTATGTTGTGGTTGCAGAGAACCCAACTATTTTATTAATCTTTTATCAAGCATTGTTTAGATTGCAGCAACAATGGAATGTATTAATTTGGCAGACCAAATAGCTTAGGACCAGAAAGTAGGAAATAATAAGGGGAACACATGATTGATATACTGTACTATAAATAACACATGCAACTGACAGAGGGGCTGAGTAATCTTTAGATCTGTGCTTAATGTCAACTGATGGAGTTGTTAAACCAGGATGTTTGAGTTGAACTTCAGTCAGAGAGGCTGCCTCCCATTTAAAATGCAGGTTTATCTCTAGTTATACCCTGGACTGATGTGTTGACAAAATTGGTGTAAATCGAATTTTTGTGAATTGGGTGAACACACCAGGGGAATCTTACTGTGAAAAAATATGATTAAAAAAGAAAATCAAGTATGGTACTCCTCCTGTCTGCATAGAAGCTTGGATTTTGTTACAGTGAGTCTCTTTAGATGGGCATTGCTTTTCCTGAGACACTTTTCTGCATGTGTTCCCCGTGCTCCTGGAAGAAAGTGACTGTGAGGTTTGCATTTTCTGTACAGGTTTCATACCTCACTTGGTCGGTGCTTCCAGGAATAATTGGTGGTGATTTGAATAAGCCCACATCATTCAGATTTCAGAGGTTGGTTTTCAAGTGTGTGCTAAGGAGGGCTTGCAGCTATGAATATGGAGTATGATTTCCATATCTGTTCCATTGGGAAGTCCAGGCATGTCATAACCACTTCAGAGCCATGATTGTACGGAGACACCCTAGCTATAATTTTTCTATATGACAGTTCACTTTTAAAATTGTAAAGATGCCAAATGCAGGACTGTATTGTTATTAGGGAAGTCTGTGACATCTGTTATATCTTGTTAACCAGGGGAGGAAAATGCCTTAATCAAAACATCTAATTATGCCCTCTCAACTGATGAAAGATCTTTTGCTAAATTTTTGGAATTGGCCTTAATGGAAGAAGCTGGCCTCTACAGGAACTGTGAAGTAAATTTACTCTTTTTTTTTTTTTTTTAAATTTACTCTTTTTATTTGAAAAATACTTATCGCTAACCATGGTGACATAAGGGTATTTTAATTTTATCAAATTGCTCTTGTGCTGTGTGTTGAAGTAGATATTTCCAGAAGTTGTCTAAGCCAGCATGAAGGTTTTGCTTTTGTCCTCCCTCTCACCCTCATAGCATGTGAGGCCCCAGAGGCAGTTTGTACTTGCAGATGTGAGCCTAGGAAGATACTTGGTGGCTAACAGCCACCTGGAGAGGGAGCAAATGATCATTACAGGTGAGAAGCTGGGGGATAATTCAGCCTGTGTGCTGGGAGGTGTGATTTCATACCTGAGTGTTAAAACCTTCCCTGTTAGACAGTTGTGTTGTTTTAAAATTAGTTTTATTAGTCTAATATAGAAGTGGCCCAGATTGTTCCAGGTCATCTTCAGTTGAAGGAATATAACTGTTTTTTTTTTTTTTTCCCTTTTGTTATTTTTTTATTTTTATTTTTTTTTATGTTTTTTTTTAACATCTTTATTGGGGTATAATATAACTGTTTTTAAGCACTGAATATATAGTGTGATTCCAGAAATATTTCCTGTGTTTAAAAGTAGTTTCATGTAATACCTGAAAGTACCAAAAACTGTGTTTAATTCAGCATATCTACAACACTTCTCGCTTCCTTGATCACTTTATAAAAATTGTTAAATTTTTTGGCAATGTATTTTGGATCATGCATACTTTAAACTTGTCCAGTAAAGCCATCCTTTATCTGTATTTCAACCCAGAACTAATTTTATCTGCAGCAATTTTGTTTCCAGAATCACAGATAACAATAGTAATAGTAGTAGTAGTAGTAGTAATAATAATAATAAACTTACTGATAATGCTGACCTCAGAGCAATGCTTTATTTCTTAAGTTTCAGAGTATTTCGTCTTTTTGAAATGATTTTCCCATGGATTGAGATCTTGGGGAAAGCCTAAGGGAGTTTTTTAAGTGTTGACCGTGACACAGTGTACTCCGTGTTTTATTTGGGATCTGGTGGGAAGTTCAAGTGCTGTTAATTTTTTCTTGGTCTGTTATATGCTCCGTCATGGCTTGTTGTGTGTAACTTGGGAATAGGACTGGAACCTTGGAAAAGAGGGAGCCAGAGTTATCTTCCTATATTTCTAATGTATTGTTTCATTTCCCTCTATTCTCTAATTTTAACCTCTGTACTCTCTCTACATATATCCTTCTTTTGAGGTGTCTGAGGCTCTCAGAATTGTTGCTTCCTTTACTCAGTAATCCATGTGTAGTAGGTACTCAGTGCTTATTTAGGGTTGATCTATTTCCACAAAAATTCTATGAAAAGAAACTTTAGGAAAGGGAGCTACTACTTACTTAGTACTTACTCAGTGCCAGGCATTGTGCTTGGAATTTTGCATTCATCGTCTCATTAGAGCTATGCTGTGGAAAAAATGAATGATATCCCTGTTTTATAGTCGAAGACACTGAGGCTCAGAGAAGTTAAGTCAACTTGCAGGAGGTCAGTATGAGAGGCAGGAAATGCAGCAGTTTCTGCCTGACCTGAAAGCTCGAGCTCCTCATCCCTTTCCGCTCTTCTTTTAATACAGATTCATTTTGTGACAGAGTCCCAAATGGGTCTCTGGTAAGATACATTTGTTTGTTCCTTGTTGCTGCTGAAAATTGTCTTGGTTACAAGGGATTTTCTAGGTATAATGATAGGATTTAGGGAGGGGAGAGTACCTCACCATCTTTCGGGAAGTTCTTTATTTTGTTTTTAAAAGCTGGAGTTTACCATGGGTGGCTGCCACTCATACAGTACATCAGTAACATGTTTGTTGTTGGTTTGATTTTTTTCTCTCTCTCTTTTTCTTTCTCTCTGTCCCTTTCACTGTTTTTCCCTGTCTTAAAATCTGAACTTTTTCCTGGTCACACAGATCGGGTAGATTTTAAGCCTTTGTCAAAGGCAAGTGCTCAGGCTGGTAATATTGAGGGTAACTGTGTACTGAATCCTTTCACATACTTAATGTTGCTGATTTCTTACAACAGCCCCTAGAACAGAAGTGTAGAATTGGAGAAGGGACTGGCACCCTCTCAACAGGGCATTGTGGGTATATAAGCTTATTTTCTACTATAAATTTGTAAGTATTTTGCTTGATTTTAACCTATTCTAAGAAGTAGCACTTCTCTTGGCAATTTATTCCACAATAAAACAGACCTTACTGGTAGGTTTTTGTTTTTTAACTAATAGGTACTGCATTCTTTCTGGTGAAGGAATGTACTAAGATATCTTTATCTTGAAGGTACCAATGACAAATAGTACATTATTTCCTCTGTCATTGTTTCATTTTTCTAAGCACATTTGCAAATTGTTCTCCCCCATACCCCACTCCACCCTGTAGAGGTTTGTTTATGCTACAAAAGAGTATGTGGTCTCTTCTCTCAAAAGAGAATGTTACTGTAAGATTTGCTTCTTATGGAAATCCCAACTGTGATTAGAGTACCGTACATTCTTTTTTTTTAAAATATAAACTTATTTATTTATTTATTGACTGCGTTGGGTCTTCGTTGCTGTGCGCAGGCTTTTTCTAGTTGCAGCGAGCAGGGTCTACTCTTCGTTGTAGTGAGCAGGCTTCTCATTGCAGTGGCTTTTCTCTTGTTGTGGAGCATGGGCTCTAGGTGCGTGGGTTTCAGTATTTGTGGCACATGGGCTTCAGTAGTTGGACACACGGGCTTAGCTGCTCCACGGCAGGTGGGAACTTCCCAGGCCAGGGCTCACCCATGTCCCCTGCATTGGCAGGAGGATTCTTAACCACTGTGCCACCAGGGAAGTCCCAAGTACCATACATTCTTGAGAAGCCCCCTCTTCATCTCCTCTGGGCCAAATTGAGCCTCCACACAGTTCTTCTTCTAAGACTTGGGGATTCAGACCTGGCTGATGACCATCCCTTAAGGAGTGGTATAACACACACACGCACATGTGCAGTACCCTCCCTGGGTCTGACATTTCAAAAGATTTCTGGGTGAAAATGTGAAGATAGTCAAAGTAAATACTTCTGTGAAAAGTCTCTTTTTGCAGAGAGGAGGCAGTTTCTTCTCAGAACCATTATGCTCTGAGACCTGCAGTCTTGCCCCTCTCTCTCCAGCTACAGTTGAGCACTGTTATCCTTTTGCACATCCAAAATGGAAATACAGCAGATTTCAGTTTTTAGCAGTTTATGATTGTAGGGGAGACCCAAGTCAAAGCGCGTCCTTTGAAATTTAACTATAACTATAAAACCCTAGTGTCGTAGGCACCATACCTTTAAGTTCAGAGTTTTAAAAGCAATCCCTTATACCTGAATTTTATATATTTGTACAGTATGAGTTCTGTATCACTCTCGGGCCTGTCCCAGATTGTGAACACTAGGTAGGATCTGTGTATTTTAAACTTTTCCTTGTGTTGTTCCTTGCCTCTCGGGTGGTTTATAATACCTCTGTTGTGATGTTTTCTATTAGGTTGGGTACAGATGGGTGTCAATTTCACTTCAGGGCAGTGGGTGCCCTCTGTTTACTGTTTTCAGATGAACATTACCTTAGCATTGTGTTGTAGATTTCTACATTAGCTGCCCATATTTCATCTGTACTCTTATTTCATTTAGTATGGTGTCCCTGGGATTAAGGACAGAGAAATATGTATGCTCAGGCTGATTTTGAAATTACATTGTTGAAATAAAGCCCATATGGCCATTGTAAAATGGTTAGTACTGCATATAATTGCCTTCCCAGTGATGTGCTGTGTCATTACTTCCATCTTCCAAGAAGCACTCCTGTAGCATGCTGACAGCAATGGCGTCATTAGAAAACATATGGACATGCAAAGACATTAAATTGTCTTTAGTTTAAGGATTAGATTACAGTGTTAGAGGATGGGTCACCACACTTTCAGTCGATAACTCTTGCTTAGTTCAGCACTGCTAGGCTGGATGATAGAGATTTGCAAAGGTCCTATTTACTTGTTAGCTGAGTATATTTCATATCTTTCCTGCAATTTTGAGGAAGTCTTTGAGCTGTGCGTAAGATCTTATCACAATATTGTAGTCAGCTGGCTTTTCTGGGGTTTTGCTCACAACTGTTCATGCCTTGTGCAGAGTTCTTTTCTAGGACATGATACTCCCTCAACCTGTGTTTTCCTGAATGTAAGGCCAAAGCTGGCTAAGGCAGGAGGTCATTTAGATGTAAAAAGAGACTATGTAGTGGAGTCAGGAAGTCACCAGGTGGTTGCCATGTGGCCCAAATTTACATCCTCCATTGTATAACATCTGTCTCCACGTGGGTCCACCACCCTTCTTCCTTACCCCCTTAGAAGCAGTGAGATTTTTGCAGCCTAGAGGCTTAGCAGTAGGTCCCAGAGGCTCAGAGACGATGTAACAGGGCATGGAAAGAGATCCCAACCTGCCCCCTGCCCCCCATAGTAGGACATGCCTACTATTTGGTTGTAGATATTTCAGGGATACAGCAGTTCTGGAACATGGTATGGTTTGAATTTTTAGGGTACTTTATGCAGCTGCCAGTGAATAATAAGTGAAATCACAGAATGGAAAGTCATTTATCAAATTTAATGTTTCTCTTTGGAGTCTCACAGAAATAACATGGACTTGAAGACTTTCTGAGTAGTGAGTGACTTTGGAGATCATTTGGGCAGTGGTTTTTAGGGCACCTCAGGGGACACTTTAGTCAGTGGAGGGGAGGCCCTGACCTCATTCAAACAGAGCTCCACCTTTACCTGTTTTCTATATGTAAGAGTAAGATTCTCTTTGGAAAGAAAAAGTTATCTGAATTCGTCTGTTCTTTCATTCAAGAAATATTTATCAGTTGCTTCTGTGAGCCAGGCAGGCACCGTTGTAGGCACAGGGGATGCTGTAGTGAATAAGAGAAATAGATATCTGCTGTAACGGGGTTTATATTCTAGCAGGGGTGGATGATCTGCTGTAAATCATAAACAGGTACATAATGTGTTGAGTAGTAACAGGGTTTTTAAAAGCAGGTTAAAGATATGATAGTGAGAATCTGGTATGTGTGTGCAGATGTGCAATTTTATAGAGTTGGTTTTAGATGAGGCCTCTTCGAGGAGGTGATATTTGAGCAGAAACCTGAAGGAAGTGAGGGAGCAAGCAACGTGGATAGCCAGGGGCAGAGCATTCAACCAGAGCAAAGAGCAAGGGTGAAGGCTTGGAGGAAGGAGTGGCTTGGTGTGTGAGTAACTGTAGGAGGTGATGGTGGCTAGAAAAGAGTGAGTGAGGAGGAGAGGGACCGAGATGGGGGAGGCGCCTGTAGGAACTTTGACTTTTAAACCCAAGTGACTTGAGAAGTTTAAAAACAGTGAGAACGACTGTGTAAAGCCCTCATTTCCCAACCGATAAAGTCTTTGAACTTCCCCAAGATCACTTAGCTGGTATTAAAACAAGACCCGATCTAAAACTCACGTTATATTCCTTTATGGGAGCCTCCCATTGTACCTCACCGCCACCACTCCAGGCCTTAGGAGCTATGGGGCATCTTTTTTTGGAGACCAGAGTATTTGTGTCCCCTCTCCTGTTTATATGGATATGGTTCTCCCAAAAGACATGCTTCAAGAATATACAGAATTCCAATGCTTAATCACCACAAATTGGAAATGAGCTCTGTTCTTCAGTGCCAGAAGTCACCACCATTTGGGTGATTATTTTAATAACAGCAACAACAGTGATAATGATGGCTAACATTTATCGAGGGCTAACTGCATGTGATCATTTTACCCAGAGCATTCTCACATTTAACCCTCACAACAGCCCTGTGGAGTAGGTAACATTATTATCCTCACTTTAGAGATGACGAAACTGAGGTTCAGAGAAGTTAAATAACTTCCCCAGATTGTAGAGCCAGAATTTGAGCCCAGACTGTGTGATTTTAGGGCCTGCACTGCCTCTTTCATGAGGAGGAGGGTGGGTGGGCTTGTCACTGGATAAACATTCACTGGCATATGCTCTCCCCACCCCATTTTAAAAAGATGGTTCTAGAGCTGAGCCCTAGGAGTAATACTGTCTTGTTGCAACCCGCTTTGGTGTTTGATTATATAAAGGATTTCACAGCCAGTCTGGCTTAGTCCTGGCAACTCTGCTGATCTTAGGTGGATTGTTGGTTAAGCAGATACCTTTTGCTCTTTCTGAACTGAATTTGACTGGGACATTTTTCAAGAACTGTACCGTGAAGTATGCTACAGAATTCAGACCAGTGTTTTCAAGTCAGCAGACCCAATTGCATTGGTCTTGATTTTTTTTCTCCCCAGTGGAGTAGAAGCCCCAGACACTGTCAGTTCCAGTACTCCATAGAATGAACTTTTTAGTACTTGGGCTTTTTGAGGAGCTTTTTATGATGAGCTTGCTTTAAAATATATTTGTGTAAAAAATGCATGTATATGTATATATAGGACTGTGAAATATTTTATAACTATGGAATAGTATAAAGCATAACATGACCAACACCCATGGACCCACCACCAGCTTTAACAGAGCTTAGCACTTTCTTAAAATTGGGCTAATTTTAGTGTGTATTGTCTGAGGAGGAAGCGAGTCAACTGTAAGCCTGAGAGCAGGGGATTCTCAAATCTAGCTGCACATTAGAATCCCCTGGGGAATTAAAAAAAAAAGTCCCCATACCCATGGGAGGGTGGAGGGAACCCCCCACCCCATCATCAGAACTTTTAAAAGCTCCCCAGGGGATTGTGTTGTGCAGTCAGGGTAGAGACCTTCTGTTTGAAGGAGGGTGTGTCAGTTTTTCTTCCCTGGGTTTTCTCAGATGCCCAGTACCAAGCCATGTGTTTAATGAACTGTACTCCTAGCCTTTTTTTTTTTTTTTTTTTTTTCATTTTCTCTGTCGAGCTTTTTAATGTGGTTTTGCTTTCCAAGATTTTGAAGGGTAATGTCCTGGGATGCTCCTCTCCTGATGCTGTCTTCCTCCCATCCATAACTGAGGAAAGCTGGGGATACATTTACATATTGATTACGAAGCCTTTTAGAGACTAGGAAGGAGGCATTAGAAAGGGGACTGAGAAATTCAAAGGTGCTTCTGTTGGAAGTGTTTGGGATTAGCTGAAAGTTGTTATAAAATTAACATAGAAGTCATTGGGGACAGCTGATTTCATGTGGAAAACCATGCATCTTTACAGGAAGGCTCTGAGCTGTTGGGTGGCACTTGAGGGCTTTTTTGGCCTGAGACACAACTCTATCAGTAAGATGTGGGGTAAGATGTACCTGTAAGATGTGTGTGACCACCAGAGTGGCCAGTTCTCTGTGGGTACATCTGAGACAGTGACACCTTTCACAAGTACTGTCAATCTTGATTATTTGGGGCCTGATTTTCTCCTGTGGGTCTTAGTTCCCTGGGGTACGCACACCCCTTCTGCCCACTTATCCATTTAATAAACGGTTACAGAGTTTCTTCTCTATGCCAGGCACTGTTCTAGGCACTGGGGGGGGGGTAAACAGAACCCCTACCTTCAAGGAATGACATTGTGGGTGTTACATTCTGTGTCATATTGTTGTTTGGTGTGTCTAACAGAGAAAAAGGTGTGGTGGGGCTGTAATCCTCCCCTAGAAAAGCACTAGGGGAGCCATTAGACAAAACATTTTTGCCTCATTTTGCTTAAATTAAGTTTTTTGGTTCTGAGGATTTTGATTATAGATGCTTTCATGAATGTATTTCTTCAAGGGAGGTTAAGCATTGGGACATTAAAGTTTGCAGGGACTTTCGGAATCAGTTGGATTTTATCTTACTCGTTACCAGCTTAACATGGTGGGGACGAAATAGATGTACAGCTTAAGCTTCAAGCTTAGAGAAGATGCTGGAGAAATAATGATACTCAGTTCTCTTTCTACTTCAAGTAGAATCCCCTAATCCACCTACATGCTCATAAATTTGAGGGAAAGGAAAGCAGAAATGGAAAGTTTATTTCTAGGGCTCTATACTGGGCCAGGCTATCAGGTTACTTTCACTGGGAAGACAATCAGAAGTGAAGCTTAAATCTGTCACAGTTTTCACAGCAGTCAGGGAATTGGGCACTGATGAGGACCACTGGATCCCCAAATAGAGGGGAACGCGTTAGAGATTGGAGTCAGTTAATAAAATAGATCGTGAGAAGAAAATGTCAAGTTTGAGTGAAAAACGTACTGAAAAAGAAATCTTACAGCTTTTGGGTTATGTGGAGGAAGAAAACAGTGGTTGATACGATTTCCTTGCTGGATCATCATCTTCATCAGATATAGTTGTTGACTAAAGAGGGAAAAACTAAATTCCATCATATAAAGAAGTCTTTATATCTGTGAGCTCTTTAAAGAGAATCATCTAAAAATAATAAAAAAGCAAGTATATGTTGTTTTCATCAGCTTTTGGATTGCTAAAGTAGACTTTGACTTCAGTGTGTGAAGCGGGTGGGTGGGAAATGAGATTTTTTTGTTACTGTTGTTCAGAGGATGAAACACTTTCTCTTTCTAGCTTAGGCTTTACTGGTGGGTTTAGACATCTGTGGGTCCTCGGGGACTGTGTGTGCAGGTGAATAGAGATTCCAGTACTTGTGTACCTGCCCAAATCGACAGGTTTGGGTCAGAGACTTCTGAGGGTTCATGGAAGTGAACCAGAGTTTTGCACCAAAACTCATGTAGAGATACAAGATGTTTTGTTTCTCCTTTTATTAGAAAGAACATGAAGGTACTTAATAGTTTTTCAACTTTAACTCCACCATTAGCTCAGTATTGATGTATTCGATAATTATAATGAGAACTAGCATTTACTGAGTGCTTGCTGTGTGTCAGGTATCCTGATTTCTTATTTTGTGTAATCCTCACACAGTGGTCCCTTGAGGTAGGTGCTGCTGTGATCTCTATTTTGTAGGAGAGGAAACAGCTACAGAGTTTACACCTAAGATCACATAACGTGTAAGTGGTCAGCCTCATACATTCTGGCCTCAGAGCCTGACTTGAACCATTGCACCACAGAACTTAAATCAGTGCTTCTTAAGAGTTTGATTCTGATCTTGTTTTAATGGGGCTTTCTACCCTTCCTTAATCCCTCCTTACTTCTGTACATGTTTTCAGAGGTGATAATATACTCCTTAGGCTGTCACCTTATTACAGATGAGAAAACAGATCTAGAAAATTATGTTTTGTAACCACTCAGTAGGACCTCCTGAGTTAGTGGTAGGACAGCGATGTGGAACCCAAGTTTCCTAATATATAGGTCACTGCTTTTCCCACTGCACTGTATTGGTTCCATTAACATTTTTTTTAAACTGAACTAAATAAAAATTTATAAATTTAATTTGTGTCATTCCTGTGGAAGAACTAAATTAAAATAGCTAAGGACTGTGTGATTTTACCCTAGGGAGGAGGGTGGGAGGCATTTTAGAAACTAAAGTTTGCCTGTGGGGTTATCTGACCTACTCCTGAGGACATCTTTCTAGTCTTTGGTAGGTTTACTCAGAAGTGGAAAGTATTTAGAGTATAAGAGCGATCCTCAGACTTGGGTTTTGCATGATTTGAAGATTCCTGGAAGGGCAAGTGTTTTTCTTTTAGATTTAAATTGGTTGTGTGTTCCACTGGAGGTTAAAGTTAAAAAGACGTGAATGGCGGGGTGGGGAAGGGCTTAAATGCAAGCCTTCCTTAGCTACATTTCCCTGTCTGGCAAGTAAGACTTTAAAAGAGGGTGGAAAGAACCACCTTGATTCTTGGTGTTTGGCTTTTTGTTTTTGTTTGTTTTTTCTTTTGGTCCTGTGATTCCTTTTGTTGTAACCTCTTTCCTTGGCTAATGCTTTGTTTAAAAACAAGTGCTCTGGTATTCTAAAACAAATTATCCAGCAGGCTCCCTGATTGTGCTCTCAGATAAAAGATCCCAGGGTAGTGCTCTTTCTGTCTTTGAATTGCAGTTGCCTGTGCATACCCAAAAGCAAAATTCAGTTTACTGCAGAGCTTCCAACCCAGATTAATGTGGTTATCTAAAAGTAGAGAATATAAATTTGAAAGGGGAAATGTGGATTGTGCTTAACCCTTCAAAGGCCTCTAATGGGAACCTGCTGTAATGGGTAGTAGAGTTTTGTCTGGGGTGAGAGACTGCGGGCTCCAGTTTTTCTTTGAGTTTTTTGCTAAATGACTTTGGTTGTGTCATTAACGTCTGGAAATCTTAAACTCTCAACAACACATTAATGACAGAATAGGGGGCAGGCTCCCAGACTGTGCTGTGGAAAAAGCACATGTTCAGATTTTGCCAGTGACCCCGAATCCCATGTGTCCACAGACTAGTAATTTGATTTCACAGTTTCTATTCTTAAATTTGCAGGATGAGGTTCCTAGTAGGAGTAATTTAGTGATGATAACATATCAGCTTCCTTTTAGGGGAAAAATTGTAATTGTGAGAAAAATATTCATGAAAGCCTTTGCCAAGTATTTTTTGTATTTGGTAAGAGCACCCTTTCAGTTATCAAAGCTTCTGCAAACCTTTCCCAAATAACTACACTTGGTCACCCATGTTGGTTTAGAGAATCTGGATTGGATGGTTTCAGATGGTTGCAACTCACAAATTATTGCGTTGTGTGGTGGTTTCCAAACCCAGTTGCACATCTGTACCCCCAGAGGAGCTTGTTAAACATACAGATTCCTGGGCCCTATCCCTGAGCTCCTAAAAGTTAATCTCTGCCCTGTAGCTCTGGTACATTTGTATTTTCACAGGCTTCCCAGGAGTTCCTTTACAGCAAACTCTGGTACAGAAATTTTGGAATCACTATTATAGAAAATATTCTTGAGTCATTTCTAGGGGTGGCAGTAATGGTGGTGGTTTAAAATAATTAATTTCTATGCTACCAAACCCTTTCTGAAAATAAAACATTCATGCATGTTTGGTTTTAAAACTGTACATATTGTAATAGATAGCTAGTGGGAAGCAGCCGCATAGCACAGGGAGATCAGCTCTGTGCTTTGTGACCACCTAGAGGGGTGGGATAGGGAGGGTGGGAGGGAGACGCAAGAGGGGGGAGATATGGGGATATATGTATGCATAGCTGATGCACTTTGTTATAAAGCAGAAACTAACCCACCATTGAAAAGCAATTATACTCCAATAAAGATGTTTAAAAACAAACAAAACAAAACAAAAAAACTGTACATATTGTGAAATAGAACACATCCTGAAATAAGTAGTTTATAGCTCGGTGAATTCTCACAAAGTGAATATTCAAGTAACCAGGACCCAGGTAAAGAAATAGAACATTGCACAAAATATCTGAATTTTATTACATCTTACTCTTCCACCCCTTCTCCTCAAATCCCAAGAAACTAGGAATGTAAGTAAAGGTTGATAAAACAGTACAATAAGGTACAATGTAAAAACTATTCTGCCTTTCTGTACTAGATGGCTCTTAATCGTTATCGTTTCTGTAAGTTTCTGGTGATGTTAAATTAAGTTTGTATTGTTTATCTGTGTTTTGATTCAGCCTTAAATCAGTTCCTGACAATGCCTGTGTGTTAATGCTCACAGCATACATCAAGATTAAGCTCAAAGATGTATCTTTTCTGAAATTTAATTCACTGAAAATATTCTCATGATAGTTTTGAAAAATGTGTAAAGACAGATTACCAGCCCTGGCAGTTATGACTTTGGTAAACAAATGAGTCTTGTCATTATTGCCAGGGTGGCCTGGTAAACCTGTGTCAGTAGCCAAAATGTCTTTATCTTGGTACATGAGGAAAAGTAGCTTCTTGGTTAACAAAAATAAAACAAGTTCTGCCCTCCTCTCTACCCACCCCAGAATAATCTCTCCTCTGATCAATTCCATTCAGAGCATTTAAAGCCAAAGGTAATGAAGTTTCCCTGAGGATTTTTCTTTTCTTTTTCTTTCTTCTGTTTCCCTTTTATTTTGACACTGAAGAATCATTAGATTCTTAGTGGGAGGGATCCTAGCTGTATTAAACAGCAGGCTTGCTTGTTTTCTTTGGAAGGAGATGCTTATGGTAAAGGGTCTGGAGCAAACCCAGCATCAGAGCTGTGCTAGGGTGAAGGAAGAGAGCCGTGGCAGCTGCACATCTGTACTTCCCTGGCAGGCAATGTAGGCACGTGGGCTCTGTGCACACACAACTGCCCCCTTCCCTGTTCCTTCCCCAGCTCCCCATCTTGGTTATCTCCAGTATCAACTGAGCAGGTGACAAGACTCCAATCACCCTGCTCTGGACAGCTTTCCATCTTTTCAAAAGTACACCAGAGCAGGGGTCCCCAACCCCCGGACCGCTACCGGTCCGCGGCCTGTTAGGAGCCGGGCCGCAATAGCTGGAGTGAGCAGCGAGCTATGGAGCGAAGCTTCACGTGCAGCTCCCCATGGTTCACATTTCCGCCTGAAGCATCGCTGGCATTACCACCCGAACCATCCCCCCGCCCCGTCCGTGGAAAAATAGTCTTCCACAAAACCGGTCCCTGGTGCCAAAAAGGTTGGGGACCACTGCCCCAGAGGCTTGTTTTGTTACAGTACACTGATTAAATAAATATTCCTGTGTGCACAAAGGAACTGAAGTCTGTTACGGCACTCTGCAGTTATCTGTCCATTAGTAGCAAAGGAACTATTGCCCGTTTCTCTACTCTCCCCCCTCCTTTTCATTCTCTCCACCACCAAGATTCTGAGAGGTGCAAGTAACAGATAAATTATCTGAGCTGTGCTTTCAGGAGCGTGTGAAGCAGGAGGGTGGTGTCGTGCACTTTGGTGCGGCATGCTGTTGGGGCAGTGCCCAAGGTGTGTGGATAGTAGAAGAGCTTGAGTGATTTAGATTAGAGGAAAGTTCTTTCTTTGGGGTTGTTGGACCTTTGTCTCTCTCCTTCAACTCTTAGCAGAAGTGGATTTAGGAAGGTCTTTCAAATTAGCTTGCCTCTGTTACAGGAAAGGGTGCTTCTGGCATTGAAGTGGTTCTGTGTGTCTGGTGTCAGTCGTGGAAGCCACAGAGCCTCTGTGAGACTTGGTCCCACTGTGTTTATTTATTTACAGGTTCCCTTCAAAAGGTAGTGGCCGGAGGGACCTTCACCATTAGGGCAGGTAGCCATAGTGGACAGTTGAATGACAGGAATTCTAGCCTTGGTGGTGCTGGTGGGTTTCCTTTCTTTTTTTTGGATGGAGGTTGTAGTTGGTTAGCATGAATGCATGTAGATTTTTAAAAAATGATTTAGAAAGTGTTATTTGTAACCCTTTATGTGTAAGGTGTCAAACGCCTCCATAATAAGGAATGATCTGTGTGCTAAGTGCGAAATGGTGAATACTTTCCTGTTCACACAGGGCATTAAAAAAAGGGTCTGGGACAGGGAGGGAGGAGGGAAGGAGGAGAAAGACTGAGAATAGAACATAGGAAATTAAGCTTGCGGAGAAAACACTGTGCATATTATTTTGGTGTGAAGGAAGTGTCATGCAGAGAGAGTGTGACCAAAGGGAGGTGTTGAAATGTTAGCAACTCCTAACATCTACTGCTAAGAGGGGGACCCCTTTGACGGAAATGAGATGGGTGCCCTTGTGTAGATGTGACTTCAAAAAATGTGAGGAGCCTTGTATCTGTAAGCAGGGAAAACTGTTGGAGTGGGTAAAGTGAAATCTCTTAGTGTGTCTCTTCCAACTGACTGTGGGTAATTAGTTGGAAATGACATTAACCTGAGCTTAATTGTAATTTTGCATAGTAACAACATACCAGCTGTTCACTGTATTCTTTCCTGGTGGTGCGATTTAATTATTTTTTGCTATCTTTTAAGCTCTAATTTTCTGTTGTGTTTTCGTTTAACCCCTCCTTGCTGCCATGTCCGCAACCCCCGCAGTTTAGCAGTAGTGTCATTTCTGCTGCTTTGGTGCCCACTCCGTGCTGAGGGCTTGGGATGATCTTGGTTTTGCTAATCAGTTGGCTTTTTAAAAGGACACGTTGGAAAGTTACTGAGATGAAACATGGGTGATTGCAAACCTTGTTGTGTTTTGGGCTCCTCCAAAAGATTTTAGCTCATGATTTAAATAATATGGATAATTCCAGGCCTATCCAAGGTGCTCAAAATATCAAGTGAACAAGCCGAAAGAGAAGTTAATTACTGAACAGTGATTGCTCTGATATAACTAATTATTGGGTCATTAAATGTTTATTACCTTTTATATGTTCCTTTCCCCCATAAGGGCAGTTTCTTTTTTGAGTCATTAAAACAGAAATGGGATTAAAAAAAATTCTGCTTAAAAAATTTCCACAAGACTGAAGTATTAAAAAGGTCTTGTGTGATCTGACAGCTGAATAGCCTGTTTTTCTTTGGTCTGTTGAATTAGTAATTAATGAAATGTATTGCCTGAGCAGAGAAAATAAGATTAGTTTTGCTTAGAAAGAAAACAAAAGCAAAACATTAACACTTAAATGCAGGTTAATATTAAAGTGCAACATAAGACGTATAAAAAGATGCTGTGTCCCCACACGTGTGTAACCTCCATTATCAACATCCCTCACTGAAGTGGCATATTTGTTATAACTGGTGAACCTACACTGACACAGTATTGTCACTCAAAGTACACAGTTTACTTTAAGGTTGACTTTTGGTGTTGAACATTCTATGGGTTTGGACAAATGTATAATGACAGGTTTCAACCACTATAGTATCACACAGAGTACTTTCACTGCCCTAAAAATGCTCTGTGCCCCGCCTCTTCAACCCTCCCTCCCTCCCTCCCTCCCTCCTAACCCCTGGCAACCACTGATGTTTTGTTTTTTTTTTTTTTTTTTTTTTTTTTTTGCGGTACGCGGGCCTCTTGCTGTTGTGGCCTCTCCCGTTGCGGAGCACAGGCTCCGGACGCGCAGGCTCAGCAGCCATGGCTCACGGGCCCAGCCGCTCCGCAGCATGTGGGATCTTCCCGGACCAGGGCACGAACCCGCGTCCCCTGTATTGGCAGGCGGACTCTCAACCACTGCACCACCAGGGAAGCCCACCACTGATCTTTTTAACTTTCTCCATAGTTTTGCCTTTTCCAGAATGTCATATAGTTGGAATCATGCAGCATGTAGCCTTTTCAGGCTGGCTTCATTTCACTTAGCAGCATGCATTTAAGATTCCTCCATGTCTTTTCAGGCTTAATAGCTCATTTCTGTGTGATACAGAACTCCTTAATCATAACAGTTAGGGGCAAACAAGGAAAAAATTACCAATTGTACAAAACCCCAAGGAATAAATTAAGAAATATTAAGCTCAAAAAAAAAAGTATAAAAAGAGTGGAACTCCTTGAATGATAAGATTGTCAAGGTAACACTCATTTAATTAATTCATTCATCACTTTCTTGAGCACCAACATTATGTTTAGGAGGACTGGGGTTATATAAATACAGAGGGGGCAAGGGGCCGTGTCCGCATAGAGCCTCTGGGTTAGCAGAGCAGTTAAACCAAATGCTTTAGTAACCATTATTGAAATGTCAAAGCAGTAGTGTTAATAGGCAGAGGTACATTTCTTTTGGGCAGAGGTGGCAGTTATGAAGAGAGAATTTACTTTTGGAGGCCGCGGTATCCTGTGGATTGAGAGCAGGGGGAGGGTGGTTATGAAGATAAATCTTGCTCTTGGAGGTCGTGGTGTCCTGTGAATTAATAGCAGGTTCTTTGGAGCCCCATCACTTGGGTTCACATCCCAGTTTTGCCATTTACCAGCTCCGTGTTCTTTTACTTCAGTTTCCTCATCTGTAAAATGGAAAAATGGTAACGCAGGGTTGTTGTGAGGATTAAACAGTGTCACTGCTTGTGACAGTGTCTCGCATGTATTGAACATCTTAGGTGGTAGTGTCATTTTTGTGGGATAATGCAACAGAGAATTCTTTCTTAGGGGAAATGATAATTTAATTGGATGCTGAGGAACAGAAAGATGTTTCAGGCATTTCTTGTATTGTCATGTGTAACCACATACTTAATTTATAATGCCTAGAGTAATGGGTGCTTATGTAGCACCATTGTCAAAAGATTACAAAGGGCATTTACAACCGTTTATTCTCAGAACAGCCCTCTGAAGCAAGAAGACTGTTTATGCACATTCTGCTGAGGTGTGAAAGGCTGCAGAGAGCACGGCACTGCCAGCGACTGTTCTTTAATTGAGGTGTGCATGGAGCCTGGCTTTATTGTGGGTAAATTAGACCAGTGGAAAGAGGGAACTTTTTTTTTTTTTTTTTCGGTACGCAGGCCCCTCACTGTTGTGGCCTCTCCCGCTGCGGAGCACAGGCTCCGGACGCGCAGGCTCAGCGGCCATGGCTCACGGGCCCAGCCGCTCCGCAGCATGTGGGATCTTCCCAAACCGGGACACGAACCCGTGTCCCCTGCATTGGCAGGCGGACTCTCAACCACTGCGCCACCAGGGAAGCCCAAGAGGGAACTTTTAAAACTTTTTTGTTTAAAAAATTGTTTTTGGGGGACAACTATGTTGTGGTAAATAAATTACAAAGATGTTTTCTGTAGTCTTTAAGCAATAGTGAAACTTTGTTTATTCCTAAAAGTACCAGATCGCAGACAGTTGAATTTAGAGGAAGTTTATAATAATGACGATCATAATGATTATTTGCTGAGCACTTAATGTGTTCTAGGCACTGTTGATCGTCATAACTCTGAGGTTGTCACTCTTATTATCCTCATTTTACGGATGAGGAAGCCGAGGCACTAAGGTGCTCAGTAATCTCCCTGAAGTCATGTAGCAGTGTAGATCTAGGGCCTAAGCTCTTATTCAGATATGCTTTAAGCTGTATAAAGCATTTCATTTTGTTTTGTATGTTTTACAACAGCCCTTTGAGAAAGGTCTGTTATCTCCATATTATAAGGAGAGAGAGAAGTAGTCTATGAGAAGGGGCATCATGGTGAACTTAGTTTGGAATGAAAAATTGGAGATGGTTATTTTATGCTCTTGAATTATTCCAAGCAAGGCACTTTACTTCTGGGCCTTGGGATCTATAAAATGAGAAGATGACATTCTGTCCCATTGACTCACACAATGTTATAATTTGGGGGGGAAATTTGAATCTGTACAACTCTGAGTCTATGCAATTCTTGTGTAGTTTGGACTCAGGCTTATATGTGAGTCTTGGGCCCACAACTTACAGATGTGTCGATTTACCTAATTTGTCTGAACGTGTCTTATTATTTATTTGTAACATGGCCCTCTAGTTCTGCCTCTGCTCAGGTAATATAATAATATTGTAAGGTAATAATATACCTAGCTCTCAATCTACAGTAGGTAAGTGGGATTCTTATTAATTGGTATAAAACCAGGGGTCACACAGGAAGCTGGGCCTGGGCAGGAACTCCAGCCTCTTGACTCCCCTGGGTCCTAGTTCTCTCCGCCTACATGCCACGCTGCTGGGGATGATGAAGAGGTTATCATAATGAGATGTGCCCTGTCTTAATAGAAACTACAGTCTTGATTCTTCCTCTAGACTCATCAGGTTGTCATGTGTTTGAAATGTAGTGACTCCAGTAAGGAATTTGTTGTTTTCATGAAGTATGGCCGTGAATGGTAGACTGTGAGCAACATGGGCAGGGGGCCTGCTATCTGCAGTTTATCCTGTGCAGGGGGCTGGGATACCTGGTCCTAGAACAGGGTCTAGCATCATTTATAGTGTGAAGGAAGGAAGGAATGAACGATCTCATTGAGCTGTAGAAATAGGAATGAGAAGGGGAATAGGGTTTTTAAAATTTCACTTTTGTAGGAAAGAGGAAATTGAGGCACCTGATTGTGCAGGTTAAGCCTAGTCTCTTAATCACCAGGTCTTACAAGTGGACATAATTTATACCCTTGAAGGTATTGCATGGCAGTGCCCTTCTGTTAAGATTTATTGTGGAACAAAATTTTATTCAGGTCAAGAATTTCTTCTAAATTAGAGCATATTCATTCCTCTTTTGTGGTTTCAGTCTGTGGAGTCGAAACTTGTCAGGAAGGTTTAGCAAAGCTGTGCTTCTAATGATGTGGAGTTCTCACTGGCAGCTGTGCTAAATAAACCTCTTGCTGTAAACTAGCCACGAGTAAATGTCTGGTTGTGAATCATAGCATGACCTTTCAGGGAAAACAAAACAAACAAACTACCAAACACACTAATCAGATTTTTTTTTTTTTAGTATTAGGGTTGTAAACTCTGACACTTAACAGTTTGTCAGGCCCACTTGGAGCAGTTAGACAACTTCCTTTCTCTATTTCTGTTTGTGCAACACATGGATGTGTATATCCTTTAACAGCATATTAAGAAAAAAATTTAAAGCTTTTCTTCCACATCTCTGGTTTCCTAATCATGGAACTTTATACAAATGCAGATTGCTGAGTGTCACTCAAGGCCTACTGTATCTGAATCTCTCAGAGGGTGAGACCCAGGAATCTCTTCTGAAGAGCACCCAGAGAGATTGTATGATTAATCAGATTTGGAAACCACTAAGAGAACTACGATATTGTATTTTTCATCCATCCATCTATTCTTATCCATTTATCCATGTCTTGAGTAGATGAGAATTGGTTACTCATGGGACAATGGTTTTCTTAAGAACTGGGCATAGAAACCAGCATTAGAACGTAATCCTTGCCCCATGGGGTTCACAGTCTGGCTTAAAAGTTTTTAACTTTGGGTCGAGCTTTAAAGGATTCACAAATGTCCCAAACATCATGGGCAGAAGATTTTGTATACACACGTTTTTCTAGCTTTCATCAGATTCTCTAAGGGGTCAGTGACCCATAAAAGGTTAAGAACCAAGGTCTAGAGCTTGTACAACTGTTCTGAAAACAGTGGCAGAGGGCAGTGTTTCTGTTGCCACCTACGATGTTTTTGACCTTTTCAGAGGCAGTAGCAGTTTGAGAGTTGCACCTGTTTTCTGCCCCATTTAAAATATTTAAAAAGAAGAGAATAGTGTAGCACCTGGGTTGTGGTCAGAACAAAATGAAGGGTTATTGAAAGTAACTATTTGGTGAACTGCCTCAAATTTAATGTCAAGTTGCTACTTACGGTAAAACAGCCCAATGGTCAGTCTGATGGAAGAACCTTTTAAACCAGCATAGCATAGGCAAGGTCCACTCGTTTTCTTACAGTATGTAATTAGCTGAATTATAGATAACAATTTTCACCCCCTGGATATACATAAAGACTGTCTTGGGCTTCCCTGGTGGCACAGTGGTTGAGAGTCCGCCTGCCGATGCAGGGGACGCGGGTTTGTGCCCCGGTCCGGGAAGATCCCACATGCCACGGAGCGGCTGGGCCCTTGAGCCATGGCCGCTGAGCCTGCGCATCCGGAGCCTGTGCTCCACAACGGCAGAGGCCACAACAGTGAGAGGCCCGCGTACTGCAAAAAGACTGTCTTATTTTTGTTACATTCGATCCCCAGCATGTCCACTGAATTGCTTAATTCCAAAATAACATTACCAGCTGTACTGCTGGCTCATCCTTCCTTAGCTCCTAAAATCCCCAAGTAACACTGTTCATCACAGAACAGATTAGAGAGGTCCATCTTGAACTGCTGCAGAAGTTTTACTTAGCAAAAATACTAGAACCCCTTATGTGTAATATTCTTATCCCTAAGGATAACTTTGTAATTCAGTTTTAATTAAGGTCTTCCCTTCTCTTTTTGTGGCTTCATATGTTTCTTTGGGGAACAGAAATTCTTCAAATATTGTAGCTCTGGTGATGCTACATTTTAGGGTTGGATAGTTTTGGAAGAAGAGGGCAGTCAATGGAATTACATGTTATTAATGGGTAAAATTCCTTGTCCATTTATTTGGAAATTGTTCCTTTGGGGGCTAGGAGGGAGTTAGAGGCCTACTTCATTGTCACTGAAGTCTTATAAAGTCTTTTTAGGCTCTTCAAATGTCTATCACTTATTTTGAACTTGTGTGTGTATTACCTTGCATTATTCATTATTCTCTTAAAAATAGTGACTATTTTATCTAAGTAGATTTTAACTTACTGGATGGTGATTATGTCTTCTAGGTCTTTATAGTTTTGCCATTATTTAGCATACTGAGTCATAATAGACACAGTAAATATTTGATTAATTGGATGTGTTGATTACCTTTGAGTCTTGGATCCCCAAGAGACCAGAAAATGGACTAAATCTGGAGTTAGAACTTGATACATGCTTTGGAAGTTAGGAATGTAAAAATGGATTGTCAGATCTGTCCGTTAGGCTTATTCAATATTCTCTTATTATTTTTTATATTCACATACAGCTGAATCAGTTCATATTCTGTAGTTCTTTAAAATCTTAAGTATATAGAATTCCACAGTTATAAAGAGAATTTTGTGGTAGAGCTCCAACACTTTTCATTTAAATATTAAATGAAGTGAAACTTCAGAGAGGTTTTTTTTTTCTTTTTTTCAGAGAGGTTTTTTTTTTTATTAGTTATTGCTTTTGAAAAGAAAGATCTCACCACAGACTTGATCACTAAAAGATACTTGCTAATCAAATAGATATCACCCTTAACCTGTCCTAATCAAATACAGTCTTAATCAGCTCTATTTGGGTGGAGGGACTATTGAAGCCTTTTAATGAATGAATGACTGTCATCGGTTATCTCGAAAATCAGGATTTGTAGGCTTGAGGGAGAGGGATCGGACTGTGAAGGGGTTTATCACAAACCATACTGTGTGAGAAGAGGATCTGGGAATGTTTCTCTTGTAGAAAAGTATTTACAGAGTTGGTTTCAGGAAGAGGAATTTAGATCCAGGTGGTCCCATTGGAGGCACAATTTGGCATTCTTTATGAAGAGAATAGATTTCTAATAGTGCTTTCTGGGGTCTTGAGTTTAGCTGTTGTAGGCATTCAAACAGGCTCACTTATCACTCACCTGGATTATTGTAGTGGGGGGTTAGCACCAGGAATTAGTGACCTTTGAGGTCTCCCCATCCCAAAGATACTATAATTATATGATTTTCTAGCCAAAGTGTCTGAGTAAATCTAGTCATGGTTCAAAGTCCATATCTGCTCCCTGTAAATTCTTTTTCTTTTTAAAGAACTTGTTGGATGCTGTTTACTTAGTATTTAATCTCATGGCCATCAAGTGTATTGAACTGGAACAAAACCAAGTTTATCCAGTCTTCCTGGTATCTAGGTCTCTTCTCATAGTCTGAGCTCTTAAAAGTAAGGTCATTTAAAAGTAGCATCTTGGCTTCCTTGTTGCCTGTGTGTTTGCAAATCAAAATGTTAATTAAGTTTGGTCATTTGGAATATACAGGTTTTCATTTCAAGTCACTTAAGTGACATCTTTAAGGAAGATGGTCATGCTTTACTTACTGTAGGGCTTCCCCACCTCTTTCCTTAAAAAACAAACCAAAAAACCCCTCCAGTTTTCAGGCTGAAAAGGTATTTTGTGATGGCTGAAAATACGTCTGAGAGTAATAATATGGTCTCTAAACACAATTAGATCTGGACTGGTGAGGCATTATTACAGTAAATGGATATTTTGTAAATATTAGTTTTTTGGGGGAAAAAAGCAGGGGGTGGCGGTGTGCAGGTGGGGTCAATCTTACCAGGAAAGCTGAAATGAATTCTTCAGCCCTGAAGAACCAGAGGGCACTGTGGCTTAATGTTCTGGCCCTAATTCAGCATCCCGTCTCTTTAGACACTTGGCTCTGATTCTTTCGTCTCAGAACCGGAGTCTTAAGGATTAAGAGAAGAGAGAATGGAAATGCATCATTTTCCCTGCCAAAGGAGGTACTTAAACTGGGAAAGGAGGAGGGGACTTTAACAAATCAAGCCTTGGCAAGGAAATCTGTCATGAATCAGCAATGACTTGGAAAGCCTCTGTCGCTGTATTTTACAAAACTAAGCATTTGCCACTACCAACATTTGTCTCTTGCTTACCTTTAGGATCAGCTTCAGGTTGCTCTATGGGGGGAACAAATTCTTTTTTTTTGCCCATTTTGACAACATTAGGTAATTAATTTACAACTAGCTCAATTAGACTCCGGCCCATACAGTGTGTGCATGGCCTTTTAAAGAGCCTTTGTTTTGACGCTAATTGAGCTGGTTGTAGCAGAGACAGCCAAACAATTTACATTTATCTTTGGCAGGACACAAGGGCTCTCTCTTGGTATGGACAGCTGCATATTCTGTTTCTTCTACCAAGTGTGGTACTAAAATTCTGTGTGCTTATTTTAAATTTCTAATTAAGAAAACTTTGAAAATGACAAAAGCGTGTATTATTGTAGACAAATTGGAAGATTTAGGTAGATAAACAAGAAAGAAAATAAAGATCACACATAATCTTATTGCCACCAAGAGAACCATTCATAATCTGGTATTTGTCTTTCTATACTTTTCCCCCTTAAAGGGAATGCATGCATCTGTGCATATACACTTTTTAATATGTTCTGATTTTACAAATATGCAACCACACCATACAAACTGAATTGTAATCCACTTTTTTCCTACTTAATAAGTTGGAAACATCTTATCATTTCATAAAATGTTGTTCTGCAGCATTTTAAATGGCTGCATGGTATTCCATTGTGTGGATGTACCAAAAAGTATTCAACCAGTCTGCTCTTATTGGACACTTAAGCTCATTTCACATTTTTGATATTATAACCAGCATTGTGATACATATTCTTGTTACTAAATCTTAAAGTTCTTAATAATTTGCAGCAGATAAATTCCTAGATACTGAGTTACTTGGACAGGGGCATATATGTTTTAAAATTTTTTGATGTGTATGTACTGTCAAATTGTGCTTCTCGAAGGTTGTACCATTTTTCACATTCACTCGCACTATATGAGAGCTTTATTATGCTTATTCTTGGTATTCAGGAGAACAGTATAGAATGTATTTACTCGGAGGTGGGTTAAATCCTGATCAGTGATTTTACCGTTGCTGCTAAAATTTATCTCAACCTTATAAATCTTCTGTTCCCAGTATCAGGTGAAAGAAGCCAGCCACCTACCTCATGTAGTCCAAGAGAGTTTTGCTTGTTTTAATAATGGTATTATGCTATTTTGTTTTGAAAAGGTAGAGACTAAATAAGTAAGTAGATGCTTCATTAAAACAGAAGTGGTTTGTTTTTCCTCAGGGAAGATTCTGAAACAATATTTTTCATATGAGTAAGGACCAACCTAAAGAAATAGACTAGAAGTGGATAGCTTTGCTCAGTACATGAGAAAACATTTACCTTCTTGAGGTGGCAAAGCCCATGGATGTGTTGCCTGTCTAACCCATGACTAGAGGAGCAGGATAAACTCTGGCATCTCCATCACGGGTAGCCTTGCAGAAGCCATCACAATACATTGTCTAAATTTCTGTTACAGTAACTACTGCTTTGTTTAATAGTCTCCTTGCCTAGACTGCAAGGCTAGAATTCACAACAGCTGATATTGAATCTTACTTTCTGTATTTGCAATACCTGAATGTTGGACATGTAGTTAGACAAAAAGCAGGTATTTGTTGTTAATTGGATGAATAAATGAATAGACTAGATATGCAAGAGAGTTGAAATTAAAGAAAAAGATCTTTCAGATCATCTGGGGCTCCCCCCACCGCCCCCACCCAGTTTTATAGCTGATGAAACTGAGGCTTAGAAAGATTAAGTGACATCTTGCTCAAGAGCAAGTAATGATCCAAGCAGAAGTTGCCGTTCTCTTCTCAGTCTGTATTTCTCAGATTCTTACAGTGCTAGGATTGTGTGTTTTTCTCAAGGTGGTGCTTGGTATGATTGTATTTAAAATCAATAGTAAATTCTCATTTCATACATTGTACAGCTTCCCTGACTCCTTTTGTTTCACTAGTGAGATCAGCCTCAGTTTTTGTTAAAATTCAGCACACCCTTAAGTCACATTTCTTTTTTCCCTTTCTCTCTTTCTTTAATATTCTCACTTCTCCAATTTCATTCTTAGTAGACATTTTAATTTACTCCCAGCAGTATTGCCATGTTAAAATGCATTGAACTGACCTCTTATCTGGAGATCGGAGTGAAGGTCTCACCTGCCCCAGGGATTTAGCCAAGAACTGAGGCAGGTAAAACAGTCTTCTCCCAAGGCCCAGGTGCTGCTGGTCTGCCAACCTGTACTTTGATTCATGGATGGGGTTCAGATGTGCCTTGTTTTACTGTTAGAAAGCAGCTTCTGAATACAGTTTCTGTTTGAAACTTTTCAGTTTGCCAGTGCAAAATAATGTCTGTAGCAAAAGTTCATTTTAGGGTAAACCAGGAGTAAAGGAGAATTAAAGAGAGTTTTTTTTTTTTTAACTTTTCTGTGTTTTAATTTTTTCCTGTGACTTTAGCCTTTTCCCCTTCTTAGTGAATTATTATAGAGTTTTATTAAAATTGTAAGTTCTGGAAATTGGACACCATGGTAGTTAGACCAGCACGGGATACGGTACTCTTAGGTTCCATAGTATTTCAGAGTACATCTCTTTATTGTATGTTAAATGATAGGGAAGTATAATAAGATGTACCTTGAGAGTAGTTATCTATTTTATGTCCTGTAACATTCAGTACTTGTTGCAAATGTAGCAGATCTTGACTCAACAAGGGACAAAACTGGTTAGAGCCCAAGGGAAGGATGGCAGGTTCCTTGTTGATGGCATAAGTTCAGCAAAGTCATACAATTTGAGACCTAAGGGGCCTTTATATTATCTAGTCCAACTCTTTATTTTACATATGGGGAAAGAATTAGCCACTGGTCCAGGGTCATTCAGCAGGTAGAGAGAGGCTGCAGGCTGAACCTAGGACTGAATGCCAACTCTGCTGTTCTTCATTTTCTGATCATAGTTGAAGCATTTAGTCTAATCTCTCCTTAAAAGAGCACACTATTTGATGTTTCATTGACTTGAAACCTGTTGTGATGCCTTCGGGCACCCAAAGGCTACCCTGTTGTTCATTGTTCCTGGTTGCCTAGGTCATTCCATGCTTCTCTGAGGGTGGGCTTGGACATGACTGGAATAAACGATATGTTGAGACAGCTTAGAGAACTGTCTCTGATGAAATGACTTCTTACTTTTCTAAGAAAAGTAAGAAAGCAGTGAAAAGACAGCAAGGGAACTGCTATTTCCTAAAACCATTGACTGTGGATGGAGAGAAGCCCCACGTGGCAGAAGGTCACAGCCCTTGGCAGCTGCATTGCTGTCTTTGTCCTCTCTTGCAGCCTTAGATATGTGGGAGCGTATGGTTCTTAATCCTAACCTGTATTCCTCGATTCAGTGTATGATCTTGGTCAAGCACCTCACCTCTTCTGCCTCAGTTTTCTCTTAGGAGATTAAAGGGGGCTACAGTGGATGATTTCTGAGGCACCTTCCAGGTCTTGAATAATTATTCTGAAAATGATTATCTATATAGAAGTTTATCCACATGATCAAATAACCAAACATGTATTTCTAACAGTCCGTTTTATTACTGTTTTGATTTGTTTTCGTGGGATTTTGGAAAATGTCTACAGACTTTACCGTGATCAAGATGCTAGCAGTTATTTAACAGAACACCCAGCAGGTGCTCGGGGGCTATGAAAGAAATAGTGTCCAGCCTCAAGGAGACCAGAAAGATTTCTTTATCTCCCAAGCTGGGGATGGAGGACATTCTTCTCTCCCAGTGGATTTAAGCTCCATGAGTGCAGGGCCTTTGTCCTTTTATAGTGCAGGGCTCAGTAAATATTGGTTGTATGAATGAAGCAATGAATCCACTTGTCAGTCTTGCTTATATTTACTGAAGATGTCCCACTGAGATTTGTTGTTTTCTTCAACCTGTAAGTGCTGTTAACTTGAATAAATTTCCCAGAAAGTATTCCCCACCTTCTATAGAAGAATGAGACCAAGATGCTCTGAGGCTAAATGAAAAAAAACCCATAAATGCTACATTCCTTTCTTGGAAATTCACTTTACTATCAGCATATTGAAAGCATTGAGATGTCTGCCTTAAAATAACTTTGTTCAACCCGACATTTCCCAAACTGATTTGAACTCAGAGTCCTAGCCATTCCACACCCCCCATGGAGTAGTTGTTAACATTCTGCAGAACTTAGACCTGTGAAAGAGAAAGGTTGGTATAGAGAGTAGTAATACGAAATAAACAGAAGCAGCAACGTTAGTAAAGAATAATTAATACAACATATGACAGAGTATATATGTTAAGCATTGCTTCTGGCAGTCCTGTGTGAAGTTGTGGTAGACCTGTAGGGTTTTTGTTTTTTTTTTTTTTCTTTTTAAATTTTCTTTTAAAAATGACTGTTTGTGCCTCATTGGAGATTTAAGATTTGGTGGTAGAGAGATTAAAGGAAGTTGCAAATGATCTAATAGCTATTTTATAGTTATGGAAGTTGAATGGTGGAGTTTTAACTTGTGTCAAGGGCTTCCCTGCTAGGTACTGCAGGGAAATAATGATGAAAGGAGTCTGTGTCTGCTCCTTTAGGAGTTGGCTGTCAGTGAAGAAGACAGACATGTAAACAAATTATAGCAATAACGTGCTCAGATGTGTAACGAACAGAAAATAGGACAGAGGAAGGAATGGTATTTTTTCCCTCCAATTTAGAACAGGGTTGCTGTTCATACAATAAGCCAAAACCAAACTAACTGGAACCCCCCGCCCCATAGGTCTCCCAGACAAAATTCTCATGCATCAAGACTCGGATGACTAGGCTTCTCTATGCTTTCCCTGATCCAGCATAATTGCATCATCTGTGGTCCCATCTGAGCCTTGTTTACACCTCTGTCATTGGCCTTATTACAATTGTATGTGAACGACTTCAGGGCACAGCAGGGTCACCTTCGTCCCTGTATCTCCAGGGCCTGCAGCATCTACCAGTACCCACAGTGCATATTGGCTGTTTTGTTTAGACTTGGGGCAAGGCATTAGGGCTGTGTAATTTACTCACTTTAAGTAAATTTAGTAAATAAAAATAAGTTTTATACAAAACATAGACTGGGAAGGTAGTAGTAGTATTAAGCGTATGGCTCCTTCCCATAGCATTTTTTCCCTGAACATCTACATATGACTTAAATTTCAAGAATTCAATAACATTTTTGTAGGAACTCAACAGTTCCACATCATGAAGTGTGTTTATTTCACATGAATGTTTTGTAATCATTAGTTTTTGTAGGACCTTTCTCTTACACCCTGTACTTCATCTGGAATATCCTAGAATAAGTTCAGCTTGATATTCTACTCCCCGCCAGTGGTTGTGTTTGAGGCCCAAGGTCAAGGTGTTGATTGATGACATTTCCCTTTAAAGTATTTGTATCCATCTGCAATATGGGGGCAGTGTGACTCCCAGTATGGTGCAATGGAAATAAGTGACATGGTTTTGAAGCTCATTTTCTTTGTGACCTTGGGCGAGTTACTTAACTTTCCAATAACTGAGGAGATTGGATCAGAATTAGCACAGTTGCTTCTAATGCTGACATTCCATGATTCTCTGGGGAGGATTCACTTCCATGGAAGGTTTAAAAGTGGATACATTTTTAGGTTAAATAGCTTTGCTCGGTTACTTTTTTTGCCCCTTAACCCATATAGGAGCCTTAAGGCTGATGGTCATGGAGTAAAACCAAATTACCTGGAACTCTCAAAGACTGCAATTCTGATCCTATTTTTTATTTTAAGGGGAAGAAAAAACTGACAGTAAAACAAGCTTGTCTATATCCATGAATCAGGAAAGATCCATCCCATTTTTCTACATACACAGTACACATAGCCATATTGAGTGAGGTGCTGCAAAGTCTTAACTGAAAACGAAATTGGTTGCGTTTTTCATCCTAAATCTAGGAAGAATTGTAGTTGATAGATACATTTTGAGTACTTTCATCTAGAGTTAAGGAGTTGCCTTGGGGAGGGACTTGCCTGGTGGTCCAGTGGTTAAGACTCTGAGCCCCTACTGCAGGCGGCAGGTGTTCGATCCCTGGTGGAGGAACTAAGATCCTGCATGCTGCATGGTGCTGCCAGAAAAAAAAAGTTGCCTTGTAAGAAGTTGGTTCCCAGCTTTATGATGAAGATGATACTGGGTAACCTTGGATATGTCACTGAACCTTACAGAATTTCAGTATCCTCAATGGCTAGATTTGATATCTTTCTGATTACTAACCGCTCTGTGACTAGATAATTCTAGGCATTTATTTCAGGCTCCTTCCTGTTCATTTCCTTGAAAGATAACGATATTGCCATCCCGCCCCCCACATAATCCCAGACAGTTATTGATTTGTGAGGGAGAGGAATATTTTAAAACACTTCAGATGGTACATTTGAGAAAATTATATTAGTTACCTATTGGTATATAACAATATTACCAATATTACCACAAAGTTAAATTTTTTATGGCTTAAAATAACATTTATTATTAATCTCACAGTTTCTGTGGGTCAGGAGTCTGGCACAGCTTAGCTGAGTCCTTTGCAAGGCTGCAGAGAAGATGTTGCCCAGGGCTGGAGTCTCATCTGGATGCTTGCCTGGGGAAGGATCCACTACCAAGCTCACTCAGGTTGTTGGTGGAATTCATTTCCTTGCACTGTAGGACTGAGGGCCTTATTTCCTTGCTGGTTTGGGGCTCCCTCTGCTTCTAGAGGCTGCCCACAGTTCTTGTCTTGTGAGGTTCCCCTCCATATGACTGCTTATTTCGTCATAGCCAACAGGAGAGAACGAGGCAGGTGCTACCATCTTTTGTAATGTTATCACATAATCACGTACACATGATCATGTACCTCTGTCATCTTTGCTGTATCCTACAGGTTAGAAGCAAGTCACAGGCCCCTCTCATACTCAAGGAGAGAGGCTCATACGTGGGCATGGACTGGTGTAGGTGAGGATTGACCACCTTAGGAGTCTCTCAGCCACACATGTGAAAGACAGAAACCATATTTAAACTTTTTTGTTTGTATTGTGGATCTGTGCTTAAACATCTTGTTTGATAGTACAGCCATAGTTATCAGTAAACATTGATTAAGAATCCTGTTCAGTTAAAGCTTTGGGCCCACTGTGTTTTTGTACCATGCCCTTGTTTTTCTGAGTCCACAGATACTGGTAAAGGCAAGGTTTGAGGCTTCTTCATTCTTCTGCCTTCCTGCCCGGCACTGCACCTGTAGGTGTTAGATGCTAAGTGTTGGTTGAAGGATTGTAGAAGCATTGAATTAATTTGAAGAAGGTCTCTGTCATTGAATTATTCTCCCTCCCCCAAATTTGTATGTTGAAGCCCTAACCCTCTGATGGGATGATGTTTGGAGATGGGGCCTTTGGGAGGCCTTAGGTGAGATTATGAGGGTGGGGCCCTCATGATGGGATTAGTGCCCTGATAAGAAGAGGCACCAGAGAGCTTGCTAGCGCTCTCTCTTTACCATGTAAGAACACAGGGAGAAAGTGGCTGTCTATAAGCCAGGAAGAGAGCTCTCACCAGAAACTGACCATGCTGGCACCTTGATCTTAGACTTCCAGCCTCCAAAACTGTGGGAAAATAAATGTCTGTTGTTTAAGCCACCCAGTGTATGCTGTTTCCTTATGGTAGCCCAGACTGACCTACCCCACCCTCTGTTCTCAGTGTAACAAAAGATAGATTTCTAGGTACAAAGGTTGCAGGATGGCAGTGACCCCCTGGCAGCCAGTGAGCCAGGGAGAGTGGTGTTTAATTGCAGCCATTGCATTGTTTACTGAGTTTTCCTCACAAATATTTGTAGAGGGTCCCTAGACTTTTTTTTTTTTTTTTTTCTGGGCAAAATGATGATCTAAAACATACTGCCTTTGGTTTTTCAGGGTTGGACTGCCAAACAGGAACACTTAGTGAAGACAAATGTTGCTCTTGAAAAGTCTTGTTGGTGGGAACTTACACAGTGAATTCTTAATTTCTTTTTCTGGAGTCTTAACTTTAAAAAATTCACTTGTTCATTCATTGGTCCATTCATAGGTTGAGATGCAGAGGGCTCAGTACCCTTTCCCCAGTTTTCTACCTTTCTGACTTTAGTAAACTTACTTTATCGCTCTAGGTTCCCCCTTGGTAAAATTGGGATATTCACATCTGTCTAAAAAGAATGAAATAATTACGTAAAGCTCCAAGCATGTAATAGGCGCTCGCTGAATGACAGTTTGACTAACTGTAGAGGAATGATTAACATGTTACATTTATTTATTCAGTTTCATTCATCATACCAGCAATGGCATGGTATAATATATTAGAGATCTCAGTGAGTAAGAGGATTGCGGTGGGAAAGGAACCAAGAAAATCTCACCATCTTCCTTCTGCTTGAAAACAGATTTTTAATTCTTGAACAGGGTTTTTTTTTTTGAGTATTTTTAAGCCACACAACACTTACTTGTTTTTAATAATTGTAGTCAAAATTATCAAGCAGTGAGAGTCATTTTTTGATGTGGTACTTAGTTGTAAGGGGAGGAATCACAAGTGATTTAGAGGGAGGACCTTAGAATTTGAGAAATCCACCCCTTTCATTTTCTAGATCAGGAGGCAGAGTGTGTCATGTGGTGACATGCAGTCCTATGGAAAAGAAGAAATAGGAGTCACGCATCTTATCTTTTATACAGACTCAGCATTTTCAGTAATTCTGTTGAAACAAACACTAAAGAAATTTAAACCCACGAGGTCAGCCTGACCCCCCGCAGGGCATGCTGCATCTCTCTGCACTGAAGAGATTGAATAGCTGCTTTAGGAGTCAGGTGTCAAACTCCCTCAGTGATCAAAATTCAACTTCTGAGTTAAAGGTAGATTGTATTGGTGTTTTGGGGGCTGCGGGAAGGGAGCAGTGGAAAGGAGACTTCTAGCCTGGGGCTCCTGCTGTTCCCTTAGGGGATTTAGGGCCTGTAAAAACACTTTGAGGTCTCTGAAAGACAACACATAAATAGCAGTGACCCTTAATTGAAAGGGAGGAGACCAAGTGGACCAGAGGTCAGGACTTTACAGTGATGACTAGTGGCCTGGAGTTGCCAGCTGAAATGGTCTGGATTTTTTTTTTTCCCTTCCAACTCTTGCCCTTCCCGCTTACTGGGCTTGGAGATCCAGGAAGGAAGGAGGAGGGACCATTAACTAAACTAAGATGTGATGTGGATGGTCCCTGGGTGGACTGGAATTTCAGAGGAGAGGAAAGCCCCCAAGCCTTTTTTAAACTAGTGTATAACAACCTGACTACTACCAGCAGTTTGCCAATTACCCAATTATGACCCAAATTTGCACATTTAAAAAAAGTAGTCTGCTACTATTCTTCCTTATACAAGGATTTTAGTCACTGTACATCTTGTGTCTTTAAATAATGTATTAGGAACATTTTCAAGTCTGTAAGTGCTTTTTTAATGAGAGTGTGAAGATTTTAATGGGACTAGATTGCTTTTCGTGACATTTCAGAGTGACTTAATTGTAACAATGTTGAGAGGCTATATTTTAAAGTTTGCTAAGTATGTCTGCTGTGGATTATAGTCAGACACTTAAAAGGACTGATGGATGGTTAGTGGAATCAGATAGCTTTTTCCTCACTACTCCAAATATTAGCTCTTTTCAAATATGGTTACAACAAACCAGGTACACAGGTCAGGGCTCTCTTAACCCTTTTAATTTTAAAATAGGAACAGAGGCTAATAACTGAGGCTAGTGGGGATAGTTTGAGATAAATTCTTTAAAACTTACTAGGGCAACGATGTTTGTCCAATGGCATTTGCTATCTCTTTTTACAGAGCCAGGAGGCTAGGCTATCTTTGTTCACACTCCCTTATAGTCCCTGAGCTCTCTTCTCTGTTTGCTTAAAAAAGTACCTGTCTTATGTCTCATTTTTTCTGAAAATTTAGCAAGTGTTTCTAAAATATTGTCACTACCAAACAACAGTTTACTTTTTTAATGATGAGAATTTAAGACTCTTTGTGAAACTCAATTTTTTTCCTACCTTCATAACAATGGGATTATTCAGAGATCTTTTCCTGCACAAATGTTCTTAGGACTCTAGAACTTGTGGCAGGTTTCTCAAAATTAGATCAGATGGTCAGACAGTTTCAATACCATTCTTAGGAGGGGTTTGGATTAGTTTCCTAGGGCTGGGATTGCCTAACAAAGTACCACTTTATTAAACTGGGTGTTTAAAGCAACAGAAATATATTCCCTCACCGTGCTGGAGGCATGCAGTCTGAGATCAAGGTCTCAACAGGGCCATGTTCCCTCTGAAACCTGTCAGGAAATACTTCTTTGCCCCTTCCTAGCTTCTGGTGTTTTGTCGGCAATCTTTGGAGTTCCTTGGTTTGCAGCTGCTTAACACTGATCTCTGCCTTTGTCATCACATGATGTTCTCCCTGTGTGTCTCTGTCTTCCTTTAAGGACACCAGACATATTGGATTTGGGGCCCACTCTATTCCAGTATGACCTAATCTTAACTAATTACACCTGCAGTGAACCTATTTCCAAATAAGGTCACATTCTGAGGTACCAAGAATTACAATTTCAACATACCCTTTTTTCAGGGGATACAATTCAACCCATAACATGATTCTACTTTAAAAGCACCCAGGAGATTCTGATGCAGCCTCCACAGGTTCTCAAAACATGGTTCCTGGCATGTCTGCACAGACAGAATTCATCAGGAGCACTAAAGCAATTATATATATCTATGCATGTGTGTGTACACACACATACACATATATATACATATATATGTATATATATGTGTGTGTATATATATATATGTGTGTGTATATATATATATATATATATATATATATATATATATATATGGTTTAAAGAAGAAAAATAAGCCCCTAAATCATGTACTCACCACCTAGCAGAAAAAATAAAACCTTACCAATACCTTTGAAGGCCTTGGAAAGCCTCAGGTGTTTGTTAAAATGCAGATTCTCCTCTGAGGGGTTAGGTCAGAGACATTCCGAGCGACATGAATTAGAATTTAGTAACTTTTTTTTAACCACAAGGTGTGTTTTAAGTTGGTCTAGAAAATTTAACTTTGGAGTGGGATGGAGTTTTTTTTTTTCCTATTACAGAATAGAAAAGCTGCACAGTGTGGTGGAAATGTCATTAGCTCCTCTTCTGTTTGGGATGGTTTCCTGAAAAAAAAAAGTCACCTATAATTTTCTGAATTTGTTTAGATCTGTGGCTTAGAGAGACTTACAGTGGTACACACTTAATTTTGTGGGAGGAAGGTGTGTATGTGTGAAGGTAAGGGATCTATTATTGATTATGTTTCTTACATTCTTGTCTTTCTCCTGGGAATTTTGTGAAGATTTATATCTGCTAGATAATTTTAAGTTTGTAAAATGCCTTGAGTTCCTTGGGGAAAGCGTTACATAAATGTAAAGAAATTATGCAGCACCTGAATTTGGTTGTTCATCCTTTTTTTAGTGTGTTTTAATTAAGAACTTAGCACTATTTAAGTTGGATGGGTGGGGAAAGGCCTTAATCACTCAAACATGGTTAAACAAGTAGGTAGGAGCAGCATTTAGGCTGGAGCTCAAGAAGGAATAAATGAACAGGACCTATTCTGGATATCAGTCATTTTCCGTGGCACTTGCTGAGCTGAGCTGTAGGTTAACGTCTCCTCCCATGTTTACATGGTGCTCTTAGAGAATCAGGCCCCCACAACTCCCCTTTTAAAACGTATTTACATACTTTCAGATTCCTTAGACCTTTCTAGTTTTCTGGAGTGAGGTGGAAACCTTCCCTTTTTTGGGGGGGGGCTGTGTTGGGTCGTTGCTGCATGTGGGCTTTTCTCTAGTTGCAGCGATTGGCTACAATTCATCGCGGTGTGCGGGCCTCTCATTGTGGCGGCTGCTCATTGCGGAGCACAGGCTCTAGGTGCGCGGGCTCAGTAGTTGTGGCTCACGGGTTCTAGAGTGCAGGCTAAGTAGTTGTGGCACATGGGCTTAGTTGTTCCGTGGCATGTGGGATCTTCTTGGACCAGGCATCGAACCCATGTGCCCTGCATTAGCAGGCGAATTCTTAACCACGGCGCCACCAGGGAAGCCCCTGGAAACCTTTTTTTTTTTTTAAAAAAAGAGTTTGTCTCACTCTCTAGGTACTCAGGGAGCAAGAAGCCACCTGACAAACCATGTTGACTTCTGGTACCCTGTGCCTGTATGGCCCAAGCAGCTGGCTTCCAAACTACCTCCTTCTGCCTGTTACACAGAGCTTTGTGTTCGAGTGGGTGACACCTTCCCAGGACCACTGAAGAGTGGGGAAAGGAAACAGTTGCCAACACCCCACAGTCCAGTCATGCCTCTTTGGTTTGCTGTGTTGTCACAGTCTCACCTGTATGTTTGTTTTTTGCCTTGTTGCTCTGTGAACAAAGAATCACCTCATCCTCCTTTCTGTGGCTGACCCCAGACTTGTAACCTTTCTCATTCATTCACCATGTCTATTAAGCAACTACTACGTGCTAAGTAGTAGGCACTTGTGAATTACACAGAGTTCTTGATGCTGTGGAGCTGTCTAGTGGAAGACACAAACATCAAAAAAAAGAAAAGTCAAAACCAATAGCCAAATAGGTATAATTAGATGAAGGGTCAAAAGGACAATCACAGGCTCTTAGAGTAAATAACAAGAGAACCTAGCCTCTCTAGGGTGTTTTAAAGAATGACACTTCAGCAAAATCTGGAATGATCACTGGAAATTAGCAGGGAAGGAGGAAGAACAGGAAACATTGTCTTCTAAGAAGTATACCATGAAATTGTTTTTTCTCTTCCTTTCTCTCTGCCCTTTTCCTTCCCCACATAGTCTTACGGCACAATTTCAACCATCCAAAGTGAGCCAGTTGCTTTGCTACTTGGATGGTTGGAGGTGGGGGGCTTCAGGAAGGGGGTGGGAGTTAAAGCTGAATATAAATTAGACAGCAAGTAATTTTTCTTTATTGGTATGGTTAACCCATTAAATTGGGCTCTTGGCATACAACTTCTCTAAATTGTGCTCTGGTGACCTTTTTGGAATCCCAGTGCTGTCCTGCAGACCCTTGCTGTATGTCTGGGGTGGGTTAAGGGCTTGGGAAAGATACACGTGCCAAAGGAAGTCCTTTTCGGCACTCTATCTGTAAGAGGTAACAAAGCTGTAAGATGTTTTACTTTTTACGTATAATTTTTCAAACTTCCGACATCAAAATCACCAGGAGCCTATTAAAATATGTACTTTTCTTAGTCTTTTTATCCCAGACCTGCTGACTTGGAATCTTAGCAGTAGAACTCCTGGCTGTTGTCAAGCACTCTATTGAGAGCCACTGCCATGATGGCATGGATCACCAGTGGGTCATTCCAAGCGTACAGATGAGGACTTTCATTGTTTCTTATCACCAGTACCAGCTCTGTAATTTGCAGAGTGCAAAGTGAATATGCAGAACCCCTTATTAAAAAATTATGAACAGCTTAAAGGGGGCAACAGCAGAGCATTAACCAAGCGTGGGGCCCTCCTGAGTGCAGGTCCCTGGAAGGCTGTGCAGGCTGCAAGCCCATGAGGCTGGCCCTGTGCACCACTTCTGTTTTCCTTCATAAAGTGAACTGCTTATTGCTCCCTGTGTACCACACTGTTTGTTGCCTTTGTCCCTTGGGTCTCCCTGTATGAAATGCTGTTTTTCATCTCTTCTCTCTCACCTGGGCTCACCTCAGTTTTTGCATGCACTTCTTGGAATCCTGTGCAAGTTGCCACTGCAAGTCTGTGTCCTTTGAGGGCATGCTGCTCTTCGTCCTTGTATCCCCTGCCATTAGCTGAGGCTCTGCCACTGCTTCCTCATAAGTTTGCTGAATAAAATACTTTAACCTGAATACTTTTTTTAAAACTTAATTAGGTTACGGACCCCTGGGAATGCAGATCTAGTTCAGAGTGAGGTGTTGCCCTGGCAGAGGTGTTGCGTGAGTGGCCTGGGCTGCCTGAGCATGACTGGGGTGAGGCAGCGTGCAGGACTGGGTGGGAGACAAACTCAGGACATCTCTGGAAAGTTGTGTATCCTGCGTGGTTGACACCTTTGGTGGCTGTTACCCTCCCTCTGATGGTCAAGATTTCCTATCTGCATCTCTCCTTAACCTCTGAGTTCCAGGAAATGACAGCTTTTCCTAAGCCATTTAAGTTCAAATGTGCTGTTAGCAGAACCTGAGGAAATGTTTCTTGTGGTAGAAAGGGGACCATTTGCTCAGTGGTTACAGTTTGAAACTAGACATTCCTGGATTGTTTGAGTGAGTATGTTCTGGAGAATTCCCCAAAGCTGGATGCACATGGTAAGTGAAGTTGTGGCTCTGTAGGCTGAGAATCAAGCTGTGCTTACTACACTTAAAAGGACTATTCCTGCCTTGAGGTAACCAGAGGTAGCTATGAATTTGGGCAAGAGGTCTAGGAAACCTCTTCATCTCACAGATGCACAAGCAGCTGGAAGTTTGGAGAAGTTAGAGAGCACGTTCAAGGTTGATTCAGATATTTGGTGCCTGAGCTGGCACTGGAATCCGTGATTCCTACTCCTCTTGAGGCCTCAGTACATATTTGTTCAAAGATTATTTTATTCTTTCTTTGAAGATTATCGTCTGGCCTTGATCTGATGGAGTTAATGGAATGAAATATGTACTTCCCCTTTGAAACTGTTTTGAGGAGTTAAAGTGAACAGATTGTCTAAAACAGTGCTGTCCAATTGAAATATGTGAGCCACACATGCAATTTAAAAGTCTTCAGTACCCACATTAAAAAGTAGAAAGTGGTGAAATTAATTTTAATAACTTAACCCAATATATCAAATATTTTTAATCATTTCAATATGTATGCATATATGTATATATTGATATATCCTATATATATATCAATATAGAAATATTGAGATACTTAGTTTCTTTTCTCCCAGTGTAGCTACTGTACCAGACAGTGCAGATCTAAAATATACTAGCTTAGGAACTGACCTGGTGGCACAGCGGTTAAGAATCCACCTGCCAATGCAGGGGACACGGGTTCAATCCCTGGTCTGGGAAGATCCCACACGCCTCGGAGCAACTAAGCCCGTGTGCCACAACTACTGAGTCTGCGCTCTAGAGCCCACGAGCCACAGTGACTGAGCCTGCGCACCTAGAGCCTGTGCTCTGCAACAAGAGAAGCCACCACAATGAGAAGCCAGTGTACCACAACGAAGAGTAGCCCCTGCTCACCACAACTAGAGAAAGCCCGTGAGCAGCAGTGAAGACCCAACACAGCCAAATAAAATATTAAAATAAATAAATAAATAAAATGTACTAGCTTATACATTTCATTTTTATTTTCTCTTCTTTTTTAGGATGCTTTAACCCATACTAGTTAGCATATGAGCTTGTTACTGGTGTAATGATACACCTGGGGAAACAAGGATTTGGGACTCAGACTAACTTGTTAGTTTTAGCCTGACAGTTGGAGCAGGTCAGGTGAATGCAGAATGCTCCAACATGGATTTGCTGTAGATCTGTCTTTGTGCTGGGCATCTGGAGGTAGTGCTTGCAGCCTCTTAGGGGACAGAAACCACCTTGTATGGAGACATGTGCTGTCAGTCAAGGAGAATATCTCTGCTGTTGAGTCAGCCTAGGCTTTGATCTCCTGTCTGCATAGAGAGCTTGCTGCTGAATTAGATTTTTGCTCCTCTGGAAATGAGAAGGAAAGTGTGGGTTTTTTGAGTAAGGTTACTGGTCAACATGTGAAATCTTCCTCGGGCCATTTAATTAAAATCTGAACATCAAGTAGATCATACAGTCATTAGCCTAGGTATTGATAGATCATTGAAACTAGAAAATTAAGATATCAAAAGACCCACACACATATTTGTCATCAGATCTGCCCTGATTTCTAGATAAAGGCTAGTATATATATGGTTTGTGGGGTGTGATTTGAATGGAAGTTTTTCCTTCTTTTTTAGATCACTGCTCAAAGTCTACTGACAGAATACAGGGAGACAGCCTTGATTAGATTAGACCAGATTGGATTAAATCAAATGGTTAAAGCCTTTGGAGCCGCTAGCTTGTAGGAGACACCATAATGGCCTTCATAGCGTCCCTAAATCCTATTAGGTAAGTTAATCTTATTGAAGAATTTAGGTTTGCATAAATCAGCATTGCCCTTATACTCTCTGGTGGTCTCTGGCTCTTCAGGTGAGCTGACAGTAAGTTTCTTGGAATAGGTTGGTTATGTTGGTTTGGGGCAAGTTATTCTAAACAACTTGAAAGTAGATACCTGCCGTTGGTAGAGAGAATGTCCCTGTAGAAAAATAGTCTGTCTCCTGGCTGCTCTTTGGCATGGTGGCTGTTACTGTCTGTGCCAGGGATGTTTTTAGCCTTGGTTTTGGGGAAAGAAAGTCAGCAGAGATGTGTGTAAATACTTGTAAGATCAGCTGCTGTGTCATTGTGGCAGGTGTGGGGGTGGGTTGATTGATGGGTGGGAGCTTTATTTTTACGCTTTGTGAAATCATCTCTTACAGCCTGTGTCCATTTTAGAGGTTGTCACGAAGAATCATGTGCTGAGTATGTAACATGTACTAAATGTTGGGAATTAAAGAATCTTGGAACTTTGGAAGCTGGAGGCATCTTCGTCTGAGATTTTTCAGGGTGCGCTTGTAGTTTTGTTATAAGTTCGAGTTGGCTCTTGCCTGTTTCTACAGATGCAGTGACCATATTTTTCTGAAGCAAAACATCCTTTTTGTCACAGGATTTTTTAACAATTTGTGAATATATGGACAGGCAAAGTTTTATTACAAAGGCACGTAAATTGTGTCAAATATTATAGATTTACTGTCTTTTGGAAAAAGAAAAAGGTACAAGAAATTGGGGCTCTCCAGCTCTGAATGTATGCTTTACTGCATCCACAGTGAGGACTGGTGGAACTGTGGGGGAAAAAAAAAAGTAAATTAGACTTATATCTTTGCTAAAGGTGGTTTGGTTAGACATGGATAACTTTAAGACCCACAATGATTATTACATACTGAATTGACCTCCAGAGTTGAAGGAAAATTTTTTCTAGGCATCTTTAAAAATAAGTTGCATAGTGCCTCAGCTAGGAGCTGAGCGACCACCATTGAGATCCTCTGAGTTAACTGGTTCGCAAGCAGAATGCAAGGCATCTGATGTTGCGTCTGGTTACTCAATGAATAACCATGAAAAGATTCCTGTATCCAAGGGGCTGAGGAGAGACTCTGACATGGGAACTTGCACTGTTGTCATGGAGTAGGGACTTCTTCTTGATAGAGCCTAGGGGACTTGTTAGCTTTGGGCTCTGCCTGTTCTTAGGCCAAGAAGTGAGTTAAGCTCAGTTTTTTTTTTTTTTTTAATACAGCAGGTTTTTATTAGTTATCCATTTTATACATATTAGTGTATACATGTCAATCCCAATTTCCCAGTTCATCCCCCCGCACCACCACCCCTACCCCCTGCTTTCCCCCCTTGGTGTCCACACGTTTGTTCTCTACATCTGTGTCTCTATTTTTATTTAACCTTTCTGGTGGGGCAGCCCTGTATCTGTGTCCTGTCCTCAAAGACTAAAGAGAATTTCAGGTATGGGCCAGACATGAGTCTGAAGAACAGTTATGATGGATGAATGGTTTTGATTTGCTTTTAAGAAGGAGAGTGCAGCTAGCCCTCTTTGGATGAAGATAATATCTCTATCCAGCCCTCCTCTGTATTAAGTGTACAGTGTTCTCTTCCTGTATAGCCCTTGTATTTTCAAGAGCCGGGGTCATTGACAGAACACTTCTCACTCTTGAGTTTCAGAGCATAGCAGAGTATACACGTCTGAAGCCAGAAATGTAATTTTCTCTAAGTGTACTAAGTATTACTTTAATTCTCCTTATAGTGAATGCACATGCTCGCACAATTGTGGGTTTTTTATGCTCCTTGAGGAGGACTAGCCCCCTTTTTACTTTTATTGATTCTTGATCACGCAGTTCTCAGGGTTACCTTTGTTAGGAAGCAGCCGCTGGAAGAATGTGTGCTCGTTTTGTCCTTGTGACCTTTACTCCTGTGCCCCTCTGACCCAAGGCTCACCCTGCCTGCCCTCTCTGCATCAGCCCAGCTTTGTTCTGGGCTTCTTGTTCTTACTCTATGAAGGATACATCCTTGCTTCTCTCCATCTCAACTTAGTGTCCACGTCTGTTGAGGCAGTTCTAGATGGGAAGACGTTAGGGAGGGAATTTGAACAAGGAGAAAGATTGGATCTGATTAGGAGAAATTTATAAAACTTCTGTATTCAGTGCTAATCGTTTTCAGATGCTTTGGGGTCACAACATACTTTGGTCTGGAGACCTTTGAGAGCTGCTTTTAACAGCCATCAGACAGCCCTGCCTGCTTTTTCTCCCTGTCCCATCTCTGCTTTTCCCGCCCAGTTTGCCTGGAAGAGCACACCAGATCTTTATAAACTCACTCATTCTCCTCTTTTAAAGGGCTTCTTGATTTGCTTCCCACATCAGCTGCTCCCAATCTTGCTTGGGCTAGCTCCCAATCTTTCTGAGCCCCTTTGGGAAGGAGGAGAAGCTGCCCTCCTCTCCATTGTTTACAGACCCTTCCACGTCTTGCCCCAGAGCCTCACAGAAAGCTATAATAATGCCTAAAGCTTATTTATGTACTTAAAATGTGCCTAGCACTGTGACGAGCCCTTTACATGGATTATCTCTTATAACCAAGTCAGCCTGATAAAGTATATGTGCTATCACCATCTTCACTTTACATATGGGAAATTGATGCCTGGAGAGTTCAGTAACATGCCACCATGTCCACAGCTGGAATCAAGTGATGGAATCAAGATTCAAACCAGGTAGCCCAATCCCAGGGCTCACGTCCAACTCCTCAGGGAAAGGTTGGGAGTTCAGAGCCAGGAGAGCTATGCTTGTGGCAGCTTTTTAAAAGCTGAGATACCTGGTACACAAACCTAAACACTTATGGTCTTTATATTTTCAGTTCACTCGGTAAACCCAGTGTTCTGGATTGATCTTTGATGATGGCAGCTATGTGTTGTAAAAAACCAGAAAGAGGGACTTCCCTGGTGGTACTGTGGTTAAGAATCCGCCTGCCAGTGCAGGGGACATGTGTTCGAGCCCTGGTCCTGGAAGATCCCACATGTCTTGGAGCAACTAAGCCCATGCGCCACAGCTACTGAGCCTGCGCTCTAGAGCCCACGTGCCACAGCTACTGAGTCCACGTGCCACTACTGAAGCCTGCGTGCCTAGAGCCTGTGGTCTGCAACAGGAGAAGCCACCGCAATGAGAAGCCCGTGCACCACAATGAAGAGTAGTCCCTGCTCGCCACAACTAGAGAAAGCCCGTGTGCCGCAGCGAAGACCCAATGCAGCCAAAAATAAATAAATAAATTTATTAAAAAAAAAAAAACAGAAAGAAAAATGTTAGAGGTGGGCTTTTTCAGCTGTAGTCCCCCTTGGCTGTGCAATCAAATAACAGGATTCCTGATGAAGAAATAAGGCCCTAAGTGCTCTTGCTTTGGAAAGGTTAGTTAATTGGTAGAGGTTGTGTTTCTGTGGTTAATTTGTGTTCCTGTCTTAGTCACAGCTATCGGGTGTGTCATTCAGCAGTCCCATAAAACAAGGAGCTCTTCAGCCTGCACCAGTTGGTGCACCTGAATAACAATAGGGAAGCTTGTTGACCGTTTGGCACTTCACAGCCCAGTAATTAGAAACTATAAAACAATAATACAGACAGGAAGCAAATCCTCCAATTAATGAAAAAAGTCTACACTCCTGCTTTGTGGCTGAGTGCAGAATCACAACTGGCTACTTCTACAACAGAGCAAACACTTCAGGATTTGGGCAGCTGTTTTATACATATAAAAAGCTCTAGGCTCTACATTAATTTGGGGACCCTCATATTTAAAAAAAAAATGAAAACAACAGTTGCCTGGCTTCCTTGTTTTTTATAAATTTACTGCGGTGATTCTCAAATCATGGTCCCTGAGCTAGAAGTGTCAGCATTATCTGGGAACTTGTTAGCAATGCAGATTTTTTTGGGTCCCACCTACTGAATCAGAAATTGTGGGGGTGGAGCTCAGCAGTTTATGCTTTAACAAGTCCTCCAGGTGATACTGATGTACTCTACAGTGTGAGAAGCACTGGGGAGTGGGTAGAGGATTTGGGGCATGGGCAGTGGGTCCCCTTTTGGGCCATCCAAAGGTGAGCCCTAGGCTTTTGACCAGAGGTTGGACAGCTGGCCTGAGAATGTATGAAGGCCCCCTGCTCTCAGGAAGGCGGGACGAGGTGTCTCAGGGAAGGAGCTATGCCTTTTTGGGGACCTGGTTGGGAGAGAGGGCTTTGACTGTGGCTTATTACCAACTTGTAAGGAACCATTTCAGTATTTCATTTACCATCCGGGCTGTGCTGGTGCAGTCAGCTCCGACATACCCAGATTTACTGGACAGAGAAGAGACATAGGGACAGAAACAAAGACCATCTTATTTCTCAGGCCGAGCCTTCGAAGTGCTGCTGATGACATGTGCTCATCCTTGCAAAGAACTGTCACTAAAAATGGAAGGTTAAGATGGGAGTGGGGTGGTGACAGGACAGATTCCTTCTTTTCTCTGTACGTCCCCTCTCTCTTCCCTATTTCATGTCTCTGCCTCCAGCTATCTTGGCGGATGGGATTTGTTTAATAATTTTCTTGGGGCCTCCTGACAAATGGCCCCTCTGCCACTTCCTGACTGTGTGGTGACCGCAGCAGGGACACAGGGTCATTTCAGAGCCATTAGAAGTCCGTGCACAGCTGACCACTGTATCTCTTGGAAAGGCCTCTTGGGAAATAAGAGCTTGCCACCAGTGTGAAATGAGTTCTTGACTGGTGTTACCACAAAGGCTCGGGTTCCTGACACTCCGTGAACAGCTTGGTTGACTGTCTGTTGGGGACAAAACCTGATAAAAACAGAAACACCCAGCCTGTAGTTTCTGGGTGTTTATCCAGATTTTTAAATTTTGCTCACATTTTAAAATTTGTTTATTTTGCTCACATTTTTACTGCCTTTTAGATCATTGAGTTTTCTTATTCCTTAAAAAAAAAAAGGGCATAGGACTTTGTTGGTCAATGAATGTATGCTAGTCTTTGATTTAATCACCATCAGCACAGGAAAGCAGCAGGAATAGAGGGGTGAATGAGACATATCCCCTGTCCTCTCTGACCTCCAGACTGATTTCTGGGGGAGGAAACTGACCAAGAAAAGAACCACCCAGATCTTGGGTTAACTTTATTCCTTCTGTGTTCTCAAGTGGGAGAACTTGTTTGAATTCCTGAATTTGATGTTGGATCACAAGTCCAGCATGAGGCTTTTTTTTTCCCCCCCTGGGGGGAGAAAAAAGTTATGTTACCAAAGGTACTTCAAATAAAGGAACCTTCAAAGCCTGATGCAATCTGATATTAAGATACCAGAATACAGAAGCCTGCTGTCACATTAAAGCAAGGTCTTGGTTATTCCCTGAAATCTTGGGTCACTAAGACATCCAAGGAAGGAAGCTAGTTGCCAACACATCTGGAATTCTGGTGGAAACTGTGAATGTCTGGACCATTCATCATTGTGAAGGCTTGTTTTGTATTTATTCTGAGGGATCTGTGGCCTGCCGACTCTTAGGAGGTGGTAGTTGTTGATTTTTCTTTCCTGCGACATTCAAGGCTCACGGAGAAGCCAGAGGCTCACACTGGAGTGTCTGCTTTCCTGGAAGTCAGAAAAGATGGTCCTTTCTGCCAGATGAGTGGGTGGGGTGGGAGCCTTTAGCCCCTTGGATTGTCATGAGTGGTGTAGCCTTACTGTATCGGGACAGGAAGGCTGACCCATCATTCTCCCCAGCCTGCCTGCCCTTCATCTTGATTTAATTAAATACACAGCTGATGATGTCAGCCTGCCTCCTGGCTCCCTCAGCTTCCCCCTTGGAACAAAACATCCGGGCAGACGGTCCTGACCATTAAATTCTCAAGACCCAAGCTTCGTTTGTTCTGAGGTAATTAAAATAAATCTGCCTAAACATCTCCAAATGCAGATAAAACCTAGTGCTGATTAGAGGTGACCCTCTAATACCTCTAATAAACCTGATTTGATTAGGCAGAACCAGTGGGGTGCAGGCAAATATTTGAGACTCTGGCCAAGCTGATTTTTCCATTGACCTTTCACTTGGGGGGAAAAACCCATTTGATTCTTTCTATCCCAGAGTACTTGAAAACTATTACCTGTGACAACTAAAGGACTTTGGTGAAATAAACAGGCAAGACCTGTGGACTTGACCTTATGATTCTCAGTCAGCTACCACCTGGGACATGCTTGCTTCCTGGCAGATCAATGGAGAATGGATTTTGCCGGAGGTCCTGGCCTGGAACACTAATTAAAAAGGACGTTCTAAAATGCACCCAGGCATGTTCTGATAAAGTCGCAGCAGATGTGGGTGGTGAGGTTTTTTTTTAAAGTCAGTTTCTTTGTTTATTAAGGTAACTTTTAACAGTTTGTTACATACAGAAAAACCAACCTAGAACTGCTTTAGTGTTTATATCAAGACCTCATTGCCAATTTAGGAGAAATTTCCTTAATTGCTTTGTCTGCTGGCTCCTGTGATAGTGAGCACACCTCTCTTACCATTTATCACATTGTGCTGTAAGTGTTGGTTTACTTCTCTTGTTCTGTCTTAGAAAGCAGGGAAAATGTCTAATTCTTCTCTATGGCTGCCCAAATGCCCATTACACTGAGCCAGATACAGGGGTTGGCAAATTATGGCTTATAGGCCAAACCAGGCCACTGCCTGTACGGGAATGAGCTAAGAATGATTTTTACATTTTTAAGTGGTTGAAAGAAATCAAAGGAAGAATATTTCATGACACGTGAAAATTATGTGAAATTCACATTTCAGCATTCACAGATTTTATCGGAATACAGCCAGGTCCATTCTTTTACATCAGCGGTCCGTCCCCAACCTTTCTGGCACCAGGGACCAGTTTCGTGGAAGACAGTTTTTCCACAGACTAGGGTGGAGGGGGGATGGTTTCGGGATGATTCAAGCTCATTACATTTATTGTGTACTTTATTTCTATTATTATTACATTGTAATATATAATGAAATAATTCTACAACTCACCATAATGCAGAATCAGTGGGAACCCTGAGCTTGTTTTCCTGCAACTAGATGGTCCCATCTGGGGGTGATGGGAGATAGTGACACCTGACGTGTGTTGCTTATGTCCAGTCTACTCCGTAATCTCGTTTCGGTTGCTGTCACTGTAGAAAACCCTGCTTCACAAAGACAGGATGTTGGAAATGGAAGCAGGCTTTTCAGTGCTTTTGTGGCAATCTCAGGATACTCCGCCTTGACTTTAATCCAGAATGTATGGAGATTTGAAGTTGTCTCAGACATACTTTTAAGGCTGCTGTCATTTGTGATCTCAAGCAGTTGATCCTCTTCTAGCACGGACAAAGTCGATTCACCTGGCTTGTTCACAAATGGGTTGGCGGATCCATTCCTTCTCAGTTTGGGGGTCTTTTGTGGTTGGGAAGTAATGCTCAAACTCTTTTGAAAGCTGAGATAGGTGATCATGCACCAGCTGGGAGAAAGAAGACCCTGGCTTAGTCTCTTTCAAAATCTCTGCTAATGTTTGAAACATGTCAAAAATTCCAGTGTTCACTCGTCGCCCCCATAATTCCAGTTTGGCTTTGAATGCATCACTTTATCTGCCGACTTGAACACAGTTGTCATTCTCCCCTGAGGTGACAGATTGAGTTTGTTGAGCAGGTTGAATATGTCACACAAGTAAGCAAATTTTGCAGCCCATTCTGTGTCACTGAAATGTGCTGCCAGAGGTGACTGTTTTTCTAAAAGAAATCTCTGGAGCAGCTCTCGTAGCTCACATACTCTGGCCAGTGATCTACCTTCAGAAAGCCATCTCACTTCTTTGTATAAGAGAAGACGTGTGTGCCCTGTGTCCATCTCCTCACAGAGCTGCGCAAACAGACATGAGTTAAGGGCCTGTACTTTAATGGGGTTGATAATTTTAATTACAGCCTGCAAAACGTTGTTAAGTTCAGGTGACATTTTTCTGCTAGCCAGCATTTCTCTATGGATGACACAGTGCGTAGACTCACATTCAGAAGCGACCTCTTTGACCCGAGCAGTGATACCAGAAAGCCATCCAGTCGTCTGTGTGTATACCGACACAAAATGACCAATTTGGTTTTCCTGATACGTAATCATTCAAAGACTTGAATAGTTCTTTAGCTGTGGTATTGGTTGGCAACAAAAGTGCACATAACATAGCCTCATGCACATCCTCCTGAAAAATATATCACACAGAAACAAGCATTGTGGGCTTCCCTTGTGGCGCAGTGGTTAAGAATCCACCTGCCAATGCAGGGGACACGGGTTTGAGCTCTGGTCCGGGAAGATCCCACGTGCCACGGAGCAACTAAGCCCGTGTGCCACAACTACTGAGCCTGCACTGTAGAGCCTGCGAGCCACAACTACTGATGCCCACGTGCCTTGAGCCCGTGCTCTGCAACAAGAGAAGCCACTGCAGTGAGAAACCCGTGCACCACAATGAAGAGTAGTCCCGGCTCATCACAACTAGAGAAAGCCTGCGCTCAGCGACAAACCCAATGCAGCCAAAAAAACAAACAAAAAAAGCATTGTTGTCTTCTTGTCAACATCAGTAGACTTGTCAACCTGTATTGTGTACCATGGTGACTCATTAAGCCTAACAACTGTGCCTCAGTATCCTCTGCTATTTCATCAGTTCATCTAGGTACGGTGCTAGCTGAAAGAGGAGCATGTGCCACCTTTTGAACTGCAGCCTCTCCTAAAAGTTCACGACACATGTCCTTAGCGGCAGGCAGGATCAACCCTTAATCAATAGTAAAGGGCTTCTTAGCTTTAGCAATGCGGTTAGCCACTAAGAATGATGCTGTCAGTGCAGACACATTTGATGAAGTGGAGGCCTTCAATAATTGCTTCTCTCTTTTTTTTTTTTTTTTTTTTGCGGTACGCGGGCCTCTCACTGTTGTGGCCTCTCCCGTTGCGGAGCACAGGCTCCGGACGCGCAGGCCCAGCGGCCATGGCTCACGGGCCCAGCCACTCTGTGGCACATGGGATCTTCCTGGACCAGGGCCCGAACCCATGTCCCCTGCATCGGCAGGCGGACTCTCAACCACTGTGCCACCAGGGAAGCCCTGCTTCTCTTCTTTGTGTTCATGTTTTTTTTCTTTGGTAAACTCCAAAGTCTTGTCTTTTAATGCAGGGTGCTTTGTCTCCATGTGGCAAAGCAGTTTTGAAGGTTTTATGGCTTCGTTGGATAGCCGGTCACTATATATTACGCAGAGCAGACTTGGAGAATGTGAATCACCTGTTGCAGTGAACCCGTAATTTAAGTATGACTCTTGGTATTTTCTTTTAAATGCAGCTTTCTTTTTGTTGGCAGTCTTAGAGTCTTCTGCTGTCTCATCATTGGGTCTTTCCCCCTTTTCAAGGAAGCTCTCTAGCAACGTTTGTTTTTTACTCATTTTGGCTAGGGTTAGCTTGTGGGCTTCCCCAAACTGTGACTGAGACAAGTGCGCAGTTTGGGAAAGAGGTGTGGACGGAAGTGGTAAATAATATAATGGGTGGGCCACGTGTGGACTGAAATAAGTGTCAGATTCTGACTTAAAGCCTGCCACCAGATGCAGCTTAATTATCACTTGTCATTCACTGATAGGGTTTTGATATGTCTGCAAGCAGCTGATTTATTATGGTATCTGTGCAGTCAAACCTCTCTGCTAATGATAATCTGTATTTGCAGCCGCTCCCCAGCGCTAGCGTCACTGCCTCAGCTCCACCTCAGATCATCAGGCATTAGTTCCCATAAGGAGCACGCAGCCTAGATCCCTCGCATGTGCAGTTCACAGTAGGGTTGGCGCTCCTATGAGAATCTGATACTGCTGCTGATCTGACGGGAGGCGGAGCTCAGGTGGTAATGCTAGCAATGGGGAGTGGCTGTAAATACAGATGAAGCTTTGCTTGCTTACCTGCCACTCACCTCCTGCTGTGTGGTCCAGTTCCTAACAGGCCACGAACTGGTACCAGTCCTTGGCCCAGGGGTTGGGGACCCCTGATTTACATTATTGTCTTTGGCTCCTTTGGTGCTACAATAGCAAAATTGAGTAGTTGCAGCAGAGACCCTATGTCCTGAAAAGCTTGAAATATTTACTATGTGGTATTTTACGGAAGTTTGCCCACCCCTTTCTTATTATATAGTGAGCATATCATAAATTCTTATTGTTTGAATTATTTCATATACAAATCTGAGTTTCCAGATAGGGCTATTCTGATCCTAAAAGTGTTCAGTGAATCCTAAGTGAATGAATGACTGACCTGTTTCTCTTGTTATCCTTTTGTAACCTTAGGTTCAGGTGTTAGTGGTGCTGGTTCATTTCTGAGAGCTAGACAATTATATAGAACTTCTTTTCTGAGGAACTTAAAGAATTCTGGGCTTCCCTGGTGGCGCAGTGGTTAAGAATCTGCCTGCCAATGCAGGGAACACGGGTTCAAGCCCTGGTCTGGGAAGATCCCACATGCCGCAGAGCAACTAAGCCTGTGTGCCACAACTAGTCAGCCTGTGCTCAAGAGCCTGTGTGCCACAACTACTGAGTCCGTGTTCCGCAACTACTGAAGCCCGCGTGCCTAGAGCCCGTGCTCCGCAACAAGACAAGCCACCGCAATGAGAAGTCCATGCACTGCAACAAAGAGTGGCGTAGCTCCCACTTGCCACAACTAGAGAAAGCCAGCGCACAGCAAAGAAGACCCAGTGCAGCCAACAAAAAAAAAACCTTAATTTTTATTAACTTCCCGGGTTCTGAACCCGTTGTATGGGATGCAGAGACACCAAAAGGCACACAGAGGTTAAACTGACCAGGTCATACAGTAAATAAATGGCCTGACTCTTCGTGTATTTATCTTTTTCTCTCTTTGCTGAGGCCATTCCTTGTGATGAAAGAGAATTCATATAAGCCTGGGGATATTCATGAGCAAATTACTGCCCAGTATCATACAATGCATTCTTATAGACATCAGTATCTTTGTAGGCTCTTCACTTCATTACCAGGGAAACTCATTTAAAAAATAAACCTATGGCTTAAAAAGTAAACACTGCAAGAATGATAGCAATTACCCAATGTAAACATTGTGGCCTTTGAGAACCACTGTGAAATTGTTTAGTGAATTAAATTTATTATGCTTTTGATATTCATATATCTACTTCCATTGACTGTTTAGGAATATGCTTCAGTAGGTAGTTTATTTATTTATTATTTTTATTTTTTTTCTTGTGGTACGCAGGCCTCTCACTGTTGTGGCCTCTCCCCTTGCGGAGCACAGGCTCCAGACGTGCAGGCTCAGCGGCCATGGCTCACGGGCCTAGCCGCTTCGCGGCATGTGGGATCTTCCTGTACCGGGGCACGAACCCGTGTCCCCTGCATCGGCAGGCGGACTCCCAACCACTGCGCCACAAGGGAAGCCCCGGTAGTTTATTTTTAAGACATTCATGTTCTTAGGTAAAACAAAACAAAACAGCAACTGGCAAATATACAGTGACCTTGAAATCTGGCGTGTTTTTTGAGAAAGTATCTTTAAAATGACCGGTGCCACAAATACAAGTCCATTCATATGCAGTAGAGTTGGAGCGCATTGGAGTATCCAGGAACAAAGTGAGAAATCTGTAACTTATAGAAAATTTCTAAATTGAAATATATGGTCTGCTGGAGTTTGAGGGAATGGAGGAATTTGGCATGAAGGAGAAGGAAGGAAGGTTAGGAGATACACAGAGTAAAGAAATGTGGGTCAGAGTGATCCTAGGAATCTGAGGAAGCAATGTTTTTCTCAAAACAATGCCGCTGTACTCACTTATTGGGTATCCACCATGGGACAAGTACCTTTTAATACAATTTTGCCAGCTTTACAACAGCCCTGCATAGTAGGGAGAATATCCCTATCTTATGGGTGGGAAAGCTGAAGCTTAGGTTAATTGGCTTGCCTGAGGTTTTACAGTTAGTAGCCCACAGAGCCCAGTTTCAAACCCAAGTCCGTCTGACTCCAGCCTTTATGTTGTTTCTACCGTCCCACTCCCCCCCACCCCGTGCTTGTTTCCCAGAGATCTCATCATTGAAAAGATGCATAAATCCAGTCTGAAGCCATACCTCACCACTTTGTGCAAATGAATCTTTTCCATTTCACCTGTTGTTTCCCTTTCCTTAGTGCCACATCTTTGATTTGTGAGCTTCCCACGCCCCTTTCCCTGTTAACCATTTTGATCAATATCAAGTTGATTTTGCTGCCTAAGGTAGAGGGACATTAGGTAGGAGATTAAGCACTGTAAAAAAACTCTTGTAAAACCAGTAACCTCCACCCAATGGAAAAGCTGTTCGGTTTGTCTTTGATGGTATGTTTTCCATCCTTTGGCCCTGGCACTCCAGGGGATTCTCAGAGGAAGGGTTGAGAAACAACATTCCAGGCTTAGAGTCCACATTCCTTGGGTTCTGTTGGAGGACTTCTTGGCAGCATTCAGAGAAGCCTGTGTTTTCCTAATTTTCCATCCTGGGCCACCTGCTTAAACCCTTCCTGCTGTTTTCCTTTTGTACCTGTGTAGTTGGCGCTCCTGGGGCTTTTAACCAAGGCTTTCATCATTTATACCACTGAGTTTTACCGGAGCCTTTCATTTAAAAAATTGATGTTTGACACAGTTACAGACTTTATTTATTTATTTTTAATGTGTTCACTACTGAACCTTTTTGGACTTTATGGTGGCAGCCTCCAGGAGAGAAAAAATCAATCCAGGCAAATTCTAGGCAGAGGGCAGAGGGTGTGTGGTTGATGGAAACCCATTTATTATTGATTTCTCAGGATGCAGATCTTAACTGTTGATAAATTTGGAATTTACTTATTCGGGAGGATGGTTCTGTAATGTCAATGAGAAGTTGATTTTGGAAAAGATGCTGACTTGGATGTGGCTGATGAGCCAGTGCAAACAAATAGTGCATTTTCACTTTTCAACCTCGTTGCACAGAGAATGTAGAAAGCCCATAGCATTAGGAAGTGGGCAGCCTGCAGATCAAAGCAGTTGAACAAGGAGCAGCCCAGGAATGCCCCATGTCCTACATGGATGAGATTGGTAGAAACTGTGTTTCCCTGCCCATGTTAACATTAGTCTGTCTGCAGAGAATTCTGTGTATGCAGGTAGTGTTTTTGATCTCCAGAAAAAATTGAGACTAAAGAGGAGTGAAGTGAAGACTGCAAGCCTGGAAGGATTGATTGGTGAGGTACAAATGTTCAGAAAAGAACATTTCTTGAAGGTGAGCTTGTTTTATCAAAATATTGTGGAAATTCTAAAGAAAAGGAAATTGAGTCAAGTTAGTAAGAAATTTTAAAAGGGAAAAATCTGAAAGGGCTTAATTTGAAAACTGAAAGGTTTGTCTTTGCCACAATGTTTCCTATTCTATAAACTAGGGTGTTTGGGAGGTGGAGCAAAAATGTTTGAAACCTTTCCTTTCACCAGCTTCTACTGATTAGTTAGTTTTCTCCCGTAAACACAGGTACTGGTTAGTACCACAGCCTTCTGGTGCTGGTAGTTTTTTTTTTTGTTTTTGTTTTTAATATCATATGACCTGCCTCTACAGATAAATTGTGAATAAACTTAACGAGGATAGCAACTGGTGTGATACTTTTTAAAATCTCTAGGGCCTAAGGTCCATGACCAAGGGGAAAAGAAACTACTTTCTTTAAAAACCCTGAAGCTCCCATTGTGTTTTCCTGATTTTGCTAAGGGGAGTGTTCACGATATTGTAGGTTAGGTCTGTAGACAAGCCTTGTCTAGAATTATGGACAAGACTGCCCTTGCGAATGAAAAAAACACGTTGCAGTGCTCCATGTATGTTTGTGTCTTCCATGTGGAAGGTATTCTGGGCCACGACTGTCTTTGCCATTTACTTATTACCTTTAATGGTGCTGCCCAGCCACTCTGTGACAGTGTTATTTTAACTTGAAATAGCATGAGGGTTAGGAGAAAGCACCTTGTGAATGTGAAGGGGGGATTCTCCTGGGCACCTGTAATTGCAGTGATTTGAAATGCTTTCACAGATTTGTAGGAGAGGGTAATTTTTCTTCTTTCTTTGCTCCTTTTATCTCGTTCTAAAGCCAGTATTACCTCCCTTCCCCCATATACTTCTTACTTCTTCCTTCCTTTCTCTCTCTTTTTTATCTCCTTTAAAGAAACCCTTCCTATTAAGAATCAAAGGCATTTGGAGCTTCTTGTTTTTTTATGAAGAGTTTATTTGACTTTTTAGTACTGTGTAGGAGATGGGGAGAGTCAGGGCCATTTTGTTGTAATTGCTGCCTGGAAGAGTGAACCATCTTATTACATGGAGGAGAGGTGTTCTTGGGCATTATTTTGCCATTCTAGGTGTGTTCTGGGTATTGCTGGTGGTGGCAGTGACCTCTTCTTAGAGCAGGGTCCTCAACACTATTCACATTTTGGGCTGCATAACTCTTTGTTGTGTGTGAGGGAGTGTCTTGTGCATTGTTGGATGTTTAGCAGCATTTTTGGTCTCTGTATCAGTAGCACCCCCAAAGTATGACAACCAAAGTGTCTCCAGACATGGTCAGATGTCTCCGGGGGGCACAGGATCACCCTGGTTGAGAATCCTGCCTTAGAAGAAAAGAAATGCCTTTGAAGCAGAGGGTGGCCACGAACCTCTTAGGGCTGGAGGTTCATTTAGACGCTTTGGTATATTAAAAACACCTCTCAGGGAATTCCCTGGTGGTCCAGTGGTTGGAACTCCATGCTTCCACTGATGGGGGCCCAGGTTTGATCCCTGCTGGGGGGACTAAAATCCCTCAAGCCGCATGGCGTGGCCAACAAAAAACAAAACAAAACGCCTCTCAAATATCAGTGGTAAGGGCATATTTATATAGTTGAAATTCCTTTGTAATCCATAAATATCATTTTAGCTCTTAGCTTAAACTTCCTAGGGACTTCCCTGGTGGCACAGTGGTTAAGAATCCGCCTGCCAATGCAGGGGACACGGATTCGAGCCCTGGTCCGGGAAGATCCCCCATGCCGCTGAGCAACTAAGCCTGTGCGTCAGAACTACTAAGCCAGCACTCTAGAGCCCATGTGCCACAACTACTGAGCCCACGTGCTGCAACTACTGAAGCCCTAGCGCCTAGAGCCCATGCTCCACAACAAGAGAAGCCACCGCAATGGGAAGCCTGCGCACCACAATGAAGGGTAGCCCCCGCTCACCACAACTAGAGAAAGCCTGCGTGCAGCAACGAAGACCCAACACAGCCAAAAACAAACAAACAAATAAATAAAACAAATTAAAATAAACAAACATAAAACTTCCTAGCACGAGTAGTGTGATATGTTATGTTTTCTTACTTTCAAAATGAGGGGGTTTGTAGTAAAATGTAGTAATGTCTGAGGTCTCTCAACCCTCATGTTTTATGATTTTAGTTATAAAACAAATCTTATGCAATTATAGACCTTAAGAGCTGAAAATTTGTGATTGTTTAGTCCACTCCTGTTAGTTCTGTCCAATGGGGTTTCCACAAATAGATCAGGCCACAAAAAATAGTTGCTTTTTGCAAGTGGACATTATTAAATGCTCATATTTAGAGAATTTATCAGAACAGACTTTTATAAAAATGATTACTTTTTTACCGACTGATTGGAATTCAGGTGATTGCCTGAATTTCAAATATGTCTGTTGTTTGCAATTAGGCTTTTAAATGTTGGTATTTATTTTTATAATCTCATGCCCAAGCTGGTATTTGTATTGCCAAATCGCTTTATGCTCTGCTACCTTGATGAGGGAAACTGACTTCTCAGAGTACTTTGGCTGATATATTCGGATTAAATTGTTAAGTCTTCTATTCCAACTGCTTTTTTGTGTGTGTGTGTGTGGTACACGGGCCTCTCACTGTTGTGGCCTCTCCCGTTGCGGAGCACAGGCTCTGGACGCACAGGCCCAGCAGCCATGGCTCACGGGCCTAGCCGCTCCGCGGCATGGGCGATCTTCCCGGACCGGGGCACGAACCCGCGTCCCCTGCATCAGCAGGCGGACTCTCAACCAGTGCACCACCAGGGAAGCCCCCAGCTGCTTTTTAAGCATCATGAGAGTAGAGAATTTTTTCTTTTGGCCTGCATGAGAGGTGGTTAAGAGGGAAATCTAATACCTATTATGGATTTATATGCCTCACATGCGATGTGCCCAACCAGAAATAACAAGGTACATACCAGATGTGAAGGTGCCAACAGCTCATACAGTTACGCTAGGGATCATTTTCACCATTTGAGGGCTAAAGTACATTTCTTCATCTCTAACAGGATTTAGTATAGTTGCTTACATTTGAATCGGGAGCTGAGATTAAGTACCTATGTATGCCTGTGCTTTTACTAGAAGTGTTGGGTACTGTGTAACTTTTGTATTTCTGGAGCTTGATAAACTATAAAGCGTAGAATATTCAGGTTCATGGCCAGGCTTAGATGGATGGAGAGGTGAATTCTAGTGGAAGCTAACAGGTGAGTGTGCTTTTTCTTTGGGCTCTTGCTTGGAAAACCATTCTGAAGGGGTCATCGGACACAGTGCTGTTCTTAATTAAGCCTTACTGGAAATAACAGGTCTCTTAACCTGTGCTAAAAAGGTAATTGTGCATTCATTAAATATTCAGCAGAGGGCTTGAACTGTGCTTACTTTGGCAAACAAGTAGATCCCAAAATGAATCAAACAAATTGTAATGTGGAACAAATTGAAATACCTGAGGATTTGTCTTAGATATTTAAACTCATATTTTATCCTCCATGTCTTCATAATACCCTCAGAAAGCAAAGAATCTTTTGGAAATGGCAGTGAAAGTGCAGTATTATCTCAAACTGCAGTTATAGTTCTGGACCTGGTCCACGGGCCTATCTTTCCTTTTACTCCTAGCCTGTGTAGCCAAAAGAGAGTACTTAAGGTGTTTATTTCACTCTGGAAGATTTTTACAAAGAACAGTTTTTAATGAAACACTGCACATGGCATTATTATCATTTCTAACACAGAGAACTCATTTTCAATTTTGCTATCAAGGAAAAATGACAAATAGAGAATGCAAGAAAAACCAGATGGACTAACTGTATTAGGAGCTTAGTATGCATATTTTGTGTCACATATTAGCATTCATTAAGTCAAAAGGGAAAAAAATGAGTTTTGCCTACATGCATTAAACCAATAAGGCTGGCAGAGTTCCAAGCTAGCTCTTGTGGATTAATTGTTTTATAACTGTTTTAATTAAAATTGTTCAGTATATGATTAACCTAAAAGTTTTTTCACAAAACTGTTGAACAAATGAGACATTAATATTTTACATTAACCATCGTGATATTGCTGTGGTTTCCAGAGTGACTGCTTGTTCAAGCGAACCGTGGAAAGTGGTAGGTGGAAAGTGCTGTGTCTCGTGCTATGACCAAGGAAATGTACAAACAGAGAATAAAGTAGTGAAAGGACCAGTGTAATGGGGTTGTCTGTTACACTGAAAATTCCTTAGATGAGCATTTATGGAGTCAGCCTCCCCACTCTCTGACTATCAGTTTAGAGCTAAGTGTCTGTCAAAAATTGTAATGTTGAGGAGGTTAACAGTGTAACATGGCAAGAATGAGTTTATTATGTCTTTTCCTTCCACTTGGCTTCATCATAGTGTTGGTGTACCACATGAGATCGTTAGATTTGAAGGGGTTGGCCAGTAGAAATTATTGACATTAAGTTCTGCGGTTTTAGTTTAGGAGATAGGTACAAATGTTGGTTTTGGTGGAATCAAAGGGAAGGTAGGAAAGGTTTGGATGACCCATCACTTTTATTTACTTGCCATTCTTAAGGTTGGCACCAGGCTGACGTAAGAAAAACACATCTCATTTTGCAAATGGTAAAACTGAGGCCCAGTAAAATTTCACTGTGTGTTAACTTTGGCTCCTTCAGTATACAGATCTGCATTTCTCTCACTCATTCCCCTCCCCATTTATGCTCCCATCTTAATGTATTTCAGTTCATTAAAAGATTGGGATGTCTTCTCGCCTCCTCTAAGCCTTTCACTCTGACTTCACTCTGTGGGTTCAGGTCATGGTATTATATAAATTCAAGGTGCTGGTGGTATTTGAACTCCGTAGGAGCATGTTTTAAAAGGTAAGATTCATACTACTCAGTGGAAATGATGAAGACAAAACTCAGGTTGTCCTGACTGTCCAGAAAGTGATAAGTTCTTTAGGGTCCTAGGCTGAGTTTACCTATTAGGTTCTATGACACTTGATACAAGATCATCTTTGCAGTCTTAGGTCTGCAGAGTCTGGGATGCAGCATCTGAGCAACAGAAATATATCTGCCTTGCATGTACTTAGTCAGGATCATATGGCGTTGTGATGTGTCCAGAGTTTAGCTGTAGCCCTGATTTGATTTCTTTGTTACCTTGTCCCATTGTTTCTTCCTGGTACCATAAGGTTCCCTGTGCTAGCCTTCTCCTCTGCTCTGTATAATCATTCTCCCTCCTAAATTCCTTCTGTTTACCTTTTTAGGCACCAGCTTTTGAATAAATTATTCATATATTCAGTATATTTGAAGTAGTTAATAATCAGACTATAATCATACATTTAATGGTTGTATAATTGTCTGTACAAGTTGCCATATTTGACAGAAACCAGCTTTACACAAGTGATTTTCAAGATAAATGGTTTATCAGGCATGTTGTTATCTGTTCATTTCTTTAGGCTCTCTTGAGTTCTATCACTGTGTGATGTTAGATCATTAGAAATGCGCATACCTGGACCATATTATTTTGGTGCTTCAGAGAATTGCCATCATGGAGTTAGAGTGCCGTGTCCTTGGTAAATGGAGAGTAAGAGCACTCAGTTTAAGAATTCCATATTCTATGTTCAGAGACTATCTCTGTCTTTTGAAATACCGTAAAATGAATCTGGTATCTTAATGTTACACACACACACACATGCACATATACGCTAACATATATATAGAGAGAGAGAGAGGGAAAAAAAAAGAGGGGGAGAAAGAGAGAGAGAGAGACTATATCTATCTATCTGTCATCGTCTTTGACAATTCGGTGCAGGAAAAAATATCCTCTGACCAGCATCTGCATTCTTTTAACTTTCAAATGCTTATTGAATGAATGAATATTACGTAATTAGGTAAGAGTCCTTTTGCACGTTCTAGGAAATTCCAAACTTCATTCAGTAACCAATTTTAGATATCCCAAGTCCCTGGTGGTCAAGTACTATTACTCTTTTGCTTGGTGAGTACTGTTATGCATCTACTTCCAACAGGTTTTTCTTTGGTTTGAAACAGTCTTGTGGGCCATGGTACATCTGTAGTGGAGACATGCATAGTCACTTCACCTTATTCCCCATGAAAAGGGAAACAATAAGAAGAGTCAAGCATATGGTTTTCCTGCCCTGTAAGATCTGAAATTCTTGCTGTTAAGACAGTACATTCTAGCAAGAAAGAAATGCCCAAAGCAGGACTTTCCAGGAGTACCAAAAGTAGGAATAGGAAGATAGTTGGGGTCTTACTACTTTCATTCTACCTCTTTTCTCCATTTCACTACCTTTATGATGTGTTCTCTGCTCCCCTGAGTCTCCTTTCCAGTCCAGTAGCAGTAATTACTGTTGAGGTAAACCTCCCAGCTATGAGGCCAGCTATCAGAGATGTCCGCAGCCTGCCTTCCACCTCTACCCTTTCATAAAAATTAGGTTTGTACTGCTCTTCATCAGCTCTATGGCTACACTTCTCTCATTTGTTTTCTGATGCAACAGCAGTCTTCCAAAAATACTACCAAGGCTAATAATCCTTTTACTGTTCAATACATCTTTTGTCTGAGGCTTAGTTACTGTCGCAATTGATGGCATGCCAGCTGATGGCAAGCAACAAATGAATGTTTAAATAGTATGTAATTCAACAGATGTGCCAATCCAGGTGATTTTCCCAATAGCAGCCACACAGTGAGTGGAAGGAGAGCAGTAACTGAGTGTACAGTGGGTTGTTCCAGGTAGTCTCTGTTTTGGCTAGCTCATTCTTGCTGATTATAGATTGACGTATTTTGCCTCTATTTGGTTTTTGTGGCTCTATTTTGCTACTTCATTTTCATATATGTAGGCAGTGTGGCTTCCACTTGGGGATGTTTAAATTTCAAATCATGAAGAAAGTTATGATGATAGCACAGCTTTAGTAATTTCCAGTGATCATCACCAAATAATATTTTCTGGCAGTCCCAGGTGTATAAAACTCATCTTCCAAGTGCACAGCTAGTATACCACCCCCTCTATCAAAGCATAGTGATTGTGACTGGCCCACGTTTAACATTACTCAAGGAACGAAGGGAACTGCCTATCCACTATTACTACATAGTACTTAAAATATACAGTCCGATACATCTTAGCACACAGCAGTCTTTGTGAAGATACCTTGTCGATCAAGATCAGTAAATATCTTCTCTCTTTTCCATGAACCCAGCAGCCAATTTGCTTATATTATAGTTCCTTGTAAAACTGTTGTTAAATTACTTTGTGGCTAGTTATGTCACTTGGCTAGAAAAATGGTACTGGAATCGTCAGCTTTAGTCCTATGCTGCCCATCTTTTGTAACTTATGGTCAGCCATATGTTTAGACCAGATGAGGTAGGACGTATGATTGGATACAAGTACATTCTTGGAAAATATATCAAAATCGTATTCTACTAGAAGTGTGAATTAGGTTTTTCCCCCCACATATCTTCATACGCAGCGCAAGAACCTGCCATTTTTTCCCCCTGATCATACTACTAATAATATTTTCTTGGTAGTCATGATTAACATAAAAGGAGAGTGCGGGGGGCAGGGGGGTGGGTAAAGGAGATTTGATCATCGAAGGACACATAAAGGGCCTTTAATGGACTGTAATGTTTTCCTTAACCATGACTGTAGTTACAATAGTGTTCATGTTATTATTTTAGAAAACGTACATGTTTTATGTACTTTCTTGTATGCGTAATATGTTTCACTATGTATATGTATTTACTGGATAAAAAATGAATGTGGAAAATACCCAAAAAGCGCAAAGCAAAAGTGTTTAATCCTTCCACCAAGAGATAATCCCTTTTCTTTTTTGACATATATCTTTCCAGTATTTTGGGGACAAATATATGTTAAAATATTCTGTCCACTCTCATGGCTTTAGATTTTAAAAAAAGTATATACACATTTGTGTGTATATGTATGTATATAAGCCTGACTTTTTGATTTATTATAATATTTTGGCATGAGGTTTCCGGAATTCTGTAGAATTAGTATTAATAGCTATATAGAGTGCCATTGTTTGGATATATCATAGTTTAGTTACCCAATCCTCTATTATTGACATTTAGGTTATTTCTGATACTTAAATCATAGAAATAACATGCGTTTATCTTGTAGGTATTTGAAATTAAAGAGGCTAAATTGGACTCTTATTTAGTATGTAGACATTTCATAAAAGGTAAATTTTATTAGATGGGATGACTCTGGCTTCAAAAGCTACTTGAAAGCTGATTTTTTTAACCTTTAAGGAAAACTGAAAAAAAATTCAGTTTTTTCCTTTTATGAAGTAGTGTGTATGGTGTGTTGTGTGTAAGTCAAAATGGCTCCAAAATCTTTACACTCTTTTATGGGCTGGGAAGTTATTTTATTAATTCACTTACTGAATAGTTATTGAATACCACCGGTATGCCAGATGCTTTGTGCAGCTCTGTGGATATAGAGATGGAGACCTGGTTTCTGCTTTCACAGTCAGGTGACATAATGAACAATAGGGCTTGGGGTGTTGTCAGCCCATAGACTCTTGAGTTTATGGATCTGAAAATTTCTACTTGGATGCCTTTGCTGTGATCTATATTATTAAACAGGTGACTTAGGAGCTTATATACCAGCAAGGCTGCTACTTTATCCTCCTTGCCTAAACCCTTCATCCCTAAACTGTATGTTGTTCTTTCAGGTTGAACCCTGGAATTCAGACCTGAATAGGGCAGAATTGGAAATGACCTTTTCATATACAGCATGAGTGTGACTGAGGATGGGCTATGCAGTAACTCCTCTCTGGTATTGCTAAGGCTTTTCCAGCTCTAAAATTCTGTGATTTTCTGATAGTTGAGCCTCTGGAGCTCCTAACACGGAATCTTTTCTCAAATGTTAAATTTGTTGTAGAAGGAAACAAAAATTAGATACCTCCTTTTTGAGATACCAGCTGAATTTTGGAGTACAAATACTGACTCAAGAATGAAAGAAAGGAGAAGAATACATTTGCCCATCTCAGGAAATCAGACGGGAATTGAGAGTATGCCTGTGTTCATCTTCTGTAAACAAAACCAGTAATGGAATGATAATTTTTTTCCCCTCCCTACCTTATCCTTCCAAAATAAAAAACAAACCCATAGTTTTAGGGTTTCTACTTGGAGCGACATATCTGTGGCTTGAGGCTTCAAGTTAGGAATATGATGGCACAGAAAAACCTGTGGGGCCCCAGAAACATCTGGAATCATTCATGATCGGACCAAAATAAAATAAAATTTATTTTTTATGTAATATATTGGGTCCTGGAAGTATGGTGGCTGTAAATTCTTTAGCTAGGAAAATATAAAAGGAAAAGTTTGTGGACAGGTGTGTTCTCCCTCTGTTAAAGTCTGGAGCATAATTAATTAAGCAGTGTGGCTGTACATTTCTTGCTTGTTTTACTTGCACCATCTTCTGCACGTGTCCCAGCACTCATTAGCCTTGGACAGGTCACTTAAGAAATCTGTTTTCTTCACCTGTAGAATGGGGTACTAACACTTGCCCAGCCTATTTTATAACGTGGTTAAAATGATCAAGTAAGAAAGCATATATGAAAGTGCTCACTATAAGTTGATACTTAGGAATGAAAAAAAAGGAATGAATGGGAGTAGCCCAGAATACTTACCTCTTTGGCCACTGTGTGTGTATGTTGATCTCTGCCACTTGGATTTGGCAGCCTACTATGCAAGTGTGTAAGTTTGAGATTGATCTCAGGGTTTTGGTTGATGATGATGAATAATATGGCCATGAATAGATAAAGTTCTGAAGATATCCTTTAGGATAACTAGATTTGTCCCCCTCCCTGAAGGTTGCTGGTCATTTGGGTGAAGCATCAGTTTGTGTAGGGAATACTAGTTATTAAGATACTTTGTTCTATTTTATTTAACTTTTGGTGTCATTCAGAAAAAGCTTTGAGCTGGCTTACCAAAACATGTACAGTTCAACAGGGTTAAAATAAGATAAGGAAATAGGGGCAAAGAGAAAACAAGTGTAGATAAAATACAATAAAACCATGTTAAGGCTAATGGGCAGATTCACACAGGATAGGGTAGGGTCTTATGCAATAGGTAGAGGTGACTTCCCAGGGAGCAGAATAAAGAGGAAAACATTTTGCAACTTTATCAAGAAACCTCCTCAGTGGAGAGGATGAGGGCATGAACTCTGCCCTTCTAAATGCACAATAGTGATTTGTGAAACAATTGTTTTTATTCTCTTTCTCAGTGTATACTGATAACACAGTGACAAAGCATGATACAGGGAAAGAGTAACCGTAAGGGTCAAGATCATGTATTCCATGTAGGAGGCTCTGAAGGGCTGGCTTGAGCCAAAGAAAACATTTAGAACATGTCAAGGAGGAGATGAGCTGCCCGTCCTCAGGCAGTCCTCCACAAATATTCTTTATCCCAGCTGGGAGCTGGCATCCCTCTCTGAATGGTTTCCAGTGATGTTGTGGCACACTTCATTGGCCAGGATCCCAGAGACCCAGGGATGGAGATGCCTGTCTTGTCTTGAGAGTTAAGGGTCTTCATAAGCTGTTGGCATTTCCTTCTTTTTCTCGTTTCCGGCATGTCTGTTGTGAGGATCAGACATGTGAATTGAAGTAGTTCATTGCTGGAAAAGGCAGCTAAATGCCAGTTGTGATTTTGGGGCTCTGGCTATGCTGGGAACCACTGGAAATTTGTGGGCTGTCAATAACTCATTTTATTGTAGCCATTGGGTGACCATTCAGTGGCTGCTAATTCCATTTATAGCTCATGGTGACTGAATTCAAACCCATCATGTTTCTAGAGTTTGTTCCTGGAATCAAATCATTGGTAAATGCTTTCATTAGAGAATTCAGCTTGAACTCTCTGCCTGTTTTTCTGCTTCTCTGTTGTTACTAGCTCTAGATACTCCGAAAGAAAAAGGAAAAAAAAAAAAAAATCCTCAGAAGGACTGTGTGTTTTTAGAAACAGGGATTGTATTCTATGCTTTACTGGGACACAGAAGGAGACTGTCTGGTTAAGACAAGAGATTGTGGCACTAAAAAAGGAAATTGGCAGGCCCGTCCTTGGTACTTTTAGTAAAGAAAAGAAAGGGAAAGACGGGCTGGCTGGGGATTATATTAAAGGAAGCCCTAATCCTCACCTGACCCTACTCCATTCCCTGAACATAGAAGGGTGGTGTTCCTACGTAGCAGTCATTTTGGGGAGCTAAAGACCAATTTGTTCGTCTTTCTGCCATGTGTATTTAGGGTCCTAATGAAGAGATGGAAGCCTCTTAAGGCACAATCATGGCTGTTCTGGCATATTGCTTTCTTCACTTTGCCAGAGCCAGCCCTGTCAATATCTATCGCCAAGTTTGTGTCCATATATGTTGCTTGTGACAAGAGGAAAGATTCTCAAGAATTTGGCCCTATTGGTGGGAATGTAAATTGATACAGCCACTATAGAGAACAGTATGGAGGTTCCTTAAAAAACTAAAAATAGGTCTTCCCTGGTGGCACAGTGGTTGAGAGTCCACCTGCCGATGCAGGGGACATGGGTTCGTTCCCCAGTCCGGGAAGATCCCACATGCCGCGGAGCGGCTAGGCCCATGAGCCATGGCCGCTGAGCCTGCACATCCGGAGCCTATGCTCCGCAACGGGAGAGGCCACAGCAGTGAGAGGCCCGTGTACCGCAAAAACAAAACAAAACAAAACTAAACTAAAAATAGAACTACCATATGACCCAGCAATCCCACTACTGGGCATATACCCTGAGAAAACCATAATTCAAAAAGAGTCATGTACCACAATGTTCATTGCAGCCCTATTTACAATAGCCAGGACATGGAAGCAACCTAGGTGTCCATTGACATATGAATGGATAAAGAAGATGTGGCACATATATACAATGGAATATTACTCAACCATAAAAAGAAACGAAATTGAGTTATTTGTAGGAGGTGGTTGGACCTAGAGTCTGTCATACAGAGTGAAGTAAGTCAGAAAGAGAAAAACAAATACCATATGCTAATACATATACATGGAATCTAAAAAAAAAAAAGGTTCTGATGAACCTAGGGACAGGACAGGAATAAAGACTCAGACACAGAGAATGCACTTGAGGACACGGGGAGGGGGAAGGGTAAGCTGGGACTAAGTGAGAGAGTGGCATGGACATATATACACTACCAAATGTAAAATAGATAGCTAGTGGGAAGCAGCCGCATAGCACAGGGAGATCAGCTTGGTGCTTTGTGACCACCTAGAGGGGTGGGATAGGGAGGGTGGGAGGGAGAACCAAGAGGGAGGGGATATGGGGATATATGTATATGTATAGTTGATTCACTTTGTTATACAGCAGAAACTAACACAACATTGTAAAGCAATTATATTCCAATAAAGATGTTTAAAAAAAAAAAAGAAAAGAATCTGGCGCTAAAATTGGTCAGAATAAGGCTATGTTTGTATTTCTGCCCATAGCCTGCCTTCCTTATAGGTAGGAAGTCCTTTTTATAATTATAGGGTAACTGCGCCAGCTAATATGTTAACTGGGGTTTGATGTGCGTTAGTTACTCCAGAAGTCACATCAACTGTTTGACTCAATCAGTTTATATTCCAGCATGTGCTCCTCAGGCAAAAAGGGGGTTAATAATGGACTGTTAATGCCAAGAATGAGAATCTGATTTCAAAAACCTAGAAACCAGAAATAAGAAGGGTTTAGTGGTTTTGTTTTGTTGAGAGCATACTTTTTCTTCATAGATGCTTTAAGTACCAAAGTAGTTCATATTTTTCCTAAATATGAAATGTTTTCAACATATTGCAAATATGTAATTTATCTGTTTACCATCAGAGCAAAATAGGACCAGGAAATCGTACTCCTGTTTTGTAAATAGAGAATCAAAGGCATACTTGGAGAGTGGCAATGGTCATCCATTTGTGTGTTGGACATGGCTGAGAAGAGAACCATTTTAATCAGCTCGTTTTTATTTATTGAGTAAAAGGAACCAAGTAACAGTGGAGGGCATAATGGAACCAAGTATTCAGCTGTGTGGTAAGGGTGAGAGCTGTTTTATCTCAGTTCCTCTGGTGTGACCCCCTTGCTTTGATCACAGGTCAGTTGGCTAGAGAAAGAATAGTTGAGCTGAATGCTCTGTTGAGGCTGAGAGGGACAAGAATGGGCATCAGGACAGAGGATGTCTGTGGGGACAGACGCTGATGGTTGTGCACAACGTCCTATACGTTTGGGCTCCCGCATATTTTAGCTGGTTGCATTTGTTATTATGTTAGTCTTGGTGTCTTTAACCCTGAGTGACAGTTGACAATGATGCAGGTCTTTAATAGAGAAGAAACTGGTCTGACCAGTTTTCTTTTCTTGATAATGCTTTCACATTTGCAACAAGGTAGAGGAAGAGAGGCCTTGCTTCTCTATTCTGGGAACCTTACCAAATCTAATAAGGAGTCCTTGGTAGCAGTAACCCCTTTTAAGTAGCCCAAGTGTGAGACTCTGATCTTTTTTGTGTATGTGGCCTAGTTCCTGGATGAGAAGCCAGCTCTGATATTAGGACTTTATAGAATTGCATAAACCTTAAGTTCTGATGTTTGTTTTTAGTGTTGCTTTTTTTAAAAATTAAAGAAAAAAAATTTGAAAGGAAACATTCTAACCATGTACTATACTCTGCCTATAGGGCCAGTGAAACTTACTAAGACTTTTAACAGATTGACATAGATGCTTAATTCTCTCTAGGACTCTGTCTTTCTCTTTCAAACAGAATCCTGTACTTTGATCATTTCCCAGGGTGGTTTTTTTGTTGTGTTTTGACTCTTGAATCCACAGCCACATGATGAGTATATTTGTATGTACATATATTCACATCTCAGAGGACTGGCATCATCTTGGCGGATCTTTAAGAAAGTTTGAGGAGTAAATTTTTATAGTTTTTATTTTATGCTTTTGCAGACCTCGGGGGAAGGTGTGAGGTGGAGGTAGATGGGAAGACTGAAAGGGAGGCTAAAACCTTATACCTAAGAAGTTGAGTCAGCAACTCCTGAACCTACGGTTGCAGGGCTCAGAAACAGCGCCAGTTATTTTGAAGGATACCACATCATTCTAAAAATAAGAAATTATTTGCAGCCACATCAATGAGTAACATACTCTGCAGCGTTTTAGAAGGGAAGTGAGACACAGGGAAATCAAAGAAACCCGTTATACACCCTTAAGTATAGCCCTGGGATTACCCAGGGAGGCTTTCATAGAAATCGAAACCCACATCCTGGGATGTTAGCAACCCTGGACAAACTCTTTCCCTCCCCTTCCTTGAGATTATTTTCCTCTAATTCTTTATGCATTTAGAGAATTGCTGAGGAAAGTCCACGTTCTTCCTTTTTGAAAATGCAGATGTTTTTAGAAATGACCACACTCTAAACTGAGTTCTGAGCCTCCTCTTGTAATTTTTCAGGCTGTGGTCTGGGTGAAGATAGAACGATGGAGGTCTCATACCAGAATTTGGTTGAAGTCAGCTACGTCAGTGTATCTTGACTTACATAAATCTTACAGTCCAAGTATTAGATTGGTAAGACCCTTTTATGTCCCTGTAGCCACCAACCAATTTTGGGAGGAAAACCTGAAAATAAAGAAGGACTTATTTCATTATTCTGTAAGAATCTTGTTTCTCTTTTTAATTAATTAATTAATTAATTTTTTTTTACTAAACAGGCTTTCTTTTTTTTTAATCTAAGTTCTTATTCACTCCTGAAACACTGTTTTCCTACTATGCTTTGTATATAGCAGTAGATTTTCACTTGATATGAAAAGTAAGTCCATTGGTTTTCACATGTAGATGCTTTTCAAGAACACACAGCTTCTCACCATCCTTTTTAACAATAAAAAAATCATGGGCAGTTTTGGTACCTGTTTATGGAGATTCCTTGAGAATTATCAATGGATAGAAAATTCCCCTAGGCAGATAGAAAATGTGGTCTACTTGGACATCTTATTAAGTGGAGCTTTTTGCATATAAGGGCTTCTGAAGATGTTTAGGCTGTCAGAGCTGGAAGAGTTTAGAGGGCCTGAAAACCACTCTTTCTTTATAAATAAGGAGAGCCCAAAGCCCAGAGAAGTGAGTTGCCTGAGGTTGAGAGTTAGTGGCCCCCACTGGTCTCCGAGCTGCTTATCACACTACCTTGACTAACAGTGATAACCAGTACATCCAACAAAGAATATAAGGCCCAAGTTTTCTGGTCTTCTGAATCTTCAAAAGAAAGGTAAGTTGTATTATTAAAGTTCACGCTAAGTGTCTTTTATTACATTATGATTGTTTGAAAATTGTGTACTGTTGTAAAACCAGACTGCTTAACTAGAAAACCTAGCCTTTACCAAGTAGTAGTGAATATATTGCTGTATATAGAGGTAGAAAGAGAAAGTTGTCTATTTGACGAGTCAAGAGAAAAGATGGTATCTTGCCCTCAGCAAGAGGCCCCACATGGATGAAAGGAGAAATTGAGACTAGTTACTGTGGTTAAGGAAATGGTAATGCTCAGATGCTGATCTAATCGAGTTTTGAGTTTTGTTTGCAAAACCACCAATTTTTATTTTGGTGCTTTTCAGATATTCTTACAGCCTTCCTGGGGAGATTTATTTTTTGGAGACATTGCTCACATTGTTTACTCCTCTAGGTTAAGTGTACTAGGCCATCTGTTGTTAATTTTGTAGTTGTATTAAATTCCATTCTTTGCCTGGCTTGTAAGCACCAAAAGCAAACTTAGACAGAAGCAGAATCATTTGCAAGTCATGTAGCTTTGTGCTGAATGGTGGTTTTTATAAGTGCAGTTTTCAAATGGGCTGAGATTCTATGCTGAGTTTGGGGACAAGTAATTTAAACCTGGGGATCTTTGCCAGTTCTCTGGAAGAACTCTCTCTGAGACGCTGGGCAGTTGTTATTCCAAAGCAAGCTCTTGGGGTAAAGCTGGCAGTGATATTGATAAATTGCTTTTAAGATGCTTGGAGCTGAAGGACAATGATTTTGTAATACTCTTTCAAGTTCTCAGGATGACCTCTGAAATCTGGAACAGCTAATATGAAAGGCCAATATTCTTTAGGGCAGGCACAGGAAAAGCTTGTCCTCTCCTTGATCCTCGTGCGAGAGTTTCTTGGAGAAGCCAGGCCTATGGGTCTTGGCGGCCGGGCGGAGACATTGAGAGCAGTACTTCTGGCATTTTCGGTCTCCCCTGAGGCTTTAAAGAAAGTTTCAGGGAGAACTGAGAATCATCCCTCAGCTATCAGTAGCCTCCTGAATTGGCTTCTAAGTGTTGTACATGGGACCACTGTGTGCAAAAGCACAATTTATATTGTATCTGGGTCTCAGCATCAAGTTGCTCTTTTTCCAATAGTTTTATGGTAAGTGGTGCTTTCTCTGATAGGTTTTCCATTGCGAGTTGAACAAAAGAAGATGACAAAATGGGGTTATTACCTAACCAAATTGCCTTGTGTACAGACAAGCTGAACTGGTGCTTTGCCTGGAGTTGGCCTGGAGTTTTCAGAAACTCAATTGCTGCCTTTATAAGGCTGTGCCTGGGGTTGTATTTCCAATCTCTCTCAACTTTTGTTCCTGTGGAAGGGAGGAAGTGGAGCTGTGACAGATATATTGCCAGATAGCACACAATAGCACACAAAACGAGAAAGACATGGCGTGAGCCATTCACGGAGACAGATTTACACTCTGTGCTGCCCTCAAACCATAGATCCATCTATTTCAAAGAAACAGCCTGCCCACTGTATTATATTTCAGACAGGGACACAGCTTGGAAGAGGGGTGCTGACTCCTTCTGTTTAGTTTTGCCAACAATGCTGCATATTTTGCTGTAGTCAATTACTTTTGTGGGGATGGGAAAGTTTATTTGGCAAAGGAAAGCCTGTCTCTAGATGTGAAGCTGAAGAAGGGAGATATCAGGGGAAAGTTTTGGCCATGCTGTTGCCTTAGTGAAGTGTATATGTGTAGTTTTGCTGGGTTTTGTTACTATTTGGCCAATTGTATTATCAGGCATTGGGGGTATTACACCTATTCCACAACAAGAAAAACAAAGCTAGAAAGACTGTGATTGACCCAAGGCCAGAGTGTTTGACATTCATGGTTTCTTTCTGGCTCTTTCCATAGGCCTGTTTCCTAGAGATATGGCAGAATTAACATGTGTCAGTTTGTTTCATTAATGTTACATGGTGATAACATTGCATAGTAGTAAATAGCCTGAGTTCTGGAATCTGTCTGCTAGGGTTCACATCCAGGCTCAACCGTGCCCTCACTACACGATCCCTGTGCCTCAGTTACCTTACCATTAAAATAGGTATTTCAGGTCTCACCTTATAAGGCATCTCTGAGAGTTAAATTGAGTCAATACATGTAAGGCATTTAGAACTAAGTATTTTATAATCGTAGCTATTACATTTTTGAAATGTGTGTTGATTTCGTGGCAGATACGTGTGCTACCTGGTAGATTGTTCTATAAACATTTCAAATATAAAAAATAACTCTGCATGCATTAAAATTTACTTTCCAGATTGACAGTTTTAAGGAATGAAAAAATATTTTGGTAATTGTCCAAATTTGGAAGAAATCAGGGAAAGAGAGGACAGTATATGTGTAGTTTTACAGCTGTACATGGTGGGCTTGTAAAATATGTACAGTTGACCGTTGAACAACACAGGTTTGAAATGCACAAATCCACTTATACAGGGATTTTTTTCAATAGTGAAGTATACTACAGTGCTACATGATTCAAGGTTGGTTAATTCCACAGATGTAGAACTCTGGATATGGAGGAAGCAAGGATAGGAGGGGCCATGGATACAGAGGGCCGACTGTAAGTTTTACTTGGATTTTCCACTGTATAGGGTTGGGCACCCCTAACTCCTGCGTTGTTCAGTGGTCAGCTGTAATTGTGTATCTTCTGTTGATAATAATTTATTCTGGGGAGGAGAAGCAAACGTTGATTACACACCTCTTCTCCTGTGAGGTAGATTATTTTTGTTTTTGATTTGATTTGATTTGATTTATTTTGACTGGATGAGACAGTTGTTTGTCCTCAGTTGAATGAATCTAGAGATATGAGAAAATGTTTTTACTTTTGTGACGTGCAAGGACCTTTGAATGAAATCACTCACCTTTCCTTGTGTATTTTTTTTTTTTACATAGATATTACTTTTTTTTTTTTTTTTTTTTTGTGGTACGCAGGCCTCTCACTGTTGTGGCCTCTCCCGTTGCGGAGCACAGGCTCCGGACGCGCAGGCTCAGCGGCCATGGCTCAGCGGCCATGGCTCGCTCCGCGGCATGTGGGATTCTCCTGGACCGGGGCACGAACCCGTGTCCCCTGCATCGGCAGGCAGACTCTCAACCACTGCGCCACCAGGGAAGCCCTAGATATTACATTTTTAAGTCAGATATGTTTTTAGGGTATCGTTGTTTTCTGTTATATTGGAAAAATATAATTGCACGAGTGTGTTATTCTCAGAATGAAGTGGGTTCGAGCATGTTACCTTACACTAGTAGGAATCCCTTAGTAGTTTTTCTTCAGCAGACATTCATTGATTCAAGTCATTCATTGATTGATTTGTGAATACCTAAGTAGAATTGTATAGGTAGGGGATTTTCAGAGTTAGCTTTTGAGCATTTATAGCATTTTGTCCACATGGCAAATATACTATGTGAGTTCAGATAAAGTCTGGTATGAATTTACTTTAAACAACTGCATTAGGTGAATAATTCCAGGCCTGTGGGGTTTTTTTTGTTTGTTTGTTTTGTGGTCACACTTTTTTTTTTAATTATTAAAGTTTTTCTATATTGTGGTAAAAAACACATTACATTTATATCTTAAACATTTTTAAGTGTACAGTTCAGTAGTGTTAAGTGTAGTCACATTGTTGTGAAACAGAACTTTTTCATCTTGCTTGTCTGAAACTCTATGCCCATTAAACAATAACTCTCCCTTTCTCCCTTCCCGCAGCCCCCAGTAACACTCATTCTGTTTTCTGTTTTTGTGAATTTGACTACCTTAGATACCCCATCTAAGTGGAATCATAATAGTATTTGTCTTTCTGTAACTGGCTTATTTCACTTACATAATGTCCTCTAGATTCATCCATGTTGTAGCATGTCACAGGATTTCCTTCCTTTTTAAGGCTAAATAATCTTCCATTTTATTTATATACCACACTTCGTTTATCCATTCATCCTTCTATGGATGTTTGGATTGCTTCTGCCTCTTGGCTGTTGTGAATAGTGTGCTGCTGTGAATATGGTTGTGCAAATATCTCGAATCCATGCTTTCAGTTCTTTTGGATGTATACTCAGAAGTGAGATTGCTGGATCATATGGTGTATCTATTTTTAATTTTTTGAGGGATCTCCATACTGTTTTCTATAGTGGTTGCACCATTTTACAATCTTACCCACAGTACACAAGTATTTGCCAGGTCTGTCTTTTAAATAGTGCTACCCTGACTGACAGAGTGGTTTGTGGAGAACAGGGTAGCTGTGGAAGTTAGGATAGCCGGTTTCAAGCTTGATCAGGTCCTTGGAATCAGCCTCATAAGTACTGGGTAATCATGCTTGTTAAGGTCATACTGCTGGACCAAGGCCTGTAGATTGGCACTGAATTGTGCACGGAATTGGCCTGGGTGTTGGGAGACTTATGCTGCAGTTGCTGTGAGTGGTCTTAGGCAAATCACCTTAGTGCTCTGCTCCCCGCTATTATCATCTGTAAAACGAGGGGGTTGCACTTCTCCCTTAATTTACCTGTTCCAGAATCTTACTGGCCGTTGTAGAAACCAAGCATCTAGGGGAGATAATATGTATAGCTTTTTGATATTATTTGATCAGATTTCTCTTAGCCAATTTGGGTTCTGTTTTTCTTTGTTAAACTTATATTTTTCTTACTCTTTTATTGCCCCAGACACTAAGCGATGTGGAAGGAGACCTTAGTGATTAAGAGTGCTGGCAGCCAGTCAGAATGTCTGGGTGAAAAATCCTTGCTCTTCCATTTACTAGGTGTATGACCTTGGACAATTTAATGAACTACTATGCCTCAGTTACTCCATGTGAAATGGAGATAATAATACCTGTGTCCAGTTCTTGTGAGGTTTAGGGAAATTAATGCATGTAAGGTGCTTTGCATGGTACTAACACATAGTAAGCACTCAATAAGTGTAAAGTCTCATTGTCATATAATATCCTAGTTACAGTGTAGAAAATGAGTGAGGCCATCTTCCATTAGAACTCCACATTTACACTTCCTGAGGATATTGCTTCCTTACAGTGTTTTCTCTGAGGTGGGAAGAGTATACCTATTGTACAGCTGGAGACACTGAACGGCAGGGATTATGCTTTATTTGACTGGGATTAAAACTTCAATTTCATGATTACAGCCCTTCTTTGCCTGGCATACTGTCTCAGACTTACTGACTGTAAGGCCTCATGAGAATGGGTTTTCACGTTAGAATCTGGTAAGAGCTCTTTCTGTGCTCTTCACCTTTTTATTAGCAGTCAGCCTTCCAGGCTGACCTGAGGTAGGATCATTTTGGTTTCTCTGCAGACCAAGATCTACAGCTGGGAAAACATCGGATGTCTGCATCCTTTTAGAAATATAACTTGGTACTAATACCAGCTTCTTTAGTACTAATTTAGTACAGCCACTTCAGAAATCTGACTTACATACTTAAAACTTGGCCAGTCTATTCAAAGGTGGGTAGATCTTGCATATGTCTGCCTTCTTGTGGGTAGCAGCAGTGCTGCAGTTACTCTCCTGTTACAGTTCTGTTAATCAATATAGAGGCAGAGAGGGGAAGACCTATCCAGGAAAAACGAAGCCTCTGCTTGAAGGGTCCCCAACTTGTGTTCAACAGATGATGAGGGACATGTTGGAACCTCACTAGGTCTCAGTTTCCCCAACTATAACATAAAGGGTCTGAGCCAGGGGATATTTCAGGGCTTTTCAGGTTATGAGAGTCAGACATCTTGAGATTGGAAAAAGCCCCGTGGGTTCTTACGGCGTAATAGATACCGACTTGGGTCCTTGGACACTTTAATGAATACAAATTGGTAAGAGGCCAGATTAGAAATTCAGGCAAGGCTTTTTTTTTTTTTTTTTTGCGGTACGCGGGCCTCTCACTGTTGTGGCCTCTGCCATTGCGGAGCACAGGCTCTGGACTCACAGGCTCAGCGTCCATGGCTCACGGGCCCAGCCTCTCCGCAGCATGTGGGATCCTCCCGGACCGGGGCACGAACCCTGCATCGGCAGGCGGACTCTCAACCACTGCGCCACCAGGGAAGCCACAGGCAAGGCTTTAACCTGGGACTTGTGCTGTGGCACTAGGGAGCGAAAACAAGTAACAGGTACCCTTGCTCGCTCCTGAGGCAGGGGGGAGCTGGTTTCTTAAGTGGGGTGAGGGTAAAGGTGGATCAGTGGGTTGTGCAGGAGGTGTAGCTTTGGTGGCCTGCCCACCCCTTTGGTGGTGCTGTGTGCTGGGATCATGCGCAGTACCCTGCTTTTGCTCTCCGTAACTCAGAAATGGCAGTTGGTTTGTGGCCTTTTTGTATCTTATTGTTCATAATTGCCCCAACTGGACATGCATGCAGTTATTTTTACTCCCTGATAGTTTCTTTGTATTCTGTTGCTCAAGGAGACCGTTGTCCAGGTGCAAGCGCTCTGGTAAAGAGTCCCAGGTCCCAGCCCTATCTCATTATGAAGACACTCTGAGAAGTATTTTTATTGTGTGTCTTGGGAAGAAGGGGGCATGGGGAGGTAAATGGGTGGGCATTTGGGGAGAAACTGGAAAAAGGAGAGACTAGGGAGTTCTGATGATCTGAAATGAGCTACCCCTTCTGGAGTGCTTGAGTGGCAGTTGTACCCTGGGACGGTCTCAAGCCCTTCTCTGAAATGGCAGCCCCATCAGACCAAGGGAGTCTTTAATGATGGCTCTACTGTGGCCCTCAGTAGGGCCAAGGCTTGCTGCCCTGGTTCATAGCTGAGATGGAAGGATTGATGGATCGGTGCCCCTCTTCTGTTTTTTTTGCTAGCACTGTCTTCGTACCCTGTTGCCATTTATGTTTTTTGATGAATGATTAATTAGAAAAATAATCATTTGTAAATTGTGAGTGAACTAGACATTTGGCCCTGCCTGTAGGGAAATGGCGCCTCTGAGCCGGGTGTAGCTTGCAGCCAGTACATCAGAGAAACAGTATTCCCAGACCAGTGATGAATTTACATGAAGTTCCTTTGCAGCATGTTAATGACTGTTAGAGCCGAGTAACTAGTGAAAAATAATAGCAAATGGGAAGAGTAAATATTTAATGCCTCTATATCATTTTTAGCTTGCTATAAAATATGCATTTTGATTTAGGAGGGAAATGAAGGAATCTTGGACATTAAGAGTCAATGTAAGTTTGTCTGAGTTACATTCTGTTTCCTTTTCTTTCTTTGTACTTAAGTAAATTAAAAAGATAAAGTGAGTTGTTGCGGAGGCGAATTTCACTAGGGAAGTGGTTTTCCTGTAAGTTTCAGGTTACAAGATGCTTCTTTCCTGGCAGTTTGAATCTATATGTCCCATCAACATCATTGATTAAATGCCCGGTGTGTACAGAGGCCCATACTGTCTTTAAAATATAGCTTTCATCCTGTTACTTTCCTGCTTTAAAACTTCAGTGACTCCTCACTGCTTCTAGGATGAAAGCTGGACTCTCTAGCCTAGCTTTTAGTGCCTGTGTGCTGTGACGCCAGCCTGCTTTCCTGCCTTACTCCCTAAGAGAACTCCATGTGGACCCTTTGCTTAATCCAGAGTGCTTGACTCCTTATCTTTGTAACATGCCAGAGGCGTTCTCACCATTGCACCTCTGCCCAGATCATTCTGGGGCAGAAATGACCTTCTGTTCTTCTTTGCCTATCTAAAGCCTGCCCTTCCTCCAAGGCCCAGTTCTAGAAGTTTCTCTGACTTCCCTGACGATAGAGAAAAATAGAGAAATAGAGAGAAAAATGAAAGTGGGTCACAATCCTCTGTCCCCTCCAGTTTGCCACCTCTGTACTTTAGGGAATTCAGAATGCATCCTACTTTCCCCCACTTCCTTCTTGGCCATCTTCTAATTCTAGACAAACTAAGCTATTTGTCCAGGTGGGCAGGTTGTTAACAACAGAAATTTCTGAGGATTAAAATTGAATTTAGTAGGGAAACTGGCCTCAGGGATAGTGCCGTGTTTTCTGAGATCAGAGAGTTTTGATGCGGTTTAGCAGGAGGTTGCGCTGCTTTCTTCTGAGGCCACACTGGTAGAAGTAAGGTACCAGAGAAAGGGTCCAGGCCTTACTACTCCGTTGTTAAAATTGCCTTGGAGTGTTGAGTTCAGAGCCAGATAAAATGATAATATTCAGAGAAAATGATCAGGATGGTGAGGCGGGCCTGAAAACATGAAGGCTGGGTGGATAGAAGAGAACAAGGGAGGCTGTGTCCTCTGTTTTCAAATATTCAGAAGGCTGTCTTCAGGAAGAGAGGTAATTAGACATCACATATGGACCTACGAGTTGAGAACAAAGACTATTGGGGGCTAGGTTATAGGAGGATGGATTTCAGATCAATATAAGAAATACTTTTCTCATACTGTTGTGAAAAAACGAAATGGAGACAGTAGCTTTCCCAAGTGTGAAGTGATGTGAACATAGGAGACGATATTCTAATCTTAAAGATATATGGCCTTATAGTGACCGAACCACAGGTACTAGAATGGAAGATCAGAATAGGTCATTTCCTCCTCTAGAGTAAAACCATAGGGTTTTGGAGAAGGATTCAGTAGTGGAAAGAAACCAACCCCGCTGTGTCCAAAACTAGGAACAAATCCTGACGTGAATCAAGGAATAATAGGTACTGTTTTCTGAGCTGGTACTGAAATGATGATGAAAACAGTATGAAATCTAGAACTGGCAGTTACTAACACTAGATTCAAGGACCTCGAGAGTAGTATTTAAAAAGGAGAAGATCCTTGCAGAATTATCAGGGAGTCACAAGCAGTTTCAACATTAACCTTTATCTCTTTGGAAAATTTTAAAAGACCTATTGTTTTAAAAATAATAATCATAGAAAAGTAAGACCACAAAATTGTCTTGGCACAAGTAATTTGGATTTATAAAGGCTAGTGTTTAATGGGGACAAAGTTTCAGTTTAGGAAGGTGAAAAATTCGGGAGGTGGTAGATGGTAAGAATTGTAGAATAATGTGAATATACTTAGTGCCACTGAACTGTACAGTTAAGTATGGTTAAAATAGTATGTTTTATATTATGTGACTTTTACCACAATAAAAAGAATTAAACATGCCCCAGGATACAAATTTTAATGCATGTGTATATCTTTCTATATAGAACATCATACCTTTTGTCAGATTCTCAAAAGTGACTTTGACTCAGAAAACATTAAGAATTACTGATCTGGAGTTGTGGTTCTCAAATTTCTGGATTTAATCCATGTAGATGGGGCAGAAATTCCTTACATCACCTTTACCATCCAGCATCAAGATAAGCAAATATTAGTATGAGCCATATATATATGATTTTATGAGTCGTATATATATATATGATTTTATTTTATAAAGCAGTGTCCCATAAGCTTAAAAAATATAATTTTGTTGTGCTTTCCTTGGTGGTAGATGGCAAATGATTTAAAGAATGTAAAAATTATAGATGAATGTTTATTATACTAGCAAGTTTGGGGGAAGTGGGCTTGTTGTATATATCTGCTTTAGCTGTAGGGGTTTGGATTATTCTCGTTTTTAGCCACACCACATATGTATCGTAAGGTCTCATCATTGAAAATTACAGGACAAAAATGTAAACGTGTACCACTACACATTGAGATTAACCAGATAATCTTCAACAAGTCAAACTTATAATGATAAAAGTGAACTAAAAGTAATTTAAAACTGAAAGGCAGGAATAGCAGTATTGCAAACTGTGACTGACTCAAGACAGCACTGATGTTACAGTGATAATAAATCATCTTTCCCGAGCACTTGAGAATTCTGAGTTCCAGTATTGGTGTGAGTGCCCAGTAGACGCTCTGCGGCGTTGTAGGGCAGCCAAGTTTTTGGTAGACCAAAATTTAAGTTCTTTGTATACTCTGCTAACTTGCTGATTTTAATTAATACGGATTTTAGGACCCCCCCCCCCAACACTTATTAGGCAACTAGCAACTCTTGGTCATATTAATGATGAGTATCTGTGTAATTGCATATTTACCTTTGAGAGCTAAGAAAAGATGCATAAATCAGTTACAGATCTCCTTTGGTTACTAGTAGTTACAGGACCCTACTTTAAGGAACACCAGTCTACCAGATTAATTTATGGTTGTAGATAAATGATACCAGACATTTTGAGGGAGGATTAATATCTAGGAGACTATCCAAATAATGGCCTTTCTTTTCTCATTTTGTTTAAAAAACCCCAACACATCAGCCTAAATGCTTCTGATAACCAGATACCCTTTCCTTTTAAATACCCCTTTATTTACCAACCGCCTTACGCCTGGCCCCGGAGTAAGATCAACAGCTGTGTGTGAGTAATTTTTTCCCCCTCCCTTGCTGTGCTCCTCCTATCAAATTGAAATACCCTGGCACTTTCTTCCCTTTTTGAAAACACAAAAGAGGATTAGGCCATATAATGGACTATTTATGTGTCAAATTAAACGTTTTACTCCGAGGCTGTTTTTGAGTTATGTGAGCAGTAAAAATATGTATTAAGCTGCCAGGCCTTTTAAAAAATGCATATTATTTAGCTGATAGCCTGTAACAGTCTGATGGACCCGTAATGGTGTTTTGAGTAAATAAGCATTTGAACAATTATGAAAGTTATGTTTACATGTGTATTAAACAGCCCGGGTAGGGAGTGACCAAAAGTTATTACCAGTTGACAGCTGCTGTCTGGTGACCAATTTGAAATGAATTGGTGGATTCCCTTCAGTGTGGAGTGAACAGGTTTCCCTGTCAGGGGAGCAGGCTGTGTAATCATCAGTGTGCGTGTGGGGCCCCAGCCCTGGAGGCCTGCATGTTGGTCAAATGAGGCACTGGAATAAAACGTCTTAACTCCAAAATGAGCTGTTCCTTAGATTTACAAGTAGGGTCTATTTTATTTCATTTTATGTCTTGAAATTTATAAATATGTTCACAGAATACAGGCTGTGCAAAACAAAATATTCTGTTCTTGGGAAGAGGGACCATGTATGTTTCCTCGGCATATACTTTCTAGGGCAGTGATCTTGAAATTTTCAAGATCATGTGTCCCTGTCAATAATAAATATTTTTATATTCACGTCTAAATTGTATACATATTTACCCATATAAAGCTTACACAAAAAATAGGAGTTTAAAGGATTGAGATAAAAAATAAGTGTACATAGCTGAGCTGATTTTCCTTTTGTACTTGAGTGAATCCCCTTTGCACATACCCTGGGATAAGCACACCTTGCGTTGGAGACCAAGGCTGGTACCTTGATACTTTTGCATTGTGGAAAGGGCACCATGGATCATAGAGCTGTGACTTGGGCATGGCATTCATAAACTTGGGCAAGTCTTTTAATTACCTTAAGCCCCAGTTTCCTCATTTGTAAAATACAGATAACTACCTGTGAGGTTGTCATAAAGATTACTGATAGTAAACATCATATGTCCGCTTCAGCGCTTGCCGGAAGCCACCTCATCTCTCCCTGACCCTTTCTAAAATAGCTCCTTCCTCTCCAATCACTCTTAATTCTACTCTGCTTTACTTCCGTTAAAACAGCTTTTCGCCATATGAGTTAATACTGTTTACGTCTTCACTGGATGGGAAGCTTTGTGAGGAGAGAGACTTTTCTTCCCTTGTTCACTGCTGTATCCACATCTCCTAGAAGAGTGCATGACACACAGTAGATGCTTAGTAAATATTATTTGAAAATGGAATGTTGGTCACTTAATAAGTTGATTAATAGAGGCCATTATTTCTTTCATTGAGTGCCCTGCACATAGTTGGTGCTCTAGGATAGGAGTAGTAATTCTCTGTGTGTGATTTGCTCTCAGTGGGATCCAAGGCAGGAGGTATTTTTCCTGCAGGAGAATGGATTTTTTTGTCTATTACAGCCAGCTGTTTATCAGAGTGAGGTTAGACGTGAAGTCTGTAGCCCTGGCTCTGAGCCAAGTGCACTGACACCACCCCCCCCCCCCCCCCCCCCCCGTGTGGTTCTGATGCATCACCTTGGCCTCATTAGCAACCTTCTGTGGCCCACCATGCCATCCAGCTGAGAACTTCACAGGGCCAGGGGTGACGGGCCATGTGGATTTGCCTCAGGGAGGGCAGTGGCATTGCCGTGTCAGGTCTGTATAGAGGACAAAAATAATTTCTTACGTGGTTGACAGGGAGCAGTGGAGGGGACAGAACCACACCTTTTGAAGACACTTTTCTTGGCTGCTCTTTGAAATGAGTTGTTACAGAAACACCTGTTATTTTGAAGGCCTATCATTTTTAAGGTCACACTTTTGATAGGGCTATGAAATAAAGGCATATGGAGCGTTTTCCAGTGCTGCTCTGGGAACATATTCGTGTGGTGATTTAATAGGAGGGATGAATGAATATGAGGTTGGGGAGTCTTACATGTATGAACAATTACACATGCAGTTCAGTAGCCTACAAGCATTAAAAATATAGCATTTATCGGTTCCGTATATCTTTCAGCTTGGTTCTTATCTGTTATCTCTTCAGTTGATATGGATTTGTGCTCAACTTTCCGAAAAGGGGAGATGGGGAAATATATTCTGGGATCAGCTGATATATTGCTCTGAATTTGACCATTTTAAAGGGTTATGGTAGATATCATTCTGAGTTGTGTTGTAGGTGAAGGATGGGGGCGTTTTCTTTATCCTCTTCTGGCCCACATCCTCTAACAGGCTACTTATTAAGGGCATTCTGGGCTGTACAGAGTGAGCTAAGAATGTGATCAAGCTCATCACATTAGCCCTATTTTCCAGGCTTGAAAAATAAATTTTAAAAAATAATCGTCTTAAATAAATATAAAAATAAATACAATAACCTCCAGAACCCCTGGAGATTCTACCATTCAACAGCTTAGTGGAGAACGCACTACCCGAAAGACCTCTTTTTGAAGATGATCTCCTTTAATTAATTTAAGAACATCGGAACCCTCCTCATTTTAACTTAAGGAAAGGATCTCTCTTTTTTATGGTATTTTAAAGAGTCATGGTAGATGGAAATGAAGGGGAAATTGTTGCAACATGCAGAGAGGTTTGGAGTTGTGTAGTAGATCTCAGTAAAAATCCTGACTCAACCAGTAATTATCTATGCTGTCTTGTAAAGCTAGATAAACTGTGAGCCTTAGTTTCTTCATCTGCAAAATGGGAGATATTTATTTCATACACTTGTGAAGACTTGATGAACAGAATGTGAAAACATCTGTCACTGCCTGGTATATTTTTGGCATTCAGTAAATCGTAGCAGCCCATTTCCGCCTTTTTGGGGGTAAAGCCACAGGAAGTTTTGGTAAATAATTGAAGTACTTGGTGCTAAAGGGAAATTTACCTCATGCTGTGACTTTTTTTTTTTTTTTTGTACAAGCATGGGGTTCTAGAAATAAAAAGAGGGTATTTTTTTTTTCCCTTGCCCATATGGGTTAGTAATGCTTTTCTTGGCTTTTGACAACAACAAAAAAGACTAATTTATTGCCTCTGGAGTGTGTGTATGTGATTTTTAACTGTTTATGTAATTCATTGCTTATCTCAGGGACTGGCACCTTTCTTCTTAGCCTCAAGATTCCTGCAATTTCATGTGCTAATCCAGCTGGAATTTGTATTGCATAGTACAAGAGAGTGTTGAAGTTAGAGGAGAATCTCCAGATGTAATCTCTCAGAAGAAGAAAAAGGCAAAACTTAGAGAATTTGGGACGACTTGTGTAGCTAGTGACAAAGCTGGAGTTGCAGCAGATCTGATTTCCACAGCATTGCTCTAGCACTGTGGCTCTCAAAGCATTTAACGGAACAGCAGCATAACCTGGGAACTTGTTGGAAAGGCAAATTCTTGCACTGACCCACTGAATCAGAAACTTTAATAAGCCTCCAGGGTGATTCTGATGCTGCTAAAGTTTGGGAATGACTACTGTAGTCTTTACACTGTTTGGCAGGGATATTTTCTGAGTTTCATGGGCAATGTGAGGTCTTCATTTTACTTTTCAGATGTCTTCTCCTGCTGTTTGATGTCCCCTCTAAAAGCAATTCCAACTTTGGTGTTGGTTTCCTTAGATTTGCATGTGATTGTTGCTGGGGCACTTCTGTGAAACTGGTATTTGTTGCCATCCTTTCTTAGCATCTGCCAAGGGTGTCTGAGCTGGGCTGATTTCCTTCCAAGACAGACCCAGGTTAGGGTACAGAATTTTTTCAGATACAGGGTATAGAATTTTTTCCAGAACATCAGCAGGGTAATTTGGCTCATCGTTGACATGTCATTGATGTCTGAAATAATTACTCCTCCCTCTTTAAACACTCTGAATGTCCTTACCCACATATCTAGATGTGCTTTATAGGAACACTAGCAGGTAACCTGGACTTCTCGAGAAGGCCACCATAACCATGTAAAGAGGGAATGAAGTCTTGTCTGAATGTCTTTTAGTTGCTTCAACTGGAGATAAATGCAGAGTGACCTCCATTCTGTCCAAGGCGGCTGACTTTCTTGTCACTTTGTGTAACATTAATTTCCTAATGTGTTTCGGTCTGTTTGTAAAAAGGATTTTTTTCCTAGTGTCTTAGCTGTTGGCTGGACTTTTGCATTTTCATTGGTAAAATATGTATGTTTGTGCTGTGAGTGGAGAAGGATAGGTTAATAACACTGAACCAGTGTGGCATATGCAGTTAATTAACACTACCAGAAAAGCTGGCTCACGGTTATGTGTAAACTTTTATTTCCAAACATCCAGAAATTGTTCGGAGTTATCTGACTCACTTATTCTGAGGGGTAGGTTAGGAAGCTGTATGAAGCTGTATGGGCAGAAACTTTTGGACAGCCATTCTCAAACTTTACTTTGCATTAGAGTCTCCTGGAGGGCTTATTAAAATGCATATTGCTAGACCTCATCCGCAGTTTATGGTCCAGCAGGTCACAGTGGGGTCTAAGAATTTGTATTTCTAACAAGTTCTCAGGTGGTGCTGATGCTTCGGGTCCAGGGACCTCAGTCTGAGAGTCACTGCTTTAGGATGTAGATGTCTTGCTCCTCTTTGCCAAGGGAAAGGGAACTGAATTGCAGGGGCTCCCTTTTCTTTCCGCAGAAGCGTTGCCTCTTTTAAGCAAACATTAAAACAAGATTTATACACTACATCCATGGTGTCATGCACTGAGCTAGGTGCACTGGGAATAAATAAAGTGGTCTCTGCTCTTGGGAAGCTCACTGTTTAGAGAGGGGATTAACATAAGAAAACAGCGGTCAGGATCTAATATGACAAGTGCTGCGGTGGAGATGTCAGGGACAGATTCTTTAGATATGCTGTGAGGACTGGCCTAAGCTTTCCTCAGACTATCTCAGCATTATATCTATGGGTGTAAGCAAAACAAAGCATCTTGTTAACTCTCAGATCAGCTTTCTCTCTTCTTTGATTTCTTGGGCATCCCACACTGTGTATGCAGAACCTTCAGAGTTGGCATTGTCAGCTCCTCACCCCAGCTTTTGTGGAAGGGTCCCTCCTCCTTTCCCTTTTCTGTTTACATTTTAAAATTACAGTTTCAGACACTGTCCACTGTAGCAGGAGGATTTGTAACAAGATCAAGTTAAGTGATCTTGGTTGAACTAATGTATGAGACAGCTTCAAAAATTCATGAGGTACCAGGGGAACTTTCTGTACCTGGATCAGCATGCAGCGTTTCCCTTCACCTCTTCAAGCAGATCAGACATTTTGTGACAGTGCAGCAGTTTGAAGTAGAGCCTTCCAGGTTGTGGCCCTGCTCATTAAGACACTAAGACAGACCTGAGGAGAAAGAGCAAGGAGCGTGGGTTGTTACTTTCAGCTGCCCTTGTTTCCCTAACTTTGAGCAGTGACTTTGGGTTAACTGGTAAAAACTGCTAACTCCAGTTATGCATAGAACTAGTGTCTAGGGCAAATTTTTCTCCCCAGGTGATCTCCTATGGTGCTATTGGTGTTATTAAGGAGTATCTTGATCTATTAATAATGGTCCCATAGTTTTAAGCACAGTGAAGCAAGAGGTGTATGTATGTGTGTGTTTGTGTGTGTGTGTGTAAGAAATGGAGTGACATGGTTAGTTATTAGTACATTCCCTACCATCTCCCTGTGAAAAGCTTCTCTAGACAAGAACAAAGGATGTAGCTAAATCCAGTGACAGGTTACAGTGCTTTCCCCATTTTACTGATTGTTCATATCTAGTCTCTGACCTTATTTACTACTTATTGATCTAATAGAAAAGCAAATAACTTTCCCTAGATAGCACTTACGTGAGCTGAGCTTTGATGACATGTCTCCCAAAGGGTTTTTTAAAAACTACTTATCGGGACTTCCCTGGTGGTCCAGTGGTAAAGAATCCACCTTCCAATGCAGGAGACGCGGGTTCGATCCCTGGTCCGGGAGCTAAGATCCCACATGCCGCGGGGCAACTAAGCCCATGTGCCACAACTACCGAGCTCACGCATGCCACAGCTAGAGAAAAGCCCGCGTGCTGCAACGAAGAGCTCGCGCGCTGCAACGAAAGATCCCACATGCCACAACTAAGACCTGACGCAGCCACAATAAATAAACAAACAAACAAATGAAAACTATTAAAAAAAATTAAAAAGTACTTACCTACTGAGTGGCAGCCTCTATACCATCTAATGTACGTATATACCTAATCTGTGAGCTTGGGGGCCCTTTCTTGGTTGGGTCACTGATGTCACAGGCTGGCCCTGTCATTTTGGCTCCTCTTCTGTAAGATCCTACACGTGCTGTGGACTGCTGTAATGGCCTTGCAGTGCACACAGTCTTGGAGTCAACACAGGGAGCATATGTGAGATCCCACTGGGGATGATGTGTTGCTGAGTCAGTTCTGGTCAGTGTCTGCCAACATGTCAAGTTTTCACACTAAAGAAAGCCAGAACCACTTTATTGTTATAGATTTTATTTTGAGATCTCAATTTGTGCTTTTGAGCTCCAGTTTGCTTCCAAATAAGTTCTAAGTTTATTTAAATTTTATTTTTGGCTGCTTCGGGTCTTTGTTGCTGAACATGGGCTTTCTCTAGTTGCAGCGAGCGGGGGGCTACTCTTTGTTGTGGTGCACGTGCTTCTCATTGCGGTGGCTTTTCTTATTGCGGAACACGGGCTCTAGACGTGCGGGCTTCAGTAGTTGCAGTGCACGGGCTCAGTAGTTGTGGCTCGCGGGCTTAGTTGCTCCGCAGCATGTGTGATCTTCCCGGACCAGGGCTCGAACCCGTGTTCCCTGCATTGGCAGGCGGATTCTTAACCACTGAGCCAGCAGGGAAGCCCAAGTTCTGAGTTTTTAATTGCTTAAAATGCTTAATTCTTTGCTATATGTGCTTGGGGAGGGATAAGTTAGGATTTGAGTTAGATATATATGGGAAGGAAACAGTGGCATGGATAATCTAACACAGGAGGTGAGATAGATTTGGCTGCTGAGCCTGCGCGTCCGGAGCCTGTGCTCCGCAACGGGAGAGGCCGCAACAGTGAGAGGCCCGCGTGCCGTGAAAACAAAACAAAAACAAAAACAAACAAACAAAAAAGCATATAGAGGAATGTCTCACTCCTATCCCTGGACCCATATGCCCTATTCCCCAGCCTCCCATAACTACCTTATTACTTTCTTATGTATCCTCCATAATTTCTCAAAGCAAATAGAAATACATTTGAACGTATGTCATAATAATAGTCAGATATTTTAAACACAGTTCTGCATTTTGCTCTTTTGTGATTATCAGTATATCTTGGAGATCATTCCCATCTCAGTACAGAGAGAACTTCCTAGTACTTTTTAAAAGCTGCATAGTATTTCATTGTATGGTTGTACCATAATTTATTTAACCAGTTTCGACATTTAGGTTATTTCCAATCTTTTGCGATTACAAGTGATGCTGCAGTGAATAATTTTGATCACATGACATTTCGTCCATGGGTGTATGTATATCTGAAGGATAAACTCCCAGAAGTGAAATTTTTAGTCAAAGTATAATATATGTGCATTTGTAATTTTGATGGTTATTGCTAGTAGAGGTTGTACCAATTTATATTCCCACCTGTTTAAGAGTAGGGATTTCCCCGCAACCTTGTTAACTGGGTGTGTTGTTAAACTTCTTAATTTTTGCCAATCTGATAGGAGAAAATTGGTATCTCAAAGTGGTTTCAATTTACATCTCTTACTATGAGTAATAGTAAGCATTACTATTACTGAGCATCTCATTACTGAGCATCTTTTACTATATTCAAGATCTAATAGTACTTCATTTTCTGTGAATAGTCTGGTCATATTCCTTGCTTGCTTTTCTGTTTTTTTTTTTTTTCCCCTAAGTTTTAAGAATAAACTATTTTGGAAAAGTTGCAAAGATTACTGAGATTTTTTTTTCTTTCCTTATGCCATTATTAGCTGTGTTAGTTATTTTAGACGGTTTCAGGACATACAGGTCTCCTGAAATTCTGGGTCTTGTCATAGGTATGTCAGGCCAAAGAAGGATGCAAATCTAATTCATGACTCTGAGCTGCCTCTGGGGATTTTCCATCTGAAGTGACAGGTTTGGGAGATTCTGCTGAGCCTCTGACTCTAGCCTCCATTGTGGGACGTATAATTCTGAGCCTATCTCCCATTCTTCTTCTTTTGCTACTATCAATTATTAACTACAAAGGTTATTGAAGTGAAAACCTTGCCTGGAGTTTGTGTTTCTTGAGATTTATTTCCAATTATAAATGTGGTTTTCAAGTGACTGAATCTTTCATAGACTAGGTTTCAAGCACATTAAATATGTGGTCGTCCCCCTCCACCCCATCACATGCTAATTGAGAGAATGAGCATCTGTAATTTTTCTGGAACACAGTGCTGTCATTTTGTCCTGTTAATTGGTTCAGAGAGTAAGAAGCTAAAATGTGGAGGCAGAGGTGCTTTTCCCAGTTGGAGACGTGCCTTGAGTCTTTGTGTCCCGGAAGGGTAGGCCTCACCTGCAAGTTAAAAGCATTGGCTTCAAAATAAAACCTTCTGGATTCAGATTCCTGCTTTGCCAGTGCTAGCTGTATCTCCTCAGACACGTATGTGCTTTACTCTCTCCATTTATAAAATAGGGATAATGATAGTACCTGCTTCATTGAGTGAATGTGAGGATTAAGGTTCATAATATGTGTGAAGTGCTTATTGGCACTGGCCTGGGACATTGTAAGTTGCCAGTAAATAGTGACTTAAAAGGGACAGTGATTTCAGAGCCCATGGGATAAGGTAGCAGTTGTGTTGCATTTGACTTTCGTTGATTAGCTTTTCTTCCTGCTCTGTCCTTTACCTAGAGAGGAGTTTAACCTACTAACTGAAATGTGACTCACGCAGAGGGTATCTGAGTATTAGTGAGTGTCAGACTCTAAACAAGATGAGCTGTGACATGCTGCCCAGGGTCCTCAGGGAGCTGGCAGTCTGACAGGAATCTGAGCACAGACACCTCTAAACGCAAAGCCGACTGTCACCACCCTGGGGATGCAGAGAGAACGTAAAGTTACTCTCCTTTTACTGGGGTGCCTAGGATATGTGTCTTCAAGAAGGGCACCATTTGAGCTGAGAACCGTTAGTAGGTGAAGCAGGGTTATGAGGGAACCTGGGCATTGATGATAAATAACCTTTCTGTAGGGTTTTGCAGTTTGGGAAACATTTAATATATTTCATCTTACCTCAATTAAACCTCATAAAATAGCTGAGTTTACTGCTGAGGAAATTGAGGGTTACTTAGGTTACGTGATTTGTGCAAGGTCAGACAGCTCCTTGGTGTTGTTGGGGTTTGACTACAGGTCTCCCGACTCTGAATTTCCAGATGTTTTCCCCTGGTCTCTTGAGTGAAAGGACGGACACCAGCAAGGGGGTGCTAAGAAGAGAATGTCAGCAAAGGAGGCGCTTGGAATAGCTCCTAAGTGTCCCTGGGTTTAGATCAGACTCTTCTAGGACATCAGAGCTAGAAGGAGGCCTGAGAGCAGCCAGCCTCTTGCTGTGACGATGAAGATGGCAGTGTGCTTGTGAGGGACTTACAAGGACCCATATGGTGCTGGCAGGCAGCTTTATGGAGAGAGCAGAGAGTTCCCCATGGCTGTTCCTGGGTGGTCTTCGGGGGTTGATTAATTGCTGACATGGAGGGAGTTCATTATAGGAAAGGTAGGTAAAGTTAGAGAGGGGAGGACCTGTAACTTGAGAGGCAGGCAGTTTCCCTTGGATATTTTCCTAAGCAGCACGAAAAAAGGGCTGTAGTTTAGTGTTCAGTCGTGGTTCCAGTTGTGTAAGGACAAGGAGAAAGAGGCAAAGGCAGAGAGAAAGGGAAGGAAAATGAGTGGATGATTTGAATAAAGGTCACTGAGAGATCTTTGTGAAAGATACATCCTCAGTGTCTGTGGGGCAGGCATCCGAAATCCTGGGGACTTGGTACTTGGGAGAATGTCTTTAGCAGTTCTCTGACCTGAAGTGCTCTGGGCCGCCTTGGGTGTGTGTAAACTTTTGTCATGGTGTGGGGGGCACAGTGCCACTATAGGTTATTTCTCAGGATCGCATTTGGGGTAATTTCTACTTTGGATAGGAGGTTATTCTAGGCAGAGCTGGTGTGGACCAGCAACATCAACACCCCCAGAAGATTTGGGGACCTCCTACCCCAGAGCTTACAAAATCAGAATCTCCAGGGGGTAGGGTTCAAGAACGTGTATTTTAACAAGATCCCCAGGTCATTTGTCTGCATGTTACATTTTTGGAAGCATTGCTATCGTCTAGAGGCCTTCCAAGGTCCTCCTTAGGGTTCTTTGCTGCTGCAGTTAACATGTCATTCACTAAACTTCTATTGAATTTTTGTTATGTAGGCACAGCACAAGGTGGACTCCAGTGTGGACCCTGCCTCTCCCGGAACATACGGTCTAGATGAAGAGATAGGATTGTTTACAAATAACTAGTATAAAGACAGAAACTGTTAAAGGCCTGTAAGGGAGGCACAAAGAACACCTATGGCCGTTTGGAGGGTGGACATGTTTCTGTGGGTGTGTACAGGGTAGGCGGTGTGCAAAGGAGGGAAGTGTTACCTTGGACCAGGACTCCTGGGTAATTCTAATCAGTGGTCTTATGCTTCGTTGCAAGCCTGATGGTGGCTTGACTTTGGCCAGAATATGGCCATACCAGTGTGTGGACAGAGGCCTGTCTGAAAACTGTTCAGCCTGCCCCATCACATGACCGGGTCTGCTCTTGTCGACCTGATAAATGCTTTAAAAGTTGTCGGGATTATGTAGATGACTCATGGAAGGACATCCCCGGCATCTGCTTTTGGATCTCCTCTCACCTGCACCGCCTCAGAAGCCTGCATATCCACCATTCTGTAAAGGAAAAAATTGATTTGTCACTGAATTTCCATGCCTCAGCCTGGGAGGAATGTAAATGTTGTACTGGCCTTTAGTACTCTGCCTCCAAGCCTAGATTTAGAGCTGATCATTATACTTTCAGAGTAGGTTAGGTATGAAAATAGCAGCAGCTTGAAGAGTCAGAGGAAGCTGTTTGCTCTTATCTGCGGGTTTGGTCAGGGTGGAAGTACGAATATTAATACATTCCACTTAAACAATAAAATAACTCCCAAGGGAGAGGAACTATAAACTTTAGTAAATATCAGAGATGTTAAATGCTAAAAATAAAAGCTCTCTGCAGCTGTTTGGCTCTTTAAAGAGAGAGTTTATTGGTCAGGATTTCTGGTCTGTTTGGTCATGCTGTGCTACCCCCCCTTTTTTTTTTCCCTGTGTGCATGTATGTAAATTAATTAGAATATAAATTAGTTAATTAAGTAGTACAGTGTTTCTAGAGTGTGCAATAGTAACCTGGCTAGCTAACTTAATTAAATCCTTTGTCATTTTCTTTGAGAAACAAGTTTCATCTTGGGACGTCGCTGTGTCCTGGCTGTTTTACTTCTAAAATGTACCTTGACTCTATCCTCTCATTTCTGTCTTACTTTTCTCTGGCCCAGAAACTTGGACTGAATCATCACCCGGGCTTCATTCTCTCTTCCCCAATTGTTTCACTGTGCTGTCACCACTGGAGATTTCTTTCAGAAATCCCATACTTTGCACATTGCAACTAGAGTCTAAAAAACCTTCAGAGGCTTCCTGTTGTTCATAGAACATACCGTTTTCCAAACTCCTTAATAGGCGGTATGAGCCTCTTTACAGTCTGGCTCCAAAATACTGTTCCAGGTTCCTTTCGAAAGATTTATTCTTCCCTATTGCCCAGCCCACAGAACTGTCTACTGTTTCCAAGTACAAACGAAATATAACCACTAGCAGCCCTACATTGGTAGGGATGACTCTAGGTATTTGACAGCCGTTATCTGATTACAGTGTTAAATTTAGCATCAAAGAGTTCTGTCATTTGTCTAGGTCATGCACCTTGTTAAGTGTTAGAGCTGGGATTTGCATTCAGATATTTTGATATTCTAACTTCCAGTTCCTGTTTTTATGTTTCTGTGCCTTTGCTTATATGTTTTCTATGCCTAAAATATTCTCCTCTTCCCTTTTTTCTTGTAAGACCTGGAAACTTATGTGTTAGGCTTTCCTAACAAGGTGCTTCCATAGGTCTTTTTACCTGTCTCAATTAAGCTGGATTATATAATTATTACTAGAAGTAATAGTACCTAGTACTAGTAGAAGGAGCTGGTCCTAAATCTCAATTTTTCTTCATTTCCCCTACAAATATTAGCTGCCTAATAAATATTATAGAATGAATGCATGAATGGATGAAAGGATGACTGGGTAGATGGATGGTCTAGTCTGGGTCCTTTTGTGATTTGAGTAGAGTATCCCTTGGCTAAGTTCAAGGCTGCAGAATTGCTATGTGGGAAGAATGCATGTCATTTCAGCTATATCGGATTATAGCCAGGGATGGCCCAACAAGCAAGGATTAAATACCAGTGAGTTGTTGATCTTTTATTTGGATCTAAGTGGAAATTTAGCTGAAGAATTTGGAATGAGTCTGTTCGTGAAAATTATTTATTTTTTAAGAGTTGATTTTCTGATTTGTAGTAGTTTGCTAGGGCTGCCGTCACAAAGTACTAGAGACTGGGTGGCTTAAACAACAGAAATTTATTTTCTCAAGTTTTGGAGGCTAGAAGTCCCAGATCAAGGTGTCGGCAGGGTTGGTTTCTTCTGAGGCCTCTCTTCTTGGCTTGCAGGTGGCTTCCTTCTTACTGTGTCTTCACGTGGTCTTTTCTCTGTGCGTGTGTTATATCTGAATGTTTTCTTCTTATAAGGACACCAGCTATATTGTATTAATAAGAAATCGTTTTAACTTAATTACCTCTTTAAAGACCTTATCTCCAAATATGATCACATTCTGAAGTACTAAGAGTTAGGACTCCAACAAATGAATTTTGGGGAAACACGATTCAGCCTGTGACAGTGTATAAAGGAAATTCCTTTACTCCACCCCTCCCCTCTCAGCCTTTTCCTTTTGTTTCCTTTTGGCAATTTTGTTTCATCAGAGGGCGGTCAAGAGGAGAAGTAAAGATAGAGAAAAATGAATTTATTTTGGGTGGATTTCAGGAAATAGCTTGAGGGGGGAGTGGCTCAAGCTGGTGTTGAAAATGATTTGGACACTGCCTATATACATTTGTATTGTCTTGGCACATTCTGGTCTGGTTTTCTGGACAGATGAAAGCTGACTGTGTGGTGGAGGTCTAGTCTGTTACTAAATGAAAAGGGAAACTGATAATCTTGCAGTTTGTTTTGCCCACCTGGAAAGGTGAGAACTCTATCCTTATCTTTCAGCCCTTCTTCCTAGAAGTAGCTCAGGGACTTGGTGAGCACACTGCGGGCAGGCCCAGGACAGGTTAGCCTTGTACCCTCTGCCGTGGTTGATGCCCTACCTGGAACTGGCAGATGTTTACAAAATATATGTCAAATCGAATTACTGAACTTGCTTGGCTCAAATACTTTGTTTTTCCCCAGACCTTTTGTGAGGAGTTTTTCTCTATCCTTGTTTATATTCCTACCCTTGTCTCCAGTTCTCAACTGTGGCTTATGCCTTTTCTTCCCATTCTCTTTGTAATTATCAAGTAATTTATTAGAGACAAGCTTAACTAGACATTAAATAATGGCAGGTATGCAGCTGAATTGAGCTGCTGTCTTTTAGGAACTCACAGCTGTTTGTGTTGTATTGTGTGATGAGATTTCACCTTACCTTGTTTCGTTATGCAATATCTTGCATATTGTAAAATAAAAGAATGTTTATTAGAAGCTTCTGCTCTAAGCAGTATATAAAGGCTGGTATGTTCCCAGGAAACCAATATAAAGATACCGGGAGACCAGGTCTGGAGCCTTTGCAACCTCTGATACTTCTCCTTTCCTGGGATTTTTTCATTTTTGTTGAATTTTTCTTGATAGGGAACACCTGGTTTGCTCCTGAGTCTCCAATACGACCAGTCATCATATTTTAAAAGAATTTCTTTTGCTCTTTAACGTTAACTGTTAAAGCAAGATTTTTTTCCATTTCTTCCTAAGAGATCAGTGGTATGTCCAACAGGTTGGCTCCTTCTGTGTTTTAATTATCAGACCGTATCTGCATGCTTTTAACACAAATTTGCCCCATCAGAAAGAGTTGTAGCTTGTATAATTGTGAATTTTAGTCCTGTGTTGTGTTGTAGTGCCACCAGTTTGCTTTCTTTGACTGGTTTCACATAACAATTGCTAGAGGTAGACACTAATTTTATAGTACTTAGTTCAGTGCAGAATTTAGAGTAAGCTGAAGGATTGTTTGGTTACACTATGCAGTAAACCCAGTGGTTGCAATAACCAATATACATGGATCTACTCTGAAGGACATAAGGAGTGTCATGCTGCCACTTACCAGCTGTGTGACCTTGGGCATGCCACTTAAATGTCTTAATCCAAGTTTCTTCATCTAGGTAGTTGCAAGGATTAAAGAAATTTGTATTTGATATTTGCATGTACACAGTATTTGCATGCAATATTTGCATGCACATAGTGTGCCAGGCACTATTCTGGTTTTTGGATACATTTGTGAAAAAAAGCAGACCAAATCCCTACCCTGGTGGGGTTAGCATCTGACTTTAGCTTAACTGTCAACTAGACAGAATCCGCTTGGTAGGAGAACATGATAGCTAACATTTATGAAAAAAATTTAATTGAAACATGTAACTAATAACACTGAGTTTATTTGGTACATTTAAACCCTATTTCTGTCTAGTTTAGTATGTCTGCCTTATAGAGCAGGTCTTAGAGAGAGCCCTTCCCCATAGAACAGCTGACCATATTTACGGTCTTGGCTGTTTAAAAAAAAAAAAAAATAGGTGCACAGTCTCTGCATCTATTATTTTGGGATTGTTGGTCTTGGGATGCTGACTGTGTAGCCTCCTTCTCTAGGTCTTTGCTTTATAGGTTGTTTCTAAGATTCCTGAAGGGGACTCAGAGAATGAGCTCTGAGTGACACGTTTGATCCTTTAAATCTGTTTGTGAAAGCACAGTTTGTTCAAGTCAAGTCTGAATGGCTCAGAGAGGGCAGTGTGATGTTTAGCTTACCTAGCCCTGTCTTGTATCACTGATTTGTTAATATCTGCAGAATCACAAGAGAAAAAATATCCCAGAGCATCAGATTGATCAGTTCTTTTGTATTCTTTTTCATGGGCAACTGAAAGAAAAACCTTTTTGAGGAAAACTCTTTCTCCTCTTTTTGTGTCTTTTTCTGGAACAGAAAGACAAGCATTTGTGATAGCATTTTGACTGTGGGATTCTGGAGTTCAGACTTAGGAGGATGTTAGTGACCAAATGTCACTTCCTTGGGGTCAGGGGTGGTGGTTGTCAGTGAGTCTAGAGTTGTATCTTGAGAGGAATGGGCAGTGGCTCCTGCAGGGACACAGAGATGTCAGGCACCCATCTCACAGTCCGCTGGATGCTGGGTTCACAGCAGTTGGAGTATTTAAACCAGGGTTAACATATAGTGTGTGTTATTATGAGAGATATATGAGGTCAGAGTTAGGACCCCATCATGTGGTAGCAATGTGCATTCTTTATATCCTGTATTTTCTTTTAGGGAGGGAATAAATAATATGTGATAATGAAGAAAGACACGTTTTTGTGGCTTTTTAAAAAATTGAATTTTGATTTAGGATATTTTATGTCATGGATGTTTTTTTGAAGGACATGAAATTTGGTTGCTTATTTAGAAGCTTTTGAGAAAATTGGATCTCTGACACACAAGCAGTCCCACATTGAATTCCCTCCATTTATTGCTGCAAAGACACGAACATTTTTGTCAAAGCTGTGGGAGGGGTGTTACATGCTTGTTTATCAGAGCCACCAAAAGTAGCTCAGACATCCCTCACGACTCAGCTGATGCCCTTGCTGCCTGGTTGGGTATTTGTGTACTGAGGACCTGCTTCCTTGCTGAAGGCTAGGAACAGGTCACAAGGCTGGCTAGTGCCCAGGTTTAGACTACCTTGGAAGAATTGGCTTGAGGGCCAAGAAGAGAAGTTTGGAAAACTCCTTTCTTCCTCTTGTGGCATTAACCCCTGTGAAACCAGACTCAGATGCTTTTGTTCTTTTTTCCAGAACTAGGGTAGTATCGCTCATCTGGACTTAAACTAGTTGGTATTAATCACAGGAAGAGGCTTTGTGTGGGTGTCAGGTGCAAATTGTTGAGCTGTTCAGGTGGAGTTAAATTTAACACCAGAGGAATGAGTTAGCCCCAGCAGGAGGTAACAATGGGTTGAGGAAGTCTGCACTTCAACCAGAAATTTTCACTTCATAATGTTTTTTTTTAAAAAAATTATTTATTTGTTTATTTGGTCATGCCATGTGGCACTTGGGAATCTTAGTTCCCCATCCAGGGATTGCACCTGAACCCCCTGCAGCAGTCCTAACCACTGGACCACCAGGGAATTCCCCACTTCATAATATTTTTACTCTAACTTCTTGCTCTCAGTGTTGAGAAATGCCTATCTGGCCATTCAGATAGTTTGGGCAAGTTTTCACCCATGAGAGTGCTCTCCTTAAAGATGGTGAATTGACTCATTCATGGCTCTTTAAAAATAAGCATATTTCTGAAACCATCCATCCTAGTGTTCAGCAGTCCAGATAACAAGGTACTTTTGTTCTGAGTTTGTTGCAAGCATGCACTGACTAAGGGTGGAAAGGGCAAAACCATAGATTTTTTCTTCTGTTGAATCTTTTCACCATGAGGATGATTTTGTCCTTTAAATAAAATAAAACGGAACTCTCAATTTTATTAAGTGAGGAGTGTGGGGGAGATAGAAATGAGGCAAGGTGCTATCCCTGTTTCTTAGAAAACTCTCCTGATACTTTTTGAGCTGTGTCCATCAATCAAATTTGAGTCATTGCTTCAATAACATGACATAGAATATCTTCCTTCTTTTAAAAAGTATCTTTCCTTTAAAAATTTCTAAAAAATGCCAGAACCTTCCCAAGTCAGCTTAAAACAACTCAAGTGTGAAGGGATCTGAAATTACTTTAAACAAAGCAAACGGTTCTAATTCTCCTGCTTGGGAGACATTTTCTTCTTGAAGGCCAGCCCTCTAAACTGTGGGAAGATTCAAAGCAAAATCCAGTTAAAGTCCCCTAATGCCGATAAGTAATTTCTTTCCTTTTCTTTTCTTTTTTTTTTATATTGGGGTATAGTTGTTTTACAATGTTGTTTTAGTTTCTACTGTACAGCAAAGTGGAGTCCCCTGTGCTATACAGCAGGTTATTATCTATTTTATACATATCAGTGTATACATGTCCATCCCAATCTCCCAATTCATCCCACCACCCCTGCTTTCCCCCCTTGGTGTCCATACGTTTGTTCTCTACATCAGTGTCTCTATATTATCCTTTTATATATCTTACTTGTATGCAGCTTGCAAGTGAATATCACTGTGAGAGCTACAGTTTGTCAGGGTTTAGATCTTAATTAGCTCATGAGATTGCATCCTTTTGAAGCTGTATACCACAGGTTGTTGGCTAGTTTTCCAAAAGCAATTAAAATGCCCACTATTATAATTAAGCTTGTTACTGGTTGTATGTTCTAGTTATAAAATGTATTTGGCAATTAAAGAAACTGAGATTGGGGCTTTTGGCTGGACTCTTTGGGATGCAGTAAACTGGCTTCCACCTTAGTATCCTGTTAGGAGAGTCATTGATATGGGTACTTAGATGGTGGGTCATATCTTAGGTCCTTGAGTATTTATTGTTATTCCATAAATAAGAGCAACCTTAGGTTTTTACAAAAAAGCTAAAGTTATGGAATGTGAGTTCCTGATTATGTCCTACTCTATATACAGGAGACAGAAATCTACATTTCCAAATTACAGTCTTGTAGCTGAGAAGTCCTTTTAAAGAAGCATTGTCTTATCTTTAAGAAGGTGACTTGACTGTGACAGTGAACAATTTAATCTCTTAAACTAACATCTCTTGCTCTGGTCAAATTTCTTGTCTGTTTGTTGAACCAGGAGTTTGGCGGAAATGTTCCAGGTACAAGATGTGGTTAATATCTGTTTCTGAACCACACAGCATGTAGAAGTTGGTAAGCGGTGTTTCCACCATCTCACAGTGAGATTAGTCTGAGCTGGCCCATGGGAGAGGCTGTGATTATCAGGGCTGCCCTTGGTGGCAGATATAATTCTTAGTGGCTTTCTTTGCACGATGCTTGCCATTTATTCTTTCTTTTCTTCTCTTGACTATTTTGGACTATTTCTTTGTTTCTCAACACCCAGAGTGGCATGGTGGATGAGACCATGGGACAAAAGAGTCATTTAGTGTACAGGTGGAAATCAGTACTTAAAAAATGAGGTTGAGGACTTCCCTGGTGGCACAGTGGTTGAGAGTCCGCCTGCTGATGCAGGGGACACGGGTTCGTGCCCCAGTCCGGGAAGATCCCACATGCCACGGAGCGGTTGGGCCCGTGAGCCATGGCCGCTGAGCCTGCGCGTCCGGAGCCTGTGTTCCGCAACGGGAGAGGCCACAACAGTGAGAGGCCCGTGTACTGCAAAAAAAAAAAAAAAAAAAAAAAACAATGAGGTTGAGGTTTTCTTGTGTATTTTATTTTGAAATCCATTTAGCACACATGGAGGAAAACGGATCTCTTAGTTTATGTGGTTCCATCTCTTTGCCTTGCCTGTTTGTGCCCCTCACCTCCCACCCCCATGCAATTAACATGAAAATGATAGTTTAAGAATGAGCTTAGAGCATTTATCGGCTGGGCAGGGGGAATGCTTCACAGGATGTTAAAATCAGAGAGAAAGAGAAAAGGGCAAGTGTTTTGTAATTACTGTTTGGTTTTGAGGAATAGTGGAAGGATTGAATCCTATTTTAAATGTACTTCTTTCCAGAGTTCCTTTAAGGTCTTGATTAATGATTTAAATTATTTTCTTTATTGTGTAGAAAGATTAGAATTATTAGAGATACATTTTTCTTGGGAAAAATACTGTTTGTGGTTCTTGGGATGTTAAGTCTATAATATATTAGTATAGAAGAAACTTGAAGTCTTGTGGGTCTAAGGACATTTGCTTTAATCCATATATACTAATACTTCCTGTGCTTTCTTTGTATTAAGTTTTCCATAACTTATTTCTAGCCTTGTAAAAATAGAGGGAAGAAACCCCAAATTATTAGTTTGGTTTCTTTGAATTCTACAATTTTTCCCATGTACAGAACAAAATAAAACCAGCGTTTGCTGCCATCCTACAACAGATGATTATTGGTTCTGAGGAAGTGACTGTCTGTAAAGTATACATTTGTGTGTAATATGTGGTATTTATTATGTGTGGTGTTTTATAGTTAAAATATAACATAACCATCATGAAATAATACACATGAAATGAGATGTGATGGTAAGATGAGATTGACTTAAAAATAAACAGAAAATAAACAGTAGAATCTCTATAAGCAGTCTGCCTGGTAGACCTAATCAGTCAGGCTTAACTTGTACTTCAATTTCCTGCATAAAGTCATATTTAGCCTCCCAGTTCAGGATAATACCCCTCCTTTGTGTGTCCATAGCACTCCATATCTCTCATTGTGGTACTTCCACAATTGTTTATGTCTGATTCCTCCATTTGACTATAAACTATTAGAACATGAGCAGATATTATGCTTTTTATTTTTCATTTTGTTTTACTTTTCCTCTTTGAATTCTTTAAAAAGAATTGAAGTATAATTGATATACAGTAAACTTCACATATAAGTGTGTTAAATTTTGACGTAGTGTATACCCATGAAACCATTCCATGGTTAGGATAATGAAGATATCTACCACCCCCCAAAGTTTCCTCATGCTCCTTTATAAAACTTCCTCCTGCCTTTCTGTATTCCCTGTCCTGAGGCAACCACTGGTCTGCTTTCTATCTCTATAGATTAATTGGCATTTCCAATAATTTTATATGAATGGAATCTCATACAGTATTATTCTTTTCTTTAGTCTGGCTTTTTTCACTCAGTATAATTATTCTGTGATTTATTCACATAGCAGTGGTTATCAATAGTTTCCTTTTTATTGCTGAATGCTATTTCATTCTTTGGATATAGCAAAGTTTGTGTATCCATTCATCTCTTTTGGGGCATTTAGATTGTTTCCAGTTTTCTGCTATTATAAATAAAGCTGCTGTGACATACCAATCTTTGTACGAACATATGTTCTCATTTGTCTTAGGTAAATACTTAGGGATGGAATGTCCAGGTCACATGGCAGGTATATGTTTAAATTTATAAGGAGCTGCCCAACAGTTTTCTAAAGTGTTTGTACCATATTAGATTCCCATCAGTAGTGTGTGAGAGTTCCAGTTCCTCTGTATTCTTGCCAACACTTGGTATGGTGGATATTTAAAAAATTTTAACCATTCTAATGCGCATGTAGTAGAAATCTCATTGTGGTTTAAGTTTGTATTTCCTTAATAACTAGGGATGTTGACCATCTTTTCATGTGCTTGCCATTCATATACCTTTGTAAAGCATATGTTCAAATCTTTTGTCTATTCTTTGAAAACTGGGTTGTTTGTTTTCTTCTTACTGAGTTTAAGAGTTCTTTACATATTCAGAATTCAAGTCTTTTGTCAAATATATGATTTGCAAATATATTATCCCAGCCTATGGTTTGCCTTTTCATTCACATTAACTGTCTTTTGAAGAGCAGAATTTAAAATTTTGTTGAAGTGCACATATCAATTTGTTCTTTTGTGGATTATATTTCTGGTGTCATTGCTAAGAAATCTTTGCTTAACCAACGGTCACAAAGGTTTTCTTCTGGAAGTTTTGTACTGTTGGATTTTACATTTAAGTCCTTGATTCATTTTGAGGTAATTTTAGTGTATGGTGTGAAGTATGGATTGGAATTAATTTTTTTTCATATGGATACCCAATTGTTACATCATTTGTTTAAAAGACTGTCCCTTCTCCCTGAATTAGCTTTGCACCTCTTAAAAAAATTAGTTGTCTATATATGCATGGATCTATTTTATCCTCTATTCTGTCTGTTCTGTTAGGTCTGTGTGTCTGTCTCTTCTCCAGTATCACACTGTCTTGATTACTGTAGCTTTATATTAAAATCTAGTAGTATGAATTTCCCAGCTTTATTCTTTTTCAACCATTGTTTTGACTATTTAGTTCCTGTGTTTTTCCATATAAATTTTAGAATAATTTAAACTATAATTAAAAAAAATCCTCCTGGGATTTTGATTGTAATTTCACTAAATCTGTAAATTTCACTAAATTTGGGGAGAAGTGTTCACTATATTGAACCTTCTAATCTGTGATCATAGTATATCTCCCCATTTATTTTGATCTTTTTTGATTTCTTTCAAAGTGTTGCAGTATTTAGCATACTTGTCACATATATGTTTTATACTTATTCTTTCTGCATAGCTTCAATTCAAAAGGTTCAGAGACTCCTCTTTGGTGCTGTTCTTGAGATACGTTCATATTATATTTAATAATAATTTCAATTGTGTTAGTCTTCACCATTGCCTTAGTTTTCCTGAGGAAGCCAAATTTTATTTGGAGTCAAACATGCCACAGGAGGTTATTGACTACCTAGGTAACCTGCTTAGATTTAACATCAATGAATGACTTTAAAGCAATTCATATAACTCCTTCTTTGGCTCATATAATTTTTCTTGAGGCATAAGCAAAGGTGGTTTCAGAAATATTGAGAGCAGTTGTAATCCAACTGTGTTTGAAAGAAGAATTTTAAATGGCTGAAGAGCTGACCACTTTTTATGCTGGGTAGGTAGCAGCCCAGAGGACGTTGGTGGCTCTTGAAGCACTATCAATATTTCTTACCTGGAAAGCAATGAAGGACATATTTTAGGTTGGGAATAGATAATTCATAGGCTAGTGGAGTGCCGTGTTCCAGTGGAAGGATTCCTTAGAGATCATCAGTTCACAGAAAGGGAAAGCGAAGCCTGAGGATCATACTGTACTCTGAGACTTGGTGTCCTTGGAGGATCATACTATATACTCTCAGTGAATTCTTCTTGAAAGCCAGTCTGTTTCCATCAAAACCTGCAGGGACATAGCCCTTCCCACTCAGCAGATTATGTACGGTCAGGTTAGGCGTCAAAATGGAGAGATCGGAATTGGTGTTGGGTTATTAGAGTCAGGGTGGTCATTGATCAGAGATGATGATGTGACCTGTAGGACCATTATGAGAACTTCCTATGAGGGACAAATGTGGATGATGATTGCTTACATAAACTAGTGCAGTTAACTTTGTGCCAGGCACTACTCTAAGTGATTTATGTTTATGAGCTCCTTTAATCTTAACAGCCTTGTGAGGTGTAGTTACTGTAATTATTGCATTTTGTGAGTGAACACAATGAGGCACAGAGGGATCAGGGATTTTTCTAGCGAGTGACAGAGGTGGGAGAGGAATCCGGGCAGTCTGGCTCTAGAGTATGCACGCCTAACCACTGCACTGTCGACAGACTGCCTAAGAACGTGTCTATTATGTGAGCCCCTAGGGGAGTGATCCCCAAACACCTCTCTGCCAGCCTTGGGGACCTTGAGTTTCAGTTGCTTTTTTAAGTTTTAAAACAAGAGAGACTTCTGTTAGTGGTAAGATTTAGACTTTTCACTTCTGAATTTAAAGTTCTATGGAACATATAGGTTTTCTAATATTAAGTATATGTGTGTATGTAAAAGTTTCACTTGTTTAGAAAGTCCCTTCTCTCCCTTAACTGCATACTATCTGTCTTAAATGTTTGTTTCCCAAGTGTTTTTTTTGTTTCCTCTCTGAAGAGGACAGACTCAGGCTTATATCAAAATGCAGTTGACTGTGCCTTAGATTTGGAATGTGCCAACAAAAGACTGTACAGCGATGTATACAGTTGGCTCTTGAACAATGTGGGGGTTAGGGCCACTAGCCCTCCCCACAGTCAAAAATCCGCATATAACTTATAGCTGGCTTTTTGTATCTGTAGTTCCTCTGCATTTGCAGTTCTGCATCCGCAGGTTGAACTAACTGGGGATTGTGCAGTACTGTAGTATTTACCATAGAAAAAACTCCACATTTAAGTAGAACTGCACAGTTCAAAGCAGTGCTGTTCAGGGGTCAACTGTACTTATATGGGGCCAGGTTATAAGCACTCTTAAAGAATCCCAGTGACTGAAAGGACCAAGTACAGTATTGGGAGAAGAAGCTGTAGAGCAGCTGCCTGCTCCTGGGTGACGTTTGCCACAGCTCCTTGGGCGTAGGCATTAGAGAGTATGAAAGACGGCCTGATGGCTCTGTGTTTGTGGCTCCACTTGGAAACTTTACAGCACTTCAGCTGCTTGCTCCTGTGTAGGCACAGAACCATAACTTAACCATAATGCTTGACTGTAAGTCTGAGGGGAAATGAGGACAGGAAAGTTGGACAGCATTTTCCAGTTGGTGGAGGATGGAGACCAGAAGGAAGGGATGGAAGGGAGTAGAATAAAAGTAAAAAGTGATGAGTTTAGATACATCTTGCTTGAGGTTTTCTATTGTTGAGGGAGCCATACCCACAGCAGTAGCATTTGTACTTTGGGAAGGGGGTGGAAGTAGATCTTCTGGAATGTAATCTGGACTGATTCCTTCTTGAATGGGGGAACATAGATGATTGTGTGGAAAGGCTCTCACTCTCTCTCTCTCAAATGTACCCACATATGCACACTGTTCTTGTTTTTGCTAACTACAGAAGCTAAACAGAGGGCAGTTGGAAAGAGTTCATCCACTGTTTTAATCCTTGGGTGAGATTGTTAAATGATAGCTGTGTTCTGGTTAGCACAAGAGTTTTTTTGTCCCTGGCAGCAAAGGAGGCCAAAGATGGTATTTGAACTTTGGCTCTTCAATTTAAGTCACTAAAAATTTATCGAGTGTGCCAGGTACATGACATGAACATGAGATATGGCATCTAAAGGCTAATTGTTACAGCAGTTTATGTTGGTCTGGATAGACTTCCACTTCTCATATAGATTTCTGTACTTCTCATAAAAGACAAAGATTATCATTGATGAAAGATATTAGAGATTATCATCTTAAAAGTATTCAGTAAATATTACGCATTCTCTCTGAGAATGTGTGGGCATATCAGGATCTTTGGTGGGTATGTTAGTTTCCTGTTTGCTACTGTAACAAATTACCACAAAATTGGTGACTTAAAACCACACAGATTTATTATCTTCAGTTTTGTAGGTTAGAAGTCCAACAGGAGTCTCACTGGGCTGAAAGTCAAGGTGTCAGCAGGACTGCATTCCTTCTGGAGGCTCTAGGGGAGGTTCTGTTACCTTGTCTTTTCCAGCTCCTAGCGCTTTCTTGCATTCCTTGGCGTGTGGTCCTGCCTTCATCTTCAAAGCCAACGATAGCAGGTCGAGTCCTTCTCATGAAACCATCTCTCTGTTTTCCTACTTATATAGTCACGTCTTCCTCTTCCTTTGAGATTACATTAGGCCTATGTGGACAAGCCAGGGCAGTCCCTTTAAGATCAGCTGATCAGCATCCTTAATTCCATCTACAACCTTAATTCCCCTTTGCCATATAACATAATATATTCACAGATTCCAGGAATTAGGACATTCAGCATCTTTGGGGAGCCATTATTTTACCCTCCACAGTAGGGGAGACTTTTTTGAAACTTTGCTCATTTCCCCCATCAAGTGAAATTATATGAGGCCCTCCCTCTCACCCTTTGCATAATGAATTGTTAGCTGTGCATACGTGCTGTGTATGTGAGTGGTGGGAGGCTTGTCACTCATTACCTTAAAGCCTCACTCTTCATTGTTATAAAACCCCAGTCACCTAAACCTTTGATGATTAGTTTTGTAGAATCATAGTGTTGGAAGGAAGCTAGAGATCATGGTAGCCAGCCTGCCCTGCAGGTGCTTACAGACACATTATTACATCTTTTCCAAGTGGCTGTCCCACTTTTGCTGACGTGGAATGGCCTGCTTTGGGAGGTCATGTCTTCTTTGAACACCTCCATTTTTCTGTTAGAAAATTCCTGCTTTATATTGAGGGGAAGTCTCTCTCTCTGCAGGTTTCTATTGGTTCTTTTTTGTTTTACTCTCTGGGGTCATATTGAATAAATCTAATTTCGTACTTGAAGCCCTTGAGATTTTTTTAAAGACAGCTATCATATCCCCCAAGTATTCAAACTAAAAAACCTCAATTTCTTCAGTTGGGTCTCATATGAAACTATTTTGAGGCTTCTTTCCATCCTGGTCCTTCTCCTGAATATGATACAACATGAAGAAGGGGAGACTGAAGGATGATTTAATAGGAGCCTTTAAAAATGCCATGGGGATTGTTACAGAGAGGAGGCTGGTAAGATCTCTGCCATCACCACGGAAACAAGAAATCACAGGCTTATGTTATGGCTAAAGAGATTTAGGTATCAGGAAACCTGTCTTAACCTTGTGGATTGAGATAGTGCAGCAGACTGCCATGGGAAGTTGAGGGATCTTTTGCCCTAGAAATCTACAAGATAAGCCTTTAACCTCAGAAGTCATTTATTTTGTATAAGAGACTTGGCTTCAGTTAAATGTTCTGCTTAAAGAACATTCTTGTCATTGCTTGTCATCCATGCCTGATGCCTGGATTTCCCTCTTGCGTTGGCTCATTGGATGTAAGGCATCATCATGACTGCTGTTAATCACAGGGGGAAGGAATCTGGTTCAGGGCTTTATGAAGGAAGGGAAACAGTGGCGTAGCTCAGGATAATTAATAGCAAGTGGAGTGACAGTTTGATTCCCTGGTAGGGACCCTCGCATTGTTGAAGGAAAAAATCACTTTATTCTTTCATAGAGAGAGGCAGCTGTAATTCTGGTTGGATGGAATCCAATTAAAAGGAACTGACATGCAAATTGATGATCAGACAGTGTGAGTATAGAAAAAGTCCAAGAAGAGTTCTGTAAGAAGTGGCAGAGAACAGTGTAAGTAATTTGGCATGGTAATGTGTGTAAGAAAAATGGAAACATATGGGTTGGCTACCTGAACAATTATAAGTCTGGAATCTCAGCCAGGTGAGAGCAGGAGACTACCTGGTTTGATGCGTTTATAGCTACTGAACTTTTAGACATTTTGGTGTTGAAACATACATTTTAGGAATTATAGCCTTTCACAATACAGTGATTATAAATCCACCCAAATTGGTAGTGGTTAAGTAAAATATTCCCAAGAATATATGATGGGAATCCAAGCCTGGCTCTTTGAAAGATCTCATTGTACAGATATACTTCACCTGACCTAATGATGTGTCCTCAAAGATATTGTGTGAAAATTGACTCCTATATTTAGGATGAAATAGGACAGCTTGCCGTTTATAGTAATGCTATTATGAATCATTTTCTAAAGTGAAATATCCATTTATAACCAAAGTCATGACCAATTTATCCTTGGAGTAAATTCATAAGTCCACGTGTTAGGTTTGCTTAAACAAAGGTACTTTTCTTTGAAATGAAATAATTGTAGAGACACATAACGGTTAAGCTTTAGAGTAACAGAGGAAAAAATGGGCAGGATTTTTTAAGAAGTCAGTATATTGCTTTTTAGGGAGGAAAATTCTGCTTAAGAAGTCAGAGAGCCTCCGCTGTTACAGTGGGAGAAGGAGAAGGCTGCCCAGTGTATTGCAGGGAGATTTATTAGGACCTTTTGGGAACTGCAGCAGAAAGGGCTATGAAATTTTTTGAAGAAGGAGGAAGGAAGTAGGACCACAGCATTTATTAGACTTTATTCAGAAGAAAGCCAAAGAAGGTGAAATGGAGTTCACCCTGAGAAAGCTGTGGAAGATTGAGGAGCTAAGACGTAGCAGCAGCAGCCAGAAGAGACCAGGGTGTTGTGGGCAGAGTTTCCACTCCGCAGGAGAGCACCCAGTTGTCACTCTGGTCGGCAGCAAGGGATGTTAACAAAGGAGATTCAGAATGACCAGGGTCCAGTTTTTGTTGGTCCAGGTGTGACTAGTGTGCCTGCTGCATACGGTGTAAGCCCCAGGGGATCTTGCCCCCCTGCAGCCACTCTGCTTGGGCACTCCTACAGCTGTGTACTCCCTGCCCAGGGCTGTCGCTTTTACTTTTCACTCTGCCCAAAATGCTCTAACCCTCAGGGGTCCTTCCCTCACTTGATTCAATTTTCTGATAGAAGCTCCCTTTTCAGGGAGACCTTTCCTGATCATCTAAAGCGAGCACTGTTTCTTCCGTTAGTCTGCTTTACTTTTCCGCTCAGCACTCATTTCCACCTCAAGCATAAGTTTATTTGTTAAATGTTTTTCCCTTTTCTCTCTAGTAGAAGTAAGTTCCATAAGAATTGAGACCCAGTTTGTTTTGCTCACTGTATTCCCAGCACCTAATCCATACAAATTTGTGGAATGGGTTTTTAGGGAGTCTTTGTTATATGAGCTTGGAATGAGAAGGGGACCCAGTTGCTCTCCTATATTACATAATATGTTATATAATTATAATAATTATGATGGGCTCAGCACAAAGTAATGTGAGCTTTGAGAAATAAGATGGAGATAGTCATCACAGAATTGGAGACTGGAGCTGGAGTGGTTTAGAGTTTTGTTTGGTGGTTAAGACAAGGGAAGGGTGTTGTAGGCCGACAAAAGAGGGTAAATAGAGTTGCAGAGGTTTAGACATGAGTCTTGTCTTTGGAAGTCCTTCAGTGAGCTCGATGTGGCTTCTAGAGCACAGGTGCATGGTGAGCCTTGACACAGAGGAGTGCGAGGTATGGTTGGGAAGGACATTTTACACATATGTCAAGATCTGATGGGGAAGTTCTTGAGTTTGGACTTTACCTTTTGGGAAGTGGTGAGCCCAAAACTCTTGAATCAGTATCCAAAAGATACACTGAAGGAGGGATTGGAAGAGGGAAGGGTGGAGAGGTAGGATGTAGAGCAGGGTTGATATGATTTTTCCAATCTTGAGAAGCAGGAGAAAGTTTGGGATCCCCACGTTGAAGGACAAGAAAATGAAAAGCAATTTTCTTTGTTAATGGATACATGATGATATACTGTGTATAGGTAGCGGATAAAGGTTGAAGACTAGTAGCTCTTGTAACTGTTTAGTTTTTCCAGTAGGGGTTTAAGCTGTGCCACTGGGACACAAGGAGAGGAGAAGGCCATTTTGGTTCATAGAATAGAAAACTTTAACTGGGAAGTGCCTTGGCAAATGGATAGGGATTCTTATTCTAGCTCATGTGTTTTAGCAGCTGTGTAGCCTTGGACAATTCATTTACCTGCACTTCTGGTTCCCTTTCAAGGATGGGCTTTGTTGATATGCTTACATTGTTTTTTTTTTTTTTTTTTTTTTTTTTGGCGGTACGCGGGTCTCTCACTGTTGTGGCCTCTCCCGTTGCGGAGCCCAGGCTCCGGACGTGCAGGCTCAGCAGCCATGGCTCACGGGCCCAGCCGCTCCGCGGCATGTGGGATCTTCCCGGACCAGGGTACGAACCCGTGTCCCCTGCATCGGCAGGCGGACTCTCAACCACTGCGCCACCAGGGAAGCCCCGATATACTTACATTGTTAATGTGCAGAACAAAGTATACAATTTTGGAAATTTTATGAAAATTCCCTTTATAAATATTGGGTAGCATTAGGAGTCCTTTCCTTTAATAGAAATAGATATGAAGAGAGTAGAACTTAAATATTCTCATCAACCCCCCAAAACAAACAAACAAACATGGAGAAATGGATCTGGAATTGCTTTTTTCTTGGAATATAGTATTACCAAAGTGTCAGAGCCCCTCACGCCCTGAGAAAACATGACCATTGCTAAGAGGTGGCCTGCACAGGTTTTAAAGCAGCCAGTAGAGGAACGACTTTTCGCTGCTCATATTCTCCATGTCAAAACACGTTCTGTGTCAGCAGTTGGTGAGAGCTACTGCAGAGCAGTGCAGAAGCAAAAGGAGGATTTGATCATGTTGGATGTACTCCTGCATATTAACCTGCAGGTCACAGCAGTTCTTGTTCCAAAGAGCTGTATACCAGGCAGTTGGACACTTTATCCTGGTTTTTACTCCCTTCATCCTTCACAGCATTTCCTGTCGGGTACCCCCCACCCCCGTCACTTCAGCCCTGGTCATTTGCAGTAGTTGAATTGTGGTCTTCTATGTATACAGAATGTTGTATAGGCTACATAGTTCTCTGAGAACTTTTAGGAAATTTGGGAAACTTTACATTTTAGAATGCTTTCTTCACTTTTATTTTGGGCTGTGTTGGGTCGTCATTGCTGCACAAGGGCTTTCTCTGGTTGCGGTGAGCAGGGCCTACTCTTCGTTGTGGTGCATGGGCTTCACATTGTGGTGGCTTCTCTTGTTGCGGAGCATGGGCTCTAGACACGTGAGCTTCAGTAGTTGTAGCATGTGGGCTCAGTAGTTGTGGCACGTGGGCCCTAGAGCATGTGGGTTTCAGTAGTTGCAGTGTGTGGGCTCAGTAGTTGCGGTGCACAGGCTCTAGGACGCGTGGGCTTCAGTAGTTGTGACACACGGGCTCAGTAGTCGTGGCTCGTGGGCTCTAGGGTGTGTAGGCTCTATTGTGGCGCACGAGTTTAGTTGCTCCGCAGCATGTGGGATTTTCCCGGACCAGGGATCGAACCCATGTCCCCTGCATTGGCAGGCGGCTTCTTAACCACTGCGGCCACCAGGGAAGTCCTTTCTTCACTTTGAGAAGGGGGAAGGAGAGGAATGTTTTATAAGGATTGCTTTGAAATAGGTCCATTTTGAAGAGTTTTAACTTGGGCAAAGGACAGAATAGCTTAGTGTCTAATATTAAGTTCCTAGAGTCCTGGAACTAGGTCCCAATTCCAGCTTTTCCAATTATTAGTTATGTGACCATGGGAAAGTCACTTAGTTTCCCTGTCTATAACACGGGGGATACACACCCTAGTTCACTGGCCTCAATATGAAACAGCTCATTACACTCTAATGGTAGTTTAGTGAAAGGGATGAGTAGTCTCAGTTTACCTCCACAGGCAGCCGCAGAAGTCAAGCCAAGCATCCTGGAGTATCTGGGAATCACCCAGAAAGAGGATGGAAGTCTGCAGCACAGTGGTAGGGGATGGATGGGTGGACCCAAGAGTAAACTACAGAAGCAATTGATCCTAGCAAGCAGGAAGGGGTCTCCAGGGAGTTCCTGAGTGTCAGCAAGGGATCTTGGTAATGATGGGGAAAATAAATCACTCAACTGGAGGAGTCAGACCACCTTGGATGTTGCCCCTGAGCTGCCACCAACATTGTATGTCACATCCTCGTGGGTGAGTCATGTTTCCTTTCTGACCGTCAGTTTCTTTGTCTGTAAAATGATTAGATGATTTCTCAACTCCTTTTCTACTCTAGTGATTTCACCACTTCATTGACTTTCAAGAACTGTGAGAGGCCGGAGTGTCACAGAACAACCTGCCATAGACCTTGGCCTGTGCAAATCTTTAGTTTTGTTTTTTTGTTGTTTCAAAGAAGTTTCTGTTCAAAAGGCCATGACACATTTCATCATTGGACTTTGAGGGAGTTGTCTCTTTAATCTCTCACGTTTACTTTTTTCCCCTACAAATGATATCCATAGGACTGCTGTTGTCTTATGCTCTCTGGATCAGCACTTTTGCAGAGAAATGAAAACATTGCACTTTTAAAGGCACAGAAAGCAAAAACTGTAGCATCAGGATTCAAGGTTACAGGATTGGTTAACTTTCTGGTTTGTTTTGCTGAGCTGAATGAAAAGGATTTGATTGAACATTACTGCTTATGGATAAATATTAATAACCACAAAAATTCCCCAGTGGTAATTTTTTTCCTTCTTTGCAAAGAATTTCAAATTATGATCTAGGACTGGGATTATTATTGTCAACTGGATATGAATGTGAGAAATGTGGAATAAGAGGATGAAGGACGTGATTGGAGAGGAGCAGCTCTTGGGGGTGAATGTCCAGAGAGGACATGTGTTCTGCACATGTGTAGCATTATTGTTCTTGTGTTCTTGATGTGTAGCATTATTTTGAATAGTGATTTGTTACGGTTCAGATATGTAAGTAACTGGCAACTGCCCCAGAACTTTATAACATTAGTTAATAGAAATAGTATTAGAAAAAGAGTCATCAAAAGTAGAATTTTTCTTTAAGATTTAAGAACTGAAGTGTTTTTAAACTTTGATATTCCGAAGCGAAGAATTTGTTAGGTTGGGTTTGAGAGTACCTAGTAATACCCAAGTAGATCTTTACCACAGACTTAAAATACACTCATATGTAGTCACTTTTTTGGTTTGTTTGTTTTTGTTTCGTTCTCTATCCCAGCTGACTTTAGGGGAAAGGCAGTGTGGTATTGGTATTAATTTATTTGTAAAATCAATAGCAATATATCAAGCACTTGCTGTATACCAGGATTTACCACCATTAAATAAGAGATGGCCCCTGCTGCTCTCACGGAGTCCCCCTGAGTAAGGTTCAAAAGTTTGAAAAGTAAGCATGATTGTCTTGCAAATAGATGATTGTAAGAGTGTGTAGGTATGCTGTTATTTCCAGCACATTGCCTACCACATAGCCTACGTGTGCTGGAGATAACTCATTAAGTACTTTGAGAGGATGGAAGAGGGGGCATTTGCAGCTTGGAAAAAGATCAGAGAAACCTTCATGAAGGAGGCGACATGACAATGATGTTTCAAAGGACAGGAAAGAGTATGCCATGTACACGCGCAGGGTTGACATTCCAGGGAGAGACTAGCATGAGGAGGTACCTGCCTCCTTTTCGAGTCCTGAAAGTAGCAAGTACATTGTTGCTGGAGGTCTGGGTTTGTCTTAAGGGCAGTGGCAAATGAAAGGCAGAGTGCAGGCTCTTTGAGGGCTGTCTGCTAAGATTCAAGGGGAAGATGTGCTGGGGAGTTGTATGCTGGGAATAGTTGGTAGCTCTCCCGGATTTAAGTGTTTCCTGAAATAGATGTACACTGTGATGTAGAAGTACCAGGATCAGATCAGTTAATCAGTATCTGGTTAATGTACATGTACATGCAGAATTTGGGCAGCAAGGTGCAATATGTAGAGTGTTATATGAAAATACTGGATGCACACAACTACAGTATTAGTTTGCACAAGAAATCATTGTGATGCAGGTTGATGGAGAGCTCAAATGAGCAAGGGGGTTAGGGAGAGATGTCAGATTAGCTTCCCCCCAACCCCGCCTGCAGTGGTTCTCAATTTGGCTACAAATTATAATCACCTGGGGTTCTTAAAAAATTTCTTAGGTACAATTTACATGTAGTAAAATGCATAAATCTTAAGTGTACAAATCAATGAATTTTGACAAATACACACACCCACATACCCTTCAAATTAGAGAATATAATTATCACCTGAAAAAGTTTTTAGTCCACTTCTAAACAGTCCCTTCCCCCCTCCCATAGTCAACCAGTGTTATGATTCCTATCATCATAACTTAGTTTTGCCTACTCTTGAGCCTCATAAAAATGGAATCATATGGTATGTACTTTTATGTGTCTGGCTTCTTTTGTTAAACGTAATGTTTTTGGGGTTCTGTGTTGTTGCAGGAATCAGTTCTTTTATCGCTGAGTAGTCTTCTATTGTGTTAGGTGTACCACTGTTTATTTAATCATTTCCCTCTTGATGGACATTTGAGTTGTTTCAAATTTTTGACCATTATAAATAAAGCTCTGTTGTGCAAGCGTTGTTTTTGTTGTTGTTACTGTTTTGTGGACATAGGTCTTCATTTCTTTTGCATAGATTCCTAGGAGTGAAAGTGTTGGGTCATAAGGTATGTAGGTGTATGTTTAACTTTATAAGAAACTGCCGAACAGTTTTCCAAAGTGGTTGTACCAGTTTACACCCCCACCAGTATTTCATGGGAGTTCTTGTTATTCCGTATCCTCAAAAAAATTTAGTGTTGTTAGTCTTTTTAATTCTAGCCATTCTAGTGGGTATAAGATGGTAATCTCATTGTGGTTTGATTTTGCATTTTCCTGATGATTTAATGGTGTTCAACATGGTCTTCTTTAGTGAGGTGTTTGTTCAAGTCTTTTGACCATTTTAAATTGGGTTGTCTGTTACTTAATTGGGTTGTCTGGAGTTCTTTATATAATCTGGTACAAGTCTCATGTCAGATATATGTAATATGAATATTTCTCCTAGTCTGTGGCTAGCCTTTTCAATTTCCTAATGACGTCTTTTGATGAGCAGAAAATTTAAATTTTGATTAAGTTTAGCCTATCTTATTTCCCCCTTGTATGTTTTGAGTCTTTTGTTCCCTCTCTAAGAAATCCTTACTTAGCTTAGGTTAAAATATTCTCCCTTGTTTTCTTCTTTACATTTATATGCATTTACATTTTGATTTATGTTCCATCTCAGATTTTTGTGTGTGGTGTGAGGTAAGAGTAAAGGTTCATTTTTTCCCCCTTACATTTATCCAGTTGTTGTAGCATTATTCTTTGGAAACACTTTGTTTTCACCATTGAATATCCTTGGTGACTTTGTTGAAAATCAATTGCCTTTTTAAGTCTGTTTCTGCTTATGTCTATTCTAGACTTTATTCTGCTCCATTGATGTATTTGTCTATCCTTCTCCTGATACCACACTGTCTTGATTACTCTAGCTTTATGCTCTAGTAAGTATTGAAATGAAGTAGTGTGAATCCTCCTACTTCGTTCTTTTTCAAGATTGTTTTGACTATTCTAGGTTCTTTGCTTTTCATATAAAATTTTAGAATCAAATTGTCAAATTCTAAAAAAAACCACGTGGGGGTGCTTTATGAAAAAATCCTGTAGTACCCAAGCCATAGTCCATGCCAGTTAAATCAGAATCTTTTGGAGGTTGAATCCCAAGTATTCGTTAACACTCTCTAGGTTATTCCAAATGCAGCAGAGATTGAGTATTAATGTGCCAATGGGATTTTAGTATGGTACCCTAAAAAAGAAATTTGGTAGTAGATTACTGGAGTGGAATGCATGTGTAGGAGTTGAAGTGGGCTGCCAAATGGAAGAGATTGTCAGTGCTTATGGAAAGAGGGAGAGTTTGGGAATGATGGAAGGGTAGTGAGAAACTGTGTGGTCTAGGAAAGTTCTCTCTCCTGGGGGACATGCAGTCCCTTTGCTGAAGTGCTGTCTTGTGCAGCTACCATTCCTGATCGCTCAGGATTTCCTCACCCTAAGCCAACCACAAATGTAGCCTAAAACCAGAGGTTTGAAAGCTAAGGAACACTTTTGTTTGGTAAAGCATATAAACACATTATTTTATAGCATAGCTTTCCCCTGGATTAGGGAAATGTTTGTGAAATCTGGATAATAATGAACTGGGTAGGCACTTTTTTTTTTAAGCTTTTTGAAGGTTTTATGTCTTTTTAATAACATCTTTATGCAAACATTGATTCATCCATTCTTTGCATGGGTCCATAGTTTTGTCAGAAGTGCTGCCTCCCTAAAAGGCTTTAAAGAAAAAAGGGACAAAAAGTTGCAATCAAATAATGCTGTTCTTTGGGAACATATAAGCTATGTGGCCTGGTAGGTGTTTGCTTGTGGCTTTTTTTAAAATACGTTTTCCTACTTGAAGAGAGCGTTTGGAACTAGTCAGCTGCGTCCCTCTTTCTGAGCTACAAGTTCCCTAAACAGCTGTAGAGAATTAATTTCAGTTAGAGCTAGCAGAGCTTTAATCTCAACTTTCTGCTCAGTGTTATAGAAAATCCTCTCTAGAAAATAACCAGTATCTACCTGCTATGGGATGTTAAAAAATTCAGATGAACATTGGATTTTTGAGTGTTTTCCTAGTAGAAACAGCATGGAAAATCCTTTAGTGAGCTAGATTTTACAGTGCACACAGAAAGCAAGGATTGACGATATATTTATATTTCTGTATGTGTGACATATTGGCTGTACTATCTTCTTGTTTCTAATAGATTTCAGATATGCCATGTCCAACTCCAAACCTCATTTCTCTGTGAGGGGTGAGACATCTTAGGAAGAAAGAGCTTTAATATTATCAAACTTCTAACTCCTTTATAAATATATATGTATTCTCTTCAAGGCAGGGAAGCAGGTGGGCAAAGGGTGGGAGGAAAGCTCCTTTCCTTTTTCTACTTACCCTTATATTTAACAACATACACACATATATTTCTTTTTTTAAAGTTTCTGTAAAGAGGGAAAAACATTCACAGACTCTGCTTTAAGAAATCTTCCTGGGCTTCCCTGGTGGCGCAGTGGTTGAGAGTCCGCCTGCCGATGCAGGGGACACGGGTTCGTGCCCCGGTCCAGGAAGATCCCACATGCCGTGGAGTGGCTGGGCCCGTGAGCCATGGCTGCTGAGCCTGTTCTCCGCGACGGGAGAGGCCACGGCAGTGGGAGGTCCACGTAACGCAAAAAAAAAAAAAAAAAAAAAGGAAAGAAACCTTCCTCTATCCTGCCTTTTTAATACCTTTATTTATAGGATTTGTCTGTAAGGCAAACGTCACTTTTGTAGTGGTAAAATCCTAACAAATAATTTTCTATTTTGTTAAACGTTTAAAAAGTTATTTCCTATGTTACCATATTATCTTCTTAATAATTTCATGACTGCATAATAGTACATCACATTGTGCCATTCATTTATGTTCTAATGTTGGACGTTTAAAATAATTTTGTGCTGTTATACCACAAAGAGCTTATTTTTACTATGTAGGAGTCCCCTCAATTTCTTTGATAGATTCTCTGTTGTAGAATAACAACAGGGTGCCTTTTTGTTTTAAGGGTTTTTTCAGTGTATACTGTCTTTACACTGTGTACTATTTTTATACTGTGTACTGTATAGAGGTGTTTAAAATACCAAATAGCTGTAACCTTTGATTAAATGTGTGTACCATCATTTCTTGGATTTTTCTCAATAGTCAGAGACCGCATGGGATCTTTGGAGTTTTTTTTAAATTAACCCCGACTCTATAATCTGTGGACATTAGGGATCTGGATACAGAAAAACCTGCAAGTTGAGGACGTCCATCAGAAATATACAATATGTGCACCAGATCTGAGTACTTAGTGAGGACTTTGGGGACTGTATAACAAAAATGACTTCAGAAAATAGAAACACTGGAGGCAGTACATATAGCAGTTTAGAAACATGGGCTTTGACAGAAAGACTTGTTTAACCCAACTGTACCACCTACTTACGTGACCTTGGATAAGTAATTTAACCTCTCTAACCTCAGTTTCCTCAGTTATAAAATGGGGATAATATTGATGAATCATTTAATTAAGTAAGAGAATGTATGTGAAATGCTCGACATGATGCTTGACCCACAGCAAATGCCAAGTAAATTATAGCTGGTATTACTGCTTTTATTAACAGTTAACATTTATGTAACATTTATGACCTATGGAGCCCTTTCACTTGCTGTTTCTCATTTGTGAATCTGGGTGCTTTATATAGAATGGATTTTTAAATGTTCCATGAACTTTTTATTTATTGCCTCAAGAGGTCATTTCCTTTCAGGTACCTGTACAGCTGTGTACACTCAGTTGTCATTTGTCATGTACCTTCATGCCAGTGTCTTCTTATCTAAATTAAACTCTAAAACCCTGTGTGAGTACAAGGGTTGTATCTTACTCAGCTGGGTTGTCCTTGTACATAGCACTGGGACACAGAGTCCAGACCCTTTGCTGTTAGAGTTCTAGCTCTACACTTTATTATTCAAGTGACCTTAGGCAAGTCAGTCTCTGGCTTGCCAAGGCCACCCTTTCCTCATCTGTAAAATAGGTAACAAATGTGAGGATTACTTTAAGTGATGTGTTAAGAAGTGCTTTGCATAGCAAATCGCGAATTTTTTTTCCCGTAACTCACTGTGCCTAGCTCAGTAGTTGGTGCTTAGAAAGTATATGTTCATTGGGGTTGGAGGCTGATATGAAGGCAGTGGACCCAGTTCTTAACTTCAGTATCAAGATATGTTGATTTAAAAAGTGAAAATTGTTTTTTGGGGGCTAGTCGTCATACAGGGCTCTATGGCAGGCTCATTAATACCTTGGTACCTTGCCTTGAAGTGTTTGCTTCTTGATGTTGTAAAGTTTGGGCATAGTTACACATAGGTGCTCAGAGCAGTTTCGGCGATTTAACCCTACCTTGAGGAAATAAACTTAATATATAATAAGTAAATATGGACTTCAGAGTATGTGGTCCCTGTGGTCAGTCTGGAGAGGTGCATATGAGGATATTCAACAAACACTGGGATGCTGGCTCTGTGGAAGACTCTTGGCTAAATCAGTCTTGTTTCCCATGGAATTTCTTTTCCTGGTTGACCACAGATGTATTTCTGTGTGTTCTGTGTGTTCTCCGTTTATATATATTTTTTTCCAATTTGATTTTCAGAAATGATGATGCGGAGATTTTGGCTGTGGTCAATTTCAGTAGACAAGACCCAAACACTAGGTATCCATTTCTGTCTTGAATAAAAAGTAAAGTCTTGTTATAGAGAAAAAAAGCAAAAGTATTTAATAAAAAAAAATTCTTTGTTCATTTTGGAAAATGGTACCTTTGTTAATCCCCTAAGAGACAATTTATTATATTCTGACAGTATCATTGAATAGTCCAAGAAAGCATGATGCCTCAATTTAAATTTATTTTTCCTGGCACAGTTTTTGTTCTTAAGATTTGTGCCTGAAGGAAGAGGATGTTGTTTCTCATGGAGAGGGGAAGTGCCTAGTGGACAGAGAAAGGTGAAGAGTGTTATTTCCTTGAATATAGATTGGGGTTTAGTTTCCACTTAAGGATATTTCTGGGAAGAACAGAGCCAGTTCTACTTGGAAGCTTGGTTTTTGCTAATTATGGAGGGCAGGATATGTTTTCATCTAGTCTGTTCCATCAAGTCCTGTTTATACTTTTGGGATATGGGGAGTTAGCTTTGACTCAGGTGAAGTGCACAGGTGACATGTCATTTCTATCCTAAGATGGTAGAGATGACAGGCTGCTTTCAAATAATAACTTGGGGGCTAGGGCACAGGAACCTTTGGCATTTTCCTCAGATTAGTCAGTGGCTGGCAAATTTGATGAAAGAACAGAGAGGGAACTGTTTTTATTAAGCTGTGATGTAATCTCTACGTGATTAACTCTTTATGGCTTTAAAAAAATTAATTTATTTTTGGATGTGTTGGGTCTTCATTGCTGCGCACAGGTGTTCTCTGGTTGTGGTGAGTGGGGGCTACTCTTCTTTGCGGTGCGCAGGCTTCTCATTGCAGTGGCTTCTCTTGTGGAGCACGGGCTCTAGGCATGCGGGCTTCAGTAGTTGTGGCGTGTGGGCTTCAGTAGTTGTGGCACGCAGGCTCAGTAGTTGTGGCACGCAGGTTCTAGAGCACAGACTCAGTAGTTGTGGTGAACGGGCTTAGTTGCTCTGCGGCATGTGGGATCTTCCCGGACCAGGGCTCGAACCTGTGTCCTGCATTGGCAGGCAGATTCTTAACCACTGCGCCATCAGGGAAGCCCCTTTATAGCCTTTTAAGTACAGAAGAAATTTGCATTAGGAATTAATAACCAAGAGTCTTTGAATTTATGAAGTCTGAAAAAGTGATGACCAGTTGTCAATATTTTGATCATATTTCACAAGTGTCCCCTCAATCCAGTTGGTGGAGAGAGGTTTGAATGTGGTGACCCTAGTGAAACCTTCCTCTGAGAAGGGAGTAGTCAAGTCAAGTCAAGTAGTCAAGGCTACAGTCTGACAATATTTAAAAAATTATTTGGGTAGCAGAAGAGAGCACCCCATTGGGGTGGTTTTTAAAAGTTTAAAAAAAAAATTTAAGCAATATCCATGACTTGGTTACATTGTGTAAACAGCAAACAGTGTTAAGGATGAGCCTCAGGGATAAACCACCATTAGCATCCCCAGTGTGGTGTATTGTCCTTTTCTTGCCCCAGTCAGCAAAGTGGTCCTAGACTTTGGCACCAGGGAGTCTCTCAACATTCCCCTTGTTAAAACAGTTCCTGTGGTTTGTTTATCTTCGTTGGGGTTCCTTAGTAGCAAATCCCAAACCACTCACTTTTTCCCAATAGTATTAATGTTCTAAGAGGGGCTATACATTATATTAAAGTCAGGGTAGTTCTCGACGAGAATGCTGGTTTTTAAATGAGACTTATTCAGCCTTTTTTTAGCTGGTGTTTCATTACCACCAAGGATTTATAATGCAATAGCTCTGAGGCAAAGCTGGTAAGAATGCCAGCTTCGCTAATATTTAGAGTCATAAAATTCTGGATATTGGACAAGCTCTTAATTACTCTGAATCCGTCTTTGTCTTAATAAAAAGTTGAATTGTACCCACTAAAACAAGATGGCTGTGTTTGCATTAATCTCCAAATGTAGGTTAATACCTTTTTAAAAGCTGTCTCTTAGACAAGAGACTTGAAAATTAATTTCCCATTTTCAGCTTAAAATGAAGAGCTTTTCCACATGTGGAGTTTGAAGGGCTGCCATTTTTCTGATGTAGATTCAAGTGCCAATAATAACTCTCAGTTCTCCTCCATTTTTTTTTCTTTAAGGTTTAGGTAAGGGAAAAAGTCTCTTCTGGTGTTTGGAGACTTTTTCTTTTTTTTCTTAAATCTGCTTCAAAGTAAATAGAGTTCTGTTTTCTCCAAGGAGTTTGAATCGCTGGGGGTGAGGGGCATGATGAAGATCTAGATAGTGGGAATCCAATTTTAAGTCATGGCTGGAGAAATCTGGGTTTTACATGTACCACTGTGACCAAGCTAAATATTTTAATATTTTTTTTTGTTGTTCTGTAATGTCTAAGTACTTACATATTGGGAGGTTTCCCTGTAATGGTATATTCTTAACTGACTTCTTCGAGTGCAAGATAGAAAATTCTTTTCCTTTTTTTTTTTTTTAAGCCTCCTTTTAAGCCTCCAGAGTATCTACTGCTATGCAACCACTTAGTACCACTAATTCCAGGATTCATTTCTGTGCTACAGATGGTCAGTGAGATTATAAGGACTCTGAGAAGATTTTTATATAAATTGAGGTCTTCTCGGTTGAGAGTCTCTGTCTGACACACTAATTTTTCTTCCCCACTTCCAATGCAGGAGTCTCCAATGTGCTATATTAACCCGGTTCTACTTTGATTATCAGTGGGGCTTGGGGCAGAGGGAACTAGTGACAGGTTTAAGAAGGAGAAGTAGAAATCAATATACTGTAATCAGATGAGAGGGAACAAGTCATAAAAATCCTCCTCTTATTAAAGGTACAGGTGTTAAAAGCATTGCTTTTCTGTATTTCAGTCTCTTCATTTTATAGACGTTTTTATATAATAAAATATTTATGTAGTAAATGAGAACCATACACAGCTTATATTAACTATACAGACTTCCAGGCATCTCCCCCCTGGAAATTCTGATTGAGCAGGTCTGGGATAGGACCTAGAAATCTGATTCTTATGATCAAGCACGTTTGATATTCAGACAACTCCATTTCTTCCTCCCAAAGCTCCAGGCTTCCATGAATGATTTGTAGAATACACTTTTCCTCTCTTTTGTCAAGTCTTTGATCCAGTATGATTTTGTGAGGGGATGTCTTAAATAGAACATTCTGCAAAAACTTTTATGTAGGACAATATCGCTGCCAAAACAGGCACTTCAGTATATAGTTTTTGTATCAATAATGATGGTAAAAGAATAAAGAGGCATCTGAATGGGTAGGTACCCCAAATCTGTCATTGTGAATGATGGAACTGGGGTGTCAGGCCTGAGGACAAAAGGAGGTAACCCAGGTGCTGTCTTCAAACACCTGCAGAGTTATCCTGTGGAGGAGAGCTTGCACTTCTGGTGGCCCCCCCAGAGCAGACGTGGGACTAACAAGTAGATGCTGAACATAAGAAATAAGTGTAATGGAGGAGACCAGTGGACCTGCCGCCTTCATGAAATACTGCTTTACCTTCTAATTATTTGTAGACTGTAGAGCTATTATTTTCCCCCAAAGAAATTGACTTAGACTGCCGGTTAATAAGAGAAGAATGGAGGTGCTCAAGTGGAAGCAGCCTGAGAGGCATGGGCAAATTAAGCCTCTCTTCTCCCTGAAGCTTGTAGGACACTTCAGTAGAAGCTTGGAGCTCACTGCAGTGTGGTGAGTCCTCTTCAGTGAAGGTGGCTGCGCAGGTGTCCCCCTCTCTGCCCCCACATGGTGTTTGCAAGCTCCGCAAGGTTCACTGCTGTAGACAGCTGGCATAGGTCCGAGGGCAGGGCTTAGTGAAATGTTGCTTGCATGAAAGCTCTGGAGGAAATTTATATCTCACGTTCAGTGCTGAATGGGAAGATTTCTAAGCTCCTTTCTGACCAAGAAAGTTTATGGTATCTGCTTTGAAGATTAAGCCTCAGATCTCAGCATGAATGACCCAAGGATGTAAGCTCTGTGTGGTCAGGGACTTTGTTTCCTTTAGCGCTGCATTTCTAGTGCTTAGGACAGCACCTGACATTAGTGGGTGCTCAGTGAATGTTTGTTGAATACATGAATATAATGAAGAAAGTGAAAATTATCTAAGACGGTACATTGTGACTCTCTGCCCTCCCCTGCCCCCACTCTTGTCCTGGAGAATTCTCATTTAACCACCCATCTATCTAGTGATCAATGCTCCTTCTTCCCTTTGGCCATCCATCCTCACTCCATGGCTCTCATCTCCTCCTTCCCAAAACATGTTTGGCAAAGGGGAATAAGGAGACCAAGGAAACTGTGGAAAACAAAGTCTTGTCAGAAAGAGAGTGAATTTCCCTAGGCACATGAATTGGGAAGCCTGTTGGCTGATGATTTGATTTGGGTATTTCCTGTGATTTTCAGTTGTTGTGGTATGTTCCTGTTTGCAGAGAGAAGAGAGAATTTGTTGTAGGTTTATGGCCTAGATTAATTGGGATATTTTCTGAAGCTTCTGAAGTGTTATCACTTCATCTTTATCCTTGCCCGCTATTACGCATGAAAAGCATTTGAATTATTTTAGAGAGGATGTAAATTTGCTTGTGTTATCCAGTGTCAGCTTAAAGCTGATTAGCATTTTGCATCACCTTTGCAGTTTATAAATCATCCACTTCCCTTCTCAGTGAGCAGGCCGTAAGTCAGCAAGGAAGCACCTGGGGCAGGCCCAGCCACCTCTTGTCCTGTGATTTAGAGAACACTCTAGACTTTTTGTGGGTCCCTCTGTGGCCTGGTCTCTGGTAAGGCTTTTCCTACATGGGAAATGAGTAAAAACTTGGGATGGACTTTTCCCAGGGAGGTTCTGAGGGTTCATCTGGACAGGAGAGATCCACACAGTTACAGTTCATTAGCCTGGTCCAGCCACAAGTATGGTTCTTTGACCTATTTGGTGTTTAAAAATTTGGAGGCAGTTGCCAACATTTAAAAATTAGGAAATTTCATACAAAAATCCAGATTTGCGGTTATTCTTGGAAAATCTGAGGGTCTGGCAGACGCTGAGTTCCAGTTGGTGCTGAGAGCAGGTGTGCACCAGAGAAGGTTAGCTATCCTCAGTTTTTGTATGGACTGAGCCAGCTTTACTCAAGGCCCTATGTTATAGATATGTGAATTTGTGACACCCTGCTATAATGTGTGTATTTTTTTAATAATACCAATTTTAACTTGGTTGACTAACGATTAGAGGCCAACATTTAGTGAGCTGTTACCAAGTATCAATACCAGGCACTGTGCTAAGTGTTTATGTATATATGTTTATTTATGTAGTCCTCACAATTATTCTACTTTTATACATGAAGAAATTAAGGCAGAGAGAGGTTAAATAACTTGTTCAAAGTCACCCAGCTTGTTCAGGGTCACCTGTCTCCTAACACTGGCCTGCTCCTCAAACCCATGTCCTTTGAGGAACAGTGGGTATCAGTTGAGAAGCTGGTGACAGTGACACACTCCCTGAATCCCCAACCTGCACTGGGAGAAGGAGCCTGCCCTGCTCCAGGAGTAGTTACAGGGGAGTATTTGAAAGGCAGCCCCTTATACAGTCCTACTGATTTCTTTCAGCCTCTTGTTTTCATCATCCATCCTGTTGTTCTAGGGTGCTTGTTTGTCATGTATCAAAGCCCTGTTATAGTGAACCCAAACAAGTCATTGACATTTAAAATTAAATTGCACCAGGTATTGTCAATAGCTACACTGCTCATTGACAGTGCATTGCTAATTACATTGAGAGAACATCCTAACTGGGTATATTATGCCAAATCAAATTGGAAACATTGGCTCTCTACCAGCAAATTCATTTTGACGTGCAGAAAGTTTGGGAATTCACAGATCTCTCACCAGTCTCAAAATACTGGGTTTATGGAAACTCTTTAATGATTTTTTGCTAAAGTTTTCTTGCAGCAAAGGGGAATTCTGATCTCTCCACTGCTAAGCTGGGGTGGGGGTGGGGGAAGCCGTGCCTTTGAAAGGGAGAGATCTACAGATTCGGGATGGGGTACGTTTCAGTGCAGGGGGTTGGGGGGTTAGCTGTTGGGTTCCTTATCTGTATATCTAAGCCACATACTTAGATCCAGCTTTTTTTTCTTCTTCCTCCTCTTCCCCTTTTTCGTTCCTTTTCCATCCTTCTCCTACCCTCACCTCTATATGTGGAAAGAGAGGGAGGGAGAGTGCGCGCGCGCGCACGCGCGCGCACACACACACACACACACACACACACACAACTCTAGGCACTGTTCCTAGTGCTTGATGTTATTTAATTCATTTGATTCCCACCATAACCGTGCGGGACTGATATGCTACAGATAAAGAAACTGAGGCAGAGAGAGTAAAACATTTGTTCAAAGTCACATGGTTAGTCTGCTCTTCCCACAGCGCAAACTAGGCTGCCCTGAGGCCAGTGGTTCCACCTCCTGGCTCATGTTGCTTGTGCTCTGAGGGTAAACATTTAAGCCTATGTGTCTCTGGACCTAGGAGTTCCTCTGGGGGCCTTGCAAGTAGCAGTTTAGTTGGCAGGGCAGATTAAGTATGCGGGGTATGCTGTGCTGAACCCAGGGAAGTAGGGAGGGAATCTAGTCTTTGCTTGTGTTATACATGCTTATTGGTTGGTGGCAGGAGTGATTGACGCCAGAATCAAAATGACGTAAAGCAGCTTCCCTCAAGAAGCACTACTCTAACGGTTGTTTTCCTCTTTGTTGCCCCAGGTCCCTTGTGAATAGGATTTAGCTGTGATTCAGCTGCTGCTGTTCTTTTGGTAATCAGTGTGGAGGAGGGAGATGAGGGCTGCTATTAATGGCTTCTTATTTCACATTCTCCTAATCAGATATCCCGCAGTTATTAATGTGCATGCGGGATGCTCTCTGGTGTCCCTGGATGGTTTTGTTAGGTGTACTGGACTGTTAAGCTTTCTAAGATGGAATGTTTTATTAGGTTCTGGCCTGGGGGTTGGATGGCTGGAGGTTTTTAAAAAAATGCACTAAGAAAGGAATATGGTGTAAAACCAAGCTTATGATCTTGGCGGGGGAGGGGAACGGTACCATGCAGGGTATGTGGGTGGGTGGGACAGCAGCTCAGCAACATCACCTCCCTCTCCTATAGCCCTGAGAACGTTACCTTGGTAATACCCTTCAGATATTAAAAGTGAAATAACTGAGAACTGTTTACTAGGCAGCTAAATGCATATTCTCTCCCCCATTAGTTTTAATTAGGATGAAATCATACATTTAAATAACCACTTCTTCTAATAACTGAACTTCTTATTCACTCTGAACCCAGGCGAATGCCTCTTTCTGTATGAACGGCCCACCTCTGAGTCATTTCACACCTGCCTGTTGACACAGTCAGGTTCCTAATGTGGGTGCACAGATCTGGGATTTCAGAGCGTGACTGGCACGAAGAATCTTGGGTATACAGCTTTCTGCACTCTACCTTGGGGATAGACAGGATAGTCCAACCAGAGAATAAAGAGTTTGCAAGTTCAAAACAAAACAACCACCTAAACCAGATTCTCCTTGGTTTCTATCTTACTATTTCTTTAAGTGTTTAAAGGGTGCATTTAAAAAAATCCTCCACCCATTTGCTCCATTTAAACAAATGTTATTAAGAACAGTAATAAGCAGTTGAATTGAAAGAATTAAATCTTTGAGGCTTTTACTGTCAGATTTGTTCTAATTCTTTAGTTTTTCCTTGATGTAGTGTATGTGGTCTGTTTTGAGAGAGTGTGGAGATGTGATGATGTGTAGAATGGTGGCTGTTGTGTGTGCATGTGTGTGTGGGGGGGTGGTTGAGGGAGGGTTGAATCTTCTGTTTGGAGGATCAGAAATAAATAAGCAGCTTGGCTTCAGCCCTTCAGTGGCATAACCAGCTAATGAATGAGAGGACTGCTAAACTCCCAGTTGTCTTCCTGGCTTGGAAGACTTAATAAAGTCTGACTACCTTTCGTGGGCCAGTGATAGGAGAAAATCAACAGAAGACATGTAGTTTATAGCAACCTGAAATGTGCCAGAGACATGACTAGCTGCCTACTTGGCCCTGGGGAGGTGTGGCTGGCCCTGCTTGCATCCTCCAGGAATGGGAATTGTGCCAGACACCAGCTAGACAAGACCAGCTACTTCTTCGATGTTTTGTGGACATGATTGGCTGTAGTTTTTTTTTTTTTTTTTTTTTGGCGGTTTGCGGGCCTCTCACTGTTGTGGCCTCTCCCATTGCAGAGCACAGGCTCCAGACGCGCAGGCTTAGCGGCCATGGCTCATGGGCCCAGCTGCTCTGCGGCATGTGGGATCTTCCCAGACCGGGGCACGAACCCGTGTCCCCTGTATCGGCAGGCAGACTCTCAACCACTGCGCCACCAGGGAAGCTCTGGCTGTAGCTTTTGATCAGGACATTGTTCCTAATGAAGTCTGACCAGCATCATTTAGACAGGAGTGAATGACAGCTGATGTGCAGGATTTTCCTTGATTGGCAGCAGTTGGAACTAGTAACCAGAGGAGGTGGGGGGAGAGAAACCAGCTCTGATTGACAAGAGCTTATCTTTATTTAATCTACTTCCAAAGCCCTGCAGTTGAAATATTAGGCAATTGAAAGAAAGGAAGATACAACTGTGAAACATAATTAAAGAGTCTTGACATACTTTAAAATGTGTTCAATAGGAGAGCTATGAAGAGAGTCCAGGTGTGAGGTTAGCGCTGCTCCTGTGATGTGAGAAAGAGAGGGCTTTCACATAGGGATTGTTAATTTTTATCCAAAATTAAAAATAGTGGTGGGCTTTGAATAGTTCTAGCTGTAAAAAATTCTGGTTCTATTTACCATTCCTTTGACTTGCCAACCTGCTTGGAAAAGTTTCCTGTGCAGAGGCCAAAAATGGGTACAGTATTAAGGGTGGTCATTTCTCATCAAGTTGTTCCATTGAGGACTTGAATCTTTAATGTTCATTTTTTTGGTTTTTTTGTGGTACGCAGGCCTCTCACTGTTGTGGCCTCTCCCGTTGTGGAGCACAGGCTCCGGACGCGCAGGCTTAGTGGCCATGGCTCATGAGCCCAGCCGCCCTGCGGCATGTGGGATCCTCCCGGACTGGGGCACGAACCCGTGTCCCCTGCATCGGCAGGCGGACTCTCAACCACTGCGCCACCAGGGAAGCCCCTGTTCATGTGTTTTGAGAAAAGATCAAGCAGGAATCTTAGGCTTGTTTTCTGAGGACTTGTGTGTGATTCCCTGAGAGCTAATTGCATGTGGTGTGCTGGTAATGTTTTACAAGTGGGTTGGGAGCTTGGCATCCTGGTTCAAATCCTGACACCACCATTTCCCTTTTGTTTGTATTACTCCATTTCACCATCCCCTCCTATTTGGTTTTTAAGATATACATTTGTACTCTTTTAGTAGCTCCCCTTAAAATGAAACCACATATACTCTAAATTTAAAGTTCATCTATACCTTAATCCCTTTGGACAATGCGGGTGAATGACCTTTAAGTCTGATCGCCTTCCTCCCTGCAACTAAGTCTGATATTTTAGTTTTACCTTTTTTTTTTTTTTTTGTGGTACGCGGGCCTCTCACTGTTGTGGCCTCTCCTGTTGTGGAGCACAGGCTCCGGACGCGCAGGCTCAGCGGCCATGGCTCACGGGCCCAGCCGCTCCGCGGCATGTGGGATCTTCCTGGACCGGGGCACGAACCTGTGTCCCCTGCATTGGCAGGTGGACTCTCAACCACTGCGCCACCAGGGAAGCCCAGTTTTACCTTTTTTTAAACACACAAATTAGATGTTATTATCCTTTTTACAGATGGTGTTTTAGATTTACCTGTATGGCTACCAATTTCTTTGTTCACAATTTCTTTAATTTCCTTTAGTGAGTGTCTACTAGTAGTAAATGGTCTTTTTTAGTTACCTAGGATGTCTTTATTTTGCCCTATATTTCGAGAGGAACTTTGGGTACATGATTCTAGGTGGAAAGTTGTTTTTTTCTTTCTACCTTGTAGGACTGTTGTGAAGATTACCTGAATTCATATCTGAAGCCCCTAGCACCGTGCCTGCTATGTTTGCTTGTTAAATAACAGTGGCTATTACATTCTCAGAAAAATATTGGAACAAATTTGAGACAGTTTAGGTTTAGTTGGAATGTCCATACTTTTATGCTTTTTTTCCCTGTCATTTCCTTAAAACTTTGATTTCACTAAGATTTGGATGGGAGTGGATTTAATAAGCAACATTACTAGCTTAGAAGATAGAGTTTGATTCAACTGTGGTTTCTGTCACTGGCTAGTTGTATGTACCCTTTGCAGGTTATCTTACCTAAGACTTGTTTTTTTGCATATAAAATGCTTATCATAATACTCTTTCTCAGGGTCACTATGAAAATTGCATGAGAATACATGTAAAACTCTTAGTGAAGCCTCACATAGTAGGGAGTTGTTTATGTTTATTACTAGTTTCTTGTGAACCACTTTTATGATTTTTACGTACAGATGTTATCAACTTTTCTTTTTCCGCCCTGCCCCTGTTTTCATTTCCTATTCCCCAAATCCCTGAGAAGAAGGAGTGTCTTCTGCACAACTGACTTTCTATTCTGCTGACTAGGAAGGCCTTCTGCAGACTGATGGCTCTGGCTTGGAGGCAGCACTTTTATACTTATTTGTCCTTAGGTGGGAAAATAGCTTTCCAGGCTTAGTATCTATACTTTGCTACCTGTAAGACTTTCTTTCACTTATCCAAAAATTGTATGCTGTAGTTTTACTTGTGGCTTTGAGCAAATTACTTAACCACTCAGTGCCTCCGTTCCTCATCTGTAATATGGAAATAATAATAATTCCTTTCCCATAGGATTGTTGTGAGGACTAGATGAATTGATACATGTAAAGATCTTAAGTGTCTGGCGCAAAGGAAGTGCCAATACTTTAGCTTTCATCATTGTCATTGTTAATAGCCAGGACTGCCTTCTGTGCCGTGCCGTTGGCTTTTGGATAAAAAAATTGTGTGTCTGCTATAGCTTTGTCCTTTACCTGTTTAATACCCAGTTCATGTGTATTAGCTTCCATATAACACTTATCTCATTTGTTCCTTAATAACATTGTCAGAGGTTAGGTAGGACGTGTTTTTTTCAACTTTATTTTCACATACAATAAAATGCACCCATTTTAAGTATACAATGCTGTGAGTTTAGAATTGAATCACTACCATAATCAAGACCTAAAACATTTCTATTGCACCCCAAATTCCCCTCTTTCCCACTTAATCTTCTATTCTTACACCTGGGTCCAGGCAACCACTGATCTGCTTCCTGTCATCATAGATTAAAGTTCACTTTAGTTTTTATATCAATGGAGTTATATTTTTTGTGTTCTTATATCTGGCTTTTTTCACTCATGGTAATTATTTTTGAGGTTGATCACGTTATTGGTGTGGTCTAGTCCTTTGTATTGTTGTGTGGTATCCCATTGTATGGGTGTACTGTAATGTTCTTAGCCATTCTCCTGCTGATGGACTTTTGAGTTGTATCCATTTTGAGGCTATTATGAATAAAGCTGCTGTGAACATTTATGTACAGTTCTTTGTGTAGATACATTTTCATCTCTCTAGAGTAAATATTTAGGAGTAGCATTTACTGATATGAAGGGCTTAGAGGTCACACAACCAGAAAGGCATCCATTCCATTGGACCAGTGATTTTCACACTTGTAGAGCACCAGGACTCTTTCACATGAAATACTGCTCAAAATACCCATTAAAAAATCAGACTAAAGTGATGTAGACAGGTTCCTCGGAAAGTTCAGATAGTCCTTTTTTGGCTGTTAACCTGCTAAGCACCCACACTCTTCTCGTTGAACCCCTTTGCAAAGTGCTGCACCACTTTGGCTACTTCTTGAGAGCAGAGTCTGGGGCTCCTTGAGGTCCAGTCCTTAAACATCTCTTCTACTCTTTGTAGTCCCATCACCTTAGTTGTTTCAGAACCGGTCACTGAGCACTTTACCTCTGCATTTTGGTGTTCTAGAAGCAAGAAACTCTCACTTTTTACAAATACAAAACAAACCAAGAAACCCCATGCATAAGTTAGGCTGTACAACTGGTGAGATTAGAAACATTACCACTTTCCATTGCTGTCAGTCAGTGCTGGTTATGTATCTCCTTGATTCAAAGGGCTCTTCAGGGAATGTAGGGTCAGATAGGTCCATTCAAGCTTTTAGGCTGTTTACCTTTGTCACCCGGTACTATTTACAGATGGAGCAGATGCCAGTATGTTCCATTGCCTTATTCTGAAGCAGTGAAGGCTCATCTTATGTTATCAGAGCCCGGGTTATGAAATTTGAAATGCACTTTTCCTCCCTTGCACTGTTACAACTGCATCAAAGCATTTTAATCAACCTGCTTTCATTGAAGTGTACAATTTTTCTTCTCATTACATCTGCAAGCTCTCAAGTTTACAGACACGATCTCCTTGGCTAGACTAATATTACTTGGTCATGCTTGCATGCAAATTTAAAATTTAATATCTTGCTGCAGGTCTGTTGAGTTTTATGCAAATTCCAATATAGATTATATTTTGGAGCTGTAAATTAGAAATTACATTCGAGGGGGGGAGTAATATATGTGTGGGCTTAGAAAAAGTAACCTTGCAGTTTGCATGGTGCATGGCATTTCTTCCGAAGAAATGGGATTTTGAGTATTCTGTGCGGTTTTAGAAGTTGTGTTGTCCAATTGTGTTACTGGTAATAAAAAGATAAAAACAATGCCAGTTCTTGCATCAACATATTTTTTAATTTTATTTTTTATTATTTTTTTTACCTTTTTATTTTATACTAGAGTATAGCTGATTAGCAGTGTGATAGTTTCAGGTGCACAGCAAAGGAACTCAGCCATACATATACATGTATCCATTCTCCCCCAAATTCCCCTCCCATCCAGGCTGCCATGTAACATTGAGCAGAGTTCCCTGTGCTATACAGTAGGTCCTTGTTAGCTATCCATTTTAAATATAGCAATGTGTACATGTCCATCCCAAACTCCCTAACTATCCCTTCCCCCCACCCCCCCACCCCCGTAACTGTGAGTTAACTATAAGTTCGTTTTCTAAGTCTGTGAGTCTGCTTCTGTTTTGTAAATAAATTCATTTGTATCATGTCTTTTCAGATTCTGCATATAAGGGATATATATACCATATTTCCCTTTCTCTGTCTGACATACTTCACTCATTACGACAATCTCTTAAGTCCATCCATGTTGCATCAACGTTTTTTAAAATGACATTTGACTATTTGGGATAGCCATTTGGGATTAACTGGGTTCTCCCACTTATTTGTTCATTGAACATATGGTTGTGGATGCATACTAGGTACCTGGTTTTCCTCTTGGCTTTGATGATACATCAATAAACAAAACAGTGTGTGCCCTTATGAAAGTTACCTTCTACTTGGGAGAAACAAGTCACAAGCAAATAAGTAAATATTTGTTATATCTGATGGTGATACATTCTGTGGAGAAAAATAATGCAGGGTTTGGGAATAAGTGAGTGCTGGGAGCGGGTGTGGGGTCAGGGAAGACCCCCTAAAGTGACGTTAATGCAAAGACTTGACGAGGAAAGGAGGTGAGCTGTGTTATTTTTCTTAGGAGAATGACAGGGAGACTGCTAAGTACAAGTGTCTCAAGTGAGTACTTCCTGCCGTGTTTGAGGAGCAGCAAGGATGCAGTTGTGGTTGGAGCAGAGTGGGAGGTAGAAGTGGAACAGAGAGAGAGAGACAGGAGGAGAATCCAGGGAGTGGTTGGTAGCAGAATGGGGGGGTGGTGGTGTCATGGATCATATAGGGCCTTGTAAGTACTGTGAGGACTTTGGCTTTTGCTGAGTGAGATGGAGAGTTGTACTGGGAAGTATTAAGTAGGCAGTGACTACTGTGTTGAGAATGGAGTTTATGGAGGCAAACACAAACCTTCAGATGATGGAGATGGGACACCAACTTCAGCCATTGCAAGTCTGTACCTTCGGAGCTGACTGCAGAGGGCTGGTGGCCAAAAAGAAGCTAGGATTGTATAGAAGAACCTGGCATTGTTGGCATTTTTGTGTTTGAGCATCCTCAAGATTCTTTGCCTGTGGCAGAAGCCTAAGCATCTATACTGTTGGTGCCAAGCAACCTGTGTTTTGACAAGTCCTTCAGGTGACTGTGATGCACTTGTTAAAACACAGAATGCTGGTTCCCCCCCACCCCCAGAGTTTCTGATTCAGGAGGATGAGGTGGGGTCCAAGAATTTGCATTCTTTATACCTTCTTGTTCCTAAGTGATGCCAGTGCTGCTAGTTCAAGGACCACACTCTGAGATCCATTGCTCTAGTGAATAGGAATTGATAAATTATCTGCAAAGTTAACTTTCTGCAGTGCACGTCTGCCTTGAAAAATAATGGGTTGAAGCCTTCGCTCTGAGCCAAACTGCCTGGGTTTGAATCCCAGCTTGTTATTGTATTGGGACCTTGGACAGGGCATTTAGAATGGTTTCTTGCACATAGTAAGTTCTCAGTGAAGGCTGGATATTATAATATGGCATATAAGTATAAAATGATGTGGTGGAAACAAAACATGAATAATTTGCCAAATGTAAGCTCTGGAGTAAGCATTATAAACACTATCTTGTTTTGTTTCCAGGATGAACTGCAATGTACAGTCATCCCTTGATATCCACGGGGGATTGTTTCCAGGTCCCCCCTCAGATACCAAAATCCACGAGTGCTCAAGTCCCTTATATAAAATGGCATAGTATAGTCGACCATTTGTATCTGTGGATTCTGCATTTGTGTATACTGAGGGCCACCCGTATTAATACTTCTGTTTTATACACACAGAAGTGACTTACTCATAATCGTGCAACTAGTAAGTAACAAAGATGGGTTTCAAATTCAGGTGTCTCTGGCTTCATAGCTTGAGAGTTACCACTGTGTGTGCTGCCTGGCAGCACTGATTGGCTCTCACACAGACTCAGGTTCAAATCTGAGGCCCCCCCCCCATTTAATATATGTGTGTGTGTGAGAGAGAGACAGGCAGACACACAGAGATTTAGATAGAAAGAGAGAAAGCGAGAGATAGTATTTGCGTTAATTTTCTAGATCTCTGTTAGGCCACATTTTCCTAACGTAAAATTGGGATAAAGCATGGAGACTTAACAGGGTTTCTGTACTAAGTAGAGTATAGATGGATTATCCTTGCTAGTTATTTTCTTCCCTAATTAAACTTCAGAGCCAAATCCAATCTAGATAGAATGTATTTCTCGGATTTTTCTTTATAGTTCCTTATAAGAATGGGTTTTTCCTAATATGAACTTCGAATTTTTGAATTTTGTGGACAGGATTCTTGTCATCAAGATCTCAGCTTGGGAGGAAGAGATCATGTTCCCTTTAAAAACATCCTTCTCTGCTTGGGGTTCTAGTGTCGTCATCTCAGGAAGTTCACACACTGTTAGGAATAAAGCTTTCCCAGATAAGGCATCTGTGTAGAAGAATTAAGTAGGTGGGAAAGTAGGTGTGTGGGGAGACCACATGTCTAATTTTTAAAAGAGCTAGTGTCTCATGGTGGTTTGCAGAAATTAAAAGTATTACATAAAAGTGGCATATAACAGTAATCGTTACTGTCATAAAATCCCAGTTCATGCATCAGTTGTATGAAACCTGGTCATAAACTTGCAAAAGCCATTGATTGACAACTAGCTGTCACAAAGCTCTGAACTTTACTTCTTTCTGTTGTAGCAGTAACTGGTGAAGCCCTTGGTCCCTAGGGATTGAAAGAGAAAATCTATATTCAGAAGATACATAGACAATTATGAGGAGCTCTTATTGACTGCAGGGGAAAGAGAAACGGATAGCTATTAAAATAAAAGTATGGCGTTTGGGCCAAATAGGCAGCCCCATCTGTCCTGAGAGTCCCCAAGGCTAGCACTGGACATAGAGTGAGTCAGGTTCTTAGAGAAAATTGTGTTGTTGAAAACGGGGGTCCCCAAGCCCCAGGCCTTGGACTGCTACCGGTCCGCAGCCTGTGAGGAGCTGGGCTGCAGAACAGGAGGTAAGCGGCGGCGAGCGGGTGAAGCTTCCTCTGCCGCTCCCCGTCTCTCGCATTACCACCTGGACCATCAACCCCTGCCCCCTCCCCATGGAAAAATTGTCTCCCATGAAAGTGGTCCCTGGTGCCCAAAAGTTTGGGGGCCACTGGTCAAAAAGAACAAGCTTGGTCTTGGTATCTTTTGTTGTTTGTTTGTTTGTTTTTGTGGTACGCGGGCCTCTCACTGTTGTGGCCTCTCCTGTGGCAGAGCACAGGCTCCGGATGCGTGGGCTCAGCAGCCATGGCTCACGTGCCCAGCCGCTCCGCGGCATGTGGGAACTTCCCGGACCGGGGCACGAACCCATGTCCCCTACATCGGCAGGCGGTCTCTCAACCATTGCGCCACCAGGGAAGCCCTTGGTATCTTTTTTAGAGTAGATGAAAATATGAGTGTATCAGAAAGCTCTTGTGACAAGTTTTGTTTCAGAAAAACAGTTTGATTAGGGGTAAGTATAAGTTATCTAGGGAAAAAATCACTGATATGGCATAAATACCTTCCTTGTTCCTCAGTGATGTGATTGTGTGAGCAGGGAGGCGTGGGGTAGGTGGGAAGAGCATGAGCCTTGATGACAATCACCTGACTAGAACAGGCTCACTTAGATGTCTCTGAGCCCCAGATTTCCCTCCTGTAAATTGAGAATACTGAAGAGTTGGTTGTTAGGATTAAATGAGTGGCATATACGGTGTACCTAGTCCAGTGCTTGATTAAACAGTGATGAGGCTGGTAGATTTTAGGCATCTAAAGATCAATGAGGGTGATTTGGAATGCATTTCCTATTTATTGACCCGAATTCCTGTGGGACACCCCCCCACACAACTGTATGAGATCTAATTCACAAACAATTTAGTTCACCTATTTAAGGTATGCAGTTCAGTGGCTTTTACTGTATTTACAGATATGTGTAGCCATCACCACAGTTTTTGTTTATTTGTTTGTTTGCTTTTGCGGAACGCGGGCCTCTCACTGTTGTGGTCTCTCCCGCTGCGGAGCACAGGCTCCGGACGTGCAGGCTCAGCGGCCATGGCTCATGGGCCCAGCCTCTCCGTGGCATGTGGGATCTTCCCAGACTGGGGCACGAACCCCGTGTCCCCTGCATCGACAGGCGGACTCTCAACCACTGCACCACCAGGGAAGCCCCATCACCACAGTTTTAGAACATTTTCATCACCTCAGAAAGAAACCTGCATCCTTTAGCTGTCACTGCCCTATTCCTTCATCCTTTCCCTGCCTATTTCTTACAGGCTCCATCTTCCTTCTTATCTTTTTTTTCAGTTGTGGACTATGCCAGTTTGCCTGTTGCTGGATCATGTGATTGAAATTCTCTGAATTTTTCTGCAAATAATCAATTTAGCTTTTCCCCCTCTAAAGTATTTGTTTCTCTGGGTGTTGAAGCAGCTGCTGCAACCAACGCAAGGGCTCACCATTTTGCACTTTGTGGCCGTTCATATGGCAGCTTTATTCAAAACCGCTCCTGTGCTGCTTAAGTTATTTGTCTTATACAAAAACAGTTCTCCCTGGCTTGTGGCTTCTCTGCTGCCATGTTGACAAATGTTGCTTCTAGTGAAATACACAAAAATAAATAACAGCAAGGGAGAAAGGAGCATAGAGCTAAGTGAATTCATTTTGCTTCTTGAGTGCCATTCTCATTTGTTTTAAAAACCACCCCGGCATTGCAGGCTGGAAAGGAGGAGGCAGAGGGAACCGCAGGAAAAGAATGGGCCACATCTGATTCTCTTTTTAAATAAATTTATCTGTCTATCTATTTATTTATTTATGGCTGTGTTGGGTCTTCATTGTGGTGTGCGGGCTTCTCATTGCAGTGGCTTCTCTCATTGCGGAGCATGGGCTCTAGGCTCACAGGCTTCAGTACTTGCAGTACGTGGGCTCAGTAGTTGTGGCTTGCAGGCTCTAGAGCTCAGGATCAGTAGTTGTGGTGCATGGGCTTAGGTGCTGTGCAGCATGTGGGATCTTCCCAGACCAGGGATCGAACCCGTGTCCCCTGCATTGGGAGGCGGATTTTTTTTTTTTTTTTTTTTTTTTGCAGTACGCAGGCTTCTCACTGTTGTGGCCTCTCCTGTTGCGGAGCACAGGCTCCGGACGCGCAGGCTCAGCGGCCATGGCTCACGGGTCCAGCCACTCTGTGGCATGTGGGATCTTCCTGGACTGGGGCACAAACCCGTGTCCCCTGCATCGGCAGGTGGACTCTCAACCACTGCGCCACCAGGGAAGCCCCTAGGGAGGCGGATTCTTAACCACTGTGCCACCAGGGAGGTCCTATATCTGATTCTTTGAAGGGACTGGTTGAACAGGCAAGTTGAGGGGTATCTGGAATGTAGGGCCTGGGGATAAGGAGGAGTTTACCTTCTTAAAGTAATCAGAATACCTTGCAGATATTCAGATAGTGACAGTAACCCCCATTTGGGTAGTCTTCAGAGTACCCTTAGTGCATTCAGTTGTTTTCTCATTCTGTTTACGATGAGCCTCACATTTAAGACTTGCTGACTCAGTAGTGAATGATTGTAGTTTGTGTGTAATGGTGTGGTAGGGTGTGTGGGCAACGGGGAAGATCGAAGGTATGAGGCTGTTGGAGTTCTCAGTGTTCAGACTGAAGGTCTGACCTAAGTGAGGAGACAGGGGATGCTAACAAGTATTGATTGCCTGTTATGAGCCAGTTGTTTCCACAAGCATCATCTCATCGAATAGTCCACAGAGATTGGTGGTCTTATCTCCATTTTATAGATTAGGGAGAACAGAGTTTTATGGAATTAAGGTACTTATTTGTCAGCGGTCACCCAGAAACTAGGGAGTGAAATAGATGGAAACTCATTGCTTCCAGTCTTCAGAACCTGTTCCTGTTCCATTGTAATAATAAGCAGTAAAAGGTGTGGAAGGAAAAAAATGGGAGAGACATTGGAAAATTAGAAGCAGGGATAATAATAGCAAGTGGTGCAGACCAAAATGTTTTGTTTAGAAAAATAAGTCGCACATCTTTTTTGAGAGTTTTTATTAAGTAAAAATCACCAAAATAAAGTAATTTTCAAGTGCACATGAAGCTTTCTTTGAGGTGGGTAGGGTAAAAATGATCACTTGACCAACTATGATTGACTAGGAAAAACATTTCCCTGAACTTTCATAAATTGTCTTAGTAAGCATATTGGTGAGGCAGTGGCTGATAAGTAATAGCCTAATAGGTCACGTAAGGTGTGGGAGGTTTGCTTAGCCAAAAGTCAGCTTTCACTCTGGGTCTTGCAGATTGATTCCTGCCCATTTGTTAAGTGACTTTCAATGCTGTTTGTCTCCTAAATACTCTGTTATTTTTGTTGTTGTTGTTGTTGGTGGTCTATTTCTGATAAGGGCTGCCTCTGGAGAGGAGACATGGGGAAACAAGAGTGGTGTGAAAAGACTTACTTTTCCTTATATTCTGTGTACCTTTTGAATTTTTTTTCCCCATGTATTATTCTGTATGATAGAAGGGTGGGGAAGGGTGTATAGTCAGGCAGAAGGAAAGAAGTTGGGTGAAAGGAATGGAGTATTAGTCCGAACTTCAGGTCTTTACTCATTAGTGGTTGAACCTGAAGGGCTTTTTCTCAACACATAAACTTCTTCAGCCACATAGAAATCGACATAAAACAGGTGCTTGCATATTGCCAGGTACTGTCAGGAGGAAGGAAGTACAGTATAGTGTTCAGGATTACAAGAGTCTGAAACCCAGACTTCCTAGGTTTGAACACTGTCTCTGGCACTTAGTGACTGGTTGTGACCTTGGACCTTACTTAACCTTTCTGTGTCTTGGGTTATTTGTTTTTAAAATGGTGATTATAATAATGTTTCTTTCATGGAGTTGCAAGGATTAAATGTCTTAATCCACATAAAGTTTTTTTAACAGTGCCCAGCACTCAGTACTCATTGGAAATTAAATGACTGTGATCATCACAGGTGCTGATCTGCCTCATTACTTCTCTGCCCCTCTTTTCATTGTATGTCCAAATTCCCCCTACTCAGTTGCTCAAAAGTGCTCCTATGCTGGCTAAGGAGCGCTTTCCCTGAGTTTAGCTGGTCTGGCACTGGCTCCTTGGAGTGTTATTTTCTAGCAAGAGCAGGATGTTTGGACCCGGGAGAGTGAGCAGGCTGGGTTGGGTCCTGACTGTCTTCGGCGGCGTTCAGTCTTTTGATGGAAGGAAACACGACTTGTCAGAACACAGCTTTGGATTGCCCAGGTTTCCTGTTGTACAGATGGGGTCTGGAGTCTCTCTGGACCCCTTGTCATGGATCCAAGCCAAGGCTTTTGCTTGCTGAGCCAGGAATAATACAGGAATTAGTCTTTTTCTTCTTTATGCTAAGCGCTAATCAATCTGTAGCTAACTCTGTATCTAATTTCTGAACCAGATGCCATGAATAACTGCCCCTGAATGTGTTTGCCAATAAAAGGATAAGTTTAAGGCTTTTAATCAATGCTGCTTACACTCAGTATTTAAGGTCAGAGTCTTGTGTGAGACTTATTTAAATCAGGATAATTGTTGGGTTAAAAAATGAATGGGTTTTTTGAGATTATGACACTTGTGGGTTCTATAGTGAATTAATCTTCAAGAGGATGGAAAATTGTCAATTTCATAAGCGTTCTCGTGCTCTCTAGTCCTTCAGGTCTCTTATGGAAAAATATGACTTTGGGAGGAAAGCATTCTTTACCAATGGGAAAAGAGATAAGAGACTAATATAAATTTCTAAGGAGCCACTGATGGAGGAAGCAGAAGGGAAATTAGAAATGAAGCTGAGCATTTTGGATCTGCAGTGAGCTGCAGAGCTGTGGGCTATGGCTAGGCTGTGGCTGCTGTTTGTATTTTAGGTAATATGAACTTGTAATTGTGTGTCTGCAGCATACCTTTCTCAAAGGAAGCCATGCTTCTTGACCCGCGACCGTATTGCCTAGAGTTTAGAAATAGCTAAGGTTTAGATATTGGCTCCATTGAATGGCCTAGGGCAAGTTAGTTCACCTCTTGGACCCTCAGTTTTTATAATTATAAAATGGGGATGGTAGTAGCACTTCACAATTGGAAAAATACGGTGTGATCACATAACATGAGAATGGGAAGAGTAGTGGCTGGCACATAAGAAGTGATGAAAGGGGGGTTTCCTTCCACTTCCTTGCAGGGATTGCCTGGCTTGCTCTCACACATTTTGTCTGGGGTGCATCTGGATACATGTAACATGGAAATTTTCCTACCTTGTGCCAGTGAGTTGGAAATTGTTCCTCTTGACCTGGTTTTTGTGCTCAGTGAAAGAGATGAGAGGAGTGAGTCAGGAAGTTGCCAAGTTCCGGAGAGGCTCAGTGGTAATTCTCTTCGTCAGTGGCTCCCTGGCTCAACAGTTCTGAGTGTACAAGGATTGGTGGATTTGAGAACTAGGCTCTGCTTCTTTGGCTATGGGGAAGTTAGTTTGTCTTTCTAAAGTTGTTTCCTCTTCTATAAAATGGGGATGCCAGTAACTTGGGATCTGTGAGGGTTCAATATGGGTGATGGTTGTGAAAGACCTTTATAAGTGGCAGGGAACTCCAGAACTGCATGGTGGTGATATTTTCATCATTGTGAGTTGGCAGCAGTGCTTATCCAAAAGTCAGTTCTGGTGTTTTGCCAAATGTTGAAGGCTCAGGAAATACCTTCTAACTCAAGGAAGATCTGTCTCCACTCCACAGCTGGAGGAGCTTGTATCCAGAAGGCAAGACAGCTGGGCTCCCAGGATTTCTGGGAGAGCTGGCAGTCATCCCTTAGCTCTGGCTCTCAGACCTGCAGGCCAGTAATGGGGGATTGTAATTAAGATGGTGATGAACAGTGCCGCAGTATAGGCCTTTGCCTGCCACAGGTTGGTTTCTGCTGTTCACTTGCTGTCTAACAATGGCCTGTTCTCCTTTGCTTCAGCTGTGACATCCTTTCTCAATGACCTTTAGGAAGACAGAGCTGGATCTGTCTTGCTTCTTGCTGCCTCCGTGCTGTTGTGTGCAGAGTACCCTTGCTGTCCTTTCCTTCTTCTGGCGACTTCACAGGTGACTAAACCGGAAGGGGAGGGTACAGAAAGTCAGACTGCCAAGCACCTCTCTCCATGCCTCTCCCACTCCAGACCTCAGCACTGTGTGAGGAGAGGCGCTCATCTGGCAGAAAGATGGGGATAACTATCCAGTACGTGCAGAGGCCCCAAGAGATTATGATGAGCACAGAGCAGGTTAGGAGGAGCAGCAATGGACAGTTTGGACGTGGGGATTAAAGGCAGCTGGTGCCAGTTAGTGGAAGGTCTTTTCTCTCTCTATGAGGCTTTTGATTTCAACTCTGTAGGATGTAGGGATTTGTTGGAGTATGTTAAGTAGCAGGGGATGATAGTATGAGGTCATACTTGCTCATGGCAAGATGGATGATGAAGGATGGGTGGTGATGGGACTGGAAATAGGAACACAGAAGACAGTTGCAGTACTTCAGGTGGGATGTCGTGTGGGGCTTGCCTGTCTAGGGCATTGCCATTGTGGATGTCAAGGAGAAGTTGCAAGAGGTTTTGTTGGTGCAAAGGGAACTGACATTTCAGTGCCTGCTTTGTACCAGGAACATCAGGTACTTTACATACATTAGCTCATCTGATTCTAACAATAGCAGTGAGAGAAAGGTGGTTTTGTTTTGTTTTGCCATTTTGCAAATAAAGAAACTGAGGTTTATAGGATATGTAGCTTGTCTGAGGTTCCTGGCAGCTGGTAAGTTGTAGAGTAGGGATTTTAACTTGATTCCATCAAACTCAAAAGTCCTTTCTCTTCCCACTACACCACACTGTGGCCCTCAGGACACAGCCCTCATGTAGTGGTTTTGCATTAGCAAATAACTTTGCAAGGACTAGTCTATTAATAGTGATCTCTTTCAACATTCCTGTGAGGTGAGGGAACACAGTTAATTGTTCAGCTGAGGGATTAGAGCCATTGGGAGGTTAAGTGACTCGACGAGGTCATCTATCAAGTGGTTTTGGGGAGAGCAGGAAGAGGTGAGGTTTGGAGCAGACTATTTTGAGACTGTAGTCTTACAGAAAACAAGAATTTGTCAGCCCAATTTTATAAATCCAATATTTCTTTTAGTTCACAGATTAGGAAAACTGTAGTGGAGATTGTATGCAAGGCAAGTGCCTGAGGCCAAGATGGCACAAAGTATGGTGGAATCTTGGGGTTACTTTATAATCAAACTCTTTCATGTTGCATAGTCTTTAATTAAATCAACAACCACCACCCCGCCCCCTCCCAAACTAATAATCTTTATTAAGCATGGAAATTGGAGTAAGGGTGAAGAAACCTGTCTCTTAAAAAGATCTCAATAATAAATTATTTCCTTTGCTTTAAGAATTGTTTTGCTGAGCTTAATAATTGGAAGAATTCTCACTTTAACCCAGCTTCATTTTTTTCATTTGACTTTATGTGTTTGACTTTATTATTGGTTGCCATGGGGATACTTAGGGTGACACAAAGATCAACATTATGATGAGAGCCATGGGAAACCCTTGTTAATTATATTGTGCCTCCATTCCTTGTCTGTCATTTTCTCTTCATTATCATTATTATTACTAATTTATTTTTTTATTTTTTGAGAGATGAATGCATTGGGTATCGTGGGGCCTGGGAATGAGTCTAGAGCTTTGCCTTTTACTTGGCTGGACACTTTGGGCATGTGGGATCAAGAAATAGATCACTAGGTATCTTGTAATCGGAGTTGGAAGAACTGCATTTGGGAAGAGGGAGTAAAGGTCAGGGATTGGAAAGATGCTGAACTACAAACCTGAATGATTTCACATTTTGTTAACGGTTATCCCTTGATGCATGCACTTTCATGATTTAACCCAGCCTTGCAAACAGAGACCATACTTTGGCCAACCCTCAGCCTTCTAGTGCTTTTTCTCCAGAAGTAACAGAGTAAATATATAGCATTGGCTTGTACATGTGTGGCTGGTAGCTGTAGGTAGTGAGGTGATCACCTGCCCCATTGAAACGTTGTCTGGTGTAAGATGCTGGTGAAGTGATCTGGTTTCTGTAGCCTGGGTGCCCAGTGTGGGGGAGAAGGAAGTGACAGTCATTTACAGTCGTGTTTAGTGTTTTGCAGATGTGCTTACAGTTATAACAAAGGCAGAGAAGAAATTATAGGGTGGGAAAGAAATGCCTACAGACAGCCTGCTAAAGCCTAGGAAGGAGGAAACTAGTATTTGTGTTTTAGGAATGCTGAGCCCTTGCTTACATATCAGCAAGCAAAATATTGGCATTCACTTCTGACTTGAGGGAGGCATCTCAGAAGTCAATAGAAGGAAATGCCTAAACACAGGCCTTACTCAGAAAGAGAAGAGAGCCGTGCAAATGCTCAGGATTATCTCATAAAAGCTCTTTGCGTATTTGAAGCCTGTAATGAAACCAGCCTTGTTCTCTAGGCCAGACAACTCCACTTGTTTTTCTTACCTTTTTTCATTGTATCTTTTCTCATCTCTTTTATGCTTTTGTCACCTTTCTCTGTTTCTTCATCTTAAATAATACCAGTCAAAATTGAACTTTGTGCCCTAATACAGGACTGATTTGCTAGTGACTGCTAGTTTTGATCAGAAAACAGTAGATGAGGAGTGATGTCAATGGTGAGGTTGCTGAAATCTTTTTCTTTGCCTAGTCTCATTTTCTGCTCCTTCACCTGTGCATGGTGTTGGTGCCTGGAACATGGTGGGCATATAAAGTGAACGTCTGCTGAATGAGTGAAAGGATATATACCCAGTTCTTTGCTTTAAAAGTCAATATTTACTCTGGGGCAATTAAAAAAAAAAAACAAAACACCTCATTTTGTTTTTCATTATGAACACCAAAATCGTTGGCTTGAATTGCCACAGCAGAGCATTATGCAGCTTGTACAAAGACTTTTCCCAAAGAAGACCATTCCTCTCTCTCCTCTCAGTTAGTCCCTCAATCCTTTCCTTGCTTCTTCTCTCCCTCCTTCCCGGCTTCCCTTCTTTCCTCACTCATTTATTCATTCAGTTCGTTCAGCAAAGGCTTTTTCAACCTCTGCTGTGAGCCAGGCATTGTTTTAAGTGCTGGGGATATTATTAGAAGCAAAAAATAAAGCTCCTGCTCTCATGAAGCTTATATTTCAGTGGATTAAGGAACATGATTGACCAGAAGAAGTAATCCTTGTTGTTTGACAAGGCTTTCAGGGAAGTGAAAGGTTGGTGGTTGTGTGGGTGGTAGCATTAATGTCTGCTCTTTTGTCAGAGACATGCTGGCAAGATAGGTTGTGATTCCACTTTCCTTTCTATTTACATCACCATCTGCGTCCCTATATAGCATTTTACCTGACATGCAAGATTTCATTTGGGCAGGGTTTTGTCAGTTATCATTTATATATCCTTTCTTGAAATTGGATTAGATCTCTTTGATTTATTTGGAGAGAGAAATGGGTAATACACAGTATGTTTCTGCTGAATATCTGTTTTGCTATGAATCTGACACAGTAGTGTATACCTTATTTTTATTCCAGTGTGTTTTATTTAACATTCCATTATTCAGAGATTGGTGGGATTTTTCTTCTTACCTTTCCTTCTACACTGTTTCATTCCAGTTTTTTAAAAAACAATCTAATTAATATTCTTAATGCCCCCCCCATAAGTTTCAACAATTTGAACACAAAGTACACAAATCAATCCTATGAACTAAAACCCAAGCCTGTGACATTCATTTGTTCATTCATTCAGCAGATGTACAAAGCAAAAGAAGATACGTGTTTCCTCTCCACAAATTTCACAGTCCAAGGGGACAGTGAAATAAAGAAACTTAAATTAGAATTCTCTGGGGTAAACATGCCAACAGAATTCTGAATAAATATCAGTGTGCATTTAAGATGTAAGTAACTAAGTCCGCCTGGCTTGTCAGAGAAGGCATGTCGATAGAGGAAGTGATCTTTGATCTGGGTCTTTTTTTTTTTTTTTTTGGTGGTACGCGGGCCTCCCACTGCCGTGGCCTCTCCTGTTGTGGAGCACAGGCTCCGGACGCGCAGGCTCGGCGGCCATGGCTCACGGGCCCAGACGCTCTGCGACATGCAGGATCCTCCCAGACCGGGGCACGAACCCGTGTCCCCTGCATCGGCAGGCGGACTCTCAACCACCGCGCCACCAGGGAAGCCCCTGATCTGGGTCTTGAAGAGTGAGGATGTGTTTGCCTCTCAGGACCAGCTGAGAGATAGCTAGATTTCATTGGTCTTGCTGTAATCACTGAGGCGTTGGTATCCAGCATGGCTTTCTCTCCAAGTACTGGACTTGGGAATGGTGGTCTCTTTGCAAATACAGCCTGGGTTTTGTTTGTTTGTCTCTGAAACAAGGTTGACGTCAGGACTGCTTCTTTATTTTGTTACTGCTGTTGTTCATCAGGTGGATTCAGGTGGATAGGTCTTCAGTTTTCATGGTGCTGCATTCCAACATTTGGGGTAGGTTACTTTACTGCATGTTAACTTTCTGACTGGGGCATAGTTATTAAGTGTATCAGGAACTAGCTGTCGGCCCTTCTCCTGCCCTCCTTCTGCTCAGGTAATCTGGAGTAAACATAAGAAACAAATCTACGTTGTCACCATGTTTGGTTCCCAACTCAGAACCTGTGGAATGGCCAGGATGCCATCCAGTGAAAATGTATCGGGGAAGCCAGAGTGCAAAGTGTTTCTTTTAAGAGTTTAGAAAAGCTCACTGACATTATTTATTACTTGCTGAAAGGCCCAGTGAATTTGCCAGTCTCCTTCTTGTTCTAAAAATTGCCTTCAGTTGTTGAAGTTGTGGAGTTTTTCTTGTAACCCCCACCTGAGGTCTTTCAGGGGAGACAACTGGTGGCAGAGTAGGCCTTTCTGCTTTTTGTGTCCCCAGGTAAGAGATGATCATCAACAGCATTATATCCTGTGTAGGAAGTGGGCTTGCTTAGATCATTTCAGCTCAGCCACCCGTCCTCATTATTACTAATGCCCAGAGTTAGGGCCTGGTTTCTCTTTGTGTTAGAAAAAAAAAAAAAAGGGCAAGTATAGGTGTGAGTGAGGAGGATGATAGTTACAATGGTAGGATCATACCGAATATGCAGTAAGCACCCTGCAAGTGTTTGCTTATTTAATCCATATGACAACCCTACGAGGTAGATCTCTTCTGTTGATAAGCAGACTGAGTCACAGAGAGTTAATCTGCGCAAAGTCACACAGCTGTCTGCCTTGGGAGCCCACACACTTGATTGCTATGACTGAGCCAGATGCCTTGATGATGTGTGACTAGTCGTCAGACATCTGGTGTCACCCCTGACCGCTGTGTGCTGGGGAGTCACATCTCATTGGTGTCTGTCAGCAGGTGTTCTTTGGAGTGAGACTCTTCTTTTTGTGACTGGGTTATGGCTTTTAAAGACTCTGTTTTTTAATATGTTTTTAACCCCCCCCCGCCCCACCCCACCCCTGAATATAAAGGACCTATTTCAAAGATTGAAAACATTTTGGAAGCTGAACCTGACTCCCAGGTCTTCATGTTTTCAGTTTTTATAGTCCTTGAAGGGTTCCTTGTGCCTTTCCATCATAGAGAGGATCCCATCATAGAGAGGCTTTAATTTTTGCTTGCATTTTCCCATTTTGTGTTTTGACTTTTGGCCTAAAAAACGAAAGAAAAAATGTTTAATATTAAATTGAAAATGAAAACCATGTCTTTCTCCATGAACTGAACTCTGTTGCATCATATGATATAAACTCAAGCAATAAAGCCCTGCCCCAAATATAAATAAGTATCATGTGCTATAAAAAACACAGATCAACATAAAAACTTACCAGAATAGTTTCATTGGAGGTGAATTTTTTAAATGAAGATTCGTTTTATAGTGAAAACAAAGAACAGTTGTCCCAGACCATAGAGAGAGGCTCGTTTAATATATTTAAATTGGTCTCTTATAAATCACTGCTTTCTACAGAGGCTGAACGGAAGGCAGAGAAACCTAACTCCTTTATGCAAAGAGCTGCTGTCCATTTAAAGTAATTACAAGTGACCGTAAAGCATCTCCAACATAATGTTGCACACGAATGAGAAAATAGGTTTTGATATTCAAAAAACTCAAGTTCCACGCTTCTAGCTGTAGTTATTTGGCTTAGTATGTAAGGCACTTATCGCATAAGGTGGTTGCCGAGAGACTTGAAGGCAGGTAGATTTTCCCAGTGGTCTGCTAACTTCTTATTCAGTCTTGGCCAACCACTAATACAATGCTGAGGGTTGCTTTCTATTTTCCCCCCTCTAGCTTGGGTCTGTTTGGTGTACTGGAGTCTATGAATCAGAAAGTCTGTAGCTTGCAAGCTACAGATAAATGCTTCCTCTGCTGCCTAGAAATGGCCCTGGACTGACAGTGTGTTGTCCTGCCCTGAGAGGGAATAGGTTCCAGATCTGGTCTTTAGCCTAGATTTGTTGGGATCCTCTGTGCCGTCCCAGAGTGGTGTGTTGCTAGATAAATGTAACATCCACCAACTTTGTCAGATAGTGTGTCGGGCCTAGTTGCTGTGCTGTGATTGGAATCGAAACATATGGCTTGTTATTAGGGCAGTGACTGGCTGTGGGGGACATGGATGTCTGTTGTTTTTCATCGCTTATTGATTTAGTGAGTTAGAATGCCTTTCCTTTGGTGCTAGCATTAAATAGTTCAGTCCTGTTAGCCATTTTGTAAGATTGTCTTCATGTGTGATTTGTGTATGTTTCCTTGATCTGGGGGGTACAGGGTCAAGGACTTAGGGGAAGGGATAATTGTTTACAGAAAAAGTGGAGGGGCATGGATTTGAGATCAAATAGGAGGTTGGGGAATGTAGGCTTCCTCTGAATATTGAGGAAATTCTTTAATCCCGATTAACTTTGTAAAGTCCCTTCTTTGCTCTCACAGTAGGGAATTTGGCTGGGTGAGCTAATACTTGGAATCGGAACCAGGAGTTGTGGGTTAAATTTCTCCCTGGCAAAGACCAATATTTGGGGCTTTCCTCTACTCGTGTCCTGCTGCCTCTCAATTGGGTCTTTTCAAACTGTATACAATAAAGACTGTCTTGATAAATAGTTTGGTTGTGTTTTGGGTCGTTACTAAAGGTTGGATGAAGCTGTTTTTTATTCTTTCAGCACACTTATTGAGTACCTACTATGTGCCAGACGCTGTTCTTCGTCCTGGGATTTATTGACATACAAGAGCAACAAAATCCTTAGTCTTACAGAGTTTGTATTCTAGTGGACTGTTATGTTACAGTGCTCATTATTTGAGAGGACCAAGGTTTTAGCTGTCGCTGCTGTGGCACGCTGGCACGGATTGAGAGAAGAGACTGGGATTCAAGTCCTAGTAACTGTCCTGACTTGCTGAGTTTCTCTGAGCCTCAGTTTTCCCACCTGTAAAATAAGGAAATTGAATATTCTTTTTATTATCAATAAATCATATTGAATGATTTATAGGGTCTTTTCCCACTTGTGTAGTTTATGATACTGGTTCCTCTGAATATTTTAGCCTTTAATCTGAGCTGGGCTTGTAGCCAGTGACCAGTGTTCACATGTTAATTTAAAAAAGAGTTTTTATTACTCAGCCATAAAAAGGAACGAAATAGTGCCATTTGCAGAGACATGGATGGACCTAGAGATTGTCATACAGAGTGAAGTAAGTCCAAAAGAGAAAGACAAATACCGTATAATACTGATTATATGTGGAATCTAGAAAAATGGTACAGATGAACTTATTTGCAAAGCAGAAATAGAGTCAAAGATGTAGAAAACAAACTTATGGTTACCAGTGGGGGAAGGGGAGGTGGGATGAATTGGGAGATTGGGATTGACATATATACACTACTATGTACAACATAGATAGCTAATGAGAACCTACTGTATAGTACAGGGAACTCTACTCAGTGCTCTGTGGTGACCTAAATGGGAAGGAAATCTAAAAAAGAGTGGATATATGTATATGTATAACTGATTCACTTTGCTGTACAGCAGAAACTAACACAGCATTGTAAAGCAACTATACTCCAATAAAAATTGATAAAAAAACAAAATTTAAAAAAAGTCTTTAGACTAAGGAAGAAGATAATTGTTTCTGGAGAGTTGATATTTCTACACATGGTCATGAAATTTTTTAAAAAATGTAGTGAATTTATAGATTTTTCAAAGCACATTACTCCAGGACATTTTCATTCTCATCACAGTGAAGGTCTAAGACAACATTTGTTTTTTAAAGTCTTGTGACATACAGGCTCTTGGCAGTATATTCACTGCTGAAGCTACAGTGATGGGAGCCTGGCTTTTGAAATAATGGTAAAAGAATGCCATGGGACAGAAATTTTAAAATATCATGAAAACTGAGTTGCTTCCCAGATTTTAAAAAGAAGAGGAGAAAACAATAAGGGAATCTTCATTTATTCTGGAAGCATATATGTCCTGACATAAAGTCTGAGTTGCCCTTGTGTCCTATGAACTGGTTGGTTGCAGGTGAGGAGAATTGCCTTTTCTTACACGTGCCTCGGAAACACTCATCATTGTGTAAGAAATAACTTATTTGTTTGTGTGAAATCATAATATAGAACCCATTCTGCCATGCACCTCCAATATAAAGCTCAGGGATGCAGGCCTGTTAATCAAGCGGAAATATGGGAAGTGAGAAATGAAACATAAGTCTTATTTCACACCTCTAAATGATTGACTGCAAAGAATGAACTTAAAAATAATAATGCAGCCTTCTTCTTGGCATCACACCTTTTAATAAGACGGTTTAAAAATATTTAGGGTGAACCTTCATCAGGATGCTTTTAATTGCTTCAGCACAATTTAGCAGTATATTGAGGTGATGCCACCACTGTGCCCAGGATCCTGGAGGAAGATGCTTAGGGGGCACTGTCACTCACTGATACATTGAGGATGATTTGGTGGAACCCATTCAGGTTTGGGGATCTCATTTTCCTCTCAAATGCATGCTGTGAGGGTAGAAGGCATGGCAGCAGTGGCTGGTATGAGTATGATTTACATCTGTTTTTAAGTTGCTGTTCTTGTAAGAACAGGTACATAAGTCATCCTTGTTATATCTGCCTTTGTAACAACATCTCCTCGTCCTTCTAGGTCCATTTCAAATGCCTTCATCTCTGTTACGTCTTTCCTTACCACCCCCAACTGGCTATGATCTCTCTCCCTTATATTTCAGACAGATTAGACTGAGACTGTGAGTTTTTATTCCAGATTGACCACTTAAAGGCTGTTTGACCTTGGGCAGATTACTTTGCCCTTCTGTATCTTCATTTCCTCATCTGTAAAGTGGAGATAATAAAAGCACCTACCTCTTAGGGTCATGGTGATTCTTAAATGAGTTAGTATAGGTGATACACTTAGAACAGTGTCTTGCATTGTGCTGCTGCTGTTTTATCAACATTATTATTTTACTTCCCTTTTGGTACATAGTTCATGTTCTCCTTCGTTACACTGATGTATTTAACTTCTCTGCCTCAAATTGTGCTGGGTTCCTTCCAGGCTGAGATTCCTTGTAACGCCTAGCACGATACCTTAGACATGGTATGTACTCTGTGAGCCCTCTGGATCGTTTCACACAGCATTTTGTTAAGAATTCAAAGCAGGGTGTATTCTCATTTTGAATTTTAAAACCTTGGAAGTGGATGGGGACTGATCTTGTTTGTTTCTTAACTGAAACACACTGAAACTGTAGCACCAAAGCCAAACACTCACTCATGGTCACCCACTGGGTGGCCTGATAAGAAGGCTAGTCACTCAAGGCTATGGACTTCATCCTCTTCTTGCTGATATTACTAGCACAAATGAGTTCGCTTCTGATAATCCTCTGAGCAATTTAGGCTAGGTTAATACTGACCAGTAATTTCCTGAAGTGCCATGAAGTGGCGGGAACATGATTTATATAACATGGGCTCCTGCTAGGATGAGCACTGGAAGACCAGCTGTGCTTCTGGAATTATGAATGCTTGTCAGAGGAGCTGCTTTTATTCCCAAGAGCTCCCCCCTCCCCCCTTCTTCCCTTTAAACCATCAAGGGAGTCCCTATGGTGATGAAGGAGAAGTACAGGGCTGCACTGGCTTGTTGTGGATCTTTCCTCAGCAGTTCTTAGAGATAACTGTGATTGAGGACATTCTGGCTGGCTGACACCGAGGTTGACAGTACTGAATTAAAATACAGAAGTGATGAGTGCGTGGGGAAAGACCTTATAAAAAGAAGTGGTACTTGGCATTCTAGCCAGGTTAGATCTGCTTTTCGAAGGTAGGCACTTTGGCACATGCAAAACTTGTGTGACTTCAGCATGCAGAAGATTGCACTTCACTTATCAGCCAAACCCTATTCACATTAGGAGAGTGTTGCTAGTGTGGTAAGTATGTGGCTGTGTTGTGTTCTGAAGCCAGTGTTCAGAAGCTGATGAGTTCTTTGACTTTGGGCTCTGGAAGAACAAACAGCTCCTTGAGTTTGAACTTGTCAAGTAAAAAAGCAGCTTTGGTCCTAAGGCTGTGGCTTTAAGGGCACTTACTTACCTTTGGGCCTGTGCAACAAGGTCCAGGACAGATGATGGATTCATTTTCCTCCACAGACTCAGCAAGGTCTCCCTGCCCCTCTCTCCAGGCTGCCCACGTAAGTGTATTAATAATGCCTCTGAGAGATTTTAAAAATTCCTCAGAGGAATCTGGAGAGGATAGAAGGACCTCCTTGATAGTTTAGGAATGTTGATCTTATCTCTTGATTGGTTGCAAGTTGTTTTGGTTTCTGCTCAGGCCAGAATCTTGTTGCTGGTTGCTGTCTTTTCTCTACACCTTCCCCCTACCCCCTATCCACACCTTTCCCCCATAGTCTGCATCACATGGGAAATGCTTTAGTTGGGTTTCAAAAAGTTTTGGGTTATATGTGTGCAGTCCAACCAGCTAGTTGTTTTTTTAAAAAATTGTGGTAAAATACACATAAGATAAAATTCACTGTCTTACTTTTTTTCTGCGGTACGCAGGCCTCTCACTTCCGCAGCCTCTCCCATTGCGGAGCACAGGCCCCGGCCGCGCAGGCCCAGCGGCCACGGCTCACGGGCCCAGCCGCTCTGCGGCATGTGGGATCCTCCCGGACCGGGACACGAACCCCATGTCCCCTGCATCGGCAGGCGGACTCTCAACCACTGCGCCACCAGGGAAGCCCGCAAGTGCCATATTTTAGTCCTGTCTGTCTCTCCCAGGACCTTGTGCCATGTTTGGTATATTGCTGTGTCTGTGGCAATTGTCTGGTAAATACTTGATTTGTCCACAAGTGACTGATGCAGTGTGGGATAGAGTAAATTAGTAGTTTTAATCATGACCGTCTCCCCACATAGCTGTTTGACCACATCCAAACCACTCACCATCTCATGCCAGATTGTAGAAACTGAAAGAAAAATGAACCTAGGTTAAAAAAAAATATTAAGCACTTATCATGTGCTAGGTATTTTGCTAAGCACTTTACTCATATTTCCTCATTTAATTGTTTCAGTGACCCAGTGGAGTACGTTTCCATTTTTTAGTGAATGAAATAGACACCGAGAAGGGTGGTTATCTGCTAAGTTCAAATCCAGGTAGTCCAGCCTCTGAGCATATATTTCGTTTTGCATGACATTAGTGAACTAATGGTCTAGTCACAGACTTAGGACACATTTGGCACCACCAGCTCTGAACCTGCAAGCTGTGGGGTGTAGATTGAGCAGGAAGATCTAGGGGGACACTGAGTCATTGCACAGAAGAGCCAGGTTTCAGTTAGTAATGGGAATAGAGGGGAGTGATCAGTGTGGAAGTTGGGCCGTAGAGAAGGTTGTGTACCATTGGAAAGGGGCTCAGGAGACACAGTTGCCTGAGTAGGAAGGACGGGAGCTGAGGGAGAATGGTCCCAGAAGAGGATGAGGTGAATGACGTGGCTGCAGGAGATAGGTTCCTGAAAGGAGGGGCCTAGGTTTTAGGCAGCCTTCAAGGAGGCTAGGGAAGTGTGGCCTGATGGGATTAACTAGTCTCAGGGCTCTAGATGGAGTGAGGGCCATCTGTGCGGACTGGGCCTTGGGTGTCCAAACCATGAAACATGTGAGGCAGAGTGTGGGCACGTGTGTTCACTTACGTTCCTTCCCCCATCCTGTGCAGCGAAGCAGAGCACAAAGGAAAAATTAACAAACATCCCAAGTCTCTCCACACATAGATCAAAACATATTGATGTTGTCTTGCAACTCTGATAATTTCATTCAACTGTATGAAGCTTAAAATTGATACATAGGCATCCCCCTGATTAGCATTAAGTGCTGCTGTCAGTCTGACACAGCTGGATAAACCAATATTGAATAATCTATTAAATATGTCACACTTGCACAAGGAGTGTAAATCATATTATATTATTTCAGCTGTAATTAGGTGGGAGATAAAATCACAAGTAGACGAGTTTAGTGAATATTTCTCAGTGTGTACACAGCGTCACTGGAATTTCTTTCCTCGCTCCACGGGGAAAAAGAAGTTGACTGCTTTCCAAGTATTGACTGCTGTCCAGGAAGTGGGAGGTTGAGGGGTGACTTATGTAATGTTCACAGAGTGGGTTTCATTTGTAAATTCAGTGAGATTGGCTGTAATCTTCCTGCAGTTAATGGCGATGGAGATGCACCATTCTGCATTTAGCTGGAGATAGCTGGCTCTCCAACTTGGAGACCTGATTGTTCCTCAGGTTATAATATGTTTATGCCTTTATTTCTGCTTCCCCTCCTTTCCTGGGAGCTGCCTGTTGCCTTTACTGTCTGGGAAGGAAAGATGCAAACCAGAGCTAGTGGGCGAACAGGGTGGTGTGCTGCTCAGTCCTTCGTTGCTCCTCTTCCCCAACCGCAGAGTGAGCTCGATTATTGAGAATAAATGAGGGACAGAAGCCAAGGTGGAAAAGATAAGGAGATTGTGTTAGGAGGGTCCAAATGAACCAACCTGTAGCTAAGAAATGGAGATAATTCTAGTCCTTCCTTCACAGGGTTGTTGTGAAGAATAAAACACACGTTCAACCTTCAGAACAGTGCTACCACATAGCAAGGGTTTCGGTACTTATCAGTTGCTTTCATTATCATAAGAAAAATAGTTGGTTTTTGTGGTGGATAGTCAGGATGGTATGAACGTGGAATTCAGCAGCATAAAAAGGTATCTGACTAGGATGGCTGTGTCTCTTGTCAGAGCATGTTATAAGCAATGTATACGGGTCATCTCTTATTGAGAGGCTATGGTTTTCTTTTTTGCCTTTTTTGGGGTTGGTTTCTCAAATACTAGTTTGGTCCATTTCTGGTGATTCTGTTAATGAAGCAAAACAGCTTTTACACTTTTACGTTATAAGTGAGGACCTTAGAACTTGGTGTGGATGTTATGGTCATTCAGCAGACATTTAACAAAGTCCTGTAATGTACTGGGTATATTGTGTGTGAATATTATTATAGGAAGTGTTTGCTTAAAGTTTGCTACATGTGGGATGCTATCCTCAGCCCTCAGATCACAGGGATTTCCATAAAGGCAAGTAGAGGAGCTGAAGTGGGCTCATTCCTGGCTGCCTCTTAGCTCCATTGGAGCCAGTAGTTCTGGCTTGAGCCAGCTGGACTTGGGGGCCTGAGCTGCATGGCGTGTAGTGTGTAGGCTGAGCTACATGGAGTTAGAGACAGTTAGAATGCTGCAAACAAGACCTTTGTGGGGGTCTTGTTTCAGAGAGAGTGCTTTATAAAGCAAGGATTCCCAGAGACCTACAAGAGAACAACAGAAGGCAGACATTTTCCCCTCCAGGGCAATTACTCGGCTCTGATTTTTCTCATTACTTTGCCTAAAAATTTTCTTTTACTCCCCCGCCACCCCCCCCCCCCGCCCTCCGTGTGTCTCTCTCTCTCTCTCTCTCTCTCTCTCTCTCTCTCTCTCTCTCTCTCTCTCTCTCGCTCAGCTGTACTTAGAAGGACTTAACGGCACCATTTGAAGTTAGACGATAAATGTAAAACTGATCTGCTCATGAACACTGATTAGTTGTACTTAAAAAAACATAATTTCACATAAGGCAGGAACAGGTTGCTCCTTGAAGGAGCTGATGGCCAGTTGGTTTTAGAGTGGATCACAGAAGGAAATGTGGCTTCACCTGCTGGCCTCTCCATCCAAGGAGATGAGTGTTCTGTGTTGGAGAACTGTGGGGGAGGACTCAGAACCATGGAGGAAGGAAGAACTAAGGATGGCTAGTCCTGCAGTCATGCTGGCCACAGTGTGCTCATGGCTTTTGAACTTTAATGTGTAAATTCCCCTAAAATCTGCGAAAGCACCAGAGATCTTTGTACATGTACCCGTAGGGTTTTTGTTGTTGTTGATAATTTGCCTTTCTGTTCTATGACCTTTTTTCAAGATCAGTTGTTTCTATAGCATTAGCATGTACCTAAAATGTGACACTTAAGTATGTAGATTTGAAGTTCCAAAGGCAAAATTGCTTGGGTTTAACACTTAGTCAAAACCATGCATTGAGTGCTGCTGCGTCCCAGGCATTGTGTTGAGCACAGGGCATGCGGAAGTGAGTGAGCACTGTTTCTGCTCTCACGGGTTTAGTTCACAGTCTGGTGTGGAGTAGATGGTCTCAGTGCAGCAGCAGCAGGGACACAAGGCATGCTGGTAGCATAGGAGCTGCAGCGTTAATTCTGTGGGGGATGGGGTGAGGGTGTCTAGGAGGACTTCATGGTCAGGGTGGGTTTGGAGGACAGTGCGGAGTTTGCCAAACAGACAAGAAGGCACATCGCCAGGGCAGAAGGACATTGGTGTCTCTGGAGGAGTGGGAGCTGGGAACCCAATCCAGAGGTTGGGATTTTTTGTTTCAGTTCTACCTTATACATGTTTGCTGTGTGACCTAATTTTTTACGGAGAGGGGAGAGAAATGGGGACCCCCCCTTGTCTCCCTCCCTTTTGTCTGGCAGAGGGAGCAGGACTGTATCCAGACTTGTGAGCTTGCCCAGACTCCAGATAACGGAGGCTTACAGAGCCTGGGGTTTACACAAATCAGTTAAGTGAGATCGAGGTTCAGCTCAAACGTTCACATTGGTCCAGTGCCATTTCTGCTGCCCTACATCCAAGTTGTTACTCTGTGGTTTCTGTGTTGTTGGATTTATTCCTTTTCTCATGCGTTCAATAAATGTTTCCTGAGTTGGTTATAAACAACTGTACAGTCTGACAGAGGTATAAGGGTCTTCCTGTCAGGGAACTTACAGTCTTAAAGTGGGAATTAACTTTGAAAATACAGGCTGATTCAGATTATAAAAAGCTGGACTAAGGAGTTAGGACTTAATGATTTATACCTCTCAACCTAAAGCGGATGCCAATGAGTTTCTGAACTTGAGCCCAAGGCAAATACTTGTTGATTCCTTGACTTTATTTACTACTGTAGAATAATGCTTTAGTGTGTTTGAATAAGTTTAAAAAATACATGCGTAAAGGTAGGCCTTGCATTGTATGAGAGAGTAGGGTATGTAGGATTGTGGACTCTGAGAGCCAAACAGCCTGGTTTTGAATCCTGCCTTCACTATATGAGCTGTGTAACCTTGGGCAATTTGCTTAGAGTCAGATTGTCTCACCCCTTACATGGAAAATGATGATGAAAATAATATCCACATAAACGTATTGTTAGGATTAAATGAGCTAATGTAAATAAAGGGGTAGGTAAGGTGCCTGGTACATTAGCAAGCACTTTGTAGGGATTAACTATAATTGGGGAGTTGCCTGGTTGAGCCTCTCAGCTGGTTTGATTTTTCTTTGATGCCCTAGAACATTGTGACAGTTCCTCAACTGGGTGGTGCATCAGAATCATCCAGAGAGCATTTTAGAATTCACAGCCGGAAGATTTCCAGTTCCACCAAGATGAAGTAGCACCTTTCCTCCTAGATCCTCCCCCTTAATCTAACAACATCGGACATAACACAGAAGCAGTCGTCGTCTCTGAAAGATAGAAAGAAGAGAGCAGGCTGCTTACAACTTGGGGACTTGAGGAATGACATGGTGGTGAGTCCCTTGGGTTTGCTTATTGACTCCCATGTATCTTGGACAGAGTACTGCAAAAACTTCCAATTCGTAGTCACCAGGAGGCACAGACCAAAAAAGCTCTAAGAAAAGCCTGTTTCCCCTAGCCAAAGGCCTGGGAATAAAAAGGCGAATTAACAACAGGAAACCTTTTTGGCAAAACCCTCCCTACTGCAGCCAGACACGGAAGGAAAAAACTACACTCCACCACCACACCCCACCAACCCTCTGTTTTAGTCCATCTTGCCCCTGTGCCCCATGGAAGCAGGCGGTGCACTTCCATTCCTACGTGAGGTGGTGTCAGCAGAATGGAGCAGGGTGCCTGATCTTCCACTCCCCTCTGTGGGGAGCTAGGCAGTGCTCTGAGGCAGTGCCAGGGAAGTATGAGTGGGGTCCAGCTCTAAGCTGAGCTTCCACTCCTACCCTGCAGCAACAGGCTTCTCCCTCCCTGGTGGCAGTGGGGCTTAGGAGAATCTGATCTCACACCCTCTCTCTCTGTCTCTCTTTTTAAAGTAGATCTTTATTGGAGTATAATTGCTTCACAATACCATGTTAGTTGTACAACGAAGTAAATCAACCATATGCATACATATATCCCCTCCCTCTTGAGCCTCCCTCCCACCCGCCCTATCCCACCCCTCTAGGTCATCGCAAAGCACTGAGCTGATCTCCCTGTGCTATGCGGCTGCTTCCCACTAGCTCTCTGTTTTACATTCAGCAGTGTATATATGTCGATGCTATTCTCACTTTGCCCCAGCTCCCCCGCCCCCCCGCCACTCAAGTGTCCTCAAGTCCATTCTCTATGTCTGCGTCTTTATTCCTGCCCGCTAGGTTCATCAGTACCTTTTTATTTTTTTTTTTTTTTTTAGATTCCATATATATTGATCTCACACCCTCTCTTGAGGTAATGAAGCAGTGCCCCATCTTCACTTGGAAGATGTCAGCAGGGTCAAGTGAGGAGCTGAATCCCCCCTCCCCTTCTGCCTGCAACAGGCAGGGTGACTCAGTGCTCTACCTTGCCGGGTGGTAGTGTTGGTGGGCCCAGGAGGAGGCATACTCGCCTAGCCCTCACGTTGCCCTTCAGCAGGAGACTGCCTACTAAATAAAGGTGTCCAGGATACAATGAAAATCACAAGAACAAGGAAAATCACAGCTTGAATAAGAACAGCCAATAACAGATTCTAACACTGAGATGAATCCGATGTTGGAATCTAAAAGAATTTCAAAGGAGCCATCATAAAAATGCTTCAACAAGCAATTGTTATTAGTTTTTTAAACAAATGGAAAAGAAGGGAAATCTCAGCAAAAATCCATGGGACCAACATGAGAGAACTTTTTGGGGTGATAGAAATATTGTATAACTTGGTTGTCATGTATACCTTTGTTAGACTCATCAAACTGTGTACTTAGAGTGGGTGCATTTTATTCTAAATAAATTGCATTATAGTAAAGTTGATTTACAGTAGTGCATGGGGCAGTCTTCATCCCTGGAGATTTGTTCAGTAGGTGTAAGATGAAGTCCACCAATTTTTAAAAAATTAGTGCCCCAGGTGATTCTGATGCTGCTAGTGGCTCTTGGGAACTCCTGATCTCTCTAGAGTAATCTAGACTAGTTGTGAATTCTTCAGAATATCAATTTGTGCAAACAGAAACTTGTTCTGGTAAATTATGAATTACCAGATAAGTACTTGCAGAATATACAGAATGCATAATTAGAAACCATTAAGCATATTATCCCCACATGGAAATAATTTTTTGTATGTTTTTTGTTGGGTAATGTTGTAAAGAATGTTACATGGCATCCTTAGAAGCTGTAACTTGTCATGCTGGGTCATAAAGAAACTGCACTGTGGTGTGTTTGCTTTTTCTCCTATTTGGCCACACCTTTCTCTCCATTCCTTTTCAGAGCATTTTCTCCTTGTTGGCTAATGACAGGATGGATTCCACATCTGCTTGTGCGAGCTACTGCCGCCTTGACAGTCGTGGTTTTCATCAGTACCTCCCTGGGGCGGGGGGTGCTTTCTGTCAACATCCTGCTCTTAACAGAGGCTAGGAAATGATTCCTAATCCAGTCATTAGAGCTTTTAAGCCGCTCCCATTGGCCTTACTTTAACTCAGTGACTCTCACATTGCCTCCTAGGCTGGATTTTCTAATCCTGCCAAGGAAACCTATGGGTTCTCCCCGACCTAAAGGGCACTTCCAACTCAGGCCTTCTCCCCCTTTACTCTGCCTGGTACACCTGTATGTGTGCAAAGTGGCTAAGGCTGGATGTGACGGGTGGCGGAGCTGTACTTGGGGATGCTTTCCTCCCAGGGCACCCCTTTCAAAGCAGCTGGTTCATTTGTCCATAGCGGAAGTAGTCAAAGCTGCGTCAGGGGGTTGGCCGCCTGCATCTCCTGCCTGGGCCAGGTGAGCTTCCAACACTCCTCTCTGGGTGCTAGAAGGAAATTCTTTTTTTTTTTTTTTTTTTTTTTTAATCTGTTAACAGATTTAAAGCAGACTGTGTCTGGGTGTCAGTGTGTTACTCCTCATAGCTTTTCTGTTTTGACACTGTACCCTTGGAAGCACCCTGGGTCTGGTTTCTTTGCTTTAAATAATAGATGCCAGAGATTGGCTGTTGGTAGGACACCCTCTCTCTGAGTTCACCTTGGGGTTCTCTTGTTCTCGCCAGAGCTGGATCTGGTCTGTGGGTCATTCTCCTGGTGTCCAGTCTGCCTAAGTACTCATTGCTTACTTAGCTGGTCTTCATTTATATTGTGTGTTTTTGTATGTGTCATGGTTACAGTCATCAGATGACTAATGTCAGAGGAGGTCAGACACAGTTACAGCTTCTAATCATGTTGATCTTTTGGTAAGGGAATTATTTGTGGGGGAAAAATACACATTAGGAATCTTCAGTGTGCATTAGAGGGGATAACACTTGAAAAATGTGCACATGATAGCTGTCTCCAAATATTTATGTGGATTGTGGTTTCTAAGAGGGATTAGTTAGCTTTTTCTTTCCTAATGTAGAACCAGGACCAGTAATAGGAAGGAGTAGAGAAACATGTTGTGGCCCTGTTTCAAGAAGAGCATTCTGTCTGACAAGGCTTTCCAAAACGTAAATAGTAAAGTGTTAGTCACTGGAGGTATTCAAGGAAGGTCTGGGTATGGTAGAGAAGGTGTGGATATTGGGAAACTTCTAAGCGTATTTTCAAATTTCATCCTCTCTTGTTCTTTAAAAAAATATATAATCCATGAATGTAACTGTGGAACCATTCCTGGCTAAAGGTTTAACTTGCTTGCTTGTTCAGTAAACCTGTATGTTAGTAGCAAGGAGTCTCATTGTTGCCTCAGGCAGCCCTGGAAACTGCGATGGCAGGACTATGTGTGTGTCTCTTCCTGCCTTTCCTTTGAGATGCCTACATTGGTAGTACCCTTCCCCACTGTGGTCTGTTTTTATCATGCGTCATGTGCACCGCCTTTTCCAGCATCTCTGCTACTTGACCTATTGGAGAAAGCCAGGTGACTGACCATGAATTCTTCTGGGATGGAGGCAGACAGCTTCTTCAGGAGTGGGCCCCCATTCCCATTCCAAATGAGGCCTCTTTCACTGAAGCCAAAAATAAACTGGGAAAGTAGTTGTTTGGATAAGAACCATAACCTCTCCCTTCACCTCTTGCCTTCACTTGCCCTTCTGTGGTTAAAACAACTCAAGAGTGTTTGGAGGAGTAGTAAAGGTACAGTCTCTGAAGAGAACTTCAGAGGTGTGTGTCTCACTTTAGCTCATGGGCATTTCTAGGTGACCCCAGCAATCGTGGCTATTAGTGAAGCAGGGAAGGTTGCTAGTATGTAAATGTTTCAGTTTGGGGGATTTTTCTCCCTGCCCCATGCCATTTTCTAATTGGCCACTCAGGGGTTTCTAGTCCCAAATACTTTTGTGGTTGTGTTTTGGTATGTGTGTATGTAGCGTTAGTAGTCACTTATTGGAATAGTTGTGTTTATTTCAAATTGTATTATGTGTCTTTCTAAAAGATATTTGTTAGTTGATAGTTCAGTGAAGATATTTTGGTTTGATTGAAACTGTTGCTCCCAGGTCGTGGTAGAAGCAGCTAGCATTTCTTGAGCAATCCCTGTGAACATTTCCCTTTTATGTAGACCGTAACGTAACATTTTCCTGGGTTTTAGAATAAAGCCCTATAGGTACTACCGCAAGGCCTTTGAGGTTTGATCCCTAAGACATATTTGTATCCTTAATGATTTTCAGCACAGGGTTTTGTGTTCAGTAGGGGATCAATAAGTGTTCAATTTTGTTGAATATAAAATTGCTTTCAAATGATTTTTGTTTCTTTCTTTTAAAGAGAATACTTTCGAGAAAACTTTCCACTTCAGGTTAATTGCTTCTAACCCTTTTTTGTAACACTCCATGAAAGAGAGAGGATTTTGGATAGTTTGGGGAAGGCTGACCTCTGTGGGGTGGAGGGCATTTGCATTTTATCAGGTTTCTGGAGATAGATCATTCATGCTAGTTAATGTTGGTTTTGTTAGCTTTTTAAATTTAAGTGTAGTTGATTTACAATATTGCAGTTTTAGCCAATAAATATTAATGAAGCATCTATTGTGTAAAGCACATACTGGCTACAGATACATAGAAATAAATAGAAAATAATAGTTTTTGCCATTGAGGATCTTATCATCTAGTTGGAAATGTAGCATCTAAATACACTAAAAATTAATTAACAGTAAAGGAATTCTTTAGGATTCTTGGATTGTTTAAGGTAGTGGTTCTCCAACGTTACTGTGCCTCAGAATCACCTGCAGGGCTTGTTAAAATACAGGTGGGACTTCCCTGGCGGTGCAGTGGTTAAGAATCTGCCTGCCAATGCAGGGGACATGGGTTTGATCCCTGCTCCGGGAAGATCCCGCATGTCACAGAGCAACAAAGCCTGTGCGCCACAACTGCTGAGCCTGCGCTCTAGGGCCCGTGCTCCACAACAAGAGAGAAGCCAAAGCCTGTGTGCAGCAGCTAAGACCCAATGCAGCCATAAATAAATAAATATCTAGATAGATAGATAAATAAATATTGCTGGCCCCCACCCCCAGATTTTCTGACTCATTTGGCCTGGGTCCTGAGAATTTGCATTTTTAGTCAGTTCCCAGTTGATGCTGGTGGTGTTGGTCCAGAGACCACACTTGGAGAAGTGCTAGTGTGATGTAGTGATTCTCAGCCTGGGCTGTACAGTAGAATCACCTGGGGAGTTTAAAACATCCATGTCACACTAGACTAATTAGAATCACTGTGGGGTGGGACCCAGGTCTTTTTCTTTTCTTTCTTTTTTTTTTTTTTAATTCCCCAGATGGTTGTAACGTGTAGTCAAGTTTGTGACTTACTGGTCTAACACATATTGGGGATGTAGAACTTTAGGATTCAGAAACAGAGGATGTTACCATGGCTGTAGGAGTATGGACAGATCATTGGAATTATTTAGCCTAATCTTAAAGAATGATAAGTGAAAACAAAGGGATGATTTCTGTTCTTATAAAGGCAATGCTGTGAACAAGTCCAGCCTGTTTTCTATCAGTTTTTTGAGACAGGCTGATGAGCTTGTGAGCTCTTAGGAATAGCATGGATTCCCATCCAGCAAGGGGTCAGTGAGTAGGACAGAGGGAGGGGCTTGTCACCACCATCAAAAACAAGCATTCACTGACCACCCTCTTTTCTTCCTGATTTAGACAGAAATCTGTATTTACCCAAACAAGCTTGTATGTCTGTGTATCTGGAGTGAGGTGTGGACGTGGGCTGTGGAATAGTGATAGTGAAACTTTGAGAAATGACTCTGCCATTTTTACATTTCATCTCTATAAGCTTCTGTTTATTCATGTATAAAATAAAGGACTACATGTAGTTGTCAATAGTCAATGTATGTGAATACTAGTACAATATTAGGAACATTGTTCTGTTCATCATGAGACCCCCCAGAATCTAGCAATGGGCATGGTGCATAGTGTCTGCTCATTAAATCCATGTTTGTTGAATGAATCATAAAGGTGGACTTTCATATCAAGTACCCATGCATTAGCAAGGACAGGGAGAGCTTGTTCCTGAGAAACTTTACAAATAAATGTTGCCACCTTGCATTTCCCAGCTTGGGCAGGAAATCTGTTCAAATAAAGGAATGCAAATGCAACAAGTAAAGCTGGAAATACATTGTCTTAATGAGTCCTAGTCATAGCTACCTATGATCTAAAGAAGTCTTTCCTTTTCAGTTCCAACTGATATTTAGCCACATCAAATTTTAGATGTTATTGTTAAATTTTATTTTATTCAGTTAAATTGATTATAAAATAACTTGGACTATAAGAATAAGCCTGTGTTTAATTTCTTGGAACTACTAGAGCTTTTGTTATAATAAATTTCATAGGGCTCAAGAAGTTATAAAATTAATACTAGAGATTTGGTGCTTGTTAAAATCTTGACATCTTCTATTAAGGCCCATTGGAATGATGTACAGTGAAACAGCTGTCCTGTGTTGGTGATAGGGCTCTTATCCATCCCCAGGTCCTGGGAAGCATGATGCAACTCTGGTCTAACTGCAGCTTCTGGATTTTTGGCCCAGGGCAAAGAGGAGGAGGGAGGGTAAAGAAACCTGATCAGACCATTTGATGCTAATTTCACAGGTGGCTGGTCACTGTGTGCCTGGCTGTTGTTATTTATAGAGCTCTAAGTAGATGTATCTACACTTAGGGACCTGAAAGGAAGGTTTGCATAAGGGTGTAGTGGTAAAAGTGCAGAAGTGGAATCTAGGGACAAATGGTCATTGGTGAGTGTCATTGCCGGAGTTAAATGGGATCATTAGTGGCTGTCATGGTTTCCGCTAGCACCTCATTGCCTTTCCTGACTCCTTTTGAAAACAAGCAACAAACCTGACTGAAACAACCATGGATAGTCTCCCTTATTTTTAATTGGGGTTGATAGGATTTTAATCAGGTTGACTCATACTGACTTCAGCCACAATTTAAAGAGCTATCCACAAAGTTATAAATTAAATAATTAGAAATATATTTCTAGAGCCAAAAGGACTTGATCATTTTGAAACCATGCAACTCAGATGGGACTTGAACCCATGGTCTTTTAACTGAGATCACACACCTGGTCTCAGGACTTAATGAAGTTCAGGTTCTTTATGTCTCATTGCAGAAAGAATTCAGTGAGAGACAAAGTGATAGGTAAGAAGTGGATTTATTTAGAGAGAAACACACTCCAGAGACAGAGCGTGGGCCATCCTAGAAGGTGAGAGGCCCCGAAATATGATGTGGTTAGTTTTTATGGGCTGGGTAATTTCATAGGCTAATGCCGTAGGAGGATTATTCCAACTATTTCAGGGAAGGGGTAGGGATTTCAAGGAATTGGGCACCGCCCACTTTTTGGCCTTTTATGGTTAGCCTCAGAACTGTCATGGTGCTGGTGGGTGTGTCATTTAGCATATGCTAATGAATTAGGCTCAGGGTCCACTGGAAGTTGAATCTTACGCCGTCTTGGACCTAGGTGGTTCTAACCAGTTTTTGTCATGTCCTATGGCTATGTCATTCTTTTAAAGGTTGTGCCCTGCCCCCTTTCCTGCTGTTTCAATTTCCCCCTACTCCCTCTCCTGTTCCCCATCTTACCAATGGAAAAACTGAGATCTAGCAGGGTTACATACCAGCTGAATTTCACAGTGGTGAACCTGGGGCTGGAATCTGGATCTCACATCTCCTCAGTTTAGCTCTACTTCCATTATATTTGTCCTCTAATTAAAGTATACTTCTCTTTCTTTAAATTCAAGACTTTGTCTTCACAGCCCAGATGAAGGTTATCCTTTGTTATGGTATTTTTTTCAGAATTACTTTGAGAGTTGAAAACATGCTTCTGTTATTTTCATTTCTTAAAATGAAAAATAGTATTAAAAATTCCTTCTATTGATAATACATCTGCCTCCCACCACCAGTTTTTAGCAATGGCGGTGCCTCCTTGGAGAGAGAGGGGCCCTTTGCGGGTGCAGGGACTAGCCAGAAGCAGGAAGCAGCAACAGCAGCCGGCTTGGTTAGCTGCTGTGAGTGGGCTGGAGGCACCAGCACACAACACCTGGAGGTATTGGGTTCTGTGAATCACAGCTTGGCCTTGGCATCAGCCCTGGAGACCAGCTCTCCTAAGGGGAACTCTTTTCTGCCCTACCCTCAGTGACCTGTTGGCAGAGGCCTAGAATAATTGTTTGTTTAAAGTTTTACTAGCTAATTATTCTGCACAGAACTGACAGGCATCTCTGTTAGAGTATTTCCAGTCTCTTGGAGGCACTTCACCACATGACTTGTGATCTAACCTCAGTGTAGACTGCAGAGGCTGGGTTTTGTTTGTTTGTTCTTCTCTCCTTCCCTTCCCACTTGTTTCAAAGGCCACACACTAAGCTCTGGAGAGGGAGCTGCCTGTGGGCTGAGAATTGGCTGCCTCACTCAGGCCGGCCATGTGTGGCTGCTGGAATAAGTACCTTTGGGTCAGTCATTCTCAGGTTACCGTACACTGGCGTGAAGGCCTGTGCTCTGTGTTGGACACTGACCGTGGGCTTTGTAGCAGAAAGGCGCGTTAGTTCTCCATCTGTAAGTGGAGGCGAGGAGGTTAGCTCAGTGTTTCTAAACCTTCAGAATGGATGCTGTCTCTTTGGGTTAGGTTAATATGCCTGAGAAGGGGCCAGGTTTTAGAACCTTGCATTGTACTGAATGACCAGTAGGGTCTCTTCCAGTGCTCATGGTTTTTTGTGGTTCCTCCAGAAGAAGAATTTCAGGCCACAGGGAATTTATTTGTAGCACAGTCAATTCTCAGTTACCTGTCTTGTAAATGTTTTCTATTCCAGAGACCTTTCTCCCGTGAGTTCCCAGGTTATATTCCAAACTCCCTATTTGGTATGCACCCAGGGACTGAAAGATAATTTTCTTCTTGATTCTGGGAAAAGCTAACTGAGAGGGAAATCTACCATTAAGAAAAAAAAAGAGAGAGAAAGAAATCACACCTTATGTTACAACCAAATATAAGTAGCTTTTAGAGAGCATCCTCTATTGGGAAGGAACAGTGTGTTATGTTGCCTTGTCATTGGGAAGTTGATGAGGGTTAACTATATTTTAGCTCTCACTCTTGTGTCTTACAAGAGTAATTCCCTTTTCTGAAAGGCTTTGTTGAGTCACTAAGAATTATTTAAATGGACTTTAAGTATTTAGCTTAGTAATGAGATTCCAGTTGTATGGGTTTGTTGTGTATTTGCAGTGGCTTGAAGTTGTGTCCCCTGCTCTGGGTCTTACCTCTGACCCATACCCAAGTCCCTGGTGCACACGCTGTGGTGCTCCCTTGGCATGTCCAGTCCTGCCACGTGTGTAGAGTAAGCCCTTTGACCCTCTTAAGGGGGTGCTGGTCATCTTTTCTTGCTTCACTTATCTTGCTTGTCATCTCCAAACCTCCTGTGGCTTGAAGTACTGCTGCCCTGATGGCTCTCTCCTTTGCCTCATTGAGGATCTGTTTGAGATACATGTCATTCTTTGGAGATTAGAACATTCACTTTAGAGGGAGGGATGACTTTATACTGGGACTGGTAGAAGTCGGTTCAGGAGCGATCAGACTCGTGGTGATTTTAGGAGGTGTTTCCACTCCGGTCCTTGTAACCACAGGGTTTGTACTGAGCTGGACACTGGCCATTTAAGTAGATGCTTCCTCTCCAATTACAGAGTGGCTCCCAGCTGGCAGATTTCTCACTGGGATTCAGTTTTCTTGGCTGCTGTTGTTTGTTGTGTTCACACTGAGTTTCGCGGCATCCTTCCAGGCTCTTGAGTCTTTTCCAAGCAGGAGAGATAGCAGAATGCTTTGCCCTCCCCTTCTTTTCTCCTTTTGGATATTCCATGGCTATTAGGGAAGGACTTCCTGTGAAATAAAATGAAGGCAAAGGAAAGTAGCATGCCTGTGGCATAGAAATGCTGTTAGCAAGCTTGAGGCATATCACAGAGATTGGTCCTGAGAGTAACATTTACTGCCTTTCTGCTTTTGAACTTTTTTTTTTTTTTTCCTTTGCCTGTTTCTGAGGTCTGGGATTTATCCTGAATTTAAGAATGGACTGTTTTTGATCATTTGAATAGGTATCACCATTCAGCAGGGAATACATGTGCAGACTGAGATGTTTCTTAAAGTCAATTTGTAGTATAAGTCATGTGAAATGATTTCTTTAGTTGGTAATGCATTTCTACTTTAAATTCTCTGCCTGGATTTATGCATTCATCTCCTGTTTTACCAGGTGATTTGCTTTTATTATGCTGCTATGACAGCCCCCTCCCACCTTTAGTTGCCACCCCCGAACACCTGAGCACGTTCTCCAGTGTGAGTAGGCATTGAGCTACCCCAAATGACATGAAGTGCCACCCATACAAGATTAGAAACAAGGAGAGCCTGGATTCCAGCAAAATCTCCCTGCCTGCTTGATCAAGCAATTGCAGGAAAGATTATGTGGCCCTTTAACATTGGTTTTGGAGAGACTCGGTTAGATGGATGGAATCCCAGTGGGAAATCAGTAATCAGCTGCCAGCTGGAAAAATCTCAAATCATGGAATGATCTTTTCTCTCACAGCCTGGAGTACTCAGGCAGAGGAGAGCCCAGCCACTCTTTTTCAAGGTCCAGCTGTCTCTTTGAAGAGGAGAAGAGGGGATAGAGGAAGCTGTCTTCAGCTATGCTGGAGCACCTCAGTTCAGAGGGCTTTTGCTTTGCTTTGCCCCTTTGCCTTTTGCCTTTTCCCACTTGGGGTTTGCTGTTGTTTTTCCTTTAGGGTGTGAGAGGCTTCCAACCCTGGGCAGGCTCTGAAGCAGTGGCATCAGGGAAATGTGTTTTGATTTCACATAATCTCCTTTCGTTAAGAGGAGATGAGCAGCTGGTTGACCCAGAACAATGCCAGGGGGAGCTGGGGAGTTGTTACTTGTAAATGTAGAGGAAGAAAGGAACAGATACTGGGAGGCAGTGTGTGATGTACAGCGGATGCCTTCAGAGAATAGGGGCTTGTCTTTCTGTGATTCTCTCATAACCATGGGGGAGGTAGTGGGAGGAGGCATGTGGCTTCTTGGGTTGAACTCCAGTGCAGAAGTCAACATTCTGCTCATTTAATTCATTAATTTCACAAATATTTTTTGTGTTGCTACTGTGTGCTAGGCACTATTCTAGGTACTGAGGATACAGTGGTAAATAAACAAACAACCATAAAAGGGCTTTGTCCTCATGATATTTAAATTCTAGTGAGGTATAGTGGCGAAAATGCATTTATAATGATGGTAGTATAAGAAATAGTACAAAAGAAAAAAAAAAGAAAATGGGATAGGGAGCTATTTTAATAAGTGTGGTCATGGGAGGCCTCCTTAAAAATGACCACGAAATAACTAAATAACCATTAGAGAAAACAGTTTTTATTACCTGTAATATTTTAAACACTTCAATTTTAAATGTTTTTTTTTTTCTCGAAAGTTTTGAGTGTTTTCCAAAGACATATCTTCCCTTCTTATCTCTGGATATTCAGCTTTGGTTAGCTGGATTAGAGTTCATCATTATAGTTGCTTTTAGTGTAGATTGGGTTAAGACAGTCTTAGATTTTAGTGTAGATTGTGTTAAGATAGTCTTAGACTGTGTTAAGACAGTCTTAGAAAGTACACAGAGGGTGTACTTTGCATAAAATTTTTCTGTATGATTGAGAGGCTCCTTCCCACTCCAAATGGCTGTTCAGCAGAGTTTGCTGCTGCTGTTGTTTTTTTTTTTACATGGTAGTAAGTAACTTTTGGGAATCTGAAATATTAAAGTCCCCTCCACAAACCTGATGTGAATGATAAACAGTACATAAACAAAGAATCCCTTCTTCAGAGCAGAATGCCAACAGCTGTAGACATAACTCAGTGGCTGTCCAACAGCACAACCCAGGGCAGCGGCTTTTCACTGTCAGGAGTGTGGAATGGTGTGGTGTATTCTGTGGACTGTCCTGAATAACAGGACTTATGTTTTCTGCCAGTTCCTTTGAAAGGACTGTATTGTATGAAAAGAGACCCTTCATTTGTCATATCCCCACTCTTTGCTATTGGATCACACCTGACTACATCAATTCCACAAGACACCCTATCACAGTGGTTTCTAAAACAGCATTTCTTAACCCATTAGTCGGTAACAACCAGCATTTTTTTAAAAAGTGGAATCAGATGGTATCAGAGTATATCACACTTAGTAACCTTTGTTTCAGATGTATGTGTGTAGAGATAGGGTGTGTGTTTGTGTGTGTGTGCATGTGCATGCTTGCATGTGCATCAGATCCTGACAATAGTGTATTTTTATTATGTTGTACTTTAAAAAGTTGGAAAAACATAAGCCTATCAGATGAAGTTTGGTATTATTTTCAGATGAGGAAACTGAAACTCTGAAGTTAGGGACACTGTCTGTAATCATAGTAAAGTTTGAAGTCAACTCTTTCTAGCTTTTCCACATCTGATCTAGAACATGACAATTTTGTTACAGGACTTTTCATCTCTGATGATTTTCTAAGATTTTGGAGTTCACAGAGACACTGAGTTGCCCCTGAGCATTGTTTTAAAATCAGATTACCAGTTCCAAGTTTGACTGGTTTCTCAAAATATCTCTATATGATCTATTTCCGGAGAAGGGAAAAGAAAGATGAATCTAGTTACTTGTCTTTATTAACAGACAAGGAAAATCTAGAAGCTCTTTTCCTCTTACAGAAGGACAGCCTAGTTTTATCCAAGAGGAGAAACTAACTGGAAGCAGTAGCAGGCTCTCTCTCTTCATCATTCAAGAAAATTTTGTGTTGGTGAGACCAGTGTTGATGTAGTGAGTGGGTAGACATAGCAGGAGGAATCTGCCACCTTGTGTAAAATGTTTTGGTTTTCACTAATCAGGCATACTTTTGGATAGACTTAATTAACATTTGTTCTAGTAAGTACTGTTACAACATTTGCCACCAGTCCTACCCACTTCCCCAGCCTCCTGGGAAAGAAGTGGAGCTTTCATGATGTTTAGGCAGCTATTTTGGCCTTAAAGGACAGACTTTTCAGAAAGGCATTATTTTCTCTGGCATTTATTCCCTCTTGCCTGTAGTCACTTTTGAATGAATTCCTGATTGGTTCAGCTAGACTTTTTCTTTTTTGCACAGAAGAAATTGACCTTGTTGAAGATGCCAGAAAAATACAGTGAAAACCTGCTACCTGCTCCCTTATCTTCCTCTCTGTACTACTTTGTTACCCCACCCCACTCGAGCCCTCAGTAAAAAGTGACCTTTTGGCCCAGGGCCCTATCTGAGTGTTTTGTGTGGCAGAGCTGTCTCTGGCTGACTCCCAGGATTGTTAATGACTTCCTTCTCTGTCTCTAAATAATTGCTTGAAAAGACAGCTGTGGAGAGACATTGCCCCCAGCTTGCAGGCTTATTAATTCCAGCCATATGGAAGAGGGTGCAAAGAAAGAAGGTGGAAGTTACTTTGCCAAGAGTAGCAAGTGGAGGGAAACAGAGATACAGGCTTTAGGGGAGAGCAGCACCACCACATTGCAGACGAGACTTGGAGTTTGTGAGGTCTGAGTAGATTTCAGTCCAAAGAAACTTCATTAAATCCCAAATAGAGGGAAGCAAACTAAGAAGCAGTTACTCTATATCTAAATTCCTTACAGTAGGGTTCCTCTGGTATTGTTTGAATATAACGTAGCCTGTAGGATACTTGTGTTTTTTGTGCACCTCTTCAAGAACAGAAGCATGCAGGTAGTGTGCACAGTCCGAGGAACAAAGAGGGAAGACATCCAAGAGATTCCCTAAATGTCAGCCTTCATGGACTTGACCATTATTCATAACTTCTGCTTTTGTCTGTTTCCACATTGGCCTTTGAAACAAGTTTCAAAAAAGATATTCTATACCTTGCTCCTTAAAAAAAAAAAAAAGGAAAAAAAAGGAATAGTTAGTCAAAACTTGCATAGACAGAAGGAGAATCAAATACAGGTAGCAAGTAGATACTCCAGTTAGCTGTTCAGCTCAGCTCTAATACTTCTAGCACTCAGGGTTATAAAGGAAACAAGATAGGGCACTTGATTTTTATTTTTCAAGAACAGGAAACATGTCAGGTTTCAAAGGAGGTGCAAACTCTTTCCTAAAACCAAGTTATAAAACAAGTTTATGCAAGTCTTTAGACAAAGGGCATTAAAGAAATGAATGTATAATGCAGCAACAAAGGTTTCCAAGAAGATGCAGAACTCTTCTTGTGAGTGACTTTTTGGTGTCTACTCCACAAACATCAAGGGTGTGGCCATTAAGGCCACTTTCACAGAGTGCAGCTAAGCGTTTTAAGTTTCCTGTGATGCACTTTTTTGCCTGAAAAATAGACTAGGTGGGTAATTTCCATTAAAGCTGTGGTTTTCAAACTTTGATGCACATTAGGAATACTTGAGGCACTTTAAAAAGTATCTGTGCCCTGGCTGCATCCCAGACCAATTAAATCAGAACCTTTGATGGTGGACCCCAGGCAGCAGTATTTTGTAAAACTGATTCCAAAGGTTAACCTAGTTTGAGAACCAGTGCATTAGATGATCTTTACTTAATGTTAATTCCTTCAGATGAATTTTTCAAGTAGTTAAGTCCTAGAATGCTATTATTCCATGCTGTTGATTTAAGGAAGTCCATGTAGTGTCTATTAACATTCTCTTAGGAACATTGAAACTTGTATTTATATTGGGACCAAGGACCACTACACCTTTCTTTTTCATAACCAGAACCAGAGTATTCATCAAGAAGCTATGTAGGGGCCTCCCTGGTGGCGCAGTGGTTGGGGGTCCGCCTGCCGATGCAGGCGACACGGGTTCATGCCCCAGTCCGGGGAGATCCCACATGCCGCGGAGCGGCTGGGCCCGTGAGCCATGGCCGCTGAGCCTGCACGTCCAGAGCCTGCGCTCGCAATGGGAGAGGCCACAACAGTGAGAAGCCTGCGTACCGCCAAAAAAAAAAAAAAAAAAAAAAGCTATGTAGGATCAGCGTTAGCTGACCTTATTGTGGCTGTTGGAGAATATAGGACCTTAGATGAACTATAGGTAAACTTTTACATAAATTATTTCTGGCTCTGGATAGGCTGTTGTCTTGGGAGAATGCCAGCATCTCTTGAAGTGAGATAAGGAGAGACATGTATTCCCTAGTTCCGTTTGAAGTTAAAAACATTGTTATGTTTAATATCTGAACTCTCTGACCCTTACAAAGGTGATAAGATAGACAGTGGGTATTTGTTTAAAATAATCAATTCTTCTTTTAATTTTGAACTTGGAATAACTGAATATATCTCAAAGGGTTGAAACATCAGAGAATCATTCATTGTTTTTATGTAATCTGGATTTTATCACAGTCCAAATAATGTCTCTTGGGGATAACGGAAAGTGTGTGTGTGTGTGTGTGTGTGTGTGTGTGTGTGTGTGTGTGCGCGCGCGGGCACCCACGTGCATGCATGCATGTGTGAGAGAATGAGAAAGAGATTGACTGTGAATGAGAATTATTTTGAATTGAATCATAGTGAAGCATATAGCAGGAATCATACAATAATAGTATTCTGGTTAAGAGCCACTTGGTTTTTTTGGCCTCGGGCAAGCCATAACCTCTGCTCCTCACTTTTCTCACCTGGAAAATTGTAATTCCTGCCTCTTAGGCTTATTTTGAAGGTTAAATGAAATAGTTCGTAAAGCACTTAGGGTGGTGCCTAGCACATTGCCAGTACTATTTAGGTGTTTATTAGAGCATCGTATCAACTTGTCCCACTAAGAATATTCTAAAACTGCTTTATTCTGTAAAGGCTTTTAATGGAGATGCTTTAACATCCCTAAATTACCTTTCTTTTGCTTGTTCAGGAAGTTCTTCTTTCTAACCTAAATTCTTTATGCTGTGTTACTGAGTCTCATGTAGGATTGCTTGTCCCCTGAGACCTCACTGAGTGAGTTCCGTCCTCAGATAACTGAAATGCAGTTATTCCCTCCCTAGCCTTAATTCCTATATTCTAAATCTCCGGTTGACTTCTGGGCTCCACTTATCTGAACCCACCCGTTTTTCCATGCTGTTGAGCAGAGATGTGCTTGGGGCTGATTATGATGGGAGGATGACCTCATAGTTTCTGATGCCATCTTCCAATGTATATAGCTCAGCCCTAAGCATGCTTTTCAAAAATAATGGCCCTAAATTGCTGACATTTTGTCATCTGCTCAGACGCCTAAATCTCTTTCTGCTCCCTGGACTGAATGAGATCAGCTGGAGCAAGATGCCTTTGTGCAGCCCTGTATTTACTGTGCTTGAGTGACCTCCAGTAGCGCTGTGTGTTCCCTCTGAGTAACGTGGGTAATGACTACAGCGACAATGCTGCTATTGTGTCCAGAGGTTTGGGGCTGTAATTTCATAATGAAATGGAAAAACATGAGATTAAAAACCTGAATCTAGCACAGTAATTATATTTAAGTATCACAAATCATCTCTCTGTATTTAGTTTGGTGTTTGAGATTTGGCCTCTCTTTGTGGAATACAGTCACGTCGTTTCATACATCTGCAAAATGGAAGGCTTCTAATTTATGGCTAAAATGTGGGAATTGCTTTCTCTTAATGGGAAGGTGACGAGAATGGTATTAAATTTGAAGGAGCTGGTTTGCTTCATTGACTAGAGTCAAGAAGGGAGGTTGTAGAACAACTGCCAAGGTAAAGATATGTTTGGGTCTTTTCATGGTTTAATTCCCAGATACTTAGATGTGACTACAGGCTCTCTCTTTAGAAGTTAACTGACATAGGCTGGCCTGGGAAATTCTCCAGGACTTCAGCAAGCAGTGCAGTTGCAGAGGTATAAATACCTTGTGTGAGGCTGAGTTTCTGTAAGGATGAAAGACTTACCTCCGGTTCGTTTCCCACAGGTAGGTTAGTGCACTGGCTGTGCCTGGTCTGTTCACTACCGGGGACCTTGCATGTACCTGCAGGGTCTTTAGTTTGGCTGAGCCCTGGTGGGATGGGAGGGTGGGGAAGGTGTAGGTGGTGGCAGCTGGCAGGTGTTCCTGGGTGGTGAAGAACGGTGAGTTAGGCTCGGGGCTGTTCCTTAATATGAAGTTGGAGGGGAAGGTGATTTAAGACGAATGATATCTCCATCTCCTTGATTTCTAGGAAACATCAGATATAATATGATCATAGAAGGAAGCTGTAAAAGGGATAATTATTATCGTCAGTCATTTACTGATTATCTGCTATGAGACAAGCACTTTTTGTTACCATCTTTAAACTTTGCGGTAGACACTGCTATAAGGGCATTTCTGTCCCTATAATACCTCCCACCACCAAGTAATTTCAGTTGATAGAGGCACTACAGATTATCCCTGCTTCCCCAAACCTTTCCTCTCAGATTCTCTGTGGTTCTACAAGGCCAAGTACCTGGAGGATCTGAACTGCTTTGGGCCACTGTTTGTTGGTGCAAGTGTGGGCTACCAGTCACCAGCACTGGAATCGCCTGGGAAGCTTGCTGTACCTCCTAGGCTTCATCAACACGCCCTAGCCAGGAATATTCTGGTTCAGTCGGTTAGGGGTGAGAGGGTTTGAGGTCTAGGAATTTGGATTTTGAACAGCCACCCAAGGATTCTTATTTACAATAAATCTTGAGAATCACTGCCTTAGGGCTCTCTCTCCCAGGAGCAGGCTATTCCAAAGGATTTGTTATGTTGAAATTTGCTCTGTGGAACATGGGCCTATTTTTCAGTCCCCTGCCCCTTGGTATCAATGTCTTGGGTGAAAATGCCTGCTTTGGTGGATTCCTTTTCTTCTGGATGTAGGGAAGGCTGGACTTCTTTGCAACTTTACCCACCCTCAGGGGTTGCAGAGAGAGAGGAGGGAGGCCTGCTGGGGAAGAGGTGGCCTGTCTCCAGCACTAAACTTGTCACCATCTAGGGCCTATGGTAGTTTCTGTTTCCACTGGAAACTCATTGAACGTTCTAGCACTATTTATGTTTTTGGTGTAATATATAAAAACAGCAGTTCAGGGGACTTCCCCGGTGGTTCAGTGGTAAAGAATCTACCTTCCAATGCAGGGGACGCGGGTTCGATCCCTGGTCGGGGTACTAAGATCCCACATGCCGTGGGGCAACCAAGCCCTTGCGCTAAAACTACCGAGCCCGTGCGCCTCAATTAGAGAGACCATGCGCCCTGGAGCCTGCACGCCACAACTACAGAACCCATGTACTCTGGAACCCGTGCGTCACAACTAGAGAGAGAAAGCCACGCCACAACTGGAGAGAAGCCCGTGCGCTGCAATGAAAGATCCCGCATGCTGCAACAAAGATCTCAGGTGCTGCAACTAAGACCTGATGCAGCCAAAAGAAAAAACCCATGGCAATTCAATGAAATTGAGCAAAGATTTATTGAGTAGCTGCAGAGGCTAAAGTGTCATGCCAAGGGGGACGGCATGTGTAAGTAAAACAGTTTCCAGCCTTCATCCAAGGGGCTGTGTTCTAATGCTGTCCTCAGTCCTGACTCACAACTGTGGCGGTCTGAGCCTGTCCTGTGATAGGGGCTTCTACAGAGGGAAGTCAAAACAAAGCACTCTGGGAATGTCGGGGTGGAAACAGTTCATCCCAGTTAGGCAAAAGGCTTCTTTGGGGAAGTGGTCCAGGGAAGTGACTTTCAACCTTGCCTGTGTTTTAGAATAACCAGGGAGAATTTTTTTAAAAATCTTAATATTGACGCCATACCACACAGCAATCAAATCAGTATTTTTGGAATTTGATCACAGGCATCAGTATTTTTTAAGGCTCCCTACGTGATTTTCCTGTGCAACCAAGGCTGAGAGCCCCTGATATAGAAAGAAGGGCAAATCGGCTGTCATTGGGATGAGGGATAGGTAGAGATGGAAAAGGTATTCCAAGCATGAACAGAGGCCTAGAGGCAGCAAAGTGAAAGCTCTAGCTGGGGAATGCTCCTCAGTGGGGTGTGATTGGAGCACAGGACTCCTGGAGTGAGTGGGGAGGGAAATTATGCTAATTAGGTAGGGTTGGATTAAAGTGTTCTGCCGAGGAATTGGGAGACATCATGTCTTTGCACTGTGCTTGGAACTCCCACTCACCTCCTGTTAACATGGAGGATGAGGCCCCGGGAACTTGTTGCTGCCCCAGGTACCAGTTGGTCAGGGCAAGTAACATGAGGCATGCTCAGTTAGTTCCCTTTGCAAGGCTTTTTGCCTTAGACCATACATCTCAAGCTCGTGCCGGGCTTAGCACTTTCTCTTGGCATCTGTTGTTTGCCATTTTTCTTTTATGAAAAGCAAACTGAAGGTAACTTGGGGTCAGTGTGGTAGGAAGGTATTGATGTTAGGCAAGAACATGGCAATAGTTTTCGTCTTTTTGCTGGGCTCCTGTGAGCATGTTGTGGCAGAGTTGCTGGGCATACTGGGGGCAGATGTTTGCAAGTAAAAGCGTGTATGTTTCTGTGTTCTTGCAGCTGCGTTCATTTTGTGCCCGATTCCACTGAGGCCTGGTACTTTATCTGCTTATTGCTGTTTCTGGGAAGTTAATTTGCAGGTGCTATAAATATGCATGGTTCATATACTTCATTTATTCTTTCTCCCTCGAAGCCTCTCCTCTTTATTAGGCACTTTGCATTTGTCTGTTCGGTGCCTGTATTTTTTATGCCACTATTTTGATAGTAACATTACAGGTAAAGCCACTCAATTACGTAGGACTCTTTCTGTGCTTTGGGCAGGTGCATCTGTGCAGCACAAGGGGAGGTCCATGTTTCAAGGTTTTGTTTCTTGTTACAGGTAGAAAAACCAGGAGAGTTCAAGAGAGAGCTCATTTTCTTTCATTATTAGCGAGGAGACTATGCATTCACAAACAAAAACCTTAAAATAGTTCATAAAATAGTGCCACTCGTGTACCCACCCTTCCATTCATCTATTGACCCTCCCTGCCATCCACCTATCCATTTAGAGAAGGTAGTACAATATAGCAGTTGAGAATAACAGACTCTGGAGCCAGTCTGCTTGAGTTGAAATGGTGGCTCCTCCTTTTTCTGTCATCTTTAAAATGGATATAGTCACAATCTCATAGAGTTGTGATGATTAAGGGATTAATGTACATAAAGTGCTTAGAAAGTGCCTGGGCATAGGGAAGTTCTAAGTTTGCTGCTGCTGTTATTATTATGGTTGCTGTTATTAATCATGGCAAATAAAACGTATTGGCAGATGAATTTGGTCCATTGGCTTCCAGTTTTGTGATCTTAGAATTTATACAGAGGAAAAAAGTTTGGAAAGGGAGTTTGGGCTGGATCATGGAGGGCCTTGATTCCAGATTTTAAGATCTGTAAACAGTGAGAAGGCCTTCCGGTTTTGGTCTTGATAAGAGACGTCCATCAGAAAGTTATTCTCGCACCTTTGCACAAAAATCATTTGCAGAATTAGAACAGTTAGGGGGCTATTTTAATGGTCCAGGGTACAATAAAACAAATGAGAGTAGTGACAACAGAAATTGAGACTTGGCAGTGGGACACGAAAGGTTCTTTCTATGGTTAGATTCTCTTGTACTTGGCTTGAGAAGGGAAGATGGGAAATTAATTTGGAACCAAAAATTTTGGTGAATTGATGCACTCCATCTCCACCCTTGATGAGATGGGAAATTGTTATGTACGTATCATTACTGGTTATTGGAGGCAGAGGGGCTATTGTCATTCTGTTCTGTGCTTTTACACGGCTCATTATCAACAGGACGCGATTAGCTCTTGAAGGGTGCCTGCCTGTTCTCCTCTCCACCTAATTACTGTGTGGAGCTTGGGTTCATGCACAAAGTTACCTTGATGACACACTAAGTTTATGGAGCTGTAAATGTTCGAACACTACTTGGAGAAGGCCCTTCAGACTTTAACATTCAGGGCCGCTGTGGGTGGGCTGAGAACAGCCGTGATGGATATGTTTTCCAGATTCCATGGTGTGACGCCTTAGGTTATCTATCCCTGTTCAAGTCTTCTCTTCTTCCACAATCGATAGACAATGCAGTGAAAAGATGTAACCTAACTGAAGATAGATGGAGTGGACCCGAAGTTGAAAATAGGGAAGAGACTGCACAGTCCTGCAGTCTGTCCCAGAATCAGACATTTTTGTGGCGTGATCTGGAAGAAGAAAAACATTTATGGCCAAACCTCACTAAACTGAACAGTTGTGGGGATGGTGCAGACAGATTTGTGGGGTAGTTGGAAAGAAATGCAGTTCTATTATTTTTAGTTATAGACTGGTAACTTGAGCAAGGGCAATGAGGTATTGCCTAGCAGTACTTTTTTTGTTGGGGGGATTGGCCTTCATGTATAATTCGGAATATCAGTCATTAATATTAAATATCCTTGATTATTTTCCTTGATTATTTTGATGGTGTGATCATGTCTGTATGATCTCATTTATGCTCTCATTTGCCCTGATACCAGACTCTATGTTTGCAGTAAAACTTCCTTCAGCCTAACTTGAGTCTAGATTTCCCTAGAAGCTTTTAATTAACTACGGTACGTCTGAATGTGGAGGGTTTTTATTGAGAGGATGCAGTGGAATCACATGTGGAAAGTGCTTAGCGAACAGATACGAGTTTGTTTACTCCCTCTTTCCACTTTGAATGAGGGAGTGGCTAAGTGGCTAAGTTTCAAGTTTTGGGATACTGCTTTCTTACCTCCACCCCTAGAGAGTAACCTTGGAGGGGAGATGTTCTGGGACCTAGGGATGGTCGTGAGTGGGAGGTGGGGAAGAGTATTACCCAGAGCCCAGGTGTCCCTGCTGTCTTGTCTAGAGCTCAGTGGTTCTCAAACTGCCATGTGCCTGAGAATCATCCTTCCCCTGTCTCCCCAAGGGATGGGGTCAGACTTCACAGATCTTGAGGTGCTGCTCTCTTGCAGAGATTAGGTATACAAATCCTGAATCCAAACCTGGACTGCTGTGCTCCCCCAGTGTCCGCTCAGCAGTCCTGGGCTGGTAGGAAGGCAGATGTTTCCTCAGCAGAGATGTGAAGCTCTAGCCTTCTTTTTGTTGTCCTTTTAAATTCACACTGAAGAGAGTATTAGATATGCAGCAAAGCAGGAAGGAAAACTGACCTTGCCTGTCTCCAGAGTCTCAGGGAGATAAAGGAAGTGCCTGACTTGGAGGCAGCTGGAGATCTGTGGTGTTCCAGAAGACCTCAGCTCTCAAATGGGCTCTTGGCAGCCTCACTGATAATCACAGTGTGATCGCTACTGGGCTTCCTTATTTAAGATGCTCTTAAATTTTCTTTTCTAACAGTATAAGGTTATGTCTTCACCAGCTCCTCAAATTAAGAAAAAAGAAACAGGGAAGCAAAACAAATCCCAGAACATTTTTTTTCCTCTTTCTAAAGGTTGCAAATATAAATCGTATTTAGAACAATGAATGGAACTTATTTTTTATCTTCAGAAAGCTGGGCCTCTGGCATCTTAAAAAGTCTCTTTATTTTAGAAAGGAAGGAGACTGGTAAAGCGGAAGGGCTATGCTCCCAGGATCAGGAGACTCGGCTTTGCCACCAGCTGCCTGGGGCTACTTGGCCAGAACTGGTCTCCACTTTGAGCCATTTTCCCTCTCTATAAAATGTGGGGGCCATCAAGCTCTTTCAGTGAGAATGCTTTACGATTCTAGTGATGGGCTCAATGCCTGCATCATAGACAGTTTGTAGATTGTGTCGCCCTATTTCTAATTTGTGAGGTATAGTGTCTGCCATCTATCTTTGTTGCACTCGGGGTGTCTCTTCACTAGTGTTTCATAAAACTGTGGTGAGTTAGTGCTGGGGGGACCTTATGAGAACAGGTGGTTCACCCTGTGTTCATTTTACACACGAGACACATGGATACCCCAACTTGCTTTCCCCAAGGTTGGGGCATCAGTTGGGGTCTTTTCAGCTTTCTCTTTGGTGTGTTTTAAGACATTGTGTTGCCCCCTCACCAAGGTGTTTTCTTTCAATTCCATATTCCTTCCATTTTCCCTGGGACACTGGAGTATTCAGTTGCAGTTTTGGGCAAAAGTACTCCTGTGGTCTCCAATGTTTTAAAAATTATAAACTCCTCATAAGAAGAATTTGATCGTATTTGAAGAATTTGGTCATATCATACTAATATATTTACACACTTTACAGATGTTTTAGGTTATAAAATATATATGTTAGAAATTATGTAAGAATGGTATGAGAAATAATTATAAATAGAAGCTCTGATTTTTTTCCCAGTGCCCCAGTTTATACCTTCCATGGAATGTGAACTTGCTTTGAGGACCACTGATCCCACACCATGGTGGACTTAGAGTTTAGACTGCCAGCTATGCAATTTCCCGTGGCACTTGTCAAAAGTACTAATTCTGGTACCTCAACCCAGACCACTGAATGAGAACATCTCCTGGTAGGACCTGGGAATCTGCATTTTCAGCCAGGTCTCCTGGTGCCCCTGAGCCAGTTTTGGCACCCGCTGTTAGAGACAAGCAGAAGATATATCATTTGTAGTACCTATACACTGCATAATCGTACATGGAATTTCTCAAAACCCCCTCAGGATTTTCTATGTGCTTTTTTGGTTTGTAACTCCAAATATTTGCTATTGTACCTCAGTCTTTTTCTCATTAGAAATCTAAATATTATTGAAAACCTAAAGATAATGAAAAATTAGACAACCAGCCTTTAACAAATTAGATTGAAGGGTTGTTTTTAATAACTTATGTGTCTATAACTATATGTTTGAAAGGACGTTTCAGTATCCTGGTTATTGAGCATGTACTCTCAAATATTCAAATAAAATCAGTGTCAGATAAACATGTAACAGGAAATTTGTTTCTAACTATACACACCAGGTCAGGGTTATCTGTTCCTGTATCAGCTTTGGGAAAGCTTCCACACAAAGTTCTAAGTAGCAAGAGTGCAGGCCATTTGAGAAAATGTGATAATTAAGATTCAGCAACTAGACTAAGGCTGAATGAATAGAAATCAGAGCAGCAGTTGAGCTGGTGGGAGTGAGTAAGCTGTAATTATATCTGGGGTCACCAGATATATCCCTGGTGTAGAATTCCAAAGCAGCCCCTCCTTGTGCTGTCTTCTCCTACCCTGAGATTTGGCCAGTTATCCCTAACCAGATTTGGTCAGGCACGCCGCTGGGGTGAGATTGTGAAGCTGCTTTTGCCCACATATTGTGATTTGGTATTTTAAAAAATGTTCACTTCCCAGCCTCAGTTCAGTCTTTTAGTCTCTCTTGCAGTAAGTGTGCCAAAGGTCAGGAATTCTGTCAGTTTGATTCAGCTCTGCTCCCCTGATAGCAGCTAGCGCAGGCCTTGGGACATAGAGCCTCCCGACATGAACTGATGCAAGTATCAGTGATTCAGAAGGTCCCACATGGTGGAGTCTCTGCCCACTTATTCAGCCACAAACAGGTCTTGTAGCTCTCCTGGCTCCTCCCTGCGCTTTTCCTGGAAAGGGCTCTGTTGTTTCTGAGCCTTCCTGTTTGTTTCTACTCTCTCTCTCTGAAGTACTTCCAACCCCCTCACCTTTTTGCTTGGCCAATTCCTACTTACCTTTTAGATAAATAGTTACAATTGACACTTCTTTTGGTTTCCTAAAGTAGGATAGGTATCCCTGCTGTGTGCTTCCATGTTCCCCTCGCTTCCCCTAGAATAACTTTAATCATAGTTTTTGGTTCTTACTTACTAATTGTTATCCCCTAGACTAGAGTCTGCTCCACCAGGACAAGAATTCTAATCTTCTTGCTCATCATTGTTTCCTCATTGCAAAGTGTAAGGTATGTGACATGGTAGGTTATCAATCAACATTTCTTGACTGAATAAAGTAAGTACATAATAAAACAATATATGTCAGTTAATGGGGTTATTGGTAAGGATATACTTGTCAATTTCAATAGTGGTAATTAACACTGCTGGGTTTTATGAGAAAGAAAGATTAAAAGTAAATAGAAGGGGGCTTCCTTGGTGGCGCAGTGGTTGAGAGTCTGCCTGCCGATGCAGGGGACATGGGGTTCGTGCCCCGGTCCAGGAAGATCCCACATGCCGCGGAGCGGCTGGGCCCGTGAGCCATGGCCGCTGAGCCTGTGCGTCCGGAGCCTGTGCTCCGCAACGGGAGAGGCCACAACAGTGAGAGGCCCGCGTACCAGGAAAAAAAAAAAAAAAAAAAGTAAATAGAACGGAAATGGAACTTAGGACCAAAAGGTTTTATGTGCCTGTTGATGCCTACTGCTGGGCAAAACTTTCTGCAAATAAAGCAAAGTCCCTTGATGGACTTAATTTACATACTATAAAATATAAAAAAATTAAAGACATTACTATGCAATATGGTGTTTACTATACTATGTACAATCTCTAAAAAAAAAACTTAGGTGTCAGTACCAACATGCATTCATTCATTTATTCATTCAGTCAGCAGGTTTATTCTTCGTATATGTGCCAGACACTATTCTAGATGCTTAGGACCCAATGGTGAACAAAACGTACAATATCTGTCCCAAAGGAACATACATTCTAACGGTGGAGACAGTCATTAAAGAAAGTAAATAAATAATGTAGAATATTAGAAGCTGGTAAGTGCCATGGAGAAAAAGGAAGGAGGAAAGAGACACAGGAAGTGCTACCGTGTGTTTTGGGGGTGGTGGTGGATGCAATTTTAGATTCAGTGGCCAAGACAAGAGTCACTGAGAAGATGGCTCTTGAGTAATGATCTGAAATGGGGTGAGGAAGTGAGCTGGGCAGGTATCTGCGAGAGAAGAGAGGTGCGGAGGCCAGGAGGTGAGATGGTACGCTTGGCTCTTTGGAATGTGCTCACCATCCTTCATGTTTATTACATTAACCAGACCAGCATGTTGGGATCAAAGTGAACTGTTTATCAGAATCTGTATATGTTTCCTGTCTTTGGACAGCTGCCCTAGCTAATCCTTAGCCTGAATATGTACTTTAAGGATAGTGGATTTATTTCTTTTTACAAAGTTTGTTTGATAGAAAAGGCCCTACAGAAACCTTTATTTTTCCTTTTGTGGGTCAGAATTCCTGCTTTATTATCTGTGCTTACCCTCTAAGCTCTAGTCTGTGGTGGAACCACTTCTCTGAGAGCTTGTATTCCTTGAGGGCAGGGTACGTTTCTTGTTTAACCAGTTTACACAAGTCTTATCACAGTGTCCCTTGCATGGGGACCTGATAAGTTATTTTGGCTGATAATGGAAGGGCTTTTCTGTCTACTTCTGTCCCCCCTCGATGGCTCCCTTATCTGTTCTCCTGTAGCGCTGTGAACTCATTTCATTACTTAATGAAATTTTATCTTATGTTATTGCTTATTTTGTGCAGCTGTCTTATCTGTCCAACTAGAGAGGAACTTGCATTTTCTTGCTCAACCTTGGAGTGCTGGCTCATAGTGGGTATGCTATGTATATACATCACTCGTTGCTGTTGGTCAAAGTGCTTGTCGCTCTTGGATGAGTGAACCAGTATCTCACTTTTGCAGTGTTTTATTTATTTATTTTTTTGGTTTACAGTCTATATCTTGAGTTCAGTTCTACTTAGGACTTGGCCTGGGTACACTGCTGGAGAGCCCAGGGGAATAGTATAGTTATTAAGGGAGAAATCCTTTGTGAATTCTTAAATCTTCCAATGGAAGTAGTTTTGGTTTATAGTGGTTTTCTGCAGATTGACAGTTCTTCTGAGAACCTCTGTTGACTGTTCATGACAGACACGTCGTAAATTAATTGTTCTTTTAAATTTCATTGACATTTTCTTTCTCACTTGGTGGTCATTTCCTCAAAAATATTTGCTCACTCCAAGGCAATTACTGTAATGCCTAATAAAAGAGAATGAAAAAGCCAGGTTCAGCTGTGGGTGCTGGTCTGGGCAGTTTCTAGCTCCTCCCACAATGATGGGCAATAATCAGATCCGTGTCTCAGCGGAATTATAAATGACTGCATTTTATGGCTCTCCTTAGGAACTGCTTTGCTTGGAATACTGTAGTTGAAACTGCTGATGTACTGTGCACTGTGTTCTATCGGCAGTCTACCGTCACTGGCACCAACTGGAGATAACTCTTGAATAAATACTGCCACTTTGAGGAGGTCGTCCAGGAGCCCCTGATGCCCACCAGTGTATCACCACTCACTGGATGTGCTTCCTTATATAGTGACTTTTTGGATTGCTTTTCTGGAAACCTCTGTGTCCCGATCCTCATCTGTTTCCTCTGTCCACACATGAAAGTCCGTATAGTTGTTGATAGTTACGGAAGGTACAACCTGAAGACGTGCAGTCAAAAAATAAATCCCTGTCTGCCCATGCCAGTTAGTACCGCCTGTAAGCTAGTTAAACTCAGCAACTCACAGGTGTTCCTAGGGAGGAACACAGTGTCACACACTCGTTTCTTTGGGGCTATTAACATTTTTCAGAGCTCTTTACATTTCATTTTCCAGTGACACCATATTAAACAGGGAAATAGGAGGGAAGGAGATGGGAGTTTTGCTGATGGATGGACCTGGCAATCATAATGCATACACATGGGGACACACACAGACCCTGGGACACACACACACACACACACACACACACACACACACACACACACACACACACACACACACACACACACACACACACACCCGTAGTTTACTTCACAGCAGTGTTGCAGGTGTCTTCTGTGAGGAGTTAGAGCTTTCATTCCTCATCATATGAAACTTCCCATACCTTTGATGTTGCCTTAGAGCTCATTTTTGTTTTCTGCAGCATGTCAGAGAATTACCTGACTTGGTTCCTGGTGTGGCTCTGAAATGCTGAGTTTAGGGTGGATCTGAAGTGTCACTTTGGTCCTTACTTTGCAAAAGTCAGTGAAGAGTTGCCATGATAATTAATCCTGTAATGCCTTTAATGAAGATTTAAATCATCATTCTGCCGATCTATTAGTTTTATTCCTTGTTGAGAGCCGAAATATAGGATCGTGGGCTCACAGTTACATGGATGGTGACAGACCTGGGTTGTTGTTGAGAATTGCAGATTTTGTCATCACATGTGTCATGTCTTGAGTTGTAGCATCTTTGGGTTCCATCAGCTTCACCTGGGAACTTGTTTGAAATGCAGATTTTCAAGGCCCCATCTTGATTTCCTGGGGGCGGGAGTGGGGGTGGGAGGAAGCCAGCAATCTGTGTCTTAATAAGCCCTCCCAAGATTCTGATGCACAGTCAAGTTTAAGAATCACTGAACCAGGGGGGAGTTGCTTTCCTTTTAGTCTCTTGAGCTTACAGCAGTTGATATTTTAGCTTTTATATGAGGGAGGACAGTTATGTCTTCCTTTAAACTCTTCCTTGGTGCAGTTGATTGTCAGATGCAGAATGCTGACGTGAGGATGGATTGTGAATATGACCCACTGTGGCAGTGTTTACAGCCTCAGCCCAGTGCTCTGTGGACTTAATTAAGTAGCACCCTTCGTAATAGGTAGATAAATCTACAAGGATGTTGTGAGGTTACAGGGCAAGACTTTCAAAACACACCAACTTTATGTTTGTGGCAAGTGCTTTGCCCAGTGTTGGCATTTTTGAAATCATCCTTTATCTCTGTCCCCGGCCCAGAAATTTCCTTGTGAGAACTATATGTACTTTAGACAGACTGTTATGGATAGTCAGAAGGAGGGGACAAACAATACAGAAAAGCGGACTTTCTTTGTATTTCTTGCTGAGAAGAAAAAAATTCCAGTGAGGAGTTAAAGAGGCTTCATATCTTGAGTGAGGCAAATGATCGCAGTAGGATGGTAGAGGAATAGAGTGCAACTGTAAGAAAATACCCAACTACATGCAGACAAGAAAATATGTGGGGGAAAAGAATATGAAAAAGAAACAATGCAAATTCTTCTGCGTGATTTTTGCAAATCTTTGTAAAGGTGGAACCAAGCAACTTAGGGACTCAGGTAGGTAATCATCCTAAAAATTACAGTAGCGATGAACTCTTTCTTTCTGAGACAGGTACAGGAATCAGAGCCAACTTTTATTTCCCTTAGGAAATGTACATGTGATGCCCCCAGTGAGCACTAAGTTTAATATTGGATGATAGTATTCCAGCAACTGGGACAAAGATAGTTTTCTTTTTCGTGACTGATTCTAACCAAGGTCTTTCACTAGCTTCAAAACCACAGAAGAAAGACAAGAGTATGAGGATAAAATTCAGAAAATTTGCTTTTTCTTAGGATATTCATCTAAAGGTTTAATAGAAGATGATGTTGGAATGGAATATAGATTATATTTGTTGCTTCCATGTATGAGGCATTGTTCTAAGGGTATTACAAGTATTGGACCATTACTCCTTACACAGTGTTATGAGCTAGGTTCTATTATCTTCATTTTATAAGTTGAGGAAACTGAGGCACAGATAGAAGTTAGTTCACCCAAGGTCACACAGCTAGTAAATGTGATTTTTTTTTTTTTGCGGTACGCGGGCCTCTCACTGCTGTGGCCTCTCCCTTTGCAGAGCACAGGCTCCGGACGCTCAGGCTCAGCGGCCATGGCTCACGGGCCCAGCCGCTCCGCGGCACATGGGATCCTCCCAGACCGGGGCACGAACCCGTGTCCCTTGCATCGGCAGGCGGACTCCCAACCACTGCGCCACCAGGGAAGCCCGAAAATGGGATTTAAGCCCAAGCAGATTCATTTCAGAGCCCTTGCCTTGTACTTTCATACTCAATCTGTGGGCTCCTTCTTCCTTATGATTTCAAGTAAAGAATTGTCATGGATTAGCTTTTTACTACAGTTAAAAGTGCTTGTTTGTCAAACCCTTCATCATATTTGGTCCTAGGAAAAGAAGTCTTTGACTTTATTTTGGGAGTTTTTTGTGTTTTTATTTTGCATTTAATGTCTGATCAGGAAATATTTGTTGTGTAATATTATTACACCACTGAGTGTAGATTTTAGGTGGAAACTTAAAATATTTATAGCAAGTGGTGACCAGCTTGCTTGTATGATGTTTAGTTTACTGGACCTCATGTTGCCTCCCTGAAGCTTAAATGATATAGTGGCTACACAGGGGTATCATGGAAACAAAATGTTGTAAGTGTAATGAGCTCAGATAAGATGAGCAGTGTCTAATGTGTTTTTTTAAAGTTGTTGTTTTCCTCCTTTTAACAAAGATGACACCAAGTTGGAAACATCTGGATTATGTCACTATGGGTATTTAATTATTTTTTATTATAAATCACCAAGATCAAGATTTAAAATGCTGATTTCTAGTTATATTAGTTATGTATGTCTATGTATAAAATTACCTCAAAATTTATCTACTTAAAAGAGCAAACATTTACTATCTCATAGTTTCTGTGGGTCAGGTATTCCTGAGTGGTTCTTGCTTAGGTACTTTCATGAGATTGCAGTAGATGTTGGTTGGGACTGGTATCACCTAAATGACTGGAGCTGGAGAACCCACTTTTAAGGTGGCACACTCACATGGCTTTTGGCAGGAGGCCTCAGTTTCTTACCTCGTGGACTTCTCCAAAGTGACCTCTTGACATGACAGCTGGTTTTCCCAGAGTGAATGATTCAAGACAGAGACAAATGACCTAATCATGCAATTCATAACTGTCACTTCTGCCACATTCTGTTAGTCAGAAGGGAGTCACTAAATACAGCCTACATTCAAGGGAATTAAGCTACCTTGTGAAGGGAGGAGTATTCAAGAATTTGTGGACATATTTTAATCATCACACTAGGCATGACTCCATACCTACTAAATCAGACTCTCTGGGTATGGTAATTTGCATTTTTAACAGACTCCCCCAAACAATTTCTATGCACACTTAAAGAACAACTAGGTAGGTGTTCAGGTGATATTTGTTGGGTGATTCAGTCTGGAAGTAAATGGATAGTATTATGTCGCTATTCTGGTTTATTTAAGAAGCCAGATATATTTTTCATGTTAGTGTTCTAAATTTAGTGTTCTAAACAGTTAAGGTGTATGCTTAGGCACTAAGTCTGGTACTTAACTAGGTAATATAGTGAACAACGTATTTCCTTAGATTTTACTTTATCTGAAAAGGCCTTTAGCTTTCATTCTGTCACTCAGATGAGCCCTCCTCTAATTTAGCCTGTGGTGTCTGAGCAGCTACCCTCAGTATATACACATAGCCAGAGTAGGAACTTCAGCTCACACTTATAAAGAAATTAAGTATATGGCTAGGTAGGGCAAGGCAAAAGGATATCCTGGGGTTTTTGTTTCAGGATCTAGGGAGCTGGGCAAAATGTCTGATGATCCTTATTGGCTCACTGGCTTCTGCAGCTGCATGCTTTCTGTTAGGAGAGAGAGGGGTACAAAACCAGGGGGTTGCAAAGAACAGTCAGATGGCTTCTGGAGCCCCTCTAACCTGGACTTCACTCCCTCTTAGATGTTAAAAGATTTCAGTGGACAATCAGGCCCCCTTCTCCATCATAGCCATCATTTTCTTACCTTCCCATCAACGTAAGTCCTCTGAATCCTTGCAGCTAGTTATTTCGGAGTGGAGCATGCACATCATGGAAATACATGACTCCTCTTCAAATCTATACACCAACCACCCATCTTCTTCTCTCCCTGCCCCTAATGAAAGAAGGCAGATAAATACAGATGCTCAGAACCCTGGTCTCACATTTCATTTGAAATTCCTTGATTGGTAGAAGCACACAATTAGGGGATAAAAACCCCAGAGAGGAAATAACACAGCGATGCCTGTAAAGAGAGGCCTTTTCAGCATAAGTGAGCATTGCACCAGAGTCTGTGATCACACACTGGAACGGCCATATGATAGAGCTGACATGGCCCACTAGGTACAACAGATTGTTCCACTTGTAACCAATCAATACCGCAATTAACAAATATTTATTGAACACCTAGGAAGCACCCTGGTTCACATGGCCCTCATCAGCTATTTTTAAGAGTAATGCAGAACCTCCTAACCTGTCTGTCTGCCTTCAGGCTTGCCTCTGCCCCAGTTAAATCAGTTCTGTACATTGAACCCAGAGTGAATTTTCCTAAAATATACAAACTTGACCAGGTCATTGACCTACTTAAAATGCTGTGCTTGATGATCAGCATCCAGATAAGGCCCACACTCCCTATAGCCCAACTTAAGAGGTAAGTCATTTTCTGGCTCCTGCCTGACTCTGCTTCCCCACTGCTGCTTCTCCATGTCCGTTCTAGCCTCCAGACACTGCCCACTCCACGTGCCCCCAACGCACCTGCCTTCATGGTGCCGTATAACAGCGGATAAGGTAGAGTGGCCTTAGAGCTCAGCTCAGTAGGCTTTGATTCAAGCCACAGCTCTGTGACTTACAAATTATGTCATCTTGGACAAATTATACTAGACGTTTCTGAGCCTTCAGATTTGTTCCTCATCTACAGAAATAAATTACTAGCCTCACAAGATTCTTGTGAAGATTAACTATGATAATATTTAAAATGCTTAGTGCAGTGCCTGGCCCATAATTAAGACTGAATAAATATTGCAGTTGCTGTTATCGATGACGTACGGAAGGCCCCTGGCACATATAGTAGCTGTTTAATAGAGGAGAGGCCTTTTCCTCCCTGAACCTTGGTCTCTTCTCTGATCATAAGAAGCCCTAACTCTGACATTCAGAGTCTGATTTGGGGTGAGAGTGGCATTGGTGAAGATAGAGATACAAGTTTTTAAGAGACAGAGAGGAAGTCGGTGGAGGAATTGAAGAGCATAGATTTAAAAAGGATCATGCGTTTCCCCCTGATTTTTCCTCCAGTAGAATATGACTAATAACATCATTCCTTGTGGGGCAGGGAAAGATGGTGGTGAGCTGGGATTCAGAAGAAACTGACAATCTGGCCTTTGGTAAGTCACTGCTTTCTGGCCTTTGTTAGATCATTTGTAAAATGGGTTTGCCATTAGAATTAACTCAGATATTGTGTTTAAAAGCTTTTTGAGGAATAGAAGGCATACTGTGAAATAAGGTGACAATATTATGCTGCCAGTCCTACGATTCACAGCATGTTTACAATATGTTTTTGAAAGCAACCTTTTAATATTTACATACAATCGATGCTGAAGCATGTACCCCTAGAGATGGTAGTTTCTAGATGGTTAGTGAGAGTCACACATCCTGGAAGTATCTCTCATGCTTCTCCTCATGCCTTCTGTATCTCTCCTTTGAGAACAGCTCAACTCTGGCAGTGGTTTTCTGGCCACAGTGCTTTTACTCCACACCACTCTATTACTGTCATAAAAGTGAAATCCGAAGGGCCTCGTGGGAAGAATACTTACCATGGACTCATGGAGTTGGGAAGAATTGATTGAAACCTAGAACAGGTAAAACTTGACCTAACACTCTGTTTTCCACTCTGTGATCTGGGGCTGATAACGGCCATGTTGTCCCATCACTGTGAGGTTTAAGAGGCACATGTGGATAGCTAGTGTGTGTCTGGCATGTAATCGAGACATGACAATCTTTTCTTACTTGGGTGCCTGAAATGGTTCCCCAGTGTCCCCTGAATATCCAGCTGCAAAGTCTTCCGTCAAGGAGGGGCCTCCAAAGACAGGCTCCAGGCTCCCCCTTTCTGATCTTATTTGTACCTTATTATCTCTAAGTCGTCCCTACCCCCACCCCCAATAATAATTATCCTCCAGACTGAAAGTCTTTCAGGTGATTTTTCAGTTACTCACAGCCTTTCCTTCTCCTGTGCCTTTGGCCTCCTTGTGCTGCTATTGGTGATGTTTCCCAAGCCCGTGGGACATGAAGGTCCTGTTCACCTCATAACTTTTCCCAGTACCACCCGTCCCTACCAGGTGGGATCAATCCTTCATTCCCTGTTCTTCCAATGCATGTTGTTTTACTTCTGTTACAGCTCTTATCACAGTCTGCCTTGTAGTCATTTCTGTGTTTCCCCATCTGGATTCAGAGCCCCTGGAGGGCAAAGACTGTTGTTTTATTTTGTGCTGTTTTTTCTCACCCCCACAGTGCCTGATGCAGTAGGGGTTTAGTAAATACTGCTTGAATCAATGCATGAATGAAATTGTCCCTCCTAGTCCTGTTTGCAATGCTGTAATGCAGACCAGGTGAATGTAGAATTTTGGCTTAGTGGATTTAGTTTAGCATAGGAAGTGAGTTTTCCAAGAAGCAATACTAGCTTTGAAAACAGAAATTGCCTTTAATCTTGTGGAAAACACATGCCAGCCCTCTCCATAGTAGTCTCAAATTACAGGGGAGCATTGCGTTACTGTAAAAACACAAATAAATAAACCCATGACAATACAGTGTTTGGGAGATAAAACCACATAAAAGCCATCTTTCCCCAACTCTTCGTCATGGTAATTAGGGTATTTCTGGGAGGAAAAATAAAAAGACACCAGCAAAGAACAAGTGATATTATGTTTAAAAACACTTCTTGCAATTGGCAAGGTGGGAGTAGGGGGTTATATTTTCCATTCAGCACAAATGTTCAGATACCTCCCAGCTTCTGCCAGACCTAATGCTATATTGATTGCACTGCCTGATAAATTGGGCACTAGGGTTGCCAAAGATGCCAGGCAGTACCTGGAGGGCAGAAGGTGTCACCCAGAAGGTAGTGCTGTAAAACTTACCTGTCCTACTTTACCTGAACATGACATATTCTTCTAAGTGCTGGGTCTCCATTGGCTCCAGCTCCCCCTCCGTGAACCCTTTGCTGTGGGCTACAGCTTTACACTGGATTTTGTTTACTGATGACTATTTATTTGACTGTCTGCCAGGCTCTTTTTAACCCTAGGGTTCCGGATCCAGGTTCTTTTGAGAATAGAGTAAGAAGGATTTTGTCAGCCACTGAGGGCTAAAACCAGACTGAACAGAACTTCTCATCAGCCACTTCTCATCACCTCCATTTCCAGCACCCTGGGCTGAGCTGCCACCATCTTTCACCCATTGCAATATTGCAGTAGCCTCCCAGCTCTCACCTCTGCCTCCCGCAGAGTATTCTTCACCCAGCAGCCACAGTGGCCCTTTAAAATATACTTTAGATCATATCACTCCTCAGTTCAGAATCCTCCAACGAGTCTCCCATTTTACTGAGAATGTAATTCAAAGATTATACTTACTGTGGCCTCCAAGATACTGCATGGTCTGGAGCCTGCTATCTCCCACGTCACTTTCATTAATCCTCTCCGACCCTTGAGCTTTCGTGCTGTTCTTAAACCAAGCCAAGCCTTACCAGCCTCAGAGCCTTTGCACTATTGTTCTCTTAGCCTGGAACATTCTGTACTCGGATGTACATGTGGTTTGTACCCTTACTTCATTCAGGTCTGCTTGCGTGTCACCTTGTTGGGGAGGTCCAGTCCACCTGTGTCCCCGGTGCTAGAACATTGCCTGGCATATGGCAAGCATGTAGGAAGTCTTTGAACTGTGAATAAGCATTGCCCAGCTATTCTAGCCAACTTGGAGGGAGAGCGTATGGTCTAGGGGACAGTGGCTCTGGAGTCAGATGTCAGATCCACGCTGCTGGATTTGTTATCCTCCTCCATTTGATAGATGTTCCACCTTGGGAAAGTTCTTTAACTTCTCTAAGCCTATGTTTCTCTACTAGATAAATGAGATTGTGCCTACTGCATATGATCATTATGAAGAGTTAAGTCAGATAATGTTTGTAAAGTCCCTGGCATTGTATCTGGTGCACATATTGGATGCTTCCTAATTATTATTTCTCACACATTCTACTTCCTAGTTGTAGACTCATGTTATATGGGATAAGGGGAGTGTCTAAAAATAGTTTGAATGTGGTTTGTAATTTTCAAGTGTTCCTGCTTTATCTTCAGAGTTAGACACGTCTCAGACTCTGGGTGTTAGCTGGCGCAGCTCTGTGGGCATATCAGGAGATTTTGGTCAACAGAAAAAGGGAGAAGTCAGCAGCTGAGCCTAGGGGAGGTTCACAGTCCTGCTTGTGATTCAACAGGGACTGCATTTATGAAAATGGCAATTGAGTCCAAGGCAATTGAGACTTTGGGCTGTGCCAGCAAGTGTGGTATTTCCATTTACATCCTCAGAGTAAGTACAATTTCACCATTATTCCATTGAGGCTCTCCTTGCCAAGAAAAACCCATTGTAAATTTCTGGTTTAAAGATTCTGCAGTTTTAGGGAGTCATACTTTTTGTTGCTTTAACATTTTCTTGGCACCATAAATTTTAAGCCCCACTGGTCTACCTTGTAAATACTATACAAATGTTGTGAAAAGCTGAACCACGTCATTTGTTTTTCTATGTTCCTTATAGGAAATGGTGATGCTTCTGCCCCCACCCGCTGCTTCCCCGGATGCTTCTGCCCCCACCCGCTGCTTCCCCTCGGTTTCTGCTCAGGCAGTTTGGAGTGAGAAAGTGAGAGTGAGAAAGAAGACAGATTGTCAGCAAAAGATAGGAAGGAGCTTTGCTTTGTGGACAGGGTTGAGCTAGGCAAGAGAGAAAAGTGTGTGGCTGGCAGGGTGTCTGCGTGACGTGGATCCATTGTGTGGATCCCTCCTGCTGGACCAGTGGCCAGCTCCTGGCCAGGCCATCCGGGTGAGGGCCTCTGAAGCAGAGAGCCCTGCACAGTCTGGAGCCTCTCTAGCCCAGTCTAGTGAATAGGACTCCAAAGAATAGGAGCCGTGTTCCCTTTGTCACCTACAGCCCTGCTTTCAAGACTGCACAGTGAATGTGCACTTGGGGGCTCAATTGGCACTTGGAAAAATCTGCAGGAACTTTGTGTGTGCTCAGTGTGTGCCCAGCAGCGTGGGGGGAGTGGAGCATGCACTCTGGAGATGTCTGGGGCCAGTCCTTGCAGAGGAGGGGCTGCCCTCTTTATGCTGTTGGGTTTGCCGAGAATGTGCTGCCCTTGACAGTGTTGTGGCCAACAGGAAAAGCATTCATGGCATCTTAATGAAAGGCAGCAGTTCCTTTCTTCAAGAATAATAGGTATTCTTTTATGGAGCTAGCCCCTTTTTTAGAGATGGAGAGAGAAGCCAATTATTTTTCAGTTAAAATTTATTTTTTTAAATAGTGATACCTCAGTTGCAAATCACCCTGGTTTTGCTGTAAGACATTTACAACTAGTCTTCTGACATGGTTTTAAGCTGCCATGTTGTAGAATCTTCAAATAGTATGCCAAAATGTGATAAGGCGTCAAAGACTTCCATATCCCGTCTGTGTAGCTGATTGCCTTCCTCTGCAGCTAGAAAATGGATGTTTTCTGAAGGGGAATGGGTCTATTTCCCTCACCCAGCATCTTGCACACAGTCTGACTTACCTCTTTTTATTGAAATTGGGGAGTTTTTTTCCTGTGGACTTGATAATATTTACATCCTTAAGAGGGAGTTTGATAGGGGACAGAGTTGTCAGGTTTTGAAAGGATCAGGTATTTGAAACACCAATCTAAAAGTCATCTTTGGGGTGACAGATCTTCTTATCATAAAGAAACAAGGTCAGGACAAGTAGACTTTAGTGTGTTGGAGGAAATGCTCTGCTGTTTTGCCTCTTCTACAGACTGCTTGCTGATCTCTTTTTTTTTTCCTTTTAACGCTTAAATGAGACTTGGGATAATGAAGTATACATTTCAGCTGTGCATATGTTCTACATATAGATGGCGAGAGAGGACAGAGCCATCCCTATTTTTCACCCTATTTACTCTAAGAGGCCCCTGTCAGTAAGTGACTTCCTTTTGGAGGCAGTAATTTGTGTTTGGACTTGGGTGACTGTCAGTCTGAGTCCAGCCGAGAGAGGTCATGCTGTCTGCTTGCTGCAGTTTTCTAGTGGGAAGACAGGCTAAGCCTTTTGCCTCTGAAATCCAAGTACTACAGGGGAGAGAAATGTTGCCTAGGTTTGGGTATAGAGAGGCATTAGTTTCTGAGTAAAGCTGTTAACTGTGGGCACAAACTTTCTTCTTGGGAGACAGGTAATGTAGAACCAAAGACTTCTGACATCTGAGAGCTTTATTTTCCTGGTGTATCTCTAAAAGGGAGGAAGGAAACATTTTTTTGGTCATCCATGTTTCATGCATGGAGCTGGGTACTTTACCATATATTAATTTATTTAATTTCCATTCATTTCAGTGGAATTCAGTCATTTCATCAACTCCTGGCAATTAACGTATCCAATCACATTCTGCCCTCCCCAGACGTGTTAGAAGTATGTTAGCAGATTAAGTCAGTTTGGGATTAGTACTTTCCTTTATGTGTTAAACTCATTTATTCTGGCTAAGATTGGAATTTGGGATGGGATGGAACTGAAACTTATGTGGAGTGACATAGGTTGAGTGCCTGAAATGAAGGCTAGCTTCGTATAAGTGGCTTCTCCATGCTGTTTTCCCCATCCTTTTGGTAGATAAAGAAAACAAGAGCCAGAGAGGTTATGAATCAGCTCTGGTCTCCTGTCCCGTAAGTGATAGAGCCAAGATTCTAGGTTGGGACATCTGACTCCAAATCCACTGCTTCTTTATACTGTAGTTACCTTCCTGCTCAAAGTCTGTCATTCACTCATTCATTCAAGAGGTATTTGGTTGGCATGGACTTTGAAGCCAGACAGCTTTGTGACTGTCTGGTAACTTCCTTGGGTAACTTCCCCTGGACCTTCAGTTCCTTCATCAGTAAAATGATGAGTAATAGAAATAGAACCTATCTAGTAAGTGAAGTGCTTAAAATAGGTTGTTGTGAAGTGTTTCTAAATAGTAAATACTCAATAAATATTTGCCATTCCTCTTCTTTTTTCATCATCACCACCACCACCACCACCATCATCTTCATCATCATCATCATCAGAGGCTCTCTCACTCTGATCAGTCACTAGGGAGACAAACTAGCATGCAGCTGTGCTATTGAGAGTCACTAGTTCTGATGTATGAAGCAAATATAAAAATACAAAACCAACGACTGTATGGTAAGTTGATAACTAAAATATGAGCAGGGTGCTGGGGAAGCTTAGAGGAAGGAATGTTTATGGTTTTAATTGCCAAGCTCTCTAGCAGCTCATCCTTATAGCTTCCACCCACCCCTGACCCTTGGTAACATCCCTGTCTTACTCATTTCTTGTTGAAGGCAGTATTTAGTGTACCAGGTTTTATGGCTACTTTGTGTGAGAGAGGATATGTCTGGCTAAGGGATCATTTGGAGACATAAGACGTGTACTTAACAATTGGAGGTCTGTCAAGGACAAAATAGACTCTAGTACTCTGGTGTGCAGTGTTCTATGTGAGTGCCCCAGGAAGTCAGATGTGAGTGAGGTGGACTTTTTGGGGAAAGTGGGCCTTGAGTTGGAGCTGAAAGAACTTAGAATAAGAGCTGCGAAAGGGTGGAGAGCCTGATTGGAGGTGGAGTTATGAGACTAAAAACACAGGCTGGCTTGGCTGGAGGGGGATAGTCCTGCCTTGGGATGTGGGTGGTCTCAGAGGCAGTTCCATGCCATTGCTGCAGGAGAACTTGCCTCTGGATCCCAAAAGGATGCACACAGCCTATCTCCACCCTCAGTGAAAACCCGTAATAGCAACTTTGTGTTCATGGTGATGTTTCTGGTCATTTGGCAGGAGATAAAACCCAGAGAGACCCACAGCACGGACACTAGGTCTGAGTGGGTCTGTGAGCACCAACCTAGATGCAGCCTCTTTGTTTGTGAGCTGTTTGCCTGCATTTAAATGCCATTTACATAAGGAACTGTCAAAGTTGAGTTGACCCATGATTATTCCTTGATGTATGTTGAAAAAAGAAAAGAAAAGAAAAGAAAACCCTGGCTAATGAGGAGCTGGGTTCCTTTTCTCCACTGATGACAGCTTCCTTTCTGATCTGATGGTCCGTCAGAAACGAAGGTGGTGTGTGACTGTGGGGTTATGTCCCCGCTGAAGCCGTCTTTCCCTCAGAGTTGTAATTGATGGGGAGACCTGTCACTTGTTATGCTGATGCTGTGCAGATTTTTGTGCAGCTGCCAGCCAAGAGAGTTTTAGGACATTATCTGATTGGGTGCAGCTTGTGGCAAAAGCGATAATAAATAGAGAGCTGGTGAGGGTAGATTTTGATTGACCCAAGATTGTATATTATTAAACTGAGTCTGCATGTACATGTCAGTTTATGAAGAACCAGACCCATAATCCAACTTAGGGCTGTGGCAGTTTGGGTTTATTAAATGTGCTTTATATCACTATTAATATTGAGAAGCAGAGAGGAATATCTGTAATCTTTTAATCTATGCAATAATGGTTTGGAGGGAGATTACCAGACACATTGGACTATTGTTTGCCTATAATTGTATTCAGAACTCTTCGAAGCATTGATTTGTTTCTGGCATACTGATTTGGCTCAACAGTCTCATAAAGCTCTTTATAGTCCTCTTTGCTTTGGATTTTCCAAAAATAATTGGAGAATAATAATAATGTAGCTGGCAATAAAGGAGAGAGTAAGGTTGAAAGATTTCTAGCCAAGTGGATAGCCATAAACATCTTCTGTGCTCATAAACACCTGGGTCTGTGACCTTTGTGATTATAAGATATTTATCACCTCATGGGCTCTCTGCTTGGGGGTTATCACTTCAGTGCCTTGTAAAATTTGATTGTATTTAGTAAGTAGATTCTGAGTTTTTGCTGAGTAGGGGAAACGTGTCCCTCTCCTTAGTTTTCCTTGGGAACAACCGGTCTGCCAGCAGGAGCAGATCTTCCCAAGGACAGAAGCAGAGAGCTTGGTTCTAAGGAAACGGTACAGTGGGACCCAGCAAGGGCACCTTTTATACTGAATTAAGTGGCATTTAATGGAAATGACTTTTGAATGGAAGGGAGTGGGGCACCACATCGAATAAACCCAAGCAGTGATGATGGGGTTTCCTTTTTAAGTAGAAATGAAAATTTTGATCCAAATCAAGGAAATTTTCTTGGCATTGTTGCCACCTTCTCATCCTTTCTTCCCATTTCCAAAACAGGCCTGGGGAAATGAGCCAGAGAAATGCTCTCCAAGTTCAGTTTCACTGACTTTAATAAGAAGGTATGATTAAGTGCTGCAGAGGCCCAGTGAACTGCCTTCCGTCTTCAGCCGTTCTTTAAATGTTTCTTCAGGAAATTCTAGGCACTCTGTCAACTTGTATCTTCCCCCTTAGGCTGTTGCTTAATTGTTCCTAAAGGAACAACTGGATCCCTGTGAACTGACATATGCTGAGTTGCCTACGTAAGCTATTAGTTGCCTGGTTCATGGTGCACACAGTGGGTAGCAGCCATATGGGGGAAGTTTCCAAGAAATCGGCATCTTCAGAGAGTTTTATTATAACTGAACTAGCTTTATTGTAACTAAAGTATGAGACAGTCTTGAGGTGTATAGGACCCGTATTTTTCAAAGGAGACTGTTCTATCTAAGACTTGGTTTCTTGTCCCACGAGGCTAATTGCTGCTGCATTTCATGGAGTTTATGAGGTGTGCTTTCCTCTGTCCTGCTCCAGTCAGACAGTACTGCTTGGAAGTAATATAAGCACAGGATTGATACAGAGCTGCTTCTACAGTGGCACTCCTCAATGGATTGTGCTGTAGGAAGGAAGGAGAAACCTTACCACATGGCAGGAGAGAAAGACTTACAAAGGCAATCAGTCAATCACTAGAGATATTTATCGATCACCTGCTCTGTTCCAGGCTTTGTGAAACACAAGTATGAGTTCCAGGCTTCAAAGGTGCATTCTATCCAGTTAGGGAAAGAGAAGTTTAGGGCAGTGTTTCTACAAGTGTAGACCAACAGCATCATCATCCTCAGGGAACTCGTAGAAATTGCAGATTCACAGTTATCATCCTGTGATCACCAAAAGAATTAGAGACCCTGGAGGGTGGAGCCAGCAGTCTGTTTCACAAGCCCTTGCAGATGATTCACATTTATGCTAAATGTCTGTGTTAGGTTGAGCACTTCCAGGGGAATAAATTAGTAAGCAAGACACAAGGGAATTAAGGGTTGCTTGCTTGTAGGGTTCAGCAAAGGAGAGAATAAGGTACTTTCCAGCGGGATGCTAACCTGAACTGTCTATTAGGTGTGAAAGGGGTCAGAGGAGGGAGTGGGCAGTGGATCATCAAGGCAGTATTTCCTGGGCGAGGGAGTGTTGAGCCAGGTTTTGAGGAATAAATAGAGAGGGAAGGAGAGGAGCATAAATGAGTACACGTGTGATGGTGAGGGTTCTGTTCCTTCAAAGAGCTCAGTTAAGTGTAGGGAGAACCCGGACTCTCAAACTCGAGCCAAGAAAAATAAATGTAAAGTCAAGTACAGAATTTAGGCAGTTTCGTGAAGAAGAAAAATATGTTCCTCACAAGTTGAATTCTAGTGTGAGTTCATCTCTGTGATCACCTCTGGCAGGGGTGCAGTTAATTGGGGCCAGGGATCTTGCACCTGGTGAGGCTTAATAAAATGAAGATCTCAAGAAGAAGCTCTCATTTACCTAAGGCCACTGCTTTAAAAGTGGGAGGCCGATGGCTCTCGTGAGAAATACGGGTGACTCTGTGTAAAAGGGATGAGGTACCTGCATAGGTAAAGCTCCCAGTATTTGTAAGATGTTCTGTGTGTAGTGGAGAGAGGGATCTGGAATCTAACATGGGGATGGGGGTGGATCCAGAGGAGTGATGGGGTGTGAGGAAATATAAATTTAAGTCTAGTAAGTTTTTCCTTTTTTTTTAAAAGGCAGAAAGGAGGCACTGAAAGTTATGGCAAGTAACAAGATGAGAGATAATTTCGTGAATCTAATTAGAGGGGAATCAATGACTAGAGGGAAGTAGATGGGTTAGGAGGCTATTGTAATCGCAAAAGTGAGAGATGACCAGCGTTTGAACTAGTGCAGCTCTAGAAAACTGGTGGTGTGAGCAGCAGTAGGAGGTCATGGTAGTTGAAAAGGGAAGAGAAGAAGCAAAGGACCAGCCATCAGTGTCTTCCATGGGTAGTTCAGCTGTCATTGGTGGATCTTAACCATCACCCTTTTAATGATACGGAGATCAGTTTTTTCGCAGAAGGTCCAAAGGCTGTGTAGCTAGGAAGTGGCAAATTTAAGACCTGACTCAAATCTGTTTGCCTGAAAAGCCTATACCGTTTCTGCTCTAGATGCTAAACTTTGGCAAATAGAAAGATTCATTTTGTTTAGAATTGGGCAATTATTGATCTTGGCAGAAGTCTTGACTGCTGGGAGGAGGTGTTAAGAGAAAGGGAAACAACAGCATAGGACATTAAAGTTCCTTTGGCGAAAGTATATCTGAAAGTTTCAGCACGGGACAGGTAGCGTCTTGCCCCACCCAAAGGTAGACACAAGGGCTGTGCTGTTTTCTTTGTTGACCAGTGGTCCAGAAATCAGAGTTGAGAATGGGTTCTTTGACCCAGTGTTGGCCTAGAGAATTCTTTGAATCCTGGTCCCAGCAGAACATACATATGGCTTCTACTCCTGTTGTGCTTTGCTGTGCAGTTTGCAATTTCAGAACCTGGAGCTTTTCACGGTCCTACTTCAGCTCACTTTCTGCAAAGGACAAAAATAAGTCCAAAATGAAATACTAGGGAGAAGGGGAGAGAAAAGGTTACAGCTGAACTAGGGACCTTGAGTTTTTTAATCCAAGCTATTTGCTTTTTTTTTTTTTTGCTGTACGCGGGCCTCTCCCGTTGCGGAGCGCAGGCCCAGTGGCCGTGGCCCACGGGCCCAGCCGCGGAGCGGCATAGAGGGATCCTCCCGGACCGGGGCACGAACCCGTGTCCCCTGCATCGGCAGGCGGAGCCCCAACCACCGCACCACCAGGGAAGCCCCAAGCTATTTGCTTTTTATCTCCACTTCTTAGCATGCATATTGGTACTTAGCAATGTTAGGAGATAGATGAAATCATAAAAGTAAGTCATCATTTTATCTCCACACCTGAATCTCCTTTTCAGCAACTTATTCTCCTCCTCTGCCTTTTCTCACACCTTCTCAGGTGGGATGTGCTGCTACATCTGCCCTGTCCTGAGTAGAAGCAGCAGGGATACCTTGTTGGGTGTTATGTTACTCCTGGAAATTCGATTGTGCTGGACAGTAGTTGGCTTAGCAGTAGGATAAGGCCGCATGCCTCATTAAGTTTGAACTCTACTCTGTAGGTTCTTGTAGGGGCACGGGGAATTTGTTTAGATAAGGAGCCCTTGAAAGGAGCCTGCTTGTTGAAGTGTATGTCAGCAGCAGCGATGAAAAGATGCCTAAACACATGTCCCACAGCAGCTAAAGTCCATCAGCATCATCTATCAGCAAATTGGTAGATTACCCCTGCTGTTAATACAAGTCTTCTCAGTTTACTGGCTTGTGTACTTAACTGTTGACTGCTGTTTTTGTTAGGGGAAACTAACACATCAGACTAATACTGCGGTGCCAGGCCAAGTAATCAACAGGTTTCGCTTACGTTGAGGATCGCTTCAGCTCACGCTCGGCTCATGCCACACCATGTCATGACATTGACTTTTATGTGCACATAAAAGGAAGTACTTGTTAAATATTAGAGTTTATGATTGCTAGGTGGAAAACAGGCAGGAAGTTCTCAGTTATACAGGGAAAACCGTAAGTGTTTTGCATGAAGTGACAAAGAGAAATGGGTATGGTGGGTATTGAGGTGATTTTGTTAGGAACTTTCAGAGGAATTGAGAATTATGTAGTATTCTGAAGAGACAGGCTGACTTTAAATCCTAGCTGTGTGATTTTGACCCAGACCTTACTTCTCTTTGCCTTAATCTTTTCATCTATAAACTAGGGATAATACCTTGTAGAGATACTGTGAGGATTTAGTGCTTAGCTTAGTCCCTAAATATAAATACTCAATATATCAGTCACTAATATTTATGACCGTTATATCATTAATTATCATTATTATCCTTTGTGGGAATTGGTACCTTTTTGTGGCAGAAGTATAAATTACACAGCAACAGAAACCAGCACTGGCTTATTTTCTCCTTATCTTGGTTGGGCTGCATTGTCTCCACTTTCCATCAGCTCCATAATGCCTCAGTTCTGAGAACCCTCCTTGCTGGACAAGCCACTTGAGTGTCTCTGTTTCTTTTCTGTGAACATCTTCACCTTCCCCTTGGCTTTGGTGAGGCCATGGCAGGGGAGTAGTCAGATAAGGATGTGAACATTTGGCACATCCAGTGGCCATAGTTCTCGCTCTGGTTTGTCTTTGTGAGTGTAGGGTAGTTACTGGTGAAATAGAGCTTTTGCAACTACTTATGTATCTGTGTGTATGTGTGTGTTTTAATTAGTTAATTAATTGTTTATTTTGGCTGCATTGGGTCTTCGTTGCTACACGCAAGCTTTCTCCAGTTGTGGTGAGCGGGGCTACTCTTTGTTGTGGTGCGTGGGCTTCTCATTGCGGTGGCTTCTCTTGTTGCGGAGCATGGGCTGTAGGCACACGGGCTTCAGTAGTTGCAGCATGCAGGCTCAATAGTTGCAGCATGCGGGCTCAGTAGTTGTGGCTCACGGGCTCTAGAGCACAGGCTCAGTGGTTGTGACGCATGGGTTTAGTTGCTCCGTGGCATGTGGGATCTTCCTGGACCAGGGATCGAATGCATGTCCCCTGCATTTGCAGGCAGATTCTTAACCACTCTGGCATAAGGGAAGCCCCATGTATCTGTGTATTTTTTATTTCCTTTGGAGGGCAAGTGAAAGCTGCATCTATTTTGGAGATTGTGAAATAAGACTTTTAAAAATATTTATTTATTTATTTTTGGCTGTGTTGGGTCTTTGTTTCTGTGCGAGGGCTTTCTCTGGTTGCAGCAAGCGGGGGCCACTCTTCATCGCAGTACGCGGGCCTCTCACTGTCGTGGCCTCTCCTGTTGCAGAGCACAGGCTCCAGACACGCAAGCTCAGCGTTGTGGCTCACGGGCCCAGTTGCTCCGCAGCATGTGGGATCCTCCCAGACCAGGACTTGAACCCGTGTCCCCTGCATTGGCAGGCAGATTCTCAACCACTGCGCCACCAGGGAAGCCCCATTAAATAAGACTTTTAATGGCTAATTTAAAAAAAGGTTGGTGAGGTTGAGCCATAAGCAGAAAATACTTTTGCTACATTTTGGGTGCCTCCTTTTCACTGATGATTTTGTGTGAATAGTAACTTAAATTCAGGAGATATGTTTACTGACACATAATTTCTTGGGCTACTCTAGGGAGAAATTTCTCTCTTCACCCAGTAAATAGAGCTTTCTTTAGGTTTTAGGCAGTTATCTTTTTAATATTAATTTTTGTGATCCATATGAATGAGGCCACGTGTCCATTAACAGTTTTAGACCTCTTCTGCTAAATGGAATACTGCCATCTGTCAATATAAGGAAAACTTTCCTGAGACAGAAGGACCTAAAACAGCAGTTCCCAACTAACTCTAGGGTCACATAAGAATCACTTGAGGAGCTTTTAAAAAATTCCAGTGACTGGGCCACTATTCCAGACATAAAGTTGCTGTAGCGTGGGGCCTGAACATTGGTGGTGTAAAAAAATCCTCTAGGTGTTTCCAGTGTGTAACCAGATTGAACACTCATCTGAGTGGAAGCACCAGTGGAATGAGAGCACTTCTAGTTTTTCTCAGCAGGAATTCTGTCGTCTTCCATTGCAGTGCCCATTTTGACAGTGGAGTGGTGCAGTCGTGCCTGGATTGCAGTTCAGAGGGTAGCAGTTGTGTCTTTGGTATCTGAATCCTCTGCAGGCAGCATAGCGCCAGGCGTATACTAGATGCTCACTACTGCCCTCCCTCCCTGCTTGCTTTGGATGACTAAAATGATGGGATTGAGTCCAAATTTACCAGCTGGTCATTTCCCCTTCTGTGGTCCATGCGGGAGTAGGTCCACAAGCATATACTTTTATTGTTCTGGGAGGGGGAAGACTCCCAGCTTCGAAATGCTTTAGGCATAAAACTGATCTTTGATTAAGATCAGCAAAGGCTTGCTGTGTACAACATAAATTGTCAGGTAAAGGGGGAGGGTAGTACATGCAGTGCCATTTATTACCTCTTTAAGCACTAGTCCTTCCTTGTGCGGGTTCTGCACACCAAATGGAAACAAGTTCTCTGTTGCCCTATTTTACTCTTTTTTTTTTTAAAAAAAATTTATTTTTGGCTGCGTTGGGTCTTCGTCGCTGTGCGCGGGCTTTCTCTAGTTGCAGCGAGTGGAGGTTACTCTTCATTGCAGTGCGCAGGCTTCTCATTGCGGTGGCTTCTCTTGTTGCAGAGCACGGGCTCTAGGCACATGGGCTTCAGTAGTTGTGGCACATGGGCTTAGTTGCTCCACGGCATATGGGATCTTCCTGGATCAGGGATGGAACCCACGTCCCCTGCATTGGCAGGTGGATTCTTAACCACTGCGCCACCAGGGAAGCCCCCTATTTTACTGTTAAATACAAAATAACTATTTTGTTCAGGGGAATCAGGAGCCTCTTTTTATTCTTCCTTCCTTCCTTCCTTCCTTCCTTCCTTCCTTCCTTCCTTCCTTCCTTTTCTTTCCTTTCTTTTCTTTCTTTCTTCCTTCCTTCCTTCCTTTCTTCCTTCCTTTTTCTTTCCTTTCTTTTCTTTCTTTCTTCCTTCCTTCCTTCCTTTCTTCCTTTCTTGCTCTCTTGCTCTCTTTCTTTCTCTCTTTCTTTCTTTTCCTTTTTAGATAGCCCAAATTGCATCAGGGCCTGCAGCTATAGTTATTCATAAAGGGAGAATTTTGTGAACACAGGGGACCATGGCCTGAGAGTTTGATAAACTGTTACTTGTTTGGTTTGTAGATTGAGCAGTACCAAGCATATATTAAGTAGGAGTAGCCCCCTTGCAGTTTGATAGTGCTTTTTAGTGTTAATTTCTTATCTAGAAGGTTGTTTTAATCTCCTACAAGGCTGGATTAGCAGGGCAAGTAATTATTGTCTCCAATTTATGAATTAAAAAATTTAAGACTCAATGAGTTTAAGTGATCTGCCTTAGGTGATGGAGCTGGGCCTTGAATCTGTGGCTTTTGACTATAAATCCCTTCAGTACACTGAGTTTTGGGGAGGGCTTTTGCTTGGAAGTGTGACGAATGGAACGTCAAGGTTCTGTTTGTCCTAGTTTGAATCCTTTGTTTGTGTGTGCTTGCTCTGTGTGTGTGTGTGTGTGGTATGTGTGTGTATGTGTGTTAATATTAAGTGTCTTGCCATTTGCGTCTGCAGAAGGCAGTTGATAACTGGTAATGTACATTTGACATTTGATGTAGTGAAGAGAGTGTCATCTTTTATTAACAGTTGTGATTTTTTTTTCTCACCAAGGAGCCTACTTTCATTTTTAATCTACTGTGAGTGTGAATATTCACATATAGTATTTTATTTGTGGGCAAAGTATTTTTCCCAGCCTATGCTGTTTGCTTAAAATGATAATGTTGAAAGTTTAATATATTCAGTTTTAGAAGGGGAAATTTTTCTGGGTGGTTTGGGGATTGTTTTCATTCATCTGACAAATTATTGATTGGCTACTGTGTGTCACGTGCTACTTACCTTTACTTCCCTCTTAAGGAAGGTTAGGATAAAAGTAAAACTGTACGTACATTAAGGGAAAAAGAGTCAACACCCACTTTGCTTCAGCTCTGTCTTTGTCAGGCTAGCTGACTACTGAGCTTTATTGATTTCCTGACTTTTAGGAGAGAGTGTTTCCCCCAGTTACCTGATAGGCCCAGGGTGGGAAATGCTCTCTTTGGTCCCCAGCAATGTCTCATGGAGAGGTGGTTGTGGCTGCTGGGAATTTTGGAAGGAGCCACAGTTGGTGCTCCCTGGATTATGTACTCTGTCATTCCATCCTGCTGTTTTCTCTCTTCCTTTTTTCCACCCTCTTACAAGCAAAGCCTCTTTTTGTTTTCTGGTTCCTGCATCCCAGAGGGATGGTTAATTATGCTTGAATATAAGGTATGCAGTCAGGGTTGAAGATCTCAAATGCAGAAAAGTGGTTTTTGTACTCGAGAGCCACCTCCCTTGTGCGTTAGTGCAGCACATTTGTCTCTATCAGGACAAACTTACTCTACAGAGATGGATCATAACCATTAGAAAGGAAACAAAAAGGAGCTTCCCCCGCCCCACCCCTTTGCCCCGGATTCTGAAGATGGCTGCAGTAGATGCTTCAGTAGAAATTTGAAACGTAAAGGGGATGTGAGGACACCACATGAAGCTCTTCTTACTTAGAACATGAGGACTTAAAAAGGCGGGAAGAAAAGCACTCATTCCATTTTAAGGGGAGTGAGCATTTGACTTGTCACCTTGGTGAGGGTAAACAAAGCTTATCTTTTTGGTTGGCACCAGAGGGGGCTTTTAAAGTCTCATGGGAGGAGAGAAGGGTTGTTCGGTCATTTATTTATCATACTCGAGTTGAGTCACTGAAATTCTTGGTGGAGTGTCTCAGGTTGCTTGCTCCACGTGTCTGTGGCATGGTGCCCTTGCTTGCATGTTCTTGTTCCTACCGAGGAAGCCCATGGCCTGGTTTCTTTCCTCTTCTGTTTTTCTATTTTGTTTTGTCACTTTTGTAGACAAAGGCATTCTGTAGTAATTCTTTTGTAGAAACTTCCGTGCCTCAAGTCATTTCACACAGCACAGATTGTAAATTAAGCATTCCACGGAACTTGATCAGTGGTCTAGGGAAAAGGGTTGACATCTCTCTCTAAGGGACATCAACCCAAATCTGTCAGTTCACCCCGCATCCTTGATGGCAGAACCCCGATTTCACTTAGGTGTTTACTGTCCATGTGGACTTGAATTCAGGGGGTACATCTTGACTAGTCTAAGCCAATAATTGCACTCCTCATGCCAGTTAAATGTCCAGGTCTCGCTAATTTGACATTGCGGGAAATCTTGTATGGGTGCTTTTGGAAAGTTTCCTTCTGTTTGAGAAGAGGAGAAATGTATATTTTCTATTTCTGGTTGTTGTCTGTGTGTGGCACCTTGATGTGGCAGCAGCCATCTTTGGTCCATGAACTGACCTTGGAGCACAGACTAACAGCAGAGCTAAAAGAAAGATGGAAAGATGGTATGTTTGATGAGATCGTTGAGCTGCTGAATTAGCCAGCCTGGATTCATTCTACCTCAGGGCTTCTTGTTATGTGGAAGGAAAAAATTCTTATTTAAGTTATTTTGGTTGAGTTTTCTGTTTCCTACAGTCCAGTGTATTCTAACTGATAAAGTCTCTTACCCGTCCACATAGGATGGTTTGAGATAGAATTAGAAAATGGTGAAAATGCTTTTGCATGTGTACTACACACACGATTAACATAAACATCGTCAGTATTATAACATTCCACACTGTCTGGTGTTCCTGTACTTTGCACCTACATCATTTTTGCTGACACCTTTCTCCACAGCAAGGGAACAGGCCATCAGAATGAAAAGCAGCCATTTAAAGGCTGTTCTGGGGCTTTGCCAGCAGAGTTTCTATAACAATTGACATGGCACATAATTCCTAGAACTTAGTATGAGGCAAACATTCCTGATAGATTTGTGTTTCTTACTGTTGGAAAGTGACAAATAACATAACTTGATATATTTTCTTTTCCCCTTGTCTTATTTTCCAAAGAAGCTCCAGTCTAACTTACATGCTTAGTGACACTTCATCCTAAATTCCAAGTATATCTTTCTTCTAGTTTTTGCTAGTTGGTTTTATTTATTTTAACAAATTGGGAATCTGTATCACATCCTAACTGGAAGTAGCTAACCACCTTTGATTCCATTATTACTGAGGAAACGTTTCTGATTTGTTAAAAATGAGGGTCCCAAATAGTGGAGCATATTTATTTGAGTGCATTCATCCATTCGGTACACATTTATTGAGCTGTTACTAAAAGTCAGCCAGGCAGTTGGATATTTTTCTTTGGTTTGGGTATAGGGCACAAATAACGAAAGCACTAGGAACTCAGAACTGTGGGTAACAGAGCATTACGTTAGGGGAAAGTCATTTTTCATTGCTGGTCCAGGGGAGAGTTTTGAAGCTGACGTAGAAGTATTGATTTTAGGAATGCCAATGATTTTCATCTCCTTTTCCCATCTCTGAACTGAATGTAATCCCTTCAGAGGTTTTGAGAGTCAGAAAACCTTTATCATAGTGAAAGGACAGGAAGAGACTTTCATAGAGATCACAATACTGAAGTCATTATTCAAGAGGAAAATTTTAGGGTCAAGTAAATAGTTTATTTATATATTATGATTCTCATCTCACTTTCCCCAACCATAAAAAGGGGAAAAAAGGTTGAAATTTATTTTTTTCATCCTTTTGCGATATGCTACTTTGAAAGGTTTTTTTCCTTCTTAGAAAGGCATGAAAACAATCTCCTTGACTTAATTTCAGTTACAATTAGGGGACAATTGTTCTGTGAGTTTTCTGCCCTGATAGAGGCTTGGGGCATCATGACTGGAAGTAAGGTGCCGAACTCCAGGATTGCTGCATCCGGAGGACTCCAGAATCCAAACGACAACAACAGAGCAGTTTGAACAGCTTCTTGACTGGCTTATTACTGCTGCCAGGCCTGGTCTGGGATCACCTGCTCTTTCTGGGCTGGATAATTTGATCTTCTCAGTAGATCAGAGTGTCTGAAGACCAAGTTGCTTTTGTCTTTTGAGTGTCACTGTAAGCCTTCTACGAAACCATAGCATATCTTCCCTAAGCCGGGACCCAACTAACCTCTCAGGATTGTTTTTTTTTTTTTTTTTTTTTTTTGAGTTACTTGACAGTTTTGTGCCTTTGTCTTGGGCATCAGTCGGGGATCCCAGGTGGCTTAGCTTCAAAGAGAATTTGTACTAAGTGGCAGGGAAAAAATCACCCGTATTGATACTGAAAAACAAATCTCAGGAGGCTTCCAGTTGTACCCTAAATCTTTTCTCTTAGGTTGTTGAGAAAGTTAGGTGTGGAGTCTGAAAGTAAAAATCCTTACATCACTTTACTCCATAATTGAAAAGTACTTGGCTTTGGCCCTCGACATGGTTTAAATAATGATAGATTTAAGTGATGCTTTGTAAATGACTTAATTTTCAGGGTTTTAACTCGTTTGCTAAATGGGCTCAGCAGCCGTAAGCAGCATTAGTGTTCTGTGCAACATTTTCAAAAGATTGTTTGAGCCAGTGGTAATCCCTAAGGTAGCCATTGTGCTAAAATTCTGAGAAGGACCTCCAGGTGCCTGAAATACGTGCCTTTCTTTTTTCAGAGGAAGTCATGTGTTGAGGTTGTAAGATCTGGATCTGGATTTAACTTATGTAATGTTTTAGACCTTTCCTTTTTTTTTTTTTTTTTTCATTTAAAATAGCAACAGTGTTTTTTTCCTCTGTTCATGTACTGGAAAGTGTAGGTTAAAGCGTCAGTTGAATGGTGGTATTGAATATGGCATTGGGTTCCCTGGAGCTATGTGTGTACCTGTTGGTAGTTCTAGAAGAGTTTCAGTCACTGCTGTATATCCCCCGTCACAAGGAAGATCCTGACGACCTCAGCAGCATGTCCCGAGCATCCGATAGCCTCAGAGAACACGGCTGACCCACTCACTAGCCAAAGGCTGGGTATTGTGGACTACCCTGTCTTTCTCTCTGCTGGGTCACCTGGTGTTGGATAGCAGGGAGACTTTAATGTGAAGGACCTTTTCACCTACTCACATTGCCTCTCATGTTGCTCCCACAGAAGGCTAATAAATTTTCTGTGATGTAACTCGATAAATCAACCACGAGCTAAGAGGAGAATGGCAGAGAGCTACTTAGGAAATCCAGTCCTTGGTTTTACTCAGAGATCGTTGAAGAATTTTGCTTTGTAGGGGAGAAACAACAAACACACCTGCTCCTCCCAACAAAGACAGCGTCATTAACTATAAACTGCCTCCCATTCCCTGAAGGCAAATCGATAGACGTCAAAAAGTAGTTTTGAGGAAACCGTCTTGGTGACAGTAAGTACTCATTAGTTGGCCGTGCTGTGAGATGTTGCCTGGAAGTGTTTAAGATTCAGAGAGTAGATAATTTCCCTCCTGGATGTCTACAAGGAGCTCCTGGGATGCCTTATTGAAAAGTCAGAAACCAGGTATTACTGTGCCTCAGTACTTCTCAAACTTTAGCTTGCACCAGAATTACCCAGAGGGTTTATTGCCACACCGATGGCTGGATTCCACCCCTAACAATTTGGTAGGTCTGGAATAGGGCCTGAGAATCTGAAATACTAACAAGTTCTCAAGTGATGCCCAGGCTGCTGGTCAGGGAACCATGTATTGAGAACCAGTGTTCTCTCTGATCCCTTGTCTCCTTCTGCTCATCTCATTTCCATGCAGCAGGTATAAAATCGAGCACCCCCAAAGCATTCACCCTCACTGTTGACCTGATTATTATATTCATAATTATAATTAGATTTTGACCTTATAACAGGTCAGTCATATTTGAACTTCACATTAATTGTAAATCCGTATTATCTGCATTCTTGATCTTGAAAAATCTCACTTGAACTTGAAATCTGTCCTAGAACGTCTTTGGAAAATTCCAGATTCCCAGTTCGTGTATTACACTCCATGGTAATTACATTTAAAAAAAATTACAAAAGATTACATCCACACTCAGAATCATCTGGAAGCTTTAAAAAAAATAGTCATGCTTGGGCCCCATCCCAAACCGATTGAATCTCTGGAAGTAAGCACCAAGAAATACATAGTTCTGAAAGTTTCTCAAGAGATTCTGATGGGCAGCTGGGTTGCAAAGCCTTGCTCTAGGCCCCGGGGAGAGAGGGGAGCAAGAGAGCTCCAGTGAATCCTTTACACTTGCTTTTACCTGCTGCTCTGCCTTCTTTTCGCTGTTAAACAAATTATCCCGTCATTATACTGTATCACACCGCTACTTCACCCTTCTTTTCAGGTTGCTAGCCTCATCACATTGTATGTCATTTTCTCTGGACTTAGGAAAACAGCCCAATAGACTGTTCATCCAAGTGTATGTAATGAAAGGCCTTTATTCTTCAGGTTCAAATTATTTTAAAATGAGGTTGTTTTGTTTGGGGTCTAGCCAGTCACCTCCTCTACACTCCAGTTTGAGCATCTGTTTTAGGCGGAGTTCCCTAGTCTGCCTTCCTCACCTGAATAAAGGAACAGTCAGGCCATGTTAAAGCTTTCTGAGCCAACCCTTAATGCAGGAGGGAGGTTTAGGGAAGAGCCAGGCTCCCTCCCTCATTGTCAACAGAATGAATGTTGTCGAATCACTTGATCCCAGATCTGTGAAGTAATACACAGGAGGAATTTCTGCTCTATGACTTTAATCTGATAAACTCTACTTGCTCTGGCGTGTTGGATTCTATGTCTGTTCCTCTGCTACCACCAGCATAATCCCAGCCTTATGTGTAGCAGCTAGCATGCAAATCAAAACCTCAAACCCAGCCTTGATGCAGACTTCAAACAAGAACTACTTTAGAAAGCACTGTGATGATGCTAGGCACTTAACCTTGCTGCTGCTGGGCTCCTAAAAGGAGCCAGGAAGTGGCAGGTCCAGAGAATTCCTTAAAATTTCCTATTGAGCTTGGGCCCGAAGCAAGCGACCATTGCAACCAAATAAAGCAAAACCAGTTTAACTCTTGCTTTTCTTGTCTCCTTTCTCCTGTTCTCATTTATAGATTATATTCTCACTTTCCTTTTCTCTTCCTTATTTATTTTTTCCATCCATATCTTTTCTGTTTTTCTCTCTGCTCCATCCATGTCTCCCCTACCTCTTTGTTTTCGCTTTTCCTGTGTGTTTTCTCAGTTCCCACTTTTGGAGAGCCAGGAATCTTGTATAATTTGAGAATTAGCCAAACATTGGGGTATTTATCCAAAGTGAACCTTGGATGGTTTCCTTTAATGCTCATTTTCAATCTTACTAACATCTAGGACCAGCTGACTGGTGAGCAAGCTATAAAGAGCATCTGTGCTCTTAGAGGTCATCAAAGGTGGTCAGAAACAAGGAAAAGAGAATTTAAATAATACCCGCAACCCACCTGGAGCCCAGGACAATAGAAGATGCTGATATGAAGATGGCAAAATCCATAGCATGTCTGTGACAGTTTTCTTCTTTCATGCTCGTGGCAAATATCATAAATAGATCTCAGAACTCTGATCTTCTGATTTTTCTTAACCCAGTACGCCAGGACATATTGGCAACTAGACAAGATGAATCCTCTCATCCTTGTTAGTGGAAGTTTAGAGGGAATTTTTGGCAAGGGGAAAATGCTACAGAACTAAATCCCATCTTTTCAGAGTTCTTTTGATTCAGTGTTGATGATTTGTGCCAAGAGACCCCCAAACCACCATAGATGTTGCAGCCCTTTTCTTTACTGACTTTTAAAATATATTTATTTATTTATTTATTTGGCTATGCTGGGTCTTAGTTGTGGCACGTGGGATCTTTGTTGCCACATGTGGGATCTTTTTAGTTGCAGCACGCGGGCTCTTAGTTGCGGCTTGCGGTATCTAGTTCCCTGACCAGGGACTGAACCTGGGCCCCCTCATTGGGAGCCTGGAGTCTTAACCGGTGGACCACCAGGGAAGTCCCTCTTTACTGACTTTTAACCCATACATGTGACAAGAGCAAAATTTCTAGAGATTGTGGTAGAGGAAGAATAATTTCAGTGAATTTAAGAAAGGCTGAAGACTGATTTGGTGTGGATAGTGCATCGTATAAGGAATAGAGAGTTTCAGTGCAGGTTGCTGGTTTTATTGGGAGGTCAGTGGTCGGACAAATACTTTTCCTAGAATCGTGTAGGGCACTTAAAGTGTTGAATGCTGTATATAACACCCCAGAGGTGAAGAGGTACAGGTGGCAGTCTGATTATTGGAAAGAGGGTGAAGAGATTTGACAGTATGAGAATTTGGGCACATTTGAGCAGTAGCAGTTCACTGTCTTAGAACAGATTGCCTCCTGGCCATGGTTTATTGATGTGCTTGATGGAAGGGCTCAACACGAGCCACTGTTTATCTGGTTTTTTCTTCAGTTGACCATCGCAAGGCCTTAAATAATTGTGTGTGTAAGAAATGTCAAAGCGACAGACTTGGGTTCAAAGGACTGTGCATTTTTACATATCCACCTCTTGCCCTTCTTTTTTTCTTTTTTTAAAAATTGAATTGTATACTTTATTTAGTTAATTTATTTTTATTTTTGGCTGTTTTTGGGTCTTTGTTGCTGCGCGTGGGCTGTCTCTAGTTGCGGCGAGCGGGGGCTACCCTTCGATGCGGTGCGGGGGCTTCTCATTGTGGTGGCTTCTCTTGTTGCGGAGCACGGGCTCTAGGCACATGGGCTTCAGTAGTTGTGGCACGTGGACTCAGTAGTTGTGGCGCATGGGCTTAGTTGCCCTGCAGCATGTGGGGTCTTCCCAGACCAGGGCTCGAACCTGTGTCCCCTGCATTGGCAGGCGGATTCTTAACCACTGCGCCACCAGGGACATCTGCCCTTCTTTAACTTGAATATTTTCATCAAAACTAATATTTTCTCATGTGTAATATAAACAGATTCATATGCACGCTGGCTGAGAAAGTGTGCACAATGTTATAGTTTTATGGATGGTGGCAAGTTTGGTGTCTCTGTCATTGCCCCGTGCCTGTGTGTCTGGGAAGACGGCTCACCACATCTCTGAAACAGTCAGCTGTGACTAAGTTAACAGAAAATTGATATCTGGATATGGATCAACATATAGAATAAAGATACTGCATTCCGGGCTTCCCTGGTGGCACAGTGGTTGGGAACCCGCCTGCCGATGCAGGGGACGCGGGTTCGTGCCCCAGTCCGGGAGGATCCCACATGCCACGGAGTGGCTAGGCCCGTGGGCCATGGCCGCTGAGCCTGCGCGTCCGGAGCCTGTGCTCCGCAACGGGAGAGGCCACAACAGTGAGAGGCCCGCGTACCACACACACACAAAAAAAGATACTGCATTCCAAAGAAATTATGTAAATTGAATTATCTAAACTGGATTTAGGGACAATTATTGTAAAGGTAATCTGTGATAAATCGTTTTGAGGTGATTTTTTTTCTCCCTCTTTTATATCCCCATTTGAAAGCCCTTAATTTAATCTGTGTGGATGAGGTGGATTCTTATGGGGTTAAATCACTCCAGTTTATACCTAATGAGGGTAAATTACCAAACTAAGCTCCTTAGGGGCAATGACAAAGAGCTTTGCCATAGGTCCTCAGGAAACCTGCATTCATTTTCTGCACACAGGAACTCTATTTCAATTAGTCCAAATACTTGGAATCCTAGAAAAAACTTAATAATGATATTAGCATTCACTCCTTGCTTCAAAGAAGTATTGATCACTACCATGTGCCTGGCAGTGGAGGACTACAGTCTTAATAATGATACCTATAGTTTCTGCTTTGCACATAATAGGGGAGACCAGAAAACCAATGAGTAGTGCACAGTAAACGTTAGGTGTCATTGCTCTTTTGAGTGTGATGGTTGCTCTAATGGAACCTTTTGAGATGCACCTGTAAGAGACTTTGACCATGCTTGGAATTGTTAAGGAAGGCATCATGAAAAAGAAAAAGTGAAGGGTCAGCGCCTGGCCTGGAATGTTGGCTAAGAGGACTAACCAGGCTCAGTTTTCTCCTGTGAAAATGGGGATAATAATAATCCAGGTTCAGGGAATTGTTATGAGGATTCCATGAGACTAATGCACATTGGATGATGTGGTAGTTCTGGTAACTGAGAAGCCGTCAGTGATGATAGCTGTTCCTGTCTATCACTCATCTTTTGTTCTGTGTAACAACCCTTTGAAGAGAGGAGCACTTTTCTCTATTTTGAAAGATGCTCAGAGGGGTTAATTTGCCCAAGGTTATCCAGCGAGAACTTGGTAGGGCCAGGCTTTGAACCTAGATATCTCTCTCCTGGTTACCTCTTGTTCTCTTTGTGCTACTCTGGAGGCCCAGGATGATTCCAGCTGCTTCCTGCTTCATTATTCCCCTAAGTGCCCCACTGAGAGGAGTCTGCAATTTCTAGCTCCTCCTCTCCCTGCCTCCTGGTCGTGCCATGAGTCACTGCTGAGCCATTTGTGTCAGAGAAGGAAATGGGGGCTTACTTATCACATGTAGCAATTTGCTGTGAGTTCTTGCTTATTTGCCAGGGACACCAGCAGAGAAGTGTTCATCAAGAGGCATCATGTTTGTTAAGGGACCACATGGTGTATTTTAAAAGCTCTTAGCTCTCTCTGGCATCGTTGATTGTGCTCTAGCAGAAGAAATAAAGCTACACAACCTTTTATTAATACTATACATGTTTTCAGTTTAACTTTGACTGGTTAAATTTGGCATAAAATGGAAACCTGCAAACCAGCCTCCCTGGGATGTGTGGCTTCTCTTATGCTAGTTATGCTGAGGATCTTTATTGAACAGGGGGCTCAGATAGTCTCTGCCTGCAGCTAGGGCCCTGGACTAGCTTTTCTCTTTTGCTTGTCTTTCTTGATGGCATGGGTTGCCTTGTTTCATGAAGCATGTTGATATGGATAAATGTTGAAATGGGGAACTGGTAGGTGACAACTGGAGAACATATATATGTGCTCCCATATTCTGATCAAGCTTTGGTATGTTGTATGTTTGACAAAACTGGGTGGCCATTGATTGGAGATGACATGAAGTTTGAGGAATTTGTAGCTCAGAATTTGGGATGATTCTTAGAGTTCATGTACAGATGGTCTTTATTTTACAGGTGAAGAAACAGGTCTAAAGGGATGATGATGGTGGTGGTGGTGGTGATGATGATATGACAATAGCAGTGAGAGCACTAACACTTTTTAAGCCAGTTGCTCTCCAAGAAGCATTATGCGTTACCTTATTTGGTCCATACAATGACTTGGGGTATGAGACAGGTATTTTTATTATCTCCATTTTACAGATGAGGCAGAGAGGGGTTCAGTCATTTGCCCAAGTCACACAGCTGGCAAGTGGCAGAGCTGGAATTTGCACCCAGGCTGTCAAACTCTGTCAGAATCTTTTATCTCAGTCTTTACACTGTAACGTGTATGTGACTTGCCTCAAGTCATGAAGCTGTGCAGAAATCATCTCAGTCCCATATCCTGTTCTTTTGATGACTGAACTATATCAGTGATTTGTGAAATTCTTCTAGCTTAAATAGAGAGATTATTAGATAATATAACCAAATAAAAAAACAGAAACCTAGCTGTTGTGGGTGAAGTGAGATAGGAGGGGACATTAACCATGTGTTCCATTTATTTAGCCCTTCCTGTGGCTTCTCAGAAATCCACGAGGCATACTTTTAAAACCCTGGCTTTAGTTAGGGACTTGAGCTTCAGTTTAATGTTTTTTTAGCCACAATTAAAATTATAACAGGGAACAGATATCTCTAGTCAGATCTGTCCCATTATCTCTGTTTATATCTCCACTGGAAGCAAACTCTGAAGCTTTTGTAGCTGTATTATTATAGTTTTGCAGGGTCTCTGGGGGAATCAGAATCAGGCATGTGTTGGAAAAAGGCCTTCCTGATATTCTGAAGAGGGCATCAATACCCTCGTCTGCTGAAAATCTCTGGGCCGGAGTCAGCATTCTGGTCTGCATATCCAGTGGTCAGTGAATTGCTGATCTTTGCTGCCCATCTCTTTGCTTGGACATCGTATAGTGCCCCAGGGTCATCATTCTGATCAGTACTTGTGTTGTAATTACCTAATTTGGGCTCTGTCTCACTCACTAGACTGTGATCTAGTCTCCTCTCTGTCTGCAGTGCTGAGCACTGTTTAGCAGTAGCTCACTAAATGTTGGTTGAGTTTTTTCCATCACTTTTTAGAGTTCCAGACTAGACATAGATAAGAGATCAAACATGTGACTATGACTTGACCCCAGAATATCTTCTATAGCACAACCTTATTTTTGTCTGTTTCCAAATAATGGAATAAAGGGATAAAAGCTGGTTTAGTTGGGATGCTAGTTTGGTAAAAAAAAGAAAAAGTGACATCAGTCTGAGGCTCTTATCTGTTTTGAAAGTTATGGAAAAGCCAAAGATTTTGTTTTTTCTCCCAGATTAAACAGTTTCTTCCTTTGTAAAGATAGTTGGGGGAAAAAGGTAGTATGAGAGTGTTGAGTATTCAGGAAAAGTAGGCCCCAAGCCAGGAGAATCACTTCAAGGTCTCAAGTCTATTCCTTATGGGTTCGCTAGGGGTCTAGTAGTCACCTACTTGCACTTGTCAGTTGTTTGGTAGGTGAAGGAAGTGTAGCAGGAGAGTGAAGTATATGGGGCTCAGGAGCTTGACAAGGGTGGAGGGAGGACTGGGAGATGGAAAGAGGGGAGGGAATAAGAAATAGGAATCAGTCTGTGCCAGCGGTTCCCAGAGTGTGATCCCTGGACCAACAGTTTTAGCATCACCCAGGTACTTGTTAGAAATGCCGATTCTCAGGTTCAACCCCAGAGGCACTGAGTCAGAAACTCTGGGCAGGTCCAGTATTATGTATTTTTGAAAACCACTACTCTACTAACTCTTCCACGTGCCCAATTTAAATCTTCCCATTGTTGCTAGTTTTTTGTTGATCCCTATAATATACTTTGGGTATGTGTCAGTGAGTTGGTTGGTATTAAAGGAGGACTGTTGAGAAGTAAAGAAGTCTCCTTGTATTCCAAAGGCATTTCCCAGAATTAAATTACATGTGTTATTAGTGTCTATTGCTTTTGTTCAGATTAAGCTCTGAAACAAAATTAAGATTCTCGTCAAGACTTGAGCTTATTAATAGCTGTTTCATTTGTTTAGTTCTAATGTAAAACGTCTGACATCTGTAGAGGAAGTGCTTCATAAAAATGCACACTTCTTAAGTGCTCTACCAGGAGACGCTCTGTGAAGCCCACAGGATGTTAAGATTAAGCAAATAAACATAGTTTTGTTGAGCTCTCCTCAACGTAATGAGTGTGATGGTTAAGAACACTGGACTCCACAGCTTGAAGGGGCTTCCCATTGGTCAAATTTCAGATACTTTGGACATTAAAAAGAATGACTGCAATAGAATATAAAACACTGAACAAATAAGAATCCATGAATCCATAGTGATGAGAGACAGAGAGAAATAGAGAAACTTGGCACCGTTGGACATGACTATTATGCCAACTCCTCATTCTCAAAATTACAAATTAAAGGAAAAGAATTAAACATTCTCTTTGCCTTGTAATGAAAAACTGGAGTCCTTCTATGATTGATAAGGGAAAGCTGTACTTTACAAAAGGATACTAGCAAATAAAGTGTACAAGGAAACATAGAATTAGAATATCAACATTTGCAACCTGCAGTAAAATATTTGGTTCAGGCAAGGGCCATCAATGGAAGGCAAAACCATTAAGTGAAAGGATGTTGGGGAACAGAATAATCTTGTGGCTTCAAAGAATACTTCACAGATCATTTGCATAGGGAAAAGTGTCTCTTTACAGTGGTGGTCACCACCTTAACTATGTGGTCAAACTCAGCATCATGAATGGTAGGATAGCCTCCCGATGTCATGTAACATGAAGTACATAGCATCACCAAGGAGGAGTTTTGCCAAAAATGTTTAACCTGAATCCAATCAGTTTTACAGAAAACACAGGGGATAGAGAGTCAAATTAATTGACACTATGGTAAAACAATCAGACGCATTTAAAATGTCATACACTCTCAAGATAACTGGTTTGTCTGATTTCTTCAAAACAATCTCATGAAAAAAATTGAGTGCTGGTGGTATTATTCTACATTGTAAGAGACTGAGGAAACATTAACCAAATACAGTGCATAAACATTGATTGGATCTGGCTTGAAAATAATAATTGCTATAAAAGGTATTTGGGGGCAGTTGTGGAAATTTGAATATGGGCTGGTATCAGATCACATTAGGAGCTTATTGTTAGTGTCTTAGGTGTGATAATGGTATTTTGGTTGTGTTAGAAGAATGCCTTTAATCTTAGCAGATGCTCAAGTTTTCATCATGAAATTGTTATAATATCTACAGATTGCTTTCACATGGTTCCATCAGAAATAAAACTGAGTATGTAGATTAAGCAAATTTGGCAAAATGTTAGCAATTTTGAATTGAAATAGTAGGCATATGAGTGTTCGTTTCATATTTTCAGTACATTTGAAAATTTTCTCAAACGAAAATGGGCTGCCTGTATTCAGATATCAGCTATGTCACTTGCAAATGGTATAGCCTTGGATAAATTTTTTATTTAATGTTTCTCAAGGTCCATATCTGTAAATTGAGTGTAATATTAATACCACAAAGTGTTGTTGAGGTTATTGAGTGATACATTTAGCATATAAAACACATTGCTGTAGTACGTAGCACATAAGTGGCTTATACAAACTAAACGCTCAATAAATATCAGTTTCTGTGATGATGGTGGTGACTATAAGAGTTAAATACCATAGTTTAATATTACTGATTCAGCATAGAGAACAGTGGGATATGTTCTTAAACTTTTGGATGATAACTGGACTCATGAAAGCTGTGGATTCCCAGAAAATATTACATGTCATTTCCAAGATTTATAGCTCATCTGTGCATTCCTGTTTGAGAGTGCCTTATCTAGAAACCGAGGTGATATTTAAGAATACCTTATCTTGAAATCTGTTAGTGTCTCAATATTATGCTTTAATTTGGAGGAAATTCAGTGGATTTAGACATGCTTACAAAGAAGTGAATGAAATGCTGGTATGAGAGAGTTTGGTTTTGTAACCAACATGTAATCAGATGAACATGTCCCAATTAGTTTGGTTGCCTTCAGAGATATCTTAGAACATTGTGTATGTATTGAGCCTGTAATTGTTCAGAGCATCCTTTTTAAGAACTTCCTTCCGAACCTCAAATTGAGTTAGTTTTTAGAAACACCCAAAGTTTGCTATAGCTTATTCTGATGTTGTAAAGTGAGTTATTAAAATGAGTAGTTCATTTTTGATCACAGAGGTGTGTGACAAGGAGGTAGTGGGATGTTTTTTGCCCCTTTCTGTGGCCTTACGATGCTGTTTGGAATTTCAAAGGAAGAGTTTAGTTTGCTCAAACTCTCCAACCCTAAACCATTGGTAATACCAATGAGTATCCCTTATTTTACCTATTTGGGTGTCTTGGATATATTTTTACTGGGACCACATTTTAAGTCAATGAACCTGAAGTTAAGTGTTTGAGCTTGTGGTCCTATGGACTTGATTCTGGTGTTTTGCCTCAAAAGTGCATCACCAAAAATAGATAAATGGCAGGAAATCTTACTGTAGTGGCTGGCCCTCTGCTGGCTGCACGTCCTAGCTCAGGACTTCAGAAGTATAAAACTTCACTGATAGCCAGGCATAATGGTGAGGGTTTACTCAGAGCTAAGGTGAGGTGGAGTCCTGATTGTAGTTGTAGGCTGATAGTGGAGGATATACCAGGTGGGGGTGGGATGGTGTCCAGGCAGAGTCTGGGCAAAGGGCTGTATTTGGTACCCTGTCACACTCACAGGTGACTCTGGGGTGTTTCTCTGGGGTAAGGCGAGGTTGTATTTCAGTGGTAAGGTTGCAGGCCTGGAAGAGAGGCATTTTGAATAACACTGTTGGACTTCAAATTTTCCAATGAACCTGCAGGAAGTGGTCAGTAAATATCTTGTGAATTAATGAAAGAAGGATATTAGATGAATGGCTTTAGGGGTCAACCAAAAGAAATGGGTTTCTCCGATCTCAGGACTCAGCAGAGGGGCATTCATACTTGAATGGAGAGTGGTGAGAATTTGGGAGTGTAGTAGAGCAGAGTAGTAGGTAGTAGAGTAGTGAGATATTGCTTAGGGGCTTGTTGCTAGGACAGAGTTCTTAACAACAAGTGTGTACAAGAGATCAAAATTGAGCAGGTCTGTTGGAGAAGATCATAAATTCCATGAGGGCAGGAAACATGTCTGTATCGTCCAATGCTGAATACTTGATGTGGTGCCTAGTAGGTGTGCAATAATTATTTGTTGAATGAGTGTTGAGTAGATTGATAAAAGAATGAAAGTGGATGATGATACAGTGAGTGATGTTTGTTGGCTGACCTAGTTGAAAAGTAACAGGTGGAAATGTTAATATTTTAGATTTCCTCAGAGGCTAGTACCAAGATGTCTCCTTTATCAGTGAAGGAACTTTCTAATGATTTAGTTCAAATGATAATCAGTCGGGACAGCAGAACTGCAAAGTAAACCTGTGTGTCCATTTTATAGATGAGGAAACAGATTCAGAGAATTGAAGTAATTTGCAAATAGGCCCACAACCAAGATTATAAGATCTCAACCTAGGTCTTTCAACTCTTGAATACAATCTTCCTTTTTACTTCTATCATTCTTCCTTTTTACTTCCATCAGTCAATGCTAGAGAGGGTTTTGCTTTGGAAGTGGTTTATTAAATAGTATTATATCTTTGTATCATATTAGAGTGGTTAGTTATTAAGCATGTAGAAATAAATAGGGAAAATTCACATATTGGCCAATCCCTGTTGCTCTGCTTGTTCTGCTAGTTATCATCTGGCTGACTGAATAATGATGATGATAAAACTGAATGAGTAAAACAATTTGTGATTTTTAAAAAAACAACAACCCTCCATTCTACTTAATGGGCTGCAGTTATTAGAAAGAAATAGAAACCCCAGTTCATCTTAATATAGGCTACTTATTTAGGAAAGGAGATATTTCAAATTAAATTAGCCTTTCCTTTGCATTGTATTGCTTGAGACAGTTTTCATTTTGCCCACCCAGCCCTTAAATGACCATTGGTGTAAGGAAACCAATCTTACTGGTAACTAAATGAAAGAAATTAAGCAGACACATACAAACCCAAAATGCATATGAGAAGGATGTGGTCTTCTAAGTTTAGGTCATTCATTGAGGCATTTGGCAGAGATGGATTCTCTAGATAAAACTGTCATGGTTTTCAGAAGTCATCCCAAGACAGTGGAGAGGAAACATGACAGACACTAGAAAGAGACCCTCTCTCAGATGATGAGTAATATATATTTTATACTCATATTAATATTTCATTGGTGAGAAGGTCAAAATCTACATTTAAATGGAAATATTTAAAAAGCAGAAGCATAATATTTGACTAAGTGAAACACTCAGGGGTTTTCAAGAACATAAGCTGTAGCCCTGGGACCTTAGCCCTCATCTTAGCCCCAGCATTTGGGGATCTGAGTTCCCTCACTCCTCTTCCGTTTGACCCTGAATTGTGTTACATACTATCTAACACCATGCCCTGTGAATATGGCCTCATTCAGTCCTGTAAAGTTATTTAAATCTCTAGAAACTCATTTTGCCCATTCTGTGAAATAGATATTTTGGGATTGTGGGAATAGGCAAAAAATGGATGCTTTCAGTTGTAAGTAATGGAAATGCCCAACCAATGAAGTGTCTTGACAAAGAGTCAGGAATAAGGAGCTCCCAGGGTTGATTCAGAGAATCAAAGATCCAAGCTCTGGTTATCCTTTGTTTCCTTCAGCTGTTCAGTGTGTTAGATTTCACTTCAGGCTTGTGACCTTACAGTTATAAGATGGCTGCCATGGTTCCAAGAGTAATGTCTTCCCAGCATTCAAAAGAAGGGAGGAAGGATGCAGGAGCAAAAGAATCTTCCTGGTTCATGTTCCTCTCTTAACAGGGAGGAAGATTTTCCTCAAAAGCCTGCATAAAGACTTGCCCTTGCATCTCATTGACCAGACTTCAGTCACATTATCAGCTTCCCACTCCCACCCACAAATAATTATAAGGAGACTGTCAAATAACCATGATTGTCTTAGAGCACTCATGCTTGATTCCCTGAGGCTGGGCACATTGCCTCCCTTGTAAACTCAGGGCTCTGTTATCAGCAAAGAAGCAAGGGGAAAGGATGCTGTCTGCCACACTGATACTCTCGCGTGATCTTCTGAGTGTGAAGTGCAGGTGCACACCAGCCTGTTTCCTCTGGGTGTTTAGTGCTTCCTTGGTTTGTAAGTGGCCACAGTGACATGGATCAGAAGCAATCTGGAAAAGGAAAGTTAATAATTTGGGGCTACTCCTAGAGAAGTCACGGCAGGGAGGAGTGTTTGCAAATGAAGGGGAGGGTCCAGTTCTCTAGCTCTGCTGGTGAACTAGCACCACATAGGGTGGAGCAGGGCTGCCCCTGGACAGTGCGCCGAGCTCGTCCAGAGGTCCCACATCCATTCTTATGTGTACCGAGTTCTTTTCCATTTTCCACCAAGACAATCAGAGACAGCTGCTGATGTAGATGACACAACTACTGGGATTCAGAGGGCTGGGTTGTGGTTCTCTTCTGATGCTAATTGTGGACAATTCAGTTCTGGAAGGGCACTTGAGATCAGAATAAATGACATGCAATTCCTGTTTTTAAGAGGCTCACAGTGAGAGCTTCACTTTTCTGGGTCTTTGTTGCCTCATAACAGAGTGAGGGCTTAGATCAAATGACCACTTTCCTCCCTTCTCACTACTAAGTTTTATGATTTCTTTCAAGTTTGTTTGGGCTTCAGTTTTTTGTCAGTGACTTTCGTCAATATGTTCTGCAGACGTTTTGCTTCCAGGCACACCGTTATTCACAAAGCTTGCCACTGTCAGGTGTGGTCTGAGAGTGCAGTGGAAGAACATAGCTGAACTCTCTATGATTATTCTGGATCATGCAGCTCTCATAATGGAAGCCATGATCACACTAGCCTTTTTGGCATTCTCATTACTCTGTGGCTTTTATTGGGTTTGCAGTCAGCTGCAATTCCAAGAACAACATTTGGAAGGTGACTTTGCAGAGACTTGGGGCACTGGAGTTTTCTTGTCGACTTCTTCCTTTTGTCAATTCCTTTTCCTTTAATTTTGTACCTGGCAGTGGGTCCAGAATCCATGATATTGATAATAAATATGAACATATTTTGAGCTCTCGCTATGTACCAGGTACTATACTAAGTGCTTTACAGGTATTGTTTCATTTAATATCCAAAGCAACTTTCTGATTTAGACTTTATTAATTCCCATGTTACAGATGAGGCAACAATATGGAGTGAAGCTAAGTAATTTGAGCAACACTGTATGGTTAGCTAGTGGTCAAGGCAAGACTAGAATCCAGGCAATTGGGTGGAAAGCTCAAGTTCTTAACATTGCAGTGAAACTTAAGGCAGTTTTGTTTTTCACTTATTCCCCTAATTATCCCTTCTAACACTTGTATAGTTGCTTTGAAATATTATTACCTGTCTTATCATTCAAATTGACTTATTAGAATATACTATGTAGAGATGAAAATGTTATAAAGTACTATAACCATAGATCAAGAGTTTATTTGTTCATTCGTTTGGCTGTTCATTCATTCATTCTTTAATTCATGATTGACAGTCCCTGAGGTGTCGGACTGAGTGTTGGGGGTCTAGAAGGGATCGAGACCTAGTGTCCTGCCTTTGAGGAGTTCACAAAGCCATGTGGTAAAGGTGGGCTCCAGCAGGTTCCATCATTCCTTGTAGGTCATGGTAAAGACTGCATTTCATTGTAAATGTGATGCGTTCAGAGCATAACATCTACTTTAGACTCTACTGTAGTCTCTAAAGCAGGGCTCATCTTTGAGCCTCAGCACCAGTACATCTCTGGGGGTCCACTTGGCCTTCCTCTTTCTGTCCCTCTTTAGTGCCCCACTTTTTTCCTCCTTCACATTGGTTTGTTGTTCAAAGGTTGGTGCCACTAGGAATGGGGAAACCTGTGAACTGACTTTGATACAAGGGAGTAAAAGACTAGAATCAAGCCCTTGCTCGATCATGCTTTGGGAGGGGGGCAAGGGTAAAAAGCTGAGCAAGACACTTGAGCACAAGAGCAAGGAGTGAACCACAGGTGAAGGATGAGGACAGAGAAAGGGAAGCTGGAGGGCTCTGAACTTGCAAAGGCCTGACCCAGCACTTCATCTCTAGTGTTTGAAAATAGCTCTGTTCCTGCCTTCTTCCCACGCGAGTACCATGTGATCCTCTTCCCAATTTCTTCCCTCAATTTCCTCCAAGGACCTGCCTCTTCCTACTAGATTTATTTTGGAGAATAGAAGTGGGGAAGGGGTTGGGGGGAAGCTTCTGATTCTGTAGAGAGAGAAACTGAGGTACAGGATAGAGAGAGCAGTCATCTGTACCTTGTCCATATTATAAGCCTTTAGGGACTGTCAGAGTCTTGTCATAGATCCCGTGGGTTGCTGTAAGCCACAGGTGGCCTTGATTCCCTCACAGGCATGGGCTCCTGCCCCCTTCTTACCATACAGGGTCGGGTCTTTTTACCTGAGTATGGCAGCTCCCATTCAGGGGAAGCAGTTCCTTTCAACAGAAGGGAAGCCGACTGCAGTCTGTACTGCATTGCCCCTACCCGTAACCCCATTAAGGAGTTGTAAATAGTACTATAATGATGTCTCAGTCATTTGTTTTGATGTATCTGAGCTTTTAATAAATCAGCCACAGCTTGCTTAATAGGAATATGAGAGCAGAGCGTGTTGCTGCCAGCAGCTGCTAGTGAATTGTAAAGCATTCATCTGTTTTACAAGGGAATTAAATGTTGTTCTCTTTTAAGGGCTTGTAACTAAACAAGGGGGTGGGGTGGGGGGATGAGAGGGCTGCCTGATGCCCATGCCCTCCCAAGTGCAGTAACAGCTCCAGGTACCTGGGGGAAACACCTGTAACCAGAGCCATATGAATTACAGTGCTCCCAGCTAAACCCTGTCATTATAGGTCGCTACTCCATGTGCATCTCCAAAGCAATATTTATTTGATAACATTTTTCTTCCACTTCAAATGATTCTGTGAAATACAAGTCCCATTTCCCCTGCCCTTTTTTTTTTCTTGAGACTCTCTAGGGAAGGAGCGTTAGATAAACCATATATCCAGTATATGACTGATGTTCAATTGTCTGCAAAATTGAGTTAGCTTATTTTATTTGACTTTTATGTTTACATTTGAAGTGGACTTCCCCCCTCTTTCAAAAGCATTGGCTTTATTTATTAAGTCATTTTGAGAGGGAAAGCATCAGAGTCAGTGTTTTTGGTGGAGATAAAAGTGCAGGAGCCAGGTAACCAGGATTCAAGCTGTTGGCTACTTATTTTGTGACCTTTGACAACTTGTGTAGGCTATTTGAATCTGTTTCCTTATTTTTAAAGTTTGTAATAATTACAGATTAACAGGAAGTTGCAAAGATAGTATAGAAGAGATCCAGGATAACCTTCACTCAGTACAGTGTGTGTATTTAGTTCTATGTCCTTTTACGCCTGTGTAGATTTGTGTAACCACCACTACAGTCAAGCAAGATACAGAACTATTCCATCATCACAAAACTCTCCCTAGTGGTGCCCCTTCATAATAACACCCTCATCCCCCACCTTATCTTCTGGTAAATCTGTTTTCCATTTCCATAATTTTGTTATTTCAAAAATGTTACCTAAATGAAATCATACAGTGTGTATGACCTTTTGAGATTGTTTTTCTTTTCATTCAGCATAATGCCCTTGAGATTCATCCCCAATAGTTCACTCTTTTTTATTGCTAAGTAGTATTCCATTGTATGGATGTGCCAGTTTGTTTAATCATTCACTTATGAGGGACATTTTAGTTATTTTCCATTTTGGGCTATTATATAGCTGCTTAAAAGTTATTTATAGATTTTTGTGTGGACACAGGGTTTTGTTTCTATGCAATAAATGCCCAGATTTGCAATGGCCGGGTCATATGGTAAGTATATGATTAGTTTTTAAGAAATGCTCAACTTTTCCAGTGATTGTACCATTTTACATTCCCACCAGTAGTGTATGAGAGAATTAGTTTATCAGCATCCTCTCCAAAATTTGGTATTGTTATTAGCTGTTTTAACGGGTATATAATGGTATTTCATCATGATTCATTTGTATTTCCCTAATGGCTAGTGATGTTGAACAACTTTTTATGTGCTTATTTGACATTTGTATTATCCTCTTTGGTGAAATGTCTATTCATGTCTTTTGCCTGCGTCTTATGGATTATTTGTTTTTTTTTTACTGTTAAAGTTTTGAGTGTTCTTTATATAGTCCAGATATGAATACTTTGTCAGATTTGTAGTTCAGAAGTATTTTCTCCTAGTCTGGAGCTTGTCTTTTCATTCCTTAACAGAGTCCTTTGCAGGGCAAAGGTTTTTAATTTTGGTGAAATCAGTTTTATCAACTATTTTCTTGTATGGATTATGCTTTTGCTGTTATATCTAAGAACTTTTCACCAAATCCTAGGACCTGAAGATTTGCTCCTATGTGTTCTTCTTGAACTTTTATAGTTTTACATTTTCCATTTAAATCTGTAATTCATTTGAGTTCATTTTTATATAAGGTATGAGGTTTAGATCAAGGTTTGTTTGTTTGTTTGTTTGTTTTTGCCTTTGAGTATTCAGTTGCTCCAGCACTATTTTTTTAAAAGACTTTCCTTTCTTCATATTGATAGAATTACTTTTGCGACTTTGTCAAAAATTAGTTGGTCACACTTGTGTTATGTTGGGCTATTTCTTGGTTCTCTATGCTGTTCCATTGATCCGTGTGTCTAACGCCTTGCCAATACCTCACAGTATTGATTACTGTAGCCTATATAATAAGTATAAGAATGATTCCTTCCACGTTATTCTTTTTCAAAATAGTTTTAGCTATTCTGGTTCCTTTTCTTTCCATATAAATATGGAATAATCCTGTCTATAGTTAGAAAAATCCTGCTGCAATTTTGATAGGAAATACGTTAAACCTGTATACTAATGTTGGGGGGGAATTGACATCTTTGCTATATATATTTTTAAATTTATTTATTTATTTATTTATTTATTTTTGGCTGCATTGGGTCTTCGTTGCTGCACGCAGGCTTTCTCTAGTTGTGGCGAGTGGGGGCTACTCTTCATTGCAGTGTACAGGCTTCTCATTGCGGTGGCTTCTCTTGTTGCGGAGCACAGGCTCTAGGTGCGTGGGCTTTAGTAGTTGTGGCATGCGGGCTTCAGTAGTTGTGGCTTGTGGGCTCTAGAGCATGGGCTTCAGTAGTTGTGGTGTACGGGCTTAGTTGCTCCGCAGCATGTGGGATCTTCCCGGACCAGGGGTCAAACCCATGTCTCCTGCATTGGCAGGCGGATTCTTAACCACTGCTCCACCAGAGATGTCCCGACATCTTTGCTATATTGAGCCTTATATTAAGTACCTGAACAGTGTGCCTCTCCATTTCTTTAGATCATCTTTGATATCTATCAGCATGTTGTAGTTTTCAGCATATAAGTTCTGTATGTATGTTTTTAGATTTACAACTAAATATTTCATTTTTTGAGAGATTATGAATGACATTGTGATTTCAGTTTTGGTTTCCATGTGTTTGTTGTTGATATATAGAAATATAATTTATTTTTTTCTGTTGATATCTTCAGCTTCCCAAACTCACTTATTAGTTCTAGAAGGTTTTTTTTGGTAGATTCCTTGGGATTTTATATGAAAACAATCATGTCATCTACGAATAGAGATGGTTTTGTTAATTCCTTTCTGATCTATATGTCATTTATTTCTTTTTCTAGCCTAATTGCACTGCCTAAAACATCCAGTACTGTGTTGAAAAGCAGTAGTGAAAATAGACATCCTTGCCTTACTCCCAATTTAGGGGGTTGAACATTCAGTTTTTCCCCACTAAGTATGACCAAAGCTGTTGTTATTTTTGTAGATGTTTTCTATCAAGTTGAGGAAATTTCCCTCCATTCTTGCTTTTCATAAATGTGCACTGAGTTTTGTCAGTATTTTTGTATCAGTTGATATGATAATTTGATTCTTTTCCTTTAGTCTGTTAGTATGATGCTTACATCGATTGATTTTCTACTATTGAACCAGCCTTGCATCCCTGGAATAAATTCCACTTGTTCATGATATATAATTCTTTTTACATATTGGTAAATTTTATTTGCTTATATTTTGTTAAGGACTTTTGTGTCTGTATTCATGAAGGATAGTGGTCTGTGATTTTCCTTTTTCGTACTGTCTTTGTGTGGATTTGGCATCAGGGTGAAGCTAGCCTCATAAAATAAAATGGGAAGTGTTTACTTCCTGTCTTTTCTGATGTATGCATTTACTGTTATAAATTTTCCCTTAGCACTGCTTTAGCTCCCACAGATTTGGTATGTTGTAATTTCATTTCCATTCAGTTCAGGGCATTAAAAAATTTTTCTTGACCCTTCTTCTTTGACCTATGGATTATTTACAAATGTGTTTTTTAGTTTCCAACTTACTGAGTTTTTTTTTCCCTGTCTTTGTGTAATTTATTTCTGCTTTGCTTCCATTAAGGTCAGAGAATATGTGCTGTATGATTTCAGTTCTTTTAAACTTATGTTTTGTGTTATGGCCCAGGATATGGTCTACCTGGATATTGTTTTCTATGGTCACTTGAAAAAAATGTGTATTCTTCTTTGTTTAGTGAAGTGTTCTATAAATGCCAGTGAGATCCTGATGAGTGGTAGCGTTGAGTTCTTTTACTTCCTTGTGGATTTTCTGTCTAGTCGCTTTATCAATTTTTGAGAAAGGGATGTTTCATTCTCCAACTATAATTGTGTATTTGTATATTTCTCTTTTCAGTCCGATCATTTTTGTGTCACATTTTGAAACTCTGCTGTTTGGCACATACACATTTAGGATTATTACATTTTCTTGATGGATTGACTTATATATCATGCAATGTCCCTCTCTGTTTCTTTTAATTTTCTATGTTCTGAATTTTACTTCATTAGATATTAATTTAGACACTCTTGCTTTCTTTTTCTTTTTTTTTCTTTTTTTTTTTTTTTTGCGGTATGCGGGCCTCTCACTGCTGTGGCCTCTCCCGTTGCGGAGCACAGGCTCCGGACACACAGGCTCAGTGGCCATGGCTCATGGGCCCAGGCGCTCCGCGGCATGTGGGATCTTCCCAGACCAGGGCACGAACCCGCGTCCCCTGCATCAGCAGACGGACCCTCAACCACTGCGCCACCAGGGAAGCCCTCTTGCTTTCTTTTGATTACTCTTTTCATGGTATATCTTTTTCATATTTGCAGTTTCTACCTATCTTTATCATTCCAGTTGAACTGAATTTTTTGTGGATAGCATATAGTTGGGTCATTTTTTTAAAAAAATCCATTCTACCAATCTGTCTTTTAATTGGTGTTAACATTTGCATTTAATGTTATTATTGATACGTTAGGCCTTAAGCCTGCCTATTTAAAAAAAATTTTTTTTTTAAATTTTCTGTTTCGTTGCCTCTGATACTTGTTTTTGTTTTCTTTTTTCTGGCTTCCTGAAAGCTACTTGAACATTTTTTTTAGAGTTCCAGGTTGATTTTTTAAGTACTATTTTTGAGTATATTTCTTTGTATAGATTTTTTTAATAGTTGTACTGGGTATAATACTATACACATATAACTTATCACGGTCTATTAGTTTTGACATTTTACCTGCTTATATTAAGTATAGAAACATTACCTTCTTTCACCGTGTCCCATTTAAAAGATAATTATTTAAAATATATTCTTTACATGAATTGAGAACCACATTAGACAGTGTTATGAGTTTTTTTTAATAAATAAATTTATTTATTTATATTTATTTATTTTGGGCTGTGTTGGCTCTTCGTTGCTGCTCTCGGCCTTTCTCTAGTTGTGGCGAGCAGGGGGGGCTACTCTTCATTGCAGTGTGCGGGCTTTTCATTGCAGTGGTTTCTTTTGTTGCGGAGCACAGGCTCTAGGCACACGGGCTTCAGTAGTTGTGGCACATGGGCTCAGTATTTGTGACTCGCGATTTCTAGAGCGCAGGCTCAGTAGTTGCGGTGCACGGGCTTAGTTGCTCTGCGGCATGTGGGATCTTCCCGGACCAGGGAGCGAACCCGTGTCCCCTGCATTGGCAGGGGGATTCTTAACCACTGCACCACCAGGGAAGTCCCATATTTACCTATATTTTTGCTCTTTCTGTTGACTTTTTCTTCCTTCCTGATGTTTTAAGATTTTCTGCTTTTCATTTTCTTTCTGTGTAGAGAATTTACTTTTGTCATTCTTGAAGGGCACACTTGCTCATGAAAAATTATCTTAGTTTTCCTTCATCTGATAATGTCTTGATTTCCTGAAGGATATTTTGCTGTGTATAGAATTATGGGATGATAGTTCTTTTCTTTCAGCCATTGAGCAATGTTGTAGCACTTCCTTCTGACCTTCAGGGTATCTGATGAGAAAAAATCTGTACTCAAAAATTTTTTTCCTACTGTAAATAATCCATCATTTCCCTCTGGATGCTTTCAGGATCTTTTCCTTTTGGCTTTTAAAAGTTGGACTGTGATGCATCAGTATGAATTTCTTTGGGTTTATGCTATTTGGGGATGTCTCATATTCTTGAATCTGTAGATTTATGTCTTTTGACAAATTTGGGAAATTCTTTGAAAAATTTTTTAGCCCCCCCATATTTTCTATCTCTGGAACTAGAAGACAAGCATGTTAGATCTTTTGTTATAGTCCTACATGTCCCTGAGGCTGTTTTCAACTTTTAATCTTTATAGTCTTATTTTATTACGTATACTTCTAGTTTTTTATCTGGAAAATATATTTAACATAAAATTTACCATTTTAATCATTTTTGAGTGTACATTTCAATGACATTAAATATACTCACAGTATTGTGCAACTATCACTACCACCTATTTTCTGAACATTTTCATCACCCCAACGGAAACTCTGTACCTATCTATTAAGCAATAGTTCTCCTTCTCCCTTCTCCTCAGCCCCTGGAATCCTATATTAATCTACTTTGTTTCTGTGATTTACCTACTCTTGGTATTCTGTGTAAGTGGAATCATGCAATATTTGTTCTTTGATGGCTGCCTTATTTCACTTGGCATGATGTTTTCAAAGTTCATTCCCTCATAGTATGTATCAGACATTTATTCATTTTTAAAGTTGACTAATATTCTATTCTTTGTGTGAACTACATTTTGTTTATCCATTCATCTTTTAATGGACACTTGGCTGGCTACTTTGAATAACACTGAAGAGAACATGAGTATACAAATATTTGGTCACTTCCTTGCTTTCCTTTCTTTAAGGTATATATCTAAGAGTGGAATTGCTGGGTCATATGGTAATTTTTTGTTTAACTTTTTGAGTAACAGACAAACTGTGTTCTTATTTTTAGGCCTATTTTCTCTCTTTTGTTCAGATTGGGTAATTTTTACTGTTCTATCTTCCTGTTCATTGCTTCTTTCTTTTGTCCTCTCCATTCTGTTGTTGAGCCTATCCTTTGACATTTTTGTTTTGCTTATTATATTCTTCAGATCTAAAATTTCCATTTGGCTTTCTTTATATCTTCTCTTTATTTTTCAATACCTTCTACTTTCTCATTTGTTTTAAATGTGCTTATAATTTCATGTGGAAGCACATGATGGCTGTTTGCAAATCCTTAGAAGATAATTCTAAAATCTTTGTCATCTCACTTTAACATCTGTTAACATAAGTTGTCTTTTCTCATACAATTTGATACTTTTTTTGGGTCTTTGTATGATGAGTGACTTTCTTATGAAACATGGCCATTTTAGGTATTATATTATGAGACTCAGGATTTTACTTAAATATTTTGTTTTAGCAGAACTTCTCTGGCATTGCTCAGGTAGGGGAAGTGGAGACCACCTTTGTTACTACTGGGTGTGGGTAAGAGTTCAGCCTCCTCACTTGGCTCTTGCTGATACCACTTTGGCTGGGGAAGGAAGGAGCATCTTGTTGCTGTTCCCACAGAGTCTCCACTGATACCTCAGGAGTAGGGATGTTGAAAATGTGATGAGCTGGTTGTGAAAAACCTGAATCTCCAGCAAGCCTCCTCTGACACCACCCCAGTGAGGGGGAGGGATGCCTGATTACCCCTGGGTGTGGAAGCCTGAACTTCAGTGATACAGTAGAATGGGGGTAGTGGTGGCTTGTTACCACTGGGTGGAGGTGAATCTTGGCTTCCCAGGCAGCGTTTACACCACCCTGGTATTACCCTAGGGGATGAAAAGTAGAGGAGTTTGGGGCACAGGTAGAAGTCTAGGATCTCCTAGCGTGGGTGGGATTAGATCCACAGTTTTTCAGTGGAGTTTGGCTGTAGGAGAGCAGTTATCTCAAAGTTTTCTATTTTGCTAATCTGCATCTTTCATGGCATTTTAGCTAGAGAAAGCAAGCTTTTCTTGGGGCTTCTTTTGTCTTTTGTGCCTGTTGATGTCCCAGGTTCCCTGTTTCTCTAGTGCTCAGCCTGGAATTTATGAGACAAGAAGAAAACTTGTCACTTTGATATTCCTCATTTCCCAAGTTGCCTAGCCATTCTGCCTCTTCTCTCACCTTCCAGGGTCATCTTATGTTTGTTTTATAGATTAGTATCTAAGGCTTTTCACTGTACTTATCAAAAGTAATAGGGAAAAGTCCATCTATTGCATCTGGAACTATTTATTTTTAAAATATTAATCATAATTATTAATGTACCTACATGTCTGTTACCATGATGTTTAAGTGAGTTAAGAGTGAAAGAGGTTAGCTAATTAAATTCTGTTTGAACATCAGTTATTCCTAAGTGACATATGGAAGTCATCTTGTTCTAGAGCAAGAGTTACATGTTTTATGAGGTTCCCACAAAGGAATGAAAATACATATATACTCTCTTTTTCTCCCTGACACCATCCTACCTACTTATCCTTTCCTCCCTCTCTAGAACATTACATAAAGAGATTTTACTCAAACTTGTGGTTTGCAGTTGGAATACCCTAATAACAATTGTAAGTACTGTGAACCATTTATTAAGCACTTGTAATTGCCAGGCACGGTGCTAAGTGCCTTTCAGTGATTTTCTGAATTCATCCTATTAGATGCTGTTACTCTATTTTGCAGCTGTGGAAATAGAGGCTTAGAGAGGTCAAATAATTTGCTAAGCTCACTTAGGTAGTGAGTGGTAGAGCTGGGATCTGAACACAGGTCTTAGAGTTTAAAGTTCATGCTCTTCTACATTCTACTTCTTTTCTATAGTCTCTCTTGTACTTAATCATGCAACTATTTAGAGCTTTCTGTTCTGTTGGTGAAGGCCTAGTCAGAATTCTTAAACATCTTATTATTTTTGTTTGTTTCAATAAAAGGTAAAAGATACTACCTAGATTTTATCTAGTATTAATTTCTTAGAATGTCATAGTGGTTTTATCTGCAAGTGTGTTTGCACGTTTCTTAATGTTTCTGGCAAAGTTTAAGATGTGATCAAGTGTTCTCCCAATTGATTCATCTTTAGTGTCAATTTAATTTCTGAAAGATTAAGTAGTTATATTTCTCACTTCTCTGTTTGAGAGTGAGTGATTCATTCAGCAATTATTTATTGAGTGACTGCTTTGTGATAATCACTGTGCTAGGTGCTGGGGATATTCAGTAATGATGTGTTTCTTTATTCTTGAGATTGTTATGTGACTTTAATTTTATCTTTCCTAGGAATCTTTCAATTCACAAATAATCAGTAAGATTTTATCCTTTTTTAAATTTCTAGAGGGCGGTCTTATAGAGAGCATATGTGTTTGTGAGGAAGAGTTTGGTTTAATTTTTAGGAAGATACTGATACTCCTAAAATTATTTATGCCAGTGTCTACAGTGTATTTTTCAATGCAAATAGAGACTTTTTAGATGAATGCTTTGCCTCTCAAGCCCATGATTGTTTTGAGAATGTAAAAGATCTGTAGGAAAAAATCACTTTACCCCTAATGTTGAATACTGAGAAAAAGGAAAAGTCTGGTTAGGAACATTACTTATGATTCCCACAGTGTGTCTGGTATACCTAGTCTGTGTAAAATAAAACTTCCAAAAAAATAGAAGAAAATGGCTTCAAACATAAATTAAAGCTGCTTAAAATTCATGGGTAAGCTAAGTACTAAACTAACCGTGCTGTTGGGAAATTAATATTTTCTGTTTTATTGCAATGGAATCATATAATTTTATTATTGGATAGGCCCTTATGCATTTGCCCAACCCACTTTAGATATGAAACTTGAAACTGTAGAGGTGAGGTGATTTCTACTGCCTTTTTTGAAAGAGGCAGGACTAGAATTTGGCCTCCTAACCTGAAGTCCTGGACCCCTTTTAGTGTATCACCCGGAACACATATTAATCATATTTATGTTGATATCTGGTGTGAATAATAGCAGTATTGATTTTCTTAAATTTTATCATTTCATACTAATCCTGTATATATCCAATGTTCTTCCTGCTCAGGGTTTCAGTTTTCTCAACTCAGGATCATAGGCAAAGCACTTACCATAGTTCATCCCTTGTTGAACTCTGTAAAATTTTACGGATTGCTTCATTAATCCACATTGCTTTGTTTCTTAGCTTTCTAGACTTCACATGTTGGTCATAGTCTATATAACAGCCATACTTACAATAAATGCCTTCAGGTAGATGGATAATATTTTGTTTTGTTTTTCATGAAAAGGAAACTAAGGGGCTGGGGATTATGCCTCTTGCTGTGAGGACCCTGCTCCAGGCTCTCACCCTTTGCTTCTTCACTCTTATGAGCTTTGTCAACCAGCTTCTGTTTCAGGTCTTCAGGGATAGTGAGTCCTGGGGACCCTTGTTTGGCTCATTTCCCTGTTGGATGGCTTTCATTAAAAAAAAATATTTCCTTGGATTGAGACACAGTTAGCTTGTATGTAGCTTCTCCACTATGATTCTTCTGACTGGATGGAATAAATCAAATTTCTCTGTTTCCTGCCTAAATGTTCCGGGTTGTTTGAGCCATTCCTTACTTTGTAGGTTTTAGATAATTCACAATTCTATATGCTTCTTTTTCTTGTTGTCCCCTGTAAAGTGAGCCCCAACCCTTAAATGGTTGCTTTAGGAATAGGTCAGGTCCCAAGGGGGCAAGCCAGACTCTCTTGTCCAGGGCTCAGTCTGGGGACTTCTTCCCTCAGCCTGGACCCCACCAGGGGGAAAGTGATCTCCAAGCCTGGCGCCTGGGGGCTGTGCTTTGAGAAGCATACTTTAAATAATACATTGCCTGTGTCCTCTCCTTGGTTTCTAGCTGATCTCTTGAATCCTTATTATTAACTATTAATGCCTTAACTGGTCATCTTGATTCCTGCTGTCCCTTTCCCTGTATTTCACCTCTGCACTGGTCACTCCTTTTTTGTACTATGTGGGAGATCTTCTAGACCCTTTGGTTTCTGGTTTTGATTGTCCTTCATCTTTTGCTCCCTCGTCTCATTACAGACTTGAGTTGGATGCGCTAACTAGTTGCATGGCCTTGGACAAGTCGCTTAACTACTGCCAGCCTTAGTTTTCTCAATTTTGTAAAGAGTCATAGCACACCTCCTCATGTAAGAAATCAGTGAAATAACGTGTATGAGAATGCTTTTGTTTTTTGTTTTTTTTGGCTCAGCTGTGTAAGTGCTAGCCCTGGAATTTTTCACAGGTTCCCTTGGTGGTTGTTGCCTTTGACTGGTAGTATATTGGGACATTTGTACAAGTGGACATGGACTAACAAGCATTTGAATGCTCACATTTTTTGTTCTTCAGGGAACTGCTGTTTCCCTTTAAAAAGCTAGGACTTTGACAGCTTCAGAGGAAGGGATGAGCTATTCTTTTTCCTGTTATATTAGTTCAGTGAGACTCTGTGTGAATAGTAGTCCTTAAGTTCTTTGCTTAGATTCTTTGGCCCTAGGCACTTGGAGTGATGGATTTGTCGAGAATCAGACATGTGCAGTCTATTCAGACGTCAGCTGACAAGGCTCCTCCTCTCCTCCCCCAAGCTGGGCAGCCCCTTTTAAATGTCTAATGAAACCCATGCGCGTGCATGCTGCACTAAAACAAAGCAGGGGGCTTCCCTGGTGGCGCAGTGGTTGAGAGTCCGCCTGCCGATGCAGGGGACCCGGGTTCGTGCCCCGGTCCGGGAAGATCCCACATGACGCGGAGCGGCCGGGCCCGTGAGCCATGGCCGCTGAGCCTGCGCGTCCGGAGCCTGTGCTCCGCAACGGGAGAGGCCACAACAGTGAGAGGCCCGCGTACCGCAAAAAAAAAAACAAAACAAAGCAAGCAGCCCTGGAATGAGCCCTACAAGGTACTATTACTATATGTTAGGTTTTATTTGCCTGTTTTGACAATGCTGGGCAACTGAGGGCTCTGCTGATGCAGCTGAATCACAGTGAGCTGTCTTTGTTGTCTAACCTCTTGTCCCTCATGGGTCTTGGCATTAGTCCTGCCTGCCAAACACTCTTTGAGACAACAAAATGACAGAACATTGTCTTCTTGCTGATAATAGGGCAGGTGGTAATTGATTTACTTAGTACTTTGAATGGTGGAAAGTAGGGTCTCGAGGAGCACCTGAAATTTTGTTTATTTATTGTCCTGGAGATATAGATCATTAGTTTATTATATGCAAGTTCACCTAGCAGACTCTGAGATGAAAGATGTAGTAGCTGAAATGGATTTGATTTTTAAGATAGCCATAGAAATGGTCTATATTACACAAATAACATAAGTGGATGTTTCTCAATAGCTGGAATTTAATTTGTACTTTCGGATTGCCGTTTGATAAGACATTTCTCCTGGGTAATGAATAGCACCAGTGTCCTAAGGAATTTTTCTCTTTGTCTCTGACTAAGGGGAAATCAAGCTGCTAGCTGCAACAAGCTCAGGAGTGAATTCTTGGCCAGCCCCAGAGCTATACGTTGCCTTGTGGACTGTTTGGTGGCACCTTGGACATTTTATTGAGGCCATGAGCACAGCTGTTAGAGATGTGGGGTCTGATGAGCCATGCTCTGCTCTCCATTCACAGTCTCCTCCCCACCGCCTCTCATAGAGGAAGCCAAACAAGGATCTAGTGTGCTGATAGATCAGTGAAAATTTATTACTACTTCTGGGAAAGAAGCACAGAGTTGCATTTTCTGCGTGTGGTTGGTCAAGAATATCATCTTTATATGTCAGGGTAGCAGAAGCTTTGTTTGTTGCTGCTCGTGTCAGGACAATCACCTGAATATCAATTCATTGGGGTGTAGTTATCAATAATGGTAAAAGAAAAAATGTGAGGTTGGAGCTTAAAAATTCTAAGACTTAGTTGGTCTTGCACTGCTCTTCAAATTAAGTCAGAGTTGAAACTCCCCTATCCTGCTACTGAGATGGTCACTTCCTCTGGGCTTTCCTTGACTTTAGAAAGAAGTTGACTTGGTGACCTTCAAGGTCTTTTCTCTCTGACTTCCTGTTTAACTCCAGGGTAAGTCTTAACTCTTGTTTTAGTCATTAGTTTCAAATGCCTCCCCTGCTGGGCTTCTTTATGCTGAGAACAGAATGGATGGAGTTGCACCTTCTCTTTCCTCCCTTCCCCTGTGGTGCTCTCATTATGTGCTGAGGGGATGGTGGCCAGAAGGCCATGCAGCCTAGGAAGGAGGAAGTGAAGGTACTAAATGAAAGCACTGTCAACGCTAGGGGGAGAGCCCTTGAATTAAAAAGACTTCACAGAGTAGTTACCGGGTCTGCCTTACTCTTTGGAGTCAAGGGGGATTGGTCTTCATACCTACTATAAGCCTTATGCGGCCAGAGAGTGAGTCTTAGATTAATTCTGTTTGCCCTGACAGTGCCTTATATAGAACTGGACATCAAGTAGATATTAATTATTTCTGCTTTGCTTAACTTCTGGAAATCATTGCAGTTGTCAAGTGAACAGGACTATTAAATATTATATAGGAAGGGTTCATGCTTGTAGCATTTTCATCATTCCAAATATTGTGTTCATTGAAGCAGAGAACCTTGTCAAGAAAGCTATTACCAACATTTACAGAATGAAAGCAAGAGCTATTAACTCCTGGATAAGAATTGAGGATATTGTGCTTTCAAAAGAAACAAAGGGAGTTTTAAAATATTTCAATGGGAAATCTCTTTAGACTTATGTATTTTAAAAATAGAAGTAGAAATAAAGAAGTTAGAGGGGAAAAGACAGTGTTGTAAGAGCTTTAGGTCATGGTCATATTAAGGTTCATTGTTAAGTTAAAACAAAAAAATTGTTACCTGCTATGTATCCTCTTTTTTTTTTTTTTTTGCTGTACGTGGGCCTCTCACCGCTGTGGCCTCTCCCGCCACGGAGCACAGGCTCCGGACGCGCAGGCCCAGCGGCCATGGCCCACAGGCCCAGGCCCAGCCGCTCCGCGGCACGTGGGATCCTCCTGGACCGGGGCATGAACCCACATCCCCTGCACTGGCAGGCGGACTCCCAACCACTGCGCCACCAGGGAAGCCCTATGTATCCTCTTTTGCAGGATAATTTTCTTTTATTGCATCCTGAAAACTGACCTGAGAATTTGATGAAATGTCAGACAAGCTGACAAACTGAGAGAGGCTATGGTAGTAACTAGTCCTTGTTCTTACACCCATATTCATCTATTTGTGGCTGTTGATTCTAGTCACCTCCATTCTCATCCTCATCCAAATAGAAGCATTAAAACTTAATCTTGTGTGGATGCCTGCTTTGTAGATTTAGGAGAACGAGAACATGTGAACATGCCTGGTTAGCCATCTAAAGAATTTGTCACCAGCTAGTTGATTTCAAGAGCCAGCCAGCTAGGTTGTGCAGGATACTTGTTACTGGATAGTTCCACATCAAATACATGCTCTAAATGTTACTCTGTTAGATTTCTGAATTCCATTAAGCCTGTCAGGGCCAAAGTGGGAAAAAAAAAATCCTAGTGAAGTATCTAAACTTCAAATCATAGAGTTTCAGGCTAGAAATGACTCTGAGGGTCTAAGACAAGTGCTCTAAAATTCACATATTTCCTGAGGTTAGACAGGTAGCATAAGTGAATGAATTGGACAGGTGTAAGCAACAGGGAGCAATGGGATGGGGACATTGAGAGGCTGCAGAGGCGTTCAAATTCAGAAATTTTAGAGGACATTATTCCTACCTAGCCAACCGTTCTAAGGGCTGATTCAGCTGGCATTTGGGAAACCCTGGACCCTATGTTTCAGGTTACCTATCTTTTTTTCCAGTATGATGACCTGCATAAAGATAGGAAAAGGCACTTACCCAAGGACAGACAGCTAGTGAGGGCCAGAGCCTGATGTTCTGAGTCTCAGTCCGATGGTCTTTCCACTGCATCATGGTGATATCTAAGTGGTAAGGTGGGAGCACCCTAATTTAAATTAACAATTAAGATTTTTTTTATGAGCCATTTACTTTTTTAGAGAGGTGTAACTAACATATAATTACATGCACTGATCTTAAAGGATAGCTTGATAGATTTTTATATATGTATACCTTCATGTCTGTATACCACGCAGATCACCCCTGGAGTTCCTCATGGCTTTTTCCACTCCTTACCCCCTTCCACCCTCTCCATGCACCATAATCACAATTCACCATGGAACCAAGGCAGTTCTACTTACAGAGCTGTCACTGGCTCTGTTCCTCCCCACTCCTCCCTCCTCACTACTTCCTGCTTTAGATTCAGTTGTAAAGAGCTGTAGCAAACACAAGGGTGTATGTTGCTTACATTTTTTTCCCCATGTAAACCCAGCAGGATGTCTCCCTTCAGAGGGTTTTGGAGGTGCTGCTTCTTGCAGTGTCAACTGCTTTATACAACAGCACGTTTAGGACACATGATATTTATTACTTGGAGGCCACTTTTCCTTTGGGAGAACTTCAGAAGTTTTTTATTTCATGACTTTATTGAATCAAAGATCCGTATTTCATTGCAGTGAGCCTAGTGCTCAAAACCTTGGTGATTGACGGACTGAAAATATAGCTAAGGCAACACCCAAAACAAAACCCACCTCACAGGCAATGCAGCTCATTAAAAAAAAAAAAAAAGCTGGTTCCCAGGCTGAAGCTGTTAAGCAGATTTTTATGCAGGGCTTCAAGTTACTAAAAAAGCAGGATTCAATATGTCCTTTCCTTTGATTTGTAGGAGAGGGTGAGAAGTAATGCTGTTGCTTTTCTCCCCCCTTCAGGGTTTTATCATATTCTGAAAGCAATGCTTGAAGGACCTATAAATGGATTTGGGCTGTCTCCTAGTGCAGGGATTAACATAGAATTACAGGAGTGCTCTGCATGGTGGTTGGGAAAATAAGGAGGATGCTGTTCTCTGTTTTGGACAGACATGGTGCTCCTTTCTCTAGTCTGCTGATGTTCCTTATAAAGCAGCCTGTCACTTTGAAAAATGCACACACTGTACCATCTTGCAGTTATAAAGGTTAAGTAAGCATCTTGAGCAGTGCCCCACTGCTTTGTACTTTCCTTAATGTCAGCGGATAAAGGATTATTGAAAAAAGCTTGCAAGGAGATAAAAGGCTTGCAAGTTGAGGTTGAACAATTGAAATTTTCTGTTCCCAGTGTAGTAAATTACCAATGGCAGATTTAATGTTTGTTAATTATCAGAGCAAAGTACTAAGGATTGTTTTCTTTTGCCTAATTAATTACCTCATCTGGAGTGGAATGTTAATTCAGATAAATGATTATTTCTTAATACCTCTGAAGCTTTCCTTGGAGTCTCCTAGAATTGCCAGTCCTGAAGTATGTGGGATAAGAGACCAACATGGCTGCTTTCCTAGCTTTTTCCCGTCTGAGAAGATGGCAGGATAACTCGTTTATCTTGACTGACCTGGTTTTCTGGGTGCTATTTAGGGGAACATGGCTTTGCTTCCTTGAATCATGTGCCTTACAATCAAGTTTTTTAGTTAGTTTCTCACGTGATTCTGAACTTAACACTGGACCTCTTTATTTAAAATTTATTTTATTTAAATTTATGTATTTATATTTGGCTGCGTTGTGTCTTTGTTGCTGTGCGCAGGCTTTCTCTAGTTGTGGTCAGTGGGGGCTACTCTTCATTGCGGTGCACGGGCTTCTCATTGCGGTGGCTTCTCTTGTTGCAGAGCACGGGCTCTAGGCGCGCGGGCTTCAGTAGTTGTGACATGCAGGCTCAGTAGTTGTGGCTTGCGGGCTCTAGAGTGCAGGCTCAGTAGTTGTGGCGCATGGGCTTAGTTGCTGTGTGGCATGTGGGATCTTCCTGGAGCAGGGCTCGAACCCGTGTCCCCTGCATTGGCAGGTGGATTCTTAACCACTGTGCCACCAGGGAAGTCCCCTGGACCTCTTTTTTAAAAAATACTTTAGAGAAATTCATTTTGGGGTTCTGTGAACATTAAAGATGATGTCCTTTGGAAAGGACACTCTAGTTTCTTTCACTCACTTTTCATCTTCAAGTCACATTACCTCCTCATGTTTATTGCTCGGGAAAAAAAGTATCCTTTAGAATTCAGAATCCTAGAGACAGGTTTTTCTTCTTTCTTGGACCCAAGTTTTATCACTTCTAATAGCTAAAAGAATAATATTAAAAAAAAAGCTAAAACCATGACTCATATATAGATATAAAATGTTATATATGTCAAAGATTTTATTTAACTTATTATTAAATGAGGGAACGAGGCTGATGTTACACCAGGTAAAAAGGAGTCAAAGAATCACAAATTTATATGGAGTAATGTTGAAAAGAATGTTAGATGGACATAAAACTGACTTTTTTCAGGGGGAGGGCAGGTGGTTCTCCTAGAGTATAGATATTATTTGCATCTCTTTAGACAGTTTATGGAATTATGAAATAGCCTAGTCATGACAGAAATACTGTCTCTGTAGGATGAGACTCCCTGGGGGCTTCAGTTTTCCCTGAAAGTAGGTCTGGTGATCTCTTTTTTTTTTTTTTTTCTGGTGATCTCTTTTACCTATTTCAGGGCTAGAAGTTTCCCTTGACACAGTTTTGCATGAGATTTTGGTCCAGTTCTGTAGAATGATACTGACTCTTCAAAGTAGATTAGAGATAAAAAATATGTGACTTATTTTTCTTTCTAGAAGAGAGGTTAAATCACTGGTGAGAAGGACTGGTGGATCTAAGCCACTGCCCTGGTGAGCCCCAGCCTCATGTGACTGGTCACCTCTCACCGTCTCCTCCTGATAGGTATTTATGAGCACTTTTTTTCATAAAGATGTGAAAAGGCAGCAGTAGTCTAAGATTATCTGGAGGGCAAAGTCTGGAGCCTGGCATTAAACGGATAGTCCTGTTTTCTTCTGGTGTTGCCAAGCTGAGCTGTTTAGGATAATGCTTAGAAAAACACCTCTTGAGCCAGGAAGTTGTCTGATTAGTGAAGGGACTTCTAAGACACTCTGTTCAGACAGCACCCAGGTCTAGCACAAATATTCACCCGAGTCTTCCAAAGACATTAGAGCTCAGGAGGTGTGTGTGTGTTTATCTTGTGATAAACCATAGTGGAGAAGAATATGAAAAAGAATGTATATATGTATGATGGAATCACTTTGCTGTATAGTAGAAATAAACACAACATTGTAAATCAACTATACTTGAATAAAATAAATTTAAAAAAAATTAAGAAAAGAAAAAAAAAGAGTCTAGATTAAGATTCTACCTAATTATAGAGTCTACTGCGGTAAGCCACAGCTGGATTGAGTAGTGTGGTAGCCTTGCCCAAGAGCTGGGAGGCTGTGTGCCTGCCCCTCCACACCAAGAAGTCCAGGGTATTGAGGGTGCCTTAAAATGAAGCCACAGAGACATAAAAAGCACCATAATACCACTAAGTCCAGCAGCCTCTGGAGGAGAGGCTGACCAAATAGCCTTCTGGCTTCTGCATTGTGTTTGGTGCTCTGGGTATCTCAGGCTAGCAATCTGCTGACCTGTGTCTCTGACTGACATTTGACTTGGACTGTGGTTCTTGATGCCAGGAAGTAGTGTTGGGATAGGAGTCTTTGTCCCAAGCAAAATAAGTTACTGTTCCCACTAAATGTTAAGTTCTTTTTTTCTTTTTCATTTCATTTTATTTTTTCTGCCTGTGTCGTGTCTTAGTTGTAGCATAAGGGATCTTCATTCTGGCACAGTGGTTCTTCTTTGCAGCACGTGAGCTTCTCTCTAGTTGTGGCGTGAGGGTTTTCTCTCTTTAGCTGTGGTGCACGGGCTCTGTAATTTTGCGGCAAGCGGGCTCTCTCGTTGAGGTGTGCGAGCTCAGTAGTGTGGCGCATGGCATGTGGGATCTTAGTTCCCCGACCAGGGATCGAAGCTGCGCCCTCCGCGTGGGAAGGCGGATTCTTTACAATGGGCCACCAGGGAAGTCCCAGACATTAAGTTTTTAAACCCAAATATGTCTTACTGCCTTCAAAACCAGGGTTTAGAGCATATCAAACTGGTGCCACGTCTCCAATAACTCTACTTTGTTCCAACATTGGGTAGATTACTGTGAGATTTTAAATTCAAATACTCCCATATTCACTTCGTTTACAAAATGACTGTAATAAAGCATACTGTTTCCTCTTCCCTTTTTTTTTTTTTTTTTTTTCCTTCCACAGTGTAGCCAAGTGAGAGCAAATCATTCACAGTCAATTTTTTGTTGCGGTTTTCCTTCATGCTGGAGAAGGGATGATGCCACTCTTCCTTGCTGTAGCCCTGTGCTGGGGTGTGGCTCCCTCGCCTTAATTTGTCATCTGAAAGCAATTTTGTTCAATTAAAGATTAGAATTAAATTTCAGTTGTAGAGCTTCTGTGCAGAGGAAATGATGCATTAATGAACACACAGATGTCATCTTGCAGCCATGCTGTTTGCAGAACAGTTTCTACAGCATTCAAATAATAAAAGGGACCCACAGCAGCAGGAGCATTGTTTACTCGTTGACATACTAAGTGGAGACTTCTCAGCTATTTGCAAACCATTTATCATTCTGTATACTGAGAGGGAAAACATACTTTATCTAAAATATTTGAAATAATGACTCCTAAAATCAGATAACATGAGCCTTGATGCCAGGTGCCATGCAGTAAATTGCATAATGCTGTTGGGTTGGAACTGAAGCCATGATTTGTGATGATGCTAATGATCTGTCCAAATAGATGGGAGTTGAGTATAAAAAGAGAATATTCCTAGAAAAAGATAAGGCGACTAGTGAATTAAAAGTATGGTGGGAGAGGGATTGTATTTCACTATTGGAAGCCCCATCTGCTCTTCTGTACACATTATGTAAGTTTCACTCTCTGTATTACAAATATCCCACAGGATGGATAGGAAGTTCATATATCTGCCTTCAACTAGTTTTTTACTAACAGACATGAATGAACAGAAAGATCTGTCTCATGTGTAGAATATTTCAGGATGGTAGGCTTTTTTTTTTTTAAGGGAATTGTATATTTAGACTGTGATATTCTCTGCACTGCTTTGCCTCATGACTGTGACTTCTAGGGAGGAGAAGGCAGAAAGTGGGGAGTGAGGGTTTGGGGAGGTGGGGAGGGTTTCTGTGAGACAGCATTGGTTGGTATGGTCTCCGGGCCTGGGCCATGCCATGCGCTTTGGCACTCATGGTTACTGTGCATATTTCCAGATGCTGCCCAGACCTGTGTCCAGTGTGTCCCAAGTCACTGTTAGGTTTTTAATATAATCTCTGTGCTGCACAGAATTTTTTAAATGTGTTTTGAATGCAGAGGGCTCTCAGTATCAGGTGGCATCCACCCTGGTCATTGATGTCGATATGGATGAAATCTCACTTGATACTTTTTAATCTCCTAGTTCAGGGACCTTTCTCATTCCTTTTCCCGTGTTACAAAAAGTCTCTGTAACGTTTGACAGGGGTTAATGGTTTCTTTCCTTGAAATGTTTTCTTTTCTGTGCCTTCTGTGACATCACATTTTTCTTTTTCTTTATCCATGTCTCGTGCCAAGGCTATTTCTCTTCTGTTCTCATTTCCTTATCTAAACCCCTCGCTGTGCACACTGCCCTGAGTTCTATTTTTCTGACTCTTCTCATTAGCACATCATTCATGATCAAAATGCCATTAATGTCCCAATTTTCATTTCCAGTCAGAATTTACCTTCCCAACTCCATATCTCTGGGTCTGTATCTGGAAATTCCATTAGAATCCCAGTGCGTCTATGATAAAATGTACACACTCTCTTGTCAACTCTTTTTCATTCTTTCTTTTCAGTAATGCCTACGCCTACGCTTTCTGGTTAAAATTTTTTTGGGTATTTGTAGCTTTCTCCCCCCACACACACAGACTTTTTTTTTTGCCTCTCATAAGTACTTCCTGTTCCTTGTCACCTGTAAGTCCTTTTTCCTTTTCACTTGTTTTTGCTCCCTGCTTTGTTCAGGTGCTCATTACACATCATCTGCACAGTCTCAGCAGCCTCATAGTTGGTCTTGTGGTTCTGGCATCTCTTTCCCGCAAACCTTCCTGTAGTTGTCTGTCTGTCTGTTTATTTCAACATACTGTTCCAAAGCCTTCCATGGTTTCCTGTTCCCTGACAGATGAAGTTCAAATTTCCTAAGCCTGGTGATTAAGTAGCCCATTCCCTCCCTTAACAACCCAGCTCTATCTTTTACTAACTTTCCCTCATAGGTGCTCATTCTGTTCTCCTTATTCTCCCATATCTGCTTTTCAAAATCTTGCCCTTGCTAAAGCCCAGCTTAGATGCCTCTTCCAGGAAACCTTCCATGATTACCCACTGAAGTGTATTCTCCTGCTTCAGGAGCAAATGGGTGCTACACTTCTATTAGGCCACCTGCCACATACTGCAGGTATTTACTTAAGGATCTTATCGCCCTGCTGGGTTATAATTGCTGTGATAGCAAGGATCATCTTATTCCTTTTGTATTTTCAATAGAACTTGGTCTATTAACTTTGGATTCAGTGTGTTGTTGGAAGTACTTGTTGGAAGAATAAGTTGTAAAGCAAGTCCTTTCACATAACAAGTGCTAGAGCATCTTTAGTTAGAAACACCTAGGTGAGATGAGGTTCTGGTATATATCTTACAGGCCTTTTCAGTCCTCTTGTCATAATATGTCGTACCCCTGTGGTAAGACAAGGCTGGTTAGAAAGGTTAAGAGCACAGGATCTGGCTTCAACTATGATTGAGAACTAAGATAGGAGTATTTGCTTCCGTCCTCCCAGAGGTTTCCTGGTATAGCCAGGATTGTGATTTGCTTAGAGGTGCCTTAATCTAGTCACATGTATCTAATGAGTGTGTAGATCCTGGGTCAGCGGGCTGGGGGTCAGGACTGCTGGCCTTTCTTCCAGGTGCTTGATGATTCACGTGGCAGGGTTATTGTCAGCCTGGAAAAGGGACCCATGTGTCGCTCAGTGATTCTTTAGCCAACTTGAGCAAGATAAACAAGCCCCGGAGACAGGGGTCTTCTGCCAGGCTTAGCCTTCAGGATGTACTGCCAGTTTGTCTGGGGCCTGTTCTCATCTGCCTTTAAAAGAGGATGAAGGAGCAGTGGGAGCTGCTTGACGGGCAGTATCCTTCCCTCTGCTTTGCTGTGGGCCGTCTTAGGTTGTCTGAGGGTCAGGTGACATTTCTCTGCTGTTCAAGGAGACTCCTGACTCCCTGAGCTGATTGTTGAGCTGGAGTCTAGGAGGCAGGCAGGCCTTCAGGACTTGGTGGGAGATTGTAATCTGAGAACCATTGTTCCTGGGCTGCCTGGCTGAGTTAATCTTTCACAGTTAAAAAAATGTTATAAAGAAGTAAATCCAAGTTTCTTGCATGTTAAGCAACCCCTAAAGTTTCCCTTGCTCTGGACAAATTAGAAAACAGTTTATGTGTAAAGTTCATAAGTCAGGTAGATGCTGTACACCACTGAGCTATAAGCTTCTGCTGCCTATTGGAATCGTTCACTTATGCTAGTATTCACCTTGACCTTGTTGCTCCCTGAGAAGATGGTGTCATTTTTGAGATGAGAACATTTGGCTCAAGTGGTAGGTACATCAGATGCATCTACTTGTTGCGCGTGACATATCATAAAGCATGTATCAAAGGTGAATGTTAAAGTTCTTGAGTAGAATTTTTGTTCATTTAAATTGTGACCGGTTCACATGTTTAACACAATATCTTCCTGCTTGAAGATCCTTAACACCAACGTTTGGATGATGAAGACAGTCAATTCTTGGTTGACTGAAGTTTTTATCCGAGGCTGGGTTCACTCTGCCAACCAGCTTATGTGCAGGAACACAAGCTAATTATGAAGCTAAATCTTCTTCAAAGCACATAAGACTACTCCAGAGCTTGATAATGAATGTGTGACGTTTGCTCCACGCTTTGCTTTTTACCACGCTGTGCACACATTCTGACTTGAATCTCACAACAACCTACAAGGGAGCTGTGATGGTTTGTCCTCCTATTTTATAAGTGAGAAATTTGAATTTCCAATAGATGAAATAGCTTGTATAAGATCAAGCATGACTTAAAATTTGATCTTAGGCCTCTAGGCCATTGCTCTTTCCACTACCCGTATTGACTTTTGAATATAAGTGATACGGGGATTAGGCAATTTAGGAGTAATTGCACCAGTGTTCTCCTCTGCTAGCTTGGAAAATGAAGAGCTATCCTCATACCTATGCATTGTGCTGGAAGAGGTATTTACCTTTGGTTCAGCGCATGCCTATAATACACCTCGGTCCTTCTTGTGAGTAACAGTCACTGCCCCTGTACAACCACTCCTTCTGAATGAAGCAGATCAGCTACTGACATGTGAGTTTGAAGCAGTGTGCTGTTAATGCTTGGGTAGGAGCTGTTGGAACGTAGGGTTTTACCTATGAATTATCTAAGCAAAAGACTCTGGAAAATGACATTCTGAACAACTGTAGGGGAAATTATGGAAGGCTGGCAAGAGAGAGAGTTCCACCAGCTTTCATTAAACATATGTAACATGTTTTTGTGTGTACTATATAATGTAAAAGGCAAAAGGTCTGTTGAGTCTTATTCAAGAACCTGTTCTACCTTGATATCTTTGCTAGTCTTCTCTTCTAAGCACTTCTAATTGCTGTCTCATTTTTGGATATATATTTTAATTCTGACTTGAATGTGACATTGCTTCCTTCATTTTGTAAAATTTCCCATTTGTGTGTATTTTTTTTCCAAAAGGAGTATGAACTCTTTAGGTCCAAGTTCTTCTAACACCCTTGCCTCCTTTTTATGTTAAGCCAGATTCTGGTTCCAAGGGAAACTGTGGTCTCAAACTGTTAGTCCATCATAGATGTAATTTGCTTACCTTGTATTCTGTTTGAGTCTTACTGAACTCTTATGTTCATTGCATTCTGTGTTCTTGGGACATTGTGAATGCTGTGTGCAAAGAGAGCGGCAGAGAATGGCAGGCATGCCTATTACGTAAATTTCCTCTACTTGTGCATGTGTTCCACTGTCTCATCATACTTCACTTACCAAACACAAGTTCAAAGATAAGATTACAGAGCATTAGACCAAGAGATGAGCCTTTCTGAGTTCAGGGCCCTGGGTGATTGCACAGGTCGCTCACCCAGGAGGCTGGCCCTGAACTTAATAGATAAGAATGCATGGCAGAGACATATATGCCCATCCTAATGTTCTTTTTGTTTTCACATTGAGGAAAGCACGGATAAGCTCTTACTTCCTTTGTTTGAAGCTCAGGCTTCAGAAATAGGAAAGGTTAGAACATCAATCCATTGTACTGTTCGCCCCTTTATCTATAATTTGCTTAAATGTTTTCTTCCATCTACTTCCTTTCTTGTCATGTTGGGTATGTCCGTAATATATGTGTCAGATGTTATATCTGCCTGTGAGCCTAAATTCTATTCTAAGCACCAAAATGAAAACAGAATGCTTCTGTGTTTAGTTTCTAACACATTTGGGATACTGGAGTATCTCAAACATCGTTTTAAGGTAGGCTTCTAAAATTTTAGCCTCCCACACCAATTATATAACTCATTTGTCTTCTTTTGGCCTGTCATATCTGGTGGAAATCTGGGCTTCTTGTGCCTCCTGAGAAAATAGGTTCTTTTTTTTTTAATTAAATGGTGGTGGACTAACATCCTGTGGTCCAGTGGCTGCTGGGAAGTAGAATTTGTAGAAGATACTGTTATGAGAATTGCTATTAAATTAGCAAAGAGCCCTCTTTGCTGTCTCCGATGAGAACCATGAAGTTGACTTACACATTCAGGGTGGCACTTGATATAATCTATATTCTCAAGAGACTCTCCTTTTACTAATCAAGAGGCTGTCACCTGCTCATACTTTGAAGAGAAAGGATAAATGTTCCAGGACTTATAAATTCAGAGAAATAGCTTAAAAGAGTGTAGTGGTTTAACAGATATGTCTGGCTCTGGAATCAGACTGACTTCAGGTTGTCTGCAGCATAGAAGCTGGAGAAATTTAGGCACATTTAAGGAACTTAAAAAAAAAGCCCCCAGGGCTTGGGATTTAGTTGCATTTGGGTGGGGGGGTCAGGCATTATTTGTGTGTGTGTGTGTTTTAAAGTTTCTTAGAAGATTCAGTAAACAGCCAGAGTTGAGAATTACTTAACATTTCTAAACCTCAATTTCCTCATCTGTATTTTGGGAGAAACAGAGTTCCTAATGTATAGGGTTGTCGGGAGGATTAGGTAAATGAGCACACCATCTGGCCAGTAGTTAAGTATATAGTAAATGTGAGCTGCTATTATTATTACCACCCCTACTGAGTCTTTGTTGAGTATGGAAGCTAAACAGGCATATATTTCTTAAGCTTAAAACATGTGCTGATTTGTTAGAAATGCTGCCGGGAATAGAAATTCCCTTAGGTACCTGCCCTAAGGGAATGACTTGGGTGGGATTTGAATATCGTGCATAACTTCTTGCCTCCTGCCTCCCAGAGAGAGTGTGTCAGAGAATGGCTGGAACCACCTACTTTATGTACAGAGTCATCCCTGGATTAAATACTTCTTTGAGGAAAAAGTTGATTTATTAGATGCTGGGGATATGGTAGCACATCAGGCCCAGTCCCTGCCTCAAGGGGTTCATAGACTGGTAAAGGTATGGAAAAGTAAATGGAAATTATAATACAAGAGGAATAAGTGTTTTGTTAAGGATAATGGAGAACTTAAAGCTAAGTTGGAGATAGCCAAGCAGAGAGGGTTGAGTGAGCTAGGAGGAAATAATATTACTGGCAGAGGAAATTGTGTTTTAAAGAGACTTAAAAGACTCTTGGCACAACTGGGGAACTGGGGAGGTGGGTGGAGTCCAGGAGATGGTGACAAGAAATGAGGTTAGAACTGTAAGCAAGGGCCTAGGTAATTGAAATATGTGTGGACCAAAAGGAGTCCACAAAGGAGATTAGAATTGATCATGAATTGAAAGTTTCATGCAAGGAAGTGACTCACTTAGACTTGCAGCAGGGTGCAAGACTGTAGACATGGATACCAATTAGGATGTTGGTAATGGAAGTCCAGATGAGGAGGTCTGAATTCAGGTAGTGACAGTGGAGTCACAGAGAGGTGGACAGATGGCAGAGGGATTAAGAAGGTGGAACTGATAGGAGTCAGCCCAGGCCTTGTTTCTATTGGATGGTGGGTATCTAGGATGGACGTTCTGCTTGTCTACTCTAAACTCATGATGCTTCTCCTTAAAAACCTTTAATGGCTCTATATTGAGTATAATCTGCCCTAAACATTTTGTTTTTCATCTTTATCTCTTACTAGACTCTTCTGTGAATCCATTGTGATGATGATTTGCATATTTATCCCTCCCCCTCTTTCCCCCAATCCTTCCTGGATGAGCTTTTTACTCTATCTGTTCTAAAACTATTGCGCTGAGTGTCCAGGCATTTGGCAGTATATCAAGTAAACATATGCATTTGAAAGTCTAGGTCAGCTTTTCTCAAGCACTAGAGAGAATCTTGATGCTCACTCTAAGGCATCATTGAATATAAAGAATTAACTTCTCTCCTATGCATCTAAATGGTACTAGTTTGGTACTTTACTGAAGAGAATAGCCACTTCAATCATTTTTTTGTTCTGTGGATCAGAATAGAATTTGTTTCTTGCTCCTGCCCCAGTTAGATTGTAAACTTAGTGCTAAGGTTTCTGGCATTAATGTTATTATTATTATTGCTAAATTGACTGTGATGGCCTTCATCAGATTATTAACACAAAAGCCAAGAGGCTAAAAAGATTTATTATGCCCAGTTCTGGTTCTGTTTTTGTGTAGAGCTTGCGGGGTAGAAATGGCTTATAGGTTTCTGTGTGACACAGATAGTTTGATAGATGCCCTATAGTTCATGTCTAGAAAATGTTGGAGACTTTAGACTTACTTTAGCATATCTTAGGAAGCTCAGAACAGGTTACCCGGTTGAACCTTACAGAGAGAACAGCGTTACTCTCCATCAGAGGTACAGACTTTAGGGCCCCAGGACTCTGGAACTGAGCCTCTTTTCAGTGATTATAGCCTTCATGCACCCTGTGAACCAACCCGCTGTATGTACAGGAAGGGAAGAACATTGTGACCATTCTGATCATTCCCATAGGAATGCCTAAGAGTACATCAACGAACAATTATTCACAACTAGGTGTTCATATTGACTGATAATTTCTGATTTCATATTGTTTTTTGGATGTATGTATAGGCTGACCTTCTGCCTTTTTGATACAGTCAAGAATTCACTTGATCAGTACTTTCTTGAAGTAACAGAAAGAGTTATGATCCAAAATACTGAATTTTAAGCTTTAAAACTATTTTTTTCAGTGTTTATACAACACATTTCTATTGAGTGACTACCAAGGACCACACATGGTATTGAGAGAGATTTGATGTGATGTAAGAGTCTTCTCCCTCAAGAGATTAATATTCTAGAACAAGCAGTGGTCATAACTAAGCCACCCAGTTGATCTGGAATTGCATAAAACTTTTACCACAAGCATTGAAATAAGGATTTATCCCCTTTCCAGTAAGCATCTACCCAGTATCCACAAGGCTGTTGCAGCTTCGAGCTTATCCAGTGAAATGGCAGGTCATGCAGACCGATTTGACTTTGGGTGTTGCCGTGACTGGATGAAGTTGGATTTATTTTATCTCCTGAGGAAAATGTGTTGGTGAGCAAGTATTACCACATCTTCCCTTGCTTTTCTGTTTCAACACAGTATCCTATTCAAAGAAGCAAATCCCTGATGTTTTGTTAGAGGAAATCTGTGGGCCAGATCACATAATACTTGGTGTGTCTGATGGCTGCCGGCTCATTAGCTTGGGACTTGCTCCTAGATGTGTAGTACCCTCCGAAGTCTTCATTGCATTGTTAATACCAAAAGATGATCCCCTGTCACCTTCTTTTTTTCTTTTCTTTTTCAAAATTGAGGTATAGTTGACATATAACATTATATTAGCTTCAGGTATACAACAAAATGATTTGGTATTTGTATACATGATCACCACAGTAAGTCTAGTTAACATCTGTCACCATACATAGTTACAGAATTTTGTTGTTGTGGTGGTGAGAACTTTTAAGATCTATTCTCTTAGCAACTTTTAAATATGCAATATGGTATTATTAACAATACAGTTGACCCTTGAACAACATGGGGTTAAGGGCATCGACCCTCCACACAGTTGAAAATCCACCTGTAACTTTGTAGTCGGCTCTCCGTATCTGCGATTCCCCATCCGCAGATTCAGCCAACTGCGGATTGTGTAGTACTGTAGTACGTATTTAGTGAAAGAAGTCCACGTATAAGTGGACTTGCGCAGTTCAAACCCATGTTGATCAAGGGTTAATTGTAGTCACTAAATGTGGTTATTTTTTGTAGCTTAATGATTTATTTGCCAAATACTGCCAAATAGAACAGCACGCTGTTCGACACAGGTATGTAAGCTGTGATTTGTAATGTGTATTTATTATACCAATAAATCACTTTTAAAGGAGCACAGGAAAAGGTACCATCGAGATGCTTGCTTCCCTCTGTGTAGTCTAAACCAGAAGTGTCCAAACTTTTTGGATTGTATACCCCTATTGGCAAAAACGTTTAGAATAAGCACCTCTGTTAAATATGTATACATACACGTATAAAAATTGTATGTACTACTGGACAGTATATTTTAGAGATCATAAAACACACAAAATTAGAAATTATTAAAGAATGAGGTGAAAAGCATTTACAAATATACATTTTACTGTAGTCTTTATCCTGGTAGACATCTTACAGATCACTGGTATAGACAGAAAGTGCTAAGGGTGCTTGGGGAGTAGATATCACCCCTAAGGCACATGGATGGAGAGGGAGTTACGGGCGAGACATAACCAGTAAGTCATGGCAGGGCATGCGGGAAGACAGAGTCGCTACATGGGGTTGGTGCAAGCAGTAGGGAGCCATGGGCTTCTTACAGGGAGTCCTGAGCTAGAAGTGGACTTGTAGAAGGCGAGTGGATGGGATAGAGGATGGGGGTGTGTTTGTGGAGAGAACGTGAAGAGACAGGCTAGGGTCCCATTCCCACAGAGAAACTGAAGTGAGAAAGGCAAACAAGGGTGGTGGCAGGTAGGGTGGGGAACTGGTGAATATTTTGGAACTGCTGTGGAGCCAGCAACTTTTTTTTTTTCTTTTTAGACTTTAAAAAATTTTACTAGGGATACAGAGGTGCATTACATAATGATAAAATATACAATTCTAAACTTATATGCATCTTATAGTATAGATTCAAAAGTACAGAGCAAAATTTGACAAAACTGGAAGGAGAAATTCACAAATCCACCATCAGTATAGGTGCCTTTAATAATATCTCATTAGTAATCAGCAACTTACTTTTAATGATCAGACTGCTGAGGAGGAAGTGAGTCTTGAAGGCTGCAGGAGAACAGTGGTGTGTATCAGGGGAAACTCAGGGTAGGGAGGCATACGGGGAGAACTGGCCACATCCCAGAGCCTTATTTTGCCCAGTTCCACTTCAGCGTTTGAAGGACTCCAACAGTGTTTTCAGGAAATGGTTTATTTACTCCCTCCCCTTCTTCTTTCAGATTAAATAACAGGAACCAGTTTTCACCACTAGGGTCAAAGCTAAGTTATTAAGGGGCAGGAAATACTTTCCCAGTTCTGTTATCTACTTTCAGACTTTCTGCTCTTTTACTCCTCTGTTGGAGGAGATAGATGTGTAGCTACTGCCTAGGCAGCCCCTGTGAAAGTGATGGATCTGAGGCTTCCAGAGATCAGTCTGGCACAAGAAGTAAAGAAGCAGCCGCATGGCTCTCTCTTAGAGGCAGAGTTTTCTTCCCTTGGACAGGATAGAGCTTTAATTGAATCCAAATCACATCTAATCCCATGAATGCTGGAGAGCAGTACATTTTTAACTAGAAGAGCATCAATTATTTATTAGCCATGATACTAATTTACCCTGAGTGTGCGTCTTAGAGCTGGCTGTTCATCCCTGTGTGGCCACTGATGTAATGCCATTGTGCTCCTGTACTCAACCAAGATCTCTGAATTTTCTAGCCTTGTGTTTTCCTGAAGCTATTATTTTTTTAATGTGTATTAAAATATTTACTCTCTGATATCATCTTGCACTGCTCTGTCTGAAAAGAGGAGGAGAAGGTGGGGATTCCTGTTGCTGTGGCTCTTCTTTGCTCTTACACCTGAGGGCTATTTGGGAGGTCCTCTCTGGGGGAACCTTCACTCAACACTGGGCTCTGGGAAGTGGAGTGGGGCTTGCCAGCTGTACTTTGATGCTGCTGCTTTATCTGTTATTTGGTACTGTTGGGTTCCAGGATAAGTCTCTGGATCTCACAGTTACAGATGTTTGAAACTTTGAACATCTGCCCCTAGAAAATGCCCGCAGGTTTTGTTGTCCCTTATAGCATCCCCCTTACCTCCTTCCCAGCTTAGCTGACCCTTCAACAACATGGGTTTGAAGTGTGCTGGTCTGCTTACACATGGATTTCTTTCAGTAGTAAATACTGCAGTGCTACATGCCCTGATTGGTTGAATCTGCAGATGCGGAGCTGTGGATATGGAGGGCCGAGTGTAAATTATAAGCTGATTTTTTACAGTGATGAGTGTAGGGCACCCCCAATTCCTGCTTTATTCAAGGGCAAACTGTATATTCATATTCTACCTGTTCGTAGAGTAGTAATTGTGATGATGGCTAACAGGGACTCTGCATCGCTTAAGTCCAGATACTCTTCTAAGCACTTCGTATGTATTAACTTATTTAACTCCCACCACAATCCTGTGAGGTAAATACTATTGTTATCTCTACGTTACAGGTGAGGAGAACATTAAGTTACAAGTAGTAAGTATCAATAACTTGTCTGGTGAGCCCAGTTCGGGCTATGGAGTGAAAAGCTGAACTGATACACATGCCTTGCCACGTAACCAATCACAGCCTTTAGTCTCTTCATCTGAAAATTGGTTATCAATGGTACCTGCTCACAGGATCTTGGAGGGTGTGCAATTCTGCACATAGTAAACTTGTAAAAAGCATCAGCGACCACCACAACCACCCACCATCACCACCACCCTCATCTGCATCATCATAATCACCTGTCCAATCATATCATACTTCAAACCCCTAAGGCAGTCTCAAAGGATAATTTGCTTTGGATGTCAAAGAATTGTTGAGCTTTACTCCCTCCTTCCTTGAAAATACAATGGCAGGAAAGTTGGAAATGCTAAGTCTTCTTCCAAGCTGGAAGTCAGGTAGGACATTTTCAGATAGAAAGGTAATTTTTTTTTTTCCTGTTCTCTTCTCTCCTCCCCCATCTACCCCTGCTCACCTCTAATGGGTAGGGATGAGGGTAGATGGACTGGAGGAGAGGGTGGTGAGAATGCTGGTAAAAGAAAAAAGTAACCACCAAAAACACGTGTGCAGAACCACTCCAACATTTAATTAAGGCCTGTAGCCCTTTGTCAGCCAGAAACTCTTCTCATGGTGAGAGAGGCAGAGAACCTTGCCACTGTCTCTAGAATTATTTGTATAATTCAGCAGCTCTTTCCCTCAGATGCTTACCACACGGGGTTGGGGTATAAAGATGTACGAGTAGAATTGCTGAGGTTCAGACACTTGTGTTCACTGTTCAGCTGAGAGCCACTTAGGCTGTTCTTGTACAAATGCATTAGATTATGGTTAAGCAGCTTATGGACATAAAAACACATTAGAACTTTACAGCACTCTATAAATTATAGTTTTTGCAGCATTCACAGCCACAATGCTAGGTAATTACATTCATTAATCTACTACTAAGAGCACATAAAGTTGCCTCCCAAACGGTACTGTATGTGTCAGTGCTCAGCTGGGAAGAGAGCTTTTTTCCCCCTCCTTCTTTGTTCCATCTCCCCCTGTTCCATTCAGTCTTACGCAGGAAGGTTTTGGATTGTACATTGAGGGATTCCCTAATAGAGTCCAAGAAACCCATTTCTTTCCAGGTTAGGCTCCAGCAGGAAGCCTTGTAGGTAATCTTTTTATGTTGAACTACATCTAGTAGCTATTCTCAATGCATATATTTTCTTTTTGGAAATGGACAAGTGTCTCATTTGGAAAACCAGCAGGGGTAAAGCAGTTGAAAAGAGATTTATGGTGGAATCAGTAGCAAATGCTTTTTCATGACTTCTTTTTGCCTGTCTCTAGGAGTGGTTTACATGGTGGTCTTTTTAAATTTTGGATGTATCGTGAGTACAAAGGGTTGCTCTCTTCCCATGCCAAACTTTCCTGAAGTTTCCATCTTTCCATTCCATGTGTTGATGGGAAATGCATTTCTTTTCTTTCTTTTTCCGGCAACTTTTGCACTTCTCATAAATTATGGAAGGCAGATTTGGGAGAAAAAAACAGATGAAAATTTATGTGGTGTTATTATTCCAAAGAGCAAATTGTATTTTTTTTTTTGCATTATTTTACAGGTTAAATAGACAAAGTGATGTGCTTATTTAAAAAAAAAAAAAAAGGAATAGAGAAGTATGGAAAAGTTGAGTCCCAAACCACAGTGTAAATCCTGGGCAGTGCTCAGACTACATCCCAGGCTTCTGTATTCGGTTCCATGCATGTGTTATGATGGCATGAGCTCTAGAGCCACACAGCTCTGCATTGAATCCTGGCGTTGCCTTCAAGCTTTGTGACCTTGGTCAAGTTAATTCATAGTAATAGAATAGCTAACTTTAGTATATTCCAGAAACTGTATTAGTTTATTAATTTGAGTAGCTGCTTTGTAAGTTAGGTGCCATAATTAGCCCCCATTGTATAGAAATGAGAAAAACTGAAGCTTCACAGGGTGTTGTGATAATTAAAAGAGGTATTATAAATATAATATACAGTACCTCACTCTGTACACTGAACGATACTCAGTACACGCAATCTTGAGGATATATGGAAAACAGGTCCCACCATCTATCCTCCATTGCCAAATATAACCTTTTATAATGACTAACAGTTTCCCTTTGTAATGACTAAAAACTTGATTGCATTAGCTAGGAAGAGGAATTCCTCAGTTAGCATTTATTATCTACTTTATGCTAGGAAATATCCCAGGCACTTCCCACAGATTTTATTAAGCCTCATAACTCTATCCCTGTATTCGAGGAGTAGAAATGGAGGCCTAAACAGGCTGGAGGTTTGCTAAAGGTCACAAAGCCACAAAGCGGCGACACCAGTGCTCAAACCCAGATCTAACTGCCACCAGAGAGGGCACCTGCTTGTGTCATCCTAGATAGAGCAAAAACACAAAGGAGGAAATGGGAAATGAATAAAGAGGATGGGCGGCAGTGAAGTGCAGTAGTTTTCTTAGAAGGAATTTTCTGTTGTGGGAAGTAATCTAAGAAAATGGTATGATAGGCTCTCTATCAGTAAAAGAGTTTGATGTAAGCAGCTTTGGCTTCATGTCCTTCAAAGCAGCCCCCGTTTTTAGGGTGGGGTGCAGAGTCCCTTTCTTCAGCAGGCAGGATGGCATTCTTGTTCCCTGAGGAACTGAGAAATATTTAGGACTCCCCATAGCACTAAATGGTATTGTAACACTGGATAACTGCTGAGAAGAAAAATGGTTGCTCTGGTGTAAATCAGTGTGCAGACGAGGGAGTGACAGAATTGCAGGGTGGTATCAGCCTCAGCATCTTGTTTCCAACCCAGCTCTTCCCGCTCTTACAAAACAGCTGCCATATTGGATTACAGTTGAAATCACCGGAGCCTGCTGCTCATCAGGGCAGGGCTGATGCTATTTGTGGCATGGAGTGTCCTAGCAATATGATAGCAACTGGACAAGCGAAAAAGGGAAGCCTCCCTCTGGCACGCTGCCATCCAAGGTATAGTTTAAACCACAGGCTCAATTTTTGCCCCATAACTGATTTCCCTACCAACCTATCTGCTTATGCCCATACCCTCCCAACCTCACACAGCAGGCCTGGCCTTTATCATTTCAGGTCCTGCAGAGCTGTTCTCTCTCACTGTGGTACTGATGTCAGTTTTAACAGCCATTTTGTATATCGACACCTCCACTGATTGCTGTTTCCAGTTTGTATAGCCAGTGGTTACCTTTCACAGGCTATGAAGGGGATTTCACCTTTATGAATGTAATTTGCTGAGCTTATGGTGGCATCAGTAAATCCTCCTAGGATGTGGAAGGGTTGATTTTCCTACATCTAGATGACATTTTCCAGCCCCCTTTCCTCATGGGATCAAGGGCCAATGTTACATGTGTGTGAGAGAAGTGAACGAAATTGTTTAAAGAGAAGGAAGTTGTTTAACGTATGTCTTGCAGACACAGTTTCTAAGATATATGCCTGTGAGGATGTACAGGTTTCCCCCACTGTCTGAAAGTAGGGCATTCCTATGAAACCTTTCATAAGCCAAAATGGTGTAAAGCCAAGAAGCAATTACCTTAGGACACAATCTTGCTAAAGGATACACAAAATAAATTGAGATAAAGCACAGATGCTTACAGACACAGTTCAAAGCGATGGCAACTTGATGCTAAGATGCTGAGTGTAGTTCCCAGGAAGGAGCTTGGTGGTGCCACTCTTGCTGCTTGGGGTGGATGCTGCCCTCTATAACACCTCTTTGCAGAACAGACACTGAATGCTATTTTTGCTTTAAACCTCTTTCCATAAAAGTGAAAGTCCTCTTCGGATTTCTTTTGGTTAGGGAAGACAGATGCTGATACAGGTTTTTTGTAAAAGTCAAGTGGTATATAGTGGACTTTGGAAAAGTGGGGGATGCCTGTATGTGTGTGCCTTAGGCATGGGCAGAATGGGTTATGTGTCAATACTTAGTAACTCAGAACTCTACTGAGTTAACTGTGGACAGCACTTACAGAAAAGTTAAAGTGCTGCTTCTTAAAAATGGGAGAACATTTTCAGAAGGGACTTTCAATGCTTTCAGCAAATCTCTTTGGCTTATGTTTTTATGTAGAAGTCATTTTCTCAAGTCAGACATCCCAATTGCCTATTAGGTAAACACAGAAAGCGTAGATTATGAGTTAAAGTATCGACAGCATTTCAAGTGCTATCAGAGAACATTTAATTCAGTTTAATTTTGTGATAAATCTTGTGTTTAATCCTCTGGTTACTCTGTAATCATGTCTCTATTGATCTTTTCTGAATGACTGCCTGCAGTTTAATAAACTTTGCCATTAACCCAGAGCTTCTAAAGGGAGAGATTGATTCCATTATCAAATCTGATAGACCCAATAAGTACCTAAACATCACTAAGTCTATCTATAGGAAGCTTTGGTATAGAGACAAGCCTGTGGCTTGTTCAGCAAACTGAGTAAAAATGTGGACAACTTTGCATGACATAATTGCCTCAGAATCAGTATCCAAGTCTCTTATGCAAACTGACACTGCCTTTCATTTCTCCAGTCAATGTAGTAACCAGTGGAAAGGACAGTCTCCTTTCTTCCCTCAACTATAATTACAGTATGTATTTTTTTTCTTATTGCAGAAATAGCTTTAGAAGTTTATTTGGTCTGTGTCTCGGGTCAGTGGGTACACCTTAAATGTACACCTTAAAAACACTTTTCTGTGTTCTGGGAAAGCCTGCAGGATAGTTCATTTATTTTCACCCATATGATGCTAAAGGGAAGAAAATGCTTCTGGCTAAAACCTGAGATAGAAGATGAGGGGTCGGTGATAGGAAAGAGAGTGGAAAGGGAGTGTGCATTCGTAGGCTGGAACTGTGTGAACAAGCTCCCAGACTGGGAAGACTTTCCATGAAACTTGTGTACATGTCTCATTTAGTGACAGAGCATTTGCAATATGCACTAAACAAGAATTTGTTTTTTTGCACCTGTGGGTATTTATAGCTGCTGTCATTATCCATTAATACTTATTGAGCCACAAAGGCAGAACATGTGGAATTCAGGGACTGGAGCATTTGTATAGCTTCTTATTTTTTTAAGGTCAGAAAGGTGTCATTCTCTGCCACTTTTCACCCCTGAAATAAAATGGTGAAAATTGTCAGTTTTAGAGAAAAGCCGAAGCTTTTATTTCTGTCTGGATTTTTATTGCTGATTTGAATCCTTCAGAAAGAGTTCAAACATTTGACGTCAGTGGCATAGCCTTTCCCTAATTATGCTTTGGAGGGGAAATGGAGGTGAGTAGAGGATTTTATAATGAGACAGTACTAAACTATAATTTAAAATTTTCTTCAAACAAAAGGTCATAATCCTGACACTTACAAATAAGGCTGTAATGACTTGGTGTTAGGGAACGAGAGTAGGATTAGAACCAAGGGACTCCAAGTTTGTTGACAATAGTTGACTGTCTGACTTTGGGATGTCATTTGTTTACCAAACCTCGGTTTCCTAATTTACAAAGTGAAAATGATGGTGCCTGCTATATAAGGGTATTAGGAAATCAAGTGAAATGGTGATTTTACCTTGTAAACTCTCAATTCCCAGTTGCTATACTAATATTAGTGGTTATAAAAAGTCATAAATTAGTCCTTACTTTATATTCAGAAATTGTCTGACCTTTTATTCAATGTCTAGTTCTCAAATCAAAGTCAAGTTGGGACAAAAGAACTCGAAGGGTGCTTTCCTGTAAGAGAAATCTCACAGAGATATTTAAAGGTCTGGGAAATATGATCTGGAAGAAAAACTTCTACTGAATCAGTGAACTCTAACCTACATTGGTTGAATGTTTTATATGTGCTAAATAGCCTCCCAGGATAATAGTAACATCAGGGAATTTAATGGAACCTAAGAGATTATCTCATGGAGGACCCTGAATTTATAGATACTGAAATAGGTTGGTCTATGCCCTTGGCAAGCCAATTAAAATTAGTTTGAGAAAGGCTGTAACAGTTGTTCGTGGAGTACAAGGAGGTGTGTATACACATGGGCATGTTGGTTCTCTGCATCACTGCTCTGTAAATGAAGGAATGCTTCTTCATTTCCAATGGGAAGTTGACTACAGTTTCTGGGAAGTTGGGAGAAAGTTAGAATTGTTACTCAAGTAATAATTATTTCATAGTTCTCTTAGAATTATTACTCAAGTAATAATTATTTCATAGTTCTCTAAACACCTATCTGAACCACTTGAAAAACTTGAGCCATAAAGGGATTGTCTGTCATCCACATACCCTTCCCAATATGCTGTGTAAACTATTTATATTCAGGGCCCACATAATGTGAATTTTGCCAGAAGTTGCTTTTCCTGTTACTAAATATTCCCAAACATTAAATTACCTTTTGTGAAATTGCTTCCTGTCTGCTGAGTGGAATGTGCCTCTTGTGCGTGCGTGCGTGCGTGTGAGTGTGTGAGTGTGTGTGTGAGTATGTGAGAGAGAGAGGGATTGAGAGATTTTGTTCTACTAAATGAGCCTCTCCTAGAAGTGGTTACTTTTACCCATCCGCGACCTCTGTAGCCCTAAGTAAGTCAATTATCAAGGTGCTCTCTGCCGCCTGTTAATGGAGGTTTGACTTCTTAATAGCCGGAGTTAGAAGGACATATTAGTGGTCTTCCCTTTTGTCCCACTTCGTAAGATTTGGAGTCACATCAGGATTTTTTTTTCTTATTCTCTTCTGGGGAAGATTAAAGGATCAGAACTGGTATAGCATTATGGCAGGAAAGAATGGAGGACTCTTCCATGGCTCAGAATCCCAGTCTTTATTTTGCTTTCTATTTCTCCTCTGGTTCATTATTTCACTCTGTTGGAAAACTGAAATGAAAGGATGCACTGCATCTTTCCTTAAGTAATTAAAGATTCACTGGTCGCTTAAAATGAAGATGTGGTAGTATGTGGGTATCTGGGGAAGAGAAGAAATTGGGAACATTTTAAGGGAAGAAAACAAAAGTCTGTACCTTATTACTAATCTGGATATGGAGAGGTCTCCACTGGCTAATCAGGGTCCTTGTCTCGAATATCTGGATGATAGTATCAACCACTCTTGATTTTTCTGTGAATAGAGAGGTATTGAGACTCAGTAAATGGTAACTTAGCCATGAAATCAAGCCACAAAGATGATGGCAAGACCTGACATTTTTCCCAATAAGTCTCCTTTATTGTTTTGTTTTCTCTTGGGTTGAATAAGGTAACTTACATTATCTCTTGAGGATCTGTTCACTCCCTCTTAATACATAGGGGAATAGTAATGGCTTTACCAAGTATGTGGTGGGGGATAATGAGTTTGAAAGTTCTTGGTTAGAAATGTGAAGAAGGAGGAGGGAGGGACTAGTAGATTCATAGGGTGGGGGCATAGCCTCTAGAGTAAGAGGAGCATTCATGGTGTCCTCCTTTCTCTGATTCACTTGTTCAGAAACAGCTCGCTGTGTGCCTCATTCTGTGTTCTCTGCTTGGAATTCAGGGATGATGAAGTTATAGCCTCTCTCCCTGTGGAGCTAAACCTGAGTATTACAGGGAAGGCCCAATTACTAACTGTTTTGCTGCAATGTAATAAGTACATTAATTAACCCTTTCCCCATCTTTTGCATAGAATGCCTAGTCAAAAATGAGTAATGGCTAATTAAAAGGGGTATCATTAGCACTACACGTCCTCTCAAGTGTGTGTGTGACCTCAGTGAATTAGATTTGAGTGGATGAGAAAGCAGTAGAAATTTGCATCTGCTCGCCTCTCTCGAGGCAGCAAACCAGACTCCTGCCCTCCGAAAAGCCTGAGAATTGTGTGGTGGTCACTTTCTCTTCTGGCTTCCATTATGCTCTCCTCTGTTGTGTGGGTTCCCTTCCCCTTTTTTGGACTCACCCTTTGTGTACGTTATTGCCCTTAAGCCCTCGCTGATGAGATTTTCTGCCTCAGTCATGCTGTGCTCAGCTCTCAGAATGCCGCTGTTATGGAGGAGTTAATTTTTTTTTAAGGTTTCCTTTTCGTCATGCTGTATTTCTCAGATTATCTGGAGGGACTGTAATCCAATTTTAGGAATCCTTCAGGGCTAAGAGCCTAAACTGTTTTAAGCAATAGCATCTGGTTGCCAGGGACTCAACCACTTTGAGCATGTTAAGGTCTAACAGCAGCCAACTCTCAATTATCTATGGGAATGGGAGACTGCTGGGACTTTTTCAATTCACAGAGTGCACAAAAATCTCCCTTAAGCTGATAGTTGTGATCTCATCCCATAATTTAGGAAAGCTTCTCAGCGGCCAGGGTTTGAGGTTTTTCTTTTTGCTCCTCACTTCTGCCTCTGACAGTGGCACCACACCTTTGACAGGTGTTTTCATATGCTGAATTTGTCTGTGCTTGTGCTCTCTCTTCTTTTTAAACCTTTTTTTCCTCTCTCCATTTGGATTCCCTTATGTCATATGCATCATTATGTATTGCATATAGTATTTTAATAAGCTGCCTCTTTGTTTTTACATTTAGGAAAGGTAAAAAGTTATCTATGTTTTCTTTCTTTGCTCTTTGATTAATGTGTTCACAAGAGAGGATGTGGCCAAACAGTAACCAAGGTACTTGAAGGAAAGATAGGAAAAACTCTACAAAAGGTTAGCCTCTGCATACCTGAGAGAGGTGAAGAAAAAAAAGGCACAGTGTGAACTCCACCTCATCGCCGACAGTGATGTGAAGACCAGGCACTGCTCCTCGGTCTGACTGAGACATTCACGTCCACAGCTGAGTTGTCTCCAGTGGAACGTTCATGGCCACATTATAGGCTAAAGCCAGTCCTTTCAGAATGTGGCCGTCCTGTTGTTTCAGGAATCTGAAGGATGAATTCCTTTTGATGGACACCCAATGTCATCTAGTAATTGGTAATAAAAATGTCAGTTGTGCATGATGACCAGGGTTGCCATTTAAAAAACAGCTCTATTGAGGTATAATTGACATACCAGTAAATTGCATGAATTAAAAGTGTAAAATTTTAAGTTTTGGCACGTGTGTACACCCATGAAACCATTGCCACAATCAAGACATTGAAAATGCTCATCACCCCAGAAGTTTCCTCATGTCCTCATATAATCTCCTTTTCCTGTACCTCTAAGGGAACTATTGATTATTTTACATTTCTGTCAGTATTGATTATTTTACATTTGTTAGAATTTATTGTAAGTGGAATCACACAGAATGTATTCTTTGTTGTTTGATTTCTTTTACTCAGCATAATTGTTTTGAGATTTATTCATGCTGTAGCATGCATAAATAGGTTATTCCTTTTTATTGCTGAGTAATAATATTCCATTGAATGGTTATATCACAGTTCATTCATCTGTTGATGTACATTTTTTTTTTTCCAGTTTTAGACTATAACAAAGCTGATATGAGCCTTCATGGGCAAATTTTTATGTGGGCATGTGTTTTTATTTCCTTGGGGAAAAACCTGAGAGTAGAATGGTTGGAGCATATGGTAGGTATACTTTGAACTTTTAAAGAAACAGCCAAACTATTTTTTAAAGTGGCTGTACCATTTTACATTTCTACCAGGAGTATATGAAAGTTCCTCAACATCCTTGTCCATACTTGAGATGGTCATGCTTTTTCATTTTAGCCGTTCTAATATGTATGTAGCGGTTATAATTTGCACTTCCCTAATGATGACTGTTGCTAAGCATCTTTTCATGTGTTTATTTGTCACCCATATATCTTCTTTCGTTAAGTATTGGTTTAAATTTTTTGTCCTTTTAAAAAATTGGGTTGTTTTCTTTTAATGTAGTTTTGAGAATTTAAAAGAATATATTCTAGATACAAAACTTTTATCAGATATACACTTTGGAAATATTTTTTCTGTTCTGTGGCTTGTATCTTCATTTTCTTAACAGTGTCTTTTGAAGAGCAGTAGTTTTCATTTTTGATGAGGTATAATTTATCAAGTTGTTCTTTTATGTATTGTGCTTGTGGTATCTTATCTGAAAAATCTTTGCCTAACCAGGGTTACAAAAGTTTTCTTCTAGACATTTTTTAGTTTTAGGTTTTACACCTAGGTTAATGATACATTTTGAGTTAATGTTCCTAATTAGATTGAGATATGGATCAAATTATACATATGTATTTTGCATATGGATATCTACTTGTTCCATCAACATTTGTTAAAAAGATTATAATTTCTCCACAGAATTGTTTTTGCACTTTTGCTGAAAACCAGTTGTCCCTATATCAATAGGTCTATTTCTGGACTCTCTATTCTGTTGATCTGTTTCTCTATTTTTATGACAATACAGGGCTGCAATTTTAATCCAACGTGAAGTATAGCAGTAGGAAGCACCTTACTTGCTTCTTGCCTAACCCATTTTAGAGTAATAGCTCACCGATTTGCACGAGTTCTGGGATCCTTTCTTAGATAATCTAACAGGTGGCAAAATGCCTGGCATATAGTAGGTATTTCGATTTTTGTTTTTAAAAGATGAAAACATGAGGGATTATTTGTTTGAATGCCATATTGATTATTTTATTTGTAAATTCCTATAAGTCTCCTGTACTTACTAAAAAGTTTAGGTCCTGAAAGTCTGTTCATAAGTCCGTTTGTTCAAACGGACTTAGGTTTAGGTTTAGGTTTAGGTCCTAAATGTAAAAGTTTAGGTCCAAATGACTTAGGTTTAGGTCCTAAATGTAAAAGTTTAGGTCCAAATGACTTAGGTTTAGGTCCTAAATGTAAAAGTTTAGGTCCAAAGTGGGGGACCACTGTGAACATATCCATATAGAGTTAAGTTTTAAAAGCGCTGTTATGTTTTGTTTCTCTAATTTTCACTTCTTATTATCACTGTAAACCCTTTTACTTCTTTTGCACTTAAGAGAAGTATTGGAATCAGTGTTTGTAAAGCCATTCAAAAACAGATACAAATGCAATATAATAAACCAAGAAAGGACTTGACAGACTAAAATGACAGCACACAGCTGATAATGTCTTGTGATGGTAACAGAGAAAGCACTTTTTCTTCTTCTCCGGGCTTCTTATTTTCTTTGCAAATCCCTAAGATCAAAGAACTAATAGAAGAGGTTCTGCTTAGATTGCACCCCTCTTTCACACATGTACGTACACTTGGGCACATGCAGGCACACATATTTGTAAGTGATGGGCTGCCCTCACACTAGTTTGGCTGGAAAAATCAGATGGAGGCTCTCTTTCTAAAACCTATTTCATGCAAGGCAAGCGAATCGTGCCCTCATTTGCTGTTGTCTCTGACTTCACCTCTAATCAGCAAATGGAGCTGTGCAGCCTACACAGGGTTCATCTGCAATTCGCTGCTCTCCCTTAGTTGGTGCAACACCGAACCATTTCATTTTGAACTTTAAGAGTGGCAGAGGAAGCCTTTAGTGGAAGATTGTAATTTGGGAGAAAGGAAAGTCAAGAGCAAGATCGCCTATTTTGAAGAAAGGCTGGGTGTTGGAGGAGATTGCCTTGGTGAGTCGGTCTCTGAGCCTCCCTCTCAGCATATGCACTGCTGTGGCCATGCCCTCCATCACCAGTGACCTAAAAAATCACATAATTTTAACTATTCAAGAAACCTGTTCCCTGCCTGTTGTACATAGCCTGTGCACTTACCCCCTCTATTGCCAGAAAATATGTCTAAATCATTTTACCTCCCAGCTAGCCTTCTGTTGTTGGCTGGTTGGCTTTCTTCTTCTGTGATTGTCAAATGAATGCCTTAAAGCATTTTTTCCAGATCTCTTCCTTATTCTCCTGCCCCCGTCCCTTGCTAGTGTGCTAAATGCTTCCCTTGCTGAGTATGGGACATAGTCATCTTATTTTCAAAAACCACTGTAGATAGTTCTGATAGACATTAATTTTCTTTGGGAACCATGGTAATGACGCAACAGGCCTTTGAAAATTGCCATTCATCGATCCTAAAAAGTTATTGTATAAACCAGACAATCTTTCTTCTTATATTGAAGCAGTACTTTATAGGCTGCCCAAGTTTGTTTAAGGAACTTCTTAAATTAGTTGCTGATAATTTGTTGGTGGATGGATATATGCACATATACACATGCATATAATCATGTGTGCAACTCCTCTTTAGAATGTTATAAGGTGAGTAGTTTATAAGCTATTTGTCTTTGAGTCTCATTGCTTACAATGGACAGTTTTTGTCATTTCACCCCCAAGACAGCCATTGAGAAATGAAGTGATTATTTTACTTGATACACAGTAAACAGTCTGTATAGGTTTATAGAGGAAACAAACAAATAGCAGCCTGGTTTTTTCAGGAACTGTTCCAAAGGGTCTATGCAGTAATTTTATAAATAAAACTGTATCTTTGAAAGTATAAAGATACTCTCTAAAGGTAATCTTTGAAAACCTCTTATGTAATAAAAACTTTTAAAAGACTACATTCTTTACCTCTTAAGCTACCACCTCTATACACATATTGATCCTCTCTTTCTTCCTCTCTTCCCCTCTTCCCCTCAGACAGTCTCCAGAGTTGAAAATCTCAATATTAATTGCAGCTGAGATGATTGTATTGCTGCTGCTAAGACTTCAGCAGGTCTCTAACAAGCTAATGTCACGGCATGGGGTCGATTTGCTCTGTGTAGCTATTCTGTGGTGCAGTGAGAATGCCTTGATTAATATGCTACATGAAAATAAAATGGATTTAGAAAAAATTATACCATACTCTCATAAATATTAATTCACATTTGTATGGAATTGCACATAATTTTCAATATACTTTGGAGCACCTTCAGTATGAAAAAAAGATTTGGTCTCTGAAGAGAATGGCATAATTTTTTTCTAAAAGCACAGCTGATACATTATTAAATATCATTTGTTTATTAACCCTATACTCTACATCCATATGATGTAGGGCAGTAGGTGGACAGTGTGACAAAGAAAGGTGTTTTTTTCAGCCTGTGGGGAGTTTATGTATTACCCTTAGAAGTGGTACAATTTAATCATATTATACAGAAGCAGTCCACAGTGGGACTCACCTGGCTGCTTCTGCTAGTGTTGCCATTATACCTGAGTGTTTTTTCATGATAGCTGACTAAATTGGTTACATTTGAGGCCAAATTCTGAGCAGATGTCTGACATAGCTGACTGTGGTAGTGGACATTGGACAAAGCAATAAACATAGCAGATATTTGTTGAACGTTTGTCATCGGTTAGGCATAGTGTGCAAGGTTCTGAGACTGGAATTAATGGCCACGTGTACTTGCTTCGATCTCACCTTGTCTTCTGAACACTTCCTCACCACATCTTCATTGCCTTGGGAGACCTGCCTCTTCAGTGGCAGAGAGTAAATCATCTGCAGTGGAAGCAGCTAGAAGTTAGACCAGAAGCTACTCATTTGCCTTGTAGGATCATTATTTTTGATGTATTCTTGCCCCAAAGATAAGGCCCTTCTCCTTTTCGGGGGCTTCTTGCTATTTGCTGTGATCCTTCCTGTGTGCCAGCAGTGCCTGCTTATTTGGGTTTCTTGGTTTCTTGCTTCTATCAGCATTTCTAGCTTGCTTCACTCACTCTGTGTTAGAGACAGCTTGAGATATTATTAAATCACGATTGTGGTTTATAGATTTGGATATTTTAGTTGTATTATTTATTTAGCAAGCATAATTTGACCATCTATTACTTGCCTGGCTCTGTAAGTGCAGCACTGGGATTACTGATACTTAGTACCGACCTTATTCTTTCAAAGAATCATGCTACCAGCTGCCTCAGGGCTTTTGCACAAGCTGTTCTCTCTGCCCAGACTTTCAGATCTAGGTCAAATGGCAGTCATCTCCTCAGCAACAACCCCCTCCTCGGGGCTAGACCATTTTCCCCAGTTTTAGCGCCCTGTTAGCTTTCCTTTAGAGCAGTTAGTTCAGTTTGCAATTATATATTTGTGTGATTTGATTAGTATCTGTCCCCTAAATTCTAAGTTCCATGATGTGGGGATTTTTCTCCCACACAATTGTTTTCCCAGCGCCTGCAGGGAAGTGCTAAGTTTGTACTTGGAATATACTGGGTGCACAAAAAACATTTGTTGAATGAGTGGAGACCTGAGAACAGTGCTTTGCATTACAGAATAGTCTCCCTGAACTGGCAGCCACTGGGAAGGGTTCTTGAGCTAGAAAAGGAAGAGGAGTAGAAGGGTGGGCTTTTGAGGCCAAGGCAAAGCAGATGTAAAGGTCCAAGGTCCCCAAATAATGGCCGTGGCTGAATTGGGAAAGACATCAAGGAGCACCGTGTGTGTCAAGTCGGAAGTGCTGAGGTAGAATAGATAGATAACTGCTCCAAGAATACTGACTATGAAGGAGAGGAAAGAGAGAGTGGTATTTTGAGAATGAGAAATGGATGAAGGGGAATGTTTGTTTTTACTTTATTTTTTATTTTATTTTAAAAATACATTACTTTATTTTGGGCTGTGTCGGGTCTTAGTTGCGGCAAGCGGGATCTTTCATTGCAGCACGCATGCTCAGTAGTTGCGGTGTGTGGGCTCCAGAGCGCATGGGCTCTGTAGTTGCAGCACGTGGGTTCTCTAGTTGTGGCATGCGAGCTCAGTAGTTGCAGTGCGTGGGCTTAGTTGCCCCACGGCACGTGGGATCTTAGTTCCCCGACCAGAGGTCAAACCCGTGTCCCCTGTGTTGGAAGGCAGATTCTTAACCACTGGACCGCTAGGGGAGTCCATGGTTTTACTTTATTTTTATATGTGTGTTTAGGACCACAGAAGCTGAGAAATTGTGTGCAGATGAGACTCCAGGAAGGAACATTTTCAGTGTAAAGAGGAACATATCTATTCATTAACAAATGATTGAGTGCCAAATCATTTTAATGTTATTGCTTAATGTGTGCATTTCTCAGGGTTCTAAGGACTTTCACACATATTGTATCAGGTCATATCTGAGTCCATTTTGCATATGGGCTCAGAGTTGCAGTGACTTACTCCAAGTTTCATAAAGAATAATGTCAGCGTCAGAGCTCAAACCTGTCTTTTGGTATCTCAGGATGTCCTGACCTGCCTCAAGGCACAGAACTCACCTATGTCATGTGGCCTGAAATGGTTGCCTGTAGTTCCTACAGGTGCTGCTCCCTATTCCAGAACATCCAGGATCCTTCTCCCACCCTCCCCCATCCCCCAGCCACACACAGGAATAAATGAAAAGTTGCTGTTGATCTTGGTGATAATATGGTTGTTACATTTTGCAAAGAAGATGAGAATTAAGGATGCTCAGAGGAACTTGTGGTAAAAATATAATGCATTAAGGAAACATTTTAATCATGTGAATTGACAGTTTCTTTCTTGCTGGCTCACATCCACCTGGCCCTGGTATGTTCAGTCTTGTGCTGATTTTTTTGAATTGCGCATGCACTTAGTACTCCTTTTCTGAAACGTAATTGATGTACCATCTTGGGAAGTGAGTGTATTAAGCCTCCTCAGGGAATAGCATGCGCTGGACCTAGTGCAGAGCCAGATGGAAAGCTACTATCCCAGGCGGTAGTGAAAGCACTTTTAATGGACAGATACTTTGTGCTTTGTTGAGCTTTTTTTTCCGCAACAAGAATAGAAAGTATATATTTGTGGCATTAAGGAGTCAGAAAAATTGAGAGCCATGTTTCTTAGTTTTAGGTAGTCTCATACCACACTTTCTTGCCTTTATTTACTCCCTCCCTTCTAGAAACCCCATTTAGCCTCTGTTTTGGGTGTGACGCTAACTACCTATGTAACCACCACTTTCCTTTCCTTCTCTTTTTTTCTACAGAAAGATGTAGCACTTAAGCCTCAGGAACGCGTGGAGAAACGCCAGACCCCTCTGACCAAGAAGAAACGGGAAGCACTTACCAACGGCTTGTCCTTTCACTCCAAGAAGAGCAGACTCAGCCACCCACACCACTACAGCTCAGACCGGGAAAATGACCGCAATCTCTGCCAGCACCTCGGGAAGAGAAAGAAAATGCCGAAGGGACTCAGACAGGTGAGGAAGCTTAGGGTTTGTTCATTCCTGTGGCTGCTCTTCCTCAGGTGCCTGCTTCTCTGTGATTCTTCCTAACAGGTGGAGAAGATATTATCCTTGCTGGGTGCCGGAGGGCTGCCCTGCACAGCTGTGTGTTTGCTTCTAAAAAATATACCAAACCAAGCTCACTGTTTTTATCACAGTTTGAAACTTTAGCACAGTACCCTTTCAGTCACCTGTGCTCCGTGTAACAAAGCCTGTTGCTGGCGCTACTGGCGTTGAGGGCAGACTAACGGAAGTCTTGGTGATGGTCCAGGTGGACTGGCTTGCAGGGACAGATCCTCTGAGGTAAAACAAAGGAAACAGGCAGATTTGTTCAAATACACTGTGCATCTCAAGGTTCTGAGGTGCTAAAAGTGGTTATTTGCATGCAGGCAGTACCCTGCGTAAGATTTATGTTTTCCAGGGAAGCCCAAATACTGTGGCATGTGGGAGAGCACTGGAAGAAATGAGTTTGCCTTTTGGTTCTTCAGGTGTCCTCCACAGCCTATAATTCAGGACTGTCTTTGTGATCTGCTGATTGTATGAAAGTCTGGTACTGGGGCTTACTGGGCTGTTTAATAATTAGGTTTCAGTGATCCACAAGAAAATACAGCTCTTGGCATTTGGGGAGCCTTTCTGCCTGTGGAAATCCCCATATGAGATAGATTAATAATGAGAAATGAAGCTGTTTATAGCAATTTTTCAGCACAAATCCGGAGGCTTTAGCACCTGCTGAGTTGCCTGTGTCCTGGGTGTGTTTTGCTTGTTTTTGGAGGGACCTCTGGGTGGGATTGACTATCACTTGAAGGAAGCAGAGGAAGGGAGTGTGGTTCATAGAGCAGGTGCTGCTCATTAGAAGCTGAACAGGTAATTCCTAGTTTGCAGATGTTTCTCTGCAGAGGGAAGAGATCTAGGATCAGACAAAACAGTGGTTCTAAAACCTCACAGATCACTAGAATCATATCATGAGCCTTATTAAACACATACTCTAGCTCTACCCTAGAACCTGATGAACCAGAATCGCTAGGGGTTTAGGCACAGAAGTTTGTCATCTCAAATTTCCTATTTGATAATGGTCAAGCCAGTTTGGAAATTTTTCTTATAAAGAATCAAGAATATATTTTTGGTGATGAATTTCAGTTAAAAGATTTGAAAGATCAAAGTCCTTAATAAGATTTAGTGGGCAGTTTGGTGTCAGAATGGAATTTGATGGGTAAACTTCTGAGAAAATACCTACAGTGATGGATTTCAGCATGGACTGAGGAGGATCTCAGGGAAGTATCCCCAACTCTGACGCACATGGCGGTTTTTCTTTGTCCTGAAATGAAATGCCAGGTTAGAGTTATAATGGTTATTATTAACATTTATCTGATGCACAGCACGGTACAGTCGTTCAGTGAGGGAGTTTGTGTAGTATAATCTACAATATTCACAACAACCCTGGTTAGTAGATGGTATTATGGTTACTTTATAGATGGGAAAACTGGGGCTTAAAGTGACTTGTCTGAGGCCACTTAACAGTGAGGTACAGAGCTAGGGTTTAGACCCAGATTTCTCTGCCTTTCTCTGTTTTCCCTGTATATTCTGCTTCCCTTGTTTGAGATAAGGACTCCAAGTCGTGGGATGCAGGGAGTCTACAAGTATTTTTAGAAACTACATGAGTTGGTTTGGTCAGAGGGAGTGATTGTGGTCATATAAATGGCCTATGAAAGCTCAAGAAGAAAACAGGATAAACTATCAAGTACAGAGAACAGAGAAAGAGCTTGGAAAGTTGAAGGCAACCACATTTAGATGAAGATTTAAAAAAAAAAAACTTTTTTTTCCTTTTTTTTTTGACAGAGAGTGGGGTGAGGGAGGAAGGGCTGTGTTCTATAAAAGATAGTTTTCCTGTGGTATTTGTGACTTCCAACTCATGCCTCTCCATGTGAGATATGTAGCAAATGGAGAGAGGTTGCAGTGTAACCACTGCCTCTCCAACAGGGTGGGAGGAGGGCTTCTTATCCTTTCAGACAAGAAATCAATTTAATTCTGAGCTTACACACAGCTGTGGTTCCTCATCCTTGACTCTCTTACTCCCATACTTGATCTGACTTTTCTGTTCTCTGTCTTCGAAATCCTTCTTTCTACTCTGTCCTCTAGTGAAAGAGTTTATGATCTTACAAGGCAAGGACTTGTATGTCTCAAATTCGAGTAGCTTTTTGGTCTTAATTATCCATCTTCTGGTACTAATGATATTTGAAATCAGAGCTATCCTTATTTCAGGGAAAATATTTGAAAAGCAATTAGTTTGACTTACTTTTTATGAATCATGGAGAAGGAAAGAATGAATCGTATCTTTGGCCTATGTAAGAGTTTTAAAAATAAGTGGTGTTTTCTTATCTTCAGTGTTGATGCCAGAGTATACTATCCAAGTGTTATTTTTTTAGTAGGAAGGGAAACAGAAGTTGATAATTGAGGTAAAGCTGTAATACTTTCATTTATAGTATTCCTAGCATCATATGTGCTATTATGAAACCCTGAACAAATCACTGTCTGTTGCTGCCCATCTGTAAAATGAGAGATTTGGATTAAAAGGTTTCTCAGTTCCGTGATTCTTTAAGTTTTTGAATAACACAGATATATAGTGTTGCTGAGGTCTGTAAAGGAAGACCATAGTAGGTCTGAAAGTATTCAGTTTTGGAGTCTGTAACTGGTTGGCTCTGTGAAGACATTAAAGGAGAGTGAAAAAAAAAAAAGCTCCAGCTGAGCTTGCACCCATCCCGATGAAGCAGTATATTTTGCCCATGCTCTTCTCCATTTCCATACTGTTAAAAGAAAGTGTTCTAAGTAGTAACCACCCCAGTGGAACTTACTTGTTGGATTATGTTTTTAAGTATAAATACATACTGACTTAGAAGATGCTGAGCTGGCAACTGTCTTGTAAAATGGTTGCACTGTTTTATATGGCAAATTTGAATTTTCTTCTTAATTTCCAAAGGGGTTTTAAAAAATGAAGAAAGGAGTAAGTGTTATACAAAGGAGTACATGTCTTTCTGACCCCCTATGCTTATGTTTGTCCTACACAGAACTATTTGCTCATGATGTGAGTACTCAAACATTATATTAAAAAGTTTTGGCTCTCACTAATAAGGATATAGTAGGTTGTTTTTTTTTTTTTTTTTTTTTTTTTTTTTTTCCTACTTTGACTTGGGAGCGGGAAAATCAAAACAGAGGTTGATAGGTCCTCTGCATAAGGATCTTTACTCTCTAACTGGGAAACCACTGAAGAGCATATTGAAGTCATGTGCTGCCAAACCGTCCAACCGACCGAGCCTTAACTTCCGCAGAAGGGTTTTGGGAAAACTTAACTCCTCTGAGGACTTTGAGTTTAGTTTTCTTTCAGTATGTCTAACTTCTAGACCACAGGGGATGCTTTAAAAATTTAGTACTTTGTAGTTGAAAACACTGAGTGGAGGGGTTTTAAAAATAGAAAAGAGATGAGGAAAAGTTGATAAGGGTTCAGAGAACTCTCAGATTGGGCTCTGAGTGGATATTCCTAAATCTTCATTTAGTCCATTAGTCTGTCCCGTCTTTCTCTAGTATGAACTGAACCAGAGGAAATAGGCTTAAGTGAGCTAGGAGGAATTTTTAGGTTATATGAACTCTTCTAACTAACAGACACAAGGATGGATCATCAAAATAAATTCCAGAGTCTCCTTTCTAACTGAATTTTAAGTGCCAAAAAGCCATTCATGTAAGGACAGAATTTCCCAGAGAGAGGCAATCTATTGAGATAGCTTCTAGCCATAGGAGAACACTATTTGGGAGGAAAATAAAGGAATTTGGGAATATTTCAGGAGCCTGGCAGTTAGACTCTAACCTTGTTGGTGAGAATGGCTTATGTGGGAATGCCTTACGTGGTTTAAAAATCTTTATACAAATTGATCTGGGTAGGTGTTGCTTGTAAGGAATGGAAATTTGCTCTTCTCTCTGAAAGTCTAGTATGGTGGAGTCAAACTTGTTGGAGGATTAATAGCTGACATTGTAGATATCAAAGATGTATACTGATTTCTAGGAAGAGGAGGGATTGATCCCAGTGCCAAGTCTTCAGAATTAGAGCTCTTGTTTAAAGCTTTGCGTGGTGGCTGTGTCTGCTTTGTGTATTGGCATTGCATGTTCGCCTTATTTGGAGTAAGTGGTTGTGTTGGTCAAGGGCCCAGGTGACTAAGCCACCAGCTGAGCTTGCACCCATCCTGATGAAGGAGTATATCTTGCCCGTGCTCTTCTCCTTTGAGAGCATTTACTACCAGAGGCGGATCCTTTATTTCAGTGGACTCACTCAGATTGTCGGAAGGCTTCTTGGTGACATTTGTTACTAGTAGAAATTAACTTGTGAAGGAGGATTTATAATGGAAAACTTTGATTAAGCAGACCCAGTTCAAGTCACATTGCTGAAGACCTTCTAATTAGTTCTGGGTGGAAATCTAGGCTGAAATCACACAGGTATTCATCCAGTTTGACGCTAGAGCCTACAGGTTTCTGGAAATCAGAGCATTTGAAACACTAATGTAATTAGGTGTTATACTTTAGTAATGAAAAGGCATGCACTTTGCTAGGTGCTCTTTCATAAATACATTTGTTATAATGGTTAAATGACTGAAGGTATACTGAGCTGGTATCAAGAAATGTGAGCTGCAGTTAAATCGTTTTTACTTCATACTTCAGAGTTTCAAGTTTAATGTGTTAATTGGGATTTCATTTGCTTTTTAAAAATTGTGTAATCGTGAGAAGGTTACAAATTGAGGTATTAAAGAAAATTCTTTATTTTTCCTGCTGATGCATTTAAGTTGCACACTACTTCTCTCCCTTTGCCAAAACTACAGAAATAAGAATAAAAACATATAAGGAAAGACTGGGAGCAGGAGTGGGGAAGGAGATTGGCTTATAATTGCTCTTGGAATCGTCATTGACTTGAAATAAGGATAAGATGCCAGTTTTTAACATCTGGTTTTTGAGAAACCTCCAACCCAGGCCGATCTCTTTTCAAAATTAGTTGTGTATTATATTGGAGGTATTTGTTTGGTATTTGGAAACGTGCAACTATTATAACAACAGATTATGTGAAGGTTTTTGGTTCCCCCCCCCCCCTTGGGCTTTAGAAGCGGTGAGTTTATATTTTGAGTTACAGAATTTTTGTTTTGTGTCTTTTTTTAAAAAAAATTATTTATTTATTTATTTTTGGCTGTGTTGGGTCTTCGTTTCTGTACGTGGGCCTTCTCTAGTTGCGGCGAGCGGGGGCCATGCTTCATTGCAGTGCGCGGGCCTCTCACTGTCGCGGCCTCTCTTGTTGCGGAGCACAGGCTCCAGACGTGCAGGCTCAGTAGTTGTGGCTCACGGGCCCAGTTGCTCCACGGCATGTGGGATCCTCCCAGACCAGGGCTCGAACCCGTGTCCCCTGCATTGGCAGGCAGACTCTCAACCACTGTGCCACCAGGGAAGCCCCTGTTTTGTGTCTTTTGACCCCGTACATTGTTGTCTGGGATATATTCTATTGGCCCTGCATGTTGGTAAGAGTGAGCATAAATATCACTTGACTTCTGTGAGACAGATGTTTGAAGTGAGGTGGCCAGTAATACATTTTATCTCAAGTGATGTATATAACTCTTAATTAAAATTTAGTAAAAATTGACCAAAAAGAGGACATAGCACATTGACTACCATCTCATAAAATAAAACCCATAGAGAGAAAATAGGCTGAATTGGAAAAGGAGCTGCAATTAAAAGAATGGGCAGTAACTCAGCTCCAATGATCCTGAGACCTATAGAAATTGTTTAATAAAACAGTGACATTCACTAATTCCAAAGTAGGAATTTGTTATACATATGTGTGTGTGGAGTTTTATTAAGGGCCATTTAAATATACTAAATATACTATGTATTCTTAGAGGAGTAAGATGGGCAGTGACAGAAATCATTCTCAACTCTACCTACTGTAAATTCCTACAATACTGGCGATTGAAGGGTGAGGCAGCATGTTTTTCTCTTTACAAGATTTAGACACTACACTTCGGATACTTGATGAAGGTAGACAGACTCCCTTTATTTATATTAAAATTGCATTCTGTGTTAATTTAATGGTAGCTTTTCCCTCTCTGAAGATACAGTGTTGTCTGCATGTGGCCAGATCTTAGCTACAGAACGTGAAATAAGCCTCCATGTTTTCTGCATTCTAATCTCCACTTACAGCAGTCCCATCTCCACACAAGTCTGTACATGACAGGTAATGAGTGGGAGGTGGGAGTGGGTAGGTGGCTGTGTGGTTTGCAGTGGTGTCAGTTGGGGAGCTGAACAGATGGTTGTGATAGCCACGTGTTGCGAGATTCCCGTGGGAGTTGATGGTGGTGACAGGCGACTCACAATGTGCTATTTACAGTTTGGGTTTACAGTCTTTCAGTGACATCTGAATGCTCTTTAGCAACTGCTTTCATTACTGCCTTTCGAGGAGCTGCTAATTGAAAATGAAATTGTGGGTGGGCTTTAAGGCAGGCCCAGGCAACTCTGTGTGGTAAATGTTACTTGAGAGCTGTTGGATGTTTTAAGGCCCAATTTGTAATTCTTCTTCCAAGGAGGAAAAGCTAAAGGTGCGTTTGAAGATTCGGTATGTGCACATAGGCAGAGCCGAATGCCTCATCCTGCCCAGAGAGCCAAATGTGGACTCACTGGGCTGGAAAACAAGCCATCTGCCCAGGGCTCACCTTTGTATGGTTTCCTTTAAATGTGTCTAACCGTGTAAGGTTCTTATTTTAAACCTGCTAACATCTTGTAATTGCCATGGGTTTTTTTTTGTAGGACAGCATCCTTCTTTCTTCCTCTGCTGTCTGTATAGTTACTGTGCAGGAGAAAGTGATGATCTGATCTCTTGAACTTTGAGATAGTATATTCAAGGTCTTGCATACAGCTTTTCTTCCTGTAAACCTTTTCCTATCATACAATTCTGTTGAAGGCAGTTGGGGCCTCCAAGAACAATGAGGGCAGAGGAGGATGGAGGATTAGATTGGACCTTGTGGATGATGTTCTTGATTCTCGTACGGCTGCCTCCAGCTGCGGGATTGTCATTTGTACCTCCTCTTCAGAGTTTGTTAGCTAAAGCATCAGTAGCATTTCTGAAATGGTAGCTTTTGTAAGTGTTTACATGTTGAATTGTTTTTTTGCCCATACTCAAAATAGCTTTGCACGGAGAAATCTTGTGCTGAACAAGGAAAGACCTCCCTCTTGGAAGTGCTGTTAGCTTTCTTTTTAATTAAATATGAAGATAGTTACAACATTACTGCATTCTTTTTAGCTTTCCCTTGAACATTTCAGTGAATACTGTGAGACAAAACCATACTGAATTAGATGCTTTGTTTGATTAGGGCCGATATTTGCTTTTAGAGTCCCTGAGGGGCTGAGGGGACCTTGATGACACACCCCTTGCTGTACTTAACCCTCAGTCCCATTAGACCTGCTTTGCCACAGGAACCCAGCTGTTTTAATGTGCTTGAGTTACTGCTGGGTCCTAATGATGTTTAAAAGACCCTAATTGGGTATTCTAAATGAATTCTGGAGCATTTTGTCTCTTGATGCAAGACGTGATGATTTTGTACCAAGCAATATAACAGAGTTCTTTCAGGAGCTCAGGGTCTTTTCACACCTAGAGGTGTGTGTCCATATACTAGTGCTCACAAACACACACACAGGAGCAGAAACCAAAATGGCTCAAAAACTCGGGCCAAGTCCTGTCCGGGCCCGCCTGGTGTCTTTCAGGAGGCCCGACAAGCTCTGCCATGGGGCCTGCGGAAACACTTGACCTGCATTCATTGATCACAGCTCTGCAGAAGCTGCCACTTCTCCTGTGCCTCTGCCTACAGTGATGCTGTTATTGCTGGTCGTTTCTGTGACCACTGTGCACCTGCGATTGCTCAGGAAGCACTCACGTCACTACATGTCTTGAAATCATGTAGTGCAAGGCTGGACGGTTCGAATTGCTAGTAATGGTTCTGAGTGGCTGAGATTGGCTGTGATTAGATTGAGAAGCAATTAGCTGCGTTTTATGGGTGGGAACATACAGAATAATGTTCCTCAAAGGGTGGTCTTCAGACCACCTATGTCAGAACAACCCTGGGGATTTTATTAACATGCAGATTTCCAGACAGCACCTCTGACTGGTGGAGCCACAGTCCCTGGGATGGGGGTCACAGTGTGACACCAAGTTCCTTAAGCAACCCCAGTGCAGGTGCTGCAAGAATCATACTTTTAGTAAACTGAATCGTGTTTTTTTTTTTTTTTTTAGAAAAGAGAAAGGGAACATTACTGTGCTATTTGCAAAACTTGTAACAAATCTTAAAGTTTTTAAACCATATCCTGTTTGAAATAATTTTATCAATACTAGGACCATATTCTCGTTCTGTATATTTACTAATTGAGTTCTTTTTCAAAATATTATTGGAAAAAAAAGAAATGTTTCTTCCGAATACTATAGACATTACATTATAAAAAAATGTTTTCAAAATGGCTGCTTTTTGGTAGCTTACTAGAATGTAGCCTCAGTAGAATAATTATGTTGTATTCTTCTCTCTTATACTCACAAGCTCCCTCAAAGAACACAGCTTTTTATACATCTGGTAACTGGAGTTTATTCATTACTCTTTCTTTCAGTTTCCTTGTTTTTTGGCTATACCATGCAGCATGCGGGGATCTTAGTTCCCTGACCAGGGATCAAACCTGTGCCCCCTGCAGTGGAAGCGCGTAGTCTTAGCCACTGGACTGCCAGGGATGTCCCTTTTAGGTTCCTCTTATTGCTTTCTTCTTTCAGCACCACAGTGGTATTTTGCTCTTAAGGTTTATAAATTTTATGAATCCTCCATATTATAAAAATTGGTGGTATTCGGTGGCAGTATTGGGCGGCAGGTGTGAATTAAATCTGAAAGTACTGCCTAGGTATCAGTTGAGCCTAAAGACCGTTAACTGTTTTCTTCATTAGTAAGAAAGCTTCAATATAATAAAATTTTATACTTGAATTTCTGGTTTGGGTTCCACAAATTCAAAAGGAAATATTTTCCTTCTAAAACCAGACAAAACAAAAGCCCTCAGAAGAAATTTTGTTTAAGTAGCAAAATGTAGATTTAGGATTTAACAGTTGCCTGAGGTGTGTCAACAGTGGGTAGCATTTGTTTTTTAATGCATTGCTATGAGACCAAAAATACTGTTCCCCTGGAGATGAGTGCAAAATGATCTCCTGAACAGTTGCTAATGAAATTATTACACTGTATGAATAAGACTGTTGATAACAACTTCTGATGTAAAAAAATACTGTCATCAAATTTCTCTAAGAAATAATGAGGATGATAGGAAAAGCCCCTGCCTCTCAGATGAAATACAAAGCTGGGTAATGGGCCCAGCTCACACTGCTAGAAGGCTGAATGGTACTTTCTGAAACTTAAGCAGCCCACTTGCATAATTTATCATCACCTGCCTCCTACCTCCTCGTATTAAAACTCTAAATTTATATTTCTCAAATGAATATGGCAGTGGGGAGGATTAGGGCAAGGCATTCGGGGGCTGTGATTATGTAGCTGTGTGTGAAGGGGGATATATTGGGATCATGTAGGGAGTCTATGCCAGCTGTCCCCTTGGTTCTCTAGGTAGAGTGAGGAGACAACTTGACATACCAGAGTACTGAGAGAGAAGGATATGGAGTTTAAAAAGCCTTTCCCTGATGATTCTGACCCCGCTCTTTTCTGCCTCCTCTTAAACCTGATGGCCCATCTTTCTTCTTCCTTTTCTATCTTGGAGCTTGTCTTCAGGCTAGACTTTCAGCTTTTGGGCTTTCATCTCACTCTCTCCTTCCCTTCAAATTCTCTTGCTTGCTTCTCCACCCAGTCAGGATTGCATGGGAAGCCACTTAGATTTGCTCTTCAAGTTACAAAATGCCTTTGCCACCTGGTTCCTTGCTCCCTTGACCATGCTGGTCCTTTCCCCTGAACATTTATACTGACCATCTTACCTGGATTCTTAGCATAGTTCAGCATTGTTTTGCTCATTGCTGTTTACTCTCTTGTTCAAAAAGTTTCAGTGACCCTCCATAGCCAGTGAAATAAAATCAAAGCCCCCTTAGTGTAGGACCTCCTGGATCCCAAGTTTGTTTCAAATACCTTTCCAGCCTTGTCTCCCTCTTTCTGCTTTCCATAAACACCAAACCGTTGCTGCAGTTGCTGTTATTTGCAAGAGCCCTGTGTTTCCTCCACACTGCTAAGCCTGTGCTTATGCTGTTCCCTTCATTTGGGATGGCCTTCTTCAATAGTCATATTTATCTTTCAATGACTACTTCAAATCTACTTCTTCCTTGAAGCGTTTATCATCTTTTCTCTCTGAATTTCTCTCCGCACTTTCTTCAGAACTCCCATGATCCTCTGTTTATAACTAGGGTGACCCCAGAATTTATCACCTCATGTAGGACACTTCTGAGAGTGAAAGGAGGCACTATGAATAATTACCTTGGAACAATAAGCATAAATCAGGACTTCCTGGAAAACTAGGATTACACGGTCACTGTCTTTATAATTCACTTTTGACCTTTTTCATTTTGTACCCGGTTTTAGAGTTGGTGGAATACACATCCTTCTCCCCACCTAAAGTGAAGCTTCCTGAGGACATTACTCTGTGACACAACAAGGGGCCCAGGCTTGTGCTGCATGTAGGCAGTAAAACCCTTGAAACCCGTTTCGAGGTTATCCCTTCCTGGAAAACCTGAGATACCTTTCGTGTTTCCCGTTTCTGTTGTCGAGCCCTTGCAATCCATTCTCCATACAACCACCAGCATGAGCTTTTAAAAATATACATTTGATCATATTATTCCCAGATGTGAATCCGCTCAGTGTCTTCAAATTAAAATTCAGATTCCTATGGGCTCTAGTGCCTGGCTCTCCAGCGCTCTTTCTTCAGCTTCATGTCTTGCTCACTGGGTCCTGTCCCTCTGTCCTTCCTTCATTTCCGCCAACATGTCAAGCTCTCTCCCGCCTCAGGTACTTACACATGTTGTTCTCTCCACCCAAAGGGCTCTTCCCACTGCTCTTTGCATCATGGGCTCCTTCTCGTCTTTTAGGCTTGAGCTGAAATGTGAACTTCTCAAAGAGGCTTTTCCTGACCATAATGTTCACTCCAGGGTCTCCCTTTATTCCCTTCTCCTTTGCACCCACCTTTTTAGTTTCCTAACACTTAGCACAATTTATAATTACAGACTTTTCCATTCTGTATCCTTCTTTCTGCCCCTTCTGCTAGACTCCAGGCTCTGCTGAGGCAAAGTACCATAGCCATTTTCTCCACCATAGTGTTTCTAGCACATTGCCTGGCACATAGAAGGTGCTTCATAAATTAAGGTTGAATGATTGGAGGTTGGAATAATAATTATTTTTGCAATTGATGACATTGCTAATTGCACGCTCTTGTTGCATTCCAACGTTAATTGCTTACAGCAGAAAAAAAAGCCAATACAGTATGACCTTTGTTTTCCCTCTCTGGGGATATAAATGTAAAATGAGATACTGATGATCAGCAGATACACACCAGGCAAAGATTTAATCCAAGAAGTCACTGCCCTTCTGGTGGATGGCGTCTGCTGTTCTCCCATGGAATGTATCAGCAGTCTGTCGTCCCAGTGTCCTGCCCATCAGTATGGTGAAATTGCTACTGCAGCCAAGAAAAGCTGGCCCAGGGAAACTGCCGCATTCCAATTTTCAGAGATCATCCCAAAGAGACTAGACAAGCAGCAGAGACAGAGGGGATGGTGGGTGGGAGTGAGGTGGAATTTTCTGAGTCCTCTTTTACATGCAAATATTTTGTGTGGGGTTCTCCTTTTTTACCATAAAAGTACAAACTATTTTTAGTATCAAAGCATGAATAGCATGTCTTTGCACTGTAAAATTATTGTCCCACATGCCCTGTGTCTAAAATATTTTGACTTTAGAAAACAGTTTTGTGTCCCTTGTTAATTGGCCTAATTAATCCATTCTCCCCATAGCCGCTCTTTCGGCAAACATTGACTGAGCATTCTTTGTGTGCAAACCTTATATAAGAGACTCTGACATAACGGAAGGGATGTATAACCATGATAACTCTGCGCTTGATGCGTTCACAGCTTAGTAGATCCATCCTGACCTCTTGGAGAGCTCTCAATGTAAGTGAGGCTGAGACTGGTGCATTAAGTGTAATTCAAAGGGAGACACGGTTGAGCATCTCTTAGAGAATGAATACCTTCGGACACGTGTACTAAAGTCCTTTTCGTTTCTTTCCCACCATGCCATTCCCCTCTGCCTTTTTAAGAAACTCATGAGAATAATGCTCTGTCCTACTGAAGGCATCAGTAACTGTTAGAAACAGCGCTGTGTTGTTTATCAGTTCTCTTGGGTTCTTAGTTTTACAAATAAAGGCTTTGGCATTCCCACACTTTTACTTCAGGTGCAGTTTACTAGGAATTACCTGGCCCAGTAATTTTATTAAAATCTTAATGGCTTGCCAGTGTTTCCAGAAACTGCCATTGTTTTTGACATGGACCACGAAAATAGGTGGTCCTATTCCAGATTATTTCTAAAAATAATCTAAATTATTCTAGAAAAATATTTTCTAGAAGTGGTTTTGCTGTGTTTATAAGCCCAGTTGTAACTTCTTACTCTTGGAACTCTTGGTATGGGAAAGTCATGTTTCTGTCAAAAGATGGAGGTTTTTATGCTAATCTGCACAAAACAGAAACTCTCTCTCATTTTCTGTCATTTCTGTTTAGACAGAAGGTAGACAGTTATTTTCAATGCAAGCATAACTTCGAAAATTCTTAAATATTTAAAAGGAATATTTGTATAGGTATTTAAGTCTCAGATTTATAGGGAGAATACTGATGGGAGATTGTACAATTAGTGATCCCAGGAGTAGATTATGGAGCAGTTACAAATTTACTAGCAAGTTATTTTTTGTCTAGAAGATAATTTGTAAATTGCTTTTTTTTGTTTTGTTTTTGGAAACACTAGCTTTCTTAGAAAGTGTTAGAAATGGTGGGTTTCCTGGTGAATTTCTCAAAAAACTATTCTATAAAGTTCACTCCCCCCTCACACTACTCGCTTTCCCTTGGCGTCCATTCGTTAAATATTTATTGACCATATACTCCTGTAGGCAGACATAATTTTAGCTGCATATAGCAAACAAAATGACAAAAGTCTCTGCCTTGGAGGAAGGTACATTCTGGTGGTTTCAGTCTTTTTAGCTGCAAATTCCATTTAAATGTCCAACCCAGACCTTTCTTCTCAGCTTCCAGTTTCATAAATTAAGGTGCTTATCATTTTTTTTTTTCCCCAACCTGGATCATTCATAAGCATTTCAAATTCAGCATTTTTCACATTGAACTCTACAATAGTTGTCCTAAGTTTGCTCTTCCTCTTCAATTTCCTCACTTAGTTAATGTGCACAGCGTCTGCTAAACATCCAAGCCATAAATCTTCTCCTGCTAGAAACCTGGAAGTCATACTCTTTTTCTCTTCACTCCTCATATCCGCACATCCTCTAGATTTAGGTCCTATGTATTTCTCATCAGTCCCTCTCCATTTACCACTTTCTACCCTGCCTGCCAGTGCATTGGTTCAGGTCCTCCTTCTCTTGGCTATATTAGTAGCTTCTTTCCTGGCTTCTCAGCCTCTAATCTCACCATTCTTCAGTCTGTCCTCCAAATTCCTTCTAATGTAATCGTGACAACATACAAATTAAATCATGTTACTTGCTTGAAGAGTCTTCATTGGCTTGACTTGACTTACAGGCTAAACTAAAACTTCTTTGTATAAGTGTAGAACTGCACACATTTTTATGCCTTTAGGAATTCGCCCATCTTGCTCTTGGTGTGCTTCTTGACCCCAGTAGGTACCCTTATCACATCAGCCTTATCAATTTCCTAAAATGTCTTCTACCCCCCTCTCCCCCACAAATCGGAGTTCACTTTGCCTTAGTGAGTATGATGTGAGTTACATGAGAGAAGCACAGTCCTACTAAGTCAGAGATGGATGATTCCACTTGTTAGAATAACATATTTTGAAAGGACATATTTTTAACTGAGAAATTTTTCAATTAGGTAGAATTTAATATGGTGCAGGAGAAGTAAAATGAAAAAAATTTAGAGGACCATGGGAACAGATTTTAAGGGGAATAGTCCAAAAGCATTAAAAAGACAAACTTTTTTTCATGGTGGTCATTGCTGGGCACTTGCATTGGGGTAGCAGTTGGGGATGACTGAAGACTTTTGTTAATGGAAGTGTTTTTCAGGCTTAGGAGTTATAAGTCAAGGACTGCCTTTACTGAGAACTCTTTGGGGGTTTTTCATCTCTAGAAGAGGAGACTGTGCTTCTCTGTGAGTGAATTCTTTAGGGGTTCAAACCAAGGAACACGAGACTTGATCTGAACCTTTTTATTCTTTTAAGTTAATGTTGAAATGAAAACTTTTATAGATACAAGGGCATTTCTGTTACGAATCAGGTGTATAAACTTGGTGAGGATTTAAAAATGTGATCTATGTTGGCTTATTTTTAAATAAGGTACCTGAAAAAGTGACCACAAATATGCTAAAAGGTTTATTTGAAGTAAACACAGTATTATAGCTCCCCTGGCATAATTATTCCATATTCTGTCTTGGTGAGTCAAGGCACAAAGCAAGGATAATCACCGTGTTTGTAGAAAACAGCCCTTCGAGCTGGGCTCCTATGATTTTAACTTTGGCTCTTTTACTTGCTCCAGCTTCCACATTCTTTTTTTGTAAAGCTTTGGTAGAAATGCTATTTTTTTTAAGGCAACTTATTGTCTTTATTATTTCTACCAAAGATTCTAGATCAGCATAGTTTTTAAGGCATTTTTATGTCATAGATGAACTGTTGTAGTAGAATGAAGCAATCATTTTAGAAAGCTGTGTTTTCCTACCCATTTCCACATTCCTTTTAAAAGGCTACTCTTGGAGATAGAAATAAAACTGTTGATGAAAAGAGTGAGATCAGGAATAACTTCTCTCTTACACTCCTGTGGTCGGGTCCTTCACTATTCTTGTGCGTGTCAACCTAGTACATCTTCTTTCCTTGACAACCAGGTAAGAGACAACGTGTAAAATTGATTGGACTGTGATTCAGAGAGTGGGAAACAACCAAAAAGTGTATCAGAACACTTCTACGTTAGAGAGGCCCCTTCTACGCTTTTCCTTTGCTGGTTTAGGCAATATGAAATATTGTGTTGATATGTAGGTAATTGAGGACAGATTGTGGCTATTGATATGAGAAATGCTCTTTAGGTTTTTCTTTCAACAATTTAGGGGATCTTCATTCAGGGCAGTGAAAGTATTTCTCCTAGACTTTACATGCAGGCAGCTGGAAGAAGAGGAAGTTGTCTTCACATTGTCTTATGGCCGTGACTTTCAACTCACTTACCAAGATATTTTAAGCACTATAGCTAATTAGAAGGAAAGAGAGCAGTTTTGTTGTGAACATATTCAGTGAAGAATAGGATGTCAGTGTTTGCTGTTGTATTGTTCAGGCTGTATGAATACTTTATCGGAGAAAGTACCTGTAAATCAGGAGTCTTGGGTTACAGATTCTGTCTTGCTGTTGACACGTTGTCCGTCCTTCACTGAGTTATTGAGTGTCTTTGACACTCAGTTTTTGTGATTGAACAGTAATGCAAACGGTGTATACTTCTAACACTGGGAACCTGTAATATGTGTGAAGTTATAAGTGCTGGAATACTTAAAATTTCCTTTTCCTTAAAAGTGTTAATAAGCAGATTTTAAAAATCATGAATTACCTGGACTTTGGTAGTATTAACGTAGTTTAGATGAACCTGCACTTAAATATGTACTAAGTACAAAGAACGACACCTAAGAGTTTCTGCTTTGCAGTAATGACTCACTTTGGTTAAAATTATGATGTGCATATGGTTATTAGACTACTATAGATCCCAGTGGGTACATTAGATTGAAAAACCTTAAACGGAATGGGCTCATGCATACTGTTTTTAGCAGATGATAAAAGCCTTTTGCTGAGAAGAGATTAATATGAAATGGTAAGGCATCTTTGTTTAGGGGCCATACCTGTTGGCAGCTATCTGAGAATTGTAATTTTAGATCTTTCAAATTGAAATCATGGAAATCTGTTTCTTGTGGAATAATTCATAGTAGAGTAATGCAGTGAAATTATTTCTGAATTTTACTTTTTTAACCATTAATCCATATTCTTGGACACATCAGGTTTTAGTTTAGTTTTTTTAATTTTGCAGAAAGTAAATTTTGGGGCACATTTATTGATTCTTCTGGTTTAGAAAATTCTTCCCTGTACCTCATTTATATAGAGTGAATGAAATTTGTAGGAAACAGCGTCACCTCACTGGGACTGCTCAACAGTCATTTGGCTGAAGTGGTCATTGTATTGGGTTTCCTTTCCTGCTCTTTTGCAAATGAGCTCTCTTCCTTCAGGAAATGGTTTATGTGCATTCCACATGTCCCAAACCCTGTTGTTATTATAGAGACATGAGAGGAATATGAGAGATGGATCTCTATTTTCCAGGGCTTCATCCTTGGGTTACCTAATTACTTTGAAACAGTTTAAAGTAAATAAACTGTGAAAAATACTCTTTGAAAAGTTGTTGAATGATAGACATGCTCTTAGTTTCTCACTAATCTCTCTTGTGGTTTTTCTCCTGCCATATATTTTTCTTGGGAGAGTTTCCTTACAGCTGTATTTGTGATCTTGGGCTAGGATTTATGAGCTGCCACCATTAAGGTCTCCCTCTGGCTTTGTCATCAGAGATGGAGGGTTGTGTGTGGTTTGTTTTCTTATTGTTAATATGTGAGAATTTTTCCTAATAAAAATAAATGCATAAATGTTTTTCTCGACATTGTGTTTTTAGGATTGACTTATTAAGAGAAATGTGTCAATTGTGAAACTTTCTTCCTGAGATTAAAGGCAGAATTTCTGAAGTAGTGTGCATGGTGGTTGTCTGAAGAAATGTGCATCTTCTGACTTTAGCATTAGACTTGGGAGTTTTTCTTAATTTAATTGTTACAACTAGGGCCAGGAGAAAAGTTAAATGAAACAGAAAACATTGTGGTGGGAAGTAGAAGGAGGAAATTTAGGACATGTAAGAAAATCTTTTTGGCTCTTCCTGATGCTTGTTAAGATCAGTAAATATGGACAACCCCAAGGATTTTTGAGTGGCACTCTGCAGGCTGCCCTGCATTTGGAGAATTCAAGCACATCAAACTGCATCATCTTTGGTTTTTTGACCTTCTGCACTTAGTCTGTGAAAAGCTTGGATCTCTGACTAAGCCAGCCTTGTGGTTAAATATAAACTATTACCAACTAGCTCTCTCCTCTTTGGGCTTCTAGAGAGGTTCAGTGGGGCAGTTCACATCTGTTTGCATTATTAATTCAGCTAGCATAAGCTAACCCTTTAGTTCACTGTCCTTAAGAAATATGTATTTTAATTTGGGGACACAGGAAGAACGAATTGACCTAACTATTAACTCAGACTTCCCTAAGACTTTAGAAATTACCTATTTAAGCTGTGCCTCTTTCTTAACACTTTTACTATACAGGCCCTGATATGCAATATTGACATATACTATAAGCATTAATGTGGGAACAAAACGGCACTTCATGCTCTTACATAACCCATAACTGTTTCACTTCTCAGACTGATTTTTGGTTGTGGCCAGCTCAGAAACTCCCAATTTAATTAAGACTGTCATGTTATGTGCCAGAAAAAGCTTCTCTCCTTACAGATTTCACCACTTTTTAATGAAGACTATTTACCTGTAGACAGGATATGTTATATTAGGATACGATCTGGGTTAACCCTGGGCTTATGGAGAAGGGTATCGGCAGCATCGGTGGCAGTATTATCTCTCAGTTGATTTTGTACCCTGTTTTCAATATTTTCTATATATTCCGTTCCCTCAGGTGTTGGTTTCTTATTCTTGTATTAAAGGGAAACCAATGTTGATGTTGTTTCCCTGAGGATTTATATGATAAGCAAAAAAGAAATGAGAGAAGTGAATTTTTATTTTACATGTTTGAAAGTGCTTAACCAGTTGTTAGACTATCAGTTACTACAGGATGGTAGACACTGGGCCTGTACTAAGTGTTTGCCTGAATCAAATCTATGAATAGTTAGCCAAGCCACCTCCTCTTCCTGCCTTTCCTATTTTTTTATAGCAGTATAATTGACATAAACTAGACAGTAAATGTTCCATTTTGAGTTAATTTATGTATATGATGAGCGGTATAGATCAAAACTAATTTCATTTGTATATGGACATACAGTTTTTCCAGTCATTTTGAAAAAGCTATCCATTCTCCACTGCATTGCCTTTTTCACCTTTGTATAAAAAAATCTGTTATCCATATTGTGTATTTATTTCTGTACTGTCTATTGTGTTCCATTGATCTATTTGCCTTTTTGCCAATACTGTAGCTTTATAATAAGTTCTGAAATCAAGTAGTGTTAGGCCTCCAACTTTGTTCTTCTTTTTCAAAGTTGTGGCTTTTCTAGGTCCTTAGTATTTGCATACGAATTTTAGAGTCAGCTTGTTAGCTTCTACAAAGCGTCCTGCTCGGATGTATGTTGAGATTATGTTGATGCTATAGAATTATTTGGGGAGAATTAACAATTTAAAAATAGTAGAGTTTCTAACTCTTGAATAATGTATATTATCTCTGTTTATTTAGGTCTTATTTAATTTCTCTTAGCAATATTTTATAGTTTTCAATATACAAGTCTTTCACATATTTTATCAGATTTATTCCTAAGTATTTCATATTTTTGGTGTAATAAATTATATTGTCTTAAAAATTTAATTTCCATTTGTTCATTGTTAGAACTATATAGAAACATGTTGACTTTTCTATATTCATCCTGCAACCTTGCTAAATCACTTTAGTAGTTTTTGTAGATTCTATCTGATTTTCTACACAGATGGTCATATTTTTAGTGAATAGATACAGTTTGTTTGTTTGTTTTAATTCCTAGCCTGGATGTCTTTTTTTCTTTCCTAAGTTCACTGGCTGGAACCTCCAAAATCATGTTTAATAGAAGTGGTAAGAGCACACATCCCTGCCTTGTCCCTGATTTTAGGAGAGCAAAGTAGCTAGTCTTTCACCATGAAGTCTGATGTTCGCTGTATGTTTTTTATAGATGTCCGTTATTAGGTTGAAAATGTTTTGTTATATTCTTAGTTTACAAGATGTTTTATCAGTAGAGGATGCTAGATTTTTATCAAATGCCTTTCCTGTGTCTATTAGGATGATCATGTGAATTTTTATTTTATTTTATTTTTTTAAAAAAACTTTTATTTTTTATTGGAGTATAGGTGGTTAATGATGTGTTAGTTTCATGTGTACAGCAAAAAAGTGATTCACTTTATACATATACATGTAGCTATGCTTTTTCAAATTCTTTTCCCATTTAGGTTATTACATAATATTGAGCAGAGTTACCTGTGCTATACAGTAGATCCTTGTTGGTTATCCATTTTAACTACAGCAGATCATGTCAATTTTTTTGTCTTATTTTGTTAATATGGGGATTCACACTGATCTATTTTTGAATATTGAACCTTGTGTTTCTGAGTAAACCCCACTTGGTCATTATCTGTTACTTTTTAAATATATTGTTTGATTTGATTTGCTGACATTTTTAAATGAATCTTTGCATTTATGTTTGAAAACAAAATTGACCTGTAGTTTTCTTGTGATGTCTTTGTCTGGTTTTGGTATCAGGGTGACGACCTCATGATGGATAAAGAAATATTACCCCCTTTTCAATTTCTTGAAAGAGTTTATATAGAATTGTTATTATTTCTTCATTTTATTTTATTTTTTTAATAAATTTATTTATTTTTGGCTACGTTGGGTCTTCGTTGCTGCACACGGGCTTTCTCTAGTTGCGGAGAGCGAGGGCTATTCTTTGTTGCTGTGTGCAGGCTTCTTATTGCGGTGGCTTCTCTTGTTGCAGAGCACGGGCTCTAGCCTTGCGGGCTTCAGTAGTTGTGGCATGGGGGCTCAGCAGTTGTGGCGCATGGGCTTCGTTGCTCCGCGGCATACGGAATCTTCCTGGACCAGGGATTGAAACTGTATCCCCTGCATTGGCAGGCAGATTCTTAACCACTGCACCACCAGGGAAGTCCCTATTTCTTCTTTAAATGTTACGTAGAATTTATCGTTGAAGCCATCTGAGACTGGAGTTTTCTTTTGGTGGGAAGATTTTAAATTAAATATTCAATTTCTTTTCCAGAAATTGGACTATTCATGTTATTTATTTCTTCTTGAGTCAGTTTTGGTAATTTTTGTCGTTTCAAGGAATTTTTCCATTTCATCTAAGTTGTTGAATTTATTGGCATAAATTTGTTTAATAATATTCTCTTATAATCCTAGTATCTGTAGAATCTGTAGTAGTTCTGTATCCCTTTTTGGTGCACTCTCTCTCTCTCTCTCTCTCATTTATATCAGTATGACTGGGGACTTACTAATTTATAGAACCTTTTAAAGAACGAGCTTTGGTTACATTGGTGTTTTCTGTTTGTTTGTTTTTCCTGTATTAGACTTCACTAATTTCCTCCTTTCTGCATACTTTGCATGCTTTTCTAGTTTTGTAAGGTTGAAGCTGAGGTCATTGGTTTAAGATCTTCCTTAGAAGATCTTAGAAAAATATGGACATTTAATGTTATAAATTTCCCTGTAAATACTACTTTAGCGGAACCCCATTAATTCTGATGTGTTGTGTTTTCATTTTCATTTAGTTCAAAATACTTTCTAATTTCCTTTGTGATTACTTCTTTGATTCATGGTTTACTTAGAAGTGTATTATTTACTTTCTAAATATTTGGGGATTTTCAAGAGATCTTTCTGGTATTGATTACTAATTTAACTCTATTGTGATTAATAAAAAATTCTTTGTATGACTTAAATACTTAAAAAATCTTTGGGGGACTTCCCTGGTGGTGCAGTGGTTAAGAAGCCGCCTGCCAGTGCAGGGGATATGGGTTCGATCTCTGATCCGGGAGGATCCCACATGCCGTGGAGCAACTAAACCTTTGCGCCACAGCTACTGAGCCTGCGTGCCACAACTACTGAAGCCCATGTGCCTAGAGCCTGTACTCTGCAACTAGAGAAGCCACCACAATGAGAAGCCCGCGCACTGCAACAAAGAATAGCCCCGGGCTTCCCTGGTGGCGCAGTGGTTGAGAGTCAGCCTGCCGATGCAGGGGACACGGGTTTGTGCCCCGGTCCGGGAAGATTCCCACATGCCACGCAGAGCGGCTGGGCCCGTGAGCCATGGCTGCTGAGCCTGTGCTCCACAGCGGGAGAGACCACAGCAGTGAGAGGCCCGCGTACCGCAAAAAAAAAAAAAAGAATAGCCCCCACCCCCCACAACTAGAGAAAGCCCTTGCGCAACAATGAAGACACAACGCAGCCAAAAATAAAAAAAAATAAAAAATCTTTTGACACTTGTTTTATGGCCCAGAATATGGCATATCTTTGTAGATGTTCCCTGTGCACTTGCAAATAATATAATTTCTTCTGTGGTTGGGTGGAGTGTTCTATAAATGTTAATCAGGTCAAGTTGGTTTATAGTGTTTTTCAGTTCAATTATAGCCTTGCTAATTTTTTGCCTACTTGTTCTATCTAGAGAGGTATGTTGAAATCTCTTACTACAATTGTGGTTTGGTCTCTTTCCCCTTATTCTATCACTTTTTCAAAGCTCCATTATTAGATACATAAACATTTAGGAATGTTATATTTCCTTGATTAGTCACTTTATTGTTATGAAATGACCATTTCTATCTCTGATTATAGTTTTTCCTCTGAGTCCTGCTTTGTCTGATATTAATACATGCACACATACTCCAGTTTGCTTTTGAGTAGTGTTAGGAAGTTTTTATTTGTTTCTTTGTTTACATTTAACATATTTGTATCTTTATATTTAAAGTGTATTTCTTGTAGACCACATGTCAAGGGACTTGCTTTTTAAATCCAATCTGATAATCTCTGCCTTTTCATTGGAATGTTCACCATTTATATTTAATAAGGTTACTTATATGATCAGGATTGAGTCTATCATGTTACCATTACCATTTGTTTTCCATTTGTCATATCTTGTTTCCTTTTCTCTCTTTCCTTCCGTCTCTTGGATTAATAAGGTATTTTTTAAGATTATATTTTATTGGGACTTCCCTGGTGGTGCAGTGGTTAAGAATCTGCCTACCAATGCAGGGGACATGGGTTCAATCCCTGGTCCAAGAGGATCCCACATGCCGTGGAACAACTAAGCCCGTGAGCCACAACAACTGAGCCCGCGTGCCTACAGCCCGTGCTCTGCAACAAGAGAAGCCACCACAATGAGAAGCCTGCACACCGCAACGAAGAGTAGCCCCCGCTCGTCGCAACTAGAGAAGGCCCACGCGCAGCAATGAAGACCCACCGCAGCCAAAAATAAATAAATAAATAAAAATAAATAAAATAAAAAATTACATTTTATTTCCTTTGTTGCTTTTTAGCTATATTTCTTCATTCCATTTTTTTTTTAGCAGTTGTTTTAGGGTAAATATTACATATCTTCAGTCTGTCACAGTCTATCTTCAAGTGATATATCATTTCATGCTTAGTGTAAGAATGTTACAGTTTCTATTCCATTTACTTCCATATCCTCCTTTCCAGCCTTTATGCTGCTGGTGACGTGAATTTTACTTTTACATACATTAAAAATTCTACAACACATTGCTATTATTTTGTTTCAACAATGAGTTAACGTTTTAAAGAGGTTTAAATAACAAGAAAAAAATCTTACATTTTTCCTCATGTGGTTACTGTTTCCAGTGTCCTTCTTTCCTTTGCATAGATCTGATTTATAGCTGAACAGTCTCCTTTTGCCTGAAGGACTTCCTTTAACATTTCTTGCTGAGGGAGGTCTACTGGTAATGAAATCTTTCAGCTTTTATATGCCTGGAAACATCTTTATTTGCCTTTGTTTTTGGAAGTTTTTTTTTTTTTTCTCTAGAATTTTAGGTGTGCAGTTTTTTATCTTTCAATACCTTAAAGATGTTGCTCTACCATCTTTCATTGTTTGCCATGAGAAATTTAACGTCATTCTTATTTTCTCTTAGTGTAACATGTCTTTTGGGGTGTGCTTTTAACACTTTCTCTTTTTCCATGATTTTGAGCATTTGGTTATGTATGCCTTGGCATAGTATTCTTCACATTTCTTTTGCTTTAGATTTGTTGAGTTTCTTTGATCTGTGAATTCATAGTTTTCATCAAGTTTGAAAATTTGGGGCCATTACTCCTTCACGTTTCCCGCCCTCCTCCATTTTTGCCTATTCCAGTTACTGAGGTATTAGGTAGTTTGAAGTCTTCCCACAGTTTGCTGCTCTTTTCAGTTGTCTTCATTCTTTTTCCTCTTTGTGTTTCATTTTGGATAATAGCTAATGCTGTGCCTTAAAGTTTCCCTATTTTTCTTCTGCTGTGTCTAATCTGTTATTAATCCCATCTGGTGTATTTCTCATCTCAGATATTGTGGTTTCATTTCTAGATGTTTTATTTGAGTATTTCCGTATCTCTAGTTAACTATTTGAACATATGGAATATAGGTATAATAATTCTCTTAATGTCCGTGTTTGCAGTTAACTTTTGTGCCAGTTCTGGGTCGATTTCAATGTATTGACTCTTCTTCTCATTTTAGGTCATGTTTTTCTGTCTTTTTGTGTGGCTGGTCATTTTTCACTGGATGCCAAAATTGTGAACTTTACCTTATTGAGTGCTAGATATTTTTGTATTTCTATCAGTCTTCCTGAGCTTTATTCTGGGGTGCAGTAAAATTACTTGGAAATAGTTTGATCCTTTTGAGTTTTTCTGTTACGATTTGTTAAAGGGGATCTGGAAAAGAGCTCAGTCTAGGGTTGATTATGCCCATTATTCTTGCAAGGCCTTCCAGCGTAATCTGTCCAGTCCTTGAAGTATGAATTTTCCAGTGTTGCCAATAGGAGCAGGCACTGGTCATAGTCTTTGTGAATGCCAGGAATGTTCCTTCTAATCCTTTTGTGTGTATGTTTTTCCCCTAGCATTGCAAAGTTTTCTCCTACTTAAGCATTGGTCTATAATCTGCTGCCTACTCAGGGGACCTCTCTGTAGATCTCTGGGGTTCTTGCGCTGTGTAGTCCTCTCTCTTGTGAGCTGTAGTTGCCTTGTTCTTGCACTTTCAACTCTGTCTCCTTAACTCATGGAGTCTGCTTAGTTCTGCATTTTCTGCTCCTTGCATTGTACCCTGGAAACTCCAGGCAGTAAGTCGGGGCATTCGTAGAGCTCTCCTCATTTGTTTCCTGTATCTCAGGGATCATTGTTCTTAGTTGCCTCATGGCCAGTGTCTTGGAAACCATTGTTTCCTATATTTTGGTAGATGTTTCTTTGGTTGTGTCAGGCAAGAGGGTATATCTGGTCTCTGTTATAACATCTTGACCAGAAATGGCCAATCCTGTATTTCTTTTAATGATGTCACCATCCCTTTTTTTCCCCAGCCTAGTTCAAGACCATAATTCATTCTTCCCAGCCTTTTCTTTTGGTCCAATCACTCTTTCAAGAAAGAAAGCAAGTCCTTTTTTGCTCCCTAGTATTTTCTTTTGTACTTGATACTAACAGTCTTCAGAGAAATATCATCATAATTAACTTATACCAAAAAAGTAAGAAACAGAGTGGAGGGAATATTGTCAGAATAATCTAAAATTCTGTTACCCTACTTCTCTGCCATCTTAATACATTTTAACTGTAAAATTTTCATGTCTTGTATGTTGAATTACACAATTTAGAGCAGAATTATTTCATAATGAGTATATTTGCTTAAGTATTTTGAAGAAAATATCTTTTTTTGGGGGGGTTATACTTTCCCAGACTCAGCCTTTGCCCCTGCTACATGTTGGATTGTGGTTCTAACTCTGTCCTACCACCTTCATTACAAGTTATGTGTGTGTGTGTGTGTGTGTGTGTGTGTGTGTGTGTGTTGTGTGTGTGTATTTTGCTTTCCTGTTTCCTCTACCACCTGATATGCTACTTTAAACCAGACTAGTCATTCCTTGATCTCTACAGTTCCTGGCATAGGGGAGTTCAATTAATGTTTGATGATTTGGACTGAGTAGGCTAGAGTTTTAGGCATTTAGTGTGTTGTTAAGGCTTTACCTAGAATTTCTACATTACACAGATTCTCAACTGTATATTACACTATAAACCACATCTACATCATTGTAGCTTGTTATTATATGCCTCTGGTATGTTGTGAAAGAGCTGTCAGAGAATGAGCTCTTTACTTGGAATTACTAGTTAACTATTGTTTTGCCATTGATCAGAATGTCTTTTTCATTCTGCTGTATTCATTGTGGTATTTTACTATAATTCGAGGTACTCTTGAGGTACAAGGCTTTCTGGATCTCCCTTTGTGACCTTGTGGCAACATCACTTACTTGGTAGGGATCAATCAGGATTTTCTTCCTTCTATTTTTGTCTTGCCATTCTTTTTGTGAACATGTGCCACCTTCTCTGTGCCACCCCCTCTCCTCCTCATCTGCATCCTGACCCAGTACTATGTTTTAGAGGGAAGAAGAACATAGAGTCCAGCTTTTCTTAAACCATGTTCCAGAAAAATTGCCTGAAGAGCTCTTGAAGATAAAAGGCTATATATCCCCCTTTGTCAGACAGCCTGCCAGTTGGAGTGTTGACTACTTACCTTGGCTGGGGACTCTTGGAATCGATGACTCCCTTTAAAATTCATTCTCGTTTCACTTGGTAGAACAAATAGCTTTGTTTTCCTTTTATTGCTCGTCTTCTCCTCACAAAATAAAGTATATGATGTTTCCTCTCTGAGTACACGAAGTATTCTTTCAGAATTTCCTCAGGCCTGAGGTCTGGATGGGTGTGTGTCTGTCCTGTGTGCGTGTTTATATTTTTCAGTGTCACTGGATTCATCCAGTTCTGGAAAAACTTGCAATTCGCTCACATTGCATGGTTCTGGCTCCCTCTGCAGCTCCAAATGGAAAAGTGCTTTGTTGTCTTTTGTTGCTGAAAAACCCACCCCTTAGCCTTCTTTCTTTGAGTGGAGCACCCCGGCTGGTATGCAAGTGCAGATTGAGATTTTAAACTTAGGGATGCAATTTTTTTTTTTTTTTTGGCAAGGCTTTTTGAAGACTTGAAATCACATTTCAGGAGAGCTCCAAGGGGTGAGAAAATGGTGAGGAGGGTAGGGAGAGAAGGGAGAAAAGGCAGAAAGGACAAGCCCAATTGCAAAATTAGTTTGGTAAGTAGAAGGGTAATTTACTTAAAGATATTTACTGTAAACCTTTATTTAGAAACCAGAGAGTTGCAGAGCAGAAGCCTAGAGCTATTGTAGAATTCCCAGGCCTGTTCTATTGGATTACACACCTAGGACCTTACTGCACTTCTCAGTCGCATTGATGAGGAGAGTGATTTGGCCTCCAGTGTTGGCTTGGTTGTTGAATCAGGATGACTTGGCTATGGCTTGACATCTTAGCTTTAATTATTGACTTTCAAAGTACCCTGGAAAAGTTGGTTCTCTCCTGAAATATAGAGCTGCTATTAGATGCAGCAAAATGATCCCTGGGTCCCGGAATAGGAGTTCGGTTGGAGCAGTCAACCAGGTTGACCTGTAATGATAAGTAAGGGCAGAATCTCTAGACACATTTTGCCCCAGTGAAGTACAACTGGGTACTTTCAAGGGTGGCTTTTGGGATGCTGGTATGTTCTGTTCGTTGATTTGGGTGCCCGTTACACAAACGTGTTCATTGTGTAAACATTACACTTCCATGGCTTTTCGTTGTTGTTGTTTGCATGTTATACATCAGTCAAAAGTTTATTTAAAATATCTCGTACATTAAGTGCTTTTAAAGGACATTCATCAAAGTACTACTTATACAATTAATGGCACACGTGAGTGCGCCGATGCCTGTTCTGTGAAATAGTCCCTGTTTTAATCATACCACATTGAATCTTGTCTCCTTTAAGGGAATCAGTACAGATATGTACATACCTAGATATGTAAGATGACTTTTTTTTTTTCAGCCATGCCTTGCGGCTTGTGGAATCTTACTTCCCCGACCAGGGATTGAACCCAGGCCCTCGGCAGTGAGAGCACAGAGTCCTAACCACTGGACCACCAGGGAATTCCCTAAGATGACTTTTATTTAATAGTTAATGAGAATGCTTACATAATAAATTCATGCTTCTAGAGTTCTTTCATATTTATAAAGTAAGTTTTGGCCCTTTGAAACATGACTTTCAGCATCATTTATGTGTGTGTGTGTGTTCCTTTCTTGATTGTCTAATTCTTTCTAAGACTTAGGGTCCCTATGAAATGTTAACCTCTGTTCCTTATTAAACCAAATAACATTTGTTAATTTTCTTGTCACGGTGATGTTGGTTCTGTTTGAAATTAAGTATTATAAATTTTTAGAATCCAAAATGTAGGGAAGTATTATGAGCAGTTTTATTATCCACTCCTCACTTTCCCCTCTCAAATTCTGTACTTGACTTGTATAAATATCAACTTTCTTTTCTTGAAACCTTTGTGCTTTCCCCCCGTGTTGTTGCTAAACCTCTTACACACTTTTTAGTGTAAAGCCAGACATTCTTACTTGAAAATGTAGTGAATAGTTGTTAAAATTTGAAAATGTAGTGAATAGTTGTTAAAATTTGAAAATGTAGTGAATAGTTGTTAAAATTCAGCGCTGGTTTGTGCTGCTCTACAATTTGAGAGTAGAGGTCTAGTTTTTAGAAATTTATTATTTTTGCTGTTTAGACTTAAAAAGAAAAACAATTAGCTATATAACCTAGTTTTTAATCCTTGAGTGAAACTCATGAGCCCTGTTGATTTTTTTTTTTTTTTTAATTTTTTTTTTTGCCCTGTTGATTTTGATAGACATTAGCAAGCTCAAACTTTTCTCTAGAGGTCTCCCCAAACTGTCTGCCTGGCTTTATGTTGAAAGGACTGTAATCTACAGAAGTAGACGTGACAGTGAGACGCGCAGGATATTCTCAGAGTGGTGTCTGGTGTGGAGCTCTGTAGAGAGAGTGGGATTCCATGGTGGCGTGTTTCTGTTGTAGCTCTTGTGTAGCAGTCACAGACCCTGAACCCAAGGACTGTGTTTCTACTTGGAGCAGACATTGACCTCTTTTTCTGGGCTGAAAACAGTGAAGTATATCAGTTTTGGTAGCTCCGGTTGTAAGAAACTTAAATTAGTTTGAAGTGGAATTATCCTGATGAAAGGGCAGTTGAAAGCCCTTGACACTGGACAGAGGATTGTCTAGTGTCTAATCTTGGCTCAAAATGCACCAGACATAATGAGAGTCATTATGAACTGCTGATCTCTTACCCCTCCCCTCAGCAGACCCTATTAGACTTGCAAAAATAGCAAACACTGTGTGTGTTTGGCATGGTGCCCACTGTGTACTAGAAGAAGAAAGCGTACCTTGTTTGCACTCCAACCAGATACTGGTGCATCGTGTTACAGCTCTGCTTGGTTCTGAGCTCCTCTGTTCAGGCTTGTCCTGACAGATGCTGTCGTTGCCACCCCTTAGCAAGACAAATGCAGCCACTCTGCGGGAGTTGGCTTTTTCCCAGCTGTGCTTGCCAGTGCCCTAAACTGATGTGCTTGTGTACCTGTGGAAAGGCAACAGCCTGTGGGCCTGTTATCTGCTGCCATGATGGGCATTACCTTTTGAGTTTTTGCCATTTCTGAAGGAGAAGTTTCAGTTCTCTTTGGTCAGATAAATATGTGAACCCTGAACTTCTCTTCCTGCTTTTTTAAACAAACAGATGTTTGTTAAGCACCCACTAAAGATGCCCAAGTAAGGTCCCTGCCCTCCAGGAATCCACTGTTTCTGTAAGTAGAAATATATGCAAATAATCAAAATAATCAGGACCTTAGTAACTGTGTCCCTAAAGGACTCTGGGAACAAAGAGGAAGGGGAGATCTCTGGGGATGTGTGTCAGGCAGAGAGTCCTCTCATGTGGGCTATGAGGTTAAATAGAGCTTAGAGAGTGTGACTTATGTGTCGCTGGGGTCCAAGGTCAAGGAGTAGATGTGGCTTGAATTGAGCTTGATGGACCTAGACTGGGCCCTGGTTTTGGAGGCTGCAGGAAATGAGGAATCATCATAGAATTTTAAAACAGATGAGTAGCCTCTTCAGATTGTTGTTTTTAAGAAGCATTACTCTGGCAGCAGTCTGCAGACTGGGATTATACAAAAAGTGATGGGAGTTGGGGGAATGCAAGATTATTAAGTTGGGAGATTTGAGGCATGGAGGGTTTTTGGACTTAAAAAGAAAGATGAGGTCCTGAGTTCGGATAGAGAGAGTAGTTAAGGGCAGGAAGGGGCTTAGAGATATTTAGGAATCTTAAAGATAGGACTTGGCTAACAACTGTGATTAAGTGAGTGAGAACAGAGAGTAAGGATGGAGGGTCTAAGGTTTTCAGTTAAGACTCCTGAAGGACTTTATAAATACTTTTACAAAGGAAATAGGGAGGGCAGAGCACGTTTGAAGGATGCATGATTCTTCAGTTTGGGGAAGCTGAGTTTAAAGTACCTGTGGAAGTTGTAGGTATCAATAAGTAAATTTCAGCGTAAAATTTGGACCTAGAGTCCAGAAGAGAACAGGGCTGGGCACACAGATATCCTGGATCATTTGAGTATTATACATTTTGGTCTGGTTTAGTCATTACAGCCATGAGACCCTCTAATCCAAGTTCGAATAAGCCCGTGTCCCATGGTAGTGTTGATGCAGGGTGGGACCAGCATTAAAGGCCAACTAATATGTGCTAAGAATAGCACTTACTGTATTTGGCTCTTGTGTCTAGAAAACCAGGTACCAAGAGCCCATCTGATTTGTGCAGCACAGAATAATGTAACATTAAATTCTGTGTATTCACCATTTGGGAGCCAATTCCACAGGACCACAGGGTGGAAATACTTGTCTTCCATTGAGAATGAGCCTTTCTGGAAAGAACTTCACCTGGATTTTCTTCATCACACTAGATGAAGTAGTATTTCTTCTGCACATTTAGCCGACAGCATAACTTCTGTAGAAAGGAACAAAGGTTTCTCCTCGAAAGCTCCTGGTCTCTTTTCTTTCAGTTCCTCTCTGTAGGCCTCTGTTCCACCTTGGTCAGTCTGTCTGCTTTTTCCTCTGGACTTGCACCATCTGTGACATTTGTCCTTTGGGACCCACAATTATCTTTTTGACTACTTATAGTTTTTGTTTTCCTAGGGGCTCTCTGGGTCAATTTAAATTTGATTATATCCAACAACAAACTGACTACTTATAGAGTGGGTATCAGTGGTAAAAACACTAATGTGAGAACCTAATAGGTGAGTCAAACTTCCACTTAAAAGATAGAAGTGTAGATTAGATTAGTGAACTTGAGCATTCTGGTCATCTTTCTTCCTTTCCTTAGGAGCTGTGTGTGACATAACCACATGGCTTTTTGGAAGAAGACATGAGACAGTATACAGAGAGTCTCACAAGCCAGTCTCCTTCCAGGTTGTCCGTGACTCCAGAGAGGCTATTTCCCATCTTGGACTGCTGCAGAATTGAGGAGAAGTCTGGAAGTTGGAAATTGAAGATAGTTCAGTTAAACCACTTTGCCCACAGATGAACCTGTTACAGATAGAGATGAAGAAGCAGATGTATTGGGGGGAGAGGTTTGGTCTGGCACTTGGGGCCCTGTTTACACAGGCTGTTTCATGCTGCTGAGGGCTAGAGATCTCTTGCTTCCATTGTGCTGACTCATGGAACAGTGTGGATTAGTCGCCTTCCACATCTGTTTGGGGAGGATGTTTGTAAGGAGACATGACAGGGTCTATCTGGAATGAACGGAAAAAAGAGTGCCTGTTAAATCTGGATACTTTTAAAGTACAAAGATTTAGATTATAGATGATAAAATCTCAGACCTTGAAGACACTCTTGAGGCTATTTGGGTGGGGGAATTCTGGAAGTTCTTTCTCTGGAGGACCCAGGAGTATGGGGTCTTCCAAACTGAGAAGAGAGGAAGGCTCAACCATCACTTTTCATGTTCCTGAATACAATTTTAGGCTTCTTTTTATTATCATCATTATTTCATCTGGTAACAGTGTTTCTGCCCGGAAATAGCTTTATCTCTCTGAAGAGAATGCTGTGATCCCATCTGCCAGTTTGCAGAATGCTTCAGGGTCCTCTCCTACCTGCTATTTCTGTGCCCTTTCCATGTGTCATGGTAAAGCCCCCACCTATCCAGTCACATGGGTCCTTGTTTGCTGTATTTGTTCCTGCCTTCAGAAACTGACCTTGGGATGTGGCAAGGAGAGGCAGCGTGCACTGGCAGAATCCTGTTACCATGATGTGCTGGGAAGAGGGAATGATGAAGAGGTGTTATGGGGTAGGAAGTCCATGCTCCACGTCTGGAATAGTTCAGAAATTTCTTTGAAGGATTTTATGCCTCAGGCTTCTCCTGCTCAATGAATGTATTTTTCACTGCTTTAGGATTAATCTTCTTAAAGCCCTTCCTTGAACTCTTGAGCCTATAATGACTACCCATTACTTATAGATCCACATTCTGGAATGCAAGTCCTGATTAGCCTAATCATGCAAGATCTCTTGGTATCATCAAATAAGACTCATTCTCTCCAACATTCTTCTTCCCAGCTGTTACCTCCTTCTCCATCTCTCCACATGCCTCTCTCCACTGCTTTTCTGTAAAGCTCTAGATTCAATGCTTACACTTTACCGTGCTTCAGGAAGCTTCCTTGCCTCTTGTGGGTCATATAGATCTCTTCTTATTTTTGTTTCTGCTCTTGTAGGAGAAAAATATCATTTTTTAAAAACCATTGACTCTTTTTACTTTTACAGAAGAATACGGGTTAGTGAGTCATACATTTGATGCATGATTGGTGTGGGAAATGGAAGGGCCCACTGGAGCGGAGGAGTAGGTCGATGGAGGCGTGTCTTAGCTAGATGGGGTGAAAGCAAATTGTATAGGGAATGCAGGTCAGGGAAAGGAGTTTAGGCTAAGAAACGGGGATCAATTTTATAGGTAGTTGAGTCGTTGAGTAAGACAGAAATATGTGGGATGGTTAGAAGGGAGGGTTGCAAAGACTATACAGAAGAGACTGCTGAGATAAGCCTGCTGTGCTCACAGTGGGAAGGATGGGGAATGGTGACTTGGGAAGATGCATCAAAGAAGAAATGACAGGGCTTGCTGACAGATGATTTCAAGGCTTGTGGAAACTGCAGATCATGTTTTAAACCGGAACATATTGCTATAGGTAAGTGTGATACGTAAATCCAATTTATAGATTTAGGTTTCATAGTGATATTTTATACTCTTTTTGCTTAGCAAAAGGAACTTTCAAACATACTTGTATAACTATCACCTCATTTTATCTTCAACATCTGTGTCAACTTTCTTACCTGTAAATGCAGGTGACACCTACCAACCCTCTAGGCTTAATTTGTTTGAAGGCTCATCCTGTGAAGAATGAATCTGGTTTACAGTTCAAGGACTAACTTCAGTCTTCTTTTTTCCCATTCATTTTGGAAGACAGGAATCATTGCTTCAAAGAAACATTTAAAAAGAAGCTCCCTCAAATGGCAGGCTCTCTTTTGGCTTAATCTAACATAAGACAATGCTTCAGCAACTTTTCCTACCTAGTTAGGTCCCTGGCTGAACACACGTCCTTCTGTCTTTGCCTGAGTCTCCCCAGTCTTGCTGCAGCTGCTGGGGCAGGTTTAGCCCACTTACATTCTGGCAAGGGATAAGCCCGATACCCTTTCCGTTCATGAAACACTATCTGTGTGAAGTGAGCTCTTTGGTCCATAGTGTTCCCTGCCAAAGCTAAGGGGAGATTAAGGAACACCTCTGAGCAGATGAATATTGGATGAGGTTTATATAATTGAAACTCACACTCCTGTTAAACCCTTTGACTCAGTGGAGAGACAAGAGAAACTTACAAAATTATGGCTCCCACTTAGGAATAAAGTACTATGTCTTCTCTGGGTACATTCTTCTCATTTACATAGGGCAGAGCTTGGGAATTAAGGAAATATTAATTGATGACTGTTCATTTTTTTTTTTTAGCTTCATAGAACCAATTTCTATACCCCATTGTAACCATATGGAATGAAAATGCTGAAATGGAATTGGGATCAGTTGGTATCTATGTAAGCATCAGGGTTTGGGTGATGAACAAGGCTGTTATTGTCACAAATAATAATGGAAATAATAATAATACCACCAGTGGACATTTCTTGCGTGCTTATTTACTATATGCAAGGTTCTTTTCTAAACACTTTTCATCCACTTTAATTCTCATAACAAACTTAAGAGGTCGGTATTATTATTATCCCTTTAAGAGATAAGGAAACTGAAGCACAGACAGGTTAAACACGTTGCCCAAGGTCTTACAGCTTAGAAATAGTAGAGTCAGGATTCAGACGTGAGCAGGCAGACCTCAGGTGTCTAACGTCTTTGCTGTACCCTTCATGGTGAGAAAGGCAGACACTTGATAAATCCCTCGAAGTGGGATGAATCCTATGGGAGCCTGTAAAAGGGTAAATTAACCCAGAGCAGGGGAAGGCTGGGAAGGCTTTGATGAGAAAAGGAAAATCATCCTTTAGGATGAAACATAAAGAGTGCATAGGTGCTCTCTAGGTGGGGTACAGTGGACAGAATATTCCAGCATGCACAGTAGCCACCAGGCTGGAGAGAATATGGCAGTTTTGAGGAACAGCTGTTAGAAGGGATGGAGAGGGTGAGAGAGAGTTTGTCATAGAGTGAGGCTGGCAGAGGCCAGGTCAAGAAGGGCTCTGTAGGTCCTACTTCAAGGAGTGGGGGCATAGAAACGTAATGGATTAAGGGTCATTGTGATTTATAAGAAATATATATATTTGGTCTGTGTCCCATTCCTGGCCATAGAGCTCCTAAAACCCTAGAAATTTTTCTAAGGGCTGAGAGTGATAAAGGTATCTTGTTTGTGTTAATGGGGTGACTTTTGGAAAGCCCATAGGTAACCAAAGGATGGAGTTCCCTTGCCAGGGGAGACAACCGTATCATTAGAGGGTTGGAACTTTTAGTCCCACTCCAGGACCTCGGGAGGGGGGAGGGGCTGGAGGTTGAGTTCATTCACGAAGGCCAGCGATTTACTCAATTGTGCCTACATAATGAAGCTGCCAGCCATAAAAACCCAAAGGATGGAGTTTCATAGAGCTTCTGGGCAGGTGAACATGTGGAGATGTGGGGAGAGTAGTGTGCCCAGAGAGAACATGGAAGCTCCAAGCCCCTTCCCACATCCCTTGCCCTGTGTATCTGTTCATCTGTCTGTTAATCTGTATCCTTTATAATACCCTTTAAAATAAACAGATGTATGCAAGTAAATGTTTCTCGTGAGTTCTCTGAGCCACCCTAGCAATTTAATTGAACCTGAGGAGGAGTCATGAGAACCTCCAATCATAGCCAGTTAGTCAGAGCACAGGTAACATCCTGCACTTGCGACTGGCATCTAACATGAGGGCACTTTTGCGGGACTGAGCCCTTAACCTGTGGGATCTCCAGGTAGTGTCAGAATTGAGCTAATTGCTTGATGGTGCTGAAAAAAAAACCCCACACATATTGGAGGGAGCATTAAATGTTAAGAATTAAGGGCAATCACTGTTGGTGGGAATGTAAATTGATACAGCCACTGTGGAGAACAGTATGGGGGTTCCTTAAAAAACTAAAAATAGAACTACCATACGACCCAGCAATCCTACTACTGGGCATATACCCTGAGAAAAACATAATTCAAAATGAGTCGTGTACCACAGTGTTCACTGCAGCACTATTTACAATAGCCAGGACATGGAAGCAACCTAAGTGTCCATCGACAGATGAATGGATAAAGAAGATGTGGCACATATATACAATGGAATATTACTCAGCCATAAAAAGAAACGAAATGAGTTATTTGTAGTGAGGTGGATGGACCTAGAGTCTGTCATACAGAGTGAAGTAAGTCAGAAAGAGAAAAACAAATACCATATGCTAACACATATATATGGAATCTGAAAAAACAAATGGTTCTGATGAACCTAGGGGCAGGACAGGAATAAAGACGCCGACGTAGAGAATGGACTTGAGGACATGGGGAGGGGGAAGGGTAAGCTGTGATGAAGTGAGAGAGTAGCATTGGCATATATACACTGCCGAATGTAAAATAGATAGCTAGTGGGAAGCAGCCACATAGCACAGGGAGATCAGCTCAGTGCTTTGTGACCACCTAGAGGGGTGGGATAGGAAGGGTGGGAGGGAGATGCAGGAGGGAGGAGATGTGGAGATATATGTATACGTATAGCTGATTCACTTTGTTATACAGCAGAAACTAACACAACATTATAAAGCAGCTATACTCCAATAAAGATGTTAAATAAAAAAGAAAAAAAAAGGGCAAGACAGGCATTAATGGGATAGAACCATGGGACTGATGTGATAAGATGCAAGTTTTGCAAAGGTGTTTCTGACTACTGGTATGTCTGATGAATCACAGAGGGCTAGAGTGGACGTAGAGAGTGCAGTCGGGAGGTGGTTGCTGTGATCCAGCTGAGAGATGATGGTGGCCTGGACCAGCAGAGGAGCAGTGAGGATGGAGAGCAGCTCAGGAGCTTCTTAGGAAGCTGAGCGTAGGCAGCTTTGATGTGGAAGATGAAGACAAGGAGGGAACCAATAACAATGCTCCAGTTAAGAGTAAGAAGAAACTTGCAAGCGAACCAGACAGGACCTTGAGGAAACTATCTACAACAGGCCTTATTTGGTCAAGAGAAGGAGTATGCAAGAGAAAACGGATGGCTTGTGTCATGGCCCAACCAGGGAATGACTCCTGTGAAGGGAATGGATACACACATACACACACTTTATATATACACATACACACACACACGTTTATATATGTTTATGTATTGGGTTGGCCAAAAAGTGCCTTCATTTTTTTTTTAATTTAATATTTTATTTATTTTTATTTTTTTGGCTGCGTTGGATCTTAGTTGCATGCGGACTCTTTGTTGTGTGCGGGCTTCTCTCTAGTTGTGGCGAACGGGCTTTTCTCTAGTTGTGGTGCACAGGTTTTCTCTCTCAAGTTGTGACATGTGGGCTTCAGAGTGCATGGGCTCTGTAGTTGTGGTGCATGGGCTCCAGAGCACGTGGGCTCTGTAGTTGGCGGCACACAGGCTCTCTAGTTGAGGCACGTGAGCTCAGTAGTTGTGGCGCGTGGGCTTAGTTGCCCTGTGGCATGTAGGATCTTCGTTCCCTGACCAGGGATCGAACCCTTGTCCCCTGCATTGGAAGGTGGATTCTTTACCACTGGACCACCAGGGAAGTCCTGTGCCTTTGGTTTTTAAGTAAAAATAAAAGACACGTTTTTTATTCCGCCAAGAACTTTACTGGACAGTGTATTCACCCTTTTGTTCCACTTCCTTCTGCAGTTTTTCAGGCAACTTCATAATGCCATCTTCCCCAAACTTTTTATCTTTTTGAGCAAAGAACTGTTCCAGGTGCCTTTTACAGTCTTCCAGGGAATTGAATTTTTTTCCATTAAGAGAATTTTGTAAAGACAGAAATAAATGGAAATCCGAAGGTGCAATGTCTGGTGAATACGGTGGATGAATCAGAGGTTCCCAGCCAAGCTGTAACAGTTTTTGCCTGGTCATCAGAGGAACATGCGGTCTTGCGTTATCCTGATGGACGATTATGCGTTTTCTGTTGACCAGTCCTGGACATGTTTTGTGGAGTGCTGCTTTCAGTTGGTCTAATTGGGAGCAGTTCCTGTTGGAATTAATTGGTTTTCTGGAAGGAGCTCATAATAGAGGACTCCTTTCCAATCCCACCATATACATAACATCACCTTCTTTGCATGAAGACTGGCCTTTGGTGTGGTTGGTGGTGGTTCATTTCGCTTGCCCCACGATCTCTTCCGTTCCACATTATTGTACAGTATCCACTTTTCATCGCCTGTCACAACCGGTTTTAAAAACGGAGTGTTTTCATGGGTTTTCAGTAGAGAATCAGTAGAACATAATGATCAAGAAGGTTTTTTTTGCTTAACTTATGTGGAACCCAAACATCAAAGCGATGAACATAGCCAAGCTGGTGCAAATGATTTTCATTGCTTGATTTGGATATTTTGAGTATGTTGGCTATCTCCTGTGTGGTATAACATTAACTGAGAACAAGCAATGTCTTGATTTGATCGCTATCAACTTCAACTGGTCTACCCAACCGTGGAGCATCGTCCAGCGAGAAATCTTGAGCACGAAACTTCACAAACAACTTTTGACACATTCGATCAGTCACAGCACGTTTTCCGTACAGAGCACAAATCTTTTTTTGTTTGTTTCAGTTGCGTTTTTACCTTTCTTGAAGTAATAAAGCATAATATGCTGAAAATGTTGCTTTTTTCTTCCATCTTCGATATTAAAATGGCTGCCCCAAAATTTACCAATTCTGATACATTTTTTAAATGCACGATGATATGACAGCTGTCACACAGAATCTAACAAAATTGTTTCGAATGAAGTTAAAGACAGCTAAGTGCTACTAGAGCCATCTTACGGAAAAAAAATGAATGAACCTTTTGGCCAACCCCATATATGTATATACTTACACACACATACCTGGATTTGTTGTTGTGGAGGTTAGGCCTCCCAAGTTAAGGTAATTTCAGAACCGAGGTTGCCTCTTTGGTGCCTACTGCCCTCTAGCTGTGGCGTTATTGGTAAGTACAAGTTCTACACTTCTACCACCATCACTGAGTTTCCCCTTTGAGTCAAAGTATAGAGTGATCTAAAAGTATCCGGCAACATGGCACATCAACGGGAGAGACACACGAATGCCACATCTATACAAAACAACTGGCTGGATTCACGTGGAAAAGTAGTAATTATCCACGTGGGTATCCATTCCAGTTTTCTCTCTTTCATGAGCTAATCCTGTCCACCTCAAAGCATCTTCCTGTCTTTGTCGAGAGAATCTCTGAAAGCTTCATTGTGATCGTCACCATTTCTGATGAGGTGTTTTCTCTGAACATTTGGAACTGGGTAGGGTGAGATACATTCCAAGCAGATGGGACGTTTTCGCAGTCTGTATATTAGCAGCTCCAGGCTGTTGTATAGACCTTCCAGGAAGTTTCTGTGCAGAAGGGCAGATGCCTGAGGAATTTATGTTTTGATATTTTATCAAACTTTTCAGCTTTTAGTGATCATGCGTGAGAGTGTGTAATTGCCAGTGGTCTGGGGTTAGCCTCAGTTATAGGGGGAATTATTTTGGGAGGAGTTAAATATGGTATTTAACTGGTATTTAACTGAGAAATGAGAGTCTTCCTAACACTAGAGTTTCTGAAGGAAAGACAGTTGGGCCAGACTGGATGAACTGGTTGGATTAAATGCTGTGTCTTACTCTTGACTCAGGGTTGTTATTTGTGGTTGCTTACTTTATTTTTATTGTTAAAGTGTCCTATTTAATGTGCCAGACTTTGCCCAGGACAGTGTAAGCCGTTTAGGGAAAGGCGTAGAAGAAGCATGAAGCACGAACCAGCTTACATTAGGGACCTGAAAAACGTTATAGAACACATAGAACATTTACACGTTGTAATCGTACCATGCTTCATACTTTTTAGAATGCTTGTCTAACTCTGAAACATTATTCTAGTTTCCTCAGATCAATGTCCACAGTTGTTTTCTGTACCTGTTTATGGTGTGCCCTCACATGGAACATTGGGGCATGAGAATAAATCCTGGTTTTCTGCTGTCTCCCCAGCACCTAGAGCAACACCGGACACAGCTGGCACAGAGCAAGCACTCCAAAAATCTTAGTTGAATAAATGAATGAAAAACATCATCTTCCAAACATCAGTAATAACTATATAAAACAGGCTTGGCGTGCTACCACTTATGTACATTTGATTTTGCTTTCTGCCAGGTTTTCACCCAGATTTTATAGTAGTTGGTTATCCTGGGAGAAATTTATGAGCTATTTTTCTTTTCAATGAGAGTGGATATTGTCATAATTAGGTTGAAACTAAAGGGCATTTATTTGTCCTGCATCAACGGTAACTTTTTTCTATTATAAAGAAAACTCACTAGTAAATTATTATTCCCATGTCTAAGGGAGAGTCTCCAGCACCTGCAAGAGCTCGGCTGGGGTGCTGGGCCCCTGCCAGGAGAAAGGGCTTTGTCCCCACCGCCCTCGGCTGCGATCCCAGCAGCTAAGTAAGCTGAAGTGTGGTGGCGAGTCATCTTGGCAGTGGCAAGTAGAACATATTTCGACTGGTGATTTCTGCGTGATTTGTATGACTTTCTGTATGACAGGAGTCACAACAAAACCATTTCGTGACTTGTGTCTAAAGCTATCAGTCAGTTGGAGCTGTGAAAATCGGTTTGCATATGTCAGCAGTTTAATCTCCTAATATACTTGCCAATGGAAAACCGACACTAGAATTATTTTTCTGTATTTACTGACTAGAAAGATGCGGTTATCAAGTGCACTGATTGAAAAATCTTTAAAATACCAGTCTTTAAATTGGGACCATATGTGTGTTTTCTTTCCCTAGCCACATCTATTTGTACATTTACCCACACATGTGTATATATACGCACACACAGCATACAGTTACATTGATGTGTGTTTGTGTTACATATGTATGTGTTCACACAGAGCACATGTGCTTCATGCATACGCATGAGCTTTTAATGTCCTTATAGGCTGAAATGTAAGGATGTTGGGGAACTTTCCTTGTCTGTTAACTGAGAATAATACAGTTACCTACATTCCAGGCTCCTAGTAAGGATTAACTTGGTTATTGTGTGTGTAGTCCTTAGAATAGTGCCTAGCACATAATAAGTTTTCTATAAATACCAACTTTCTTTTTTTTCAAGTATACCTTCATCTGTCAGCCTAAGCAAAGGACTATTGGTCTCTCTGTTACTTCTTATAATAATTTAGCTTCAGAGGCAGGGTGGTACAGCCTCAAACTTATTGTGTAGTTGGGAGGTACATTGGCAAATTTACTATTCTTCTAAAATGCCTGCAAGCAATTTTTATGCCATCTAAGAAATATTAATATGTATTTTTAAATCATAGCCATTTATTAAATACCTTAGTAATATTGATTCCTGTTATAGTAAAACTTTTCTCTTTCTAAGTCATCATCATTCCCTGGTGTCCATCAGGGTTTTCAGTTCCTGTGTCATTTTTATTCTTTAACTAACACCAACTTCACTGGAGAATTTTAATTCCAGGTTTGTAAGAGAACTGTTCACTTATTATGAAAAAAATGAGATATTCGCTCTGGTCTAAATGTTTGTGTTGCTCCAAAATTCATGTGGTGAGATCCCAACCCCAAAGGTGATGGTGTTAGTAGGTGGGGGTCTTTGAAAGGTGCTTAAGTCACGAGAGTGGAACCCTCATGTATGGGAAAGATGCCTTATAAAAGAAGCTCCAGAGAGATCCCTAGTCCCTTCCCCCATGTGGGAATGCAACAAGAAGTCTGCAACCTAGAAGAGGGCCCTCACCAAAATGTGACCATGCTGGACTTCTCAGCCTTCAGAACTGTGAGAAATAAATGCTTATTGTTTATAAGCTGTGCAGTCTGTGGTATTCTGTTGCAGCAGCATGAATGGACTAAGACAGCATTTGAGTGATCAGGTGGAGAGAAAACAGTGCAAAAGAACCTAGAAGAGTTTGGAACTGTAAGTAAGTTAACATATAGGTATACACACCTAGGAAGAAAATGACAAGGGCACATATTATTTTGAGAAAGGTTTCAGTAAGTAATGGTGGTACTCACTGGGGAAAAAAGTATGAATTGTTAGTCAAAATGAGCGTATGAACTGGTGATGTGAAAGTGCTGATTAAGTTGTTTTGAATAATAATCGGATTTTTGTTGGAATAGGTAAGTTAAGTAGCTCATCCTTAACAAAAGTGCAAGGGATTTCACAGCTCATGTCATTTTATAGACTAAAAATGAAGGCCAAGTGAAGACCACAGAGTTAGTTGTTGGAAGTGTGAGTACCAAAACCAGACTCTGACGTGGGGGGAAGACAGTGCCCCCACGTAACAATTCTTTAACTGCAGTAGCATGGAGTTGGAACAAAGGGACTTGGAATGTTGACCTCAACTCTCTAAGAATAATTCCAGCCACAAGCTGGAATTATTAGAGAGTTTATAGAATATTCTTAATACAATGCTTTTCCTGTTTTATTATGAGTGAAGAAACTCAGCTTTACATATCTGCTTTGGATCAGGTTTATTTGGGCATGTTCAGGAAGGTGGTGTGTTCTTAGATCCAGACCACCGGAGTGTATTCAGGGCCTCTTTCAGTGTTGCTGTTTTTGTGACTGGACTCACGTGCATTATTTTAAAAAACGGTTTTATCTCTGCAGAAGACTACAGAAGGCATTTGTATTTAGTGCTTTATATTGATTTTTAAAAATTATATGGGTAGGGAACATTGAGTTTGAGGACAGTACTTGAGTCACAGAAAGGGGGCTCTGGGGGCTGCTAGGGCTGAACTGGACTGGATGGTCACCCACTTTGTTCATGTTGCATCTTTTTTTTTTTTTTTTTTCTTTTTAATCATCTGGGGGAAGGGTAATCTTTTGGTAGCTTTTAAGACTGATTTGGAGATTCGGAAAGGCAATGTTCTGTTGGGTGAAATTTTTTGTATGGAGACATTTCTTTTAAGGTTTGTGAATGTGCTCTGTTTTAACTCTTACAGATCACATTTCATGGTATCCACATAGAAATAGGTACTGAAAAGAATAGACATTGGTAGTAATGGGGAAGTTTGAAGACCACAAAGCAATCTACTTTGATGATAGGGTCAGTTGGATTTTAGATCTGTGCCCTTTCTTAGCATCCTGAGTATTCTAAAAAGCAGTAGGGTATGGTTTAAAAACTTGGTATTTGGGGTCAACTGACCTGGTTTTCTTAATCTCTGCTATACTAGCTGTGTCTCTGAGGTTTGCTTCCCTTGTCTGCAAAATAAAGATAATGATACCTGTTTCACAGTTTTTTAAAAACAGCTTTATTGATATGTATTTCACATACCATAAAATATACCAGTTTAAAGTGTACAGTGGTTTTAGTATATTCACAGTCATGCAGCTGACACCACAATGAATTTTAGAGCATTTTATCACTCCAGAAAGAAACTGATAGAAGTCAGGTCCCATTTCCTCCCCTGATTCCCCCAGCTCTAGGCAGCCATTACTCTACTTTCTGTGTCTGTGGATTTGCCTGTCCTCCACATTTCATGTAAATTGAATCAGACAATATGTCATGCTTTGTGACTGCCTTCTTTCACTTAGCATAATGTCTTTAAGGTTTCATCCATGTTATGATGCGTATTAGTAGCTTGTTCTTTTTTATTGTGAAATTTCACTCCAATGTATGGATATACCACATTGTTATCCGTTCATCAATTGATGGATGCAATGATGTTTTTGTGAAAACCGAGTAAGAGAGAAAATAAGTAAGGTGCTCAATGATGTCTTGCACATAGAAGCAATGTGTTGACCTTTGAACAACACAGGGGTTGGGGTGCCAACCTTCTGCACAGGTGAAAGGCCCTGTGTAATTTGACATTCGGCCTTCCATATGTGCAATTCCGCATCCCTGGATTCAGCCCTGTCCCGTAGTACTGTAGTACATATTTGTGAAAGAAATTCACATGTCAGTGGACCCCTGCAATTCAAACGTGTTGGTCAGGGGTCCACTGTATATTTCTATTGTTTCTCTTCATCTGGATTGGACAGGCTTCTTGTCTGAATTGTCAGCAGCTCCTCCTGACTTATGAGTTAAGAAAAGCTGTCTTAGCGAGTAGACCATCTGTCTGTCAGTTCTCTTATGTTGGTTCTTGGTTCATTGAGGACCCTGGGTGGGCACTCGTTTAATACTAGAATTCAGTGCTTTCCTCAGCAGCCGGAAGTGTCCAGGTGTTATCAGCAGTGCTCACTGTCATTACAGGTGCTCTGTCCATAAGTGTAAACACTCGGTTTAAAGAGATTGAAAGAAGGAGCCATTGTAGCTTACACAGATGTCAACTGATCTCATGTGCTGCTCCTCATTCTGAACCTGAGCATTGACACCAGTGTCAGGCTGTGGGGTATTTATGTCATTTGCAAGGATTGGAGGGAAATACGGCTTTGGCAGTTCCATGCTTGGTGACTTTACAGAACACAGAAAACTGCTGAGGGCTTATGTGACATGAGACAGGAAGTTCATGTTACACATACGGTGTCTTGAGGATTTGGGATTGTAAAATACTAATTGATTACTAAAAGACAAAATTCCAGTTGAAGTAGATAGTTGCTTAAGACCAAAAAGAAATCTAAAAGCATTGATTTCTGTTTTGTCAGTTGTGCAAATGTCATGGAACTCAATTATTAAACATAGTGTTTCTGAATTTCTACTTAAGATACTATATATAATATAAAAATAAAATTCTAAACAAGGCCCAATTGTTATTTACTAAGCAAATATTATTTTAGTATCCACTGTTGGCCTACTGCTGTTAGTCATACGGAAAAACCGAACAAATATTCTCTAATAAGTACTCTTGTGCCCAGGTTTCCACTGAGGACGTGAAACAAGTTGTTACAGTTGAAATCTCCAGTGGTTGCCATTTTACAGACGGATTTGTTGTATAGGCTTTCTAAGCTTGTTTGCCTGCCTCTGCAAAGATAAAACATTAATAATACCTTGCCTATTATGAGAAGTTAATTTGTCCTGGGCCCTGTGCCTACCACTTTATTTGGATTCTCATTGATTAAGGTTAAGTATGGTTAGTATCCTTTTTTATCAATATATTAGATGAGGAAACTGAGGCACAGAGAGATTAAGTAACTGATCCAAGTGTACACAGCTTGTAAGCAGTACTTCTCTTCATAGCTTCCCGTTTTGTAAAGTTTTATGTTATTAAAACTGCTTTAGAATTTCAAGTTTTACTCTGATATTCTTTCTCCAAATCCCAGGTCTATGTAGAAATCAAGTCTGTGGTTAGTTTCTTAGGGAATTATATATAAATAAAATAGTTGTATACTCTAATTATATTATGAATGGCATCTTTTACTAGTAACCAGCAGTAGCTCAGCTGCTTATCTTTATCCCTTCAGTAGTCAAGGAGATAAGAAGTAGATAAGCAAGTGGAGCGGCTGCCACTCAAGCAAGCCTCTAGGAGAATAATTCCAAGTAACTTCTCAGAGTGAATTGCAACTCACTCATTCCCACTTCACCGGAGAGCATTGTTCAAAAGATACGCTTTTACTTTTCTACTTAGCCTGCTGAAAGCATTCCCGAGAGAGCTTATGCTTGTGGCCTGTGGATCAAAGATAGTTTCTCAAATACTAGGAACTTTGCTGCCAGTTGGAATTAAGCAAATAGAAAATATACCTCCAGAAAGTAAGAAAATTAGTTTAAAACAGCCCAGCTATAGTATTATTTGTGCTTTCAAAAGTTTCCCTAAGAAAACTCTTCATTCATACATTTTGACAAACAGGAAAGGAAGAGAACAAAATTACCATTTTCCATCTCTTATGAAGGGCTAGGCCTTTTAACCTGTGCTCTTAGCCTAACATCTCTCTTCAATATCTCTGTGCTTTTATTTCCATTTAAAAACAAGGAATTGAGACTCAGCGAGATGATGTACCGTACATCACCACATTAAGTTGTGATGATACCATTTGAAAATGCAAAGTCAAAGACTTCTATTGTTTGTTGATATTATCTTTTTTATTGGGCTAGACTTACTGTAATTTGCACTTATCTACCATTAGAACAATCACAAACCAAGTGAAAAAAGAGGATACACTAGGATACATACACTGGGATATTACCTACATTAGGATGTATGTAATGTATATAACACCATATAGTTGAAGATGAATGAAAAATGCCTGAAAGATTGATTCCCTGTTGTCTCATGCCTTATTAGTAATCAAGTATACTGAATCCAGTTACTATACCAGAAGTTTTTCACATTTCATCTTATCTAATTCTCACAACCATGCTGTCAGGTGGGTGCTATTTTTATCCACATTTTTATAGATAAGGCAGCTGAGACTGGAAAGTTAAAACCACTTGCCTGTGGTCATGAAGCTAGCAATCAGCAAAGCCATTGCTTTTAACCACTGTGCAATTTTCCTTGCCCACTAATCGACATAGAAAGGTTTACTTTAGTTTTTCTTCCTCTCAGTTCAAGCCACCACCAGATGTACATTCTAAACTCAGATTTGATTATTTTTTAAAAATTTATTTATTTATATTTTATTTTTGGCTGTGTTGGGTCTTTGTTGCTGCCCGCGGGCTTTCTCTAGTTGCGGTGTGCGGGCTTCTCATTGCGGTGGCTTCTCTTTGTTATGGAGCATGGGCTCTAGGCGCATGGGCTTCAGTAGTTGTGGCACATGGGCTCAGTAGTTGTGGCTTGCAGGCTCAATAGTTGTGGTGCACAGGCTAACTTGCTCCGCGGCATGTGGGATGTTCCCGACCAGGGCTTGAACTCGTATCCCCTGCATTGGCAGGTGGATTCTTAACCACTGCGTCACCAGGGAAGTCCCCAGATTTGATTCTGTTTAAGAACGTTTGATGGCTTCTGATGTTATCTGGAAAGTTGCTGTTCATTTTTTAAGACCTGAGTTGAGTGACTTTAGCTGGATGTCATGTTCTCTATAAACCTTCACTGATGCTGATCTTCTGTGTGTCTCTGTAGCACCTTGTAGCCTAGCCCTTAGGACTTCCCCTGCCTATGCTCTGGACTTCTTTAGAAGCACATTGTCTGGTTCAGTTATTAGCTTTTATTTGTATTGCTAGCACTGTGTTGGTGCTTTATGCACTGTGGATGGTTAATAGATGTTTGTGGAATTGAATTGGATGTTTGATAAATGTTTGAATTGAATTATGATGTTAACTTTCTGGTATGCACTTCAGGCACGTCAGGAAAGTCATTGTAGCATTAGGTGCCTATGGAGACCCTCAATTTTTCAGGCTGGGAAATGGTGACTTCCTACAAGACATCAATTAAATGCATGATTGGGGCTGATTTTGTCTAAATTGCTCAGAGCACATGGTGGTATTTTTCTCTCTAGAAGAGTGTCAACCATCCTGCCACACTTAACAAAGTAGAAACTGTTTTTATTTTAATAAAATGAAACCTTCTTTTTAATGTGTCACAGGTTTCTATAGCATACTTTATGAGCAGCTATATGCATCCCACGGTTCAGAAAATCAGATTTTCAAAGCTACACTGTATATCCTATTGAAAGTAGCTTGAGCAAATGGAAAGAACCTGGGTTTTGGAATTAGGTACTGAGTCAAATTCTGGTTCAGCTACATCATAGCTTCTGACTTTGGGCAAAATACTTTATTCAACATAGTTTTTTTTAATTTTTTAAACGGGAAAGGTACATATTGGCAGCTTTTTGGACAAAATGTGTTGGGAGGAAATGTATTGTTACGTCTTAAAAAGAAATCCATGAGTTCAATAATATTTTGGTAGATTTTCACTTCAGTTGAAAAAACTTTTATTCTAATTTCATTCTTAAAAAATGGTATAAGCATATTGAGAATCATCTCTCTGATCACCCTGTAATCAAGCACTGCCACGTGACTGCTGGTCCAGTGTTCCAAGTGAAGACCAAACAATGTCAAGATGTGCTCTCTATGTATAGATTTTGTAGGAGTTTGAATAAAGAAGAGGGATAGAGTCATCCATAGATGGCAAAGTTATGCCTTGGCAGTAAGTACCATATTGACATATTTAGTACAAATCCCAGTTTAGAAAGGGCAAATTTGGAGAGGATCATAGCAGTGAGTATTGCAGTAAATTTACAAGGAAGAATTTTTCTCAGTTCCAACAGTAATTGCTTTAGATACATATTTAAGTGCAGACTACAGTATTGTGGCAATTTTAGTTACTCAGCAAAATAGTTTTACAAAATTGCCAAGGGACTCTCTTTAAAATGACATCCTAAATTTGCTAACCAGCAGTTGTAGCTGGTTATAACGTCTGATTATCTCGACGTCCTCCATCCACTGGTCCACTCTTTTGAATTACCCAGAATCATGGCTTTTGGTTTGTTGTTAGGTTCTTTGAGCTGCTATCATGGAGCCAGACTTCGAAGAGCTTCTTCATACCTAGTGTGAATTTGGGGCTTATCCTAGAAGGTCTTGATTTTGAGAGCCTTGATAATATTAACTTCAAATGTTTCTTGGCTGGGCTAATAATAATAAGTTAGCCAGTGAGAATACCCCATGATTGCTTTTTGTGTCTTAAGGTCTCTTTGTTTGTAGAGTGACACTGTAATTTTTCAGTGTTTAGAAAATAGGAAGGTTGTAGTTTCTGAGTTCTTGGCCTTCTGATCCGGATTGCATTTTCATTTAATCACCTTGTGCTCTGAAATTGCAGAGCCACAGAGAGCTGATGCTACCTGATGGAGTATTTAGAAACATTGAGAACTGTGAATGGGTACAATAAGCCTCTCTGATAATGTAGAGAATGGACAGTATCATCCATTTTGCGCTCAGTTCCTATGAGGACTCAGTAAATCCACACAGTGAATTTAACTAAGGCTGTTTGAGAAACAGCCAGTGCAATAATGAACAGTTTTATGATTTTTAAAATGACTATGGTAAGTCTGATCATGGCGATTCCAAGATGGCAGCTGGGTTTTCACTGCTCTTCTGGGACTTGCGTTGAAAAGTATGCTTTTAGCTGATATTCCCCTTTAACAGGAATTCATTCGGGGTATCCATTAGCCAATGAACTATAAGAAAAAGGGGAAGTTTAGTTATTTTAGAGAGAAAAATGCTATTAGCTATTTATATGCTGGGTGAATTTGAAGAATTCCTCCCCCCCGCCAATCTGGAAAATTGATTTTAAAGAACTAATATTTTATTTAGAAAGGAGGAAAAGCAGATTATGTTAGTAACTAAGTTTTGTGTTTCTACTATATTTATCCAAAGGGAAAGTGCTCAGATTTTAATGTCTAGGTGCCTTATTTGCAAATTGGTTTTTCCTGCACATTTATGGCAGTTTCTTATTTCTAAAGATTGAAGCTTTTTATGTAATTTTTCTCTCAAGGGATAACATTTATGTATCTCCTCTTCCAAAAACTATTAAAGAAAGTATAAAAATGTAAATTTATACTTGTGGTGTTTATCTATTAAATATTTTTGTGCTACCCAGACTTTTTAGTATAAAGATTGCAAAATGATACTAAACTAGGCTGAAGAAAGTGATGAAAGTAAAAAATCCTGTACACTCACTGAACTATTAAGATGTTAATGTGATTTCAGATGGAGTTAGTTGATGGACAGCAGCAGGTGTACTGGGTCTCCCGCCTCAAACATCAGTGAGGTTTGGACAGTTTAGGGGGAGGGGATTAATTTTTGAGTAGTCAGTTTGTTTTCATTTACATCTATTATTTAAAACGAAAGTACAGAGAAGCACTGTAAATTAGCGAAAGGTGCACTGCGTTTAACTTGGAGTCATAATGCTGGCTAACTTGTGTTACCTTGGGCATGAGTTTTTGCCTGCCTGTGTCAGTTTCTCAATCATCAGAATTGTAGCTTTGGACTAGATCGTGGTTCCCTGTTGTGTGTTTTCTTGGCAAATGTGGTAGAACGCTAAGAGCCTTATGAAGTCACAGTATAAACACAGCAGACATATATCTTGCTGCCTGCCTTCCAGATCTATTTTACCTGAGGTTTTTAGCGTAACATTAACTTTATACGTAAACAAACCTATATTGAACTAAAAGGACTAAAAGGAATCTGGATAGATTCATATGGTATGTGTAATACCAAAACTAAAAGAAGTGTTATGCCAACAGCAGGCTACAGAAAGAGTCCTCTTGTTTTATATTCACTGTTTTCTGTCATTAAGGGTGTTTGGTGGACATATTTGAGGATCACTGCATTAGATGACAGTTAAAGTCTTCTTATTCTAAAGTTATGAAACCATGAAAACATTTACACTTTGAATTCTCCTCCTCCCTATCCTAAATCAGTGGCATTTTTCTAAATCAGAGTTCTTGTATTATATTTACATGAAACCTCTCAATGTTGTTTGATAAGAACTCTCCTAAGAGATCTTGTCCTGAAAGGAGGGTGCTTAACATTGGAACTGGGGGCTGGTGGGGCGAGGAGTTAAGAGTAATGCCATAAGCACACTAGATGCATCTGATGCCCCTTTCAAGCCTCTCTGCCTCTAAAAGGTGATTCTCTATTTCTAAGGCCCATTATAGATGTGTTCCTTTTTTTTCCCCTTCCATTTTGCCTGATTCTGACAGAATGGGAATCCTTGCTTCTGAATTTAATTTTTTTTTTCCTTTCTTCCTATCTTCAGCAACAATATAAGTACTCTTCATGGCAGCTGCTGTATTAAGCCCAAGAGCTTAAAAGATTAAAGAAACCACTAACAGCAATCAGGAGGAAGTTTAAGGGCCTTTTTTTCTGAAGGTTTGTGTTTTCATTCTGGTGGTTGAGTAGAAAATTGCAAACAGGTTGTGTTCAGCAGCTGGAATGCTCTTCAGCATCTGGGGAGACCCAGCCTTCTGTTCATTTTCCATTCAACGGAAGGGTAGCCTGCCTGAGGTGAAAACTGCAGACAGATATTAGAATTCTTTGTGTGGATAGTCATTAGAATTTCTTTTTGGTAGAAATTTCTTCATAGAAATGCCAACTTCTTCATTCTTCCACTAGCTTTTCTGAACACTTAACTTTAGGTCAGTTGCTGTAGAGAGGCCTGAATAAGTACCTCCTGAAGATGTGCCCCCGAAACAGGAATTATTTGGACTCTTAGTGAATTCCAACTTTGGAGTCAAGAGCTGACCTGCCCCTAGGTCTCTGTCTGCATGTGGCTCTCAGGCTTTGATCCTTGTGGATTTAGGCTGCTAGAACCCAGGAGGCCGTGTCTCAAAACTGCATGATTGATGCAGCCCCTGTTACACATTTGTTTCTTCTTCCTTCTGTTGGCTATTTCACAGAGTGTGTCCGAGGAAATGTTGAACATCTTCTGACTTGGTGGTGGATCCTTAAGCACAATTTGACAGTGTTCTTCATCAAATCAAAGTTTTAAAAGTGAGACCTGTTCTCCTGCAGCCTTCCTTTCTTCCACCTTCACTTTTCCCACTGCAATTAGAATTTTAGAGCTAGATCAGGAGCCCCTGCAATGCCTTCAGGCCCTGAGCAGCTAATATAATTATGTGGCTATTCCCTCATGGTATAATAGAGAGAGGTGGGGCCTGCGGCAAACTGCAGGGTGCTTTTTCTTTTTTAAGGCACTCAGATCCATTTATTAAAAAGTAATATGCTGGCCAAATAAAACAGAACTGCCAGTTTAACTGCTGTTGGACAACTTCATTATTTATAGATGGGGAAAGAGAAACCAAGAGGAGTTTTGCTTTACTCAAGGTCACAAAGCTGGCCAGTGGCCCAACCAGGTCTAGAACCTATTCCTCTTGGGCGATTTGAGAAAATAAAGTGCTCCAAATTCAATCATTTTTGGCACTTGTGGTCCTAAGTTGCACCAACCAAAGGTTTCTTGTTTGGACTTTAGTATTTTAGGATTATTAAAGCTAATCTAGCTTTTGGATAAACCAAACGGATTTTGAAGCTTGTCTGTAAGAACCCATTGTGATGGCTGGAACAGCTCTTTAAGGGGAGCTTCCAAACAGATTGATTTGCAATTGTTTTGTAACACAATGTGGATTTTCCTGGATTTCCAAGTAAATGCATTGAGCATATTGCTTAGGCTGTCTTCATGAATAATGAAAACTGTGCTCTAGGGGGCTAAAGATTATGAGGGACTATTCTTTTTTTTTCCCTTTTAAGCTATTTCATTCCTTTGTTTCTCTTGCTTTTATTTTCTATAGCCTTCAAGGTATGTATATGTGTTGGAGGGTGACTGGAGGAAGGGTGCTATTATAGTTTTCTCTACATCTGTGTTCCTTTACAGAACATCATCTCTTCCTATACTAAAGAGGGCTTTCCAGTTAGAGATACATACAGTACACTTTGGACAGTGCTTTCTCCTATGCTGATCTTTGTTATTTTTTCCTCACTGTAGTATGTATGTATGTGTTTATTATTTTAATTGAGGTATACATATACCTTTATATATACCACCATACATATACCACCATACATATACCAATATATTTAATTGACAATACAACATTATATTAGTTTCAAGTGTATGAAATAATGATTCTATATTTATATGTATTATGAAATGATCCCCATAGTAAGTCTAGTTAACATCTGTCACCATACATAGTTACAGAATTTTTTTTTCCCGTGAAGAGAACTTTTAAGCTCTGATCTGTTAGCAACTTGCAGATATGCAATACAGTATTATTAACTTTAGTCACCACGCTGTACACTGTATCCCTGTGGTTTATTTATTTTATAACTGGAAGTTTGTTCCCTTTGACTCTTTTCACCCATTTTGCGCCTCCCTCCTCCGCCCCAGTCTCTTCTCTGCATCTGTGACCTTGGTTTCTTTGTTGCTGTTGTTGTCATCATTGTTCTCTGTGTTTTGTTTCATGTTTAACTAAGCTTTCTTAACAAGGTTCTGTGCTTCTCTAATTTAAGGGGAAGTCATTCTTTGTCATTAATACATACCATGTGCCAGGCACTCTCTAGGTGCCTCCATGGTTTTCAGTAATTATCCTAAGAACCTCAGAGGATAGGTATCAATGTCTCCACTTTTTAGGTAAAGGAAGCAGAGACCTGAGGTTGTGTCTCACTTCTAATTATATACCTAGAAAGTATCGAACTGGCATTCAGATGCAAATCTAATTTAAACCTAGTGTCATTTCCAAAATGCCACAGCTTCTTCTTTGTCTTCTTTCCTTCACCTCGCAATTTGAACACGCAAATTGTGTGGGCATCTCATCCCAAGGAGTTTGCGAATTCTTTTGTCTAGAGCATGACTTTCAACACTTTTTTGTCCTTCTTCACACAGTTAGGAAAGCCATTTATATTATGATCAAGTGTACATACTCACATATGCACAAATGCACATACACACTTGCACTTACATATACACATATGAAACTGAAAGTTTCATTAAATGATACCTTACTACATGAAGTATACTATGATATTTCCTTTCCTGTTCTCTTGTGTTAACACACACACACACACACACACACACACCATACATACATACATGATGGTGATTACTCACTAAATTGATCTTATGACTAAGGACACGTGTAGTTGAGAGATGCTGACCCAGAGTGGAGCTCTCTAAACCTAAGGTGGGGTAAGTGCCTTCCTTTCCCCCACAGGATTTTTAGAGTAATCCTTTGGAGCACAGAACACAATAGTAGAAATTATGTTTAGATTTATTGTTGTCTTTAAGGAAGATGCAGTGAACTTTGTTGATGTTTAGTATCTGAGTTGACAGTGCACTATTGTTCTATGGGATGGTTAGTGCCATACCCTGCAAGGTGTGGTAGGTGCTGTCCTGAAGAGAGAGGGGACAGTGTGGCAGCTCCTTCAGCATCTTGCTCACTGTGCTGTGGGATTTGTTCCAGTGTGTGCCTCATAAAGTGTGTTACCAGGTTATGTTATTTACTTTTAAGTAAACTAACACTTAGAAGAAAGACAAGTGATTTTTAAAAATTCCTTCAAAGAAACTGTGGAATGAGATAACATAAGCACAGGGGAACAGCAGGGAAATGGCAAAGCTGATACTTGCATTCTTTTTATGAGCTCCTTATCAACCATGTTGCTAGGTACAAACAGCAGCTGTATAATCATATCTTAGAAGTTGGCCAAAAATTGAAATTATTTAAAAAATTGGGAACTTAGGTTTATATTCATAAACATTAGTGATTGACCTTGTCCTCAGTGGAAGTTGTACCTTGAGACAACGTAATGGCTAATGCCATTATGTTGGTTAAAACACTGAAAATTGTGTTCATTTTATCTGTATTTCCCTTATATTTATTCATATATTTTGTAATACGCACAATACATACATCAGTGCCATATAAATATCTATATCCATGTCAGGGGAATATGCTCAAAAATTTTTTCTGGATACCGATAAGGGTCCGTAATCAAAATCATGTGGAGACTATTGGTCTGAAGAACCACCAGTAGCAGTGTCTAGTAACTGTTAATGGATATCTGGGCCTAAATGAAGAGAAAAGTGAAAAGATGAGTAGGAGACAGAGGACGTTTGTGACAAACTGGAGAACAACTCTCCCGGGGTGGGGGGGCAGTTCCCAGGGCACATGGCTCTGTGAGCAGCCTGCACCATGTGCACATCACAGAGCCTCCCCTTTCTCCTGGTGAAGCAGCCCTTGTTTGGGGCACATGATTTGGCATGTGAGTGTGGACCGGGTTGTAGCTACCCCTCAGTCCTTCATCCTGGAAGTATAGCCTACACAAGTAAGTGTGTGTAACCATCCTGAGGATGAGGTCCTATAAAGGAAAGAAGAGTGACAGACAGGAGAGATTGATGAATGTAGTAAGCAGCAGCAGTAGTCCCCACTCTTTTATTTATTTATTCATTCAACTTGTATTTATGGAACACCCATTCTATGCCAGCTGTCTTCTACAACAGGAGTTGGCAAGCTGGCCTGGCAGCCAAACTCGACCTGGGGGCTGTTTTCTGTAAATATATATATATATATATATATATATATATATATATATATATATATATATAATATGGCTCTACCCTTTGTTTATGTATTTTCTGTGGCTGCTTCTGAGCTATAATGAATGGCAGAGTTGAACAATTGCAGTAGAGATAGCATGGCCTGCAAAGCCTAAGTGTTTACTGTCTGGCTCTTGGCTGCAAAAGGTTGTGACCTCTGCTCTAGAAGATGAATCAGTACTTGCTTCTGGGCCACCCCAAGACAACTGAGCCATGGGCTGTTTGCCTTTTCTCTTACACACCCTGCTTGGCAGAAAACACCTCCATCAGAGCCCTGTTAGGGCACATTAGGGCAAAGGGGCAGAGATAAAAGCATGTGGCCAGAGCACATCCATTGCTTAGGTGTCTACACAGGCAGTGGAGTGCAGAGAAGAGAACAAAGGGTACGAGTCTGTAGACTTTGGCTCTGAAATAAAGTCGCATTGTGACCTTCTCTCTGGGCCTCAGTTGCATTCACTCTACAGCTAGGAAACCACACTAGATCAGAGTTTAATCTGCATCGGGATCACCTAGAAGCCTCATTGAACAGATTGAACAGCCACACCCCACACACCCACCCAGGGTTTCTAATTCAGTAGCTCTGGAGAGAGCCTGGGAATTCACACTTTTAACAAATTCTCAGGTGATACTGATGCTGCTGGTCTGAGGACTGGTACTTTGAGAACCACTGGATTAGATCTTCTCTAAGGAGTGTCTGAAAGAGTAATTGATCATCTACAGATAGGTAGTATGACTGGATATATTTTTGTTAACCTGCTTCTCTTTGGCGTTGGGAAGGGGAAGGCTGGGGTGTCCACTGTGAGGGGGGTGTCCATATTTGGAGAGAACCTGTGTCCTAGATGCCTCTGTGATACGTAAACCAGAGTTATCCTGGACCAAATTGTAAATCCTCACATTCCACTTCTACAAAGGGAACAATAGGTCTCCTTTTAATAAAATCAGTCATCCCAAATTTTGCCCATTGCCTCTGAAATTCTAGACCCTCAAGTGGTCAGTCTTTTAGGGCCATATGGAAGAGCAGAACATATCGTGGCAGGTTATTTGCCAGGGTCTCTTCCTCATCCCTCCTACCATGACTGCAGTGCTTTATTTTTTTCTTTTTAAAACTCCTATATGGGGACTTCCGTGGTGGTCCAGTGGTTAAGTCTTTGCCTTCCAGTATAGGGGGTGCAGTTTCGATCCCTGGTTGGGGAGCTAGGATCCCACACGCCTCGCGGCGAAAAAACCAAAACAAAACAGAAGCAATATTGTAACAAATTCAATAAAGACTTTAAAAATGGTCCACATCAGAAAAAAAAAAAAAAAATCCAAAAAAAAATCCAGAAAACTCCTGTGTGGTTTCTGTTACCTTTTTTCTAAATAATCATTTTTTGTGGTTGCAATAAAGTACTAATGTTTCCAGAGCTACTGGGAACCTATTCCTGTTAGAAACTATGCAAGTTGCTTGCAGAATAACCTTACCAGTCCTCTCAAAAATTCTTGGGGGTGTTCTATTTTCCTCACTTTACAAACAATCAGTAGTTACAAATTAGGAGTCAAAGCACCTAAGTAATGTGTCACCTGGAAAATTTCAGTGTCCATGAAGGTGACCGTAAAAAAATCAAGCTTCCCAGGTCTTTGGTCTCCTCCCTCTGGCCCTCACCTTCACATCTTCTTAACTCTCTGTTCTCATGTTCAGATCTTGATCCTTGTTGTTACCTAGGATTACTCTTCCTTGGAAATCATTAGCTCCAGTGTTATCCCATCACCACATGTCCGCAGTTTATGCCTTGCTTGGTGAAGCTCTCTCTTATTTCCTTTCTCTGCTGGCAGAAATAATACTCTTTTCTGAACTGTTTATGTATCTTAAAACCTTTTTCTCGTGTGAAGACTTTATACTAAACTGTACTGATTTATGTTTCTCGCTCCCTTATTACAAGGTAACCTTCCTGAGAAAAATTATTCCATTATTCCATTATTCATTTAGATTTCTGCGGAACTAAGTATTATGTCTGGTATATTAGGCACTCTATAAATAACCGTTTAACTGAGCTAGAGAAAGGTAAGAAGACAGAGGTTTGAATCCAGGTCTGTCCTGCCTCACAGTACTGTATTCAGGCCTCCCTTGGCCTATGGCCTGTTTATTTCTAGGCTGATCTGGGTGAAGAAGGGATTGTTCAGTAAGTGATGTCATTTAAGAGATGCTTTGTCGGTTTTTCCATACTCAGTAAGCTATTAGCGATGACTTTTTATTTTGTCAAAATGAATTTTCTCTTTTTCAACAAGAATTCAAACGAAATAATTTTAGACAACATCCTAAGAACATTTGGAAATGACATTTCAGGTCTATTTTCCCCCTTTGCTTTAAAAAAGTATATACAGTTATAATTACTAATTGCTGCACTCTAAGTAGAGACAGATGATACATATGTTTGTGACAGTTTTCCGGAGGGAGAGCTAAGTAACCAGGCTCCGTTTTCCATAATGTGAATGTTATTTACAAACTATTACCATAATTGATGCACCAAGCCACTGTAGGGTAAATAATGTGTTGTGTGTGGGAAGCAAGCTAGTAGTCAATGAATATTAAAGAACAAAACCTCATTTTAACAGAGAAACTGTAATTATAATCATTCTGAATTCGTACTGCAAAACCAGTTAAAATTACTCGGCTGCCATTTATATATGTAATTCTGTGTGTAAAGAAACTAGGTATACAAGTAGAGTTGTATAGAAATAAGTATGTACACACACATTTTTATAAAAAGACACACTGCCAAACTTCAGAATTAGTCATTTTTCAAAGACATTTGATGCAGAAATGAGGTGAACATGAGCAAAGTTCATCAGTGATATTTATACTTATGGAAAAGGGCATAATTTTAGTTTTCTTACTTTTGTTTTTGTATGTGTTTTACATCTACCTGGATGTCTTATTTTTTTTCTTTGACAAATCGGGTTCTGTATTTTCTTCGAAGCTCCTTTTCCCATAGCAAGCCTTCCTCGTCCACCTCTAATCCCTCTCTTACTGCCTGCTACATACTCATCAACTTCTGTGTGTGGTGTAGTGATTTACACTTTGGGGACTTGTTGTTTCGTAATAGAAGGTCATAAGCCATTTCTTCTGTGCATCATTGGTCTCCCCAGCTAGGCTGCCGCGTCATTTCAGGAAGGAGACTTTCTTCTCCTTTGTGTGTATGTCTAGTTCCTTCTTGTATTCCTCATGGAGCATGGTTAATGCTTCCCATGAATGTGCCAACTCCTCGGTAGGTACTGCTGGTTATCTTTTTGTACAGCTGATGCTGCATGATTTTTGTAAAATCTTTAAGTTTTGTGCTTGCTTACCAGTGTCTCAAAAAAGTACTCTAATATAAAGTGGAAAGAATTAGATGTTGTTGGTGTCCAGTTTTTGATGGAACACTTAATCAGAAATGTGGAGTATCGTTTACGTGAAATATATAAACCCCTCCGTCGCTGTCAAGTTCTGAAATCAAAGGGAAGGATGCTGCCCTTTTTTTTTTTTTTTTTTTTTTGTGGTACGCGGGCCTCTCACTGTTGTGGCCTCTCCTGTTGCGGAGCACAGGCTCCGGACACACAGGCTCAGCGGCCATGGCTCACGGGCCCAGCCGCTCCGTAGCACGTGGGATCTTCCCAGACCGGGGCACGAACTCGCGTCCCCTGCATCGGCAGGCGGACTCTCAACCACTGCGCCACCAGGGAAGCCCTGATGCTGCTTTTATCTCTTGGATGTTTTTGATACATATAGTTTAGATACAGACAAGGTGATTGGGTGAGAGCTTTGATACTTTTATATTTGTAAAAAGATCACTGTGTGTCTATTCTATCAACCTTTTTGAAAAATCTTCTCAGCATTGATCCTGTTTTTAGTTGTAACCTCAGTATATTTTGATAATTTCCTTCAAATATATATCTGCTCCATCTACTGTATTGGCATCTGTCACTTTTCCTTTTATAGCAATGGAAACATGGACAGCTTCAGATATTCTTTCTTAGCTCAAATTTCCATGGCCTTCAGTGTCAGACAGAGATAATTATTCAGCTAGTTTATCAAACTGGACACATTTTTATACAAGAAAAATGAGTAAATAGAATGTTCCTTAACACATTGCTTGTATAGACAGAGCCCATGTTGTAAAGCTGTGTAGCTCTTCCTCCCAAAAGAGGATTATTGGTTTCCTGCTTTTAACGCAATCTTAAACAGGTTGACCTTCGTGAGGGCTTTTTGCAAAATTCTGAGAAAGAAAAAAACATAGAACCTCAAGGAATTCTAAGTATAAAAGATCACCTTTATGAAGGTAATTGGTTCAAACCTTCAGTATACTTTGCTATACTTCAGTGCATGGTAGGGCATTGTTGATGTATCTCACTCTGTGATAGCTTGAATTAGCTTGCCCAGATAATGATTATGACAAGGGAGGAACATTACCCAGGAGTGGACTCTTCAGAGGGACGCTGAGCCCTGGAGCTGACCCTCCTGGAGGCTGTTCTCACCCTCCAGTCTCCCTACAGGATGGCTTGGTGTCCATTGAGACCTTTCTCCTACCTTGAGAATACTAGACGGGCTTTTGGCCTGGTTCCCTCAAGGACTCTGGAAACTACTTAGCTTGGAGTGGTGCCGTTGGACGGAGTCTGTTCTTGGCAGTGGGCCCTGGCTGTTTTCCTGCTGGGCCCTGTGCCTCTAAGGAGCAGAGTGGAGGTCAGATGCAGATAACACAGGCATGATTTCTGCCTCCTGAAATGCTCAGCTGATGTGTGCTTCTCCCTCCCCTGAGGGTTTAAGGAAGAACACATTTATCATGGAGGGTAATGAGTAGGAAAGAACTTGCAGCTTTCTTTTCTGCTGAAGAGCAGAATGTAGGATAAAAATCTTTCTGTTTGTAGTTTAGCTGTATGTCTTTATAGTTTATGTTCAAGTCACTTTAAGCTTTATTATTAAGCTGAACTTCTGAAGAGTTTCATTTGCAAACTCTTCCTTGGAGGATCAAGGGAAGCTTTTGTAAAGAGTTGAAGTCTGGGATGAGAATTGAGTTAAGCAGAAGTAGGGTGTGTGTGTGTGTGTGTGTGTGTGTGTGTGTGTGTGTGTGTGTGTGTGTGTGTGTGTGTGTGCAAAGCATATGAATGAATGCATTTGCTGGGTTAGGCAGGGACTAGTAGGGTTGAAGAAGAGAGGAAATTTCATTCCCAGCAGAGGAAGCACCGTGTACAAAAGCTGGAAGAGTCTTGCAGTTTTTGACAGATAAATGAACCCTTCTGAAGGTTTTATAAGAGCTGTGACCAGCCCTATTCGCTGAGAAAAGGGAAAGTTGTTGAGTGCCCATCATACCTCCTCAGCCTCTCTTAATGGGCGTTCAGATGCTCTGCCAGAGGAAATGGTGTGTTCCAAGTGCAGCTGCAGTGGAAATGGGTTCTTTCAGTGCAGCTGAAGCAATTCCCCCACAAAGATCCTCCAATTTTAACAGTAAACTGTCTGTTTAAAACAAAACCAAAAAGGCGGGTGGGAGTTGGAAGAAGGAGTTTATGCCAGGAAATGAAAATGAGTTGCTGCAGAAGCCTGTCTTCGTTGTGGTTTCAGAGTTAAAAGGGCTCAATTGCTGGTGTGTTATATCTCTATGTATGTTTTTGCAAACTCTTATTTCTCCAGAAAACATGAAGGATCAAATAGCAGTCATATTTTATTAGAGAATGCGCTCTTATTGTCAGTAATGACTGCCTCGAAGCTCACAAGCTGTGGCAGCTTTCCCTGCTTATGTTCACCAAGGAGCTGAGTGGGCTTATGGTACCCTCTGGTCTTCTTCCTCCCTTCCTGATGGTACGTCAGGCTTCGAATGTAATCAGAGGATAATTGACTCTCTGTCATAGTAGGTGGAGTTTCTGAATTGAAGTCTAAGAAGTGATGTTTCCTTGTGTTTCTAGCTGACTATAGCTACTAAACAAAGGTTAGGAGGTTGTGATATAATTAAAGGTGACACTGCCTTTACCTTTTATCAAGCTCAGTTGTGAGCTTGGAGCTGTGTTAACTGCTTTACAAAACTGTGAGTCCATTTAATTTTCACAGGAATCCTCATTTGAAGGTAGGTTTGGTTACCCTCAGTGTACAGATGGGGAACTTGAGGTGGAGAGAGATAAGTGACTAGTTTGCCCTTATATTGATACCTGTCATTTGGCATGGCCAGGATTGGAACTGAGGTCCTTCTGTCTCCAAAGCTCTTGCGTGTAACCACTGCTTGTTGCATTGTACTTTCTCCCATAAAGTAACCCCCCCCCCCACACCAGTTTTTGGCCTTCCCTCTTTTAAGAGACTTTAAACAAAACACAGCCAAAAGTCTACCCCTTGAATTGAGTTTTGTCTCCTTCCTTACCTCTCATTAAGCAATACTCTATATTCATGGAAATGTTAGGTATTTGGGGGATAAAATAAATAGCAGTTTTATTTTATCTTCCCTTAATTCTAAGACAATTTATATTGCTATTAATTCTAACTGTTGCATGGTCATATTGTGTTACCTGAAACGTATAACAGTTACAATCTTACCAGTATTCTCAGGGATACTCCTACATGCAGTAGCATGATGCTAGACTAAAGAACCAGGACATCTCATAGATCCAGCTCAGCTACAGACCAGGTGTGAGATCTTGGTGACGTCACTTTAACTCTCTGGGTTTCACTTCTTTCGTCCTTGTGGTGTTTGCTACAGATCGTTTCCCAGCTTGGGAGGTGCAACCTTTATCAGGACACAGGTGATATACTTGTGTGTGCACATGATTTTTAGGTGTTTCTGGAAGGGATAGTTAATAAAATAGAGATTCATTAAGAAGCATTATTAAATTCTTACATTTTGTGTTTCTTCAATCATTGAATGCCTGCTAACAATCAAAATATGATCAAGTTTATTATTTCTTTTTACTTAAAAGAGAGCCTTATGCTCAAAGTTAGACGCTGTTTGTTTTCATGAAGTTTTAAAATCCTTTCCCAAGTAGAATGAATATTCACTAATCCTACGAGTCTAACTACTTGATTATGCAAATTCTAACTTTTTGGAATCCTTCATTATCTTATTTTTTCCCCTTCTCCACGAGCATTTGGATTTACAATAAAGGGGGAAAAACACAAGGAAATGAGTTAACTTTCAAAAAATCCCTAATCTCCCACAGTCTGTCCTGAAGACAGAGTGTTTTGCCAGCATGTCTCTAAGTAAAATTGGTCAGTGGTCACCCTGCCATCTTTCCCCTCCCCATTCCGCCTTTCCTGTGATGCACCTCACTCTTCTCTCAGACCACAAGCCCCTCTGGCCTCACTTCTTTCCTTACCCAGCCTGCATTCTGTACGTAATCCCCTCACCACCCCTCTCACCAGCACCCTCAGTTCCTTGAAGGTCTTGTCCTTCTGCTCTTTTCCTCTCAGAAGCATGCCAGCTGGGTACCCTTTCTTGAGATTCTATGTTCCACTTGAGAGAATTAAAACTCTGTTTGGATGTTGTTATAGATCAGTGGGCCTCAACAGCGGTTGGCTTCTTCATTGTTGCCATCAGTGCATTTACTGAGTCACTTTCTTTGTCTCCTTGGTGGAAGTTCCAAACTCTCCCCACTCAAAGCTAAATGATAGCAAACATTTATCAAGAACTTACTATTTTAGAGAAAATGTGCTAAGGACTTTACATACATTGTCTCATCCCCATTCTTGCCATATGACCCACGTTTTCCTTCCTCCATGCCATCCAACAACACTAACTGAGCATTGACTCTGTCCAGGCACTGTGCTGAGCCACAGGCTATAACTGTGACTGAGGCAGACTGGGCACTTGCTCTCAAGAGACCTCCAGTTCAGAAGGAGATGCAGAAGAACGTAAGTAAGCAGAAGATCAGTGTATGATAAGTGCTAAGAGGGAGGATGAGTTCAGTCAACAATAGATGTGCCCAACCCAGGCTCGGGGATGAGGATGAGGAAAGCTTCTTGGAGGAAGTGACAGCCTAAGTACCAGTCTGAAGGATGATAGAGTATGAGTTAGGTGATGTGATAGAAGAATATAAGGGTGTTCTAGAAAGAAGATGCTGGATGCTGGAAAGATTCAGGGAATTGAGAGAAGCCAGTAAGCATAGCGTCATTGTTCTCAGAGAAATTAGAAGCCTTCAGATATGAACTCCATTTACCTTATCTCCCACATCCTAAGTGATCTATATCCTTACTTAATAATTAAAATTAGAATCCACTGAGATCCTTTATTGTACATGGGTCTTAGGGGATGAGTTTTGACATACTTGTCAATCTCAACATCAAGTTTTACTATGCACTTATGTAGCTGCTCTGCTGAAATAGTATTAGAATGTTAGAGTGGTATAGTAGAAAATGCTTCTTCAAAAATATGGGAAGATTTATAGTTATTGTGATGTAGGTATAGAGTTTTTTGGGAGGGCTTTTCAGTGGTAATCACTCCTAACATTTTGAACGCTAAAATGAAGCTACTGCTTAGCCTGGTGGCATGTAATAGCAGCTTCAAAAGTGGAAGCATATTCCCTTTCCATAAAGACATGTAGTAAATGATATTTAGGTCTCAGCCAACATTATGCCCTCAAACACCTTGACTGTGAAAAATCATGACGTGCCTCAGATGAAGGGTCTATAGGGATGAAAGGCTGGTGTTTTTGTGACACAGAGGTAGAGAAATGGAACAATGGTCCACGAGCGCTTCTGGTCATTTGCAGATGTGAAAGGGAAATGAGCCCCGGGTAGACTCTGACCCTTCTGACTGGTAGGAACGGTTCCCACTAGAACAGCACACTGGCTCCGTTGCTCCATTCAGCCTTAGGAATCAGAGTGGCACAAAGTGACTGGTGGTACAATATTTCACACTCTTCAAACTGCTTTGAAAGGTAGAAGCGGATAATACCAGACATTCGAACTCAACTATTTGTCTCTTCCTCTTTTGCAGATGGGGTTTTGTAGTTTAGAGCATCCACCAGTAGAATTTCTTTTAAAATCTAGATGAGGGCGTCCCTGGTGGCGCAGTGGTTGAGAGTCCGCCTGCCGATGCAGGGGACATGGGTTCGTGTCCCAGTCCGGGAAGATCCCACATGCCGCGGAGCGGCTGGGCCCGTGAGCCATGGCCTCTGAGCCTGCGCGTCCGGAGCCTGTGCTCCGCAGCGGGAGAGGCCACAACAGTGAGAGGCCCGCGTACCGCAAAAAAACCCCAAAAAAACAACAACAAAAATCCAGATGAATCTTAATTATTTTGTATTTGATAAATATTGTCAATGTTATTACTTGGGGGTAGGGACCCCCGTAGGGATATGGGGAGTAGGAATAAGAGCCACGCTATCATATTAGTAAATATTTTGCGAATCAGCGTTTTCCGCATGCCTGATTGCCTCAGTACAGCAATGTATAGGTGTCTCAAATTCATGTATGCTACAGCTGTGTGCCTACATCTCACCCCTCTTTCTCCATTCCATTTCTGGCATCTTGTAGAGTGAGTACTGTGATTCTATTTCACAGTTTTTATTGAAATCTTGAAAAGTTTAACTAGGTAATAGTAGTGAAACAAAAATAAAAAATACTATCTTTACATTTCTGTGAAAAGAAAGTATGTATAAAGTGTCAGTCATTCTACCAAGCTGCTCTTGAGGCTGAATACCAGGAGCTGTTCTGGCAGCTAGTAGAAGTAAAAGGGGACAGCGAGAGAAAGCTCTCCCAGTCTCTCTTTCTCTGGCTGCTGAAGGTTGAAAGATGTTGTTTCAGCTGGAGAATTTCAAATGGATTCTTACTCACTTTTTGCTAAAGAGACTGGACTGATTTTAGTGTTGTAATCTTCTGTAGGCGTGGAGAAGGGTCACCTCCTGATCTTGTTTAGGGGATCATGGGGTTAAAGCTGTGGCAGTCCTTCTCTAGACACAGGCTCTTGTCAGAATAATGTTTGGCCAGGTGTTAATTTGTGTCCTGAGGGGAAGTTCTGGAATTCATTATTCATCCCTGGGGGTAGGCGGAGGAGGAGGAGTTGTCCTTTTGGGAGGGGACTGAGGCCAGGGCCTGCCTCCTGCCTTTAGTGACATGTGCCATTTGCGATGAAGGCAGCTGAAGGCCATTTGAGGAATTCTCTTGTCAGCCAGCCAGGAGAGCAACACAGAGGGAGAGAGAGGAGGGAGAGGCAGGCAGCTCAGCAAGGCAGTCCTGGAGTGCAGTTCCTGGAGCGAGATCACACACAGCGATTTAGGCACTAAGGGAAGGTGTACAGGAACAGACAGGGGAAGGAGGCCAGGTTTGAAATAGTGCATTTTCCTATGTCTTCCCCCTTCACCCCTCCTTCGACTACATGTCATCCTCTGGAAAACTCAGCATCTGAAAGAAGCCTTTGCTGAAATACCGTTTTTTCTTCAGCACTATACTGTTTTTGTTTTTTCTTTTCCTCTTTTTATTTTTTTCCATCTTCTTTTCCTCTGAGAGCAGAAGGTGAGACAATGATCAAGTCAACTTGGTTCTATGTTAAGTTCAAGTATGCAGAGAAGGTAAGTCAATATGTTTTCTTTTCCCAAGGGAAACCTGCCACCTCCCTCCAGGCTTCTCATGTTGATGGGCTCCTCTGGCTACTCAGGGAAGCAGATGAACCCAGAAGGTTCTTTTGTGAATGTGTTTCCTCTGGCTTAATAATTCTTGGATGAAATGAAGGCTCTATACTTGCTATCTGACATTGCTGCTGACCAAGAGGAAGGAATCTTCAAACTCTGTTCCAGAGGCATTATTTAGTATTTAAAGAAGAAAAATAATGAAACTGCAGTAACAGGAAAAACAGGCTATACTTCTTTAGATTGAATAGAGAATTTTCAAGAGGAATATTTGTTATGAAACTTGATGTATATTTGATTTGGTTCTGAAACAAATTGATAGTCACTTCCCGTTACCTGTAGTTTGCTTAGTCAGAAGTTTGTTTTTTTTTTTCTTTCAGTTAACTGACTTTGTTCATTCATGTGTAGAAGAGCTTTGCTCTTCTTTGCTCAAACGTTATTTGGTTGCAGAAAGAATCCCCACCATTTTGGCTGACTATGAGAATATCTCTTTACTCTGTGTTGGTGGGTTATGTTTTAGGGAACTAATGAACTTCGGTTGTATCTGAAATTTCGATTTTACAGTACAGTGTTTTAATATGTCATTACTAGGCTTTGGGGAAAGAAGTATGTACTTCCTAACATATCTAAACTTAACCTGGGGCTGTTGGCCATCGTTTTGGTTCTGGATCCATATAAATCAGTTCTTCTCTTGGAAATTTATTGGGTTAGTAATGAGGTTTCCAGGAGCATCCTAAAATGCCTCCCTTTTGTAATCCTTCCTTCCTTGTTTTATTTGTTGAAAACATAGGCATTTTGGCTATAGAATTAAGCTGAGGCCCTAGAGAATGGAATCATGATATGGCAAGATGGAAAATTATGATGGTTTTCATAATTCTTATGATTATATATATAAGCATGTTGAAAAATTCTTCCATTTTTCAAATTTAAAATGAAGTTAGTACACTTTGGGCTAATTTTTCCTACTTTTTTTTTTTTTTTCTGTGTAGATTTGTTTCTGCTGTGTTTTTGTGACAGCAAAATTACTTGTTCTTTACCCATAATCAAAGTATAGGACTTTTACTTAAAAGATTCATCCTCCATTTTAGACACATTTGCATTATTAACTATTAAAGCCGTTATAACTAGAATATTATCTTTTTGTATAGGGTCAGGACGGGTTATCATTATGGTTTGGGGTTTACTTTTTTCCTCAGTAGATTGCTTTCCTTTGAGCAGCCCATTACCCATTGTCTGTTGTCAAGAATTTTGGTAAATTTAAACTGTATTCTACCTCCTTAACCTTTTCCTTTCACCTTAAATGTCCTGCCATAGAAACCTGAAACTCAGAGTTAAGGACTGAGAGTAAACTAATGTTAAAAGCAGAAAAACATTTCAAGAAATAATCTTCATAAAAAAGAAAAGGAGGACATTAAATTAACTGCTTCATTTGAGTAACTATCTTATTGTTCCTTTAGCCACCAGACAACCAAACAACGAGAGAATGCATTTGTATACCAAGACATGCGTATAATGTACAACTAAATAATGTAAGACTCCACAGCTAATTGAAGGATATCCTGTTTATATTACAATAGAGGGAATAAGAGAAACAGAAAAATCTCAGTCTTGTTTTTGGCATGCTTATTGATGCTCTATATCTCTGTGATTCTCAGCAGAACTTTTGTTCTTTTGTTCTTTCACAGTGATTTGTTTTTTAAACTTACAAAATTCATCAAAATGAGTTTAGTTTCATTTGGAGAGATAAAAGACCTTAGTGTAAACGCAGGGACAGAGATGCTTAAAAACAAATTAAAACTATTCTCTTTTTTATTCTTCCAAAAAGCCATTCTTTTAAAGGGTTATTAATTTTGAACTTCCTCCAGTATTTTATTTCATTAAAAAAATATATTTATTTAATTATTTAGCTGTGCCGGATCTTTGTTGCTGCATGCGGGTTCTTTAGTTGCAGCATGTGGGATCTAGTTCCCTGACCAGGGATCAAGCTAGGGCCCCCTGCATTGGGAGCATGGAGTCCTAACTATCGGACCACCGGGGATGTCCCTCCTCCAGTGTTTTAAAAAGGGCAAAAAAGAAACCATCTCTCTCATTTTCAAAAACTGACCAAAAGAATTGATATAAACTTGTCATTATTGGAAAGACATTTCTTCTGCAAAGTTTGTCCACAGCTATAAGAAAATACATTATGGGATATTGTCGATGGCCAGCCATTTCCTAGTTTCACATTTAGGAAAATGATTGAATCAGTCTTAAATAGTGAGCAAGAAAAACTAAGAAAGTCAAGTAATACGTTACCAAAAACATTGGCACAGGGAAACATTTCCTTGTTTCTGATCAGGATTCTGATCCCTTTCCAAGATTAAAAAATACATGTATGGTAGCATAAACATCTTTTTTTTTTTTAACATCTTTATTGGGGTATAATTGCTTTACAATGGTGTGTTAGTTTCTGCTTTATAACAAAGTGAATCAGTTATACATATGTTCCCATATCTCTTCCCTCTTGCGTCTCCCTCCCTCCCACCCTCCCTATCCCACCCCACAAACATCTTTTTTATTACTACTCCACACACATGCACACTTCTCTGTAAGTATTTCCATTTGAATTATTTATGAGTAATCTCTTTCTTGAATTAGGTTAATATACAGCTATCATTCCTTCTGAAATACTGCTTACTTGAACTAAGTTCATCCCACCCCTTGCCCCCTTCTTGTTCTACATATTCTCTTTGAGCAATTTCCTATTTTTATGTGTTTTACCATGTTCAGTAACTGGTTATTCCAAAATTTGTTTTACTAGTCTAATCTCTTTCTTGAGTTTCAGAGGCATATATTTTATTGACTAGTTAGATATGTGTCCTGAAATTCAACAGAAACCTCAGATACAACATCTCTAAAATGCAGTTAACTTCTGCATTTCATTCCAAAGAACACTTCTTGGTTCTGTTTCCCTCCTGGCTTATTAGAGGAGCCTCTTAGTTTATCTCCAGTGTGTTCCTGATGCCTTCCAGTGCTCCAAGACCTGTCTAGAGTGATCTTGTTAAAAGGTCAGTCTGCATCCCTTAGTCCCCTGCTTGTTAAAGGCTGCATTCTCCCATTGAAGAATCCTCATTTGATGTCCCTCAACAGTGCTAGCACTTGGCCTTGTATATACATAATGCATTTTATTGTAATTGTTTACTCACCAGTCTGTGTCCTTTATACTGAAAGATCCTAGAGATACTGAACTACTATGTTGTCATATTTTTGTATCCTTAATACCAACGCATAACAGGTGCTCATTTATTCCCTAAATGCTATTGAGTAAATCTGTGACTTTTCTGGGGAGTCTAGCAAACATGAGTTTGAATACTGCATCTAGTATTTACTAGTAGTATGTGATCTTGGACCACATATAGAAACTTGATAAAATTGTTTTTTCATCTGTTAAGTCAGGACAATTGTCACCTAATATTCTTTTTAAAAATTAAACTTTTTGAGATAATAGTAGATTCATATGCAGTTGTAAGAAATAGTACAGAGAGGATACCATGTGCTTTTTATCTAGTTTCCCCAATTGTAACACCTTATAAAACTGTTGTACAATATCAAAACCAGAATACTGACATTAATATAGTTAAGCTACTGAACAATTCCATCACCCAAAGGATCTCTCCTGTTAGTCTTCTATAGGCTCACCGCTTTCCTCCTCCCCTACACCCCCAGTCATTAACTCCTGGCAACCAGTATTTTTTTTTTTTCTCCAATTTAAAAATTCTGTCATTTCAAGAATATTATATAAATGGAATCATACACTATATAACTTTTGGGGATTATTTTTTTTCACTCAGCATGATTCTCTGGAGATTCCTCCAAGTTATTGTGTGTTGTTCCTTTCGTTTCTGAGTAGTACTCCAAGGTATGGATGTACCATAGCTCGTTTAATCATTCCCCTATTGAAGGACATCTGCGCTGTTCCCAGTTTTTTCTCTGTTACAAATAAAACTGCTGTGCACATTTGTGTACATAAATTTTGTGTATATTTTGGTGTAGACAGAATTTTTCTTTTCTCCTGGATAAATGCCCAGGAATACAATTCCTGATTAGCATATTTAATTTTAAGAAGCTACCAAAACTGTCTTTTACTGTGTCTTCTATCATTGTACATTCTCTTCAGTGCAGTGATATGAATTATCTGATTTCTCTGCATCTTCACCAGCATTTGGTGGTATTACTGTTTTTTATTTTAGCCATTCTGTTGGTATGTAGTGATTTCTCATTGTAGTTTTAACTTGCATTTTCCTAATAAGTAATTATGTCAGATGCCCTTTCATGTGCTTGTTTGTCATCTGAATATCTTCTTCTGTTAAATATCTCTTGCTCATTAAATGTCTTCTGCATATTTTCTAATTGCATTTTTGACTTTTACTGTTGAATTTTTTAAAGTTCTTAAGTATAGTCTAGATACTAATCCATTATTGGATACGTGGTTTACAAATATTTTTTCCTAATCTGTAGCTTGTCTTTTCAGCCTCTTGACAGAGAATGAAAGCAAAAATTTTAATTTTGATACAGTCCAACTTGTAGATTTTTTCCCTTTATATGCCTTGCTTTTATTCTTAAATCTAAGAACCTTTTGTCAATCTTATTGATTTTTTCAAAGAACCTTTTTTTTTTTTTACATCTTTATTGGAGTGTAATTGCTTTACAATGGTGTGTTAGTTTCTGCTTTATAACAAAGTGCATCAGTTATATATATGTATATGTTCCCCTATCTCTTCCCTCTTGCGTCTCCTTCCCTCCCACCCTCCCTATCCCACCCCTCTAGGTGGTCACAAAGCACCGAGCTGATCTCCCTGTGCTATGCGGCTGCTTCCCACAAGCTATCTATTTTATGTTTGGTAGTGTATATATGTCCATGCCACTCTCTCACTTTGTCCCAGCTTACCCTTCCCCCTCCCCATATCCTCAAGTCCATTCTCTAGTAGGTCTGTGTCTTTATTTCTGTCTTACCCCTAGGTTCTTCATGACTTTTTTTTTCTTAAATTCCATATAGATGTGTTAGCATACGGTATTTGTCTTTCTCTTTCTGACTTACTTCACTCTGTATGGCAGACTCTAGGTCCATCCACCTCATTACAAATAGCTCAATTTCGTTTCTTTTTATGGCTGAATAATATTCCATTGTATATATGTGTCACATCTTCTTTATTCATTCATCTGTTGATGGACACTTAGGTTGCTTCCATGTCCTGGCTATTGTAAATAGAGCTGCAATGAACATTTTGGTACATGACTCTTTTTGAATTATGGTTTTCTCAGGGTGTATGCCCAGTAGTGGGATTGCTGGATCATATGGTAGTTCTATTTGTAGTTTCTTAAGGAACCTCCATACTGTTCTCCATAGTAGGGAGTGATCTAATCTCATACTTTTACATGTAGCTGTCCAGTTTTCCCAGCACCACTTATTGAAGAAGCTGTCCTTTCTCCACTGTACATTCCTGCCTCCTTTATCAAAGATAAGGTGACCATATGTGCACGGGTTTATCTCTGGGCTTTCTATCCTGTTCCATTGATCTATATTTCTGTTTTTGTGCCAGTACCATACTGTCTTGATTACTATAACTTTGTAGTATAGTCTGAAGTCAGGGGGCCTGATTCCTCCAGCTCCATTTTTCTTTCTCAAGATTGCTTTGGCTATTCAGGGTCTTTTGTGTTTCCATACAAATTGTGAATTTTTTTGTTCTAGTTCTGTGAAAGATGCCATTGGTAGTTTGATAGGGATTGTGTTGAATCTGTAGATTGCTTTGGGTAGTAGAGTCATTTTCACAATGTTGATTCTTCCAATCTAAGAACATGGTATATCTCTCCATCTATTTGTATCATCTTTAATTTCTTTCATCAGTGTCTTATAATTTTCTGCATAGAGGTCTTTTGTCTCCTTAGGTAGGTTTATTCCTAGATATTTTATTCTTTTTGTTGCAATGGTAAATGGGAGTGTTTTCTTGATTTCACTTTCAGATTTTTCATCATTAGTGTATAGGAATGCCAGAGATTTCTGTGCATTAATTTTGTATCCTGCTACTTTACCAAATTCACTGATGAGCTCTAGTAGTTTTCTGGTAGCATCTTTAGGATTCTCTATGTATAGTATCATGTCATCTGCAAACAGTGACAGCTTTACTTCTTCTTTTCCGATTTGGATTCCTTTTATTTCCTTTTCTTCTCTGATTGCTGTGGCTAAAACTTCCAAAACTATGTTGAATAAGAGTGGTGAGAGTGGGCAACCTTGTCTTGTTCCTGATCTTAGTGGAAATGGTTTCAGTTTTTCACCATTGAGGAAGATGTTCGATGTGGGTTTGTCATATATGGCCTTTATTATGTTGAGGAAAGTTCCCTCTATGCCTACTTTCTGGAGGGTTTTTATCATAAATGGGTGTTGAATTTTGTTGAAAGAACCAGGGTTTGTTTTCACTAATTTTCTCTCTCTCCCTCTTTTTTTTGTTTTGTTTTCAACTTCATTTCTACTTTCTTTATTATTTCCTTCTGCGGAGCTGGATTAATTTTTGCTCTTCTTTTTCTGGGTTCATGAGGGGGATAGCTTAGATTATTGGTTTGAAAGTTTTCCCTCTTTTCTTACATAAACATTTAGTGCTGTGAACTTCCTTTTCAACACTGCTTTATGAGTCCCACAAATTTTGATATGTTGTATTTTCGTTTTAATTCAGCTTAACGTAGTTTTTTCTTTTTTTTTTTTTTTCCCCCTTGAGATTTCTTTTTGATGCATGAATTGTTTAGTGGTGTGTGGTTTTGCTTCCAAATGTCTGGACATTTTTCTTTTGCCTTTGTTATCATTTTCTAGTTTGAATCCATTGTGGTCTGAGAACACACTTGGTAGGATTTGAGTTCTTTTATACTTGCCGAGGTTTGTTTTCTGGCCCATTATATGGTCTGTTTCAGTATAGTTTACTGGGGCACTTGGAAAGAATGTGTATTCTGCTTTGGGTAGAATGTTCTGCTGTGTTAAGTAGAGTCTGTTGATTAACGTTGAATTCTTCTCTATGTTTGATGATTTTCTGTTTAGTTGTTTTATCAATTGTTGAGAAAAGGGTGTTGAAGTCTGCAATTATAATTGTGAATTTGATTTTTCCTCCTGTCAGTTCTGTCAGTTTTTACTTCATATATTTTCAGGGCTACTGTTTGATGCATATATGCTTAGGATCATCATATTTTCTCAGTAGAGTGACCCTTTTATCATTACGTAATTTCCTGCTCTGTCGCTGATAATTTTGTGTGCTTTAAAGTCTATTTTATCTGGTATTAATATAGCCACTGTTTTTTTCTTTTGGCAAATTTTTTTTAAGATTTTTTTTGATGTGGACCATTTTTAACGTCTTTATTGAATTTGTAACAGTACTGCTTCTGTTTTATGTTTTGGTTTTTTGGCTGAGAGGCATGTGGAATCTTAGCTCCCTGACCAGGGATCAAACCCACATCCCCTGAATTGGAAGGCGAAGTCCTTTTTTTTTTTTTTCTTTTAATTTTTTTGTCTTTTTCTTTTTTGTTTATTTATTTTTGGCTGTGTTGGGTCTTCATTGCTGCACACTGTGGTGAGTGGGGGCTACTCCTTGTTGTGGTGCATGGGCTTCTCAATGCAGTGGCTTCTCTTGTTGTGGAGCACGGGGCTCTAGGCACGTGAGCTCAGTGGTTGTGGCTTGTGGGCTCTAGAGCGCAGCCTCAGTAGTTGTGGCGCACGGGCTTAGTTGCTCCACGGCATGTGAAATCTTCCAGGACCAGGGATTGAACCTGTGTCCTCTGCATTGGCAGGCAGATTCTTATCCACTGTGCCACCACGGAAGCCCGGAAGGTGAAGTCTTAATCACTGGATCACCAGGGAAGTCCCTGGCAAATGTTTTTATGATAGATTGATCCTTTTTGTACTTTTACTTTTATGTTATATATACTTAAGTATGATATTTAAAGAAACTTTCTGGTGGATGGCATATAGTTGGGTCATGTTTTTTAATGCACTCTACTAATCTCTGTTAAGTTTGCCAATTTTTAGTTTTCTGTTTTTTATTTTATTTTTTGTTTCTGTGTCTTCTTTTTCCCTTCCTTTTCTGTAAGTTACATTCTAGAATTTTCTCAAATTTCATTTTGATTTGTCTGCAGTGTTTTTGAGTGTGTATCTTTATACAGCATTTTTAGTGGTGGTTCTAGATATTGCAGTATGTATACTTCTATCACAGTCTATTGTCAACTTTTTACCAGTTCAAGTGAAGCATTGAAATATGTCTCCCTATACCCTCCCCCATTTATAATTATCTTAAATAGTTCCTCTACATGCATTTAGAACCTTCTCAAGACAGTGGTAATTTTTGCTTCAACTGTCAGTCGTAATTTGGAAGACTCAAGAGGAGAAAGTGTATTATATTTATTTTGTTCTTTCCATTTGTTCTTTTTTTCCTTTCTCATGATTTAAGATTCTTTATTTTATCATTTCCTTTATTTTTTTTTAAAAGAGAGCTTCCTTTAGACATTCTCTAGGATAAGTAGCAACAAATTTTCTTAGTTTTCTTTAATATGAGAATATGTTATTACTCATTTTTTCCTGAGGAATTTTTTTACTTGCTATAGAATTCTTGGTTGACAGTTCTTTTCAGCCATTCCAGTGTATCTTGGCATCCATGGTTTCTTATGAGAAATTCACTGTCATTCTTACCCCTGTAGGTCACGTATTGTTTTTCTCTGACTGCTTCCAGAATTTTTCTGTATCTTTAGTTTTCAAAACTTTTACTGTGATGTGTCTTGGTGTGGATAGCTTTGGGCTTATCTGCTTGGGGTTCTCACAGCTTCTTGAATCTGTAGGTTTGTGTCTTTTGGCAAGTTGGGGAAGTTTCACCATGTACTTTTTTGTTGTGGTGGTGGTATGCAGGCCTCCCACTGTTGTGGCCTCTCCCGTTGCGGAGCAGAGGCTCCGGACGCGCAGGCTCAGCGGCCATGGCTCACGGGCCCAGCCGCTCTGCAGCATGTGGGATCCTCCCAGACCGGGGCACAAACCTGTGTCCCCTGCATCGGCAGACGGACTCTCAACCACTGCGCCACCAGGGAAGCCCTTCTTTGGTTTTAAGCATGTTTATAATTGCTTGCTGAAACCTTTTTTGGTGGGTGCTTTAAAATATTTGTTAAATAATTCTGTAAACTCAGTGTTGGTGTCTGTTGGATTGTCTTTTTTCATTTAGGCTAAGAGTTTTCTGGTTCTTATTATGAGGAGTGATATTTGATTAAAACCTGGATATTTTGGGGGCAGTATGTTTTGACTGTATGTTTGACTGTATCTGACTAAACCTTCTGTTTTTAGCTGGATTCTTCTGGCAGCACTCTGGCAAGAGAAGGGGACTGCCACGTTGGGGAAGAGGTCCTGGTTCCCAGTTTCACCTCAGTTGTCACCTGAAGGGGGAGGGGGTTGGTGCTGAGTAGGAGTTTCGACTCCCCTCCAGGCCTCAGCTGATACCATAGTGGCTGGGAGGAGCAATAGTGTTTAATTACTGCTTCCCTCATGTCCCTCCACTGACACTATGGGGGAGGCAGTGGTTCTTTTACCACCAGGCAGTGACTCTCTACAATGGAGGGAGGTTCGAGAGACTCTCTTAGTGGGGAGAAGAAGGAGGAGGCTTGTTGCTGCCCTCTGAGGGTCTAGGCTCCTCACACGGTCTCCACTGACACAGTTGATGGATGGGTTTGGGGGCTGTTTTCTGCCCAGTGGAGTTGAAGGTCTGGAATCTCTACTCATCTCCTCTGGTGCCAACTATATGTGGAGGTGGAGAACGCCTTTAACGCCTGGTGAGGGTGGAAGTCTAGGCTCCCCACTCATCCCTACTGATTTGGAAATGAATGTGTCCCAGGTTTTTCTTTGGTGTTTGTCTAAACATTATCTTACTAGCTTGACTCTCCCCTGGCCCTTTGTCTAAAGGGAGCTGCCTTTTCTTGGGACTTTTTTGGTATTTACTATTGGCATTTCTTGATTTCTGGCTTCTTCAGCTCATAGTCTTGGACACACAGTATGAGGTAGAAAACAAAAACGGAAACAGAAAAACTGAGGGAACTCACCATAGTCTCATATTTTGGGTCCTCAGTTTCCTAGCAGGTCTGCATTCTTGTCTTCACCTTTCAGAGTCTACTTGTTTTTTCATCTATAGTGTCCAGGGTTTTGGTTGTAGTTTGTGTGAGTAATAGGTAAAACTATGTCCATTTCATCTTCCTTGAAGCAGAAGTCCCCTAAGACGCTTTTTAAAAAGAGATTCAATGACATAATGTTTTTAAGTGTTTTCATTGTATAGGGCCTGATAAGTGCTCAGTAGAGGGTGGTAATTTTTTTTTTATTACCTTCTTTATGTTTCTCCAGTGTTTAGTTGAAATGTCATCATAGTTTGCTAATCTTTGCTAGAAACAGCTCTTGTGTATGTTTACCTTGCTTTATATACATTGTATTATCAGTAACATACATTTGCATCTCCATCCCCCCTTCAGTGCTATTCTATGAAGATGTAGATCCATAAAAACATTGCAATCTTTTTCTTTTTCCAGGCAGTTTTGACAGTGTATTTTTGTAATAAGATTAGAATTATTAATTTTGGCTTCATTGAAAAATAGTTAACTATTTTAGCCAGAAAGAGCATAATATAGGAAACAATAGATTTTCTTCCTGAAATATTCAGCTCAATTGAGGTATTGAATTAGGTGGGGGAGATTGAGTACACTTTTCTTCTTTTAGTAAGATTTGTTCCTCTGAACAACTGCCCTGAGCTTATCATAAGTATTATTTGACCCCATTGACAGCATTGCTTATGACCTTATGCCGTATCTGTCTAATAAGTTTAAAGTATGTACTCTAACTCAGTCTTTAACTTCAGAGTTAATTTGAAATTTATTTACATAGTATGTTTGGAAATTTATGTAATCATGATGACTATACCTTATTAATATTTTATAGAAGTTTATCCCAATAAAATTCTTCTGTTAGAATGAAGCAATAAATTTGTGTCATAACACCAATTGGGAAATCCAGAAGACACTTAATGTATGGAACATAAACTATGGAGCATGGCCCCATGAATCCCTTTATTCTCGCTTGATATGCAGTAGGATTTGGACAGCATAGAACCTTGTTTCCTCTGCCTTTATTTGTTGTTTGGTAGAGGAAAACTTGTTGTTTGAGACAAGAATGACTTAATCTTTACACCAGGCTACACTAAATTTTTCTTCACCCTTAGAGTGGACTCAGTTCAATGGAAAGACTGTTCATGGTTTTGACAGCTTAAATAAAAACCCTGAAGGATGAGCAACTGCTGAAAAGTTCCAAGGGCTTCATTTCTAGTGGAAGGACTTCAATTACAGTCATTTTCTTTGAATAAGTACAAGGAGGTAAATGGAACCCCTTTTTCAAATGTTAAATTTGAAGACTGTGTTATTACTGGTGTACTTTGGAAATAAAGCCTGATTCTAGATTACTATATAAGAGTATGAGGAGGACTATAGCCAGCAAATGAGCCACTTGGTGTTGAAGTATAGACAATACATCAAATACGACCTTCATTAAGCAGTGTTGCCCTGTGTGGCACCAAGTGCACTAAGCATCCTTTTCAGTAGGCTCTGATAGCTCCTTGTTGAAAGGCTTTGTGCTACGCAGTTGCTTCGTAAGAGGGATTAAAGAAGGGTATGGACTCATGTTGGCTTTATTTTTCAGGTAGAATTTTTGCCTGTGTGTGTGTGTGTGTGTGTGTGTGTGTGTTGTTTTAGAGTACTTGGAGTAGCTGCAAGTATAGAGTACTTATTTATTTTATGTTTTTTGCATGAATAAATGAGAGTGAATTAACAAATTTGGCTTCCTAAATTGGTGATTTTTGCCATGCACATATTGAAACTAAGTTTCTATCCCTTTGCATCTCCTCCAAGGTATCCCCCCCACCGCTAATTTTTTAAACTCACTGTCCCCTCTGCCTTCCTAGAATGTGATTATATACACTTAGAGTAGTTGGAGCACCTCACAATATTATAGAAAGAGTAGGACAGATCAGTTTTACATAAGGAGGACAGAAGAACTTCCTTGAAATTACAGAAGTGATGTTTCAACCTCACTTTAACTGATAGATCGTTCCTGTAGATCTCTGTGAGAAGAAAGCCATTCAAATCCCATTCATTTTACTTGTTAGGCCAAAGTAAATCAGGTTACCCATTTTGTTGTTCTTTGGTAGAATACTTCTTACCTGGCATCATCAGTCCCATAGTGCAGTTACAAAATAGAAACAGCTAAAGCTTGAAATCATTGAAAGAAAAAAAGTGTATACTCTAACCCATTGTTTTATAGTAAAACAATGCATCCTCTCACCAATCCTTTGATGTGGATCCTTGTATTTACATTGGCTGCACATTGGAAGCAAAAAAAAAAAAAAAAACATTGATGTCCAGGTATTCTAGAGATTCTGATTAAACTGGTCTGAAGGATCCTCAGGAGTTTAAAATGTACAGTGAGAGTTGTTTGAGAATGGTTCCACTGATTTGTGTTCCAACTGTTTTTTCTTGAATAAACCACATCCATAATGCATTGACCACAATTGTCTAGGAGGGTTTCCTAAAACTGTTGATATAACTTAGACATATGTGAGTAATCTGAGTGCAGAAACCGTTTAGATTCCTCCTCCCAATCTTTTATGGTTGTCTCATATTTAATTTGACAACAGTTTTTTTAAGGAGTCCCCTTTACAGAGTTCAGCTTAATTTTTATGGTAGCAATATCTCACTTTCATTTTGTACTCACTGTTTTACATGATATTTAATTAAATATTCACTATAACTACCATAAACAGGTTTGGGAACAAACAGTTTACTCTTAGTGTGTGACGCACTGGTACCTTATAGAGGAGCATTCATTGGCTGTGAATCATTCAATATGTTTTGCAAAGGAAATGAGGACCATCGGTTGATTTGGCTGGTCAGTTGAGTGGAAGTCGGTCAAAAGAGCTTTTATTGTAAAAGATATATGGTCGGCCTGATATTAGGTCAGTTAATATTCACCTAAAGAAGGTGGGATATATTTAATTTTTATTCTGTAAGTGAATATGTAAGTATGGATTTTCTTCCTAATTTCATATTTAATTTTTTATTCAGGACTTCGGGTTAATTAATATCTGGTGTTAGTACTTAATGCACATAGATATGATCAATATAATCACTTTTATCTCAAGAATGAGTACTGTTTCTTGCCTGTGGTTTTTTTATTCCATTATAACCGTCTAAATGATATTCATCATGGGCCTTTATTATACACCATCAATGCTTCAGAGTCTTGAATTAAGTCTGGTCTTTGAGTATCACATGTCTTGAAATATACTTCATATTAGATTTGTGAATAAATTGTAGAAAAACTTAAGAATGAAATGCAGGTATTAATTAATGGTATTTCCTCCTAATGAGACATACTAGTAGACATTAGAGCATTAGTAAGTCCTTAATAGACCATGTGAGATTAGTCAGACCCATCACAATATGTGTACGCCTATTCTTACCATTTGGTATGTGCACATACTGAGTTAGTTGTTTATTCTCAATTGTTTATGGTAGTTGCATTTGTACTACCATCTTCTACTTTCATTTAGAAAACTAATCCTGAGTTTTTGTCTATTTTTGCTTAGCTATCAAAACTTGCTCTCATTAATCTGGTTTATATCTGTTTGTTTTGTCGTCTTTTCAGATTGTGTATTCCTTGAGGACGAGGAATCTAGTCTTCCTCTGGTGTAGTGCCTATGACAAAGAACAAAGTTTTAGGAACATATTGTCTGAATTAAATGTATTGAATTAGTCAATGGATGTTAGGCCTGCCTCTGTGCAGGACAGAATACCAGACTTTATGAGAACTGGTCCCAAGAATATTTTTATTTGCTTTCTTTCCTGGGAAGGAAAGAAATGGTGTATAGGCAGCTATGTGCAAGTACCTTGGTCTGTACTTTTTCTTTCTGACCGCTCTGTTAGATTATCTTTCAAGAAAACTGAGTAGCTTAGCACAGTGAATACTTAAGGGAATGCATGGCTCCCCTCTCACGGGACTTAAGTAGTGTTTAACACCACGGTGAAATCCTCAGCTGTGGCTTTCTCTAGTGTAGAATTTGTCTCAGAAAGATTACAAGTACAAGGAAGGCTTTGTGTGCTGTGTTTGTCATTTTTATTTATTTATTTATTTTTCTTTTCCTTTCTTCTCCGCCTCCTGCTCCAGGCCTTCCATAACACCATAGAGTATTTTCTTTGGGCCTCTGGAGTGTGCGTGTTATTTATGTGTGAGCCTGAAAGAAAAATAAAAGGCAAAAGCAAGGCAGTGCTTACCAGTGGGAGCCATCACCCACAGGTAAAATGAAGAAAAATTACATGAATGAGTTCTCTTCTCTTCAGCCACTTTTACCACTCGGGGAACCAAACAAGGTATCAGAGACAAAGCATGGGTCTTGGCATGTGATAACCCAGTGGCCTGGCCGTTTGAATACTTAACCAGTGGAGAACTCAGTTTTGCCATGTTCCTGACAGAGATGAAAGCCTTCTGAGGAAATTAGAAGGGGTATAATTTGGGGACTGTACTCAGATTCTTTCTTGGTGTAATGTTGGAGGGCTTCATTTACAGTGACTGTCATTCAGCAAGAAACAAGGGAAGACTACTGTTTAGTGGCAAGGAAAGTCTTCGAATTTTCGAACTGAAAAGCAATGTAGTCCAACCTCTGCAGTTTGTAGCTAAGGGCAGTAAGCCTGGAATCTCACTTAGTGTTTGGTGGCCACAAGTGTAGACTGTAGCTAGGAAGTACATTTATTCTACTGGAAACCAATGGTGTAACAGGACTCGAACTTTTTCTTTCATTCATTAGTAATTTTCCTTTCCTTTTGTTAGGAAAAGGCCATTATAATCCTAGCATTGGCACAAGTTTTAGTTTTTGCCTGTGCCTTTCCAGTGTTTGCCCTTATTTACATTTTATATTTATTTCTACATGTTTTTATATTTTTCGTTTTTGCACTTACCCATTCCTCATTCTTTCTAATGATTTTACGTAGCACTTGTCACAGTTCCTTTGGATTTTCATTATAATTTGCTAATTTATTCCCTTGTTGTTGAGTACTTACATGGAGTTAGATTTCTTGCCATGAAGGAGAAAGCCATAAAAAACAATGTGGTGGATATAGCTTTACATTCTCTTGAGTTATTTTTTTCTCATCATTTAAGTTCCTGAAAGTGACTTCATTGTAGCAATGGAAAGCGTGCTGTAGCCTTCCAGAATCTGAAGGAACGTGCCCCACACTGTATGTGTGCAAAGATTGTGTGGATGTGAATGTGCATGACATAGAAAAAATCTCCTGCACTTTGTAGGTCAAACAGCTGATGAGTCTTAATGTAGGATTTTGTGTTTCATGTCAAATGGCCACCTCTATTAGGGAAGATAAAAGCATTTACATTAGTATAGCTGGTTAGCTTTATTAATGTTGGGCAAAATCAGTATGTTAGGAAAATAAATCCATAGTTTTGGGGGGAAGTTATAAAATTAAACATATAGGTGACCTATTTATACACTTTTATAAAGGAATTATTGAAGAAATATCATCAGAAGTTATTGTCTATATGAAATGTATATTCAAAGCTAATATTTCTTCCTCCAAGGCTCTAGGAATATAACAGAGAACAGATGTATTTAACTATAAAATACTATGATGCATCAAACGGTGCAGTTTTTATTTTATGGAGTTTATGTGTTGACTCTGATTTGAACTATCGCTCTTTTTATCATGTGGGAACTTTTGGAAACAATTATATGGTCAAAAATGTAAGGATTTTGACCTTATATTGATTCCATTTGTGTTATTTTACCATATTTTTCTTTTCAAAGAGGTGTGTGTTGAAAAGGGAAGCTTTATGTTTGCTAATCCGAGTTTTCAAGTGTTTATGGAAATTTTGATAGATTCTTTAATAAGTGTTTCTCTCCAGGAAAAGATTTCCTGACAGTGGAGTTATTAGGATCAATGGACGTGTGTGGGTTTTTTTTTTTTTTTTTTTGCCTTTTCTATTATATTATTTTCAAAAAAAGTTTGTTTCACTTTATCTTTTTATACAGATGAGGATAGACACTTTTCCTTGCACTGATTCTAGTGTGTGGTGCCTCACAGGTGGTCTGTGGAAATCTTTTCCTTTTCCTGGGGCAATTTTTCTGAAACTGCCCGAAGTGGTAGCTGGCTCCATTCCATCCTTCCTCAGACCAAACAACACTTTCTCAAAATCCAGCCACCCCACTGCTCTAACACTTTCTAGTTGTCTGTAGGCCTTGGCAGATAAGTAATCTGGGAGCTGTTGTTGGGAGGGGCTGGGCAAACTCTGTCACGTATCATTGTTGTGAGATCATTACTACACCAAAATCTGGAGGTGATTATGGATAATGGCTAGCTAGTGACATAAAATTTTGGAAAAGGTTTTGCTGGCCTTTTTCTAAAGAGAAAAAACTAATGACATACTAAAAGTAAAGCTCTTCCTCATTCAGCCATGTGTCTGAAGCCATTGAGAAGGTCCCCAAGTGCATTTTTTTCAGCTTTATTGAGGTATCATTGACAAGTAAAATTGTGTATACTTAAAGTGTGATAATTTGATATAGGTATGCATTGTGAAATGGTTACCATAATCAAGTTAGCACATATATCACCTCACATAATTACCGTGTGTGTGTGTGTGTGTGTGTGTGTGTATGTGTGTTTGAGAAATGGGAAAGCTTAATGTTTACTCTCAGCAAATTTCATGTATACAAGAGTGTTACGAACTGTAGTCACCATGCTGTATATTAGATCCTCAAAACTTACTCTTATAATTGAAAGTTTGTATCCTTTTTTTTCCTACAACTATGGAATTTTTTTCAGTTGGCATTATTGAGATGACAGAAGAATTTCTCCCTGGAATAGTCAACCAATTTTTTGCATTGTGACATTATCAGCATACTATATTGTCTTATAGTTTGATATTATGTGTTTGTTTTTTTTTAACATCTTTATTGGGGAAAAGTTTGTATCCTTTGATCAGCATCTCCCCATTTTCCCTATCCCCCAGCCCTTGGCAACCACCATTGTACTTTCTTTTTCTACAAGTTCTACTTTTAAAAAATTTCATATGTAAGTGATAGCATGCAATATTTGTCTTTCTCTGTTTGGCTAATTTCATGTAACATAATGCCCTCCACATTCATCCATTTTGTTGCAAATGATAGGATTTTCCCCTTTTTTAGGGTTGAATAATATTTCTCTCTCTCTCTCTGTGTGTGTGTGTGTGTGTGTGTGTGTGTGTGTGTGTGTGTGTGTATCTATCTATCTATGATTTTCTTTATCCATTCATCCATAGGCCAACATGTAGGTTGTTTCCATGTCTTGGCTATTGTGAATAATGCTACAGTGAACATGGAAATGCATATATCTTTGTAATATAGTTCAAGGTAGTTCAAGATAATGTTTTCCTTTCCTTCAAATATATCCCAGAAGTGGTTTTGCAGGCCGATGTGGTATTTCTATTTGTCATTTTTTGAAGAACCTCTATACTGTTTTCCATAATAGCCGTACTAATTTATATTCCCACTGACAGTGTACAATGTTTTCTTTTTCTCCCCATCCTTACCAACATTTGTTATCTCTAGTAGCCAACATTTGTTATCTATCTAGTAGACATTCTAACAGATGTCAGGTGATATCTCATTATGGTTTTGATTTGCATTTTCCTGATGATTAATGATACTTATTACCTTTAATATACTTGTTGGTCATTTGTTATCTTCTTTGGGAAAATGTCTACTCAGGTCCTTTTAAATTAGATGGTGTGTATTTGTGCTTTTTTTGTTTTTGTTTTTGTAACTTGTATGAGTTCCTTATATATTTTAGATACTAACTCTTTTTCAGATATATGATTTGGAAATACTTTCTCCTGTTCTGTAGGTTGCCTTTTCATTTTGTTGATTATTTCCTTTGCTATGCAGAAGCTGTTTAGTTTGATACAGTCTGCTTGTTTATTTTTGCTTTTGTTGTCTGTGCTTTGGTATCATCCAGGAAATCATTGGCAAGACCAGTGTTAAGGAGCTTTTCCCCTGTGTTTTCTTCTGGAGTGTTAGGGTTTCAGGTCTTACGTTTAAGTCTTTGTTCCATTTTGAATTAATTTTTGTGAGTTGTGTAAGATAGGGTCCAGTTTCATTCTTTTGCTTGAGTATATCCAGGTTTCCCAGCACTGTTTATTGAAGAGATAGCCTCTCGCCATTGTGTGTTCTTTTGCCCTTGTCAAAGATTAGTTGACCATATATTTGTGGGCTTATTTCTGGGCTCTTTATTTTGTTGCATTTGTCTGTGTGTTTATTTTTATACTAGTACATGCTGTTGTTATTACTGTAGTTTTCTGATATAGTTTGAAATCAGGAAGTGTGATACCTCCATCATTGTTCGTCTTACTCAAGATTGCCCTGGCAATTTGGAGCTTTTTGTGGCTCTATATGAATCTTAGGATTGTTTTTCCTATGTCTGTGAACAATGCCATTGGACTTTTAATAGGGATTGCATTGAATCTGTAGATCACTTTGAATAGTATGGACACTTTCAAAATATGAATTCTTTCAATCCAAGAACATGAGATATCTTTCCATTTATTTGTGTTGTCTTCAGTTTCTTTCATCAATGTCTTACAGTTTTCTGTGTATAGATCCTTTAGTTCCTTGCTTAAATTTATTATTAAGTATTCTATTGTTTTGTACTATTATAAATGGAATTGCTTTCTTAATTGTTCTTTCCAGTAGTTTGTTGTTAGTGTATAGAAATGCAGCTGACTTTTGTATCTTGATTTTGTATCCTGCAGCTTTGCTGAATTTTTTCAGTAGTTAAAATAAGGTTTTGTTTTTTTTTTAATGTAGTCTTTAGGGTTTTCTGTACTCAAGATTATGTCATCTTCAGACAATTTTACTTCTTCCTTTTTGATTCGATGGATTTTATTTCTTTTTCTTGCACAGTTGCTCTAGCTAAGACTTCCATAACTATGTTGAATAGAAGTAGTGAGATTGGACTACCTTGTCTTGTTCCTGATCTCAGAGGAAAGGCTTTTTTAGCTTTTTACTGTTGAGTATAATGTTAGCTGTGGCCTTCTCATATATTATCTTTTTTTTGTGTTGAATTATATTCCTTCCATACCTAATTTGTTGAGAGTTGTTATTATTATAGGATGTTGAATTTTGTCAAATACTTTTTCTACACTTACTGAGATGATCATATGATTTTTATCCTTTATTTTATTGATGCAGTGTATCATATTAAATTTTAATGCTATATTATTTATCTATTAATTTATTCATTTATGACTGTGTTGGGTCTTCATTGCTGCACATGGGCTTTCTCTAGTTGCAGCAAGCGGGGGCTATTCTTCGTTGCGGTGTGCGGACTTCTCATTGTGGTGGCTTCTCTTGTTGCGGAATTCGGGCTCTAGGCGTGCGGGCTTCAGTAGTTGTGGCTCACGGGCTCTAGAGAGCAGGCTCAGTAGTTATGGCACATGGGCTTAGTTGCTCCGCGGCATGTGGGATCTTCCTGGACCGGGGATCAAACCCGTATCCCCTGCATTGGCAGGTGGATTCTTTTTTTTTTTTTTTGCGGTACACGGGCCTCTCACCGCTGTGGCCTCTCCCGTTGCGGAGCACAGGCTCCGGACGCGGCGGCTCAGCGGCCATGGCCCATGGGCCCAGCCGCTCTGCAGCATGCGGGATCCTCCCGGACTGGGGCACGAACCCGCGTCCCCTGCATCGGCAGGCGGACTCCCAACCACTGCGCCACCAGGGAAGCCCTGTCTCAAGAAGGCTTTGATTGTTCACTCCTTTGATTGTTCAGGAGTGTGTTGCTTATTTCCACATGTTTGTGAATTTTCCAGCTTTCTTGTGTTAATTATTTATGTTTTCTATTGTGGTCAGAAAAGATACTTGATATGATTTTAATCTTCATAAACTTGTTAAGACTGGTGTTGTTTCCTGTCATATTCTGGAGAAAGTTCCATGTGTGCATGAGAAGGATGGAATGTTTTATATATGTCTGGAAGTCTCATTTGGTCTAAAGTCCAATATTTCCTTACTTATTTTCTGTCAGGATGATTTTCCTATTATTGAAAGTAGGGCATTTAACTCTCCCACAATTATTATGTTGCTATGTATTATTGCTTTCAGATCTGTTAAAATTTGTTTAATATATTTAGTTATTCCCATGTTGGGTGTGGATATATTTACAATATATACACAGATCTTCCTGATGAATTGAACCCTATATCATTATGTAATGACCTTCTTAATCACTTGTCCCAGTTTTTGACTTAAGGTTTATTTTGTCTGATGTAAGTATAGCTGTGCCAGCTTTCTTTTTGTTTCCATTTGCATGGCATATCTTTTTCCATACCTTCACCTTAAGCTTATGTGTGTCCTTAAAGCTGAAATGAGTTGCTTGTTGGCAACATGTAGTTATGCTTTGTTTTTTATTTATTCATCCACTTATATGTTTTTTGATGGGGAAATTTCAACAATTTAAAATAATTATAAGGTAAAGATTTGCTATTGTCATCTTTTTAATTGTTTTCTGAGAGCTTTGTACTTCCTTTGTTTCTTCTTCTCTTGCTCTTTTCTTTTGTGATTTCATGGTTTTCTCTAGTGGTATGCTTTGATTCCTTTCTCTTTATTTTTTGTGTATCTACTTTAGGTTTTGGCTTTGTGGTTACCATGAGGCTTACGTAAAACATACAGTCTATTTAAAGCTGGTGACAACTTAACTTGATTGCATATAAAATTTCTACCCATTTATTTTTCCCCTGGTTGCCCATATCTCTTGAAAGATTTGGGAAGTTTTCAGCCGTAATTTCTTTAAATAAGCTTTCTGCCCCTCTCGTCTGTCTGTTCCTTTTGGGACTCCCATAATGCGAATATTGTTTCATTTTGTGGTATCCCATGATTCACTTAGGTATTCTTTACTTTTTTCATTCTTTTTTCTCCTCTGGGCAGTTTGAAATGACTTGTCTTTGAGTTCATAGATTTTTCTGTTGATCAGGTCTGCTCTTGATTCTCTGTATTGCAGTTTTCATTTCCTTCATTGAATTCTTCAGCTCCAGAATTTCATTTTGGTTCTTTTTTTTATGATTTCTATCTTTCTGTTGAACTTCTCATTTTGTTTCTGTGTCTTTTTTTTCTGATTTCATTGAGGTGTCTATCTGTGTTCTCTTATAAGTCATTGAGCTTACTTAAAATAATTATTTTTAAATTCTTTCTCTGCAATTCATAGATCTCCATTTTGGGGGCATCAGTTACTGGGATATTATTGTGTTCCTTTGGTAGTTATGTTTCCTTGATTTTTGTATGTGTGTTTTGTGTTTGAAATAAGCAAAAATATGCATTGATGTTTGTACATTTGATGGAACAATCACCTCTTCCAGTCCTTATGGATTGGTTTTGGTAGGGAAGCATCTTCACCTGTGGGAGGGTGTTAGCGCACTGGCTGGTGGGGTGTGGTGGTTCTGGCTCTGGAGAAAGCCCAGTAGTGTAATTTCTTTGAAGCTTTATCAGCTGATGTAAGCACTGGGGAAGATAGCAGTGGTCCTCATTGGCAAAGGCTGCGGGTGCCTGCAGCATCAGTGAGTACTTTTGGGGTCTTCAGTGGCAGAGTCTCCTGAATGGCTCCTCTTTTTTCTTCCATGGGGTTTTCGTGGCTGACTGGACCCCTTAAGGACTACTTTTGTTCATGAATTAGCGGAGTAATTTTGCGGGGAGGAGGTTTTGCGGGGACAAAGTACAAAGGCTACTATCTCTTACTCTACTATCTTGCTGATGTGTCTCCCCCAAACACATTTGGAACATGTGCAGAGTGTGCTGTGTTTTCCTATAGTTCAGTCTTGTCTCTGTCCTTGAACAGAGTCAAGGAAACAGATCCAGCAGTTGTTTGGCTTCAATACTTTACTAACACTGCCTTCACAGTGCTAGGGTTGTGTATTTCTGCCTCTTACTAGTCCTGGAAGTATAATTAAAGGCATAAACAATTGGGTAGAGATACAGGATTCTCTGGTTTTCATTGTGGTGATGGTTTTATCATTTTGCATGTATCAGCCAATATGATGAACCTTTCATAGTTTAGCATTCTTCTGGTCAGCATCCTCTAGGACTTCTCATTTCACTCAGAATAAAATCTCAGCACTTGGTCATGGCCTCTGAGGTCCTAAATGACCCCTGCGCACTTTCATTCCCTCTGTCCCTCTAGGCCTCCACGAGTCCCTCATCAGCCTTCTGTAGTTCCTTGGACTGTTCACACTGCCTAGGTTTCTCTGCCACATATTGTCACGTGGTGGGTTTTATCTTGCCCCTTAGATCTCAATTCAGACTTTACCTCTTCAGTGCCATCTTCTCTGAGCCATGTTTGCCCCCTTTACTTATTTCTCATTATGTCATTTTTCCTTTTAATTCCTTAATATCACTTAGAACCATCTGAAATTATTCTATTTGTAAATGTACTTACTTTATTTAGGGTTTTTTTGTTTGCCATTTCTTATTGAAAGTTAAGTTCAGTGATAGCAGGACCTTTAGGGTGTTATTTGCTGTTATATCCTCAGCACTCGTTACAGTGCCTGGCACACAGTGAGTGCACTAAATCAATACTTGTTGGATGAATGTATGAATGGACCAAACAAGCCCCTGTAGTATGGCAGGTATTACGTTAGCAATTAAAAAAAAATTACTTAGATTTACTTCCTGCAAACAATGTTTTCCATAACCTGGAATTGTTAGTTGGAATTCTTTACAGAAATCCAGAGTTAGGCTTGCTTGGAAAAATAATCTTCCTGATCATAATGCCTTTTTCCTTCCCACCACTGTGGCTGTTCTTGGCTGTTCTTGGCTGTAAAGCCAGTTTTCAGGTCAGAACTTTATTGATTTTGGCCAAAGGCCAATGCAAACTTTCCAGTATTTCTAAGGGTCTCTAGACCTTCCACCTTGACTAGGACTGTACTTCTTTCTTGAAGAGCTAAATTTTTGACAGTTAAAGGGCACAATAGAAATTGTACACATTAACATTATTATTCTGTGTATGTTCTGAAAAAGTATCCACATTTGCTGTGAAGACTTAGTTATTAGCAGATTAATATTCCTTTCAATTTTTAGTGTAATATTTCTGGTACACTGCCACGTCTGAGATTCTGATTTAAAAGTGGGAAACAAATTAATAGCAATTATTTGGTTAAGTTTTGGGTTACCTCTGACTCAAATACTGGTAACCCTTTCCCATTCTTTAAAAATAAGTCTTTTAGGTTTAATGAGTTATGTCTTGGAGTTGCAGAAGCAGTAGGTTTGACATTTAGGACTAGTTCCATAATATCTGGAGATAAGCTTTGCAAAACGTGCATTTGGACTGTGTGCCTATGGTTACAAAGACAATATTGAGATGAAAAGATTGAGGATTTTAAGTCTGTAAAATTTTAAAGCCATTCCTCATCCTATGATTATTTCTCTCAGATGGATTAAACATTTTACAGCTATTTATAAAAGAGTAATTTGACACTGTAATTCAGTTCCCATGACAATCATAGAACATTGGATCCCTAACTGTGTTAAACTAGATTAAATGACTAGGTGATAGGAGGGCTGTTCTAGATTAAAGGAGGCTAAAGAGACATGACAATCAAAAAAGCAGAGCGTGAGCTTTGATCGAATCCTTGGTTGAGGCAAATGCTCTAAAGGTCATTCGGGGACATCTAGGGAAATTTGAAAGTTGGACTGTATTAGATGATAGTATTGAGTAAATATTAAACTCTTGAGTATGTTAATGATACTGTAGTTATGCAGGAGAATGTCCATGTTCTCAGATTCATGCTCAGATAATGGGACGAAGTATCAAAGTTTGCAACTGTTTTCAGATGGTTCAACAAAATTGTGTGTGTGTGTGTAGAAGGCATAGAGTGGGGAGAGAAGGAAAGGGGAGATGGGACAGGAGGGAAGGAGGCAGAAGGTGGGCACATCTGACAAAATGTTAGTGAATTTTGTAACAAAATATTACAATTAGTGAATCTGAGCAAAGAGTATGTGGGCGTTTGTTGTGCTCTTTTTTTCAATTCCTCTTTGGATATAAATATTTTCACAATAAAGATTGTGGGAAAATATAATAAAGAGAAGCTAAGTTTGGAAAAGCAGTGATTAAAGCGATTTTTCATCACTTCCAAACTCTGTGAAAGAATACTTGCTATCTAGTTTCCATCTTTGTTTAAATACTGATCTTGCTGATGAAATAGTTTTTAGTTGGTACATTTAGATTCTGTTAATGGAGTCTGCTCATAAAATGTTTCTATGTAGACAAATAATATTGTTTAGTATATCAGAAATCAAGATTAGGAAGGTGCAGTAGAAGGAAACTGCCTGTAATCCCAAGCATCTACTGGGTTACTTGCCAGTAGGAGTATTTTGTTTTAAACTTATTGTGTGTATGCCCAGGGAGAGGAGAAGTGTGTTTACCAGTTTTGTTTACTATTACCCTCAGTGTGGAATTTTGAGTATTTGATTGGCTTTAAAATCTCTAGTTCATTTTCATATGTGCCAGGTGATACCTTATTTCAAACTTGGAAGGTAAAAATAGTCATTGTTCTTCAAGCCAGAAAGACTTCTGGGGGGTTGGGGCAGGGAGGAAGGAGAGAGGGACTACGAAACGAATGATTATCTGAGTGTAACTTTGATAATGCATCTACTGGCTTTACTAAAGCTGCCTGTACATTGTTGCTGGCTTCAGGGATGTGGTAACTGCCTCTTGAAAGGTTGGTGACTCTAGTGACATAAAGGATGATATTTGCCTCATTATAGAGTCTTTTTTTTTTTTTTTTTTCCTGCAGAGAATTAACAGTCTGACTTGTCTAACAGTCTTCTCTTTGTGGCCCATATTTTTCCATGAGCCCATTAGAAAATCTAAAAAGATGAGTTTAGAATTCTTCTAGCCCAACCTTCTTTCTCTTCAGAGGAGACTATGTTTTTCAGGGCAAGGTGCTACTTGGGCAAGATGGCAGAGCTGCTGGTGCTAGCGCTGGAATTCGGTGCTAGTTTTCCTAGCCTCCTTTGTGCATCATGTCATCATTTAAACAAGATGACAAGCTTCTCAGATCCATTGTACGTAGATCCTGAAAGAATGAATAACATTTAATGCCACCTGTCATATATATCATATGTTGAGTTGTTTATTGTACATGCTCCCCTATAAACTGTAAACTCCTCTGGGGCAGGATTTTTGTCTGTTTTGTATACTGCTGTTTTCCTGGTACCTAGAACACTGGCTGGAAGGTGATAGTCACCCAGTAAATATTTACTGAATGAATGATTGAACCAGAAGCAAATGACTAAGAATAGATTCACAGCTGCCCATGTAGCAGGATTTCAGGGAAATAATGGATTGGCTAGAGTACCACACCCCCATGTAACTAGCTCATGGTCTAAGGTGAACAATTAGACGCTGGTTTCCTGTTTAATTTCCAGTACTCCTGGGAGTAATACATTAAGCTGTCTCATCTTAGAGATTTGCTAACTTAGTGTGAATGATTTTAACAACCACTTCCCTAGGAGTACTTTTTAATGAAAGATGGGGTAGAACATGAATAAATAGAGTAAAGATGGGAGAAGTGCTGAGAAAAAGGGAAGATGAGACGTAAAGACAGGCTTTGAGTATATCATGATTTTGAACAGGACAACTTTACTGGTATTTGGGTTGAGAAATGCTTTGGAATAAATTGCGTGGTAATATGTCTGTCAAATTCATTCACGGTCCTGTGACCCCAGGAATTTGTAACATACAATCATCTGCAACTCAAGATGGGCTTGAATTTGGTGAGTCTCTGCTAATTCAATTCTCAGCCCTGTGTGTGGGCAGTCCTAGAGTGTTTATAGTGGAGTAAGCTGTTGCTCTCTGGAGAGTGTGTTGACCTCATGGTTGAAAATGCTGTCACTTTATGTGCAATGCATTGTGTGTCAATTATTGTGCATCAGTGTTGCCTCAGTAAACCTGTTTGAAAAAATGCTGACACTGTAAGCGTTTTGAGGAAATGTTGAGGATCAGATTCACTTATTATGTGCAGAATTCTAGTTTAGGTAAAAAGTTGTTGAAATCATGGATCCAAAATGATGAATTAAGCTCCTCAGAACAGCTAGAGAAAAGACAGCTTCTAGCCTAGTGTCTGGCACATAATAGTTATTTAATAAATATTTGGTGTGTGGGATGAGTGGGAAGTAGATAGAGGAAGGGTTTTTTGTGACTGGCTGGTCATTTAAGTTGTGAATGTAACCAGGCTCATGGTTCCATGGATTGTTTCTGTTTTGAGGCTGTAGATGGTATCCTGACAGTTGTTGCTGCTGTTTAAATGTGTGCACCTGGACATCAGGTAGACATGGGAAAAAAGAGTAAATCTGCTTTCCATACAGAAGAAAAGTAATTTAAAAATAAAAATAGAAGTACAAAGCTGCAGTCTGAATTCGTGCATGCTACTTCACCTTCTTGTGTCTCTATTTCCTCATCAGTAAAATCGGGCTAATAATGTTTACTTCATAGGGTTGGTTGGTGAGGATTAGAAGAGATAATCTCTGAAAAGGCATTTGGATAGGGTGGTCCCTGGCACAGTGTGTCCATTGGAGTGTTAGCTCTTCACGCTGGTGGCCATATTTATACAGATTTAAGGCTGAGAGACTAGAGCTAATCTTCAGTCAATAGAAGAAGTACCAGGCAGTGGGAAGAGGACATATGGGATCTTGCGAAGAGAGGAGAAATTGTGTGTTAATTAATGTGAAAGTCATTAATTGGCGAAGATGATGGGTCCTGGGAACTGGAGCAGAGAGCTGGAAATGCAGCATCTTGTGAGCACAGGTCTGTCCTGACCTTCCTAGAGGGATCAGTACAGGACCTCTTCATTCCTTCATTTCCCTTTACTGCAGAGTAGAGTTTAATTTTATTTGTATTTTTAGTAAAATGATTTGAGGTCCAGGGAGACCTGCTGAGGTGATGGTGTAGGAAAGCAGTTCAGAAAGGTAAGATGGAAGACAGATCTGGGCCACAGCAGTGTGAATTAAACATTTTGTTTTTCCTATGGGCCTTCTGAGCTGTGATACCCAGGATTGCCCCATCCATCCAGGTGTTCTGTCAGAATCATGACAGGAGCGGCTCACTAACAGAAAACCAAGCTGATGAAAACAGATGAGTTGGCTGGTTGTCAGTGTATTTCAAATGATCTTGCCTGTAGGTGGCCCTTGAGTGAGAACTTAACTTAAAACATTTAAGGAGAGAGACCATTGTTAACACATTTGGAGAACAAGTATGAGTCGTTTATTCCTGCATGACAATAGAAGAAATGAAACTTTAGACTTACATTTGGGAGCTTATTAGATAAATTGAAATGTAATAAGGAAATTAAGCACTATGTGATAATGATAATCTAAATCATTAGGAAGTTAAAAGTTATCATAGAACTTTGGTTGATTATGATGTGTCAGTAGGTGCATCCTTGGTATAAAAAAGAGAAAGGTACCATTCTGGCGAGTGATGTTGTACTCACCAGAGTGCATGGGGGAGGCTGTGCATGCGTGGGGGCAGGAAGTATATGGGAACTCTCTGTACCTTCCTCTCAGCTTTATTGTAAACCTAAATATGCTATAAAAATCTTCTAAAAAAATTATTGTAGAGCTGAGAAAGACCTTGGAACTCATCCAATCTCAACCCTTTACTTTAAAAACTTTGGAAACTGAGACTGAAATATAGGCAGTTATTTTCCCAAAATTACATTGTGAAATACAGAGTTTATCTTGATATCTGAGTACTTTCTACACTGACATATCTTTTGTCTTTATTTTAAAGTAACTAGGTGGGTATCTGAGGGTAGAACATACCTCCTCTGTAATATACCTATAATGTTTTTGCTTATATATATTGTATGCACATATACAAGGTCTCCCCTCAAAATGGGAAAGACACAATTAGACAAAGATATCAGGTGTTGAAATCCTTTTATTCTAGAGCCCAGAAATCTCATATTTGTCTACTGGTCATATGCTCTTCATGGCATTTGTGCCGATGCTCCTGTCTGTTGTATCACTTAGTGGTTATGTCCATGTGGGATGGGAAAGGAGCACAGGAATTCAAAGAACAAGTGATGATTGGTGGTTCCCTTCCCCACTAAGCTCATTCACAGATCTGCTGAAAGGAACATACAAGACATCATCGTCATCATCATCATCATCATCACTTACTTTGTGCTTTAAAGTTTGCAACATATGTTCACAAGTTATGTAACTTTGTTATCACCACTGTCATTTACAGCAGATATTATTATAATGGTTTTGCAATATACAAGTGTATCAAATCAACAAGTTATATACCTGAAACTTATATACAGTGTCATATGTCAATTACATCTTAATAAACCTGGGAAAAAATAAAACAGGTACTATTAGCCTAGTATTAAGATGTGAGAAGCAGAATTCAGAGAAGCCACTCAAAGGGTGAGATTAAACTCAGATCTTCCGAGTCTAAAATCTGTGCTCTTTCTAATATAAGGATAAGTAGTATATCCTTGTTCTGGAAGCTTCACAGCCTGGCATGACTACATAAGAATAAAAAGAGCAGGTGATATATAATGACTGATTAGGTCACATATGATAATACCTGATCTGTTGCATAGTAATGGTTGAGCCGGAGTGGAGGGGTAACCAGTCTGTGTACCTCTAAGGGTGTTTGGAACAGTCATCCAGGAAGGCTTTTTGGAGATGATACTTGGAGGAAGTTTGGGATGGTTGAAAAGAAATGTGGTTTCACCAGAGCTGCAGAATCAGATAAAAAGGTAGTACGACCTTTAACATAAATTGCTGGCACATCTCTGAATCTTAGCCCCAACTCAGAATTTTATGGGTTTAAGAATCACAGGGGTAAGGGGTAAACTGAGCTAAACGCATCTGAATTTCAGGAGCTCAGTGTTTTAAGAAATCTGTCTCCATCCCTCAGCAGGGCTTCCTGTGTGTTGGCTTCTGTGGTATAGAGGCAGAGACGACTAATGTTCTGCCAGCTCAGTAGTCCTGGGAGAGTGAGCCTCATTCTTGTCCTTTCCAACAAGAATCCTGCTGCCACCCCTCTGTGGTCAGACGTTGGTCATGTGATCATTCTTAAATCAGGCACTTGCGGCTGGATCTATGTGACAACCACACCCTTTGGTGGGATGACTTTCACGACCCTCTCAGCCCTCCCCAAACTGCTGGGACCACAAGGTAAGTGGGGTTAATCCTTCAAAGGGGACTTGAGCTGCGGTTATCAAAGAATGAAGAAAAGGTGATGAGGCAGCAAAAACAATAATAGGGTTTAAAAATATATTTTTAAAAATTCTGATTTTCTTTCTCTTTCTAAAGTTGGGGGAAGGGAGGTGATCTCTTTTAAGGCCTAATTCAGAATAAAGTAGTAGGAGATTCTCCCTGGTGGAGTGAAAGTCATACAATACTTGGGACAACACCCTTGAGAAAAGCCAGAGCTTTGAAGGAGACAAGAACAGGGCTTAGGCAGTGTGCAGACAGAAATCATGATGCTACCTGCTTCAGGCCCCAGGAAAACCTAGCTTGTGGTGGTCATAGCCATGAACCTCTGTCAAGCTTCAGGATTACTTTGGATGAAGAATTAAGAGAGATTTATTAATGGGGCTTCAACTAATACTTCTTTGCTTTACATGTTCACAGTTCAAAATTGGGAAGTCAGGAATTGAGGGAATCTGGTGCTAGACTAGGATACTGACTGAATACCAAGCCCCTTACTTAATTCAGACTCTCAGTCAAGTATGAATACATATAATTGTTTCATTGATGTGTCTAATATTACTGCAATTCTCAATAATTGTTACAATAATGATGCATAGACAGTTTTCTCTTCACACTCATACTTTTTTTATGCAGATAGTTCTTAAGCTGTTTCCTTTACCCTAAAATATATGTTAGATCCTTGCCACTGGAAATTGAGGCATTGGAACTGAAGTCAGCAGAAAGTTTTAAGTCTAGTTAAGATATTTGGTCTCAAGGAATATTTAAGGTGTCTACAAAAGTTGTTTCTTCAGTCAGCTCAGTTTATTCAGTCAGTCTAATAAGCGTACAAGTAAACCTTCAACCTTAACAATCACAGCTTCATCATTATTACTTCTCAGATTTGTGCTTGCTCCTTAAGTCTGTCTAAATTGCTCAACAATAATTTCTTGTCCACACTTGTGTGGCCTCAGTTTTAAAACAACCTGAGGTTGTTACTGCCAATTCCTAACTGCTGTAGTATTTGTAGTAATTAAATGCTAGTGGTTGGAGGTTTAGGGAGGATTTGAGGATAACTGGTTCCAAAAATATCCCTGTGTGTGTTTGTGTGTGTTCTCGTGTTTGTGTGAATATTTTTTGAAGTAGGAAGATGATATGTTTTGATTAGGCATTTGACTTTGTTCAGAGTGTTCTTCGGAAAACCTAGAGCTTTTCAGTGGGATTATGGTATGTAATAACTATGTTCTGATAAAATCAGAGGTTTAGCAATTCAGGTAACAGATTATCTCCCATTCAGTGGCATGCTGATTTGTGGACAGTTATTTCTCCCTGTTTTTTTTTTTTCCCCCATTAATTAATTTATTTTTGGCTGCATTGGGTCTTCGTTGCCACGTGTGGGCTTTCTCTAGTTGTAGAGAGCAGGGGCTACTCTTCGTTGTGGTGCGCGGGCTTCTTGTTGCAGAGCATGGGCTCTAGGCGTGCGGGCTTCAGTAGTTGTGGCACGTTGGCTCAGTAGTTGTGGCTCATGGGCTCTTGAGCACAGGCTCAGTAGTTGTGGTGCACGGGCTTAGTTGCTCCGCGGCATGTGGGATCTTCCTGGACCAGGGATTGAACCCATGTCCCGTGCATTGGCAGGCGGATTCTTAACCACCGTGCCACCAGAGAAGCCCATTTTCTCCCTGTTTTGAACTAGCTCCCCAGGAACTCTCTCTTGCAGTCTCTTCCACCAGGCAGACAGATGAGAATTCAAAATAAATACCACTCATGATTTAGCTTAGGGTTTTGTGTATGTGCGTTTGTGTGTGTGTTTTCTGCTTGTGGGAGCTGTTTAAACTCTGTGGAAATTCATTAGAAAAGATGCATTGTCTAGTAGTCCTGATAGCATCAACTGGCCCTTTTTCCCTCCTGGGCAAGGTAGCATCCATTACTTTGTAGGGCCTGACTGCTAGAATTGTTCCCAGAGTTCAGGACTTCCGAACCACAATGGGCTCTACCAGGCTTTGTGGCCTTAATAAGCCCCCCGTTATTGGCACTTCAAATATTGGTATACCTATCGAGTTTGGCCCTGTGTCAGGAGAGGGGAGGCTTTCTTTAGAGCCACCACTGATGGATCACATGCTTTTTCTCAAAAGAGCAAACAAGCACTTTTTGTTTAGGCTCAGTAATACTTGGCAAAGAAATACAGCTGTAATTATATATCCTAGTTCTTGTTCTTTTCTCCCCTTCTACGTTTTACTCCCCCACCCTCAACTTTATGTAAAAGCAGCTAGCGTTGGGTCTGAAATAAATGTCATGAATGAATAATAATTTCTTTCATTTACACAGTAATTAAACTTGTTGAATGCTGACTTAATGCTTTACTGCACTCTAATTTGACTGGAAGATTTTGCCTTTGTGAATTCAAAGAAAAGGGAAAAAAATAGAAATTAAATACCTACTGAGACTATTAAGGAGGACATTTTTCAGAAGGTTTCTTCCTCCTCCTATTTCTCATCGTCTCGTGTTTGCCCTCTGCTTCCTGGGATACTTAATACTTAAGAGTTGTTCTACAGATCATTCTTCAGTTTTTATGCCCAGCAGCGCCCCAGCAGCAAGGCGCCCCAGGACCAAGTCCATCGGCTGCCACTGCACATAGAAGGATGAGGGCCTGGTCTGCTGCCATCATCAGAATTGTTGCTGCTTGTCTTCTGGAGGATTAGAGTTCTTTCTGGTTGGTTTCTACATTCCTTTCCTTCTTAACCCATAGAATTCCAGTTGGTGAGTCCATCCATCGGTCTCTAAGATCATGCTTGACACCCAAAATATACCTGAAAGCTGGCAGATGCATCCCAGCCAGGAGTATTTTGGGAATTTGTACTCCTCTACTGAAAATTTCTGCCTGTGTACAGTCTGAGTCACTCAACCTGTCTTTCCCAGAGTGTCTTTTTCTCTAAGGTGGGTCCAGTAATGGGAGTTGGCAGCCCACTTTGCTATTCTTGGAGGAAAGTATCTTCCAATACCAGTTGGTGTTTTTATCTTCTTTCACCATGAGGACTGACTGGCCATTTTCATAAATAATTAATTCCCAGAACTCCCTCCACGGGAGCTTGTAGGTTCCCTCGGTGATGGTCACTGACCCGGCAAGGGTACTGCTCTTTATCTGCTGAATAGAGATTGTTGGAGGTGCTGTGGCACAAAAGGCAGAGCAGGTAGGAACTCTGGGATCCCCTTCAGGAAGCTGCAGCGAGCACAGCGCACGAGGAGCACCAGCATGGGGAGGTGTGCTACAGGGGACCTCGTTCTCTGCTCCCTCGCGCTGTCAGAGGAGCTGGCGGTCAGGCCCAGGTGGTTGAGCCTCTCTGAGTCTGTGAGATGAAAGCCCAATTGTGTTTTGTGCACATTGCATCCTGTGTAGATTGTGGATAGCGAGCGCTCCTTTGCAGGGCTGTCTGGGAGTGCTGACTTGAGTTTCAGGGTGTAGAAGGCCTGGCACATAGCCAGAGTCAATAAATATTAGTTCCTTACCCTCATCTGGAGACAAAGAGAACACAAGTGTTTAAGTATTTTTTTTAATCAAGGAATCTCCCGCAAATACTCCCCTCCTCACTACCCAGTGCCAATATTCACGTGAATTAATTTTATTTTCCTTCTCTTCTTCCTCCCACCCGCTCATCTCGCTTCCCTTTCTCTCTAAAGTTATACCAGACTTGTTCAGGATAGATTTTTTCTTTATAGAAAGTTCTAAAAGCTTTAAGACTTGTATTCCGATATATTTGTTGTTGTTGTTGTTGTTGTTGTTGTTGTTTTTGCGGTACGTGGGCCTTTCCCTGTTGTGGCCTCTCCCGTCGCGGAGCACAGGCTCCGGACGCGCAGGCCCAGCGACCATGACTCACGGGCCCAGCCGCTCCGCGGCATGTGGGATCCTCCCGGACCGGGGCACGAACCCGTGTCCCCTGCATCGGCAGGCGGACTCCCAACCACTGCGCCACCAGGGAAGCCCTGTTGTTGTTTTTGGGGTTTTTTTTGCGGTACGCGGGCCTCTCACTGTTGTGGCCTCTCCCGTTGCGGAGCACAGGCTCCGGACGCGCAGGCTCAGCGGCCACGGCCCACGGGCCCAGCCGCTCCGCGGCATGTAGGATCCTCCCGGACCGGGGCACGAACCCGCATCCCCGGCATTGGCAGGCGGACTCCCAACCACTGTGCCACCAGGGAAGACCCCGATATATATTTTTAATAAATACTTTTATGTTATATTTGTTAAAATACATTTGGAAGCATGGACATCATAAAGATAAAGCCTGTTTACTCATTAACTATGTTAAATAGTTTATGATTGTGGGTTCCTTTCAAATACACCTAGATTAATACATGTGCTGTGTGTGTGTGTGCACGTGTGTGTATGTATGTATGTATTTATGTATGTATATTTATATATATAATGCACACACACAAAAGGATTTTCTATTTTGCCATAGTTTGAATGCTTACTTTTGCGCTAAGTACTGTGATAAATGCTTTTAATGCTTTGTTATGTTTATTAGGTCACTGTTTCTCATGATGTTTGATTTTAAATGTTCTGTAGGGTACCTGTGAAAAACTACATATTCCCTAACCTACCCCAGACCTACTAAATCTGGGTATTAGAATCTAAATCTTTAGTGTTCCAATCTGGCTCTATGTTGAAATAACCTGGAACTGGAACATTTTTTAAAAAAACAAACAAACTCAATCCCAGCCCATTTAAATCAGCACATTTTCAAGATAGGCCTGGGCATCGTTTCTTTAAGCTCCTCTGCTGGTCCTCAATGTGCAGATAGGGTTGAGATTTAACAGTCTATCTAGGTGCTTCTTATTATCCGAAACCGAAACTAGAAAATGAACTAGTTTAGTTCATTTAATCCTTACAATAACCTCGTGAGGCACAGCTGGCATTATCCCTATTTTCAGATGAGAAATTAGAGATTTGGAGAGACGTGAGGTACTAGTACCGAGAATGAGAGTCAACTTGTTCTTTTAAGTCTTATAATCAAACAGTATTCATAGTATTACCATCTACTTGGAGGTGCACATATATTTTTATTTGATGGTCACAATCTACATACGAAATGCTGGTTTTGACATGAAATTAAATTGACCAACTCAGTATGCCTCGGAACCAAGTATTTGTGTGCTAAGCTCTTATGAGTATAGATACCTGCAGATAGACATCATAAATTCATTTTGTTACGCTCAGTGGCAAAGAGAATGAGCCTGACACTTGGGGTTTATAACTAACCTATATACTTGGGTGGACTTTAAGTGAATTGGAGGGCAGAAACAATTTAATATTCTGCCATTTCTAGAGGTGTTTCCGCGAAACACTTTGGTGTATATTTCATGAGCCCTGCCTTCTCAGCCATGAATTCTTTTTGAATGCAACCAATTCCACCTCCTTCCCACCTCTTGTTTTCAAGTGACTTTGTTGCAGGTGCTGTGAATGCAGAGGAGTGACTCGGTTATTCTTTCTCTGTAGAAACAATGGCAACATGGAGTAAATCTACCTCAAACTATAAATATGAACCACACTCACATTTTAAAGAACACTTCCTGTAACTCTAAGAGCTCCCTGGGGGGAACCTGTGTCTAGCCTTCTGAATGGACCACATGTGTGGGAATGTTGCCCTTCAGTTTGAGCAAGTTCCTTAAAAGTGCTTGGTTCTGTGCATTTGAGATGATTAATTTTACTCTTAATAATGGCTTAAAGAACCACTCTTGTGCATCCATGTATGTATTTATTTGTTTTGCAAATATTTCTTGAACTCCTACCATGTGTGTACTGTTGTAAATATTGGGGTGATAATATCCAAACCAAGTAGACAAAAATTTGCTATCATGGAGCTTAAATTCTAATGAATAATATAAGAAAAAAAGTAAGTACATACATCTTAGTGTTTTGGAAGGTGAAAATTAGAGGTAGAAAGCATGTAAGGAGGAAAGCCTCTTTATCATAGTTGGAGAATAGTGAAATTTTTAATAAGACAGTCAGGGTGGACCTCACTGAGGGGACTTTTAAGCAGTATTTGCTGGAGGTAAGGGAGTAAGCCATGCAGATATCAGAGGGAGATCACTTCAGACAGAAAACAGCTCCACTGTCACATCTCTGGAGTATGAGGCTTAGCTCTGTAGGATGTGTCTGCTACCCATCCGTAGGAATTTTCTATGTAACATCACCCACAGCCCCACGCATTGGGATAAAGGTTGTACCAAGTTACAATCTTTGATGGCTATGATTACATCATTTGCACTTGAAGGAAAGGGAAGGGGACTGTGAAATTTCCCTAAACATAGCTGATTTCTGAACTCTAAACAGATAAAATTTCAGTGCCCCATAATTTTTCCATCATTATGTTTTTACCTTGATGAGTAGGTAGGCAGAAATGGGTGGTGTCTGAATCATAAGTCATGGATTATAGGTCTAGTTCTACCACAATTACCTGTGGGACTTAGGAAGAAAAAATACCTAATTTGGTCATGATTCTGTTTCTGCTGTCATAAAATCAAGGTAGTTTTTTTCTTCTACTTGCTCATCATCAGTGAAGACTAGATGAAAAAGGGTATAATGCATTAAATTCTAAAGGACTATGTGAATTATGACTTACTTTTTGCAAAATTTACCTCAAACAAGGACAGAATGTTGGCTAGAAAAGTGTGTTTAAATTAACCTTTCCCCATCCTTCCCAAGTTTTTACTGAGAGCCTACCATGTGCAAAACCCAGTGGTGGCCACTTTAATTCCTTTCTTGGAGGAACTCCATGTTTCTCATAGGTCTGACTTTGTACACTGTCACTCAAAAAGTTCATCAGTGACAAAAAAAGAAAATAGGAACCTAATAAAAAAAAGTAGTGTAGGTTTTCACATGTTAAATGATTACCTTAAAAAAAAAAAAAAACCAAACCTACATTAACATGGCACTGTGTATTGAAAGAGACCTGAGATTTGCTTGTATAAGTGGGCAATGGGAGGGTTGCAGCTTGTGAATTATTGTGAAGTGGTGGAAGAAGGGTTGTCTGAAATGGGTTGAAAGTTGTGACACCAGATGTGGATGGGAGTGGCCCATAATGCACACAAATGTTTGTGGTATGTGTGTGTGTGTGTGTGTGTGTGTTTTGTACATTCCTACACAGCTCAGTTCAACTGGGTGTAGTTTTCTGAATTCACCTAGTATTTCACTTTTTTCAAATTGAAAAATAGTTGATGTACAATATTGTATAAGTTACAGGTGTACAATATAGTGACTCACAATTTTTAAAAGTTATACGCCATTTATAGTTATTATAAAATATTGGCTATATTACCTGTGTTGTATGGTATATCCTTGTAGTTTATTTTATGCATAATAGTTTATACTTCTTAATCCTCTACCCCTTTATTGCCCGTCCTATCTTCCCTGTCCCCACTGTAACCACAAGTTTGTTCTATATCTGTGAGTCTGCTTCTTTTTTGGTTTCTCAAAAAACTAAAAATAGAACTATCATATGACCCAGCAATTCCTCTCCTGGGTTTATATCTGAAAACAACAAAAACATTAATTTTGAAGAGTTATATGCACCCCGGTGTTCATAGCAGCATTATTTACACTTGACAAGATTTGGAAGCAACCCAAGTGTTCATCAACAGATGAATGGATAAGAAGATGTGGTACATATATACAATGGAATATTACTCAGCCGTAAAAAAGAATGAAATTTTGCCATTTGCAACAACATGGATGGTCTTGGAGGGTATTATGCTAAGTGAAATAAGTCAGACAGAGAAAGACAAATACTGTTTGATATCACCTAGTATTTCTTATATATGAAATTATATGCAAGCAAATGCAAAATTCATGTTATGCTCAAATCGTTCCTACTTACATCAGTTGCATTAGAACAGATTCATATTTTCAGAATTAGCTTTGTATCAGAAGTATCTGCACAAAGAGACATAATCAGTCTGGTATAATTATAGAATTACAAAGAGAATAGAATGAGTAGAGTATAATTTGCAAAGGGTAGAATGGCAGGAGTTAGAAGAGGTAGACAATGGTGGGATCAAAAATAGTTTTGTATCCTTTGTCACTCACTAGGCCCTCAGATTGTGCTGTAATCATATTGTCCTCTATTCTGATTTTCAAATATTCTTGTAAAGAGCTGTGAAGTCATTACAGATAAAATGTCAGTTGTGTCCAGTTGTACAAATTAAATTTAGTCACAAAATTCAAAGAACAGCAGTGGAACATCTAATCCTAGTGAACATTAGGAAGTACCTTTGTGGGCTCTCATCTCAGAGATGAGATGTTTGCCTTTTTCAGCCAGAAGGATAGTATGGGAATTGTTTGGAATGTAGAAGCAGGAGAGAGAAATAATTCAGCATTGTGTTCTCCCTTCATCTTTTTATTCCAACAGAGAGACGTATCTTTCTATCTTCTCAAATTATCGAACGCAAACAGGAGCAAGTTAATAAAAGCATATGACTAGGAGAGTCCCATCTGCCCCATCTCCAACCTTTCTCTCTTCAACCTCGTTTCTACCCAGATTAGCAGATGCCACCAGTTCTTGGCCAGTGTCTCTAGTTATCTGATTACAAGGGGTTGTTCTTTTGCCTGCCTCCTTCAAAGCAACAGCAGAAAAATTGATCATGACTGACTGTATGCCCATTGGCCAGGGCACTGATTCCTGAGGACTAGACAGAAGCTTGGAATTCAGCCAAGCCTTCTGTATTGCATTAGGATGGTCTGCCTGACAGCAGAAAGTTAGGGTGGTCTGCCTGATAACAGAAAGCTGGGTTGATTTAAGCTTGAGCTTTTAGATACTGGAAGGCTTGTTCAGTGCTGGCTAGAAAGAAACTAGTAGTAACAAATCCCAAAAGCCATTTAAAAAAAAAAAAAAGCAGGGGCTCTTTTAAGTTTTGTTCTGAGAATAGTGATTACTTTTTTTTTTTTAACATCTTTATTGGAGTATAATTGCTTTACACTGGTGTGTTAGTTTCTGCTTTATAACAAAGTGAATCAGTTATATATATACATATGTTCCCATGTCTCTTCTCTCTTGTGTCTCCCTCCCTCCCACCCTCCGTATCCCACCCCTCTAGGTGGTCACAAAGCACTGAGCTGATCTCCCTGTGCTATGCAGCTGCTTCCCACTAGCTAGCTATTTTACGTTAGGTAGTGTATATATGTCCATGCCACTCTCTCGCTTTGTCACAGCTTACCCTTCCCCCTCCCCATATCCTCAAGTCCATTCTCTAGTAGTTCTGTGTCTTTATTCCCGTCTTGCCCCTAGTTTCTTCATGACCTTTTTTTTTTTCTTCTTAGATTCCATATACATGTGTTAGCATATGGTATTTGTTTTTCTCTTTCTGACTTCACTCTGTATGACAGACTCTGGGTCCATCCACTGCACTACAAATAACTCAATTTTGTTTCTTTTTATGGCTGAGTAATATTCCATTGTATATATGTGCCACATCTTCTTTATCCATTCATCTGTCGATGGACACTTAGGTTGCTTCCATGTCCCGACTATTGTTAATAGAGCTGCAATGAACATTTTGGTACATGACTCTTTTTCAATTATGGTTTTCTCAGGGTATATGCCCAGTAGTGGTATTGCTGGGTCGTATGGTAGTTCTATTTTTAGTTTTTTAAGGATCCTCCATACTGTTCTCCATAGTGGCTGTATCAATTTACATTCCCACCAACAGTGCAAGAGGGTTCCCTTTTCTCCACACCCTCTCCAGCATTTATTATTGGTAGATTTTTTGATGATGGCCATTCTGACCAGTGTGAGATGATATCTCATTGTAGTTTTGATTTGCATTTCTCTAATGATTAGTGATGTTGAGCATTCTTTCATGTGTTTGTTGGCAATCTGTATATCTTCTTTGGAGAAATGTCTGTTTAGGTCTTCTACCCATTTTTCGATTGCGTTGTTTGTTTTTTTGATATTGAGCTGCATGAGCTGCTTGTAAATTTTGGAGATTAATCCTTTGTCAGTTCCTTCATTTTCAAATATTTTCTCCCGTTCTAAGGGTTGTCTTTTCGTCTTGTTTATGGTTTCCTTTGCTGTGCAAAAGCTTTTAAGTTTCATTGGGTCCCATTTGTTGATTTTTGTTTTTATTTCCATTTCTCTAGGAGGTGGGTCAAAAAGGACCTTCCTGTGATTTATGTCATAGAGTGTTCTGCCTATGTTTTCCTCTAAGAGTTTTATAGTGTCTGGCCTTACATTTAGGTCTTTAATCCATTTTGAGTTTATTTTTGTGTATGGTGTTAGGGAGTGTTCTAATTCCATTCTTTTACATGTAGCTGTCCAGTTTTCCCAGCACCACTTATTGAAGAGGCTGTCCTTTCTCCATTGTATATTCTTGCCTCCTTTATCAAAGATAAGGTGACCATCTGTGTGTGGGTTTATGTCTGGGCTTTCTGTGCTGTTCCATTGATCTATATTTCTGTTTTTGTGCCAGTACCATACTGTCTTGATTACTGTAGCTTTGTAGTATAGTCTCAAGTCAGGGAGCCTGATTCCTCCAGCTCCGTTTTTCGTTCTCAAGATTGCTTTGGCTATTCGGGGTCTTTTGTGTTTCCATACAAATTGTGAAATTTTTTGTTCTAGTTCTGTGAAAAATGCAATAGTGATTACTTCTCATGGTGAGTGGTGTAGTGCTGGGTGATGCACAGTGCAGGATTCGTTAGTTCCAATTCTGCATTTGACCTCTCAGTAAAGGAAAATGGGCTTCTAACTAAATGGGAAAATCAGCTGTGACAGATGAGTTAGAAGTTCAAGGTGGAAGAATAGGTTGTAAGGGAATACCTGTCCACCTGCAGAGAATGGACTCAGAGGTCCTGATGCCAGTGGATTATAGACTCACCATCATCTTTGAGGCCATGTGTTTTGACTTTAATAAAAACAGTGTAAGTAAATTCCAAAACCTTTTGTTTGGGTCCTGGGCAGTATTTCAGAACAAGTGATAGGATACCTAAGCACTGAGAAAAGAGTACAGTGCTTGCAGAAAGCCAGCATGTATTCCTCAATTCCTTCCTTAACAAGACTGTGGGACAGTAACTCAGGGGCATGTTGTAGACACAATTCATTTGGACTTCAGCAAGATTTTTGGCCTTGTCTTCCATGATCCTTTTGTGAACAATTAGAAAAATATAGGTTCGATGGAATTATGATTGTCAAGATTTATAATAAATTTCATTACTATTTCACTGGTTAAAAACATTTGTTTCACCCTGGATAGGATCTGGACCTAGAGTCTGTCATACAGAGTGAAGTAAGTCAGAAAGAGAAAAGCAAGCACTATATCTTAACGCACATATATGGGATCTAAAAAACAGTACTGATGAACCTAGTGGCAGAGCAGGAATAAAGATGTAGACGTTGAGAACGGACTTGAGGACACGAGCGGAAGGGGAAGCTGGGACAAAGTGAGAGAGTAGCACAGACATATACACTACCAAATGTAAAACGGATGGCTAATGGGAAGCTGCTGCATAGCACAGGGAGATCAGCTCGATGCTTTGTGACAACCTAGAGGAGTGGGATAGGGAGGGTGGGAGGGAGGCTCAAGAGGGAGGGGATATGGGGATATACGTATGCATATAGCTGACTCACTTTGTTGTACAGCAGACACTAACACAACATTGTAAAACAATTATACTCCAATAAATAAATATATACACACACATGCACATAAAAAAAGAACTGACTAGGATCATTCCATAAATGTCTATCCTTGGCTCTATCTTATTTAAATTTTGTTTTTGAGATGAAGATATAGTTACAAATGTTTCAAAAATAGGAGGGATCATAAATATGGTGGGTAGGAAAAACAGGACACAACTGGACTTTGACTCTCTGGGTAGTGGCCAAAATAAGGTTTAAAGGTAAGGAAGGGTTAGGTAAACTTATGTTCGAAAACCCAGCTGTGAAAAAGGAAAATTGAGAGAGAAGGGTGACATGATTTTCCGCTGACTCATTCTGTGAGTCAGCCGTGTGTCTTTGGCCGGCAATGAAGCTAATGCTATTTTTGAGTACCTTAACAGAAATGTAGAATAAGACGGTTGATATGTGAGTACTCTGTGTATGTTTGGGGAGGAGGAGATGGAAAAATTTAAGGTAAGATTTGCCCAGAGTCACAGATAGTATTAATTGTCATGTTCTGCACATTTCGGCTTATTTGTAAATCACTCTTGATCTTTAAATTCAAAAGATCCAAATAGCTGTGGAAACTCACTGGATTTAAAAGCTACCTTGGGAAGGAGAAAATAAAACTGTACTCAAAGAGGGATCTTCAGATAGTGGTTTTAAAGACATTTAACTTGTCTAATGTCAATTTAAAAAAAAATTAAGCAGTTGTAAGAAAAAGTCCATGCAGGATATGTGAACAACTCGGCAGTTAAACGAAAGTTTGAGGAAACTGACAACAATTTTTGTGGAGTAAGGTATGAAGTTCGCATATTTTATCATATGATGAGTTTAAAAATTCAGTCCCAGATGTATTTTTTGCTCACCATGTGTGTGATATACCATAAGCCATCAGCGATTTGGAACTTATAAATGGCATGCTTCCTGTTTAGTAAAAGATAATAAACTAATTAAGGAGGAAGTAGAAAAAGGTTCAAGGTTTAAGAGATATAAAACTGATCAGGAAGGGCTTCTGACTACCTCATGCTTCGTTGGTGGAAATCGTGAGGACGAACTAGGATGAGAATCATGAGTCTGAGGTTTTGGCAGACTTAGAAGCACAATCTTTTAAAATTGATTTTTGGAAACTGTTCTTCATTATCCACTTACAACATCTTATTCAGATTTGTGGCACAGGTTCCTTCTAGTTATAAAATTGATCTGGTACTTAGAGATCATCATTCTAATTCATTACTTTCATTTTAGAAAACTGGGACTTGACGCTTAGATACTTTATAAAGTGTTTGGATTTAACTTAGTTCACTAAGATTTTTATGCTTATAACAGCCTTCCCCTGGGTCTGTCGTTCCCTGGAGGTAGGGATCGTAATTGATCCTGTCATTTCTTCAGGGGCTGGCACACTGCCTGGCACATAGTAGGTACCTAATAAATATTTATGAATAAATATTGAGGTAAGTAGTCTAGGTATTAAGATCGAGACCCTCATTGTACACTGTAGAAATTTGAGTCTTTGATTGTTTATATGGCCTAGCTTTTCAGAGCAGAAAGGAGCCGTAGAAGGGAACACACACAACTCCTACTTCACAAATAGGAAGATGAGTGTTCCTGGAATTTAATAGGGGGGCTGATGTCTGAATCTGGCAGTTGGCACATTGCCTCTCACTCAGGATTTATTGCTTATTCTCTTGGACTCAGGATGATTTGGAGAAGGTAATGCAGAAGGGAGAGTTGAGTCAGCGTCTTCAGAGTCTATGCCATTTTTTCCTACCCTAGCATGCCCACAGGATCTAGAGCACATCCCTCTTTAGTAATTCTATCTCTTATTCACAGGTGAGTCTAAATCCACATTTTTGCTTCTATCACTAGGTGAAGTGTAGGCACTGTTTAAAGTGTAGGCACTACACTGTCCAGTGCAGACACCATTTAAACGTATAATTTTGTAGCCAGTCTGTTTGCCATATATACTTTGGTGATGACACATTAATGTGACCCCTGGTTAACTTCTGGTTGTTTGATTGCATCTTTTAATCGAGTTACTTCATGTGATGCTGTTTCATATTTATGTTTGGTGTCTTGTTTTGTTCACTGAACTAACTAAAAAATTATAATCTCATGTGAAAATTAAGTTTTTTTTAATATGGCTCTTAATTAAAGCATAGTGTTGAAATGGGTATCAAACTGATTTTTTTTAACTGCAGAGAATTCCATTAAATGTGTAAGTTAGGGTGCTTTCAACCATGTGTATCAGAAAACCTGACTCAAACTTGCTTAACCAATAAGGAAATTTATTGGGTCACATAACTGGAAGTCCAGATGTGGTGAGGACCTCAGGTTGGTTGATTCGGTGACTTAATGGAGTGTCTGTCCTCAGAGACCTCATTTCTTTCTGTCTCATCTGTTTGCATTCATAGTATCAGCATCATCCCTAAGCTATTTGCGCATGGTTACTGGTAGCAGTCAGGGCCTCATGCTTTGCAGAAATGTGGGAGTGTGGGCAGGGAGACTGAGAGAGATCAAAAGGAAGCTGACTTCTCCCCCAGACAGAATAAAAGTCCTCCCCTCTGTCTCTGGACCAGTTTAGGGCATGAGCATAAGAACTGTCACTTTTGGTTGGCATGTCTTGCTTAGGTCTGGGTTCCTCATCAATTGCTGGCAAAAAGGATAAGAGCACTTTAAGGGGCTTAACCAGGCCTGGAGCTGGAGTCATTTCCTCAAGTGGTATGACCCCCTGCACAGTGGGGGAGTGTGGAATAAATGTTGGGGAGTCAACTTTTTTTGGCTTTGAGTGGCTCTCAAACCAATGATCGCAGTTGGCTAAATCTCTTATCAACAACAGTACTGGTTTTTTCTGTTATGAGTGTTACCCCAGGCTGTCAATATGAGAAAGGTACAGCAAAATGCATAGGATGTAGATTACTCTCTTCTGACCATTGCTTATGTTTATTTCAACTTCAGTAAGTCAAGGAGAATTAATAAAAGCAGTAAGGTGGAGTGATTGATCACAAGATACTCCCTTCAAGGGAGCTTGGGAACTGCTGGACAAAGCAGAAAAGAAACAGTTGCTAAATAAGGCTCATTATCAGGTGTATAATTCAGGGATGCTCACTTGTACTTCTCTCGTCCTCAGTTTTATTGACATTAGGCTGGGAAGCTGCGGGAAGGTTTTGGGTGAGGAAGTCGTATACTTTATTTACATTTTAAAATGATGACTGTGGCCACTGTGTTGAGCACAGGGACCAAGGTGGAAGCAGGGAGACTGGTTAGGCAGCTAACACAGTAAGCATCCAGGGGAGAAAGGTGGGAGCTTAGAGCAGGGGGTAGAGGTAGAGGCAGTAGGAAGTGAAGGGATTCTGCATTTGGCTGTTAGAACTGACAGGATTAGATATGGGATATGAGAAAAATAGACTTAACCTGAAAATGCACTATACCTCAATTAATTGGATTAATAAAGTAATTGCTATATCATTTACTCTTTTGTTGTAGTAGAAACTGGAAGAGCCATTAGCAAATAAGATCTAACTTTTATTGAGTACATACCATGCGCTAGATATTGTTCTAAATGCTTAAAATATCATTTCAGTGAATTCTCATAATCCTTACGATGTTATTCCATTTTATAGATGAGGAAACTGAGGCACGAAGACATGAAGTGCCTTTCCCAAGATTACACAGTTAAATAGAATTCTCTAGTAAGCACATTCAACTCCTGAACCTGTTGTAAAGATCTTGTAATTTATGAAACATTGATTGAGCATCTTCCATGGATGGCCTGGTCCATATTACCAGAGTGCCTTGTTTATAACACTGAACACACTGTCATAATTATTACTTTTATATCCAGGTTCACACTGTGCTCTAAGTCCCTGGGGGAAAAGAACTATGTTCCATTCAAGCTTTGAATCTTTGATGTCTGACACATAGTAGTGATTAATAGTTTTTCTTTTTTTTCTAATGGTTGTCAAGCATGATGCTAAGATTGGTATGTGAAGATCAAGAAAGCATGCCCTCTTCCCTGGAGGAGTTCACTATGAGTTGTGACATACCTTCCTCTTAACAGAGAAATTAGCTTCCTGAGGGCTGTTATAACCCACATACACTGTTTGAGTTCATGCAGAAGATTTACTGTCTCACAGAGGGAACTTTAGGAGGCATACTGGAGATGGAACCCAACCTGGGTCATAAAGGATGGGCTGACCTGACAAAAGAGAAGAGAGGGGAACTTGGAGCTGTGTACCAGCTGTGTGAGACCACGTAGGCTGATGAAGCCTGCAACGGCGTGATGCAGAAATACGATCTGTGGCATCAAATAAAGTTTTAAATTTTACTCAGTGGAATTTTAGTATATTTTATGCGCATATTCCAGAGTTCTAAGAAAATTGGTTTTATATCTTTAGCACATGGGACAATGCTAAATGAGAAGGTTTGATTAACATTGTATGTCAGTCCTTTGAAATGCTGACATTGGACTATGTGTATATTGTTTAGAACATTTCCTTCTTTCTGACTTCATAAACCCAGAGTTTAAAGTGGAGAGAAATGCATGCATGTGGTAGTGCTTAATGCAGTGGGTCAGGAAGCATGGCCTACTGTTTCCAAGTAGTCAGCTGATGCATGGGTTTCCCCATCCCCTGAACTCTGCTCATTGTAGGGTTTGTATTCCTCAGGTCCTTAGATGTTCTGCTCCAAATCTAGTGTTAGTTTAACTGCCAAATGACAGAATCCAGAGCACATGGTAAATATTTCTTGAAAATGACAACTGGAAAACGTTTCACAGAGGCTCACATGATGCTGTTTGTATGTTTTTTTCTTCCATGGTGACACTTAAAATTCATTCCATATTGCCTATAGGAGAGAGGACGAGGGGGAGAAGCCTGCGTTTGATAGCTTTGTCTGTTCCTCCAAAGAAAGAGAGTGCTTGAAAAAAGAAAGGCAGGCTTTCAGATGTTGTCTGAACAAAGATATGGAAATGTGAGACGAGGGCAGCATCTGGAGGTTTTCAAACACTAGAACACAGGCTGCACGCTTCTTTTGCTGTTGGAGGAGTGAAAAGCTGTTTCCTGTCATTTCCCATCTTGTCACTTCCAGGACCAACATCTTGCTACTTCTTGCACCAGCTGTTGTTGTTGTGTTTTTTTTTTTTCTCCCTCCACAGACAGATGGTACAAGAGCTTTGATTATTTTCCCCCCAGTTCTAAAGGAGTTTGCTTGTGTGGTACCTTTATAAAACGATCATATGCCCCTGTCACTCACTTTATCCTGTTAGCAGAGTCGGAAGAGAGCAGAGGGGATCCAGTGGAGACTTTTAACAACATACTCTGTCATGTCTTGTGGAGCTGCTTTATAGAAACCTCAACTCTGCTGGTGTAACCCTTTTGTTTCTGAGGTTTTACTCCAAAAAAGGGGAAGAGGTAGAGTAAACTTTGTTACCTTTGCCTCCGTAAGAATCAGGGATTTCTGATCATGCTTTCTCTGTACTTTGAACCCAGGATAGGAGTTCTGATAACCTTGTTCCCCTCCCTAGGTTTTCGCCAAGTAGAATTAGGCAAGGTGATGCACAGTTGACCCTTGAACAACACAGTTTGGAACTGTGCAGGTCCATTTATATGGGGATTTTTTCCAATAAGTAGGTACTACAGTACTGCATGATCCGTGGCTGGTTAAATCCACGGATGCAGAACCCCACTGATAAGGAGGGTGGACTATAGACTTACATACCTGGGTGTTTTACTTTGTGCTCGGAGGGTGGGGTGGGGGGGTATGTGTGGGTGCCCCTGATCCCTACACTGTTCAGGTGTCTACTGTACTATCTTTTCACAGGGCTAGATATTTATCCTTTTTTTTTTTCTTTTCACTTTTTGGTTTTTAAAAAGGGTGCTTTATTAAAAGTTTTGGTCAATTTGTCTCTTTATAATAAATCTTGATAGCTTAAAGATAAGGTCTTTCCATCCTTTTCTTCATCAAGAATGTTCTGGCTTTTCTTACTACTTCTCATTTTCGTATATAATAAACTCTTCCACAAAGATGTATCCATAGATACTGATAGTGACTTCATTGAATCTACAGAGTACTTTTGGAGGAATTTTTCCTGTCATTCCCTTTCAATTTTTTATTCAGTCTGGATTTTTTTTTTTTACTGAGTCTGAAATTCTTTTGATGCAGTTCAAATTATTATTTTCTTTGTAGCTATTATTCTTTTCATATTTAAAAAAATCATTGTCTTCATACAGTCATGAATCCAAGCTACCATTTTTTTCAAATAGTTTTTATTGTTTTCACTTTCATATTCAACTCTAGGGTTCATCCAGAGCCGATGGTTCTTTTTGTTTTTTTTAAACATTTTTATTGGAGTATAATTGCTTTACAGTGGTGTGTTAGTTTCTGCTGTGTAACAAAGTGAATCAGTTATACATATACATATATCCCCTTATCCCCTCCCTCTTGCGTCTCCCTCCCACCCTCCCTATCCCACCCCTCTAGGTGGTCACAAAGCACCGAGCTGATCTCCCTGTGCTATGCAGCTGCTTCCCACTACCTAGCTATTTACATTTGGTAGTGTATATATGTCCATGCCACTCTCTCACTTTGTCCCAGTTTACCCTTCCCCCTCCCCATATCAAGTCCATTCTCTAGTAGGTCTGTGTCTTTATTCCCATCTTGCCCCTACGTTCTTCATGACCTTATTTTTAGATTCCATATACATGTGTTAGCATATGGTATTTGTTTTTCTCTTTCTGACTTACTTCACTCTGTATGACAGACTCTAGGTCTATCCACCTCATTACAAATAGCTCAATTTCGTTTCTTTTTATGGCTGAGTAATATTCCATTGTATGTATGTGCCACTCCTTCTTTATCCATTCGTCTGTCGATGGACACTTAGGTTGCTTCCATGTCCTGGCTATTGTTAATAGAGCTGCAATGAACATTTTGGTACATGACTCTTTTTCAATTATGGTTTTCTCAGGGTATATGCCCAGTAGTGGTATTGCTGGGTCGTATGGTAGTTCTATTTTTAGTTTTTTAAGGAACCTCCATACTGTTCTCCATAGTGGCTGTATCAATTTACATTCCCGCCAACATTGCAAGATGGTTCCCTATTCTCCACACCCTCTCCAGCATTTATTGTTTGTAGATTTTTTGATGATGGCCATTCTGACCGGTGTGAGATGATACCTCATTGTAGTTTTGATTTGCATTTCTCTAATGATTAGTGATGTTGAGCATTCTTTCATGTGTTTGTTGGCAATCTGTATATCTTCTTTGGAAAAATGTCTATTTAGATCTTCTGCCCATTTTTGGATTGGGTTGTTTTTTTGTTATTGAGCTGCATGAGCTGCTTGTAAATTTTGGAGATTAATCCTTTGTCAGTTGCTTTATTTGCAAATATTTTCTCCCATTCTGAGGGTTGTCTTTACATCTTGTTTATGGTTTCCTTTGGATATTTATCCTTAATTGCTCTTTTTACATCTATTACTTTAAATATTTTTCTTGGTCCTCAGTGAGGATAAGAACTTAGAAATAAATGCAGGATAAATAAATAAATGCTCTATAATTGAGGAGATAGCCGATGGAAACAACTTTGCTTTTCTTTAAATTCTATTATATTTATCATTACAAAATAAAAATAATAACATCATGTAAGGAGCCTCTCCTTTTCTTTCCCTCAAAATAATAGTTGTTTTTCCAAGAAGTAACATATTCTTTGTAGAAAACTTAGAAAGAAAATCTGTTACAGAAGAAGTAAAATTGTCCTTAATTCTATAGCAACCACTCTTACATCTGGTATATTTCCTTGTAGATTTTTCCTCAGGGTTAAGTGTGCATATATTTCTCTTGTATACTTATAAACTTACGTTGCTATTTGGGTCATTTTTCGGGATAGATTTGGTGTTAGTGGTAGTGGTGATGTAATGATGATAGCTAAGATTTATCTAACATTTATTATGTGACAGTCACTGTAGTAGATGCTTTACATGCATTGCACATTTCAATTCCCATATCAATCCTATAAAGTAAGAATTAATTTATCTCTATTTTAGACATGAGAAAAGTGGAGTTGGAGAAACATTGTATAGTTTGCTGGAGGTCACAAAGTGCATGTAAGGTGAAGGTTAGACTTAGGTCTGGAGAGTCTGTCTCTGAAACTCATGCTGTTTACCTATTTGTCCATCTTTCTTTAAAAGGTCTGAGTATATTTAAGACACATGATACATATTGCCTAAGATTTTTTTTATTAATTCATATTTTCCACATTCATAAGACTGCTTATTGTCCTCTTACCACCCTCACATATCATCAGATGTGCTTTATCTTTACAGGTGTTTGGAGTGAATGACCACTCACTTTTTTCGGTAGCCCTTCTTTTCTTACCAGACAGATTGGACATTTTCATGTGTTATTGATCATTTGTATTTCATCTGTTACTCGTTCTGTGCTGCTGCTTTTACTGACTCGTTAATTTTTTTGTACAACCTTATCATGTGTTAAATATATTAACCCTTTGTCTCATTTGTTTAAAATATGCTTCCTTCTGCTGCTTGCTTTCTTATTTTTGAACAAATTACTTATATTGTATGAATGTTTTAAGTATGTATATATCCATATATTTTTCTCTGTATAATCCCACAAATCATTGATTTTTTAGCTCATTTTTCCTTTATTTTATGGTTTTATTACTTATAGCCAACACTTCAATTCAGATCTGGAATTTATTTTAATATGTGACGTGTGGTGAGGCCCTGATTTTGTTATGTTATTGACAGGTAATCCCTTTTCTGTTTGTTTGTTTCAGTTTTTCTAATCCATTTTAAAATTACCATGCATTATATATTCCATTCTTCTGTGGTATGCTTTAGTATATATTTATTTCTTTTATCTATTATCATCTGTTTAGGCTATTTTTCTTACTATTACTAGTTTAATATAAAGGATACAACTCAGGAACAGCCAAGTGGGAAAGATGCATGGGACAGGTACGGGGTGAGGGGTGCAGAGCTTCCACACCCTCTCCAGGCACGCCACCCTCCCAGCACCTCAGTGTGTTCACCAACCCAGAACTTCCCTGAACCCCGTTGTTCGGGGGTCTTTATGGAAGTTTTATTACATGGGCACAGTTGGTTAAATCACTGACAATTGGTGACTGAAAATCTCCAGCCTTTCTCCCCTCCCCTAAATTGGAGGTGGGGGTGGTATGGCTGGAAGTTCCAACCCTGTAATCATGTCTTGGTCTTTTCGGCAACCAGCTCCCATCCTGAAACTGTTTGGGGGACATGCAAAAGTTGTCTCAGAGCCAAACCTGAGTGACACTCCTATCACTCAGGAATTCCAAGGGATTTAGGAGTTCTATGTCAGGAACTAGGACAAAAACCAAATATATATGTATACAATATTATAGAAAGTTCTGAATTTGTGGCACATGAATAATTTGCTTATAGCACTGAGAAGAGTAGAAATATTGGCTAAAACACAAGTGGGCTATATTCTTCTTTTCAAATTGCAGCAAGCCTTAATAGCAACCTGGTTGATCCCAAAACGTTGCTCTGACTTTATTTAAAGAAGGAACTGCCTCTTGCCTTTCCCCTCTGGTTTTATGCACCTATTACGTGCAGCAACCAATAACAAGGATCTTCTGTAATAAAAATGATGCCCCCTTATTTTTGAGTCCTCTTTTACAATCTTAAAAGTGTTTTGAGATGTATTTCTTTATTTGATTCTCATAATAACCCTATGAAGTAGCTTGGTCCAAGGTGTTAACTCCACTTTACAGATGAAGAAAATGAGACTTGTACTGAAATACTTGCCCAAGGCCATAGGATTTGTAAATTGTGGGACTGGCCTCTAGCTTAGTGCTTATGCGACCTAAGTTGGTATGATTTTGACTGGGTTAGTTCCAAGCCTTTCTATTTTTTAAAGAGATTTGCATATCTACCTTGCCCACCTTTAAAATATTAAAAAATGTATTTAAGGTGCCTGACCAGAATGACATATGTCAAAATATTTTTTTCAACTATAAAGTACTATTCACATGTAAGGCTTTGTCTTTATTATTCCCTGGGGACTAACAGCTAGATACCTGTCTTCTCTATTCAGTGTTATATGAGGGTAATTAACAAAGATGTATTATATGTGAGCTTTATATTTTTAAGTATATTTCAGCTGTCATGAAGGACATTTTTAACTAAAAGGAGAAACAGTCTTCATTTGTCTTAGTTTAGTTGAGAGTAAATGATAGTTGAGACAGAGTTGTCAAATTTGTCGGCTGCCTTCAGACTGCTAATCATGATTTTTTTTCTCATAGTCTTAAGGAATAGCGTAAAAAGTTTGCATGTCAGTTTATAGTTAGTATTTTGGAAGTTTCATACTCAGGTGTGCTCAAAATAGTACCACATATTTTGGTAGTCATTACGGCTGTCTGAAAATATTCCAACTCTCTCTGTTTCTCTCTCTGGGAACATGGCCTTCTCTGACCACTTTAACTTTGGGAAGCCATGTGACTTGTTTTGCCAATGCAATGTGAGGGCGACTTCTGGGTGTGTACTTTACTGTATTCTCTTTTCCTCTCTGTGAGGGTTAGTAATATTCATGATATTGGCCACACCATCAGTCTGGGCTCCTGAATGACTATGAATAGAAGAACCTTTACTGACTCATAGCAGACATACAGTGTGAATGAGAAATAAACCTTTGTTATTTTCAGCCACTGAGATTTTGCATTACCTAACCTGTCCTGAGGCAGGATCAGAAGAATATATTTATTATGCATCATTGAAACCTTTTTGTTGATTCAGTCTAAATATCTTAAATTATACCCAAATTGAATACTCTCCAGTATCTCCAAACAGGATTTATCCATTCAACTGTGCTCACAAAACAGGATTTGGAAATCAGGAAGAAAAGCTTATAAGGAGAGCTCAGTTCCCAGGATCAAAGCCTTTGTTGGACAGCCACGGGAGGGATTTGCTTTAGTTACTTGAGTAATTTTTGACACGTACTTAATTTGGTTTTTAGTCATAAAGGTCTGCCAGATAACTAGGTAACTCTTATTGGAGGTATTCCTTTAAAATAGGAGCAGAGGCTACTTATGTGTTGATTTGAAATTAGGAAAAGGCAAGATTTCTTCCAAGGACCCTATTTTCAACCATGACTAAGTAAAGCTTGGCGTGGGGGGTGGGTGGTGAGCTGAAGATGGAAAAGGTCATTCAGTCATTTTGGCTGATGAAAGAATCAGATCAGAATTGTATTATATTGAGTTGCTTAGTTCTGGAATTGACATCCAGCTCTGATGTGCTTGCGGAACCGAATCTTGACAAAACAAAGCTCGTGTCAGCCATGTCTCTCTCTTCTCTTCTCCTCCTTCTTTTACTTTTCCCACTTTCCTGTTCCGCTCCCTCATTTCCTTGCTTAACCTCTCTTCTCTAATTTAGCTCATCAAGGTCTTTGTTTCAAAAAATGGTTTGTAAGTTACTGATTTGGAACTTGGAAACCATTTTCCCATGAAAGAAGGCAGAAATATTATGTCCCAAATGAGAAAACTTGACTTAATTAATTGTATCATGAAGTTACATTAAAAATTAGGGTCCTGAGCCCCATGGAAACCTTACCTGCTTTGAGGACGTGTAGATTGGAGGTGGGCGGCATGAGTCTTCGGTACTGTTGGCCTGAACAAGCAGTATTTCTCTACTGTCTTTTCATACTTCAGAGTAGTCCTTTGCATCTTCCAGATTGCTTCTGCCATCCTTCACTCGGCCATCTATGGATTTTGAGCTCCATGGTGGCCATGCAGCCTCTCAGCCCTTGCTGGAAGATGGAGCCTCTTCCATGCCTGCCTGTGATGTGGGTACAGTAGGAAGTCCCCCTCTTGCTTCCTTGGTCTTTGCACTGTCATCATATGTCTCATGAACCTCCTACACAGTGGGGAAGGGTTGTGAGGCTGAGGACTCATTGAACCTTCCACTGTGAGGCAGAAGAGGCCCAAGCTTGCTTTCTTAGGGCTGCTGTTCAGGGAGGGGAGCCACTTACAAACTGCCTTTTCCTCCTGGCTCCATCTGCTTCTTCACCACCCCTTGCTCTCTGCAAAGTATTGGTGGTGCTGGGTTCTGACACCAGTTGAGGTACCAGTTGAGGCCTCTTGTGGGGGAAGGGGGCAGGAAGAATTAACAAGTGGTCACCAGTTAACAACCTCTCTAAATGCTTAGGGCAAGAAAGTGGACAGGTTTGAAGGGACAGAGCAGCAGGTCTGGCTGGAGGGAGCGTGGTCTCCACGCTGCTCCTTCTCACCCTGGGCCCCGGCATCTAGGGCAATTCTTTTCTGCCTTTGTGGTTCATATTTGTAGCTCTCTGCAAAGAGACCTTCTTTATAAACATTTCAGTTTATTGTTTAACCCACAAATAATTTTAACATCTATTTTCTGGAACACATCGTGTAAAAATACAGGACTATATGGTGTTGAGTGTTCAGAAATTAGGAATTTTCCATACTTTGTTTTGTCTTCCCTTAATTGTTTCACTTGCTTTACTTCCCCCCACCCCCCCCCACCCCCCACTGCCTTTCTTTCCCCTCTTCCTTTTCCACTTCTCCCTTGATCCTTCCCTTAGCTTGTTACCTACACTCCTTTCCTTGTGTGCATAGACCCCCATGTTAAGGAGGGAGAGACAATGTCCAAGGACCCAGTGAAGGTAGTAATGTCATTATCCTTTAAAGGTAATTGTACATTGAGTGGTGTTAAAAGACTCTGCCTTTGCAATCAGGAAGATCAGATTAAGCTTAATATTTGAAAGCACACCATGCTGACACTGAGGCAACATCTTTTGCCCATGAACTTCAGTTGAAAGAAAAACTCTGATGTGATCAGTATGTGATGATGGCTTTTCAGATCAGATAGCTGAGTTGTATTTATAATTTAAGGTATTTCTGCTATGGGGATAAAAGATAAAACAAGTGATAGTTTAGCAAAAGGATTTTCTAGAACTTGGCTTATAGAAAGTGCTGGTGAATAGGATTGTATGTTTTGCTGGCATGGAGAAATTAGAAGGAGGAGAAAGACTATCTTACACAGGAAATTTCCATATGGTTGCTGTTTATAGGAGCCAGCACATTTCAGGGAAAACACCCCGTACTGGGAGAATTTTAAAGTTTGGTGCAGCAGAGGGTGAAAATGTGGATATGTAGCTGGAAACTGAAAGATTATTTGTGCCACAGGCTTGCAACTGTACCTACCTGTGATGCAATGAACATGATTTGATTATTAATCTTTCTGTGAAAATTTGCTTCCTTTCCTAAAGCTGGTGGCAACAATTTACTGATTGTCTAAACCTTGAGGACTAACTTGGGTTGGAAAAATAAATCCAGTCTCCTGAAATTCATACCTTGTTATACTCAGAGCAGCCAGCAGAGATGGGAAGGATCTCCATCCTGGGAAGTGGGAGCTGGAAATTCTGCTTAAGCCAGTGTCACTTTCAGCTCTCCTAAATCTCCCCATGTAGAGGAAGAACTATTGGATTGAATGAGGGCAGAAAAACTGGCATAACTTCATTTAATAAGCTCACCCCATCCTCCTCTTGTCCAATTTGACTATTAATGAAATTCACTATTGACCCATGGAAGGCAGAATGGGAGGTGGACATAGCTGTTAGGATGAACTGTGGAGGAAGTTTTCAGTTTCTCCGCTTGCTAATGACTTCATGATATCTGTATTAGCCAAGGGCCACGTACTGTCCTCCTCAACTCTTGCCATTTTGGAGTCCCATCTCTGCAGTTACTTATTCAGCAGATTTTTTCAATTGACTAGTTTTGGTTCCTTTTTTTTTTTTTGCCAAAACAAATTTCTTTAAAAAAGAAAATATTGTCACTATAATAAACAGAAGGCAAATATCACTTGCTGTAAGAAAATAACTGTAAAAATGAATGGGACTTCCCTGGCGGCCAGTGGTTGAGACTCCACGCTCCCAGTGCAGGGGGCCTGGGTTCGGTCCCTGGTCGGGGAACTGGATCCCACATGCTGCAACTAAAGATCCCACATGCCGCAACTAAGACCCCAGTGCAGCCAAATAAATAAATAAATATTTTTTAAAAATGAACATAATACAATCACAATATTATGAGATTCTAGTTAGATATTGTTCCCCATGGGAGGCTTGAACCTGGACTGAAGCCCACAGGTTTAAAAGGGAGCTTAGAGAGACAAACATTTTAAATCCAGTAAAGCACTAAGTGAGGCATTGCTCTTAACTCATTGGGAGGATTAGAAAGGAAAGGCCGGTATCTGACCAAAACCATTCCTCTTAGCTCTTGTTTTCCTGGGATGGTTTTGGTGGCGAAAAAAGAGAACACTTAAAAGTAAAACCTGGCTGCTCAGAAATAATCGAGGCTTCTCACGCGTTGCTGTCGCTGCTAGTGCTCATCGCAGTGTTTTGTCCACTCCTCAAAGGGTGCTTGTTCAGTGAGTCAGGATTTCAATATTCACGCTTAGTTTCACTTGCTCTTCTTCTAAGTACTGTATTATTTTTTTCCTCCTGCTCTCTGATTTTTCAGTAGTTCTCTCATGTATTTGCTTACGCACAAGGCTTTGCTTCTTTTGCGTGCATGCACAGAGACACGCACACCTCTGCAGATCACATGTGACTATAGGAAGATAACAGGTTGAACCGTCTTGTTCAGGAGGTGTTCCTTTCCTAGTGCTGGCACAGGAAGTTTGAGAGTATTTTGCCCAGCGTACTCTACCTGGTGCAGAGTGGAACTGGCATGGATAGCTTCCTAGGGCTTGTTCCTGCAAGTGGCTCCAAACTAACCTTTTCATACAAGGTGCTTGTTATGTGGTGTCTTTCTTTTGAGGCAACCACAGTTTATGCAGTACTAAACTGTTGCCATTTTCTTGGAAATAGAAAATTATGAACACAGTGTTTCTTTTACATCTCTGAGAGATCCTTATATCCAATTGTTGTGGTAGTAGCAGTTGTCATTTGCTTTATTGTAACCAAACAACACTATCTCAAGTGTGAAGAGATGAAATTTGGTGTCTCCCTTGCCCGCTCCCCCCAGAGTCCTGTTACGTTCAATTTTTTTTTTCCTTGAGTAACCAAGAGCTAATCTGGTCATCTCAGCTGAGAAGGCAGAGTCTTACTTGTCCTTATATCCCCTGTGCCTGTGACAGTGCCTGATGAAGATGGTCAACAGTAAGAAGCAAACACATTGTTCAGTGCTTACCATGAGCCGGGTACTGTGACCAAAAGGCAGGATCTCGCTTAGTCCTCACTAAAACTTAGTGAACTAGGTACTGTCATTACCCCCATTTTTAAAGATGCAAATACAAAAAAGTTGAGATTAAAATAATTGTACAAAATCTCATAGCTGTTAAGTGGCTGAGCTGGAATTTAAGGGCAGGTGCATCTGAATTCTGAGCTCACATTTGTAACCACTATAGATAACATAGTATAATAACCTCCTTAATAAATGACAGACTCCTTTACGCAGAAGCTTTACAAGGACAATAAAAAAAGAATTAAGTTGAGGTGACACAATCCATGTTGTGAGAGGATTGTCTTCTTGATTCACAGTTCATGCAAAGAAATAGTATGCAGCAGACTGTGAATAATACACCAAACAAAATGAAATTTCATTCTCGAATGAATTATCCGTATCTTCTTTTAAGAAAAATTGGTAAAGCATTTAAGTGTCCATGGCCTAGGTAAATGTCTCTGTTGTGGTTCTGTATGAATTTTATTCTGTAAACATTGATGTTTTTCAGCATCAGCTGGTCATCATTTTTTGCCTTGTGCTTAGACATGCAGGGTTGCATTTCTGCTTGCAGAGAATTCTCAGTCTGTCTGCAATTGTTCAAAACTCAAATTTTAAATTCAGACTAATATCCATATTTGTAGCAATTGCAGCTGGGGAACTGAAACAAGACTACTTGGTTTCAGAGTGAAACTATTGTTCCTTTCAGGGGAAAATTTTCAATAACATGGAAGGCAGATCTCAATATGTTAAGAAAACTATACAAAGACTGTAAGTAAAAGCAGAGCTCACTCTAAAAGCAGTTATTAAATGCAAGAAAGGAGAAAGAATAGATGTAGTTCTAATGGTCAAGTAAATGTTTTCTAGGTAATAGAGGTGACTTGAGTTGGACTGAAAACAGAAGGAAGTGAGGTCATTTTAAGAGGGTCACTTTGACAGGCCTAAATATTCTGTGTTAATTTTATGACATGTAATTGACATTGCTGTTGATAGCTAAGGGATTTTCTATATTTCCTTCTGTAATACCTTGGCCCCCTTTTAACTAATATCTTTCTCATTTAAGCACTGGGATTGTGTGGTAATTCAGGAGGAGATTTGAGGGATGGAGAGGTGACTGAAGATGAACCATTCTGGTGGCTTCTGTGTGCTAAAATTGGTCTGGAGAATGCACAGCAGAAGCAAGGAATTCCTGATAATTGATTAGGGAGGGGGTGCCTGTGAACAGGGTGTCTTGTTTCATTTGCCTATGTCACATAGTTCATTCCTTTCTCTTCACACATTGTGCAGCCTACCATGGAGAGAATGGAAAGTAATTGTACATTTCCTTGACAAACTTTTTGGTATTTTTGTAGAAATGGGTATGGTATACCAGTAAACGTAACATACTCTGACGTGCTTTTGAACTGGTATATGTGGTAAAGACTGACCAGGCAATGCCATAAAACCTCAACTTCTAGGAGGTCTCTGTATCTCTTGCATTAGGCAGCAGTCTAGGTTAAAGTTCAGTACTGTTCACCACTTGAAACATGGCCAAGTCAAGGAAATAAAATAATATTTAGCCAAATCAAAGATTGTGTTAACTTTGCCAAATTGAATGTAAATTTGATTTTTCTGTGATTTCCCAGTAATACGCCTTTCTTTATGGGGAGAGGGAGAGATTGGGAACAGGAGGGTGGGAGATTATCATACATTTCAAGTTATATTGATCAGAACCAAGTTTAGCTTGCTCTGGTATGTAAATTAGAGATTTGTGGTTGAGTGGAATTGATTTTGCTGAGACTAAATTAATTACAGTGCTTAATCACTGTAACCTTTAAACATCGCAGTCTTGGCCACAGCTGCAGGGCAGAGTGGTGTTCCTCTGAGCTTTATGCTGTCATTTCACAAAAGGCCGAATGCCCATGACTTGTGCAAACAAGAATTCCCACGTATAGGCTTCAGAGCTGGTTCTCTGCCCTGCAGAGGGTTAGCTGGAGCATCTCCAACGGGACTGCTGTGACCTCTTCAACCATAGACAGCTTTCTGCTCATACACAAGTATTTTCAGATTTTTTTTTCCTCCAGATAAAGTCAAATTGGCCATCATAGCTGAAATGCCCACAGGAAGGCAATCTTTAGAATGAGGATTGGAAAATACTCAATTATATTGTGATTTTTTTTTGTTTAAATATTTTTAAAAACCTGATCCCATTTGGAATTATTTGGAAGGGTGAAGTGGACAATTTGTAAATAAATTCAGGAATGGGAAGGTTAATTGACTCTTCAGAACTCATCCTGAGAGCCTATAAGGAAGGTTGAGAATAGAATCTAGGTTTTATTTTTTATTTTTTCCATGTTCATTTTAGTTCCTTGGTCTGTCTCATGCAGCCTCCCCACATCAAACTATCATCAAGCCGCCCATAGAAATGCAAATTACTTTCCCTGTTTAGTTGGCATATCTGGAAATAGTTTTGTATGTATGTTTTTTTAACCCCTTTTGGGGGCTGTCCATGAAGTTTATCAGTATCCTTTAAAAAATTTCTTTAACTACCATCCTTTATAGTTTCCTTTTTGCTTTTCTTTGTGTGCTGAATTGTGCATTCAGTGTAATAAAGTGCAGCTGGACTAATCATCCTTAAAATCAGTGAACATCTGGATTTCACAAAAACCACACCTTACTAGGACTAAAAAGTATGCCAGGGACCTGCTTCAACCCCTTGATTTTATAAGTCAGGAAACTGAGAGCCATAAAAGAGAAATGACTGTTCAAGATAGTTTATTATAGCCAAGCTGAGGCTGAAACTTCACTGATTTTATTTCTGTTCAGGACTCTTCTCTATGTCATTGACTCTCTTCTCTGCAAAAGAGATCCTGGCTTCCCGTTTTTCACAATCAGGTTCCTTATAAATAGCAAGTACTGCCCAATAAATCTGACTTAATTTGTGGTATATTCTAATGTGAAATGAGATCTATTTGCAGTTTTCTTTGGTGAGTTGTTTACAGTAGGAGTGAAAATATCTTTAGTTTTACCTTTAAAATAGTTTTTGTGGGTCCCCTTCCCTTTTCTGTTATACACTGGTTTGCCTAACTCTACATTTGTTTTCACTGATGGGTCAATAACATTCTTAGGACTATAGTTGGCAGTGTAATGTCATGGTTTGAACACAGACTCTGAAGCTGGAGCTTCTGGGTTGTTTCAGCCTTGGCTCTGTCACTTACTGTCTCTGTTACCTCAATGAATGTAGTTAACCTGTACTACCTACCTCATAGAGTTGTTCAGACAGTTAATGAGTTCATAAAAGTCACCAGGGGACTTCCCTGGTGGCGCAGTGGTTCAGAATCTGCCTGCCAATGCAGGGACATGGGTTCTATCTCTGGTCCGGGAAGATCCCACATGCCGCAGAGCAACTAAGCCCATGTGCCACAACTACTGAGCCTGTGCTGTAGAGCCTGTGAGCCACAACTACCGAGCCCATGAGCCTAGAGCCTGTGCTCCACAACAAGAGAAGCCACTGCAATGAGAAGCCCACGCACCACAATGAAGAGTAGCCCCCGCTCGTCACAACTAGAGAAAAGCCCGTGCGCAGCAACGAAGACCCAACGCAGACAAAAATAAATAAATAAGTAAATAAATAAATATATTTTTTTAAAAGTCAAACTTTTAGTATAGTGCTGGACATATATGAGTGTTCACTGGTTGTCAGTTAGTATTATTGTGGTTGTTATCAGATGATGTGTTGATATAAAAAATTCATATGCGGTTTGCAGGGAATGCAGCAACATAATTTGGATCTCTTATTCTATTGGTTCTGTTACATTTCCTCCCCTGATGAGTCTCATCTGTTCACCAGAGTATCCCATTGCTTAGTTCTAATACTGGATTTTCCTCTACTTTGTGGTCACATTTGGACCAGGACACACAGACCTGGGTATGTCCAAGATGGATAGGGGAGAAAGGTAAAAGAGAATATTAGTTCAACTTGATTGTGGAGCAGTTCTTCCAGAACTATTTGTTGAAAGTCTACTCTTTGCCAAACACAGCGACCTGTTGATATATAGGACATGGCGTCTACTTGACATTCCATTCCTCTACACAGAACTTTTGCTGGGTTCCTGCCACCCACTTATACCTCTTCCCAAACCAAAACTAAACATTGTTTTAGAAAGGCATTTAATGGAATGTAATATCAAGTAATCAAAATTGTGGAGTTGCCTTTTGAAGAAACCCTACTTTCACTCTCGCCTGCATCTGCACGTGGGTCAAGGGCACCTCTTAAGATCTGCTACCTTGAGTTCCCTCAAAGTTGGCAGTTTAAACATTCTATAGCAATAACCTGTTGTTTTCAGACTCCTCAGGAGAGAGACTGTCAGTTCATGAGGGCAGTGACTTTGTTTAGTTCATTATTATATTCACAGTATGTTGCCCAAAGGGATAGATTTTGCTGCTGTTGTTGTTGAATGAATCTTGAGTGCTCCAAAGGGTAGAGTCCAAAGCCTTTTTATCTCAGCCAGAATTCGCATGGGTGGTTTCCACTTCCCTTTCTTCTTTCCTGCACCCACTGCCCCCACCCCCACGAATTTCTCCCCAATAGAAAACGCTTTAGGACCATCCCTAGCTTCTCTTAAGGTCGTCCATTGGAACTTTTAGTTAACTGGATTTTATCTCTGTCAGCATTAACCTGCTTTTAAAATACTTGCTCTTAACTAGACGTTGATGTTCTTAGATGTGTGAAGTTGAATGAGAGGGAAGGGGGAGCAAAGGGGAAAAGGTTGTTTCTCACTGGATTGAAGAGGCCCCATCCACTACTCCAGACTGGGCATCCCGAATTCATTACTCTTGGAACTTTATGTATTTTCTAGGCTGTAACATCCAGATAGAACAAATGCTTCACATATTGACTGTAGTTAACTAATGTGGAAAGGGTCATTAGGTACGTTAGGGGACGGGTAGATAAGAAAAGTGATTTCATAAAGCTGTGATGCCCAAGACTTAAGGTCTTACAGCACCTCCTTCCCTCTGCTCCTCAATCTGCCTTTCTTGGGTCACTACCCCCTGCTAGTATTTAATTCTGTTGAATTTTTCCAAATTGGCATGTTTATTTAAGATTGCCCAAATTTGCATGCTGCCTTCAGCCTTGTTTTGCATCCTAAAGGAAAGGGAATGTAGATTCAAATACACAGGTTTATCGCTGACCTTTAGCTAATGATTAGATTGAGATAAATGTTTGTAGGTGACAAATTGCTTTTAATGACATTTAATCTGTATGCTGACATTAATGTCTGGTTTAGTGTCCCAGTTTCACAGAGGCAAAGAGCATGGACTTTTATCTTAATTTGACCTGGTTAAAAGGTGTTTGTGGTGAGAATCAATTTCTGATTAATTTAATGGCATGTTTTGCATGGAAAGCAATCAAATATTGATACAAGAAGAGGCCCCTAGATGACATATTTCCCAATCTGCCATAATTGGTCATAACAGCGGAGCCAAGGGAGAGTTGCTAGTAACTAAACCGAATGAGAGCCTCACAGCTGTCCAAAATCCAAGACTGATGAGCAAATCTGTAGGTAGTGTCTGTGAGAAGCCTCTGCTTGTTACTGTTTACTGCCACAGAGGCTGTTCCCTGAACTCTTGTGGGTGTGAGGCTAATAGAATTTAACACCTTTTTGATTCAATAAATCACTTCAAAGGGGACAGTTAAGTAAGCCAGCCATTCAATTAAGGGAGTAACGTTCCTTATGGATGTAGTGCTGAGTAGTTTGCTTCTTACCATTTAATTCTTAACTAACTAAGCATTTGTACAGGCAACCCTCTGACTGGTGATTTTTCGATGCACTTGACTTAAGTGTGTGTTTTTTATAAGATCATTATCACTGATGATAAATGCACCTTAATTTCTAATCATTTGGAGAAACAGGGAAACTTGAGTTAAGTGAGATCATTAACAGCTTTGTCACTTTAAGTTAAAGCCAAATGATAGCTTTGCCAGTTCCTCACAGCATTGCAAACTGCCCTTCCTGGTGAATGTCATTTTCTTAAATTCCTTTCTAGAGATCAGAATGGATCTGTGTCACTCTGTTTCTGTGTGCAGAGATGGTGTATTGATGGAAGGCAGAAGGAGGGTCCAGGCTTTGGAGCCTGCTCCCTGTCAATCATGCGACCTTGAGCAACTTTCTCAACTTCACTGGCCTCGATGACCTCATCTGTAAAGTGGGGGCAGTGAGTTAGTAAGTGCAAAACACTTAGAAGATTGTCTGGTCCATAATGAGGACTTATAAATGGTGTTTTACTTATTTTTTTTTCTGGAGTTTGCTTACAGGATTGGAAGCAACATTAGCTTATCTAAATTAAACTAAATGCTCTTTAAATTCATTGAAATGGTTTCCAAGTGAAGTAATAAACAGACCAAAGTGAGACTCTCATCTAGGGAATAGATCTGAGTTAAATCTGTCTGGGTGTCCATTCTGCTGCAAATCCAGGCCGACCAAATACAGTTTCTATACAATTAAAAGGATGTTGACCCCTAATGAAAAAAAATGTAAGTCAGAGATCCATAGAACTTTCCCCTCTATTCCTGTAATCTGTCTATATGTAATACCTCAAGAAAAACTTTAGTGACTAGACTAGAGAGAGGATTATAAACTGTACTTAGATAGGAAAGTATACACAAATCATTCAAGGACTAATTTAATGGGCAGTCTCATTGAAACAGATGAGAGTAATTTTAGTAGTGCTTTTGCACTACTGCCAGGCTTTTTCTTTCTCTCCTTCTTTCCTTCTTTCTTTTTTTTCTTTTCTTTTTCCTCTTACAATTCTGGATTCTTAAATGTTTTATTTTAATGATTAACATTTTTGCCTGGCTGTAAGTAAAAGACCAGGGTCTGGGTTGAAAAGGCAGTTCTGGCCTTATTAGAAAACTAAGTTACTTTAAATATAGTCAGTCCTAATTATATCTTAATGTAATTTTGATGTAGCAGTATGCCTTGAAACAAGCAGGTATTGGGTGGCCAAGTGAAGCAAGCAGGTAGTGAATTGAGATCAACATGTATTATGTGACATTACAATCAAACTACAAAGTTGCTTTTAAAGTCCTCTGAATGTTGGTTAACTTGGTAGGGCAGTGCTGTGAGCATTTCCATTAATCATGGAGTAATTATATAGGGAGCCCCAAGCTCTTTAAATAGTTCCAGCTAATTTAAGTTTTTCTCTCCTCTCTCCTTTTCTTTCTCTTTGTTTTTATTTCTGTTGGTCTGTGGGTCTGTTTCTCCCTATCTCTGTGTCAGTTGGTGTAACCCAGAGAAACAGAACCAATAGGAGGGTGTGTGTGGGTGTGTGTGTGTGAATGAAGAGGTTTATTTTAAGGAACTGGGTCACTTGATTGTAGAGGCTGGCAAGTTTGAAATCTGTAGGGCAGGCTGCAGGCTGGAAACTTGACAGGAGTTGATGCTATAATCTTGAGGGAGAATTTTTTTCTTTTCTGGGAAACCTTAGTTTTTGTTCCTAAGGCCTTCAACTGAGTGGGTGAGACACACCCATGTTATTGAGGGTAATCTCTTTTATTTAAAGTCAACTAATTGTAGACGTTAACCACATCTCCAGAATACCTTTACAGCAACACGTAAAAGTGGGTTTGATTAAATAACCGGCTACAACAGCCTTGCCAAGTTGACACGTGAAATTAACCATCACAGTCTCTCATTCCTATTTCCTCACTGTGTTTTTCTTTCTCTGTCACACACAAATGAGTTTATGAGGCATCATTAGTGTTAATGAACTTCAGGTGACAGTATAATCATCACAATACTAGCTAGCAATAACTGAGCACCTATTATGTGTTGTGTGTTCTGTTGGATACTTTATACTTATCTCATGTAGTACTCTGACAGTTCCACAGATTGCATAGAGTTATTCTTATTTTATTTTACTTTATGGGTAAAGAAACTGAGGCTCAAAGAGCTGCTAGCTATTCAGTGACTGAGCTCAAGATCCAAACCCTGATCTGTCTTCCCTGTTCATATCCCTTCTTCTGTGTCCTCTTGTCTCTCTAATATTTCCTCCCTTATTATCATCGTTGCTTCTTTTGCAGTGTAGTATTTGGCTGAAGAATTCGATATCTTCATACTTTTTTCACCAAGGCATATTTTCAATATAGGCAGTTCAGGATGCTGGCTGAGCAACCTGGGTTTTCAGATTAGATAAGTAAAAGTGGATTGGGTGGCCATCACTATGCCAAGCAGACAAGATAGTTTCTGAACTAGGCATGAAAAGTTCTAAGGAGGGTCACCTCCCAGTGCCCTCTGGCCTGTTTTTCTCACTGATGGATTGCTTCCTTGTCTGCTGCCAACCCCTTAATGTGCTGGCTCAGTCAACAGACGGATCAGTCACAGCGGATGGGCAGTGCAGCTGCAGGTCTGGCACAAGACTTCAGGTGGTGCCTGCTACTTAATCTGCGGCCAGATTTTCACTAGAAGGAAGGCGAGGCGGCTCTCCTTGGTTTCACTGGAGGGGCTGTGGCCTCATCTGCAGAAATTTGTCCTGATAATATTCTTCCCCTTCTTGGTGGCTCCCAGCCATTGTCTTCCATCTTCCCTTGCCTAGTCTTAGTCACTGCCAGCAACTTCTGCTAGGCTGCTGGCACTTTGAAGTGGGATTTGACAGACAGAGGTGAGAGCAGCCTTTGAGTTCCCTCTGTGGAGGTTGGCTCCTTCCAGCACACATTGGAAGCATTGCTGACGGATGTTCAAAATGCACACAAGTGGAAGGGCTCACTTGCTCCAAGGCCTAATTGGAGACCTAGGTTGGCACTTTCCTACAGCTTGGCAAGAAACAGCTCGGATGTGTGTAGATGACGCTTGCCTCACACCATGTGCCCACTTGAATTCTGGCAAGTTAGCTTCAGTGGGTTTTGTCCTGACAAGTTGGAAGAGTTTCCCAACTTCAGATGACTGTGTGGACCTTTGGGGAGCTTTGTAGCCAGCAGGCAAGGGCTGCCATTTTAAAGGACATAGACATTAACATGTTTGTTCATCTTTACTATATTTGAGTGGGTATACCTATGTGCTTTTTTAAATTTTGTAAATGGGCAGGACAGAGAGAAGGGGGGAGGGACAGGAGACAGAGAGACAGATGGACTTGGCTGGGAAATGAAGCCCCTGCAGATGCCAAGGTGCTAGCTTGTTGAGGCCACTGGGATAGAACATGTTTATCTTTGATTTAAAGATTCCTGTGATAGCTTCTTTCTTGAAACTCTCTGCTCTTGGTTTTCTTGATTTTAGCCCTGTCTAGTTCTCCTCAAACTACTTTGGGTTGCTTTGATTGGCCTCTCTTCCTTGGATATCTCTTAAATGTTCCTATTTTTAAACATTTCTTCTTCGAATCTCTCCTTCTCATGTTTCCTTGGGCTTCTTTCCTCTGCTCAGTCTTGTGTAGCTCCTCTATTAGTAATTCTCAAAGTATGGCCCTTGGACCAGCAGCATCTTCGTGACCTGGGAAATTGCAAGAAATGCTTGAACCAAACCTAAGACATTATGTAAAAAGGAGTGTGCATTTTACATACATTTTGACACACATTGTCAAAGAGATTATACAAATTTCATGGTATGTAACAGTGCTATAAGGCATAAAGTAGGTCAGACCTGTGTTCCTACTGGATACATTTCTACTGCCCTTAGGAAATGAAGTATCATATAATAAAATTGGATTATCAGGGCTTCCCTGGTGGTACAGTGGTTGAGAGTCCGCCTGCCGATGCAGGGGACGCAGGTTCGTGCCCCGGTCCGGGAAGATCCCACATGCCGCAGAGCGGCTGGGCCCTTGAGCCATGGGCCGCTGAGCCTGCGTGTCCGTCCGGAGCCTGTGCTCCGCAACGGGAGAGGCCACAGCAGTGAGAGGCCCGCGTACTGCAAAAACAAAAACAACAACAACAACAACAAAATTGGATTATCATTAGTTAAATGAATGATAAAGACCCCTTACGTTTGTTCTTTACTTGTCCTATAAACCTAGGTAGACCTCAGGGAATATGGGAAATTGTGTTCTTTCTCTTCTGGCTTGTTTAGATACAAGGAACAAAGACCCACTCTTAAGATTTTTTTGGTTTTAATAGTAAGATAACATTTAGGGTGGGGAACCTTACTTTAGCAAGGCCTCATATGAAGTGGAACCAAGATGGTCATATGATCATTCTCTTGTGGGTTGGTCTTGATCAGCTGTTAGGTTTCTGTCCACATGCATTCTTACTCTCTCCCTCCCTATTTTGGTATCCACAGATAGGCAAAATAGAGAAAACAGCTGTCTTCCCACTTAAAGGAAATAGTTTACTGTCTACCCATCTCCTTCTGCTTGAGAAGGGGAGACTGATCAGTGGGAAATAAGCAAGAACTAGACCCCCTCATATGTGATAAGGGCAAGGGAGTGAGCCTCTTAGTATTTATCAAAAACTGTTGATGAAACCAGTTTGCTGCCCATCTTGTTATAAAGAGAACTCTCTAGTGCATAATGTTGAAATATTTTTAGTTTCTAAATTAGACTTAGAGCCATTTGGTCTTCCTTTAGAATGTTTCGACAGCCCTTTGGTTATTATAGAAGGAGTTAGTCTCTTAGGGGTCAGGGATTGAACTAATTATCCTAGTCATATCTGGTAGAAAGGGATCCCACTACTGCCTGTCTGAGACTGCATTGTCAACCTGGGTTGTATGGGACCATAATATAAATGGCCTTACTGTTTTTTTGCCTGGCTTTTCTGCAGTGTAAAACTATCCTCTAGCAACTACAAAATGCCTTTCTTTTACTCGTTGAAAGATTTCAAGGAAGAAAGAAAGGGAGAGAGGGCTGTGAGGGAAAAGAAGCCATTAACATGCCATGTTTCCTGTCCCTGTTAAGCCGGAGTCTAACCTTGGATGACTGTGTTCCCCTTGGTTTATTGTGAGGGCATTTGAGAAGGCCTTCCCCTCGGTCATAGCTCAGTTTACACTCTATAAAATTGGATTAGACAGTGTTAATTCAATTAATGACTATACTGAAAGTTTGTCTTCGTGTGCAGTGAAAACAGTGGGGCAACCTCTAATAATCTATGGATTTAATGACTGCAACTTTGAAGAGTGTTAAGCTAAAGTGAAGTTCAGAATCGCTTGTTAACTGGCTTTATTAGCTGTTGACCTTCCCTTTCAGCATAATAGTGGCAGGCAGACCAAAGAGAGCACTAACGTCCTGATTAGCATTTATCTAAAGATAGGCTGCTGCCTGTTCCACAGTAAATTAGTTCAATCAGCCATAAAGAGCTTGAGAAACATTTTCTGCTTTATAAAAAGAATTAGATGTTAGAACAGTTCGTCTACCACAGTGCAGTGAAGATGGATTGAGCCCCTCAACGTGCTCATTTGAAGAAGGCGCTTTGAGGATATTGAGTAATTGAACAGATTTCCCCACAAGGTTGATCAGGGGCCCTGGCTTCCCTGTACAAGAGTGATGCCCTAATTTTTGCCTTCTCATAAGAGCACCACATCTGCTCCTATTTCTGTATATTCGTTGAGTGAAGCTGAAAACCCATTTCTTTAGCACCTACTATACACTGTGTGTCAGGAAATAAAGAGAATCTGGTGCTCACACACAGTCTGTGATTTGATTAAGGAGAAGAAAACTGAACTAAAACTTGAAAAACAGCACTCCCACTACCTCCGAAATAAGGTAACTGAAGAGAGGAAACTGTATAATGACAGCTGTCACTTTTTATGTAGAGATCATCTTAAAAAGTGAAGCATATTTTCCCAAAGAAACAAGATAGTAGTCGGGGGATAATATTTCTGATCACAGTCTTGGCACCAACTAAGTTCTTCTCATAGTGAGTCATAAAAGTAAAGAGGCAAAAATTATAAACCTTTCTAATCATTTAAAATCTTAAATTATGACCCGGGCCTTTTTTTTTAAAAAAAAAAAGGACATAAATGTACTGTACAATTGATTTTTATGAGATGCCCCAATGTACTATTAAAGTATACATAGAGCACATAAAATTCTGACTCTGCTGTATCATAAATTTGACCTCACTGAAATGAATAGGCTCACTATATGGCAAACACTAATGAAACATTTAATTATCATCCTCCACTTGTCTTCTTAGGATTTAGAAGGGCTTCCTGGGGACTATTTCTGTGGCCAAGGTTTTCACAAAACAAAAGAATAAAACCTTTCCATGAAAACAAGTATCTTTTTCTCTTGGTGAGTGTTTCAATTAGAGACAGCTAGTTTGGTTAGACTGATGAACCTGAATCTGGATTTTGTAGCCAAACCTGTGATCATCTCTTAAAAAAAAAAAGAAGCTGTTGATATAGTTAAATATGTGATGACCTCATTAAGACTTCCTATCAACCCCTCTGGCCACTGGGTATACACATACCATGAAAGTCTTTGCAGCTCCCTCAAACCAAAGCCACGAGGTATTTTGTGAGGGACAGTGCTGAAATGTCGTTTGTGGACAAGCTGTAGGGCTGTGGGCTTCAGATCCTCTGAAGGACCATGTAAGGGATTCTCCTCTCTGGCCATCCCTATAATTGCTATGTTGGTTTACTTTTATTGTCCAGTTACTCCAGGAAGAGTTGTCAGGGAGACATGGCTGAATAAGCAGACCAAGGCAGCTTAAAAAAAGGGGGGGGGGATGAAAATATTACACTAAGTGTAAGAAGCCAGTCACAAAAGACCACAAATTATATAATTCCATTTATATTGAAATGTCCAGAATAGGCAAACCTATAGCAATTGAAAGTAGATTAGTGGTTGCCTAGGGCTGAGGGAGATGGGGCAGATGAGGAGTGACTACTAATGAGCATAGGGTTTTCTTTTTGGAGTGATGAAAATATTCTAAAATTATTCCGTGATGATGGTTGCATAACTAACTGAATGTAATAAAAGCCATTGAACTGTATACTTTAAGTAAGTGGGTGAATCATATCATATGCAAATGATATCTCAGTAAAGCTATTATTTAAAAAAAAAAAAGGTACTGTAGTTCATTGAGTTAAATAGTATGACCAAAAGGGAAAAGGTTTTAAGCACTGAGCATCCCTTGTAATGTGAGTATGTATATGTTTGTACAGCGGTGATGTGTGTTATCCAAGTGTGAGCCATATTGTGCAAGTCGTGAATTGTAGAGAAAGAGAGAATATCATGCATTGGAAAGCAGTGTGATTGGAGCAAGATCTTTGTGGCTCTGGGGTGGCAAGTTTGGTTGGAGCCTGTGTGTCCTGGAGAGACTGGCAAGAATCCTGGTATTTTTTGGTAGAGAAAGAAGTGTAGCCCAAGGTGGGTGGGTTTAGGGGAAGAGACTATTGGTGGGGGACAGGGAATGTGAATCCTTTTAATTGTAGTTGGAAGTCTGGATGTGTGCAAAATGGAGAAACAAAAACAAAACAAAAAGAATCCTTTAGATTATATGTGCAGGAGGTTTTTGGTGTCCTAGGGTCATTATGGTGGAGAGCAGAGGAAAATTGCAAAAGCTAGTATATAGATTTTCCTTCAACTGTTTGGTGCTTACCTAGTGCCTTCTGAAAAATCAGTGCCATGTGAGATGTAACATTCCCAAAGAGCACTAGATGAGGAATTAGGAAATCTGGTTTGTAATTCCAACTCTGTCTTTTCCTGTATTACACTTAATGGGTAACTTTGCGAACCTTTCTTCCTATGTTGTCCTTCTTACCCTAGAGGACTGCACAAGGATCAAATGAGACAGCATTTACCCATTGCATTGTACTTAATAGTAATGTAACAAATATTTGTGGGACAGAGGAAGGAAGGAAGGAAGGAAGGAAGGAAAAATAATTGCTTAGGAAACTGTAGCATAATATATACTGTAAGAGATTGGACTTACTGACTTATTTTTCTGGCCAAGTTTGTGAAGTTTGTAAGAGGAAATGAGAATTATTGCATCAATTCTGTTGATGCTAATGGACATGATTGCTGTATTTGGTCATTCTGTGGAGAATTTGGAGTTACTTTTAGTTTCATTATATTGTTATACTTACAGCCTAGTATCTAGTGACAGTTTTGATAGTTGTTAACAACTGACAGGATTGCAAATAGAAATTTAGTTTCCTTGGTATCATTAAAGTCTGCTGAGAGTAACTGAGAACAAACATTGGTAGTTACATACATGTCTCTTTTTTTAACATCTTTATTGGAGTATAATTGCTTTACAATGTTGTGTTACTTTCTGCGAATCAGCTATATGCATGCATATATCCCCATATCCCCTCTCTCTTGTATCTCCCTCCCACTCTCCCTATCCCACCCCTCTAGGTGGTCACAAAGCACCGAGCTGATCTCCCTGTGCTATGCGGCTGCTTCCCACTAGCTATCTATTTTACGTTTGGTCGTGTGTATATGTCAGTGCTACTCTCTTACTTTGCCCCAGCTTTTCTTGAGTATGAGTGCCATACTCAGAACAGTTCTACAGTTGATTATATATTGGCATTGGGTTTGAGCTATCATTCCAGTAAAACAAATTGCTGCTGTCTGTGGCACTTAACCATTCTCTCCGGAGTGGGACATATGAAAACAAACCATTATTATTCCCATTTCCTATTTTATGCCACCCACTAAAAAATTTCAAACTCGTGTGGAATGCTTTTGATGATGTGAGTTGGAGGCCTTCTGTTGCATGTGAAGTTCTTGTTTGGTTTTTAAATCCCTTTTGTCATCCAGGCAAATTGGACAAGTGACTTACCCTCTCTAAGCTTCCACCTCCTCTGTAAGTGGGGCAAGTGATGGTGTTGGCCCTGTGGAGTTGGGGGATTAGGTAAAGCAAACACCTGTCACACAGAATATGGTCCTTTTGCGGCGCAGGGCTGTTGGGTCAGTGGTGCCTGAAAGGGAGCTGGGGAAGCTCTGAGGTATCGATGCTTTTGTTTCTTTGAGTTTGTTTTGTCTTGTTTTTGTGCAGACTTACCAAATAACAGCTTCTTCAAGAGTAAGACCTTTGTGAATCATATTCTCAAAAGTTATACGGACTCTTGTAATTTAGTATAAACAGTACAACACTAGGCTTAAGAAATTTAAGCTTTAGTGTTAGCTGTGAGATCTTAAGTCACTATGGCATCCTTCCCTCATGAAACGAGGAGATGGGAGCAGCCGGTTCTTGACTCCCCCCCAGTTCTGGAGTTATATGCTCCTGCGGTCTTCATTGCACAGTTTCTTGTTCTTCCTCATTTCCTCTTACCACATGCTTTGTCTTTAATCTCTCAGCCTCTTTCTACCCATATCCTGCCATCCTTCTTGTATCCATCCTTTTATCCATCCTAAAAATTGTCATAGTATACCTAATATGAGGCAAGCAGTATGTTAGGAATTGGATATACAATGTTGAAAAATACAGACAGTGTTCCAGTACTAATGCAACTTACAGTTTAGTGGGGCAAGTACTGATAAAACACATAATAATTACAAAATATGATAAGTGCTATTACAGAACAGGAGAGAATACTGTGAGTGGGAAAGCAGGTGTACCTGACCCAGTTTAAATGACTTTTCTCAAAGTAAATTTCCAAGGGCTAGAGGCCTGGCCAGGGGCTGTTTGAGAGGAAAAGCAGTATTGCCAACAAAGACCCAAGGCAAGATGAGATAAGCCACTTCCAGGAACTGCAAGGCCAGTGTGGCTGGGAGTGAGTTGGGGACACTTTAGTAAGAGTGAGCCTGGAAAGACATGCCAAATTTGAAGCCAAGTTAAAGATTTTCATTTTAAGCTCATTGGAAAGCTTATGATAAATTTTCAGTGATAACAAAAATGGGAATCTTACTTTAACTTGCTTGGAACAATTAAAAGCTGTTTTAAAAAATACATTTAAATTTTACATTAATGTTAACACATATAGAATAGTATACTGTGCCTAAAGTGGATACAATTTTATGCTGGGCAGAGGCTGTCCTGTGACCAAAGTTTGCATATCAGTGTTGTGCTTCCAACACAGGAGAAGCCTTGGTTTCCTAGAATTTTCTGCCTTGTTTTTCTTCTGTCTGCACCGCTCTGGTTCCTGCCATCTCTTTTCTCTGCATTTGATCACCTCTTCTTCTTAGCAGTCCTTGGTCCTTAAATGCTGTGAGAACAGCAGTAATAGCCATCGGTAGACCTTCAGATAGCAGATGTGCCTTTGGTCTATGGTTCTATGACTCTAGAGGGCTAGGAATTGCAGATGAGTTAGAATAGAGAGGCTGCCACAGTATTGAAGAGGAGTGCCTCTTCCAGCAGAAATTCCAAAGCCAGTCAGCAACACTGATGTCACTGCCGCAGCAGATGTAGGCACCAAGGCCTTGACTGAGAAGACACAAATCAGAACATTCCTACTAATTCCTATGCAGATCAGTTAAGTGTACTTACCAAGTGTGTTCTTTCTAGGCAACACTTATGCCGACATTTGGTGGGGATGCAGAGAGGCAAAGGGTATAAAAGGCGAACAGCGTTCCCTGTAAAACCTTAATCTAATTTGGTAAACAAGCCATGTACCTTTGGAAGGTCATTTTGGATGTCCTGGTATATATTTAACAGGTTTTTAAAAATAACTACATTTTAAAATATTTTAAATGAAGGCAGTTGAGACGGTCGCATCTAGAAATAAATGCCACAGAACATTGTTTTTCAGAGTGTGGTTTATGAACTTGTATTACTGGTCCTTGATTTTACTGTCTTTTACTGTCTTTCTATTTCTTTGGCAAGATCATTTTGATGATGGAAGCCGTGCACTGATTTAGGGATTTGAATCAGGGAAGGGAGGCTCTATCCAGGCTCTTTGACTTTGACCAGAGGTAATGAAAGGAAGGTGGACAAGAAGCCTCGCCATCCCCTGGTGCAAGGGCCTGGGATTGCGCTGGCAGAATGGGAGCTGGCATAAGCACTGGGCAGTCTTTTGGAGCATATTCTGAGGTCTACTCCGTAGCTTCCCCGTCATAATCCTTGCCCCAAGTGGACCCTCAGTTTAGCTTAGAGCATTCTGTAGATAGTGGACAGAGAGTGCTTGTGGATGCCCCTTCACCTCTCCTATCCAGATTGGTGGCCAGACCAGGGGATATAAAAGAAAGTGATCGTTGGAGATGGATTTAGGATGACCTGTGTGAAGGTAAGATAGCTTGTTTTTACGCCGTGGTCTCAAATCCACCTACAGAGTCACAATATCATTGGTTTTTCCTCAGCGCTGGCAAGAGCACCTCTCAGGCTCGCCACATTCCCATCCCTTGAGCTGCCAGCATGCTACCATTGACACCTTCCTTCGCTGGCAACTGTTCCTTTACAAATTTAGTCAACTGGAAACTTACTGCTTTTCTTTTAACCAGATTGGGAATATCTGGAGACAGAGGTATTTTGATGTAATGGCTAAAAACACTGGCATTGAGTTAGACAGTTGTGGGTCTGAACCCTGCTTCAGCACTTCCTGGCCATGTCTCAGTTTTCTAATCTGTGAAATGAAGATAATAGTGTTTCCTTCCTGGTGTTATTATAGGGTTAAATAATATATTGCCTAAAAAATCTTGAGTACAAAGTCTAGCAGATATTAACCACTTAATAAATGTTAGCTGTCACAAATATACAGAGTAAGACTTGCTTTCAAGAACTTAATCTGTAAACATCCTTTAATACTTTCCCTACTTTTCCACCTTGATTTTACTTGAACTAGAACCTAGTTGAAGTGTAATAAGAGATGAAATCGAGAAAACAGGACTGAGGCAGTTGACAGAGAACCATCTTTAAAAAGGATGTGTACTGAACAATGCTCTCTGACAGAAACGGCTCTGACAGGTGGGTGTGGAGTGGATTCATAAACCAGGAGGCTCTTGCAGTTATCTTGGGAGTTACCTATGGCATAGCCGCTCTTCAACCTGGAAGCCAAGTGTTACTGATGATTTGCTGCTCTCTTCAGCCTCATCCATCCAAGCATTTTCACTGTTTACAAAAGATAGAGTGACTAGAATGTATTTTATTTTCTGGTAACTTTTTTGGTTTCCGAAGAGAGAACTGTAAAACTTTGATAAACCCATCCACAAGGATTGATGCCCACACAATTCCAAAAATGTATCCTCTTATGTCAGGCATAACTGGTTGTATGCAGAGAAAATGTGACCTGTGATTTATGCCTTAAGCCCTCTCTTACCAGATACTCTTACCTAATTGTGCGGATTATTCAGGCTTTTATTTTTATTGGTTCTTTTTATTATATTAAGTGTTGAAGAACATATCTCAGTTTTGTGGGAAAGTTACAGGCATGCATATTTATAATAAAAATTCTACCACCACTGTCTATAAATGACTTTGGTTTAGACATCCACATGGTATAGAGCTAAAACCATAAGCTTTGCTGTCAGACTGACCCAATTCAGGCTCCATCCCTTAATAGCCACGTGACCTTGGGAAGGTTGACTACATCACTTCTCTGAGACCCAGGTCCCTTATTTCTAATGTGGAGTTATGATATCCACATACTTATAAGATTATTATAAAATTATTAATAATATATGAAAAGCCCCCTAGTACAGTGCCTGGTACCTGGTAAGCACTCCACAAGTCTAACCCACTGTCATCATTATTTAGGTCATCTTTGACTTAGTTGTAATGGCTTAATTACAAAGGAATCTATATTCTAAAAGTAAACACATACTGAAATGAATTTTTAAAATTTAGCATAGTGAAAATTCCTCAAGTTAAGAGCTTCTTATCATGGCTCAGTTCTAACGGTTGATTTTTAATAGTGAAATTATTTAAAGAGATTTTCCCCAGTTCCTGCATAGTTCCTACAGTTTAAAAATCTTCAAATTAATTTATTGTGCATGGAACATGTGTATGATATGAGGGAGAGCTGATTACTTGAGGTATTGATTTGACTAATTCCGTATAATAATTTTCTAATTTTAACTCAGTACATGCTATAAGTGCTAAATCCAGTCTTGTTGGACACAGAGAAACATCCAAACATCATTTCTTCTCTCAAGGAACTCACAACTGAACATATATGAATTTTTTCAGAGGGTGGGTGGGATAAGAGTTTGCAGAGAAACAAACAACCAAACAGCATCTTTCCTCTCGAACTTAGAACTTATTTGAAAAAAACTTTTTTTCTCCAGGGAGGGTGATTTGCATTCTTATGTTTTTTCCATTTTTTTCCTTACTACTTTTAATGAAGACCTTTAAAAATCTAATCTTACCTTTAAAAATATATTACAGGGGAAAAATATATTTAAAGCGAGAGTTGGGGAGGGTTTTTTTTTCCTAAGTTTTCAGCATTTAAACTTTCTTATACATGTTAAATATTAGTGCTCCAAGCATGACCTTTTAAGAAATTCCTCATTGAAACCAGAGACTTTAGGAGGAAATGTGTGTTCAAAGCAGCTTTGAATGTGGTGTCTTAGAGCAGCTGAGAACCTTCTGTATTAAAAGTGTTCTGTCTTTAACCAAAGGACTTGAAAACTATGTCCACTCAAAAATGCTGCACACAGCATTTACAGTATCTGTTTTTAATTGCCAAAACTTGGAAGCAACCAAGATGCCCTTCAGTCGGTAAAATGTATAAACTGTGATACATCCAGACAATGGAATATTATTTAGTGCTAAAAAGAAATGAGCTGTCAAGCTATGAAAACACGTGGAGGAAACTTAGATGCATATTAACAAAGAAGCCAGTCTGAAAGAAGCCATACATACCGTATGACTCCAACTATATGACATTCTGGGAAAGGGAACTATGGAGACAGTAAAAAAAAAAAATCAGTGGCTGCCAGGGGTTGGAGGGAGAGAGGGATGAATGGGCAGAACACAGAGGATTTTTAGGACAGTGAAACTACTCTGTACAGTACCACAGTGGTGGATACATGTCATTATACATTTGTGAAAACTCGAAGAATGTACAACACCAAGAGTGAACTCTAATATAAACTGTGGACTTTGGGTGATACTGATGTGTCAGTGTAGATTAGTCTACTGTAACAATTGTACCACTGTGGTGCAGGATGTTGTTAGTAGGGGATGTTGTGGAAGGGGGCAGGCAGAGGTATATGGGAACTCTCTGTACTCTCAGCTCAGTTCTGCTGTGAATTTAAAACTACTCTGGAAAAAAAAAATAATAAAGGTTATTCATTAAAAAAAAAATGGTCTACTGCTTTGGAGGTAAAGTAAACCATGTAAAGAAGATGGTTGGTTAATTCATGTACTTTCACTATAGATGTAGTTTGCTTTACTCAAGTGTAATATGTGATGTTCAAAACGTGTATATTTAAGTAACAGCCATGTTATGAAAGAAACACACGCTTTTACAAGGAGATTTCACTTGACTCTTAGGGTGCCCTGGGTTGTCTGTAGAGCTGGGTTCCAATTCCTTCTGCCATCAAGGAGTTTTGTGAGCTTGGGGCCATCCTAGAACCTCCCTGGCTAAATTCTGTAGAGAAAGGTGAAGGCCAACAATATGCCGTGGTATTTTTACATAATTTCCTTTGTTGGATTAGCTGGATTTGGCGAGATGGGGTCACCTTAGGTGCCATTTCTATGCTCTGTACCAGTTGCTTTCATAGCTGTTAATTGTGTGTGTCTGGAAGTATAGGTGCACAAGACAAGATGATCTCCACAGCTTTTCCAACCTCTCCGATTATTTTATTCATTAGGTATCTATCATAATTTGATTTTAAACATCGTTTATACAGTGGTTTTTTTTGTTAGCACTTCTGTTTTCTAAAGAAAGTAATCCATATGTAAGTATAGAGTGATCATTGAGAAGGTAGGATAATTTCTCACACTCGCCCCCTCCCCTCAAGCTTGGCATAAAATAATATGAATTAGCTTCCTCTAGTGATAAAACTGCAGCAGTTTTCAGGCAAGAGAAAAACAGGTTAGTAGCACCATCTACAGGCTACCAAAGAGGAAAATTTTCTGTGTGGCTCCTAAATGCAAAGGATTTATGGAAAAGGGAATAAAAAAGTTTCATTCTTCCTCTTTTAAACGTGTTGTTTGTAAAACTTATTTAAATATTTTTGTTCTTTTTCACTACTCGTACATTTATTTCTCAGTATGTCTCCAGGTCGCCTGAACCAGGAGAATATTGGTGTGATTAGCTATGTGTTTTCATTCAGATCCCTGTTTTATTCCCATGTTTACAAAACATTTCCCTCTCTCTCCCTATCTGCTCCCCCAACCCAGCTCCAGTAATGATAAGGGTGGTACTATGACCGTGACATTCACATGGATTCCAGCAAGTTGATTCATAGTAGTTTACATTATAAGACCTCAGACAGAATGCCTGCCAGCCCAGGGACATTTTATTTTAGCTCTTCTGTATACTCAAAGGATTTATTGCATCAGCTACCTCCATTCAGAGAGGAAAAATAAATGCAGACATTTTTGTGTTGTTCGTATGTATGTGTATTTTTTGTGTTTACCTTTCTCTTTTTAAAATTTTAGATGAAGTTGATGTACTACCTCTTTGGTTCAAAATGGTTTCTGAGTCTTTTCTGTCCCCAAGATTATGTGATTCTATATTCAGAAATAGTTTGGGGCATGGATTATTATTTTATAACAGGATCTAGAAAACTTATCTTTTGATATGGTATTGTAGAGGTAGTATTTTCTTCCCCAGATCCCCTAGTTTCTTTATCTGTTTGGTTTTGTTTTCCCGTTAGTAAACTGGTATCATCATTTTTGGCAAGCTAGGAAATTTTATTGGATTCTTTGAATGACTGTGTTATAAAGTATTCATGGTATTAGCAGAGTTGCAATTTTCTGTTAAAAATAACCCATTAAAATTAACGTAATAATGGCCTCCTTGTAAATTGTTGGTGGAATTGCTGTTTCATTATACTGTGTTTGTTATTGGCAAGTGGTTAGGAGTTTCTGGAATGCCCACAGAATGGGCGTTCTATAAAGAATTAAAAACTGCAAGAAGCCACCCTTTTCAAAAAAAGAAAGAACAGGAGAGAAAAGGAAAAAAAAAAAACCCCACTAAAAGCTTGAGCATAAATTATAAAGATTAGAAGATTATTACTTGAACAATATTATTTCTTGTAGAAAAGAGGGATAGAGGAGATGCATTGAATATGGAGCATGCTAAACTGAAGAGAAATTCAAAGGATAAAAAGAATTGATAAGATTTTTAAGGTATCTATTGAGACAAATGAGGCAGATCCTATCAAAACTAGCACCAGGAATGATAATAGTTTTTAAGTTTATGTAACTCAATTGCTGATAGTTTAGGTTGTTGGAAAACTTAATAATGCTTCCATTAAAAAAGAAACTCATTATTTGCAATGTGTAAGAATATAATTATGCGTGAAACACTAGGGTCTTTCTCTGAAAAAAGTAAAGCACTAATTCTAATAGAAGTAGGGATTTAGAACGAGTTGCTGCCGTGTAGTTCTAGCTAATATTCTTCCCTGTTTTTCTCGCACCAGATGGCACTGTTTAGTTCTATTTCACAGTCTTGTTCTGGAAGTTTCTTTGGGAGAATCTGTTTCAGCCCAAGCTCACCAGTGACACCTCTGTATTATGCATGAAGGCTTTATGAATACTTGTAAAAGGCCATTGACTCAGAAATGAAGCTGTTTATTTGAGGTCTTGTAGTTCTTTCTAGTTGCACATTTGCTGTGAGGTGCGCCTAACAAACTAGCTGATAGAAATCTAGATGCTTCTCATGGAATTCAGCCTGTTTTGCTTGGAGACACATTGCAGCAGTGTGACTTTCAGCCTTCTCACAGGCCAGTCTAATTATCTGACACATTTTGGAATTATTTTATATGTGAGAATGGCGCTCCCGTCATATGGACATAGCTGTTCTCAGAAATTGCAGAGTTTAAAATGCTTCATGACAGTCAGTTGAACTTTAGATTCATCAAATTAATTTAAGAAAATGAAGTTAAAACTTTTTCTGACTTGTCTTTTCATTTTCAAGGCTAATTTAGAAAGAAATGATCAAAGACCTCTGATGTTATTATGTATGAATGAGGCAGGTTCATAGCCAGGCCCACTTCTTTGCTGCTGATAAAAATAAAACATCTTCCCTGAAGGGCAGAATTAGTTTTATCCACTAAAAATGCCAGGATCATACATTGTAAGGCCTGTCTCTCTGTGCAGCTTGCTTTCTTCCTCTCTTTCCTCTCTCCTTCCCCTTCCCCTTCCTCTCTTTCCTCTCTCCTTCCCCTTCCCCTTCCTCTCTTTCCTCTCTCCTTCCCCTTCCCCTTCCTCTCTTTCCTCTCTCCTTCCCCTTCCCCCTCCTTCCCCTTCCTTCAGAAACAGTGAACATCATTATGGCACACCTTTCATCAAGGCTGCTTCTCCATTAACCATTGTCTTGTATGAAGGGCCATGTATAGGAAAGTGGTGATAAATGAATGTTGCTGAGGTCCCTTAGTGAAGCACCTGTCATCGGTAAAGGTGAAGCAAAACCTGCGTTAAGAAGGGAATGCCGTTCCCTAGAGAGAGGCAAGGGCTGAAGTCAGGGCTTTTGTGGGGGTGGGAGTGGGGGCACGTGGGAGAGAGTTTGGGAAAGGAATCACCTAAACGTTCTCTAACTCCATGAATTAACCTATGTGAGCCAGTTTAGCAAACAGAGCCTTGCCTGATTGTCACTGGGACCTTCATACATATCAGTCTGCATTTATCAAGCTGATTTTATTTTAATACTTCTTTCTCTATGTCTGAGGGTATTTGAGGTTTACTCAGTTTATTTTCAACTTCTCTCCCCTTGCATTTTATTGCTTATGGTAGTGATGGGGATTGGAGCTTCGGGGTGGCGCTGGAGAGCCTTCTGTAGTCTGGGGCAGTGGATATACAAATAGGATATTACTTCCCTTCCTGTCTTTAAAAAGAGTAGGATTAATCTGTGGTGTTTCCCTCCCTCCTCCCGCACACACCCCACTGATTGGAAAGCACAGCACCTCCTAGCAAGCCCTTTCCTTCTGCTGCTGGCGAGGTGGTGGGCAGCTGTGCTGGTTTCCAGGCCTAGGTCCCCTGTGGAAGCAAGCGCGAGACAGGCTGCTTCTATAAATCAAGCCCTGGATTTTATTAGAGTGTTTATGTAACCTCAGTTTAGGTGCTATAATTCTTTGCTGCGTAGCCTAGAGTAATTCCCAAAGAGGATGTTTGTTCTTTTTCCTTGTAAATTTTCTAGTACAGCCTTTTGTTTTGACATTCTCCCTCCCTCCCTCCACTCTCTGCCTTTTTTTTGGTGGGGGGAGATTGTGGGGGGAGTGTACTAACAGTTGATTGCTTTTTACTGACTAAATTAAATAATCCAGCAAAGGTTAAATTGTGTTTTTACTAGATGTTATCCCTACTCTTAGATAGAGTAGGGGGGAACCTTTTGCTCAAATTAATTTTTCACATTTTCAAGATTATAGGGTGGTAGGGTTAACATGTACTTAATTGTTGAGTAAGTGAAGCATGAGTGGTAAAAAACAGCCTTTGCTATCCAGGGACCTCCCCCCGCCCCTGCCCCGGTCCTCCCCATACCCTACTCTCCCCCACCCATCTAATGATGATAGAGTCAAATTGACTGCTGAGAAAATCCAGACTGGGAATTTAGGGTGAAATTGACTTTTAACTGAAGAAAATGTCAGAGTGAAATGACCAGATTAAACTACATTCCATGTAGGTATCTACATAGAGAAATGTTGTGCTTTGGAAATAAAGACAATTTGACCTACCCACAGCATGTTTTTCAAGAAGTAGGTACATTATTTTAATAAGCTTGTTTATTTACTTATTTATTTATTTACTTATTTATTTATTTTGGCTGCGTTGGGTCTTTGTTGCTGTGCTCCGGCTTTCTCTAGTTGCAGCGAGCAGAGGCTACTCTTTGTTGTGGTGCGCAGGCTTCTCATTGCGGTGGCTTCTCTTGTTGCGGAGCGCGGGCTCTAGATGCGCAGGCTTCAGTAGTTGTGGCTCGCGGGCTCATTAGTTGTGGTTCGCGGGCTCTGGAGCACAGGCTCAGTAGTTGTGGTCCACGGGCTTCATTGCTCTGTGGCATGTGGGATCTTCCCGGACCAGGGCTCGAACCCGTGTCCCCTGCATTGGCAGGCGGATTCTTAACTACTGCGCCACCAGGTAAGTCCCAGGTACATGTTTTTACTTCTCAGTTCTTTATTCAGACCTCCTGTTTGGCCCACAGAACACTTAGGTGGTGAGACAGGAACTGAGGAAATTGTTACTGAACCCACTGTCTTGGACACATTCGAATTTCGTACTGTCTAGGGGCACATTCAGTTAACAATTAATGTTTGATCATCAGGGAATCTTGAAGGCATTACATAGGTGTGTTCTTTTTGTAGTTTAAAGAAGACAGTCGATCATGGGTAAAAGTTTATGAAGGAAATATGTGAAAAGAAGCATGTTTTCTTATTTACTTTAACCACAGAACGGGCTATATGCTCTAGGACTCTGCTGTCACTGCTGTAGCCACTAGCCCCACGTGGCTCTTGAGCATGTGAGCAGTGGCTAGTCTTCACTGAGATGTGTGTTGTAACTGAAAAAATCACACGGGATTTTGGAGGTGTAATATGAAAATAAGAATGTACAGTATCTCTTAAATAATTTATACAGATTACATGTTGAAATAATATTTTGGATACATTAGATTAAATAAAATATATCATTAAAATGAATTTTACCTAGTTTCTAAATATGACTACTAAAAAAACTTAAAATCACAGATATGTGCATTTTTGGCTCACATTATTATTGGTCATTGCTGTTTCACAGTTGTGTTGCCCAATGGGAGGAATAACAGACCAGTATATTCACTAAAGCTTTCAAAGTTATACATTTAAAAGGAGATGCCATGCATTCTGATTACATATTAATACTCAAAATTGGTGACAATGTGAATGAAATTAGACAGATTCTTTATCTATAGCCTGAAGATTTATGAGGAAATACTGACTAGAATGCCCTATGCTGAAATATGCCTTTTTATCTGTCAAACCTTCCATTCAATATGTTAATAGAAAGATCCCGTCTAATAGGGTGTCCAGGTTAAGAAGAGTGGACTCTAGGTTGGAATCCCAGTCTGTGTGATCTGAAGCAAGTTGTTTATCCTCCCTGAGCCTCAGTTTTCCATCTGTAAAATGGAAATACTATCAGATCTACCTTAAAGAGTTCTATATATTAAATAAGACAAAATACAAAGTGTATATTGGAACTTGCGCATATTACATGGGTACTATATAAAGGTTAGCTATTATAGTGATAAATATCATCATCATGTTGTTAAAAAATGTACAACTCTGATAGATTATTCAAGCTTAAGCTCTATTCCCAAGCAAATGATAGATGTTAGCTTTCAGCAAATCTGTCTGCTATATTGTTTGAAATCCAGAAGCAGCAATACTTAAAATGGGAAAGGAAATGAACAAAAGGGGGAGCTCATTTATTGGGACATATAATTAGAACACTCTATAAAGAAGAAACTTGAGCTAACCATAGATTAAACCAGTTCCCTTCTTGATATAAATTCAGTAGTACTGTAACTTTTTATCATATTTCCCTGCCATAAAGTATATTGGTCAGCAATTATAAGGTTTTAGATGTTATCTTCAGATTTATTGTTTTCTGATAAAGAGATGGTAACCTCATAATCCTGTATTAGAGAGTAACTGTTCTGTGTTGCCCTAGAACTGTTTTAATTTCAGGGCAATGTGTATGTGTGCTTATAAAAACAAGTTTAATGTGTCATTCCAATGTATTCTTTAAAGGAGCTAAACAACCCGAGAGTCAATTGGTTTTTATTTTGTTGATTAAAACTCGTGGTCTGGATAAGACTGTAGACAGCACTCAAGAACAAGTGTCTTATATTAATGAACAGTTTATGGGTAATCTGGGATGCTGGTAGATTGTCATGGTGAAATTGATGTTTGTGATGGAATGTATAGATGAGATTCCCCCCCCCCCCGCCCCGGGGAAGAATCTTTTTAGGGTGGAGGATGGTCCTTAAGAAGAAACTTACCAAAAAATCTTACACAGGACAGTATTATTACTATGTCATATGTGTGTGTGTGTGTGTGTGTGTGTGTGTGTGTGTGTAAAACGAATTGATTGAACAAACAAACAGATTGATAGAACACCTACAATATTCCAGGCAAAATGAGTAAACAGGGGACACATACTAAGGAATACATGTTTTAACACAGCATGGCACCGTTACAGAAACACTCGCTTACTTGTATATTTTCACTTATTTGCACCCTACTGCTTTGTCCTTATGAGGTGGCTTTAACATAGATCTGAACCAAGTGTTAGTATATTAAGAAACTCCCTTATATAAACTATTAGTAAATTAGGAAGCTGAAGAAAACCTCATCAGGAGACAGAGTTTGACTTTACATTTTAAGCGGTAGACACTAAGGAGCCCTCAGAGGCTTTGAAACCCGCGAGTGGAGTGTTGTTTCTCATTATTTGGTGAGATCACTCATAGCAACAGCACTGTGGTATGGATGGTAGAGTGGCAGAGAGATCATTTAAAAGACTGTTTGAAGTATCTATCCAAGATATGGTAAGATGCTTGAACTAAAGGCTAGGTGCTTAATGAAGGAACGAGAGATTTGAACATTTTTAAGGCAAATTCTCCAACTTTTTTTATTATTATTGTTTTTTTTGCGGTACGCGGGCCTCTCACTGTTGTGGCCTCTCCCGTTGCGGAGCACAGGCTCCGGACGCGCAGGCTCAGCGGCCATGGCTCACGGGCCCAGCCACTCCGCAGCATGTGGGATCTTCCTGGACCGGGGCACGAACCCGTGTCCCCTGCATCGGCAGGCGGACTTTCAACCACTGCGCCACCAGGGAAGCCCTCTCCAACTTTTTAAGTGTGGAGGTGTGAGAGCAAAAAGGAAGAATGATGATGGTTCTGGCTTGATTTTCTAGGGTAGAGGAGGTTTAAAGATTCGCTTAAAAGTTTGATGTGGGACATCTTAAATTTGAGGGAGGTATTAGACTTCATGAGCATGTGGTAAATAAACCATTAGATACACGGTTGGGAATATGCGTCTAGTTGCACAATTGCAGGAGAGAATGTCTGGGCTAGACACATACCTTAGGGGATCGTGGTCTAAAGGTGGGAGCTGAAGCCTGGGGAGGTAGATAAGATCATTCTTAACTCACTAATGACATTAAAATCATCTGCTTCTCCACTGTGCTTCCAGAAGACTTCCAAACACATATGTATGCCTTTCAAGGCTCTTTATAGTTTCTCTCCTTACTTCTTTTTTCTTTAGTCTCCTTTATAAGAGTTCTGCTGTTCTCTCCCATGAAATGTACATTCCCCGTATCCTCAGCAGTTTACTGGCCCCATCACTTCCCATGTTATTCTGTGTCTTCATTACATTATACATGCTGTTTCCTATGTCTACAAGGCTTTGTCCCTATTTTTCCTCCTAACAAACTCTGTATCTTTGGTTAATACCTGTTCCCTGAACCCCATCTCCCCACCGTAGCCCAGCTAGTAGCTCCATCCTTGAGCCTGTGAGATTTTTACATATTTCTTCTCATTAGTACTTATCTGTTACTGTATAGTAATTATTGCTTGCCTTTCTCTCCTTCTCTATAATAGACTGTGAAATCCTTAAAGACAGATAAATACCTTTCCATCCCCAGCCATGGGTGAGCACTTAGCAGATAGGTGCTCGGTGAAAGTTTTTTTAATTGAATTAATTCATTTGTATGTGAGCCATAGGTGTTGTATTAGTGATTTTGGAAGTGTTCAGAAGTATATTACACCTTGAAAATGTAATGATCTGCAAAATTGCAGTCTGTTAAATGTAATCAGGAAGAAGATGAAACCTAAAGTATTTATCAAAACTATTTTTCTTATTGAAAAATCAATGCATATTCCTTTCTTGTAAAGAAAAGTAGTATTAAACTACTCTATAAGCATAATAAACCATACTTTTCAACTAGAAAATTGACTATACAGATAAACTAAAGGAGAAAACTTAAAATATCCTAAATCCCACCACCCAGTGATATCTTTCGAGTCATTTTAAGAATGTGACAAAAATTTAAAAAAGAATCAATCTGTGCATACTGTTCTTGATGGTTTTTGTAACTTACTATCTTGTGTATCTTTAAATGTCAGTAAGTAGTCATTTGTTAAATGTCTAGATGATAATAGACTAACATTCCATCAAATAGTTTACTTAACCAGTTCCTTGCTATTGGACTTTTAGATTGTTCCAGATTTTTTCACTGAAATAATCACATGTTGATGAACAATATAGTACTCTTGTCTTTTTCATCTTTTGGGGGGGATATTTTTGATTAAAGAGAATATAGATCTTTATTTTTTTAAACCCTATATTATCAAATTGCCTCTTGGAAAAGTCACACCAGTTTACATTACCACTGGCTCAATTCTTTTCATCCTATTTTTAGGTTTCAAGTTGCCTGAAACTTGAAAACTATATGAAGATAATTTAGCATGCTGTCTTATAGAAATGACAAACTTGGGGCTAGAGAAATGACCCAATTGAAGATTTTTTGGTAAATGTAACTGTTTTTTTAGAATTTTAAAATAGGCTTTTTATGAATAATCGTCAGAGTTTTGTAAGTATGCAAAACGAGTTTTATAGTGTAAGCAAGAGGTTTTAAATTACAGGTGTGGGGCTTAGTGACCATCTTGAGTATAAGGTGGGTAGTGATGTGAAAATAAGTGGTCCAGCCCCAGCCCTGCCATTAGCTGGCCTTCTTGGGCCCCTGTGTGACTGCCGCCCAGCTCCTAGCCGGAGTTGTGTTAGGATGAAATACTGGATCTAGACCTGTGTATGTTAAATGTCAGTGGCTGACTGAGAGTTTGGGGCAACTTGTATATGCATCTGTCTTCTCTGTGCTACTTTAGATCCGTTTTACCTGCCCTGTCTACTTTGAATAACTAATGTGATTATCCATAAAATAATAACAAGCTCCTCCCCCAGTCCCTGACAGGTTCTTTAGTTGAGCAATGTATATGTCACAGTTCATTTTGAAAAGCTGGCCAGGCCTTTGAGTGAAATGCCTGCCCCAAATCTTTAACTCTTGCTAAGTAATTTTTCTCATTTTTTAAGCTAATTTTCACAGCCTTAATCCATCACTAAGGAAACAAGAGAGAGGCAAAGGTGCCACCATTTGATATTATTGTCCTGAGGCAAAAACTGACCTCACAGTGGTGAAATGGTGACCTATGATAGTGCTCTTGTCTCCTGAATAAATCTATTACAGGTTTCTGGACAGATACCCCTCCCCCAAGTATTAGAAAGAAAAGCAAGAGAACATGAAGCCACAGAAAGCAAATCACTGTCAGAATAAATATTCTGTTTTGCTGGCAAACTTAAAAATTCACTTGTGGAATCTAATAGCTGTAGGCAGGAGATACTTATTGCAACCAAGATTTAAGTGTGGTTTATTGTTTATGGAGTAGTTTAATACTACTTTTCTTTAAAATGCGTTTTTAATTTAGGAAAAAAGAATTCAGATTTATTCCCAGAGTAAAAATGACTGAACGTCATGGGAGTGGTTAGGTTTGGGGTTTATGTGGGTAAGATTTCTGTTTATCCACTACAGTCATTGAGTGGATTTAAAAGCTTTCCCAGATGGAATTTATAAAGTGAAATTTAAAACTAGTGTCGTACACTAGTGTAGTATACTACAATATTTGGTTACAACAAGCAATCAATTTAGAAAGAAGTGGAATGGAGAAGATACAGGTTAAACGATTAGTACTGTACAATGCAGTGGTTTGTACAGAGAGCAGGCTTTAACACTCAAGTGCTATGTCAACATTCAACTTCTGTTACAGAGCTCCTAGGCAGTGCCTAATCCTGGAATGCACGAATTACTCTCAATGGTAGAGTCTAATCCATTCTTAATAGGAAGTTCCAGGGGTATCGACCATATAGATGACTGGCCAGGGAGAAGCATAGAGGTGACAACTAATATTTCCTGGGTCTTCAGTCGTAATTCTCCAGGCTCCATGCTGGGTGCTTTATCTCTTTTACCCTCTTTAATCCTCCCTCCAACCCAATGAGGTGCAGATGGTAGTATATTCATTTTAGAGATGAGGTGACTGAAGCTTAGCGATTTTTCCAAAGTCACATATATACAGAGTTACCACATATAGTTTAACAAATTGTTCACTGCATGAGGGCATTTGGCCCAGGTAGCAGGTAAGAGCTATGTTTCCCCAGAGGAGGCACTTTTTTCTAATTTGTACTGGGTCCTGTATAGGCCAGCTGTAGCCCTAGTCATAAAGTTGATTAGAGACAGAGTTGGGATTTGAACTGAATCCTGTATAGCTCCAAAAGTCATATTGTTTTTATTATATAATGCTGCCTCTTATAAGATATAATACATTATTTTTCTTTTATTCCCCTTTTATAAAAACTGAATTTATTCTATAAAATACATTAGTGACATTAAATGATCTAAGATGGTTTGAAAGCGAATACTGAGGTTACTTCCTTGGCAAAAGACTAGTTCCTTAACTTGGAGGAGGGAGAGGGCATACTGAGTAATTTAGCTTATTTGATAAACCTTCTTATTTTTCTTTTCCTCTATGTATGAATAAATATGGGTATTATGTTTAATATAAAGGTCCTGTAAAGATTAATTCTGATGTAGAAATAGAACAAAGAATTGTCTAGACTGTAAGGACCTGAAGTATCTGCAGGGTAGGTAGGAAATCCTCTTTTATATTGAAACAGGATCTGTAATGGCATCAGATTGTTAGAAAACATACATTTAGGATTTCAAATTTTGACCCAATCTCATGGCCATTACCAACATATTAGTTAACTTATTCGAAGTAATTCAAATAAAATAATTACCTATTCATCAAGCAAAAGATTTTTTTTTAAGTGTATCTGGTTTCTCTCCTTCCTGTGATGTCTTAAGGCATCTTAGTTACCTGGGTGTGAGGCCCACCCTGTGGAGTCAAATAGAAGTAGAGGGGAAAGCCTTGAGTTCAGGACTCAAGAAGTGTACGGGTGTGTGGATAGATTCTGAGAGGCTTGTAACTGAAGTCTTCATCTAAAGACTTTCTGCAAACTGATTTCTTTTATCACGGTCCTATCCAAACTGTTTTCCTCAAAGATTCCCCAGTGGCTTCCGTACTGTGAATCCGATGGTCTTAGGCAGATGCATGAACGTTCTGAGTCACAGCCAGGATTAGAGTCTACAATGCTTGTTCCAAGTCCTACATGCTGAAAAAGATAGTCAAGAAAAATGAATTTGAGGTAAAGAGCCTAGAATAGCTAGACTGAGATTTTTCTAGCACACCTATATTAATTGCTCACTTATTATTTGCTTGAAGGGATATAGAAATCTCTGCTTTCCAGAAAATTATAATTCAGTTAAGGACACAAAATCAATAAATATTTCATAATACAAAACAAGAGAAATTAGAGATCACAATAAATAACACCAAGATACATTTCTTAACTACGTGTGTCCACATTTCTTTACCTTGTTTTGGTGCTCTTAGTGGTCGCATTCCAGCCCCCTGGGTTGAGGTGGGAGAGATGTTTCTCTCTAAAGGGTCCTCTGTTCCAAAGGATCTAACTCAGGGCCTGAGGCTCATACCAGACCCTTCTGTTAGCAGTAATTAAAAGAATCTTCTGTCTAAATTAAAAGCTTTTCTCTTTAGCCATCCTCCCCTACCCCCATGCCAGGTACCAAAGTGAATAATAACGAGCTGTAAAATCTAAATGGACAGAGTGCCTCTTCTTTGGCATTGGCAATTTCAGTGTGTTCTTTGTGTGGCCACAACTCATCTTCATTTTGGCAGCCACCATTTTGGGTACTTTTGAATAATCAAAAGGACGCCAAAGTCAGCCAAATAGGAATTGTATGTGCCTTTGTGATGTGGCTGTGTGTTCCCAATTTGCAGTGAAGGAAAGCAGGAATAATCTTCTATGGAATGCAAGCAACTTACGGCACTCATGAAATCCAGAAGGAAAATCTTCTATATCTCCCTAGCTCTGTCCACTAGAAGTTTCTGCAGTGATGTAAGTGTCCTGGATCTGCGATACTCACTTGATATGTGGCCTGTGTGACTAAGGAACTGAATTTTGAGTTTTATTTTCTTTTCACGAATTTAAATTTCTGTAGTCACATGTGGCTGGTTTTCTACCATTTGGGTAGCATAGGCACTTCACATGTTGTCCCCCTCCCTTTTTTTTAAGTTGGTATTTAAAATTTTTGTTTGAAAATTCCCGACTTCTTTACTTGGCATCTTCCATGTTCTCTTTCCCACTCCCTCTTTTCTCCCTGCCTTTCTTTCCTCCTCACTTCTCTTCTCCCAGGTCCTCTCTCACCTTTCTGTGCTGCTGTTAGGCTGACAGTAACCCTATTAATCTGTGTGACTTATTAGGGTATTTCACCTAGTTAGCCTTGCCTGCCTTGTCCTCCTTCCTTCTACACAATGTGGTCCAAGACTGGGCACTTGCCAGAGATACAGTGTTTACCACAAGATCCTGATGCACGGGTTACTTTTTAAAAACAAACCAACAAATAAGGTTTTTCTGACAAGATATCTTTGGTGAATTCATGCTGATTCCTTAGATCTCAATACACAAAAAGTTTCCTTTGGTAATTCATTCTATAATCTTGCACAGAGTATCAAAATTAGTCATATTAAAAAAAATCATAGGGCTTCCCTGGTGGCGCAGTGGTTGAGAATCAGCCTGCTAATGCAGGAGACACGGGTTTGAGCCGTGGTCTGGGAGGATCCCACGTGCCGCGGAGCAACTAGGCCCGTGAGCCACAACTACTGAGCCTGCGCGTCTGGAGCCTGTGCTCCGCAAGGAGAGGCCACGATAGTGAGAGGCCTGTGCACCGCGATGAAGCAGCCCCCACTTGCCGCAACTAGAGAAAGCCCTCGCACAGAAACAAAGACCCAACACAGCAAAAATAAATTAATTAATTAATAAAAACAGCATATTAATTTGATTTAAAAAATGTTAAACCTAGACTTGACTAATTGTAATCAAATCACTGGAAGACTGCAGGTTTCTCTGCCCTCACCTCTAAGTAGGGGGAGTAAATAGCCTCTTCAAGTTTTCTTCTAGCTTGAACCTTCTTTAGCTCTAATCTCACTGATTTTTGATTCTCCTTCCCTCCTCTCTCCTGCCTCTCCCCTTCTTCCCTTCCTCTTCTTCCCCTTCTTCTGCTTCTTCCCCTTCCTCCCCTTCTTCCCCTTCCTCCTCTTCTTCCCCTTCTTCCTCTTCTTCCCCTTCTTCCCCTTCCTCTCCTTCTTCCCCTTCCTCCTCTTCTTCCCCTTCCTCCTCTTCTTCCCCTTCCTCCTCCTCTTCCCCTTCCTCCTCTTCCCCTTCCTCCCCTTCTTCCCCTTCCTCCTCTTCTTCCCCTTTTTCCCCTTCCTCCACTTCTTCCCCTTCTTCCCCTTTTCCCCCTTCTTCCGCTTCTTCCCCTTCCTTCTCTTCCTCCCCTTCTTGCCCTTCTTCTGCTTCTTCCCCTTCTTCCGCTTCTTCCCCTTCCTCCCCTTCTTCCCCTTCTTCCCTTTCCCCTCTTCTTCCCCTTCTTCCGCTTCTTCTGCTTCTTCCCCTTCCTCCCCTTCTTCCCCTTCCTCCCCTTCTTCCCCTTCTTCCCCTTCTTCCCCTTCCCCCTCTTCTTCCCCTTCTGCTTCTTCCCCTTTTCCCCCTTCCCCCCTTCCTCTGCTTCTTCCTCTTCCTCCTCTTCTTCCCCTTCTTCCCCTTCTTCCTCCACTCTCCCCTTCCTCCTCCCCCTTCTTCCTCTTTCCTTTCTAATACAATTTATTTCCTTTCTTTTAGATGGCAATACCACTTGTCTCTTTCTGGATTTTATTTGAAGCTTCAAATAACTTCAGTGATAATGATTATCCATTTGTAAGAGTCCTGTTTTGCTATACCATTATACTCTATTACACTGAGAATGCTTGAAGTCATAAGTTACCAGTGTGGGGGAGACCTGTAGCTTTTCCAGTTCTCAGACGGAAGCTGTGGTCAGTCATCTAAGTGCACTAGACATAAAAGCAGTTTTTTGCCTTTAAAGGTTAAATGGGTTTTTGCCCCACTGGTCACGGAGGTGTTTAAAGTGGGTATTGACAGAATCTGTTAGTCAGATATGCCAAGTCCCTTTCCATCTTAGAGTCTTTGCAAGTGTTCTTATAGCCTGAAACAGTTCTTTGCATGCCTCAATGTATTTCAACCCTTATCCTTTGGTTAAATATCATTCTGAGGGTGTTTCCCTGTGTATCTCCTCCATCACCTTCACCCTATTTACTGCCTTCATAGCACTTCTCCTTCAGCACTTGTTTCTGTCTTTCTCAGTGTCTTTCTCCTACTGGACTGTAAGAATTTTCTCTCCCTTCTCCTGTACTGTATCTTCAGTGCCCAGGACCACAGCTGGGAGGTGGGAGGTGCTCATTGAATAGTTGTTGCATGTATGTATTTAGGAAGATATTGATGTGTGAGGAGTAGATTTGGCAGACCAGGGGACTAGGTCATGACTAGGTCAGTTGGCTATTAATAGAACTAGGCAGAGGATTCCTACAGTCTGCATTAAGGCCCTGAGTGGAGGAGGGTGCTAAAGGAGTTTTTTTTTAAGGCAGGATTGGGGACTCCGTAAGGTATCGAGAAGTTTTAGATTCTGTCCTTAATTGTCTTAAAAATACTGTGGGTCCACTGTGGGTTGGTTACAATTTCAGGTACTCTACCTACATCATCTCATATATTTTCTCAAACAATATCTCATGAAGGATAAGTATTTTCATTCCCACTTTAAAGACAGGAAGCACAAAATCCACCCTCCAAATGGTAGGCTCTGTTTTCTGCTTCTGTTCTAAAAGCTCTCCAGGGTCCCCAAACCCTTTTGTTCTCCTGTGCCATGTTATGAAATGCATCTGCTAGCATGAGATGGAAAGTGTCCTTGGGAGACAATGCATGTCAAGAGCTTAGATAGTGCTTGGTACATGCTTTGTGTTCAGAATATTACCACTGTATTATTGTTGTTGGTAGCCTTTCCCCTCTAAGTTTCTCCACTGTCCAAAGAGTTAACAAAACTTCAGGAGTTCTGATGTTAAGGGAGTGATATGACTGTGTCTTAATAAATCGTAATAAATAAAAGGACATTGAAAAGACATTTAGTCATGGGAATAAAGCTAAGGAAACACATGTTCCATTGGAATGGCTTCTATTAGTGACAGAACCCCCTATATTTTGGAAGAATTCCCAGATGAAAGATTCTGCTGAAATTCAGACATTAATGAAACTAATATAAGCCATTCAGTACAGTGTGATTTTTTTTTTTAACCTTGCGATTTGAGAGATATATTCTAAGAACCCAGTAATAAAGCCAAGCTGAACATTCACTTCAATGTCTGATAGGACCAGCTATGTGTAGGGGCCAGTCTGGCTTTGTCCTCTAAACTCTGCCACGTCTGGAATCTTACAAAACCATCGATGACCTCATTCTATCAGTAGAGTAGCATTGAGGGCTCATTAAAAAAAAAAAAAAAAAGAACAAAAAAAACCCAGTAACTTGATTCTGAGGTAAAATTTTCAGGAAAGTATTAAAAGAAAAGTAGGTTTCCATGTAACCCCTCCCCCCCCACCCCCTAAATAGCATTATGCAAACTCCAGGAGGCATTTGTAGTCAATTTCTATGATGATTGGAAAGAAGCTTTAAAAATTCATATAATCCTATAAACATATTTGAAACAGAAGAGAAAGAAATACTTGTAATTTTTCCTTCAGGAAGAAACATGCTTCATGCTGGTTTCCTCTTTTTAAACAAACTGGAGTCCAACGTTTTACTACTTACTTATCTTAACGTCTTCCCTTGTTAACTGAATCTTGCATAAACTTAGTTACCCTTATGATGGTGATAGTGTTAGAGACTGGTCTGGATGAAATAAGAAAAGTAATCATGGTAGATAGAGAGTTAGTTACCTTTTATATAAAGGGTTGTGTGTATATATAATTTTTTGATAGACTTTAATTTTTAGAACAGTTTTAGATTCACAGCAAATTGAGATAACAGTACAGAGAGTTTCCACATACCTTTTGCCTCCACACATGCACAGCTTCCAGGATTATCAATATCCCCCACCAGGGCTTCCCTGGTGGCGCAGTGGTTGAGCGTCTGCCTGCTGATGCAGGGGACACGGGTTCGTGCTCCGGTCCGGGAAGATCCCACATGCCGCGGAGCGGCTGGGCCCGTGAGCCATGGCTGCTGAGCCTGCGCGTCCGGAGCCTGTGCTCCACAACGGGAGAGGCAACAACAGTGAGAGGCCCATGTACTGCAAAAAAAAAAAAAAAAATCCCCCACCAGAGTGTACATTTGTTACAATTATCGAACCTACATTGATACTTTATCATCACCCAAAGGGCAGAGTTTACATTAGGGTCCACTCTTGGTATGATATATTCTATGGCTTTTGAAAACTATTTGATGACATGAATCTACCATTGTAGTATCACACAGAAGAGTTTCACTGCCCTAAAAGTCCCCTGTGCTCTGCCTATTCATGCCCCCCATTCTGTTCCCAATCCTTGTCAACTCCTGATCTTGTTACTGTGTCCATAGTCTAGCCTTTTCCAGAATGTCATATAGTTGGCATTGTATGGTATATATCCTTTTCAGATTGGCTTCTTTCATTTAATAATGTGCATTTAAGTTTCATCCATGTATTTTCATGGTCTGATAGCTCATTTCTCTTTTTAGTGCTGAATAATATTTCATTGTCTGGATGTACCACAGTCTTATTTATCCATTCACCTGGACATATTAGTTGCTTCCGAGTTTTGGCAGTTATGAAAAAGCTGCTGTAAATATCCGTGTACAGGTTTCTATGTGGAGATGTTAATATTTACATGAGTTACTCTTAATTTCAGATTTCTCAATATAATAGAGTTACTGTGAGAGTAATTTGGGAATTGGGAGTGTTGAAATGCTGTATGAAAGAGGTGGCATCTGAGTAGAACCTTGAGGGATGGATTGGTTTGGACACAGATTGGAGCAGGTACGTTCTGTTGTGATGGGAACAGTATGTGTTTGCTTTTCTGCCTAAACTGCGTGGTAAGTATAGGGACACTGTGGACAATGTGCTTTTGGCGCCTTTAATGTTGGGCTAAAGAATATGGATTTCCTTAGTTGAGGCCATGGGAGCCATGGCAGATTTTTGAGGTGGGGACTGATGAGTAGTATTACTCTGTTACTTAAACAGCTGGTTTAAGCCTTCACTTGACCTTGCTTAGGTCAAGATAATTGATTTAAAAGTAATAAAATGACATTTATTAATCAACACTTTATCATCATAATTGTTCACCAGTTTAGACTAACCTTCTCTATTGTTGGTCCAAGTTAATGCGAGCTTACTATTGGCTTGGCCAAAAAGTTCCTTCGGTTTTAAAGTAAAAATAAAAGACACAGTTTTCATTTTCACCAAGAACTTTACTGCACAACATATTCACCGCTTTGTTTCACTACCTTCTGCCATTTTTCAGTCAATTTCATAATTCCATCTTTCCAAAACTTTTTATCTTTTTGAGCAAAGAACTGTTCCGGGTGCCTTTTACAGTCTTCCAGAGAATTGAAATTTTTTCCATTAAGAGAATTTTGTCAAGACCGAGCCAGCCAAGCTCTAACAGTTCTTGCCTGGTTATCAAAGAGACACGCGGTCTTGCATTATCCTGATGGAAGATTATGCATTTTCTGTGGACTGATTCTGGATGCTTTTTGTCGAGTGCTGCTTTCAGTTGGTCTAATTGGGAGCAGCACTTGTTGGAATTAATCGTTTGGTTTTCCGGAAGGAGCTCATAATAGAGGACTCCCTTCCAATCCCACCCTATACATAACAACACCTTCTTTGGATGAAGACCGGCCTTTGGTGTGGTTAGTGGTGGTTCATTTCACTTGCCCAACAGTTTCTTCCATTCCACCTTATTGTACAGTATACACTTTTCATCACCTGTCACAATTTGTTTCAAAAATGGAATGTTTTCGTTACGTTTCAGTAGAGAATTGCATGCGGAAATACAGTCAAGAGTATTTTTTTTTTGCTTAACCAGTAATGTGGAACCCAAACATCAACGAGATTAACATAACCAAGCTGGTGCCAATGATTTTCAACGCTTGATTTGGATATTTTGAGTGGGTCGGCTATCTCCTGAGTGGTATAACGTTGATTGTTCTCAATTAATGTCTCGATTTGATCGCTATCAACTTCAACTGGTCTAACCGGCTGTGGAGCATCAACCAGCGAGAAATCTCCAGCACGAAACTTCGCAAACCACTTTTGACACGTTTGATCAGTCACAGCACCTTCTCCATACACTGCACAAATCTTTTTTTGCGTTTCAGTTGCGTTTTTGCTTTTCTTGAGATAATAAAGCATAATATGCCGAAAATGTTGTGTTGTTTTCTTCCATCCTCAATATTAAAATACAAGAAATTCACCAATTTTGATAAGTTTATTTTTTAAGTGCACGCTGATATGACAACTGTCACAATACAATCTAACAAAATTGTTTCGAATGACATTAAAGACAACTAAGTGCTACTAGAGCCATCTTACGGAAAAAAACGAACAAACATTTTGGCCAACCCAATAAAATGGGAATAAGAAGCCTTCCAGTGCAGTATATTCTGTTCTGATATTCAAGATCATTTTTTACATAACAGTAAAATTCCACAGAACATAAAACTGTCCACAGGTTTTAATCATATTGAGCTAGGGGTTATATACCGCAAAATGTTTTTGGACAATCTACCTTGGCTAAACTTCATTTCTTCCATTTGAGCAAACAACCTTAAATTTCACTTAGTCAAAGAATTGCTAGATAGAACATTATATAAGGGAAATTAAGTGGGCAGGAAGCTTTGCTTCTCAAAGTGGAGAGATTTTGAAAATAGAGGAGAAAACTATCAAAGCATAAGTATGGCAGCATCAGCTTCATTTGGGAACTTGTTAGAAATGCAGTTTCTCAGACTGAACCCCAGAAAGTCTGTGAGTGGGGCCCAAAAATCCATTATAAATGAGAACCACTGATGTAAAGGCATTGGGGATTGAGGAAGTGGGAAGTGAAGGCTTTTGCTGCAAAAGAGAGGGGAAGAGTTGTCCTCATAGTTACTATTTATTGACCACTTACTTTGTAATGTTTATTTTACAGACATAGCTCATGTAATCTTAACTCTAGCAAGTGTAATATTACAATGTCTTATTTTATAGATGAGAAAAAAAGAATCGTTTAAGAAGTAGCATAGTAAAGTATGCAGACTTCTCTCAATGCAGACTTCTCTTCAATGCAGACTTCTCTTACTATGAACTCAGACCTCTGTGAACTTTGCCAGGCTGTCAGGGTGTATAGATTGTCTCCCAGAAGGCAGCAGTGAGGCTCAAGCCACACCCCCAGCCTTATACTCCTCCCCCTTCTCTGATCCCTCTGCTGCATTTCCCAGCCTCCCTAACTAAGGCAGTTTATTCCTCTTCCTGCATCCATGGGGAGGCTCTGTGGTCTAGTGTAAAGAGCAGAGCATGAATGATGGGAATCTGGGATTTCCACCTCTCTGACTTCTGTGAACAAATCTTAGGATTCTGGGCCTGTCCTTTGGCACCTTGATGCCTCACTTTTGTCATCTGTAAAATGAACTAGATGGATCTCTACGTTCTGGATCTAGCCCTTAGTTATAGGCAGATGGTCAATCTAGGTGACCTCTTGAGGGTCCATTCCAATTCAGTGTTGAGAGGAGTTTGAAACTGGAAATACTTAGAATAGAATCTTGCTTATGTGTAAAATAAAGACAATGATTTTTGGTAGTGGTGTGGTATTAAAATGAAATCTTAGATGTTAAGAACCTGGCAGAGTGCTTGACATACATGGAAGGTGCTTAATAAACGATTGTTCCTCGACCCCAGGAGCCAAACGGTCTCATTCCTGATTCTAGCATTTTCTTTCCATGAATTTAAACAGGTTAGTGTTTTCTTGAGAGGGGAGTAGGAGATGTTAGATTTGCATTAAAATATTAAGTTAATTAAAGCTTTCTATTAAGATTTTAAGACAGAGATCAAGAACGGGGCAATGTGACCCAATGAATAACGCAAATAGGTCGTTATATTTGCAAAAAAAAAAGTGTGATCCCCTGACTGTGGTTAGTTTTTGTAATAACAGTAGTTTGAAAAGGTATTACTATAACATAAATAAAACATGATAAAAGATACTTAAGGTGATATTCTCTTAAGTACTATGTAGAAATGGAATACTTAATACTTTAATATCATGGTTTGGCAAAAGAAATTTCCTAATGGATTAGCTATTTATTTTATGAACTTGGGGCCAGCTTGTGGGTAGAATTCAAGAGTTGTTTATTTTCTAATTTCTCTCACAATCTTTCCTTTTATATAGAGAAAATGCTTTTACTTTTCATTTGAAATATTCTTACTGGTTTTTTTCCTGAAAACCTTCTGCAAATTTAGTTATTTTATGTACCTTCTTAGAAATAAGACATATGCATCCCAATACACATTGTTTTTTTTTTTTCCAAGTTCCAGTTTCATTTCTTAAGGTTGTTTGATCATTCCACAGGGACATTTATCCCCATTTTGACATTTCTAAGTTATAGCCCATCTCTCTCATACTGAACAAGTACCTAAGCTCTTGAAATCTGTAAAATAGCTTGCTGTTGTAATACTTAATAAAGTTTGGACTCACGCATTAGTGCTGTGTTGGTGACAAATTGCTCTGCTGTTTTGGGATAAGAGGTCAGCTGTTCAAGTGCACCCGATAGACTTTGGAGAGGAACTGGATTATGTATCAGCAGGCAGAACACCTGGGCCTAGACCCTTCCTGCTGGTATTACTTTCCAGACCAGCCTTTTCAGTCTTTCTTGTTAGGTCATTTGTGGGCATAATATCTTCTTTTTCTGAGGATAAGAGACTCTTAGTTTCCCTCTCTTAAGGAGATCTGTGATTCCTTGCTTCTACTGTGAAGCCGAGATATATTTGCATGGGTTGTAAATTGCTAAGAGAGCACTTTGGACCTCGTTTGTGTATGAGAGTCCACACAGTTAAAGGCTTCCCCTTGGAGTGTAGGACTGCCCACTGCCTGCCACTGGGGCAGCCTGCCCACTGCCCCCTTTCCCACCATCACCACTGAAGCTCGATGGGCACTGGCAGGCACACCACATTTGGCATTTGCTGATCAGCCTTGTTTTCAGTAGATAGGGTCACCCAACATTTGAATTTCTAAGACAAACCAAAGGGTAGTTATTCTCATTGCTGCTGATTTTTTTCCCCCTTCAAAATGGTTCACCCTGGGAGTCTTTAAAATACCAAGTTACTCTGCTGGATTTAAATGGGATTTTATATATAAAAATTCCATTTACACACTTAACAGGATGTTATGGTGGTATAGCAGAGTGATTAATAGCTAGGTAACTGGAGTCTTAACCCTAAGCAAGGCTAGGATCCCAGCCTTCTCACTTTCTGGCTGTGTGATCACAGACAAGTTATTTAGGGTCTCTCACCCTGTTTCCTCATTGATAAACCAGGGGTCATAGTGTCTCTTAGATAACACTTTGTAGAGTATTTGGGGCAATACAAATGAAAGGTGCTCTGTAAAGATGACGCATACATTGTGTTAGGAAAATCTAAGCTATTTAACAGCACACCAGTGGCAGTGTTCCTTTTAAGGGTCATTTTGTCAGAGTTTTTGTTTGTCTCTCCTCCCTTCCCTTTGGATATGTTTGTAAACTTGAAAAGAACAGCCCAGAAAAGAGCTCATGTTCCTGCTTGGTCGTATTTCTTCTGCTCTGTGGCTTGGCATGATCGATTGTCAGGAGGGCCTGAAGAAAATCAAACCATGAATTACCCTGCACTGGGTAACGGCAATGGTTCGGATGGCAGCCTCCTAATTTTGGCTTTGACTTTTCTCTTCTCCAGGCAATAGAAAATAGAGGGGGAGGCAAGAGTATGCCTTTTAATTACTGAGTTCTAAATTCTTGGAATGGGCCTGTTTTCTCAGGATCAGACTAGAAGGCGTCATTTTACTACAGAAGAGCCAAGAGCCAAGATTTGTCCTGAATGGATGTGGGTTCGGCAAAGCATCTTTAGCTTAAGGAATAAAAGCTTTGGATCGTTTTCAGTGTCTGTGCTTCACCAGGCTGCTCCTTATCCTTTTAGTGAGTCCCATTTGTCTGTCCTCTGTCAAGGGCTCGTGTACACCATGCTGATTTAGTGCTAACTGGGGAGATTAGAAATGCCTTGCCTGGCACTGTCAGCTAAACCTGAATCAGTGTCTGTATACTCTGACCCATCTACTCAGAGAGGTTGACCCTTTGCTCTACTGCTCACTCTAATAGGCAGAAAAGCTCAGCTCACCCCAGCTTTTATACAGGGGTCAGCTCCAGAAATAACTCCTTTAACACAGCAATAGAAGCAACACAAATCCAGCAAGCAGATAGTATACAATGGCTGCTTTTAGGCCTTGGAACAAAAGAAAGTGGTTTATCTTTTCTACACACCACTACCAATACTATTGTCTATTTGCTGGAGAGTTTATCATTCCTGGGGGCCAAGGCCTAGGTTTTCTTTATTCAGTTGCCTTCCAAATGGAGACTGCTTGGTGCACTGTCATTGTTTTTACCCAGAATTGTAATTTGGGGTAATTTAGTCATATAGACCTAAGGGGTAAATATGGTATTTGATGAACCCTAGATAGGAGACACACCTCCAAAATGTATGGTGAAAATCTTTCAAGGGTCCTAGCATGGAGGATGTCCCCTTTTGAAATTTTGCCTTGGAGCTTAGAATTCTAACATATGGCTCTATTAGATCTCCAAAACCGTGTGAACTTTAGTTGGTAGTGTCGTGAGTTGCTTCATCCTCTGTTCCTGTCTCCCCAGCTAGAAGATATTATTTTGTCAGTGGGTTACATTTCTTTCGCCTCTAAGATTTAACTTAGGGTTTGTTCTATTCATATTTATAGCCCAGAGCAATAGTAGGTACTTATTAATTATTCAATAAATGAATGAATGAATAAACAAATCATTGAACAAATGAATGATTGACAAAGTGAACAGAGATTTGAAGTATGTGTGTCAGGCCATTTCTTTATGTTTGTGTGTAAAGAGCACCCTAACATAACACCTGGGCAAATCAATCACTTTTGGAAACTTATTCTGTCCCACCACTTTCATCAGCCATTCCTATCAACCTCAACTCTCCTCCAGCCACATTTGGTGATGTATTACATTTCATTTTTTATTTCTCTGTCTTCCCCCCAAAATAAAAAGAAAATTAAATGGCCAAACCAGTGCATTACATTAACATGAAAGGAAGGTCTAATTTATCTTTTGCCGACCAAAACCCAAGGAAAAAATGTTGTCTTGGCTGAAAACTTTGTCAGCCAGATCCTTTTCTGAATTGTATTTTGACTAAGAAGGAATTAAATCTTTTAAGCTCAGTTGAGCATTTCAGTGATGTTGCTGACAGATCTTTGCATTCTGCAGAAATAGTTGATGCTATAATAATAAGAAATAAATCAGTATAGATAATTTTACCATAATTTTAAAGCATTTTTGTAAAATCATGGTATAGAATCACAGGTAGGATGTCTTGTGAATTTTCACTTCTGAAGCACATACCTAGGCAATTAAAGTTACTTTTGACTAGTTTTTCAATAGTGATTGATCATAAATTACAAAATTTTCACTTATTAAGTTACGTTTAAAAAGATATAATTTTAAAGCATATGCTGTTTTATTTTGGACATGAGTAGTCCTTTCTTCCTACCCAGCAAAAAGAGTCTTGATTTTCATTTTTCTCAAGGGAAGACAAATATTTGAGTTTATCTTTGATGAAGGAAACAAATAAAAACTGGATGTCTTTTGTCTGTGTGTAACAATCACCTTTACTGCCTATTTCTGAAGTTTTGTTTCCAGATCGTAACCCAGGGAATAATTTTAAGAATCTTAAAGTCTCTTATTTCTTCTTAAACTTTATGAAACTCACTTTTTTTTATTTCCCTGAGAGCTATTTACAAACTTCTGAAGCACTCTAGAGCATGGCAGTATCCATGTCAATGCAAAGTCAATCAGGAGGCTTCTTACCTTATGTGATGGTGTCAGATTTGATACACATCTTTCCCATTTAAGCACTTTATGATAGTCATTTCTCATTTCTTCAAGGAAAACTTCTTACTGGGGAAAAAGAGATTAAAAGAATAGTTTGATTAACTCACCATGGATACCCACCTGTTTCCTTTTAACCAAAAGAGAATCATCATCAAAACAATAATTCTTTGCAAGGCTTGTGGCATTTAACTTCTCTCAACCAAGTTAATTCAGTTTACTGCCAGTCAATAAAGTCTGTTTTGGAATGAGGATGGGAATTAATTATCTAAAATGGGAATTTATATCTAAGAATGTGATATAAATAATATTTAAAGAAATGCAATTAAAAGTAACTTAGGAAATTTTTCCACTTATGAAATTAGCAAGATTTGTAGACATGAGACTAGTCACTGCTGGGAAAAATACAGTGGGACAGTCACTTTTACACAAGCCTTTTTATTTTTCAGGATTCTTCAAAATGTTAACACCTTTTGATGTATTAATTCTTTGTCAAGGACATTGTTAGGAAATAACAAATCAGGTGTGAAGAAAAACTTCTTGCAATCTAAATACCCCGTATCATGCCATAGTTTATGTTATTTTTGTATTTTGGAATATTATGCGGAGGTTAAATGGTACTTTCAAAGAATATTTACTGCAAGGGAGATATTTACAAATGTTAATTTTATTAAAAGTTTATTAAGAAATACATGCACACACAAACACAATATTATTTGAATTATGTATAGAAAAAGAGAAAGAACAAGAATAAATCAAAGACGAGAAGAAAAGGCACCCAGATGTGGGTAGTGATTATCATCAGATTGACAGAACATAAGCAGATTTATTTTCTACAAAATGTATGCATTACTTTTTATAATCGTACATGATTTTGTTTCCAGGGATGTTGCATTAGCTACTCTGTATTCCTTCTAACACCCTACAGCCATAGTGGCAGCAACTTCTCCACATACCATTCTATACCTTCAGAGTGAATGAACAATATTGGTTTAATAATGCATATGGCTTAACAAAAGAAAGGCGATCATATCAACCAGGTGATTAATATAATCCCTTTAGCTTTCTATCAGTTCTTTGGCTGACATGCTCTTTACCAAAGCAGAAGTTCTTAACAAACCACAGAGAAATGCTCAAACATGTCAGAATGAAATGCAGGTGATTGCTTGTTTTGCCTTGGGCATCTGCACTTTTGTAGAAGTGTGCTTTCTCAGTCTGAGACCTTTCGATAAGTAGTGGTAATCCAGAAGGATTGATGTAGTCATCCTGGGCTAGTGATTTCTTTTTACCACTAAGACATTTCATTGTTATTTGCATCTTAATGCTTCCATGTGTTTTTCTAAAGCATTAGGGAACTAGGTAAAGTCACTTTGCCCTTTTAAGTATGTGGCCAGCTGATCCCAAGGACTACCAAGGCCCCTAAGTGATTAGGGAACGATTGACAAGAATCCTGACCTCTGTGGAGGTTAGGAAGGCAGAAGTTAGCCTCAGTAAAGGGGTTTAGGGAGTCACACACAGAGCAGAACTCTCTGACTCTACTTGGATAGAGCTGAGCCTCTGCCCTTTATGGTGTATGTGAGCCAGATAATCCTTACTTTGGAATTAGTCTGTGAGAGTTATTGAGTCCCAGGGTGTTCCAAGCAAGGTTCGAGACACTCTCATAGATGCATTCACACATTCATTTATTGATCACTTGGTCTTTTAGGACCACAGTTCTACCATTAATATCTAGCTGTGTAGCGTAGGATCAGTTAGGTCAGATTCTTCCCTTGTTATTAATCCTAATTGTCCAGGCTTAAATTAAGTGTTACCAATATATGTCTATCCCAGTAATCCTGTCCTACATGAGGCTTCTTCATTCCAGGCTATTTTTTTGAGATATATCAAGTGACCTTGCTTATTATAGTTACTTCCTATATAATAAATTCATTATTCTTATCAGTGGGGTACAATAATCTTGAATCAAAATCACAACTACTTTTTCTGTTTGAGAGTTTTCTGTCAACTTCTATGAAAGGCCATCTGTTTTTAAGCTTAGAAGCCTTATTACTTATTTTGCCTGTTTTCCAAATTATAATATATGAGTGTCAGGGTATAAAATAGTAAATATGCTGGTTCAGTACTAGCTTTTCAAGCATCATTGGGGACCATCCTGTTGTAATAGGAAAGCATTTGGCATGGCTTTTGGAATGTAGATAATTTCTGTAATTAGAGGGAGAAAAATGCAGAATAAAGAATAATCTAAATGTAATTAGAAATTAAATGAGAGCAGGTCACTATGACCAAGAATATAAATTAGGAACCTCTCCATTTTCTATTCCTTTACTCCACGCAGGGTAAATACCCAGCCTGTTATTTCCAAGGGGGCACCTGATCCTGGCAGCTTTGGTTTTTGACAGCAATTTAGTCTTCTGTGCCTATTTGTAGCCATGTTTGCCTAAAGGTGAGAAGATGAGCATGAGAACGTGTGGGGTGCCTGTGCAGTCAGCCTTGTGACACTCCTGGGATACTGGATAAGTGCCAAGGATATATGTATTTATTTACATTTGAACAGAAAGTATTTAAATGGGGCATGAATTCACTAAGTACATTTTAAAAATGCCTTAACAGTTGAGCATGTGAAGTTAAAAAAAGTTTAAAAGTTTTTTAAATAGCATGGATTGTTTAAAGTACTATAGTCCTCTGAGGCAGATAGAAAGAACTCTTAAGACCTTTCCTGGTCTCTTCCGGACATATTAGTCTATGATAAATTCACTGTTTTGGTTAAATCGTCAATTGAGCTTTCTATCATCTGCTCTGAAACCACTGCCCAATAAATTAATTACCTTTGGGAATCCTGACTAGCAGCACTCCTTGGGTCTTCTTCATACAGATGAGTGCATCACTTCTGGCTCTCCTGTTTGTCTGTGACAGCTTCTCTGTAGGACTGGAGGAAGAGAGCCTTCTTTACAGTTTTGCCAACAGGGAGGAAGGAGATGCTGGTACCTGATCTGTGATCCCAGGAGACAGCATGTTCTCATGTCTCCCCCCAAACCCACCTTTGTGAGCTCTTTCTCATTTCTGTGGAAAAATGATAGTTGGTTGCATACAATGCTGAGTGTCCCCTACCTTATGGGGAACTCCTGCCTCTTTCCCCTGCCCCCTCCCACCATCAGAGTTGTTACAGAGAAAGTGCCTATCATCAACACAGTAGTGGGGAAAAAATGGGTTCTCATTTCAGCAGGTGACTTGGTGGTGGTTGGCTGTCAGCATGCTTTTTTTTCATATTGGCTTGTTGCTACAGGGTCTGATGCTGGCAGATTACAACTCTGTAGCTAGTCATTTTCGATTTATTTGAACCTATTTCTCCAGTCTGCTGAGCTTTCACTGGCTAGCATCAATTCAGACACATTGCAATTCCTCAGAATTTCTATCGCCATCAGATGGTTCGATCTACGAGAAATTTAGCTAGGGGCATTTAGACAAGAAAGAAATATTGTGGCTAGGGAAGCATTTAAGTTAGAGGAGGCAGCCAGGGCTGTTTTATTACTTAGGCCTATGTCACCTGTGATGACCCATGAGAGTGGAGAATATTGATTGCTTGTCACTCAAGGCATTCAGCAGATTGCATTGACGAAGCTTGGCAGGTCTCTAATAGCAGGGTTACTGGCCTTGGCTGTGACCCAAGGGAAAACTCTGCAGGCCCTATTACTTGGCGGCCTTTAACTCTTATAGAATTGGGAGAGAACACTGACAAAAGCAAGGACATGATTTTACGATTACAAATGGGTTTTCTAGCTTGCTTTCTTCTCCCCCTTTTTAACTTCACTTTTCTTCCCTTCCTTTCTATCTTATCTTTTCTCCCTGGTCCCCACCAGCCCCTCCTTTCTTGTTATAGATGATCATGGTAGTATTGTTTTTCTAGAATAAAAATCAATGTGGACTAGAGAATGCTAGCAGGCCTAGCATGAGGCCTGAGTTATTCTCTCCTTTTGGGGCAGCTTGGGCCTGACCACATTGTTTCAGGTGGTAGAATGTGCCTGTGTATATATGAGAACTTGATGTTTAGGCCGTGCACAACTGTTGTCTTAAGAACTGCCATTTTGGTTAAGAATCCGCCTGCCAATGCAGGGGACACGGGTTCAATCCCTGGTCCAGGAAGATCCCCCATGCCGCGGAACAAGTAAGCCTGTGTGCCAAAACTACTAAGCCCACGCTCTACAGCCCTCGAGCCACAACTACTGAGCCCGCGTGCCACAACTACTGAAGCCTGTGCACGTAGAGCCCATGCTCCACAGCATGAGAAGCCACCACAATGAGAAGCCCTCGCACTGCAACAAAGAATAGCCCCCACTCGCCGCAACTAGAGAAAGCGCATGCGCAGCAATGAAGACCCAATGCAGCCATAAATAAATTTATTAACAACAACAAAAAAAAGAACTGCCACTTCATGACAGAGGTGATTTTCCCCTTCTTCGTTCCCTGGTAGCCAGGCTTGGTTCTAGCCTTCAGAGTCCAGTAGGCTTCCTTTTGTAATTTCATACATAATCTTTGGTCGCAAAGAGGGTTCTGCTCTTTGCTGAGGTTCTTCTCTAAATATCTACATCTGATGTCTAGAATTGACTCCATGGCTCCTGTTTTCTAGGTTTTCAAGAAGGACAAGCAAGCCTTGAATATTGAAGATTTCATTGACTTTGCATTTATATTCCAGTTTTCTGCTATGGATGAGTTATGTATTATTGGGAGGGTTACTTAATCTCTCTGAGGCTCAGTTTCTTCATCTGTCAGTGGAGAATAATATTACTTATCAAAAAGAAATGAAATATTATCATACATGAATTATATCTCAATAGAAAAATAAATTAACTTGTAAAAAGTTTCTAGCATAAAAGGCTTCTCCTTCCTTCTCCCTTATACAACCGTAGGCCCAAGAAGGCAGAATGAGAACTAACAGGTAGGCAATATTTGAGGAATAGGTGGTATTATCGGAGACAGAAACAGAAAAGTATTGCAAGAGTCTGTGGGCCTATTAATATTCTATAGCACTTTGAGCCACTTTGAATTAAAATACTTATCTGTGAAAGGTTTTATAATTCATATGACCTGAAATAATTTACACCTAATTAGATTTTGTCAACTGAATAATTCCATCTCATGTTGCTTCCACAGAATAATTTAAGCAACTGCATTTTATTCTCAAAATAGCAGTAAATGTCAAATTAATTTTGTTGACATGATCAACATGTAGAAGAGCTACTTGGCAGAATTGTTTGTCAACTGAATATATTATGGGTCCCTACAAAATATGTAAAATTATGGTTTAGCTGACTTACGCGGTTTCTTGCTTTCCTCGAAAAAAGTCATTGGCAGCGGTTACAAAAACTGTTATGTTATAGCATTTCTGCCCATCTGGTTAGGAAGTCTTTGATATCTGGAAGTTTTCTTTTCTCTTTTCATTATATATACAGTGTCTTTCCCTTTAGGAGTTATCTTTTTATCTGGGTGAGACTGGGTCCCACATAATTGCCTTAGTGTTTATTATATTCCTCACTAATGTCATGAGGTCCTTAGCTGACACTGGCCATATATATATTACCCTACCTCTTTTTTTTTTTTTTTGGACCATTCCTTTCACTTGGAGAATCCTTCCATCCTCCTCTTTGATAATCCTGCCCAAGAAAAGTATCCTTTCAATTTATTTCTCTCTCACCCTGATTATCTCATTTACTCCAAAATCCCTTCTCCACTCCATCATGCCCTGCCTGGTTCCATCTTCCAGCTGCTAATACCAGAGTCCTGTTATCTACTGGCCTTACTTAATCCAGTGCTTCCCAGCTCTTGTCTCATCATGGCACATGTAGAAAATGATACTATTTGTACAGCAAGCACATTGAGGTCAATAGACAAAGACTTCTTGCTGCTGGGGGCGGCTGGCCCAGAGGCCATAGTCAGTCGTTAATTGGAAGTTATAAATATCTCAGCATAAACACTGTCCTGGAAGTTTTAGCCTAACCAGTCCCCAAGGTAGAGATAATCCTGACAGATATTAGAAATTCACTGTTTTGGTGTTATCTGGAATTAATCTGTGTTGAGCTCAGCATCCCATGTACTGTAAAAGACATCTCTGGACTTGCCTCCAAATTATTCCCACTTGTATCTGGTCATCAGGAAGTTTAGATTTCTTCTTTGAATGCCTTGGGATGTTGACACCTTAACTTTGCCAGCCTCTCTGCCAAGGGGAATAGACCTGTATTTTACCTTTATCTTCTCTTTAGGAACTTCCAGCTTCATCCAGAATAATTCCCCTCCTCCTAGACATCAAAGGATGCTTTCCCATTGGCAATAAGTATGGACACAGCTCAGAGACAACTGTTTCCTGTACCTATGTCCCCTACAATAATATTGGATCCTTAAAAGAATGAACCAGTGTCCTTTTGAGTTTAACTCATTAGAGATTTAGACTTTGCATTTTGGTCTCGTTGGGAGGGGATATCCCACTGCAGAGTTGGCCTCTCTGGCCCTGATTATGTTTCCTTTTGGCTTTTTCCAATTTCTCTGCTGACCTGCTGTTGACGCCCCAGCATGCCTTGTAGCTAAAGGCTCTCAATATTCAGTGTACTCTATGAATATGTAAACTATATATATTATATGAAAAAAATGAACTTCAGGTTTAAGTATGCCAATATTTGCCGTAGAATTCATTGCCAAAAGACAGTGTCTTTTCAGTCTCTTTAATATACCTATGAAGAAAAGACCTGAATATTTCTGATCTTCATAGGGGAGAAGAAAGTGAATTTTAGAAACTGTTGATTAATAAGCTTAAAATAGACCCAGAAAAAGATTCTAGAAGGTATTACTAATGAATGCTTTCTGAGGAATTAGTAAAAAAAGTAATCACTGGGAATCACTGTGGGTTCATTTAAAATGTTATGCCAGCCTATATTGTTTCCTTCAGACCAGAGACTGGCAAACTTTTTTTCTGTAAAGAGGCAGAAAGTGAGTATTTTAGGGCTTTTGGAGCATAGTCTCTGTTGGAACTAGTCAGTTCTGCCACTGTAGCACAAAGCAGCCACAGACAGTATGTAAATGGATGGACATGGCTGTATTCCAGTAAAACAAAAACAGGCAGTGGGCTGCTTTGGCCTGTGGGCCATAGGTTGCCGACCCATGCTTTAGAAGAATGTCTTAAATGATGTATACTTGGATGTCTGTAAGTAATTTTACAAAGTCTTCCACAAAGTCTTCGTAGAGGACGTGGTGAAGTCTGAAGTTAGTAATAGTGTAGTTAGGCAGAATTATAACAGGTTGAATAGTTATGCGAACGTGAAGGTTGTCTGTGTTTGCCTGCCATGAGGCTGTGCATTTGATTCAGTTTTGTCAACATTTTTATTTGTGACTTGACTGAGGTCAGGGTTGGCTTGTGGATCAGACAAGTGGATAACCCAATACAGAGAGAGATCAGTTGTATTGGTTGACAGGAGCAAGATCCTGAAAGGTCTTATGCTGAAAAAATAGTTCAAATCTATCAGACTGAAATATTGAAAAGAGATGTGAAATCCTACATCTAGAGCTAAAAATGCATCTTGACAGTACAAATACAGATTGTGAAAACATAGTCTGATGGCAGCCTGTTTGAACAAAGCTAGGAGAGTATTCATTTTAGGGTGCATGTAGAGATGGTTATCCAGGTGTTGGAAGGGAGTCAGAATCATGTTCTAATAGAAATGATTGCAAGAACTGTAGATATTTAGCCTGAAGGGGTATGTAATAACTGTCCTCAATTATTTAAAGGGCTGTCGTGTAGAAGAGGGATTGGACTTATTCTGGAGGTTCCCAGTAGACACAAGTAAGAGCAGTGGGTAAAAGATATAGGCAGATCCAATATATAAGGAAGAACTTTCTAACAATTTGAGCTGTCCAAAAGAGGGATGGACTTTATTTGGAGGGCTTAGGTCACTGAGAATAATATAGGCACCTGTTGCTGACCTTGTAGGGATGTTGTGAGGTAATGGTAACTTTGACTTATAATTGGGTGAGGTGTTTTTTATGGGCACTTCCAATTCTGAGAGTTCATAAAGCAAACGCAGGGAGAATGTCCTGTGTCCTATGGCCTAGCAATTGGCAGAACCCAAACCCAGATGTGTTGAGCCCCCTGCTGAGTTTATATGGTTCAAATGCTGAATGTACATGTTCCACATATGTATCTGTACCTGTCATCTTTATATGTGTGATTGGTCAGAGTGCCCATCACATTTACCTTTTTATCTCACAAAGCCTAACAGATGCTCTGTACCTAGTAGGAACAAAATAGGTGTTTGTTAAGCTAAAGTGAATAACGATTGAGACATATCCACATGTCTTTCTTTTACTGATCCTGGTTTCATAAGGAAAGCCCTTGGAAGATTATCAGAAATCGTACCTGTGGATTGGTAAAAATTGGTGATACCGATTGAACAGCTCTGTGCCTTCGTTTCTCTCTGTGACACCCACATACAAATGCCAACACTTTACCAGGAATGGAAGCGATCAGGCTGCGCTGTCCGACCAGAATTGTTTTACGTCCTGTGGATGACTTTGCATTGCCCACTTCCTGCTTTACTGCTTCCTGTGCAGGCCTCCCTGCTAAATTATAGTCTGTACCTTTGGATGTCTGGAATATATTTTCCATTCTTCTGAATACTATATGCCTAAAGTAGTCATCTGCTGTCATTATAATTCTGGAAGATTTATTGCTGAGGTTGACAGTGGATCTTCCAAGGTCTTACTCTTTGATGTTTTGTACTTGGGCAAGTGGTCAGGGATCATGGCCCATTTATCATTGCATTTCCCATCCCTGTACTCAGGGTCAGGCATATGGTGGGTCATCAGTGAATGTTCAGCTGTTTGCTTAGGTAGACTCTGGTTAGTCTTCACTCAGCCTAATGAAGTAAAGTTTGTTTTTCAAGGCAGTGTTTTCTTCTTATTTTGTGTCCACCTGCTCTCCCTACCGTATGTCTTCATTTTCAGCGCTGTTTTTTGTCTTTATGGATACTAACTTCTGAAAGGGTGGAAGAGCGGCAAAGATACAGAGGATGAATCTCTCCTACTAATCAACTTACCCCAGCTTCTCCAGTAAGGAAAGGAGGGAAGAGACAGGGAGGAAGGGGAAGGTGAAGAAAAAAGGAAGTGAGAGAGGGGAGTAGAGAAAGAGAAGAAGCATCCTCTATCGTCCTGAGAAGACTTTATTATTGCTCTACAACTTTTGTGCCCCCTTTGTGTAAACTCTGGTCTGTTCCCATGTTTTCAGTGCATTTTGTGGGTATGAGCTAAGAGAGCTTTGGGACATATCTATATTAGAAAATAAAATAACTGTTAACATAAGGACTATATCTTTTCTTTTTTCTTTTTTCCCTCAACTGGTTGATTCATTTGGTAGAAAACATGGAATAGTAGTGCCAGGGTTAGCTTTGCCTGGAGAAATGTTCTGTTTGCCTGTGCTTCTACAGAGTTATAACTGTCAAGGAGGACAGCCTGGTTGTGAATGAACTCGTAGAGTTGATAGCTTTATGCACCCCTTACCAACCAGTGGGAAGAACCCAGATACCATTTTCCTAATGATAGGGAGGCAGGAGGCTTGCTTTTGTAACAAAAGGATCATAATTTGGTGTACTGGAACTAGCTTGTTAGCAACTCACAAGAACCAATTGTTAATTTTTTAGGAATTTTTTGATCTGGTTATAAACATAGCCTTTAAAGAAATTAAGTTATATAAACTTAGTTTTTGCTTTTAATATAATTTACTTAATTATAATAAATATTCAAAATGCATCACCTCCTAGTTGTTTTGCTACTGTCTATGTCCTTGAGGTTATCGTGTGATAGAAATACTGCATAATGATGTGCTACTGACCATCTCTTCCCAACCCTGCACTTAGTGACATCACTTCTGTAGCTTGAAATCAGCCATGATTGGAGTATTTACACCACAAAAGTTGGTGAATTGTACAAATCCAGACTGGATCTCTTGTTCTGTTGATTATCTAGACTTTTAAAAAATGAAGGAGAAAATGTTATTAATATAGATTAAATTTAAAAGTGTGTTATATCTCTATTCATCTCATTGTGGATAACACAAAAAGTTGAGGAAATATTCTTCCTGTATTTTAAAACTGTTATCTAATTCAACTAAGACATTATTTGCCTCATTGACAAATGAAGTTCTGACATATGTCTTTTCTTTGTTCTCCTTTCATTTTACTGGTTTGAAAATATCAGTCGAGTTTCACATGAGAATTATACTCATTCTTCAAATGCAGTCATAGACTGGCTATAGATAAAGGAGTTCCATACATTACAACAGAAGCATTCTGTGAAGTCAGTTGGCTATTTGGTTGGACATTACAATAAAGAGTATTATGTACTTTGTTATTATATATAAATTGGTACACGTCCTTTATATCACTAAAATTTGTAATAAATATATGTAAATGTATTACGCATACATCTTTTTCCAGGTTGCTGGTTGTTGAACATTTACCAACACACCACTGTTTAAAATCCACATGGGCAGTGTCTGGCTAGCTTAGTTTGTAGAGCATGAGACTCTTAAAATCCAAATGGAAATCAAGGTGAGTGGTGACCTTGTGTAAATGGTGACATTTTTGCTTTCAATATGACAAGAGGATCAAATGCAGTATAGGAAATCTTCCTGATTACAGAATATGAAGTTGGGATTTTGAATGCTAGCTACTGTAGAACACTTGAAGGACAAAGTGTATATTGGTTCTTGAAGCATGTGTACCACATTCAAAATAACTAATTAGAGGGTGTTGAAGAGAGGTGTTAAATATCATTAGAACCTCATCAAGGCTTTGGAGTCCAATGAATTGAAAGATAGTTGAGTGAGGAGGAGCTTTGGACACAAAGCAGGCAGTTTAGTTATCCAAAGCATTTATGTCAAGTAGCAAATGCTTGAGGATTTATCTATTTGCAGTTTTCTCTCAGAGCCTAATCCATGAGGAATACGGAGTGGGGGTAGGATGGAGGCTAGCCTTTATTTTGCATTGCTCTGAGAAGTAGTGCAATAAAAGCATAAATTCAGTGTTCTGGAAACATTATAAATGAAAAATCTTGTAATATGAAGAAAGGTTTTTTTTTTTTTAAGTCGGATTAGAAATTCAAAGCAAAATGGTCTTCTCTTTCTATTTAACCAGCTAAGACAGCTCAAGTAAAAGTATATTTTTGTGAGAGATTTTTGCTTAAAGAGAAGAGTTATTTCCATTCATCTGTTAAGACTCGGTGTTCAGGAATGTTTTGTTTAATCTACTTTATCTAGAAACAAAATGTGCTTGCTAAAGTTTGTAACTAGAATTGCAAGGTGATCTAATAACTTTGAAAGTCACTTTTAGTAAATGGACATCCAAGTTTTGTTAATGGAATGGTAAATGTGAAGAAATGAAATCCCAGTTGATGCCAGTTAATGTTAACTTAGGAAAGAAAAAAATTTGGTGAGTTTTTCTTTAAAGTAAGTGTGTGTGTTTTAAAATGTCGACATGTCTGGTGTTGTGTTGTACATTTGCTTTGTGTCTGTGTGGGAAATGGTGAGGTATTATTAACATTATGGTTCCCTACCTCCAAGATCCATTCCAAAAATAATTTTATTAATCCTAAGAATGTAACTGTGGAAATAAAATGGCTTTTCAGTCCTGTGTTGACTTACGTGCCTACAATGTTGATTTGCTAATACCTGGAACTTCCAAATTAAATCTTATGGTATATGGGTGATTTATTGTAATCTCTCCTACAAGGAAATTCATCTTTAAAACGTTAGAAAATCACCCTAAGTTGGGGAATGAGGAGCATTTCTAATTCAAAGCAGGAGTCAGGCTAAGATCACATGTCTCTGTAGAGGAAAGAGGGGAGGTTTTACTTGTTGCATATGTTTTAAAAATATTTATAGATACAGCTGGACTTTTAGTACTTTACTTCTGGTTTTAACGATGGAATTCCCAAAGGACTGAAATTGTTCCAAACAGTCTGATCTGTGTCTGAAGTTCAAGAACAGTATATAGTGGATCTAAAAACTTTAATCCTCCTTGGAAACTTTGAATGGGAAAGCTGGCCTTTTAGTCCTGTGTTTCTTGAATTTCCTGTTAATAGAACACCTCTTTGCCTCCTGTTCAGTCCTTAACCAACTGCAGACTGACTTTGGTCTTCTCTACTAAAACATTTTTTTTTTTTTTTGCGGTACGCAGGCCTCTTACTCTTGTGGCCTCTCCCGTTGCGGAGCACAGGCTCCGGACGCGCAGACTCAGCGGCCATGGCTCACGGGCCCAGCCGCTCCACGGCACGTGGGATCTTCCCGGACCGGGGCACGAACCCGTGTCCCCTGCATCGGCAGGCAGACTCTCAACCGCTGCGCCACCAGGGAAGCCCCCTAAAACATTTTTTTATATATGGTCATCAGTAAATTCCTAAGTCATAAAATCTAGTGATTTTCCTTATTTCCCATCCATCCAGTCACTGGTCATTTTATTCTGTGTCTATTATGTAACTTGATGCTAGGGATTCGTTAGTAAATGAGGCAGATATATTCCTTGACATCGTGGAGTTTTCAGTCTTCCAACACCATTGACCTTCCTCCCTCAAATTTCATGAAATCACCAACCTCTCATTTGTGAAATCATTCATTAATGGTTCTTTTTAAAATGCTGATTCCCACCCCCACCCCCCACCCCCCCGCCCAACCTCTGCCTCCATGATTCTGCCTCAGGCCCACTCATTAGGTGATGATATATTTTCTTGATACTTTCTAGGTGATTTCATATGGCCAAGGCTTTCAGGTTACCTGACTATACACATATTGCATATATATATATGCTCAAATTAACTTCACATATAGTGATGTAGTATAATTGTAGACAGTTGTATTTTCTTTAGTTTGTAATAGCTTTATTGAGGTATAATTCACATATAATGAACTGCTCATATGTAGACTTTACAATTTGATAAGTTTTGACATATGCATATACCCATAAGACCATTACCACTATCAAGGTAATGAACATATCCATCACCCCCAGAAATTTCCTCCCGTCCCTTTGCAGTTCCTACCTCTATCACCTTCAGTCCCACCCCCATACCCTCCCCTGTCTCCAGGCAATCACTGAATTGCTTTCTGTCACTAGAGAATAGTATGCATTTTCTAGAAATTTACGTAAGTGAAATCATACAGTATGTACTCTTGTTTTCTTGGCATGGCTACTTTCACGTAGCATAATTGCTCTGGGGTTTATCCATATCATTGGGTATATTAACAGTTCCTTTCTTTTTATTGCTCTTACTATTCCATTCTGTACCACGGTTTGTTTATACATTCACCTATTGGTGGCCATTTGGATTTTTTCTATTTTTTTGTTATTTTGAATATTTATGTACAAGTAGGGCATGCATTTTTTTCTCTTGGGAGTGGAATGACTGGATAATGTGGTAGGTGTATGTTAAATGTTTTAAGAAAATGCCAAACAGTAATTAAAGTGGTTGTACCATTATACATAGCTACCAGCATTGTGTGAGAGTTCCATTGCTTCCATATCCTCTCTAATACTTGGGATGGTCAGTCTTTTTCATTTTGCGGTTCTAATAGTTGAATAGTGGTATCTCACTGTGGTTTTGAATTGTATTTCCCCAGTGACCGATGATGTTAAACATTTTCATGTGTTTACTTGTCGTCTATTTTGTCTCCTTTGGTTTAAATCCCTTGCCTATTTTTTTAAAAAAATGGGCTGTTTATTTTTTGTATTATTGAATTTTGAGAGTTCTTTATTCTGGGTACAAGACCTTCATCAGATATATGATTTGCACATATTTTCTCCCAGTTTGTGGCTTGTCTTTTTATTTTCTTAACAATATCTTGTAAGAGCAGAGTTTTAAATTTTCATGCATTCTAATTTATCAGTTTTTTAATGGATTATTCTTTTCGTGTCATATCTAAGAAATCATTTGTAATCCAAGGCTGCAGGTTTTTTCCTATGCTTTCTCATGGAAGAGTTATAGTTTTAGGTTTTACATTTAGGTCTCTAATCTATTTTGAATTAATTTTTGTATATGATGCAATGTATATAATAAATCATTTTCTTTTTTTTTAAAGCTAATTGTTCCAGCACCATTTCTGGAAAATGCTGTGCTTTCTGCACTGAATTGCTTTTGCATCTTTGTCAAAACTCAGTTGTCTATATATGTGTGGGTCCAATTTTAGAATCTCAATTATGTTCCATTGATTGTCTATCTTGGTGTTGCCAAACTAAGGACCATGGGACAAATACAACTCATAGCCTGTTTTTATACAGAGTTAAACAGAAATTAAGAGAAGAAGAAAAGAAGAAATGTGACAGAGACCATGTGTGGTGTGCAAAGCCTAAAAATATTTACTATCTGGTCCTTCTCAGAAAAAAATTTCCTAAGCCTGGTCTATCTTGATGATGTCAGTACCGCATGTCTTGGTTACAGTATCTTGAAATCAAGGAATGCTAATCTTCCAACTTTATTCTTTTTCAAAATTGTTTTGGCTATTCTTTGTCCTTTTCATTTCCATATGAATTTTAGCATCACTTTGTCAGTTTCTTCAAAAAAGCACATGGGGATTTTGATTTAGATTGTATTGAATGTGTAGATCAATTTGGGAAAAATTGACATCTTAGCAATATTGAGTCTTTTGTTTCATGAATATAGTATATTTCTTTATTTATTTAGTTTTTCTTTAATTTCTCTTAGAAATGTTTTGTAGTTTTCAGTGTACAGATCTTTAACATTTTGCCAGATTTATCCCTATGTATTTTTGATTCTGTTGTAAATGGTGTTGTTTTATTAATTTCAATTTCCATTCCTGGCATATACATATATAACTGATTTTTTTATATAACTGATTTTTATATATTTATCATGTATCCTTTAACCTTGATAAACTCACTTATTAGTGCTAGTGGCTGTTTTGTGGATTCATTTGTATAGATGACAATGTCATCTGTGAATAAAGATAGTTTTACTTCTTTCTTTTCAGTCTGGATGGCTGTCATTTTGTTTTCTTGTCTTATTGCACTGTCTACAATCTTCAGTGCAGTATTGAATAAAAGTGGTGAGAGTGCCAGTCTAAGTGACTGCCATCACCATGGGTGTCAATGTGAGCAGATGGCACCAGGGACTATGCACCCTTCCCCCACTCCTTAAGTCACCCAAGAAAAGGAGGAAACAGAAATCCCCAAAGCCACTAATGGCATCTTCTCTATGCCAGGCACTTGTTCTAGGCACTTGTATTACAGCAATAAATAAAACATAAAAATCTCCAAAAAAACAAAGTGGTGAGAGTGGACATCCTTACCATTTTACTGATCTTAGGTGAAAAACATTTAGTTTTCCACTATTGTTTAGTATGTTAGCTGTATGTTTCCTGTAGATGCCCTTTATCAAGATGAGGAAGATCCTTTCTACTTCTTGTCTGCTGAGAGGTTTTATCAGAAATAGATACTAGATTTTTGTCAGCTGTTATTTATGAATCTATTGAAATGATGGTATGATTTTTTTTTTCTTTTTTAGTTTGTTAATATGATAAATTTCACTGATTGATTTTCAAATGTTAAACCAACCTTTTATTCATAGGATAAGTACCACTCCATTAGGATGTATTATCCTTTTTGTATATTGTTGAATATGTTTATTATTCCGTAGTTTTCTTCCAATTACTTTGGTTTTAATATCAGGATAATTCTGGCATTCTAGGATGCCATTTTTTTTGGAAAGAGTTTCTGTAGTATTAATATTAATTTTCTCTTAAATATTTGGTAGGATCTATCAGTGAAGCCATCTGGACCTAAGTTTTCTTTGTGAAAGGTTTTTAACTGCAAATTCAGTTTCTTTAATAAATAAAGGACTGTTCAGGACTATTTCTTCTTTTTTTTAAATTTATTTATTTATTTTATTTTTGGCTGTGTTGGGTTTTCATTGCTGTGTGCAAGCTTTCTCTAGTTACAGCAAGTGGGGGCTACTCTTTGTTGCAGTGTGCAGGCTTCTCATTGCGGTGGCTTCTCCTTTGTGGAGCACAGGCTCTAGGTGCACGGGCTTCAGTAGTTGCAGCACACGGGCTTGGTAGTTGTGGCTCACGGACTCTAGAGCGCAGGCTCATTAGTTGTGGCGCATGGGCTTAGTTGCTCCACGGCATGTGGGATCTTCCTAGACCAGGGCTCGAACCTGCGTCCCCTGCACTGGCAGGCGGATTCTTAACCACTGCGCCACCAGGGAAGCCCAAGACTATTTCTTCTTGAGTGAGCCTTGGCAATTTGTATCTTTCAATTGATTCATCCATTTCAAATTTATTGGCATAAAATTGTGCATATTTCCTTTATATATTGTTTATATGTTTGCTGAATATTTTTAGAATCTGCTCTGATGTGACATTTCTAATTTTTCGTATTAGTAATTCATGCCCCCGTGCTTTCTTTCCCTGATTAATCTGGCTACAGGTATCAGTTTTACTGATCTTGTCAAAGAACCAGCTTTTCGTTTTATTGATATTCTTTATTGTCTTTCAGTTTTCTCTTTCACTGATTTCTGCTCTTATTTCCTCTATTCTTCTTACTTTTGTTTTTATTTGCTCTTCTTTTTCTAGGTCCTTATGGTAGAAGCTGAAGCCATTGACCTGACACCTTTCTTCTTTTCAAATATAGTTAGTGCTATATATTTCCTCCTTAAGTACTATTTTAGGTTTATCCCACAAATTTTGATATGCTGTGTTTTCACATTCACTCAAATCAAAATACTTTCTAATTTCCCCTTTGATACCATTGTGGTCAGAGAATGTACTTTGTATCACTTGAATCCTTTTATATTTATCAAGACTTGTTTTATAACCTAGAATATGGTCTATCTTGATAAATTTTCCATGTGAACTTGGAAAAAATGTATTTTGCTGTTGTTGAATGGGGTGTTCTATAAATGCCAATTATTGTTGATTGTGTTCTTCATATCTTCTATAGCCTTTCTGACTGTTTACTTGTTACATCAGTTTTTGAAAAGGGATATTGGAATATCTATGTTTGTATATTTGTCTACTTCTCTTTTTAGCTCTATCAGTTTTTGCTTCATTTATTTTCAAGCTTTGTTATTAGATGTATAAACATTTAAGATTTTTATGTCCTCTTGATGAGTTGAGTATTATGAAACATTTTTCTTCTGAAACTTACTTTGTCTTATATTAATATAGCTACTAAAGTTTCTTGTAATTTGTATTAGCTTGGTGTGTCTTTTCCATTTTTTTTTTTTCCTTTTTTTTTTTGCGGTATGCGGGCCTCTCACTGCTGTGGCCTCTCCCGTTGCGGAGCACAGGCTCCGGACACGCAGGCTCAGCGGCCATGGCTCACGGGCCCAGCCGCTCGGCGGCATGTGGGATCTTCCCAGACCAGGGCACAAACCCGTGTCCCCTGCATCGGCAGGCGGACTCTCAACCACTGCGCCACCAACAACCTATTTGTTTCTTTACATGTAGAGTATGTTTCTCATAGAGAGCATGTGTGTAGGTCCTTTTTGTTTTTATTGAGTCTGACAACCTTTGCCTTTTTAATTGTGGATATTTAGATCATTTACATTCTGTATGATTGTTGATATGGTTAGTTTTAAATATTTTATTCTCTGTATTTTTTTCTACATTTTCATCTTTTCCTCATTTTCTTCTGACTTTTTAAAATCAGTTGAATATTTTTTATGATTCCATTTTATATCCTTTCTTGGCTTAATAGCTGTAACTCTTTGTTTTCTTATTTTAGTTGTTGCTTTAGGGGTTATAGTATATCTTGTCACAGTCTACCTTCAAATAATGTTACACAATTCATATGTAGCATAAGAACCTTGCAGTAGTATATTTCCATTTCTCCCTTCTCTTTATGTTCTTGTTCTTATATATTTTTTACTTCTATGTATGTTATAAACTCCATAGTACCTTGCTACTGATTTATAATTAATTATATTCTGAAGGGACTTAAATAATAAGGAAAAAATTTATACTTACCTGTGTTGTTATACTAGCATCTCATTCTTTGGTGCAGATCTGTATTTTTGTGTTATCACTTGTCTTCTGCCTAAAGGACATCCTTTAACATTTCTTATAGTGCAGGTGTGGGGCGATTAGTTCTTTCAGCTTTTGTAGTTTTGAAAAAGTCTTCATTTTACTTTTGATTTTGAGAGAAATTTTAATTGTGTATTGAATTGTGGGTTGATAATTTTTTTCTACCAGTACGTTAAAAATATTCCACTGTTTGCTCAATTGCATTGTTTTCCATGGCAAAATCAGCTATCATCCTTATTTTTTCGTCTATATATAATGTGTCTTTTTTTTTCTGTATGCTTTTAAGAATTTCTCTATTATTCGTTTTGAACAATTTGATTATGATCTACATTGGTGTAGTTTTCTTTATGTTTCTTGTGCTCAGGGTTCTTTGACCCTCTTATATTTGTGGGTTTATAGTTTTTTGTCAAATTTAGAAAATTTTCATCCTATTTTGATTATCTTCACCTAATTGTTTCCTTTCCTAACGGTCCAATTTAATAATATACTAATGAAGAAATTTTCAAATAGTCCATATAGAAGTTACTACCAAGCATTTGCTATTTAGAGTGACAGAATCTAGTCTCAACACTTGGAACAAAACACTGTTTTCACATTTAAACTCTGGGATTGGTGAGGTTTTAAAGGAAGCTCGTGTATTAGAGCCTCTGCTTTTATAATCACGTGTTTTCCTTTTCGGCTTACGTACCTCCTGATATTCTTGGAAGTTAGGTGAGGAAAAAATGGTCCTCAAGCCTGAGATGGTGGCTGGCCATCTGGATACTGTGGTGATTATCTGAGCACCTACTTTTCAGTTCTGAGTCACATCAGCACTAAATTTCCTAAAGTGCTATCTGTATCTTCCCAGTGTTGTATTTATATGAAGGCTGCCATCTTGTTAGAATGTAAAATTTAGTGGAAATATTTCTAGGTGTGTACTTTGTCCCAGTCCTGTAATTTGCTCTGGTGATATACAAGGGGAAGAGCCTTAAATATTCATCTGCTGGTTAACAAGTAGAGGGTGTTATTCTTTTAATCTCACTTATATTTTGCTATATCTATAACAGAGACAAGTTCTGTAAACAGCAGTCAAATCCCTCAGATTATATGAATGCATTCCTTACAGGTCGATGACTAAGGAGATGGCTGTATAAAAATGATACTTTCAGCAGTACATTTTTATTCTCTTCCTTTTTAGTAAACCGGCTTTGGCAGATGAAAAGGAATCTCTGCTATAGCTCAGATTTCCTATGTTAGGCATACTTCAGCCATAAACTTAATTATCACAAGAATTTTCAAATGACTCCAAGTCTTTCTGCACTTGGTACCAGAGAATACCAAATTCTATTTTTGAGCTGATAAAATCCTCCTTCTGAAAGCATTTGTTTATTATATTACAGCTTCACATGAGCTGCGCTCCATCCTGACCCTGTGTTAAGTGTCTGTGGTAGATTTCATTACATCCATATACTGGAAGTCCTGCCAATATACTGGCAGCAAAATCCTAGTGGAAAATAAATGGCAATAAAAAAGAGAAATGATAGCCTCTGTGAGTGGTGAGGAGCCCAGCTTTATTGAGACTGGACAACCCCAGAGTAGTGACTTGGCATGCAGACATGAGCTTAAGACAGTGTGAGTGAAATCTGATACTGGAATAACGACTCCGTGGCACAGGCATGGGAATAATTTAATTAATTGCACTGAAATTTCTTTGATGAATAGTTATGTGGTGATAAGCATGAGGTCGAACAGCAGAATGAGTTTCAGCTTTTTAATGGGGCAGCACAGCTGCAGTTTTGGACGCCTTCCCACTTTATTTTTCCTTGCAGCTCTCCACCGATTTACTCATCCACTTCTCTCCAGCTAAGCATCCCAATAGCGGGGCTCCCTCTCCATGTCTGCTGAGCTGAGGGGCAAGTACATTTGGCCATGGGAAGAAGGCTGGTGACTGGTTTGAAATAAAAACCAGATCAAACGAAAATTGTAGGATGGTTTCCTTATAATGGCTGTACCTCCCCTCCTCCCCAAATCTCTAGGATGCTTTGCTTCTAAGTTGTACAAAGATTTTAATAAAAATTTCTTGTCCCTGGAGAAAGAGGCATGTCTTTGTTGTCAGAGAGCTGGAGGGAAATGAGCAATGCAGCCCAGCTGGAGCACTAACATTAATCCCATGATTCCTAGCCCGTATTTTCAGACAGATCAATCACTTATGGCTGTAACCAATCTCTCACCATTTTCTTGCTGTGCAGGGCTCCATTTCCACACTTGGCAGCTGACATAACCTTCCAACTTGATAGAACTTCAGCTGCACATCTCTTCAGGTCTGCTGCCTCCATTCATTGAGGTTATACAAATGAGTTGTTAAATAAAAGTCAAAAATTGCGGGTGGTATTCTCTGCTTGGCTCAGTAACACCCGTGGATCCTAGGCAACATCGTCAGTTGAATTTTTTTTTTAAACAGGATGAATGATTCAGTTGTCTTCCTTCCTTCACTTTTATGGACAGGCTTTGCATGAGAGAAAAGCCTTCTCTAGAGGGAAGAAATTATCCACAGTGGATGCATTTCTTATCAATTTTTAAGTTGAAAGATTAACTCAGAATAGAGAGAAAGGAGCTTATGAGGAGACACGAAGGGCATGTACAGGTGAGCTGTGTCTAATGCATTTCACACGGAGTGAGTCACCCCTTTTCAGCTGCTAGGCTGCCTAGGCTTAAGGCCAGGAGATTCTGTATCAAAAATAAGTGACCTTGCTAACACCCAGGTGGCAGAGAACATGTAAGCTGTTTATAGAATATGTCATTGTGTGAATATAGAAGTTCTGTCAAGTATCTAAACTCAACAGCCTTTGAGGACTTTACCCAGAATTTATTTAGAAGGCTTCAACATAAGTACTCCATGTGTTGAAGCCTTCACAGCTATGTCAAGCCTTCCTGGAAGAGGTGATTAGGGACCAGATGAAGGAAATTACAGAATTTTGTGATTTGACTCATGACACACAGGTGTGCAGCTGTTGGTAAAGCATGTATTGTTCTCTTCTGTGCTCTCCTCTTTCATTGTCTTCCCATCATTCCCATTTCTACGACATGCAGCCCTTTGAGGACATTTCCATTTTCCCTGTAGTAACCAACTGTGAAAAACTCACAGGAAGGAAAAAGGAAAATGTGGACCTCTAGAGAAGATAAATGGTTTAATGTTCAACCTAAGGGGGATTCATGTATTTATGTACATATTTGTGTGTGTGCCATGAGTGCTTGTTTTGTATATTACTGCATGCTTTGGAAGCCTTGTCCTACTTGGGACCCATTAGTGGTGTCCTTTTGGAACAGATATGCACAAACTCTGTTAGCACTTAGGGAGGTGAATCCCTGCTGGTACAGGCTGACAGCCGCAGATTCCCCTTGGGCTTATATTACTTTGGATTGATTCTAAAGAAGCAAAGGAAACATGCAGAACATACTTGATTGATTTGAAAGTTAAAAACCTGTCTATGCCTATTTGCCTCCCCATTTTTACTCTAGCCCTTCTTAGGCATCCCATAGCGAATAGTAAAACATAAGTCATACAGTACTGTAAGGCGCTGCCACAACTCTCGCCCTACTTGGGACTTTGTTTCTTGTGGATCTGCATTTTATTACAATTCCTTAAGTAGTATGGAAAAGACTCACTGGTAGCCATGCATGACAGTCCCCCATCCTCAGAGCCTGCCAACAAGTGAAAGTTTGAGAGAGAGTAAGAAATAAAAGAGGGGTGAGATTTATAGTTAGTGAGTTCAAGTTGCTTTTCCCCTCCTTGGAATGTTGCCCGTCTTATTAGGTGTTCTTTAGTGAAACAAAATGCGGTGGTAGTTTGGAGAAATGATGGATACTTTCCAGCAGTCCCCCTTCCCCACCCCACCCCACCCAAAAAAAAAGGCTTAGGAGTCTGTAAGCCTTCCCCCTTGGCTGCAGTTAGGAAACCAGTTGACAGTATAATAGGCTTTTGGAAGTGGGTGCAATGGTTTGTGTGTTCTGTTTGATGTTGCAAATACCAAGCCCTCAGGGAGATCTGCAAAGAGGATGCTCTGTTCTTAAAGAAAGGAAAAGATTAACCTGAATCGTGAACTGAAAAACTCCTGAATTCTAAAGGACTTAGGTGCAAGCAAGGAATGGTCTCATTTACTTCTCTGGAAATAACATTTGGCAAGCTGCCTGCCACTGCTACAGACAAGCCAGAGGGCTGGGCAAATATTTTTTAATGATTTTTGATTAATGAAAGGCCATCACCAATAAACTCGAGAGGATTAGGTCATAGATTAAGGGTGTGTGTGGGTGGGTGTTTATGTGGCTAAGGCTTTCTCTGTAGACGTGTATACTCGTACACACATTTGTACTCATACACACATGACAGTCTTATAAACCTTGTATACTTCTTGGAGCCTACCTAATAATGCTTTTCTTTATATTCAGAGACGGTGTTCCATAGTGCTCATTATGAGAGGATTTGACACATCTTATTTTGGAGATATTTTTAGGAGCGGTAATGAGTGGGCATTGAGCTGTACATTCATTTAACAGACATTTATTGAGTACCTACTGTATGCCAGATGCTATGCTAGGCACTGGGGATACAATGGTGAGAAAAAAGACGTGCAGTCTCTGCTCTACTGTGGTTTATCAGGTGTTGGAGGGACAGACTAAAATAAATAATCATGTAACTGTATACTCACAAATTTTATATTGGCTTGGAATTCAATAAAAATGTATTAAGCATCTTCAAATGCTCTAAACTCTGTGATAGGCTCTTAAAAGAAGAAAGCACCTCACCTAATTCCTGTTGAAGTGAATGGTTTGCAGTTTACAAGGAATAAACTGGCTGTGTTTGGTTATGGAATTGAGTAAAGCCAGTTGATCCACACTAGCTCTAGATAGTAATTTAGCACACAGGTCTAAGAGCAGCAAGATAGCATTCTCGCAGGATGTGTACTTATAGACATACATAAGCCTGATGTATTTACTGAAGATATTCTTATATCTCTCTTCACTTGTATCTCCACAACTTTGGGTTTAAGACCTGGTCTGCTTCTTTCTGGCTGCGTGAACTGGGACAAATAGTCAGCCTCTCTGAATAAAGTTTTACATCTGCAAACTGGAGATAGTTCTAATGCTTCATAGGATTATGAAGTTTGAACGAAGTCATGTATGTGGAAGTACTTTGTAAAGGACAAGACTTGGGTGAGATTGTATTATTTTCACTGTCATTCAGATTTTCTAGAGGGAGTAACATTTATTGAGACCAACTACATTCCATTTTCTTAAATTGGAAAAAAAAAATCAGAAGAAAGATAGTGCTGAGTTCATGTAGAACTTGGAAGTCATCGGATCTTTCCTCTATCGGGTAGAAGAATTTGAATATAACATTGAAATTAGGAAAGAAATGAAGTTTCCCTACAGGTGGAATAACCAGCATCAACATGCATGTACTATCCTTAGAATGTGGTCTTGTGGTGGCAGCAGTGACACTAAGCTTTGCTGGCTTGAATTTGTTCCCCCTAGAAACGGGTGAAATTGAAAAGAATCATTATGAATGCATTCTCAGTGACTGGGTTCTGACACCTTGGCCAAGAGGCTCATACTCTGCAGCATTGAATAAAGTGGTATAATTAAAATAAGAATGAGAAATACGAAGCCACACAAGAATAGTCATTATTTAAACAGCGAATCTTCATGTGAGATTACACTGGGTGATACTAATCTGCAAAGTTGTGTTTTCTGGGAGGAAAATCAATATGAATATAAGAAGTCAGCGTGCTTCCTGCAGTGCATTTTGTGTCTGCGTGAACCGTGATGTGATCTCTTGGCCTTTTGAATCATTTTGTTTAAAGGCCTTCAGAGATCATTCTGTCCTTGGTGGTGGGTGACTTTTTCCTAAGGTTCTCCCTAGGTAGACTAAACTGAAAAAGCACATGCCTTTTGATCTTTACTTTGCATGTTTTTATGTGTATGCACGCATACGTGTAATATATAAAGGTCATCGCAAAGCAGACTGGGCACTTAGCACTTTCTCTAACTCCACGTGGTCAGAGACTGAATTGGAGAGGATATTTCTTTCTCCTTACTTTGTCATTGACATCTAATACTGAGTATATCTGTGCAGTTAATAAGTGGTGTGTCTTACAATCAATTTGAATATTTAACTCATCTCTGTATTCCACACATTGCCAGCCCTATTCCTGGCTGATAACAGGCACTCCATAATTAGTGAATGAGATTTGCCTTTGCTCCTTTTCCTTCCTGCCACCCTGACTTCAGTTCGTTCAGGTCTGAATGGCTTGCTGGTAACCGAGAGCTAAATTTAATGTTAATCCAGGGTCAAACTCTGATCCACACATTTGAGGCTTAGCTGCTCTCACCATGCATGTACAGATAGTCATCAGGCTGCTCCCTTCTGGGAGAAAATGTAGCAGTCTAGAGAGCACCACAGTCCAGTGGGTGGAACTACTGGTGAGTCTGTACTAGAACAGATCAGGTTGCAGCTACCTTAAAGTATTTGCTAATGGAAACTCTGCCTAAGGCGGCATCTTAAATAGTGTGTACAATGGGCATGGTGTCTCCAAAACACGTTGCAACATTTATTAGCAGGGTGTGAGCTAAGGTAAACTCCCATTAAAAAAAAAAAAAAAAAAAACTTTGTAATGGTTAGCAGGGGCCCAGTATAATTTAAGGTATTCTTTGGAGTTTATCAATATGGCCTCATAAAAAGCCTGAATATAAGGGAACTGTGACTTTAAGTCATTAGAAGCCCAGTGGTTTGATAAAATAACAGGAAACAGACAATTTATTATGAGCAGTCTCAGTAGCTCTAGATTATCTATAAAACTTTTATGGCCTTCCCCAAGTGGCAAGAAGCCATAAAACTTGCCTGAATGAGGGACTTGTTAATTTACTTGTTAAAGCAAATTAAAAATTTATAAGTGCTTTTAGGTAAATGAGATCTTCTCTCATTGCTGCCCTTGCAGGGCCCTGGAGTCCTAAGAGGGGAGAGTGGCTATGCTCAGACACCACTGCAGAACAATAAAAGCTATTAAATTGTTCCAGTTTATTACAACAGAGCTGTGCAGCTGTTGCCATGGCTAGCTGTGGGGTACCAGTGGTTGACAGCCTGGAATTTCACTAGGTTTTCTGTCTCACTCAAGAAAGAAAAAAAGGGAAGGGATGATTTTTTACCTTTGCAGTTCTTTAGTATTTGGTGTCATAGACCATGTCTTTTATTTTTTCTTGACCTCATGAACCCAGAGGTTTTAAGCTACTTTTTCCTGTTCCCCGAAGTGTTTCTTTTAATTCCACAGATTGTTGGTACTTATAAATTCCTACCCATCATCATACCTTTTAGCCATTTAGTCCATGGACAAAGCCCCACACCCTAGGGTGTTTCTATAACCTCATCAACATTTCTTTTAAAAACTCTCTCTCTTTTTCCTTTCCCTTATCTAGCTTGGAGATTAGGAGAAGGAGGCAAGAAAGGGAATCTGGTACATGTTCTTGTGGATTCAATTCCAAATGCTGTGTGGAATCAATATTTTTTTAGAATTGAAAGCTTAAAGGTAAAGGTAAACTTCCCCTCCTTTGGTTGAAAAATCAACTTAGGTTAAAATTCTTGGATCTAAATATCTTCCTCGATTTTTTTCTGTTTCTCACTCATTGAATTTCTTCCAGAGGTAACTGGAGTAACAGGTTTTTGAGTATTGACTTTGGCTGGTGGGGGTCCTTTTTCAGCTTAAGGTCCTGTAGCTCAGGGGTTCTTGTTCTTGCCTCTCTTGGACTTGCTTCACAGCAAGCAGTCTTCTCTCTGCTCTAGTGATAGCAAGGATTTCAGGAAATAGAAAATAGCTTATTCTTTCACATAGATCAGAAGGTTTCATTTAGGAAGACCTTTTGCATTTGTATGGCAAAAAAAGTATGTTGTGTCTCAATTATAGACCCTATTTAATATTAAATAAAAAGGATGGATATCACAAGTCTACTTAAATTTTGAAGATCTCTTTAGAAAAGTGAGGTTCTGAAAACATTTTCTTCTGGTAATATTTCCAATCACTGCAGTGGAAAAGTATGTTTTATTAACTTTTAGAACAGAAATGATAAAAAGGCATAATTGGTACAAGTGTTTATTCTTCTGCAGTATCCACCCTTCAGTTACTTACATACATATTCATATCTCTGATTTGGATTCCATCTGAAACTATCTTTGAAAAGCGTATTGAAAGTAAGTGTCACAGAAAGTTGGGGCTTAGAGGAAAAGCGATAAAAATGGCCAATAAATAAATATGCTTAAATAGTATTCCAGGGTTTTAGAAAGCATAAGTTTCAAACAAGAAGATTCCTTAAGGTTAAAATTTGTTTCGATAGTGACTCTTCTCCTGGTCATGATTATTTTAGAAATACCGCTGTGTGCTTATTGTATCTCTCATTGAACTTCATGAACCTCTTACTCTTTTGAATCTTAATGTCTTTTGCATTTGCAGTCTTTCATCTTCAAAAATGCTTGGTTATAGCCATCTTTACACAAATTATCTTTGTGCTTTAGGTACTTTTTGGATTTGGTCTGACATCCTTATGGATGGAACTTTAAGAGTGGAGCTTAAATAGATCTCTTTTTATTGTATTACCCCATAGACGTGACCACAGGAAGCAGAGAGCTTTAATGGCTGTTCCATTCTTTTGTTCAAGACGACCAAACTGAATTGCAAGTATAGAAAAAGTTGATAAATTTTAAAAATTTGAATAAAAAAAGCAAATGAATTTGGGCCAAAGGTCAGTTGCTGAGGAACCACTGTAGTTTCTGAGGAGATCCAGAAAGGACTTTGTTACAATACGGCAGTAACGAGGTACCCAAAGATAGCTATAATGAAGTACTGATACACATTTCACAGAAAAATAGCAGTGCTTCAAAAATATTTGTTTCTAACAGAGTTCACATTAGAAATTTAGTGTATATGCTTACTCGTTGGTAATATTGATATGTTGTATAATGATTGTTTAATTGCTAATTTTCCTATGCTAATTGATGTTTTTCTATAAAACTAAATTCTTTAGCTCTTTACATTTATTGAACGCCATCTGGCTTATGAATTTTCATGAGAACTGCCAAAAAAAGGTACAGACCCCTCCCCCCATCTTTCTTCTAAAAAGGTAGTAAGTAAATATGTATCCATAATGACTTTTTAATGTGTCATCAGGGATTTCTTTTTTTTTCCCCCCCTGTGGAAATAAAATATCATTTCACTAAAAACATTTTCTCTCTCTACCAACTTGAATTTCCTTCCCATGTCATCACTAGTCATTGCTATGACAATATACCCTCTTATTCTTCTAAAAAATATTCTCTGTATTATTGCTCTGGCTAAGTGTTTGGCAGATAATACATTTAAAATATGTTTATCTTGATTGCTAGGCAAAACCCCACAATTATTTTGTATTTTTAAAAGTAGCTTTATGTATTTATCCATAACATTTTTGTTTAAGGCCATCATTAAGCTTTCATGGTACAGGAGCAAGGAAGTATGAAGCAGATGCTGCATACAACCTTTTTACTTTGCAGTATTTAGTGTTTTTGGTGATTTCCTTTTACAGCGAGCTATGAGCTCTCTGGCATCTCTATGTAGGTAGTTTTAGAATGTAATGTCTTTGCTTAGATAACGTATGTATATGTGTATGTATATATATATGTACATTGTCTTAGTCCATTTTGGCTGCTATAACAAATCATAGACTTGGGTGGCTTATAAATGACATAATTTTATTTTTCACAGTCCTGGAGGCTGGGAAGTCCAAGATCAAGGAGCAGGCAGATTCTGTGTTTGCTAAGGGCCTACTTCGTGGTTCAGAGATAGCCTTCTTTTCCCGTTTTCTCACACGGTAGAAGGAGTGAGGGAACTCTCTGGGATCTCTTTCATAAGGGCACTGATCCCACTCATAAGAGTTCCACCTCATAGCCTAATCACCTCCCAAAGGCCCCACCTTCTAATAACATCACATTGGGGATTAGGTTTCAGCATATGAATTTGAACGGGACGCAAACATTCAGTCTATAGCATACATGCACGTGTATATTTATTATAGGCAGGAACACTAGAATTTAGCAGAGCTTTCTGGGTAAGTAGTATAGGCTACATGCTTCGCTCCTTTTTTCCCCTCTGATAATCTTATACTAAATTCAGAGCTAGGAGTAACAGTTCAGCTATAAACCGGACAAGAACTGCTTGATACCTATAGATTTTGAATAAGAAGTAAAAGTAGCTTATCAATTAGAGTTTATTGTTTTAACCTTACCATTAAATTAATCTAAATTTCTTACTTCAGATGGCTAAAGTAAATGAAATTGTATTCTCAATTGCTTGGCTGGGTCTCATGTGACCAAAACAATCCTACCCCGTATTAAAACGTATTTTGATTATTAGTCATTCTGTGAGGAAATTTGAAATAGTTTTATAGAATTTAGTTCCTAGATTAATACATTTAATATATTAAGATTCAGGTACATTAGATTATGTATTAGTTGTTCAGAACTGAGAGACACAGTTATAAAAGTAACCAAGATAGAGACTTCCCTGGCGGTCCAGTGGTTAAGATTCCGTGCTTCCACTGCAGGGGGCACAGGTTTGATGCCTGGTAGGAAAACTAGGATCCCACATGCCATGTGGTGTGACCGGTAAAATAAGTTAATTAATCAATCAATTAACTAATTAATTTAAAAAACCCAAGATATGTGATGGTATTTACTTAATTTTTTCCATTACAAAGATATCAGAATAATTATTTATAGCTCATTTGCTAATTGCTCACCCTGAAATATTTGGTCACTAAATTACAAAATGTTGTTATTTGCCCAGAAGAACGGTCACATTGTGGTTGGTTATAACATGTCTGCATTGCCCATGAATGATAATGACACTCTGGAGGATAGCATAATATTGTGGAATCACACACACCCTAGGATAAAAGGCCTGGCTGTGAACCCTAGGTCTGCCTCTTCATATCTGTTGAACCTTGGGTTAAAACATGCTTCCACTTACTTTGCCTTAAAATGGTAATAATTATGTTTGCCTCACAGTTGTTGTGAGAAGAACCTATAGCTGAGTGCAGCAAGTTGTAGACACTGCCCTAAGGACAATAAACGCAGTATTCAGCCAGGGACCAAGGATCATATTCTGTATCTCTGCTCACCACCACCTCTGTAGATGCCTTTGGTGGGTCATTCGTCTCTGAACTTTAATTTCTTTGTCTGTAATGGGAACACATTACAGTTTACTTTGCTTACCACAGAAGATTTATGTGAGAATTAAATTTGGTAAATTGTGTACAACTTGGGGGAAGTTATATTATAGCAAACAAATATGTACAGTATTATTATAATCATAAAAATGAAAGCAGCTTAATGGTAACTGGTAACTGTCTTAACCTGCCAGATATGAGAATGCGATATGTCTAGTTGTCTTTCGGTGTTCTTGTGATTGTTGCCTTTACATGTTGTTACAGTGGTAGAAGCTGCAGTCTGGGATATTTTTGGCAATCTGAGTCAAAAGTCAGCTGCATTATTAAACAAATATACCGTTTTTAGAAACCGCTCGATGAGCGTTTCTGTTGTATATTAAGGGGCTAATGTGGCATGGGTTTTGGGGAGAAAACACCTAATTAGAAAACTGGATCTGTTCTTAAATTGCGAATGTGTGTACATCAAAGCCATCATAAGAATAAATTTAAGTCTGATAGTATACGTGGTTTCAGTACACATTGGCGAAATACCCTGCTGATTGCTGATTGAAAACAGTTGTTAATTCTCTACTTCACTAAATTCAGAGTGGAAAAACTTTCCTTAATAAAGAACAGATTGAGGAGATCCAAGACCTTACTGTGTGGGAATTAATGGCAGATGCATATACTGGTAGTTAAAATGTTTCATTAGATCTTAATGTCTTGCTGTGTTTTTAATTGTTCAGGAATTAGCCTCCAGAATATTAAAACCATCTGTTTGTTATCATGATGAAACAGAATGCTTAAATAGTTATTAATTTGTGTTTCTTGTCTTTTTCTTTTTTTTTTTGAGGGATAATCTGTAAAACTTTGATCTGTTCAGAGTTTAGGGAATTTGGAATGTGGAAGTGAAAAAGAATTTTAAAACACACCGCTGTCCCAAATAGCTGTAGTTTTTTTTTCCTACCTGCTGTGCATATATTATGTGTATTCTTTTTCACTTTATTTTTTTTTAAGTAGGATGAGTTGTTTCTTTTTTTCCATGATGTGATGAGGATGTCGTAGAGCTGTTTTCCCTTAGAACTTGCTGATGACTTTATATTCAATATCAAGGGAGATTTTATACATTTGGAGGGATGAAGGGAAGCTGAAATTTCTAAGGACATGTTGTTCTTTCTGTGCTCCACTGGCTCTGTCTAACGACTGAGGGCTAGTCCTTATCGAGTCAGGCTGGTGTTGGTTCTAGTCCTGCCTCTGCTGTTTTCTGCTTTTTGTGACTTTGTTAGGATTACTTAGTCTTTTTCTGGTTTGGTTTCTCCATCTGTAAATTGGGAAATAAAATATAATTTACAGAGCTTTTCTGATTCTTAGAATAATATGAAGATTGCATATTCTGTTATAGTAGGCACATTAATTGCTTCATTTCTTAGTTACATGGAGCCAACGAGATATTCTAGGTACCAGTGAGAATATATGTTAGCAATATAGCTGCAAGAGCCAAGAACAGACCCTTCATTTACTAGCCTTTCCCTCATGTTGATAGCCAAACACTGGTATATTGAAGTTCTTACCCTGAAAATGAGCTAGTGTCATCTTATCTCTAGTTATCTGCCAGATGGGTGGATCTCCAAGGGAGAGAACACACCTCCCTTTGCATGGGATTGCAGTTTATGTTTCCAAGGGGTCTAGTATTTGTCTTCTCATGTCTGAGTTCAGTTAAGAAAAATGGTCAAGTTCTTTCTTCATTAATTTATGCAAATCAGGTAAAATCATGCCAAGAGTTGGAAACTATGTATTTGAATATTTCTGCATCTTAGAGAAATGCCATGTGTTTCGACCAAGAATTTCTGATAGTGGGGAAATTTATGACTCTCTATGTAAGCTTTCTTTACCTTACCTTCCACTCATTCAAAATTGAATTATCCCATTCCCTATGTCTATTTTGTCCAGGTTAAAAATGGGAGAGGCTTCATAATTTGAAATCTTCCGGAGCCGAGTGAAAATCACTATATTGTAGTGAAGTTTGTTGTAAACCTTAAGTCTCCAATTCAGGTTCCTCAGAGGCCAGGCAAAGGATGCAAATGAGTGATGCAGGACAGTGTAGTGTATGGGGACCTCCTTGGCACAGTGCTAAAATCACCCTGTATAACTTCAGAGTTAATTCACCTAGTGCTGCCATGATCAAGTGGGGATTATTCCAGGAATGCAAGGATTCTTCAATGTATGCAAATCAATCAACATGATACACCATATTAACAAATTGAAGGAGAAAAACCATATGATCATCTCAATAAATGCAGAGAAAGCTTTTGACAAAATTCAACACCCGTTTATGATAAAAACTCTGCAGAAAGTAGGCATAGAGGGAACTTCCGTCAACATAATAAAGGCCATATATGACAAACCCACAGCCAACACCATCCTCAGTGGTGAAAAACTGAAACCATTTCCACTAAGATCAGGAACAAGACAAGGTTGCCCACTCTCACCACTCTTATTCAACATAGTTTTAGCCACAGCAGTCAGAGAGGAAAAGGAAATAAAAGGAATCCAAATCGGAAAAGAAGAAGTAAAGCTGTCACTGTTTGCAGATGACATGATACTATACATAGAGAATCCTAAAGATGCTACCAGAAAACTACTAGAGCTCATCAGTGAATTTGGTAAAGTAGCAGGATACAAAATTAATGCACAGAAATCTCTGGCATTCCTATACACTAATGATGAAAAATCTGAAAGTGAAATTAAGAAAACAATCCCATTTACCATTGCAACAAAAAGAATAAAATATCTAGGAATAAACCTACCTAAGGAGGCAAAAGACCTCTATGCAGAAAATTATAAGACACTGATGAAAGAAATTAAAGATGATACAAATAGATGGAGAGATATACCATGTTCTTAGATTGGAAGAATCAACATTGTGAAAATGACTCTACTACCCAAAGCAATCTACAGATTCAATGCAATCCCTATCAAACTACCCCTGGCATTTTTCACAGAACTAGAACAAAAAATTTCACAATTTGTATGGAAACACAAAAGACCCCGAATAGCCAAAGCAATCTTGAGAATGAAAAACGGAGCTGGAGGAATCAGGCTCCCTGACTTCAGACTATACTACAAAGCTACAGTAATCAAGACAGTATGGTACTGGCACCAAAACAGAAATATAGATCAATGGAACAGGATAGAAAGCCCAGAGATAAACCCACGCACATATGGTCACCTTATCTTTGATAAAGGAGGGAAGAATATACAGTGAAGAAAGGATAGCCTCTTCAATAAGTGGTGCTGGGAAAACTGGACAGCTACATGTAAAAATATGAGATTAGAACACTCCCTAACACCATACACAAAAATAAGCTCAAAATGGATTAAAGACCTAAATGTAAGGCCAGAAACTATCAAACTCTTATAGGAAAACATAGGCAGAACACTCTATGACATAAATCACAGCAAGATCCTTTTTGACCCACCTCCTAGAGAAATGGAAATAAAAACAAAAATCAACAAATGGGACCTAATGAAACTTCAAAGCTTTTGCACAGCAAAGGAAACCATAAACAAGACCAAAAGACAACCCTCAGAATGGGAGAAAATATTTGCAAATGAAGCAACTGACAGAGGATTAATCTCCAAAATTTACAAGCAGCTCATGCAGCTCAATATCAAAAAAACAAACAACCCAATCCAAAAATGGGCAGAAGACCTAAATAGACATTTCTCCAGAGAAGATATACAGACTGCCAACAAACACATGAAAGAATGCTCAACATCATTAATCATTAGAGAAATGCAAATCAAAACTACAATGAGATATCATCTCACACCAGTCAGAATGGCCATCATGAAAAGAATCTAGAAACAATAAATGCTGGAGAGGGTGTGGAGTAAAGGGAACACTCTTGCACTGCAGGTGGGAATGTAAATTGTTACAGCCAGTATGGAGAACAGTATGGAGGTTCCTTAAAAAACTACAAATAGAACTACCATACGACACAGCAATCCCACTACTGGGCATATACCCTGAGAAAGCCATAATTCAAAAAGAGTCATGTACCAATATGTTCATTGCAGCTCTCTTTACAATAGCCAGGAGATGGAAGCAACCTAGGTGTCCATCAACAGATGAATGGATAAACAAGATGTGGCACATATATACAATGGGATATTACTCAGCCATAAAAAGAAACGAAATTGAGTTATTTGTTGTGAGGTGGATGGACCTAGAGTCTGTCATACAGAGTGAAGTAAGTCAGAAAGAGAAAAACAAATACCGTATGCTAACACATACATATGGAATTTAAGAAAAACAAAATGTCATGAAGAACCTAGGGGTAAGACAGGAATAAAGACACAGACCTACTAGAGAATGGACTTGAGGATGTGTGGGGAGGGGGAAGAGTAAGCTGTGACAAAGTGAGAGAGTGGCATGGACATATATACACGACCAAACGTAAAATAGGTAGCTAGTGGGAAGCAGCCGCATAGCACAGGGAGATCAGCTCGGTGCTTTGTGACCACCTAGAGGGGTGGGATAGGCAGGGTGGGAGGGAGGGATAAGCAAGAGGGAAGAGATATGGGAACATATGTATATGTATAACTGATTCACTTTGTTACACAGCAGAAACTAACACACCATTGTAAAGCAATTATACTCCAATAAAGATGTTAAAAAAAAAAAAATTCACCTAGTGCTCATGTTTCCAGTGGAGCGCACTGGTACTGCAGGTCATACAAATGATTACTTTTTATTATGACAAAGCTTATACCACTTTTAGGTACCTAGAAAGTACCTTCTCATTTAAAAATTTACTCAGGAGAATATATTTACTTCTATAACCAATTGGGTTTCTTTTACAAATATCATGGTGGTTGTTATTATTATTTTTATTATTTTATCAGTGTTTGGTAGTACAGAGGTTTAAACATTTCTGTCTTTGTATGGGATGTTAGAAGGTATTTGCTGGATTGACTTCAAAAGAATAAGAAAATAATTTTTTTATTTTAAAAGCATTTGTTAGAAGGTAAAATAAATAGGATTTTTAAATGCTTCATATTACCAAATTATTTAAAAGTGGCAATCTCATCAATAAGCATATATAATACTAAGAGAGCTATTAACTTCTCTTGGTAGTGGTTTTTGACCTTTTGCTGAACAAGTCCTTTTAAAATTTTCAAATGCCAGGATGAAGATTTATTAAGCTAACTGCAATTATATGCTACTTTTCATTTTATAATCTTATACCTGACTATCTGAAATATCTTAAATTACATATGATCACTGTTTCAATAACAAAATCAGCAATAGTACTTTTTGAAGAATAAGGGATCTAAAGGCTTATATGATTACAGAGGCCATAAGTTAACTAGTACACATGCCACTTTTCATATTACCACTCAGCTTTTGAGGCTCTCCTTATTGGCAAATCCTGGACTAGATTTTTATGACCCAGTCACACTCTTTGTTAACAGCTCCAAAGGCCATTTCATGGGAGATTTTAAAGACTGACTTACATGTTGCAGGCCTTAAAAGATTATGCATATTGGTTGTTTAAATAAGTATTTATAGAACATCTAATAAATTCTAGGCACTGTTTTAGATTCTGCAGATGTAATAGTGAACAAAACAGATAAGAATCCTGGTACTCGTACCTTTTTTCTTTTTTTTTTTGGCTGTGTTGGGTCTTCGTTGCTGTGCGTGGACTTTCTCTAGTTGCGGCGAGCGGGGGCTACTCTTCGTTGCGGTGTGCCGGCTTCTCATTGTCATGGCTTCTCTTTGTTGCCCAGTACGGGCTTTAGGCGTGCGGGCTTCAGTAGTTGTGGCACACGGGCTTAGTTGCTCTGCGGTATTTGCTATCTTCCTGGACCAGGGCTCGAACCCATGTCCCCTTCGTTGGCAGGCAGATTCTTAACCACTGCACCATCAAGGAAGTCCCTCATGTACCTTATAAACTACTTGCAGTGTGGTTTGGGTGGGAAATGAGTTTGGAGGAGACAGAAGACAAATAAAATAGGAAAAATTAGCCGTTGTTAAGTAGAGGCAGGGTTACAACCATAAATAGGATGATCTGGGAAGTCCTCACTGAGAAAGTGATATTTAAATAAAGATCGGAGGAAGGGCAGTTGTGAGCCATGTGCCTTTGGGGGCTAAACATTTCGAATAGAGAGTACAGCAAGTGCAAAGGCCCTGAGGTGGGAGCCAGCCTGGCTTATTTGAGGAACAGTGACGAGGCCAGTAAAACTGTTGGAGAGTGAGCAAGGCAGAGAGTAGTAGAAAAAGAGGTCAAGAGAGACAATGGGGGAACCAGACAGAGTGGGGGCTACTTTGTAGGCCATTGTAATGACCTTTGTCGTTACTCTTACTTTTTTATAGGAGCACTCTTGCTCCTGGGAGAGATACATGGAAATAGACAGCAAAGGCACAAGCAGGAGATCAGATAGGAAGGTATTGTTTTAATCCAGGTAAGTGAAGATGGTAGCTTGGAGCAATGTGGTAACCGTAGAGGGAAAGATTTTGGCCTAGGCAATTGGAAAGGTGAAGTTGCTGTTAACCACAATAGGGAAACGTTGAGAAAATTACTTTAGTCATTATACGTTTGAGATGCCTGTTCACATCTAAGTGAAATTTGAAGATGCAGCTGGATTGAGGAGACTAGAATTTTGGGAAGACATTGAGGCAAATTAAGCATCATCAGCACATAGGTAGTATTTAAAAACATGACACTGGATGAGATCATCAAGGGTAGTGAGTATTGAGAGAAAAAAGAAGTCCAAGGACTGAGCCCTGGGGAACTAATGTTAAGAAGTGTTATGAGTGGCCAGAGAAGTAGGAGGCAAAGCAGGAGTGAAGCAAAGTGCTTTGAGGATGATCAGTTTTGTCGGATGCAACTGTTAGATAGATCAATAAGATGGGGACTGACAGTGACCACTAGGTTTAGCATTGGTAGGTAATTGATGACTGGTACTGCCTTTAAATCCAGCCAGGACAGACTTTTTCCCTCTGCCCTGCTCTGGCCCTCCTTAAGCCCTGCCCCTTTCCAGAACAGAAGAGTTCAAAGGGCCACCACCCCACCCTCCACTTGGAGCCCACCACTCCCCTTCTACACCATGCTTACTAGGTATCTGGAACTCCCGAATTCATAGCCCAAATACCCTCAGTGTGGCTTTCACAGTTTATTTCCTAGGTCTATCTGCCTGAAAAAGGACTGCACCAGAGCCATGCATATGCCCAGGTTTGAATTGGGGGCACTGCTAGTGGGAATTGGGTAAAGTGGGCAGTGTGGATGGAGCCTGGAGGTTGGGCTGGGATATTATCCCATGTGCAGGCGAGGCTTCTTGAGATGTGGGACAGAACTATAGACGGGAAAAGAAAGATATTAAGCCAGGGGCTGGTTCTTCTGCACTTGACATTCTGTCAAGAAACTTCAAGGAGTACAGAATTCTAAAGTAAGACCTGACCTTCAGAGTCATTATGAACATTCATGTAAGAAAGGTCAGAGGATAAGACATATTTTATTTAACACTGTATTAGCTCTATTTATGACTTTTAACTACTTAGACATACAGTTTTTGGGTCTCTTACCCCTGAGATCTGCAAATGCTTCTGATAGCCTTTTTGTTGAGCTGAACAGGAGCAATTTCATGGCCTATGGGGACAAATGCCTCATTGGAATGGGTTAAACAGAGAACGGGAGGAGAAGAATTAGAGATACTGAATAAAATGTTTTCAAGAATTTTTTGTAAAGGGATCTTGAAAAGGTAGCTGGCTTTCTTTGTTTTGTCTTGATTCATTGTCTTTTCTTCTAAGGTGGGAAAAATAATAACCAGAATGTTTGTACTCTAAAAAAAAGACTTACATTAGTTTTCTGGGGCTACCATAACAAAATGCCAGAGTGGGTGGCCTAAACAACAGAAATTAATTTTCTCACATTTCTGGAGACTAGATGTCCAAGATGAAGGTATTGGCAGGTTTTCTTTCTTCTAGGACCTCTCTTCTTCCCTTGTAGATGGCTGTCTTCTCACTGTGTCCTCACATGGCCTTTTCTCTGTGCATGTGTATATCTGATGTCTCTCCCTATGTCTCAGTCTCCTCTTATGAGGACATCAGTCAGATTGGATTAGAGCCCACCCTAACGGCCTCATTTCAAATTAATTACATTTTTAAAGTCCCTGTCTCCAGATACAGTCACATTCTGAAATAATGGAAGTTAGGGTTTCAATATATGAATTTTGGGTGGACACAATTTAATCTAAAATAGGGATCTCAAATATTCTAGAACATATGTATGTGGGACCCATCCCACCTTTGAAAAATGTTCGTGGCTTCTCAAAAGAGTTGACTGTAGTGTTTCCCAAACAAGTTCATTTCTGTCCTCCTTAAAGTAATGCAGCCTAGTATGAAGTAGTCAGTAATTGGTGATGTCTAATGGTATGCAGGTTGCTAAGTGATATGACCCAAATTATGCCTCCCTGCCCCCTCAACCCAATTCAAATTCATATGTTTAAGCCCTAACCCCCAATGTATTTGGAGTAAGGAAGTAATTAAGATTAAATGAGGTCATAAGGGTAGGGTCCTGATAGGATTACTGTTCTTTGTAAGGAGAGTCATTAGAAAGATAACTCTCTTTCTCCCCTCAACATGAGGACACAGAGAGACGGTGGCTGTCTACAAGCCAGGAAGAGAGCTCTCACCAGAAACTGACCGTGCTGGAACCTTGAACTTACATTTCTAGCCTCCAGAACTATGAGAAAATTTCTGTTGTTTAAGCCACTAGTCTATGGTATTTTGTTATGGCAGCCTGAGCCAACTAAGACATTAAGATACACATGGACATCAATGTCAAAAAGCAAACAAACAAAGAAAAATAACAATCAAAAACTGGGCAGAAGATCTAAATAGACATTTCTCCAGAGAAGACATACAGATGGCCAACAGACAGATGAAAAGCTACTCAACATTACTAATTATTAGAGACATGCAAATCAAAACTACCATGAGGTATCTATCACCTCACACCAGTCAGAATGGCCGTCATCAAAAAGTCTACAAATAGGGGCTTCCCTGGTGGCACAGTGGTTAAGAATCTGCCTGCCAATGCAGGAGACACAGGTTTGAGCCCTGATCCGGGAAGATCCCACATGCTGTGGAGCAGCTAAGCCTGTGCGCCACAACTACTGAAGCCTGCGCACCCTAGAGCCCATGCTCTGCAACAGGAGAAGCCACCGCAATGAGAATCCTGTGCACCACAATGAAGACCCAATGCACCCCGTTTGCTGCAACTACAGAAAGCCTGCACACAGCGATGAAGGCCCAATGCAGCCAAAAAGAAATTAAATAAATAAATAAACAAATAAATTTATTAAAAAGAAAAGTCTACAAATAGTAAATGCTGGATAGGGTGTGGAGAAAAGGGAACTCTTCCTACAGTGTTGGTGGGAATGTGAATTGGTGCAGCCACTATGGAGAACAGTATGGAGGCTCCTTAAAAACTAAACACAGAGCTACCATACGACCCAGCAATCCCACTCCTGGACATATATCTGGAAAAGATGAAAACTCTAATTCGAAAAGGTAACATGCACCCTAGTGTTCATAGCGGCACTATTTACGACAGCCAAGACATGGAAGCAACCTTAGTGTTCGTTGACAGATGAATGGATAAAGAAGACGTGTTATATATACACAATGGAATATTACTCAGCCATAAAAAGAATGAAATAATACTATTTGCAGCAACATGGATGGACCTAGAGATTATCATACTAAGTGAAGTAAGTCAGTCAGACAAAGACAAATATCATATGATATCACTTATATGTAGAATCTAAAAAAAAAGATACAAATGAACTTATTTACAAAACAAAAATAGGCTCACAGACATAGAAAATAATCTTGTGGTTACCAAAGGGGAAGGGGACAGGGAGAGGGATAAATTAGAAGTTTCGGATTCACAGAAAAAAAATTTTTTTTAAGTTCTATATACTTTAAAAGAAATATACAAACAATAATTCCTTAATATCACCAATACCTAGTCAATGTACATATTTCTGAGTTTGTCTCATCACTTTTTAAGTTACTTTGGTCAAATTAGGTTTAAAATAAGATCTGTACATGGCAATTGGTTGAGATGTCTTATATGTCTTGTTATCTCATTCCTACTCTTATTCTGTATTTACCTTGCAGTTTATTCATTGAGGTTATCAGGTGATCTCTGGATTTTGCTGATTGTATCCCCTGGTGTGTGGTTTAACATGTGCTCTTATCCCTTATATTTACTGTAAGCTTGTAGTATAATGTGTGGTGACCCAGATTCAGGTTATATTTTGCGGGTTGGTGGTGGTGGTGTGTTCTCTATTAGGAGGGATGTATTATCTTGTTTTCTCTATTTTTATGATGATAGTAGCCACTGATGCTTGGTTCTTTGCTTAATTTTATCCTTCTCAGGAGGTCCTCCAAAGGTAATCAATAAGGTATTTGTTGGTTGGTTTTCTTTTAATATAATTGAATGCTTCCGTATTTAAACATGTTGATGTGTCTCAGTTCATTGTGTTATTATGCTGTTAATACTCAAATGGTCCCATCTTTGGTTAGTCGGAGCCCCTTAAATTTGGCTCTCAAGTCCCTTTGACAGTGTCTTTCTAGGATGACAAGATATGACAGACTCATCTTACATATTTGCCTCCTCAGACTTCAGTTGGATATTTTCATAGTAGAATGGGAAAAACGAAAGTCAGAAAACATTTTATGCTTGAGGGTAATGGTTATTTTAAAGAATGCAAGGCTGTTTAAAACACTGTTCAAAAACATCTTTTGTTATAGAAAAATATAAAAAGTAAGCTTTGTGTATCCTTGCTAACCAAATGATACTGTCTCAATCTCTTTTTAATAATCAAAATCTCATTATCAGAAGGCTAGAAACTATACCAAAGCAGTCAAACATCCCTTCATCAAATTATTCTTGCATTGCATATATTTATTATGTGTGGATTTCTGAACCTATATGAAAACAGATTTATCTTTCAGTTCACAGTCATACCCAAGGAATGGCAAACAAACACGCTTTTCTCTTTAATCTCATTCTTGTGCATTCTTTTCCCCCTTGTAGTTTAGACTTCTGTTTTTGTAGGAAATGAAAAGTCAGGTATGTTATCATGACTTTTTTTTTTTTTTCTGGTACGTGGGCCTCTCACTGCTGTGGCCTCTCCCGTTGCGGAGCACAGGCTCCGGACGTGCAGGCTCAGCGGCCGTGGCTCACGGGCCCAGCCGCTCCGCGGCACGTGGGATCCTCCCGGACCGGAACACGAACCCGTGTCCCCTGCATCGGCAGGCGGACTCTCAACCACTGCGCCACCAGGGAAGCCCATGGGAGTGATTTTATGATACATGGATTAAGAAGCAATTTCTCCTTTTCTTGTCTTTGTAAACCTATTGTGCAGGCAGGATTCCAAGATGGCACTCAAGATACTTGCCCCCTGTTTATTCGCATGATTAAATTTTTATATGGACAGTTGACTTTAAGAAAGGGAGTTGTGTTCTGTTGCTTCATTAGCCTGATTTAATCGTGTAAGTGTTCAACTAGGGACCTCTTTCTGGAGTAAAAGATTAAACTGATGGGACCTCTTACTTTTTAAAATAAACTGCTTTATTAAAATATTTGTTATATATAATAAAATTTATTCATTATCAGTCTACAGTTTGTTTTTTAATATATTTATAGAGTTGTACAACCATCACTATACTCCAATTTTATAACTTTGCCGTCACCTCAAAAATCTCCCCTGTGCCCACTTGCAAATTGGCGGCTTCTTAACATTCCTGTGCAAAATTCTGTTAGAATTTGGTGGATTATTATTTTTTCAATGTGTCTCCTGCCATTGTTGGGTGCAGTGTTTTGTATACGTCAATTAGATGCTTTTTTAAAAAAAATAATTAATTAATTTATGTTTGGCTGTGTTGGGTCTTCATTGCTACGTGGGCTGTCTCTAGTTGCGATGAGTGGGGGCTACTCTTCGTTGTGGTGCACGGGCTTCTCATTGCGGTGGCTTGTTTTGTTGCGGAGCACGGGCTCTAGGCGCACGGGCTTCAGTAGTTGTGGCACACGGGCTCAGTAGTTGTGGCTTGTGGGCTCTAGAGCGCAGCCTCAGTAGTTGTGGTGCACAGGCTTAGTTGCTACATGGCATGTGGGATCTTCCTGGACCAGGGCTCGAACCCATGTCCCCCACATTGGCAGGTGAATTCTTAACCATTGCACCACCAGGGAAGTCCCTGGTGGACTATTTTTAAATTTATTGTTACATTGAATTTGTTGCATTTCATCAGAATTTTGCAGCTTTTTAAATTAAGAAGATCATCCTATAATTCTCTTTTTGTTTTGTTATTGTCAGATTTGGGCACAGATTAGCTTTACATATTTTTTTTTCATGCTCTAGATCAAATTTTGTTAAAATTTTTAAAAAATTAAAGTTAGTTTAGTATAATTTTCGTCAGTACCACCATAGAATAATGTTTATTATTATAATTTAGAATGTGTTCATTATCACATTTTTGTAATGATAATCATATTATTATTTCACATTATATGTTGTATTATCACACTATTATTATGTAGTTATATCACGTTACTTTTTTTTTGGTTTTTATATCTTTTTATTCTAGCGATATAAGAAGTATGTCTCTTTTATATTTGTGGGTTTTGCTCCCAACTTTACTCTAATTTGTTAATTGTACAATATTTTAATTTCCAATTCATTATGTAGTTTTCATCTTTAGAAACTCCTCCCTCTAATCTTCCCCATAGTTGCTTTTTTATTGTTGTACTACTTTTTGTTCTCTATAATTAGGCTATTTATTTCTGTTACTTCCAATTTAATAGAAAATACATGAGTTAATCTCTAGCACAGAATTTACAGATCTTGTAAAATGTTTTACTAACATATTTATAATTCTCATTTTCTTAATTTTTAGATGGTATGTTTGTCATTTTCTCTCTGACGCAATTCTAATTGTGCAGAGAATTTTTAAAAATATCTTGAAAGTTTGTTTTAAAGTCTCTAGGTGATATGGATATTCAGTTTAAAATGTCATTAATTTTTACCATCAAGAAGGCTGTTCATGTAGTTTCTAAATTTTGAAAGTCTGATATTCTTGTAGCTTACTACACCTTCAGTCTGCGGTAATGTCCCATGGATGCTCTAGAAGATGTGGTCTATATAAGTTACCAAATTTACTATGTATTGCCTGAGTCAAACTGAGTTCTTTAACTGCAGGTCCCTTTCTATTGTTTTGTTTTCTTACTGTCTGTTAGGTAGCATGCTAAAGTTTCCCAACTCCTGTTGATTTCCTTTATTACTTAAGATATTTTTTAGTTACTATATTGGGATATCAAGGTTTATATCTTAATACTTTAATATAAAGAACAGAAGTGTAAAAGGTAAAGATTATACCTTTTATCACTATAAAATGATTACCTTTGACGTATGACTTTAGCCATTTATTTAGAATATTTTGTCTTTTTTCTCTTTTAAAATTTAGGAGTGCTTTATAACTAACAAATACATTTTTGTTTGTTTTACCCAATACAAACTAGATATCCTTGCCTTTTTTAAAAAAATGGGAGCTTAATCCATGTATATTATTGTTATTATAATCAATATACTTAGCCATATGCTTGCTCTCTTGCTAGTTCCCTTATTTTTTCTCCATTTCTCTATTATGTTTTAATTCTTTTACATTCAATAGTAACTTAGAAAACAGATGCTTTTAGTATCTAAATTTAGTGATTAACTTTAAGATTACCAAATCCTTAAAATTCTTTTTCTAACTATTAAAAACAATAACAATATAACTTCTGATTCTATGATCCCAGAGAAATTTCGCAGAAATTCCTTGCACTACCCTAGTTTCCAGAATTTAATTTTTATCTTTCTGTCACAACTTGTTATTATACATTTAAAAGTACAGTGTTTATTTCTTAAGAAAACGTTTTTTGTGTTCAACTTCGTAATTTCGCTTATAGTAGTTATTTCCCACTAGCTCGTTTTGATGTGTCCAGACTTTTCATTAAGTTACTTACTTTGGTTCTGCAATACCTTTTAAAGCCTAAGCAATAAAACAGTACAAACGCCTCTTTTAAAGGCATTTTGAAATACCTTTTAAAGCCTAAGCAATAAAACAGCACAAGTGCCACTCAATCTATGAAACTTTCTCCACTTGGGAACAGTTTTATATGGAAACAATAAAACAACACTTTTATGAGATTAAATACTTACTGCTTTGATGTTAGTGAAGGTATATTATAAAATTTTGTTGAATAAAAGAAGATTCGGTGCTTATTGACACCTTTAAGAAACATCATATAGGGTTCATTTAGATCCCTACAGGAAAACTCAGCAGTCCAAGATAAGATTTATGCTGCTTTGAGGAACCAAAACTGTGGTGAGAGATTACTTTCGGATGCTCTTCTGCATTGCAGTTCATAATTCACATCATTCCTCTAGAGTTCTAGGCATAGGTATCTCTTCCCCATACTTCATCCTTTTGTGAGTTTTGTTTGAAGGGTTAATGACACCTTCTGAACATCTAGCATCTTGTTGGGACTCTCCAGACTCAAGCTGAAAAGAGTGGCATAGCCTGGCTAACAAATCTTAGCAGATGCACACAGAATTGTTCCCCCTTACTTCCCTCAGTCCAGGATGATGGGACTTTCTTACATGTTCATCAGCCATGATAAAACCATAGATCGTTATTTTCCTAATTAGCCATTAATAACAGTTAACTCTAATGACAATGCAGTCTCAGAGTTTGGAAAATATATTGTTGACAATGAAATCTAATGAAAACAAGATGGCTTCTTATATTTTATAAAAGGTGATAATCTTACTGATAGAATTACTGCCACTCATGCCAGATGGTAGGTTCCTTTAACTTTGTTTTGTTCTAGTTCCAATTCCTAAACTATATAATATCCTAATGGGTAGAAACGTCTGGAACTAGAGAGTGAATTATAGTAATTTTTATTTATTTATTATTATTATTTTTTTGTGGTACGTGGGCCTTTTACTCTTGTGGCCTCTCCCGTTGCGGAGCACAGGCTCCGGACGCGCAGGCTCAGTGGCCATGGCTCACGGGCCCAGCCGCTCCGCGGCATGTGGGATCTTCCCGGACCGGGGCACGAACCTGTGTCCCCTGCATCGGCAGGCGGACTCTCAACCACTGCGCCACCAGGGAAGCCCTGTAGTAATTTTTAAATAAGCGAGGTCCTGAAATACCTAAAGGCGGATAGTAAGAAATTTCATTGCATCATTTATAGCAAAAACTTTCTTATAACAGATGCCATGGATGCTGGGATAAATCAATGCAAGCAGATTGATTTTTCTTAGGTCTTTAAATGTTTAAGCCAGCACCTGGCCTTTGTAATGTCTCTGGTTGTAGGTAATAGCTGGGAATTTCAGGTGAAGGATTACAGCTTCTGGGTTAGTTGTGCTACCCCAATTATCCATTGGATGTGCTTGAAAATGCCAGTCTTAAATGTATTCATGGGATTCGGAAGGAATACTTCTTTGCCTGATATCTTGTGGTTTAGCTTTAGTACCTGCTGTAGTCAGTCTATTTCTTTGAAATATTGAGCTGTCTGACAGCTTAAAATCCTAAGTTTCCTTTAAACTTGAGCCTGGCTTTGGAGCCTGGCTTTGGAGGAGAAAAGGGGTGATGTGGGGGTGGATTTTATGTAAGGCTCTCCAAAGAGAATTCGCTGAAGTGCTTTTGCTGGCAGGACACAGGCAAGGCTAGAAAGCTGCTTCCTCTCAGTTTTTCTTGGGGTTTTGCCCTTAGCCTAGTCAGATAACTTACATCAGGGCCACAGGGGTCTCTTGCTGGGCCTTGTTGAAGTCATCATTTTCCTTCCATGAAGAAACATGGAAAAGACCCAAATGCAACGTCCAGATTTTGTTAAGCCTCTTGAACATCAGGAAAAAGTCTTGATGCTCTTATACCGTTAATTCCCACCTAGATGTTTATTTCTCTTCGAAGTTGGAGGACTTAGTTTTTATAAACATCTCTTTTTTTAATGATTTTTCTTTTTTTTAATTTAAAATTTTCTTTTTTATTTTTTGGCTGCGTTGGGTCTTTGTTGCTGCGCGTGGACTTTCTCTAGTTGCGGCAAACAGGGTCTACTCTTCATTGCAGTGCGTGGGGCTTATTATGGCGGCTTCTCTTGTTGCGGAACGTGGGCTCTAGGGCACGTGGGCTTTAGTAGTTGTGGCTTGCAGGCTCTAGAGCGCAGGCTCAGTAGTTGTGGTGCATGGGCTTAGTTTACCGCGGCATGTGGGTTCTTCCCAGACCAGGGTTGGAACCTGTGTCCCCTGCATTGGCAGGCAGATTCTTAACCACTGTGCCACCAGGGAAGTCCCTATAAACATCTCTTGCTCAAATGTTACCTAATAAGATTTCTTTCCTTGTGAATGCGGTTGGTTACCACAGATGTATTGAGAGTATATTTTGTGGAGAATACTAGCCTACCACTGAGTCATTATCTCCAGGTTAAACATAAACATTTAAACAAGCACTAAGAATTAAAATGAAGACAGCAGTAGGCAGTGGAGACGTGGGGTTAGCCCTAGATCTCTTGCCTAATTCTGAGCACATTTCCTCTACACACTGTTTCATCCATACGTTGGAATTAGCTTTACCTGCCTCTACTTACCTCAGAGATCCAGTGAGATAAGAGTTCTGACGTTGCTTATGAATTACAGAGCCAACTCCACATACAGATTTTATCATCAGTATAAATATATTTAACGTAGACCTTTTAAAACTTGAAAATGTTATCATAATTATCAATGAAGAATGAGACGCTTGCTAGAATTTGAAGGCATATGTCAAAAAACAAATATACAGAGAAAGAGCTCTTCAGAGACCCTAGTGGAAGAGACAGTATCTGAGCTTTAAAAAAGTCTTGACCTGAAAAGTACAGAGAAAGTGAGAGTGAGCATTCCAGATTAAGAAAATCTAGTGTGAAGAAGTGTAAGGCAGGAATGGGCATGGCATGTTCAGGAAATGGAGAGGAAGTGATGTTCATTTTAGATTAAATTCCCCTTTATTACAAGTGTAAAGATGAAAACTTGAAGAGAATGACAATATTCTGAACTTTTATTCCACAGTAATAAGAAAAGGCTCATATAGCTTGCATCTGAATTAATTTAGAATTAGCAGGTTTAGCAGTAATTTAAGAGGAAACTAAGTACTTAAGGGCTCAGAAGGATACAAAGTAAAATTAGCATCATTTTTCTTGCTTCCATTAGAGAAGACTTCCTGGAGAAAGGGATTTTAGAAGAGAGTGGTAAAAGTGGATTTGTAGAAAGGTTGAAATCAAAAAACAATGCCCTCTATATAGGGGGGATTTGGCAATAGCTGATTAGATGGTATGACCAAAAGTTAGGTCTGAACTGCAGTCTTTAAAGAGGCACATTAAAGGTACAAGGAATGCTGATTTGGATTCATTCTCCATTCATCTTTGTTCATCTTCCCCGATGGTCCCAGAGTCACATGAAAACCTGCAGGCAAAAGGTTTGCTACCTTTCACCTGTTCTGCTCTCTGAAGTTCCCTGCTACCCGGAAATATGGGGCTTGTGTTTTGCTTGAGACTTTCCATGCTCTGATCCATACCCGTCTCTCTCCTGTTTCTTCCTATTTCCTCCCAAAAGGAGCTCTCTATTTCAGATAAGACTCCTGATCATTTCCTAGCATGTTGCTTTCCCTGTCTTTTCTTTCTAACTTTCTCCCATCAAGAGTATCTTTTCCTCCCCTTTCAGCCGTATGAGCTCAATCTGCTTTTAAAATCCAAGGCTTCAGACATCACCTTTCCTCCTAACATCACTGACTCGTTTTTTGGTTATCATTTAGGATGTATGTATTTCCTTGTGTTGCTATATTTGTTTGTCTTGCACTGTCTTTCTCTTGCTAGATTGAGAACATTGTAAAGGTGCCATGTGTTGTAACTTACCTCACATTGCTTGGGTTCTCTGCAAATGTGGTTGGTGATGACATTATAGACTAATGGTCCATATGAATTTGACTCATAGTCTTGTATAGACTAATGGTTTGCTCTTGTGTGTTTGTTCATTTTCAATGGAAAACCAGATCTGGCTAAACGTGTACAACATCCTGAACGTGAAAATCAGAGCCAGGTAAATGTGTAGAAACTGCTAAAGTGTAAGCTTTGTGTAAGAGCAGAGAGTTTTTAATTTGCTTAAGCACCATATCTCTAGCTCTTACTATCAGGCTCAAATGTGGTACTTAATACATATTTGTTGAATGGATGCTGGTTTAATTTACTTAAGCTGTAGGTCTTAATTTGGTATTTTAAAATATCTTTAGAATATTGTCTCAAAAAACAGGATCATTGTCTCCCTAGTGCATGAAGGATAATATACAGAATCTCATCATCTTATCTGAGGAGAAGAAAACCTTGTTTTATATTCTGTTTTGTCATTTCTTTTTTTTTTTTTTTAAATTTATTTTTTTGGCTGCGTTGGGTCTTCATTGCTGCGTGCGGGATATCTCTAGTTGCAGTGAGCCAGGGCTACTATTTGTTGCGTTGCGCGGGCTTCTCATTGCGGTGACTTCTCTTGTTGCAGAGCATGGGCTCTAGGCCCACAGTCTCAGTAGTTGTGGCTCGTGGGCTCTAGAGTGCAGGCTCAGTAGTTGTGGTGCACGGGCTTAGTTGCTCTGCGGCATGTGGGATCTTCCCGGACCAGGGATGGAACCTGTGTCCCCTGCGTTGGTTAAGGGGGAATCTTAACCGCTGCGCCATCAGGGAAGTCCCTGTTGTTTCTTTCTCTTTTTCTTTCTTTTTTTCCCCAGAAGAGGACAGAGGAAATAAGATGGGAAATCATATTTGGTATAACCTAGATTGGAAAAATCTCAGGAAAGATTACCCTCCAAGATTTATGTTAAACTTTTCAAGTGTTTATTGAAGGGCTGCTGCAGTCTTTTATCTACATTGACACTTTATGGTAAATGTTGTACTTATCCTACCCTCCATGTTTCTTTCTATGGCAGCTTACCTGGTACTATTCAGAAGCTGAGAAAAATGCTAAAGATTAGGACCTTCAGTTGTTCACTTTTGACAAGGCTTAAGGAATAGGGGTGAAGGAGCAGTTGTGTGAGATCACTGACACTTTTCTTTTTTCTCTTTTCTTCTGCCTTCAGCTCAAGCCAGGGCAGAACAGCTGCAGGGACAGTGACAGTGAAAGTGCCAGTGGAGAATCCAAGGGCTTCCACAGGAGCAGCTCTCGGGAAAGGCTCAGCGATGTAAGTTAAAAAAAAAACAAACTAAACTAAACAAAACCACCAGGTCACACATCCCTTGGGTCGATTTCAATTTTCCAACACTCTCATCCCTTCACATCACTTTGTAAATATCCAAGCATTATTACACTTCATCCTTTCTTTTTTTTTTTTTTTTTTTTTTTTGCGGTACGCGGGCCTCTCACTGTTGTGGCCTCTCCCATTCAGAGCACAGGCTCCGGACGCGCAGGCTCAGTGGCCATGGCTCACGGGCCCAGCCACTCCGTGGCATGTGGGATCTTCCCGGACCGGGGCACAAACCCATGTCCCCTGCATCGACAGGCAGACTCTCAACCACTGCGCCACCAGGGAAGCCCCACTTCATCCTTTCTTGGTATATAAACATTTGAGCATTGCTTTGTAGTGTCATTCTGTTTTCTGGTTTGACCTAATATGTGTTTTAACAAATTATAAGGTTGGTGGGAGTATTTGTCAGCTTAAAAAAATAGATTACAAAAGGAAGTGATAATACTTTTAATATCAGTGTTACAAATGAAAGAAGTAGTCTGGCAGCGCTACAACTGGGAGATAACATATTTAACTATGGGCTTTTTGTCATTTCTTCATGCATGAGCTTGGTTAACAACCTTTTTTTTTATTATTATTATTTTATTTTATTCCTGCTGGAAGGGATGACTAACCAGCCACTTAAAGAGAAGGAATTAAATTTCCTGACTGATGTCTGGAGGAAAAACCCTCATGAGCACACACCATACCTCTTAAGGAGGTCTGTCAGCCTTCTAGACCTGGCTCTAACCACTCTCCAGCCTCCTGTGCACCAGGCTGAGAACCATCTGGCCCTCTTTGGGCCCTCTTGCATTCTTCCCTAATGTGTTATATAACAGGATTCTTGACCCATCTTTGCACCTGAGGGCAACATTTTAAAACTTTCTTTTAAAATAGAACAAGTAGGGAGCAATTATTATTAGTGATAACTGAGAAAGGAACATTAACATATTGAGACAGTACTCTTTTTTTCCACAATTTTTTTGGTTTATTTGCAAAAGAATTTATTATTAGCTGAAGAAAATAATTCCACTGTTGATAAAAAAATAATTTGGGTAGCCATTGAAGAACATTCTCAGAAATAATACCATTTTCCCTTTTGTGATTAGCATACTCAATTTGGGAAATTTTGTTTTTCTCTTCGCTTCCATTCTCTTCTCTTCTCTTCCTTTCCCCTCTCCCTCTCTCCTCCCTGCCATCCTTCCTCCCTCCCTCCCTTCCTTCTTCCCAGCTATAGATTACCCTTCAGTCACCACAGGTGGTGACTTCAGGATTCTAAGCATCTTTCTTTTTTCTTTTTAAATTGAGTTATAATTAATATACAGTATTACATTAGTTTCAGGTGTACAACATAGTGATTCAGTATTTTTATACATTATGAAATGATGACCACAATAATCTAGTTTTCATCCATCACCATACGAATTTGTTACGGTGTCATTGACTATATTCCCTATCTGCACATTACATCCCCGTGATGTATTTGTCTTATAACTGGAAGTCTGTTCCTCTTAATTCCCTTCACTGATCTTGTCTGCCCAGCACCCCCCCACAGCCACCTCACTCCTCTTTGGCAACCACTGGTTTGTTCTCCATATCTATGAGTCTGTTTCTGTTCTGTTTTGTTTGTTCATTTGTTTTGTAGATTTCACATATAAGTGAAATCATATGGTACTCATTTTTCTCTGTCTGACTTATTTCATTTAGCATGACACCCTCCCATCCGTTCATGTTGCTGCCAGTGACTAGAATTCATTCTTTTTTATAGCTGAGAAATCTTCCATTGTGTGTGTGTGTCTGTGTATCACATCTTCTGTATTCATTTATCTGTTGATGAACATTTAGGTTACTTCCATATCTTAACTGTTGTATATAGTGCTGCAGTGAATGTTAGGGGTACATAGATGTTTTTGAATTAGTGTTTTTGTTTTCTTTGGATAAATACCCAGAAGTAGAGTTGCTGGATCATATGGTAGTTTTATTTTTAGTTTTTTGAGGGATCTCCATACTGTTTTCCATAGCAGCTGCACAAATTTACATTCCCACCAGTAGTGCACAGTGCTTCCCTTTTCTCCACATTCTCACCAACACTTGTTTCTTGTCTTTTTGAGACTAGCCATTCTGACAAGTATGAGGTGGTATCTCATTGTGGTTTTGATTTGCATGTCCCTGATGATTAGTGATGTTAAGCATCTTTCATGTGCCTGTTGGCCATCTGTATGTCTTCTTTGGGAAATGTCTATTTAGGTTCTCTGCCTATTTTTTAATCAGGTTGGTAATTGTTTTGATATTGAGTTATATGAGTTCTTTATACATTTTGGATACCAGTCCCTTATCAGATACATCATTTGCAAATATCTTCTCCCATTCAGTAGGTTACCTTTTTGTTTTGTTGATAGTTTCCTTCACTGTGCAAAAAGCTTTTTAGTTTGATGTAGTCCCATTTGTTTATTTTTGCTCTTTTTTGTTGCCCTTGCCTGAGGAGGTATGTCCAAAAAAAAAAAAAAACATGCTAAGACTAATTTCAAAGAGATTACCACCTGTGTTTTCTTCTAGGAATGTTATGGTTTCAGGTGTTATATTTAAGTTTTTAATCCATTCTGAGTTTATTTTTCTATACAGTGTGAGAAAGCAGTGCAGTTTCATTCTTTTGCATGTTGCTGTCCCGTTTTCCTAACACTATTTATTAAAGAAACTGTCTTTTCCCTATCATATATTCTTGCCTCCTTTGTCATAGATTAATTGACCATATGAGTGTGGATTTATTTCTGGAATCTCTGTTCCATTGACCCATGTGTCTGTTTTTGTGCTAGTACCATACTGTGTTGATTACTGTAGCTTTGTAGTATACTTTCAAGTCTGGGGGCATGATACCTTCAGCTTTGTTCTTCTTTCTCAGTAGAGGCATATAGACCAATAGAATAGAATTGAAAGTTCATAAATAAACCCATATATCTATGGCCAAGTAATTTTTGTTGTTGTTGTTGTTTTTTGTGGTATGTGGGCCTCTCACTGTTGTGGCCTCTTCCGCTGCGGAGCACAGGCTCCGGACGCGTAAACTCAGCGGCCATGGCTCACGGGCCCAGCCGCTCCGTGGCATGTGGGATCCTCCCGGACCGGGGCACGAACCCATGTCCCCTGCATCAGCAAGCGGACTCTCAACCACTGCGCCACCAGGGAAGCCCTGGCCAAGTAATTTTTGACACAAGTTTTACATCCATTCAATTGGGAAAGAATTTTCTCTTCAACAGGTGGTGCTGGGACAACTGGTTTTTCCCATGCAAAAGAATGAAGTTGGGCCCCTACATCACACCATGTACAAAAATTAACTCAAAATGAATAAATGGGGCTTCCCTGGTGGCGCAGTGGTTGAGAGTCCGCCTGCCGATGCAGGGGACACGAGTTCGTGCCCCAGTCCGGGAAGATCCCACATGCTGCGGAGCGGCTGGGCCCGTGAGCCATGGCCGCTGGGCCTGTGCGTCCGGAGCCTGTGCTCCGCAACGGGAGAGGCCACAAGAGTGAGAGGCCCGCGTAACGCAAAAAAAAAAAAGAATAAATGACCTAAGTATAAGAGCTAAAGCCATAGAATTCTTAGAAGAAAACATGTGGGCAAATCTTCATGACCTTGAATTTGGCAGTGGATTTTTAGATGTGACATCAAAAGCACAAGCAACAAAAGAGAAAATACATACGTTGGACTTCATCAAAATTAAATACTTTTGTGCATCAATGGGCATTATCAAGAAAGTGAAAAGAAAAGCTACAGAATGGGAGAAAAATATTTGAAAATCATATAACTGATAAGTGTTTAATATCCAGAATATGTAAAAAGCTCCTAAACTCAAGAACAAAAAGATAAACAACAGAATTCAAAAATGGGCAAAGGGCTTGAATTGACATTTATGCAAAGAAGATATACAAATGACCAATAAGCGCATGAAACATGCTCATCATTATAGTCCTTAGGGAAATGCAAACCAAAACCATAATGAGATATCACTTCACAGCTACTAGGATAGTTATAATTTTAAAGAATGGAAACTAACAAGTTGGCATGAATATAGAGAAATTGAAGCCCTTGTACATGCTGGTGGGAATGTAAAATGTTGCAGCCACTGTGGAAAACAGCTTGGCAGTTCCTCAGAAAGCTAAACAGAGAATTACCATACACCTCACCAATTCCAATTTTAGGTATATACCCAAACACCAGGTACTTAAAGAGATACTTATATGCCAGTTTTCATTGTAGTATCATTTATAATAACCAAAAAATAGAAACATCCCAAGTGTCCATCAGCAGGTGAATGGATGAACAAAAAGTGGCATATATGGACACTAGAATATTAGCCATAAAAAGGAATTAAGTTCAAACCTTGAAAACATTATGCTAAGTGAAATAATCTAGACATTAAAGGATAAATATTGTCTGATTCCACTTACATGAGGTATCGAGAATATATCAAGAATATGCAAATTCCTAGAGACAGAAGGTAGAAAGGGAGTTACCAGGGACTAGTGGTAGGGGTGGGAGACTGTGAGAGATGGGAGTTATTGTTTAATCGTAACAGAATTTTTGTTTGTGATGATGAAATAGTCTTGGAAATAGTTTTGATGATTGCATAGCATTGTGAATGTAATTAATGCCACTGAATTGTATACTTAAAAATGGTTAAAATGTTAACTTTATTGTATATATATATTTATTTTACCATAATAAAAAATTTGAAAAATATTAGGGCTGTAACAATCTTGCCAATCTCGTGTCAAGCCAATCTGTGTCAAGCCAATCTGATCTACTTTGAGTTTATATTGCTTATCATTAAAATTCATATTTCTTGCAACACTATTAAAAGATTAAAGAAGGAGAAATGACACACATAAAAAAAAGGAAAGGAAGAAAAAGAAGTAGTTGGCTTTTAGTGAGTTGTTTCAGTCACTATTTCCTGCACGTGAGCAGTTGTGAGGTTGCAGAGTCTTACCTCAGGGCCAATGCAATCTAAAATCTTCTGAGATGAAAGCCTTTGACAAGTCAAGCCACAAAACGACTCTTTTGGATATCAGGGCAACATCTCCCCACACAATATTTTAAAGAATAAAGATGCTTCCATTTTTTCTTAAAAGAGAATTAGTAATTAATTACTTTAATGACTATCAGAAAGTGAAGAGGTGGAGTTTGTTAAAATATCTCCATGTCTCTCATCACCATGCTTGTGCTTTCACTACTTTCTTGAACATATGGAAAATAGTTATTATTAACCATTTTAATGCCCTTAATCTACTAATTGTGTCATTTCTGAGTCTGTTTCTATTGATTGGTTTTTCTCCTCCTTATGGATTGTATTTTTCTGGCTTTTTTGCATGCCTGACACTTTTTTGGGGGGGATGCCAAATATTGTGAAGTTTTTTTTGTTGAGTGCTGGGTATTTTGGGTTTCCATAAATATTCTTAAGCTTTATTCTGGGCTACTATTATGCCACTTGGAAATAATATTTTGATTTTTTTCTGAGGTTTATATTTATGCTTTTCTGGGTGGAACATTCAGAACAGCCTTTAGCCTAAAGCTCATTTTTCCCCAGTACTGAATACTCTGCCTAACTCCTGATGTGTTACAAGGTTTCTCCACTCTGGCTGGTGGGAATACCAGTTGTTCCCTGCCCTCTGTGACTCTGGCATTCGTTCTACCTGCTCCTTTTCAGTGGTCATTTCCCTTGCCTTGGGTACTTTTCACCCACAGATGTGCTGATATGGACTCAGGTGAAGATGAGAGGGAAGCCTTCTGCAGGTTTCCTGATTCTCTCACTGTGAGCCTCTCTTTTCTCCCATCCTCTGCTTTGCAAATTACAGCTGACTTGGCTTCCTCTTACTATCAACTCTGTCTTCTCAACTTAGGGATGCTTCTGGGATCCACCTGGGTTACCCCCAACCACCCGACTATGGCATGAAAACTCTCTTCAGACAGCAAGCTGGGGCAACTGTAAAATTTATTTCATTTGCTTTCTGTCTCTCTAAGATCACAGCACTGCCTATTGCCCAACTTCTAAAAAACCTTTTTTTCCCACACATTTTGTCTAGTTTTTTAGTTGCTTAAGGTGTTAGACTGAATTTGATTCCTGTTAGTCCAGGTTGCCCACTCTGGATTTTCAGCTGAGATAAAACTCCCTTTAAGTCTTCCACTCACTTTAGTGATATTTTTAGGAGCTGTGGCAGTTAAGACTTACTCTCAAGTGCAGCTAATCAAGATTACTGTATTATTCCAGCTTTTTTTTTTTTTTTTTTTTTTTTTAAACTGGACAGGCAAAAAGAGTAAGAATGAAGAATTCCAGTGTGGCTGGAGAATTTGACTCATGGGTGAAGCTTAAAACCAAATGTGCTTGGTTTTTCTAAATTACATATCCCCAAACTACATTGCCAGGAGGGAATAATAGTTTACGAGGACTCTCACATTGATCAAGGAGACATAGTAACTTGTTTAGATTAGTCACTAAGGAAAAAGTTAAGGGAAATAATTGAATATGTAAATATTCATAGTGAGTTATTCAAGGGGGAAAATATTGCTTCTGACTTATACAGAATTTTGTAAGTGAGGAAGTTTTCAAAACTCAGGGCCTAAACTTAGTAAATAAAAGCCTCAAATTTTGAAGTGATCATAGGCATTCATTACAAACACACCAAGTTTTAACAGCTATTTTGCTATTTATTATCCATGTGACCTTGAGCAAAAAACTTGATCTTTCCAAGCCTTGGTTTCTTTACCTGTGAAATGGGGGTCGTTTCATCTACCTTGTTAGGTTTCTTTTAAAAGATTACCTGGTACTGTGTGTTTGAATCACGTAACCGTTCTTGGCGTACCCAGTGTGCTCATAAGTATTTATTCCCTTTCTTTCTGCATCAGATTCACACCTACCCTAGGAGCCTTCTCTACCCTTTCTGATTTGAATTCCCTGGCAGTGGTCAATTCGACAAGACCTGCTTATCTCAATCATGACAAACACCGTTCTTCCTCCCAAATAAAATCCTCATTATTCTATGTCTCCTTACCTATTTTTCTCAAACTTGAACTCCCTCTCTTATTTCCTTGCCTCCGTATTGGATCCCAGAGCTAGTATCTTCAAAATCGAGCCCTGTTCCTTCCTCTGTCTTACTTATCCTGTTTACTTCGTCACTCTGCTTTATTTACTGACTTTATTTCTGAAGAGGCCTTTGGCTATGATTATCCTCTCCTTGACATGACTGATGCTTCAGATGCCCTCATCATTTCTTACACAGATGATTCCTGTGGCCTCTCAGTGATGTAATCTGACGCATCTCTGTTTCCTTTGCCCTGTACTCGATAAAGCTTCCACAGTTGTTTATCTAAGAGTCAGAGCTCACTATTAAACTTTCTTCTTTAAGATCCTTTGCAGGCACGCTCCTGAGGTTATAAGCGGAGCCCTCCACTAGGACATATGAAGCTACCTCTTCATCCTCCCTCTCTCCCTCTACTTCCCAATGGTTTCTACCTATACTTGTTCCTTCTGGACCGCTCTTTTTTTTTTTTTTTTTTTTCCTTAAATAATATAAACTTTCAAATTTTCCTATTTTTGTTTCTTTTGTCTCCTTCTTTTTTTTTTTTCTCTCTTTTCCTTCTGCAGTTCCTATGTCACTTCCTCTAGCAAACTCTTCCTACCACCCTGTGGAAGTAAACATTTTTAATGCTTTATTCAGATAACTACCTGTATATGACTCTAGTGTCTCTCTCTGAAAGAATTTTGCATCAGGATTTTAATTATGAAAAGGCAGACACATATTTCATACTTGTAAAACTTTCACGATGTTGAAGGAATTGAAGCATTTCAGAAATTAGGTGAAAAGGGATGAATTCTAGTAAGTGTTGTGCTGCACAGTTCCCTAATATTATTTTTCTGTAGCTCTTTAGTCCACTTAGTATCACAGTTAAGGCGTTTCTTCTGCTGCTTCTTGAGACACCCCTTCTACCTCGAATCTCCCAAGTTTGGGGGGCTTTATTGATTTATCTATGCCACTGTGCCATTATCCACCCATCTATGCAGGCATCTTTCCTAGCCTCCTTTTTCTCACCTAACACCCAAACATTTATGGTTAGGTTTACTAGTTACTGTTAAGGAAGAAGTAGACAAAGGACACACCATCAATGAGCTTCCCTTTATTTAAGAAGAAAATCTAATCCAGACCTGTGACAGACTCTTGATATTCTGTTTCTCCTTTCTTTTCTTTTTCTGTTTTTGCCATATTTTCATTTTCCCTACCAGTTTGTTTATGCCTTTTGCCTTTCCTGTATCATGTTTTTATGTGTTTTCTTGGATAGTCAGTGTTTTGATTGTCCAGAAATATTTATCAAATACCTTTTAAGTGTCAGGTATAGTTCTGGGCACTTGAGATTGAATGGTGAACAAGACGAAGCCTCTGCCCTCATGAAGCTTCTACTCTATTGAGGGAGGCAAGTAGAAAATCTGTGAGCAAATGATAACATTGTTTTTGATGTGTAATACATTTTGTGAAGTAAACTAAACAGTAGTGGGGGGTGGCAGGGTGTGTGCTGCCACTTTAACTGGAGTGATTGGATTAGTCCTTTCTTTTTTTTTTTTAATATTTATTTATTTATATGGTTGCACCGGGTCTTAGTTGTGGCTCACGGGCTCTTTAGTTGCAGCATGCAAACTCTTAGTTGCGGCATGCATGTGGGATCTAGTTCCTTGACCAGGGATTGAATCTGGGCCCTCTGCGTTGGGAGCGCAGACTCTTATCCACTGTGCCACCAGGGAAGTCCCTGGATTAGTCCTTTCTGTTTTGGTGATTTTTGAACTGAAGTCTGAATGACGAAAGGAAGGAAGAACATCTAGGCAACAGGAATGACAAGGTCATGACCCTGAGTCAGGACATATTTAAGGGGAAGAAAAAAGGCCAGTGTGGCTAGAGCGGAGTGAATGAACACAGGGGCTGGTCACATAGTATCTTCTAGCTCATGGTAAGCAGGCTAAGTACTGTATTAGTTTCCTGGGCGGCTGTAATGCATGACCACAAGCCAGGGAGCTTAAAACAACAGAAATCTATTGTCTCGTAGTTTGTAAGGCTAGAAGTCCAACATTAAGGTGTCAGCAGGGCCATGATTTCTCTGAAGTCTCCAGAAAGGAGTCTTTCCTGTCTTCTCCCAGCTTCTGATGACTTCTCACAATCATTGGTGTTCCTTGGCTTATAATGACATCACTTCGATGTGTGCTTCTCTTCAAATGGGCTTCTACTCTATTTGTAGCTCTTTATGTCTTCTCTTCTTATAAGGAGAACAGTCATTGGATTTAGGGCCCACCTTAATCCAGTATGGCCTCAACTTAATTACATCTGCAAAGTCCCTGTTTCCAAACAAGGTCATATCAGTCAGGGTTCTCAAGAGAAACAGAGCCAAAAGGATGTATAGACATATACAGTTATGGAGGCTGACAAGTCTCAGAATGTGTAGTCAGCAAGCTGGCCTCCTAGGAGAGCTGATGGTTAGATCCAGTCTGAGTCCAAGTCTGAACAAACCCTAAAGACGAGAAGGATTGACACCCAGGAAAAGTCTGTGTTTCAGTTTGAGTCTAAAAGCAGGAAAAAACTGTTGTCCCAGCTTGAAGGCTGAGACAGACAGAGGAATTCCCTCTTATTCTGAGTATGGTCATCCCTTTTGTCCTATTAAACTGACTGGATGAGGCCCATCCTAGGGAGGGCTTTACTCAGCCTGTTGATTTAAATGTTAAACTCATCCCAAAACACCCTCATGGTAACACCCAGAATAATGTTTGAGCAACTATCTGGGTACCCAGTGGCCTAGCCAAGCTGACGCATAAAATTAACCCTCACAATCACATTTTGAGGTTCCAAGCGGGCCCTATAATTTTAGGGGAACGCTATTTAACCCACTATATAGGTTAGTATTTAAAAAGCCTCTCAAAGATGTTAGAAGGAATTGTTGCTAACCATTTTTCCTTTACAATGTTTACTTTTCCTTTTATATGAAGAAATGCAGGTAAACATGAACACAAGGGTGAAATTAGGGAAAGGAGTTGGAAGGCTGTTGAATATAGATGAGAGCTGATAACAGTTGGAGATGGGCTATAACAGAGGGTTGAAAATTGAATTTGGAAGTGACCATTTCCACACCTGATGCTTTTTTCAAGTTGTGCCCCCATTTTTACTTCCACTAGTAGCTCATTTCTCCATTTAAATATAGTTTGCATCTTTGTAAGTTATTAGTAATCTTACCTCCAAGGCACATTTCTTAGGATTAAGATTTTAGGTTCTTTAAATTGTCATTGCTTTCTAAACCACTACAGAAAGTAATCGAGCTTGTCTTGTGACCTTTGTAAGAAACATAGTTGGCCAAGTGATTCTTAGCATGATCCTTCTGCTTTTTACTCCCAAGAGAGAAAAGCATAACATGGAGGTGGGTAGGCAGGGATGTCAGACACAAATGATGATTTGGAAGAATTTTAAATTATTCTATTTAAATTAGCCCTAGGGTCAGAGCATGCATTTTCCTCTCAGGGTGGAATGCACATCTGTCCCATACTTAGGGAGCCTTAATAGTAGCCATGGCCTCTTTGTGTAGATCTCTGATGAATGGAGTACATCTATTTTGGATGGATAATCGATTTGTGAAATCCCTTGTTGTAGGTAAGCTGTTAAAACAGAAATGTTAACTTCATGATTTTAATGCGTAGCTTCAATGATGACTTAATGACAGAGATGGATAGAGAGTCAGGTGGGGGGCAGTGAGAAGAGTAGAATGAGCATTTAATGAATATCCACTTGCAGACTTGAATGTTAGCAGCAACATTCTCCTTCCTGGAAAATGTCTTTCAACGGTGCATCCCATTACTATTCCTGCAGCCCATGTAGCTTGGAGATTGAGGCAGAGTGTGTTTGTAAGAAAGCTCTCCTTTGCCATGTAATAGACTGAGGTGGGTAATTTGCAGAGATTGCTGGAGCAGTGGTCAAATCTGAAAAAAACAAAACAAAACAAACCCAGAATGAAAAGACCATGTTAAACAGGAGCTAGCTTATAATGAGCCCGGAAATCACATATCACATAGCCAGCTGGCTGGAATTTCTTCATGTTCTTGTCTTCTCATGCAAACTGCTAAATACATTCTCATACTCTATTTTCTCAGTCTCTCCATACCTCTCATTTCTACCTAATGCATTGAAAATATGAATGAATTGGCAACTCTACCACTTGAAGAAATAAGAATGAAGCCTTTTTCATTATTCAGCAGACATAGTTGCCTAAACATGTGGGCATATGGTATTATTTCAAATGCTTTTGAATCCAAGGATGCTTTTATTTATTGCATTTAAAAAAAAATCTCCTTTTAGTTTTTCAGCCCTCATTTTGACTCATAGGCTTTTTTAGACTCTATGGCCACTTTTGCTATATAGTTTGGACAGAGTATGCCTTCTCTCTCCAAGCAAGAAAAATGGAAGACCCTTCCTCTCATTATAAATTGGGGAAACACAGAAAGTTAAAATCAGCTTGATTCCATGAAATGGTTCAGTGGTCAGGGCATCACCACCTGTCTGCTTTCCTAAGCCTTTACCTCTTGGTGTCTGTCTCTTCTTCTATAACATGAGAAAACAGTAACAATCCCTAGATGCACATCTGTAAGCAAATAGCTAACATAATACATTTCTAACAGTAAAAAAGCTGTTTTAAAATATTTAATTCTTGTAGCCTAATCTGTTGTTGCCCATGGTTGAAGGTGTTCATGGATTTTGCGACTTGGAAAAATGTTAAAGCTGTCAAATATTGCCAGCTATATTTAGATACAGACTTAGATTAGGTATATATGACCGAGGCTCTTCTGGGCCTCTTGGATAGCAAGGCCTCAGGGATGTGATATGTGTCCTGAGCTATCAGTGAAACTCTGACTTCTGCCTGTTGCTGGTCTCAGAACTTCTGTTATACCTTTGTGTATGAGGGTGGAGGTCCTGCTGGTGACCAGGAATAGCGTCCCACTAAATACAGGGCCGTAGCAGATTCTTGGGCTTATAGAACTGGACAAGGAGAAATCTCTTTATTTCAGAGATATTTCTGTTCAAATTCTCCAGCGATGATTAAAGGGAGTTGGCAACTGGCCAAGAAAAATGTGATGGGGAAGAGAGTTAGAGGGAAGGAAATGTCAATGCCGTGGACATTTGGCAAAGTAGATTAGAAGGGTTTTTCCACGAAGTTTTCTGCCAGGTCCAGAAATTGTAACTTAATGCCACAAATCTTTTTCTATTTAAAAAAAAAAAAGGTGAGTCCAGTGGGTTGGTAAATGTGGGTAGCCTTTGACTCTAAGGTTCTTTATGCTTTCTAGCAAATGCTGAAACTCCAGCAGACCTTTAATGTACACGAGGATCTAGTGTCTGTGTTCCTTCATGTGTGTGTCTGTGTTCGTGCATGTGTGTGTGTGGGGGGGGGTGTTATAAGGCAGGGTGCTTAAATGCTTTGTTGCATTATGTTAATTCCTCGGCAGTGCAATCAAATTCATGTCGTAATTAAAGCTGTCAGTTGGAAGGCAAGCCAGTCGCCACGAAAACACAGCATAACAAATGAAGTGAAATGATTCTGCGTGTAGCTATACAATGCTTCGCCAGGCATGAAATTAAATAAGTAATTTGATGTTGACATCAGAAATTGAAATGATACCCACTGTTCCCTCATTCAGTCAGACCTGCATAAACAATAGGCAGAACAAATATGCACAACAAAGCCATCCTCTCCACCCAGCTCCCTGAGTAATGTACAATATATATGCAAAATGAGTAGAACAGAGCTTCCTGAGACCAGAAGGATGTCATTTTCTTTGGTATACAATAAGATGATACGTATGTGGGGGTGGGGAGGTGGGTTTGAAGAGGCCCTTCTGCTTCTTGGATAAAATGCATTTGCAGAAAGGGGGAAAAATACCAAAATTAACAAATCCCATGCTCCCTCTCCGAGAAATTCACCCTAAAGTGAATTTACCTCCCTGGGGCATGACTCCAGGCTAGTGGAGATCTAACTTGGCTTTTGCCTTCCCCTGTTCCACGGAGGGGTGTAGGTGCCGAAAACAGGTGATGCTGTCACATGGCTAATCACTGCTGAGAAGCTGTCTCCATGACTACTGTGCATATGCCTACATACTGTTTACGGCATCAAGAATGAAACAGGATTTTTGAAAATCAAGTCCAGTGTACAGGATCACACATCAGCGTTCTTTATTCCCCTGAGCCTGTCTGGAGCACTGAGGGGAAGAAAGTTTTGCTTTGGGAGCTGCATTTAGGAGCTGACTGTCCTTGTTTGATGCGGATGCTGTTTGTACTTACAGCACTATTATTTCCTTCTCAAAGCCAGTGTAAAATTAAGAATCACGTCTACCGTATTTTTGGAGGTATTAAATTCACCTGAGCCCCACTCCCATACAATCCATTCATTCATTCATTTATTTATACATTAATTCAACAAATACTTATTAACTGCATCCTGTGTGCAAGGCATTGAGCTAAGCTCTGGGGAAGCCATGATGAGTCAAGCAGATGGTCCCTGCTACCTGTGGTTTGCAGAGTAGGGACAGGACATTTCGGTGGAACAGTTAGAGGTTACCTAAGTAACTGTTGCATCACCGTGGAAGTCCGGTCCCTCCATGGAATGTGTAACAGCCGACCCAAGCTAGGCAGGGAGAGGCCTTGCTGGTGCAAGGATGCTTAGCTGAGACCTGAGGGCTGCCTCAGTGCTCGTGTTCTTTTTGTTTCAAACTTATTTGGGGCCTCTCTTGTTCATAAAGAGGACACTAAAAATTAAAGAATTTGTAATGAGAGATTTTAGGAAAAAATAAACAAACATACAAAAACAGACAAGTTTAAAGCACAAACCAAGTTCTTTTTTGGGGGTCTCTTTCCCCTAAGAAGTGATACCGCACGTACCTTTCAGCATCACTGTTCTTTAGTTCCCTGTGTGTGAGAACTATGGAACCCTAAATTGATAATTTTTGTTACTAAAACCTTTAGAAAAATGGTGCTTTTCACTACTTCCCTTTACCCACACATTCTTTGCATTTTAGTCTACTAATTATGTTTACAAAATGTCTCATTTTTGAAAAGAACTCTGTGTGTACTAACTGGTGCCTTGAGGGGATAAACTGGCAAATAGGTCACACACTGGAAAAGTCATCCAAACCCACTGGGCTTTTTATTTTCAAGTCAGTCTGGGCTTTTTCCTCTTGCCTGCCCCTTTGCGGCCACAAAACTGAGTAGCTTGAGACCAGGGCATTGAATGTCAGCAAGTCAGGGAGGGAGGCTGATGCGTGTCTGTTTAGTCTCAGTGCAGGGCGAAATGCCATCATTAATTCATTACCCAGCTGCCTGTCAAATAAATTGGCAATTACATCCACCGCAGAATCTTGGAATTCAGTAAATAGCACGTTAGCATCTCTGAGTTGCTGAGAGATGTAAAGGGGAAAATTAAGCAACATGGTGTTTGTATCAGTAGCAGATGACAAGGGGCCGCGTATACAGGCAGTGTGGTGTAGTGATGAAAAGCCTGCGAAGGACTGGTAATGAGCTGTGTGGATTGGAATGTATTAAAAACCATTGCTGATTTTCCACTTTGTCTTTATGCTTTCTTGCAGAGTTCAGCTCCTTCCAGCTTGGGAACAGGCTACTTCGTAAGTTTATCTCAACTTCCACGTGTGTGCCTCGTATTGGCATTGATTTACTTGTATAATGTATGCTCATTAGGATGTGAAAAAAATCCAAGAAATTCCCTCTCAGTCCTAAAGAGCAGACTGATGTCCATCCTTTTACTAAGAGTTGTTTCACTTTTAAAATACATAGCCTGCTGGGCTCTAGGGATCACAAGTCAGTCTGTGATGTGGGCCTGGTTCCCAGCACCCAGAACATTTGCTCCTTACCTGGCAGTGTACGGGGGATACAGGGAAACGTGACTGCCTCATGCCACCTTTCCTACAAAATGGTGTTTTTAGTGAGAAGTGTCGTGTGGTGGACAGAGTTCAATTTATGCATTGAGGTGTATATTCATTTTAAGATCTCTTGAAGAACTTGCCCACATATACGATGAATTGCCACTTTTTAATTTTGATGAGAGGTGGTGTTTTAATGGATGTTTTCCCTCACAGTCTGAGTAGGTGGCCTTCAGATTATTTTTTCTTCAATCATTAAACTCCTCATTTTATCAAATATAGATGTATTATTTCATTTCAAGACCTTATTTCTGTCCTTTGAGAAGGGTGTGGATGGTGACATACCTCAGGGCTTATCACAATATTTCTCATTTATAAAGAAATTGTCACTTCATTTCTTTTATCTGTAGCTAAATTACCCTTCTTGGATTCAATAATACTTTTCAAGATATAAATAAAAGAGAATTACAAATAGACATTATTTACACAACAGGATAACATGCCAGTGTAGACATTTGTTGTAGTATTTAAAGGAATTTAAGGAATTTAAAGGAATATGATTTATGTTCCAAATGACGAACACTGATACTCTAATATCTGCTCAGCATTTTCTGAGAAAATAATGAAATCATGAAAATGAAGTGGAAAATAATTACTGATTCAGTTTCATTGCCTTTAAATTTCTTCCCTCTAAAATGCTAATTACTCTGGTTTTCTTCTGCCCATTTGTCTCCATACATTTATGTTAAATTCATGAAAACAAGCATCATTTCATTGAATAATAAGTCTTTTCCAAGCTTGGAAGAAGTGGCATTTTCTAAATGTTGATTTTTTTTTTTTGTCTTAATCTATGATATGAGGAGAAAAAGGGTAAAGTTTTTTTTTGGTACCTGCTTAATACAGTCAGCACACATCATTACTCCTTATTATGGTTGAATATTCATGCTTACAGAAACAAGCAGGGTGCTGAAACAGGATCCTGCTTCAGCAGTTGAAATAACAGAAGTATTCCCATCTGCCATCTCTTCACACCAGGCTGGATGTGGGTTGAGATGTTGGAAGTAAAATCTGGAGACTGCCAATGTTTATTCTCTATCCAAAAGCTAAATTCCCCCTCTTTGCTTTCTTCAGCAGAAGAAGGCCAATGCCACTGACTCAGCCTTTGATCACTTCTAGACTGAACATTCTAGTATATATATTTTTAACTGTCCGTGTGAGCACTCTGAAAGAAGAAAGTCACCTCTAGAAGCACTGAGAATTTTATTATGCTTTTGGTCACTTATTTTTCTCTCTAATTCCAGGAATGTTTATTTTAATTCTCTAATGATAGGTTCCTGTGAATAAAGAGTCTTTGCAATTATGAATCTCAAATAAATTTTACACTTACATAATTTTGGATGAGTATAAAAGCTTTTTTCTTATTTTGGAAAAATTATTCTTAATATTACTTTGCTTATATATAAAAAATCTGTAGTATTATTAGCTTACATGAAGAAGATACATACCAGATGTATGTTCAGCTCTCAACTATGACAAAAATGCTCTACTTAGAATGTGTTTCCAACAGTGAGATTATTATGTTATCAAAGTGCAAAATCCACTGATATTATTGCCAAGTCCTCATCAAAAAGTGTCTTCTCTTTCAATTTTCGTATCAACAATATCACATGTAATACTTAATTTCAGGTACTAACTTCAGCATTGGTGAGTTTCACACTTATAAGTGGAAAATAGTATATTCACAACTTTTAGTAGTTTCAGGCCAACATATTCTTTGCAGTGTGTTTTATGATCTATGATGTCATAACAACCTTTACTTAAGTCTGTAATGAAGGTTCAGCATCAGGTAAGTGGAATGGTGATATTTCGACTTTAATCCTCTTCAGCATCTCTTTGAAGTGGGGACGGAGGCAAATCACCTGCAGAGTCAAACAGCTATTAATGCAATTGAACCATAATGTGAATTCTGGTATAAGAAAACTGAAGGTACTCACCTCTTGAGTTTAACAGCCTGGAACTGTTTTCTTAAATACTCTCCCTTGCCCCAACGTTACTCTAACTTCAGAATCTTCCTTCATTTAGACTGTATGCTCCTGTAGAGCTTTTAGTGAACTAAGGTAAAATGCTGATCATTGTGTGTGCTAATAAAATAGACGCCCACCTACCTATATGCACGTGCATGTGTATGTGTACACACACACACGTGTGTGTACCTTATCCACAGCCAGTATATTTTACTTTCTTTCCATTCTTTTCATTTATCAGTTGTGGTAAGTTAAAGGGTTTTAAGAAGAAACCTTTGTTTTTGATTTAGTTGTATTTGTTTATATCTCCTTGGTTTTGTGTTCCAAAGATGTCTGCTTAGGTCTGTCACTTTTCCAATCCATTTATAAGCTGAAGATTTGAGAAATGAGAACAGCAGCTAAAATCAGTATTTACATAAGCATATTGCAAAGAATTCTTAAAGTAGACAAAATAGAGAAGGATTGGAACAAACTTTTCACATTTTTGGGAGCTTTGAATAATGTGGGTGTTATATACACAGAGAGACACACATATATATTCATTACATACTCATGCCCAGCTCATATTCTAAATATAAATGGAAGTATAGACTAGTTGGAATCTATTTGCTTTTTTATTTTTTTGGCGAGAGTACCAAAACTTGCTGGAATGTGTAGGATTTTCTTTTTTTTTTTTTTAAACATTGATGCAGTGAACACATTTTCTTTACTTTCTTCTTTTGCATGTATTTGAAGTTTTATTATACATAGTATACAATTAAGAATTTAGAGACTGAATGATATGAAGACTACTATGTGCCCTTGGGTGAATTATTTGATGTCTCTGAGTCTGTTTCCTCATCTTTATCTACCTAAGAGAGTTGTGATTATTAAATAAGATATTTAATGCACGCAAAACAGCTCTCATTAATAGGAAATAATATGTATTCTCTTCCGTCATTCCCACTGTAGTGTGTGATGGAATAAACTTGGCCTCATTAAGTGGTTGTGCAATGTTGTGGTGGTAGAGGATTACCACTAGAAATTCATGATAAAAAGTAAATGTTGTAATTTATAACTGTAGGATAGGAATATTTTATTCCCATTACATTCTTCTCGTAGCTTTCTCTGGAGCCTAGGATTTTGTGTTTGGTCAGCTGTATATCAGTTTACTCCGTATAGAAACATAAAACAAATATGGAATTCCTTCTCTGTGATCCTCTATGATCATGATGAGGTTGGAATGAAATATTCTGTAGGCTGTCCACATATTATGGTTGTTTAATTTGTCTATTAAAGTTATTTGTTGATCTTCTCCCTTAGACTTGAGGCATTTAAAGACTGCTCATAGCTCTTGGGGGTTGGGCTGGGAGGTTAAGAAAGACCTGTTCAACATGTTCAAGTTTATGAGGTTGTGTCACATGCTTGTTGCTGGCTGTCACTAAAAAGCAGACGCCGCAGCCTACCCGAATGAGGCAACTGCAGGCAGTAGAGTGAGAAGACCAGTAAGAACATCTCATAGTTGCCAGAGGTCTGGTGTGTCATCACAGGAAAGATCCGGAGTCCCTCTTTACAAGCACTTGACTCCATAAGCTGGTAGTTGGGAGCTACCATTGGTGCAGCGGTAAGTTACTTGTCAGGCTGAACTCGATCCCTGGTGTTGTTTTATTTAGGTGACAGGTCCTGCCTGCTTCTCCGGATAATTTTCAGCCTTCTTCCAGGTTTGAATTTAAGTGTCTTAGGCCCATAGTCTCAAAGAGCTTGGATCTTGCTTTTGTACACTCCAGTGATACAGAGCTTTTTCTTAATGGTTCTCAACTAATATTTTTCATCCTCCTCATTTGACTCACATCTAGTAATATACACTCTTTATCAAGGAAACCAACCCACTTCTACCTGGCGATTTAAAAAAACTACCACATTATATAATAAAGGGGAATTGTGTAGTGGTACACATCTTAAGATGGGATTTGTGTTATTACTGTTTTCCTGTGCTGTAGAATTACTTAAGAAACAATGTTGATAGTGCTGGTAACAGGCAGTAGGTGCACAATATTGACCTTGTGACTTTCCATTCAAAGTTATAAGGTCATAAAGGGATTAAATTCTTTGTCGTAAGCTTTTGACTGTATAAACCCTTAAAATATTTTTTTTTCTGTAAGTTTATAACTCTCAAAACTGATTGGTGGTATTTTGTATAACCATAGTTGCTTCTTTTTAAAATCTCAGAGTGGACTTTATTGTTAGGTAAGAGTCAAATGAGTTTCTTTAAAAAGATCAAACTTTCAAAAAAATGTAATTGTTTATCTAATAGACTGAGCTTTTCTTTAAACAGACACTTTCGACATTTTGTCTTTCAGTAGGTATTAAGCACCTTCTCTGGCAGGCACTGTTCTAGGTGATGGGTTATAGAAGTAAAAAACTATGGCCCCCTTCTCAGGGAATTTAGTCTTCCCTAAACCCAGATCCTTTCCTTTGTGATGCTTTTAAACATTTTGACACATTGTACTTAAATGAGAGGTTTGGGGCTGTACAGAGACCTAACATTCTTAGACTTTATAATGTTTCCATGGGTTTTAACTTAAAAATGCAAATATATCAACCTGACCTTGACTGCAACCCTACCCAAAGTCATCTTACTTCCCACCTGCCAGTACTTGCTAGTGATGCTGTGAGAGGGTTTTGTATCTCAAGTATTTATTCCTAACCTTTGAGTGCTTATATTTAAGGTAAATAACACTGAGTATTTTAAAGATGTCACTCAAATAAGACTCCAGCATTTATATTTATTAGTAATTAACTCTGAGTAAATGAATTATTGGCCATTACTTATGTACTGACAAGTTTCCATTTTAATGGAAATTTTAAAAATCTGAATTTCTTCAGGCATCTCCAGTTATTATAGGGGACTTTTAGACCCATTGGTAAAAACTGAGTTGGAAAACAGCTCACAGATGGAGAATTCAGTTGATTTTAATTGTCAGGTATGTGTTAAGTATCTATTCTTAGTTCTCAAGATAAATAAGATGTAAGCTTGGCCCTCAAGTCTAGGTTATGTAGTTGAATTTGATACAGAGCAAATTGATCAGTCCTATGAGAAATGTAAGTAGAACACTTGGGGGTATATGTTAGGGTGAGTTAATTGTAGGAGGCATAAATTGTGCAGAACTTGATGGAGACTTATATTTTCAACAGATAAAGAAAAGATGGAACAAAGTTTGAGGCAGAGGGAGCAATAGGGAGAAAAGCACAGGGAAAGGAGTTGGGCGGGTAGGAAGGAGACGGTTTATAGGGAGACCTGAACTTAGCTTAGCGAACTGTTAAAAATGAGTCATCAAACCAAGGATTGATGATTGTGATGCTTCTTTTACTTGGAATAGGAATCCCAGGAAAGAAGAGATTCTATTTCAGAAACATAATGAGTTTGGAAGTTAGCGTACATAGTTAAAAATTTAATTATCTTCAATGATAGTTTCAAGATGTGGCCAAAATAAGAAGAAAACAAAACATTGCCACCCAAATTTAAATTTATATTGAAACAGTAATATCCTGTAAGAACTTCAGTATGTCCTGAAAATTCAGTCGTATGACTATCAGAAAATGTCTTTGAGATGTGGTTGTTGATGTAATTTCCCTAAGTGGCCCCTCACAGTTACCCAGTGAATCACCTACGCACGTTTGAAACAGCCTCAGAGGTTCCCTGTATCCAAAGTGAGCACAACGTCACTAAAATGGTTAATTATGTAATATTTAATATAAGAATTTTACTGAATATTATTTTGATTATAATAATAGAACAAAAACCTTGTAACCTATCAGTCACCTGAAAATCTAGGACATTGCTAATGATTTTGAAGCTGTCTGTGTACTATGCAGAAGCATTTGGGCAAATGAAATCAGTTGTTCTTTGTAATGGTAGTTGCCACAGTTTTGAACTGTAACATTTAAAATACTTCCCTGAACTATATTTACCTCCTAGAAAGTAACAAAACTAGACCCTACACTTAAGTAGGTGTTTCCTTAAGATTAGGAACCACAGAATTAATCTTATTTACACTGGAGGGTTGATTTATATCTGGACTAAGTATCTGCATTCCGACAGATTCTTCCGTGTGAGGCACCAATAAACTCTAATTTCAAGGGACTTAGACTAAAAATATAATTTTATTTTCCATTTCCAGTCCTTACCTTTTTAAAGTGTTTTTGATTGGTTGGTAACACTTTGATTTTGGGAATAGCATCTGTGAGCCATGAGCAACATACCCTGATTAAGTGAACATAACAAGTTAAATTTGGGTGAGTGTTTACTCATTTGTAGAATCTGTACAGTGGGATGACTCTTCTAGCTCACCCTGTGGAAATTGTCTTCTGTCTCCACACCATTGTTAGCTTCCTCATGAAGTACAAGGGGATTGAGAAATTTGGTAAATAAAATAAACGGATGTGAAAGAATCAATTGGTGTCTCCAGCTGCCACCAATCCCCCAACACTCTCATTTTCTCAACATTTCTGTGAGGGGATAGGCTAAGTATCTTTAAACATTTTCTATCTATAGGAATCTTTGTTGTTGGCTGTTGCAAACTCTAATTAGGGAGGTAAGATGAAAACCCAGGGGCTCCTCATGGATATGGGATCTAGCCCTCTGCCTGGTCTCCCTGTCTTCTCCCCCCTCCTCTTTGGCCCCTCAGATTTGGAGAAAGTAAATCGTTTTCCAAAACAAAAAATGATTTGAGGAAAAAAAAGTTTTCATCAGCCACTGGACTAGATAATTGCTAAAGGGCCTTTGGTTCTAATAGTCCAAGATCCGTGATTCTGTCTGCCTCACACCTAAATGTCTGCCACATGGGACCAGCCCTTTTGATAGGCTTTGCTACCTTTCTCCACTGTCCTTTGAGCCCCAGGAGTGCAAGGCCATAGTCCCCTTACTGCTTAATGAACACTGCTCTTAGTGTCAACATTGAAGAGTTTCCAGATTTTGATTGCGTGACCAAGTCTGCCTTTCTTTGAAATTAACAATAATGAACAGTGTTTTATATTTGCATTATTCAGTTATGTTAGCACATAGAAATAGGCTATAAATTTATTCTGTCCCATAGCTAGTATATCCCTACTGTCATAGAGATGATGCAGTAAAGGCTTAAGCAAAGTGCATTGACAGACCCAGAGGGAGCGTACAGGTCACTGTCATGGAATTCAGAAATTAACTTTATTTATTCCCCTATGCTGGCTTTAAGGGCAGTTGTCTTATCCTTGTTGGAGATTTCCAAATTACAGAAACGTTGAATTAGTTGGTATGAGCTGTATAAACTGAGCTAAGGGCCATGTCAAACCCCAAGGTTTTCTCTGATTACCCACCCAACCTTTATTTTGATAGATTTATTAGCTGGTCTGGAGTTTTTTGGACTATCAATCAGAATATTTCAGATCAAAGGACTCATTCCTTTGCTTAACTGCTTTAAAAAATATTTTTCCTGAAATTGTAAATTAAATGCCTCCCAGTCCATTGCATAAGAAACTTAGAGCTTGGTGAAATACCAAGAGTATCATTTGAAAAGAGGTTAAAAAACACAACTGGGGCTTGTTAAAAAGGAAAAGTGCTACTTTAACTCCAAGTGTCACATTTTCCTATAGTTAGCTCTAGCAGTAAACAAGAGTTATTGGAGGCTTAGATAGTTTGAGACACTTTACTTTTCTCCCAGTACGTCAGAAGCCAAACATTTAAGACGCGTTTTGCTTGTGTAAAAATGTTTACCCATTTAAAACACAGTGTCATTTTAACCAAAGCACCCGGGTGACAAGTGGTTTAGATATAGCGCAGTTAATAAACTGTCAGGTCCTGTACGCATATACTTGAAAGGACCAACACAGTTACCCAAGGATTAGCATTATAAATCACTGTTGGGATTTCCCTGGTGGCGCAGTGGTTAAGAATCCGCCTGCCAATGCAGGGGACATGGGTTCAAGCTCTGGTCCGGGAAGATCCCACATGCCGTGGAGCAACTAAGCCCGTGTGCCACAACTTCTGAGCCTGCACTCTAGAGCCCTCAAGCCACAGCTACTGAGCCCATGCTCCACAACTACTGAAGCCTGCGTGCCTAGAGCCCGTGCTCCGCAACAAAGAGAAGCCACCGCAATGAGAAGCCCGCACACCGCAATGAAGAGTAGCCCCCACTCGCCGCAACTAGAGAAAGCCCGTGTGCAGCAACGAAGACCCAATGCAACCAAAAACAAATAAATAAATAAATCACTATTAACAAACCTAATTTGCTTAGCAGGCTAATGAATGATCTCTAGTTTTCTTATAGTAATTAGCTTCACTAACAGTCATGTTAAAGGGACCCACCTTATACTACACTTAATTTCTTTCCTGAAATTTTTGGTATCTGGTTTGCAGGGTACAAACAAAACAAAACAAACAAGAAAGACTATCAGTCTCTATTGATCGCTGCCTGGTAATTAATCCAGATTGTAGCTCTTCTGGAGTGGAAGCATTGCCAAAGGTGATGACTGTCTATTAGGTCTTGTAAACTGTAATGTACTCACAGATTTGCAGTGGAGTGGTGAAGCCAGAGAATTGCAGTGTTTCTTGTCTAAATGTGCTGCTGTGTGTAGTGGCCTCTGATTTTAAGGAGCCATTAAAGATGCAGCAAGACATAACAGCTGTGGTTCCTAGTATACTCCAAATACTTCATATATTCATCACATCTCAGAAAATCTTGCCGAGACCAACAAATGACTATATGTACAGCTGGAGTGCTCCAGAAGGAAACTGGGGAGAATCTGAATGATGTAGGTAACATTACAGAGACAAATAAGAACTCACTCAAGCCCACCGTGTGCCACATTTCTCAAATAACTCCCCGAAGTTCTCCATTTCCATTTTAGTTTCTAAAGAAAACATTCACATTTTCCCTTTTGCAAGAGGATCCTGTCAGTAACCTACCTTTGTGGGAAACAGGCCTGACTTTGCCAAGGTAAATTAGGGCTATATCCTGTGCAGAAAGAATCATGGTAAGTTAGCATCTCAGTCCTAAACACAAAGGAGGCAAGACATTTGGTTCCCTTAGAATTTATTTAAGACACATTTAAAAAATAACTTTGTAACAGAACTAACTCTGTGCTATGAAAACCTGACTTCTCTGAACAAAAGGAGCATTAATACTAGAACATTCTGAGAAGCAAAGGAAACTAGAAAATTCAGTGTGTCCTTTTAAACAAATATTAAATCGTTAAGCATCGTGCATGACTGAATGGAAGCTTTAAGCTGCATTTGTGCAGAGGCATAATATTTTCAAGTTATTTTCATCTATTGCTAAATTGCCAGCTTTCAGTTTGTTAATTAAAATAGACTATGATTTTGACTTTATGTAGGCCTAGGGCTACAGAACCTCTGCGTAAGAAGGGACTTCAGAAATCACCTTGTGGTATCATACAGTATTTGTCTTTCTTTGACTTACCTCACTTAGCATAATGCCTTCAAGGTACATCCATGTTGTCGTGAATGGCAGAAATTCCTTCTTTCTCATGTCTGAATAATACTCCTATATATATATATATATATATATATATATATAAATGGATAAAGAAGATGTGAGATCTATCCATCTGTCTATCTCACATCTTCTTTATCCATTTGTCCATTGAGAGATACTCGGGTTGTTTCCATATCTTGGCTGCTGTGAATAATGCTGCAGTGAACGTGGGTGTGCTGTTACCCTTTTGAGACATTGATTTCAATTCCTTTGGATATATACCCAGGAGCAGTTTTGCTAGATCATATGGTAGTTCAATTTTTAATTTTTTGAGGAACTCCCATACTGTTTTTTATAATCGCCATACCAGGTTACAGTTCTGCTAACAGTGTATAAGGGTTCCCTTTTCTCCACGTCCTTGTCAGTATTTATCTTTTGTCTTTTTGATAAAAGCCATCTGAACAGATGTGAAGTGATATCTCGTTTTGATCTGCATTTCCCTGATGATTTGTAATGTTGGGCATCTTTTCATATTCATTTTTCTTTGGAAAAATCTCTATTCAGGTCCTTTGCCCATTTTTAATTAGCTTAGGTATCACTTACATGTTGAATCTTAAAAAACTGAACCTGTAAAAACTGAAAGTAGAATGGTGGTTACCAGGGGCTGTGGGCGGGGGAATTGGGAAGATGTTAAGGGTAAATACTTGAGACTAGTAGATAAATAAGTTCTATCCTCTGCTTCTTTGTCAAAGATCAGTTGACTATATTTATGTGTGTCTATTTTTGATCTCTCAATTCTATTACATTAATCTATTTGTCTTTTTTTTTTTTTGCCAATATCACGGAGTCTTGATTATTATAAATAAGTAGATACTTATTTATAATAAGTCTTGAAGTTGTGTTTTGTCACTCCTTCAACATTGAATTGGCTATTCTGGGCCTTCTGCCTCTTCATATAAACTTTATATATTTTTTTATTTTATCAATTTATTTATTTATTTATTTATTTTTGGCTGCATTGGGTCTTTGTTGCTGCGCGGGGTCTTTCTTTAGTTGCGTTGAGCGGCGGCTACTCTTCATTGAGGTGCGCGGGTTTCTCATTGTGGCGGCTTCTCTTGTTGCGGAGCACGGGCTCAAGGCATGTGGGCTTCAGTAGTTGTGGCACATGGGCTCAGCCGTTGTGGCACATTGGCTCTAGAGCACAGGCTCAGTAGTTGTGGTGCACAGGCTTAGTTGCTCCGCGGCATGTGGGATCTTCCAGGACCAGGGCTCAAACCCGTGTCCCCTGCATTGACAGGTGGATTCTTAACCACTGCGCCACCAGGGAAGCCCCATATAAACTTTAGAATCAGTTTGTTGATATCCAGAAAATGTCCCACTGGGATTTTGATTGGAATTGTGTTGAATCTATAGATCAGGTTGGGAAGAACTGACATCTTGACAATACTGAGTTTTCCTATTCATGAACATGAAATATCTCTGCATTTATTTAGTACTTGTTTGATATCTTTCATCAGTTTTATAGTTTTCATGATATAAATCTTGAGCATATTTTGTTAGATTCATAACTAAATATTTCACTTTGGGGTGCTTATATAAATGATAATGTGTTTTTAATTTCAAATTCCACTTGTTCATTACCGGTATATAGGAGTGTAATTGAATTTTGTAATATTAATCTTGTATCCTGCAACCTTATTCTTTTCACTTATTAGTTCTAGAAGGATTTTTTAATATTTCTTTTAGATTTTCTACATAGATGATTATTTCATTTGTGAACAAAGACGGTTGTATTTCTTCCTTCCCAGTCTGTTTACTTTTTATTTCCTTTTGTTGTCTTATTGTGTATTAGCTAGGACTTCTAATATGATGATGAAAAGGAGTGGTGAGAGGGAACATCTTTGCCTTCTTCCTGATCTTATAACAAAACTTTGCATTTCTTACCAGTATGTATGATGTTAGCTGTAGGTTTTTTGTAGATATTCTTTATCAAGGTGAGGAAGTTCCCTTTTATCCTCGCAGTATGCTGAGGGCTTTTTGTCATGAATGGGCTACGCCACCAGGGTAGCCCTTAATTCAATATCTTTTTTTTTTTTTTTTTTTTTTGCGGTACGCGGGCCTCTCACTGCTGTGGCTTCTCCCGTTGCGGAGCACAGGCTCCGGATGCACAGGCCCAGCGGCCATGGCTCACGGGCCCAGCCGCTCCGCGGCACGTGGGATCCTCCCAGACCGGGGCACAAACCCGTGTCCCCTCCATCGGCAGGCAGACTCTCAACCACTGCGCCACCAGGGAAGCCCCTTAATTCAATATCTTTAATCAGGCCTATTCAGATTATTTATTTCTTCTTGAGTTTTGACAGAAGTGTCTTTCAAGGAATTGGTCCACTTCATCTAGGTTATCATTTGTGGCATGGAATTCTTCATTGTGTTCATTTATTATTTTCTTAATGTCCATGGGATCTGTAGTGATGTCCCCACTTTCATTCTGATATTAATATATTGTGTCTTCTCTTTTTTTTCCTTAGTTAGCCTGGGTAGAGGCTTATTGATATTATTGACCTTTTCAGAGAACAAGCTTTTGGTTTTATTGATCTTCTGTATTGAGTTTCTGTTTTTAATTTCATTGATTTCTACTCTAATTTTTATAATTTTTTTTCTTCTGCTTACTTGGGATTTAATTTGCTCTAATTTATCTAGTTTTCTTATGTGGAAGCATTGATTACTGATTTTAGAATGATCTTTTCTAATATATGCATTCAGTAGTATAAATTTTCTTTAAGGACTGCTTTCACTGTATTTCACAAATTTGGATGTTATATTTTTATTTTCACTTGGTTAAAAATATTTTATTTATCTTCAGATTTCTTCTTTGACCTATATGTTATTTATAAGTGTAGTATTTCCTGGAAAGGTTTTTACTTTTCAGAAGTATCACTTTCAACACCCTCACCCCTGACCAACCTAGAAGCATTTGATTTGTAACAAGCTTCTCAAGAGATTTTTGAGGAGTCATCCCAACACATGTTCATAGAATTTAGTTGTACATATGCATAATGTAATTTGAGAGACCTCAGCAGTTGTAATTACCAGCTGATTTAATTATAAGCACATTTGTTTTAGGAAATTTTTATCTGTATCTTATCTTTTCTTGCTATTATATCACTTGTCCAAGACTCATTTAGATATTTATCTAAATCTTACGTTTAATTTTACTTGATCATTTTTCTGCCACATAGTTACTTTGTCATACTTATGTGAAGACCTTCATTAAGTTTTGTGTAGGATGTGTTTATATTTGGGAAAAGCAGAAAGAAGACTGCATTGGTTCTTGATAGAATTACTTTTATGGGTCCAGGTACTCCTCTATTTGAGAAAATTACCCAGTGAGTTTTATTTATAGTACATTACATTTTTGTGAACAGAATCTGTATTTCGAACTCTATCAATTTCTACATACATAAGATTTCTTTAGGCAACAGATAGCTTGTTTAATGTTTTTAGTCCTGATTCCAGTCATCAGGCTAATTTTATTACATTTTGACTCCTCTTCCCATCATTCAGCAATAGCCTCGTTCTTGGTTCATTTACTCTTTTGAAGGAATGGAATTATTTATGTATTTTTCCTTTTCTCCTATTTTCTGCTCTCCAACTCCCAGCCACATTTCATCCTATAACATGATAAAATTGCAAAGTGTGAGCCTGAATAATAAAGGATTGCTTCACTGATTGCTAAACATTTAATGTAGTGCTTTTAAACTCATTCCAGGTCATTGTGCTGTCAATTAGTTCGATTACAAGCATTTAAGCTGTCACATATAAAGCCTTCTGTTTCTTAGGGTTTCAGTTTCAAATTATGAAAAATGAGTGCTCTGTACTTCTCTCTGGACAGATCACTTTTAATATTTTGGAAGAAACCTATGCCTTTTAGAAAGATCACTCACAGTTTCAGAGCCTGGAATAATCTGATATGCAGTTTTGGACCAGTGATTCAATTTTATTAAAAAATTTAAGAGTGTGCATTTGAACATATGTGTAAGTAGGTGACTATCAAAACCACCTCTTTATTTTCATTTTTTTATATAGTCCACATTTGCAAATCATTAGAACTTTGGAATCTAAACATCATTGGGTGACTGGTATTTTGTCTGAGAGAGTGGAAGAATTTCAGAGAATTAAACAAAAGGTTCTAATGTAGCACCCTCAACACAAGGAAGTAGTTGAAGAGTGTTTGTAGATAGAAAATAAAATCCGAAGATATTAAAGTTTTGTACAGTTGATTAGTTTGTTGAAAGGTGGTTTTCAAAGCAAAGGTAAAATCATGACTCTCATATATTATAAAATGTACATGTTTCAAAGATTTTATTTAATAATGATGAAATTAGGCAGATATTATAACTCTCCCAATTCAAAGGAGAATCCAAAGAACAGACACAATTAATAGATGAGGAATATTGAATGAATATGAAAATGGAAGCAGACATGGCTTTGAGGGAAATCAGTTGTGCCTCAACATGATAAGACAGAATTTGGTTGATTATAGATAATCATTATTTTGCGTTGCTTTTACATATCTAGAATTTATAGAGTTGGAAGTTAGCTCTCATGAAATGAGAAAAACATAATGCTGAATAGTTCACCATAAGCAATGTATAGTGTTCCTTTGAAGCATAGATCTTCACCTATTTGATAAAAAAATAGTCTCAAAGGAAGGTTGGTTTCATTAGATTTGGTGTGATTATTTACGTAGGTGCAGCAAGAGTACCTATGTAAATAAACATTTTAAAGTTTGCTTTTGTTGGAAGGTTTTATATGACTCTCCTACAGCACAAGTCTCTAGTATTTGCTGTCTTTAGGCTGGAAACTCAAACCCAGGAAACTCCACTACCTGCAGTACCTGTATATTTGGGTGAATTTCTTTCTTCTCAAAGTTCCCTAAATATCCCAAAGTGGCCTGCCGGGAAGTCACCTTCTTTCCTAGTTGTAAGACTGGACCCTATAAGCCAGGTAGCAGGCTAGTTTTTCTAGGAGTGTCTTTTAAGTAATGGCTCTGTAAGGTCAACCTTGATTCTTTAAAAGTGTCCAACTATATCTGATTAAATAAGCATTACCCTCAAATATGGCATTCCAGACAAGACCTTGGAATTTTTCCGGGTATATCCTGGTAAACAGGAAGACCAATTCTTATTGAACCTTTGCAAATAACTCTTTCCATGAAAAGTAAGAAGACTTAGGGGAGAGTTTCTGAATTCTGGGAGGTGAATGAGAATAAGATACCATTTAAAAATATTTAGTTTCTAAAGCAGAATCTACTAAACTGTTATGGATTGTAAGTAAATTAAGACAAAAGAGAAAGCGGTTCCTTATGTGTAAACAGAAAATAGGACATTAAAACAGTATCAGTGTTATTTAAAACAAACAAAAAACCCACTGATGAACCCTCATCACTTCATTCAGTCCTGTATACTTCATTCTTGCTCCACTGGATCTTGGGTTATTAGTCTCATGAATTTGTCTGCTTCTCAACTTTCTCAGCTCAGCTTATTGAGGTCCTCAGTAAGTTTTAAGAGTGTTGAAAAGGTGTCTGAAAACCAAAAATCTTCAGAACCACTACTTTAGGACAAAGGTGTTCTTTTCCTTGAAAAACAGAAGCACATAGAGTTTTAATATACAGAGTTATATTTCTTACAAACTCTTGTTCTTAAATATAATGTCAACTTTTTATATTATAACTTTTAGCTAAAGTAACTAACTTCTATTTCACAGGAAAAAAACCTAAAGGGGTGGATAATTATGAACTGCGTGTCACATATCAGCATTTTAGCAAAGATCACGAATAAACATAACTAATTTTCTACAGCCATATACATCTCTTATACAATCTCGTAAAGTATCAAAAATGAACATATTCATTAACTTGGCTGAAATAGACAGCCTCTCTGTAGCTTATAAAAATAAAAACCAAAACCATATACATTTAAAAATAGGATTAGTAATCAATATTTCAGTATCCATTCTTAGATATAGCCTAGGTAACTAATGAATATCCATTAAATAACTCAATTTAGTATTAGTTTCAGGTTTTAAGATACTTAAAAATCTTGGAAATAATGTTCAAGCTGACATACTGCAACATAATTACCGTTGAATGAAGTTCATTAGAATAATTATTCGATATAGTCAAATTAATTTTTTTGTAATCTTGAACATAAAGGAGAAATAACGGTAGCTTATTTGAGCAGTAAACCTGTATACATTTAAAAAGGACATTTCAACTAGAATTAAAATATACAATTGTATTACACTTAACACTGATAAGTCAGAGAATACATAGCTGTTTTTACTAAACCACATTTTATTAAACTAATCTTATTTGACAGGTTTTCACCTAAATTATGTGAACTTACATTCATAAAATGTTTTTGAGTTGGTTTATGTAAGAATTATTTTTTAATCTATGACGTTTAAAGTATTAGAAATTTAATTTCTTGCTTTCTGGTAATTTTAGGAATGTTTAGTTTATGTAAGCCCTTATTTATACTCAGTAGCCTACTAGAACAGAACTCTTTTAATTTTAGAGACTTTATAATCTTATTATTAATACTATCTAGTGGAAGGAAAACATTACACGCACATTTTAAGGTAGAGGCCATTCTGAATTACAGATACTTAGGTCTACAGATAAAGAGCTTACTATTCCAATTCTAAAATTTTAGGCATATGTAAAGAGTAAATGCAGAAGCACACAAAAACCTCACTGATGGAAGATGCAAAGAGCTGTTCTCCTTCCTCGTGGACACAAAATTCTTAGTTATTTGAGCTCAAAACAGATAAATAGACAAGAAAGACTAACATATCAGGATTTCTGTTGCTTCTCAAGTGTTTTCAATGATAGACATCCACATGTGATGTTTGGTACATTCCTACAGAATCTTTTCTGTGGTACAGTGTGTATTTGTAGTTAGCACTGATTATTTCACAGATGGGCCTGCCTCTGTTTTACTTTCTATGGATATAGTAGCAGTAAGTAAAACAAAGTCCATCCTCATGACACTTGTAGTCAATCAAATTAATTCATAATATGCCAACTGATGGTAAGATAGCTAAAGAAAAATATTTATAAAGAGATTTGGGCTTTTAGTCACTATAGAGTAACAGGGACTAAATTTAGTATCCCATCAGAAAAAAAAAATGACAAAATACATTAAACAGAAGTTTGCAAGACACTGGACACACGGCAGTGAAGGACAGTAGTGCCTGAGAGACAGGAAATGAATGTAGTGATTCCTATGATTATCCCAACTTACTGTCTTTGAGAGAGTTTCAGGCCTTCATGCAGGTTTGGGAGGTAGCTTACGGGTACCATGTGGAGCCCAGCAGACTTCTGTGCGTTAGGAGAAGATACTGAGAATCTTGGAAGAACAAGGTAGCTAGGACTCAGGACTAGAGAGAAAGAATTCCAGAAATCTCCAGAGGATTGCCTTCCATTATTTAGCCAAGTCCTAGTCAGCTCACGCACAGTGAAAAAATTGCCTGAGGCCTGGGAATGAACTATCCAAAAGAATTAGTGAGAATAGTGTTTGGCATTCACACATAGCAAGGAACAGTGCCTATGCCCCCCAGCAAGATGGGAAAACCTCCAGATTCCTGAGGTATTGGGTCATGTACATAGTAGGGTCTTTCCTCATTATTGAGGAATAATTGACTAAGCATTGCTGCAGTCTCCCCTAACACATTTTAAATGAACGATTTAAATGAATAATCTGGAAAGATGAACCTTTTTTCAAGTAACTTAACTGAATCCTAGGACTATTATGTAGCATTTAATTCAAAATAATCAGATTTGCAAGGAATCGAGAATATGATTCATAATGAGAAAATCAATCAGTCAATCAAAAGCAACCCTGATCTGATAAAAGATGTTAGCAACGGAGAACATTTAAAAAGTCACTATAGTTGTGTTCCATATATTCAGAAAGTTAAGTAATATAAGAACAAAATCGAACTTCTAGAAATAACTACAAGGTGCGAGATTAAAAACATAAGCAATTAACAGATTAGATATTGCAGGAGAAAAGATGGGTGAACTTGAAGTCATAGAGATAGAGACTATGCAAAATGAAACATTAAGAGAATAGAAAATTTTAAAAATGAACAGAGCACTAGCGGGCTGTGTGTCAGCTTCATACAGCCTAATATATATGTTCTTGGAGTCCCCAAGGAGAGAAGGGTGAGGGGACAAAAAATATGAAACAATGTCTGAAATTTTCAGTATTTGATGAAAACTGTAAGCCTACAGAGCTAAACACAAGAAATATGAAGAAAACGTCATGCAAAAAACAAGACACGTTATAGGCAGATAAGGAAAACAAGACATTATAATCAGATTTCTCAAAACCAATGAGAAAGAGAAAATCTTATAAATAGCCAGAAAAACAAACACACAAACAAAAGACCTAAGTGCAGGGTAGCAAAGATAAGGATGACAGTAAATTTCTCGTCTGAAAAAATGCAAGTGAGGAGACAGTGGAGCAACGTCTTTAAGGTACTGATGGATAAAAATGCCAACCTAGAATTTTATACCCATTGACTCTATCTTTCAAAAGACACTGATAATAGGTTGAAAAGATAATCCACAGGCTATGAGAAAATTTTTGCAAAGTATATATCTGATAAAAGACATATTCAGAATGTATTTTTTAAAAACTCAATATTAAGTAATAAAAAAACCCAGCAACCAAATTAAAAACTGGGGCAAAAATTTGACTAGATACTTCATGAAAGAAGAGATACAGATGGCAAATAAGCACATGAAAAGATGGTCCATATCTTTTGTCATTACAGAAATCAGTTATCACTATGCATCTAATAAAATGACCACAACAAGTTGGCGAGGATATGAAGGAATTGGAATTTTTCAGTACTGCTGGTGGGAACAATCAACTTGGAGAACCGTTTGGCAGTTTTTTTAAAAAGTTAAACACATCTGCAATATGTTCTAGCCATTCCACTCCTAGATTTTTACCCAAATAAAAAGAAAGTACATGTCCATACAAAGACTTTACATGGGTATTCATAGCAGCTTTATTTGTAATTGTCAAAAATTGGAAATGGTCCAAATGTCCATTGTCAATTGAATGAATAAACAATTGTGGTGTGTACACACACACACACACACACACACACACACACACAGAATCCTACTCAGAAATGAAGGGGAACAAGCTATTGGTGCATGCAACAACATGCATGAATCTCAAAATAATTATGCTTACTGAAAGCTACACACAAAAAAGAGTGAATATTATATGTTTTCATTTATAGAAAATGCTAGAAAATGCCAGTGAAACTGCAGTAACAGAAAACAAGTCTGTGGTTGCCTGGAGAGGCAGGTGCAGAGAGGGAGGGTTGGGATGGAGGGATTACTGAGAGGCGTGAGTAAAATTTTTCAGGTTAAAGATATATTCTTTATCTTGGTTGTGATGACAGTTTCACAGATCTATTCATATGTCAAAATTTATCAGACGGTACATTTTAAATGCATGAAGTTTATTATGTTTCAATTATACTTCAAAAAAGCTGTCTTCAAAAGACTAAGACTATTTTCCTGCAGTTTGTAATGCCTGTGGATCTATCTCCATCTTTTCCTATCTTCCTGTGTTTTAAATACACCAACCTATTGTACCCTAATACCTCTCTCTAGCTCAGACAACTAAACACAAAAATTCATTCTGAAGCAGGTCACGATGCACATTTCCATCAGAGAAATATCTCACAGTCCCTTGTTAAATGTTCAGAGATACATGAGTGTGCCTTATGAAGCACATACATCCCGTTTTTATAGAATTAGGGAAGAGAAAATGCATACGAAAGAGCCCAATCCTTTTCCGGTACCCTTTTATGTCAGAGCTCAAAATTGCTGTCTGATAAAATGTAGGCCACCAGATTGAATTACTTCATTGAACTACTGCTGTCCTCTGTTAATGGTAATTGGGCAGATATAGGAGTCTTTCTTGGCAACATCTCAGATATTTACCTCCCACTGTTTTTCAATTCAAACTTTTGATGAAAATATTCCCAGTACTTCTTTAAAGCAGACATCCAACTGTCTTTCTTGACGAAAGCAAGGTCTCTAAATCAGATCCTGACAATTTGTGACACAGCAGTCTATCCAAATCACCTTTTACCTGTGTCACTGTGTCATTTCCTGGAGAAAAAAGTGTCTATCAACCCAGCATTTCTGTAGGTTTGGGAGGCTGGAAGTTTGGTGTGCCAGCAAAAGTGGGAGAGGAAAAAGGGAAAAGCATTTTCTTCCTTTGACTTGGAAGGAATTCAGTAAGGGGCTTGCCTGACCTCATAAGCAAATAAGGGATTTGCAGATTTTGAAGAAACAGTTTATAAAGGGAAAAATCAGATGTTTGTTGTTTTTAAGATAATAATGAGTAGAATAATTGCTAAAAGTTAGCCCTTAAATTATTGGAGGCAGTAAAACAAGCTTAATTTTTATTCTTCTTCTTAACTTTATCTGTTAGGTTACTTAAATACGACAATATTTAGCATTTTATTTCCTTCTCGGGCTCATTTTCTGTTGTACCTCCTGTTTTGAACTGAGTAGACTACATCTCACCAAATAAATGTATAAACAGTGCCATTGGCATGTACCATGACTGACTCTGCCTGATGATAGCATGGTGGCTGGAGTGCAGAACATGGTAACGAGGAGGGCAAACATGGCATGAGATCAACCAGATTGGCCTCAGAGTGAGACTCACTGCTTGTATCTCTGGCTGTGGTTGGTTGGGAACTTTTTTTTCTTTTTATTATTGGAAGGGTATTTTTTTTTTTTTTTTTTTTTGGCGGTACGCGGGCCTCTCACCGCTGCGGCCTCTCCCGCCGCGGAGCACAGGCTCCGGACGCCCAGGCCCAGCGGCCATGGCCCACGGGCCCAGCTGTTCCGCGGCATGCGGGATCCTCCCGGACCGGGGCACGAACCCGTGTCCCCCGCACCAGCAGGCGGACTCTCAACCACTGCGCCACCAGGGAAGCCCTGGAAGGGTATTTTTGATAATTGCTTTCTTGCATCAAATTGTAGCATCGTGTGTTTGATGGATGGGTTAGCTTTAGGAGCTGTGGGAGACCCTCTGAGGACCTGCTTTCCAGTTTTAGTGAATAAGAAGCTAACAGCACGGCAAGCACACTCCCTGCTGCCAGCCTGGTTTTGTTTTTCTCAGGTGTAAGTCTCCTTATAGAAATGTGCCTAGGAATCGTGTTGGCCCAGGATTGGCCTTACTTGGAGGCCCTGGTATGATGGGTTGTCTCTCATTGAGAGTGGTCTCACTCAAGGCCTGTTCAGCTTTGGGGAGAAAAGTGAGCAAAACCATGGGCTGAACAGTGGAGAAATTAATTTGGGAATAAAGAAGCTCAGATTTGGGTTCATACTTTTAAGAAACAATGAAAGACTTCTAGGAGAATGGGGCAAGTAGGTAGTAAGAAAAGAGGTTTAAGAGAAAGTCTTTATCTGCATGGGGGGTCTTGAATCCATCTAGTCTGTACGTTTGTTATGGCCTCAAAATACATTTAGGGGGCTTCCCTGGAGGTGCAGTGGTTGAGAGTCCGCCTGCCGATGCAGGGGACACGGGTTCGTGCCCCGGTCCGGGAGGATCCCGCATGCCGCGGAGCGGCTGGGCCCGTGGGCTATGGCCACTGAGCCTGCGCGTCTGGAGCCTGTGCTCCGCAACGGGAGAGGCCACAATAGTGAGAGGCCCGTGTACCGCAAAAAAAACCCCAAAAAACCAAAAACATTTAGGAGCAGGTAGTCCTTCTCCCCCCGCCCCACCCCGCTTTTTTGTTGCTGTTTGTTTTGTTAAGATCAGGAATTTTCGTCCTTTAGAAGAGGAAAGCCAGCGCTGTTGCAGTGAAGCCTCTGTTGACTGCCTGCCTTAGGTTCCTAATCCTGTGACTTGGTATACATCCATATCTGTCCTCATCTTGATTAGGATCAAAGGCCATGCAGGGAGGGGCCGCCAGGAAAATAAATAATAAATTCATAGCTTGTTAAAGCTTGGGTCCCCAAATACCCAACTCCTATCCTTCCCCTCCGGCTTGAATTCTCCATACTGAAGCCTGGGGTCACACTTTACCAGGGTGACGTGATATTCATGAACTAAGGAAGAAAAGGACTGGCTACCGGACCTATTTGGAGGTGAGAGAGGAGACAGTGTGGGCCCATTTGTAGAAGAGTCATCTGCATCTGGAATAGAACCCCAACCTAGAATATTGCTGTCTGCCAGGGCAGGAAGTGCTATCAGTTTCTGGCTCAGTAGGGATGCCTGAAGCACCCTGCTGGTTTGTCTGCTGACATGTGGAAAGTGCTGACCTTTTGTCTGACCTTGATCACCTCTGTCCACAATTTCACTTAACCCTTTTTGCAGAAGAAGGAACACAAGTGACAACCTCAACTAACCTGCTCCTTGAGAATATCGTTCCCTTTCTGCCACATCACCTTTGACTCTCTCATACTGTCTCTCTTCTTGGCTCCTGTTCCCTCATACTCTGTTGACACAGAGTTTGTGAAGTCCAAGAGATGTAGCAATGCCAGTAAGAGCTAAATTACTTGCAGCTGGCTGTGCCACCTGTGCCTATCAAATTTCAGCCAAAGCATTTGCTTTCCCAGAATGCTCTGTTGTGGGGAATTGGAAAGTGACTCACAGTGGGGGCAGCAGAGGGCTGAGTAGAAGAGAGGGCTGTTTCTCTGGGCTCTGCTGTGAGGACAGAACTGTAAAGTAGAATTTCAGATGGTCTGAAATCCCCTCTTTCTGCCTCTCATGGAATCACTGGTCCCAGAGGCACCCTGAGAGAGTTCTGAGTTAAACGTCAGCATTTTGGTGGGCTAAGAGAACAGACCTCTGCAAGCAGGTCTCTTGTGGGCCTCCAGGACTGACTGCTCCGTACCCTGCTTCTAGTTGTTTAGTTGAGGATTCTTGTGATTTCTTACATCTCCTAAGGTCTCTCTCTGATTCCATTTTGTCTCCTGTTTTTTTTTTTGGTCCTTTATGTACTTGCAGAACAATTTCTCAGCTTTGAACCTCTGTCTCATAAAAGGTCCTTCATATAATTTTGGAAAAATGATTAAATCAAATTAACCTTTTCATTTAATCTAAATGCATTATTCTACAGTTCTCTACATTTACCATTACTTAGTATTCTCTCGTCTCTGTTAAATCATTCCTTATTTTCAATCATTGTTCATCACTTGTATGTTGCTCATCCTTTGGTATTTTTCTTTGTATACACTCTCTCTTTTTTCTTATTTTTTTGTTTGTTCTTTCATTTCACCCTCCTCTAGAGCCTGTAATTATCCAAGCACTTTGAAAAGTCTCAGCAAAGGGGGATAAAAGATATATATGGTTTCTGCTCTTAAGGGCTAGATTCTTAGACTGGAATGCCCACGGGGAAATTGAAAATTACTCCTGGTAGAACCCACTTCATTTGAGACCAACTACCTTAATGAGTTCCTGGCCTTGTGATGTGAGAGAACGTTGAGGCAAAGGATTATAATGCGACTGTGATGCCCCTCTCAGAAATATGACAGTGCAAACTAGGAAGGTTTCTGGTGTGATGCCTGAACTGGTTTTTGAAGTAGGAGTGGAATGATTAAAGCCAGGTGATTAAAGAAGGGGGGAGGTGCATTCCACGGAGCACCATGTGGAAGAGCCCAAAGGCTCGAGGTTTGATGATTTCATTGACCTGCAGGTATTTTGAAATGTTTGGGAAGTATAAGAATGAGGCTAGGAAGGGGCCAGGTCACAAACAGTCTTGATGAGTCTTGTTAAAGTGTTTGCATTTTATAATGAGGATGATGGAACGCCACTGAAAGATATTAAGTAGTAGAGGGATGAAATTAGATGTGTGTATGAAACAGGTCACTCAAGCAGTATTGTGGAAGATGGTTTTTATAAGGGTGAGTTTGGAAGCAAAACAGATTCCAGGAAAAATGATTGTGATGACAGTGTGATTGGGAGAGAAGGGGGACAGTTCTCGAGATATTTAGGATACAGCATGGACAGGACTCAGTCAGTGAGTAAATGTGGTTGTGAGAAGCCTCCAAGGATGACTGTTGAGTATCTGCATTCTTCACCTGAGTTAATGCTGGTACCATTCTCCACAGAAGGCAGTAGAGGGTAGTTATTAGGAGAATGTACTTGAGTCCACTTGGTTACTGAGTTACATTTTGAATGTGTTGATCTTCACAAGGCTTGTGGGGTGTCCAAGGAAAGACATGCTGTGGAAGTGTGAGTCTGGAGCTCAGAGGAGCAGCATGCTCTATAGATAGGGTTTGGTGTTCCATGCAGTCCATGAGTGGAATTTCCCTTTCAGAAAAAAAAAAATATGGTAATTTGTGATAATTTATGTGTTGAGCTTGTGAGATTCTTCTGTGTGATTTACCTAGAGGACTGTAGAGCTCACTGGATCAAAGGCAATAAATAGAAAAATAATGATCTATCCATGATATATTCCCTTCATTATTATTACTGAGGGTATATTACATATTTCTTTGGACCAAAGCATAATTTTAGAAAACTCTGGATAAACAGCTTTCTCTTTTTATTTATTGCTCTGCTCTCCTTTGATTGCTTTTGCTGTAATGTCAACCTGCATCTTATTTTAATCTCCTCTCAGAACACTGATGATTCCACAGCCCTGTTAGAATACATTTTGGGAGATTCCATTTCGTTAAGCCTGTTTCAAGGACATACGGCATGAGATGATGATGATATGGCATCTTTGGAGGATGCCTTGGTTTCTGTCCTGCTGAATCTCCCACACGTTTGAAGCAGTTGTTATCTTCTCTGCTAGCTCATGCGACTTGTTAGATCACTGTTTGTGGGTGTCACAAAATGTTGGCAGGACCCCAGTGTGAAACACATTGTGAAATACATGTGGTTAAACTTCTCTGAATTTGTGTGTCAATCAAAACAAAGTGGCTTAAACGAGTAAGTGGATTTCAAAAGAAACTTGAGGATTCTAGAGCAGAAGTGGAACATGGAACTTTGTAGGTCAATTTTTTAGTATTGAATTCAGGGAATCATGCATAGGAGGGAGTGTACAATATAGTAGAATTCTGATTAGGATCGGTTAGATTTTAGCTCACAATATTACAAACAGACAACAGTTTTTTATTATAACGTGTATAGTTCCCAAACATAATGCCATGGGATGCTGGGAATGTTCAGATACTAAAGTTGTGCAGATTTTCAAGGAGGAACCAGATAACTTAAAAACTCTACATATAATTTTTGTTTGTTTTTTTATCAGAAAGGATAGTGAATGAATTGTCAAACAGTGGAAATTTTAAATCATGTTTTCCGATATATTTTGCAATTCTCATTTAACTTCACTAATACTTAACATGCATGTTTATCCAGCGAAGATGATAGAATTTTATTGTAGTTGAGACATTACAAGCATTTGTTTGTTTGTTCTCTTCATCAGGGTGATGTCAGCATGGTTTCTCCTTTACTGTTATCTCCTCTGCTGTTTTACAGTCTTGAATAGGTGTCTATAGGACATTTCTTGTGGCTTACCCATACCCTTTGCTTTTATCTCATCAAAGGATCATTAAATGGTCTTTTCTATATGTATTAACCGAAAAGTACATATTTTGGTATGTATTTTTACATTCTTTTTACATGTGGCTTTTAGCAACACCCATAATTTTAGTGATATTTGCCCCAATATTATCTTTACTCTCACCTTCTGTACAAGGGGATTTATTAATTTAATAGGGTATGTTATGTTAATAAAATGCTTGATGGCATAATATGTTTGTTGAAAGACTGTGATGTTGCTGCTGAAATCACTGAGAAAGGTAGAGCCCATCATGTAAAGAAGGCTGGCTTGGATTCTGATGACCCTCCTGCTTTAACCCGTGGTGCTAGATCTTTCCCGTACAGAAAGCTCTCTGCTCACCTTAATTTTAAGTGTGCGAACTCTTGACTTGAGGACTTTATCTGAGTTTACCCTCTTCAAGGCTCGCTGAAAAATCAATTCCTAACTCATTAAACGATTCCTGGGTTACCCAAAATTAGCCTTATAGATTATGTCTTTGATGGCTTGTTAGTTGGCATAGGTGACTAAATTTGACACTCAAAAAAGATAGCCTTAGAAACAGTTTTTTTTCTTTTCACACTGTTGTAAGCTTTCTAATTTTTATCCCTCTAATACATTAAGTCATGGTTGACTTTCCTGCTCTGGCTGTCAGTGTCAGGAGCTGTGCTTCTGTACATTAACATGCAGACATTTGTGAAAGGTCCTTTATCGATGTCTCAGTCTGGTGAATTGAAGAATAATGTACTAGCTACATCAAACTGTTTATTCCTCCTAAGCCAGTTGTTATCTTTTGCAGTACTTCCAATGAAATTGTAATTTTTTTTTAGCAGATTCTTTTCTGATGGAGCTGTGATTTGCAATAATCTTGTCAAGCCAAGCTCAAAATACTACTAAATGAAGACATTTGTGGAAGGGAATGATTGTAAATTGCATGCAAATTTCAACTCGGCCTGAATTAATCAATATGGAAACAGAACTTGTGAGTTCCTGATGTAATGATGCTGAAACTAATCCCACTGAGTTTTATTTCCATGGGAATTAGGTATTTATTTTGATTTAAATCTCTCTTTTTTCTTGAAGACAAAGGTCCAGTTTTTGAGTCTTTTAATAATAACTTTTTGGGGGATAGAGAGATGTTATAAAGGAAACAGGAGTAAAAGTAAGCATCTGACTTCTTTTGTGGGGACATCTGGCATTTCCTATTTAATTTACTGTGCCTATTTAATGAAATTTTCCCCCAGTTTTTCTTGCTCATTTTTTTCCACTGAAAATTCTAAGGCTTATGATATAGTAGGTGACACAGTCTTTAGTATATATTAAGTACGCAATATTGGTCTAAATGACATATTCTCTCATTTATATCAATTTTCTAGGGGGATCCCATCTCGTTGAGGTTGTGTGTGTGCGTGTGTGTGAAAATGTGTGTGTGTGTGTGTGTGTGTGTGTGTGTGTGTGTGTGGTTTTCATTTGCCATAGAGTCTCACTTTCTGGGGAACAGATCACTCACTATCTTAGAGTTTTTAATGCCTCCTGGCTTTTGCAATATTTCTCTTTTTCTTTGATTTTCAGGATTAGGCTTTTTGCCTTTTATTGTTGTACTTGGCCCCTAAATCTGTTAGCCTTAGATTATTTGTTTCTCACCTTTTCTTCAAGCTTTTAGGTGAAGAATTTGCAGATAGAAGGTCTTATCACTGGTATATTGTGTATCACCAGTGCATTAGTGTTATATCCGTAAATCCTCAAAGCCCGACAACTTACTTCCCAACCCCTTTAGAGTACTTTAAGAGTTCCTTTATTTATAGTCCAGTTTAAATCCCACTGGGTAACACTCCATAAACCTGCAGTGACATCCAGTGGCCTCATGGTGTAATTTTTTACAAAATTTTCCAAATGAATTATAGGGGCAGTAACTCCATCTAGGAAAAATAGTGGAGTTATTGAAGGGGGTTCCCTAAGTATATTACCTTCCAAGTAGTTACTGACATACCCCATCATAGGATTCTAGGAGAGTGATTATTCGTTTCTTGGTCTTTAAATGGAAGAATGACATCCTGTGATGAGATCAACTTCACTAATTCCAACTAAGATTAGAGGAAAATATAAAATTGAAGACAGTTTTTTTTTTTAAAGAAAATTTTTAATAAAAAGAAATTTACAGTGTCAAATTTCATATTCTGGATCTTTTTAAGAGGGTCATGATTTAAAGGAGAACATTTACTATGTGGTTCTGATTATGAAGTTGAGAGTTCTGTGTTGTTCCTACTTGGTTCTTGTGCTTTCAGTTTCTCTGAGAGTCATTCACTGTGTTAACCCTTGGATTTTCTCGGACTTTCTAAGATTGCTACTATAAATCAGAGGCAAGTGACTCCCAATCTGATTACTGTCCTTGAAATGTGTTATTAAAGGAGAGCATATTATTTTTATAAAAGTGATACACCATTAACACCATAAATGATTTACATAATAGAAAACGGTACAAAGAAAATGTAGCACATCAGCCTAAATCTTACCCTTTCCACAGAAACAACCAGTGTTAATATTTGGTGAGCCTTTTTCCAAATAGCTCTCTGTCCATTTATATTAATAGAAAGATGAATAGATGGCAAGCTAGGAAATAATTTCATAACATTGAACTAAACAACATATGTATTTGCTGTGTTGACTTGGTTTCTAATTACCGCAGTGCTACACTGGGGGGGGGGGGGGGGCAGGGTAGGCTTGCTGGTTTTTGTTGGTTTTATTTTTTAGCAGTGACTCTTCCTTTAGTGTGACAGACAGGGCTGGCTAGTGAAGATGGGGAGAAGATCTATACAGAGGAGTGTTGGACAGCCACCTCATGGCCTGATCTAGATAATTTACAATGTTCCAAAGCCCAGAGAGTTAAATAGAAGTAAATCTAGCATGTACGAACTAGTATGTTCCAAACTGGTGCTAAGCACATTTATACTAAAGATGAATGTTAGGTTCAAAGAGAGAGGGAGGTTGTTAAATCTTTCTCACAGTTGATACTGAGGCTAACATTTGGTATTTAAATTTTACTGTCTTGTGCCCATTCCCCCTAACAAAGCAAAAGCCATATGCCACTAGGGAGGGGCAAGAAACTTGTCTGCCCTTCTGGTTCTACACAAAGATCAACTGCTATGAGGAGGATGGCCGTGCACTGCCTCCCATCCTCTCACTTGAATGACACTGGGCAAAAGCCATCGGCCGCTGGAAGAGATTGTGGTGTCCATGATTCTGCATTGATGCAAAGCAGAGATCAGCTGCCTGTGGCAGAGGAGCAGGAATCTTCCTCATGCCTGAGATATTACACCAGTACAAGAACTTGGTTTCCCCATGGATGGCTTGCAGGGGAGAGTAAAAACCCTGATTGCACTCTGTACCCTTTACTGAGTAGGAAACAGTGGTTGCCTGCCATTAAGGGAGAGGCAGAAATGCTGAGAAAGTCCCACTCCTTAGGTTCAGATGTACAGGGCCAGGCTAAGACTGAGGTTGGAGCAGGTGGGCTGAGAAACTCTTCTCCCCCACCACAAGCCTTGAATCAAGAAATGAACAATTGCAGTCTACTGCTGGAGGAATGGCAAGAGCATGGAGAGAGGCTTTCCCTCTCTTACCCACACGTATATCCTATAATGACTATATGCAGGACCTATTGTATTTTTCGGGTGGATCACGAATACAGAAAAACTGTATTATTACTTAAAAAATAAATTTAAAAAATACTTTCAGATTTACAAAAATTAGTACAGAGAGTTTCCATATGCATGCCATCTTGTTTGCCCTGTTGTAAACATCATACATGAGTGTGATACCTTTTTACAACTAATGTACCAATATTACTACATTATTATTAAAGTTCATACTTTATTCAGATTTCCGTACTTTTTTACCTAATGCCCTTTTTCTCTTTTAGCATTCTGTCCAGGACACCACATTATATGTTTATAGTCACTATGTCTCCTTAGGCTTCTCTAGATTGAGACACTTTCTTGGGCTTTTTTCCTTTTTGATGACCTCGAAAATTTTGAGGAGTGCTGGTCAGATATTTTGTACAATGTTTCTTTTTTCTATATATATATAAATTTATTTTATTTTTGGCTGCATTGGGTCTTCATTGCTTCGTGTGGGCTTTCTCTAGTTGTGGTGAGCAACTGCTCTTCGTTGCGGTGCGCGGGCTTCTCATTGTGGTGGCTTCCCTTGTTGCGGAGCACGGGCTCTAGGCACACGGGTTTCAGTAGTTGTGGCACATGGGCTCAGTAGTTGTGGCTCGTGGGCTCTAGAGCGCAGGCTCAGTAGTTGTGGCACACGGGCTTAGTTGCTCCATGGCATGTGGGATCTTCCCAGACCAGGGCTTGAACCCATGTCCCCTGTATTGGCAGGCGGATTCTTAACCACTGTGCCACCAGGGAAGCCCTGTACAATGTTTCTTGATTGCTGTTTTTTTTAAAAATGTTTTTCTGATTCTTTGTAATGATTAGACTCTCAATTGGCTTCTGCTTTGGACTCTCACAAAGAACTAGGTCACAAGAGCCTATGAGAGGAGGAATTTGCATCCTTTGGTGCACTGAAACTAATTATATCAACAACAAAGTCCAAACCCAATTCAACTACTTTCTAGATTTACTCAATACCCCCATGCTAATAGCCTGAAAGAAGTTACCCATTTCCAGGCATAATGTTATTTACTTCAGTTCTTACATCCACAAAGTGTGGAATTCAATTTTAAAAATGTATGAAACACAGACACAAACAAGAAAAAGAAATCCTTGTTAAGAGGTTTAATAGTAAACAGAACCAAGCCAAGAGATGGTTTAGATATGCAAACTTCAGACAGGGACTTTGAAATAACTATGATTATTATATTAAAAGGTCTAATGGATAAGTGGGCAATATATATAAAAATCAGTGGGCAATTTCACTATAGATATGGAATCTACAAATAAATGTCAAATGGAAATGCTAGAAGTGTGGAACAAAATATCATATATCAAAATTGTTTTCTGTGGGTTTATTAAGAGACTGGACACAGTAGAGCCAGAATCAGTGACCTTGTAGGTGGACTAGAAGAACCCTTCAAAAGTGAAACAGAGTAAAAAGAGTAGAAATAAAAAAAAGGACATCCAAAAATGGAATATGTTACTGTAGAACATATGAAATAACCTAACATAAATGAAGAGAGAAGAAATAAAGCAGAAGAAATGTTTGACGAGAGAATGGTTGAGAATTTTTCAGAATGAAAGATAACAAACCATAGATCCAGTCAGGATAAATATGAAGGAAGGCATATCTGTATATAGTAGTCAAACTGCTGAAAACCACATATAAGAGTAAATTCTAAAGGCAGTTAGAGAAAAAACGATATATTACTTAATGAGGTACATAGGTAACCGTTCGGCAGACATTTAGTCAGAAACTATGAAAGCCAGAAGACAATGGAATGGCATCTTTCAAGAATTGAAATCCAGAATTCCATCTCCAGGAAATATATCTTTCAAAAAAAAAGGTAAAATTAAGAATTTGTCAGATGTATAAACATCAAGAGAATTTTTTCTTAGCAGAGCAGTACTACAAGAGATGTTAAAGGAAGGTCTTCAGGCAAGAGCATGCTGCTAGGTAGAAAATGTGTTATTACACATGGAATAAAGAGCACGAAAAATGTAAAACTGTGGATAAATACAAAAGTCATTTTCTTCTTACTTTCAGTCTATGAAAAGAGATTAGAGCACGAGTTGACAAAAAGTAGCCCGTGAGCTAAATACTACCTCTGGCTTATATTTGTGCAGCCTAAGAGCTGGGAGTATTTTATATTTTTTAAAGGGTTGTAAAAAAATTAAAGACAAAATGATTGAAGAATATGCAACAGAGACTGAATGGCTTGCAAAGTCTGAATTCTTTACTTTCTGAGCCTGGTCTAAAGCAAAAATAATAACTATGCATTGTAGGGTTTGTAACATATGTCAAAGTAAAATTTTGGCAACAGTACAAAGGAGAGCAGGAAGGAAATGGAAGTATAGTGTTATAAGGTTATTACACTGTTTGTGAAGTGATATAATAGAATTATAGTAGACTAGGAGAAGTTAAAGTTGTGTATTATGAACTCTAGAACAGCCACTGAGGAAAAAGATAAAGAAGTATAATTAACAAGCTGATAAAAGTGAGAAAATGGAATCATAAAACAGTCTCAACTAAAACAAAAGAAGGCCAAAAATACCCAGACAAAAACAAAAAACAGATTCAACAAAATTTTAAACAGTGATACCCATCTTTAGCAATAATTACATTAAATATAAATGGTCAATTAAAAAACAGAGTTTAGGGCTTCCCTGGTGGCGCAGTGGTTGAGGGAACGCCTGCCGATACAGGGGACGCGGGTTCGTGTCCCGGTCTGGGAGGATCCCACATGCCGCAGAGCAGCTGGGCCCGTGAGCCATGGCCGCTGGGCCTGCACGTCCGGAGCCTGTGCTCTGCAGTGGGAGAGGCCGCAGCAGTGAGAGGCCCACATACAGGGAAAAAAAAAAAAAAAAAAAAACAGTTTAAAAATTGGATAGAAAGCAAAACCCAATTATGTATTGTCTACAAGAAATTCATTTTAAATATGAAAACATAGCTATGTTAAAACTAAAAGGATGGAAAACAATGTTTCATGCAACACCCAAATAAAAGAAAGCTGGAGTGATATCAGACAAAGTAGACTTCAGAATAAGCAATGTTATCAGGGATAAAGCATGGTATTATGTAATGATAAAGAGGTCAGTTCATCGAGAAAACAAGAATTCATCAAGAAAGCTAAAGGTATACGTACCTAATAACAGAGCCTCAAGAAAAAAAAGTAATAGAACTACAAGGAGAATTAGACAAATCTACCAATTTAGTTGGAGATTTCAGCACTCCTTCAGTAATTGGCAGGACAAGTAAACATAATTTAGGAAAGATGTAGAATACCTGAGCAATACTGTCAGTCACCTTGACTCAAGTGACATAGAACACTCCCTTCAACAATGTAATGCATGTTTTTTTCCAAGTGCACTTGGAATATTTGTTAATATAGACCATATTTTGAGGTATAAAATAAATCTCAATAAATGTGAAAGCATTTAAATTATGCAAATTATGTTCACTGATCAACCAGACATAGTCACATGCCTTGTTTGGGGAATGTAATTTCTTTGGATAAAATTAAATATATAAAACTTGAAAAGTGAGGTCCAAGAGGGAGGGAATACGTATAGCTGATTCATTCTGTTGTACAGCAGAAACTAACACAAGATTGTAAAGCAATAGAACTCCAAAAAAAAAAAAGACCTTGAGAAGTCATCAGGCTTAAAAAATACACGTGAAGCCTTCAGATATATTAGTAAGAACGTTACAGAATTTTGCCATGAATCTACTTTCAGCTTTACACTGCGGTGGTGCTGTTAGGTGTTTGTGATCTAACTAGTTGATTTTGTAGTGTGAATTGGTGCTTGAGATGTATGACCCTATCTGTCTGTAAACAGCATTTCCTGCACACTCTCTGAGCAAGGGGCCCTTTTTCATGGTATTTTTAAACACTCCCAGTAGTTTTAACTCCCTGAATAGGAAGCATTTAGGCAAACATGATATCATCAATAGGCACACCCTTAATATTAACCAGTGAAAACAAAAAGGTGGAAAGTTCTTCTCTGCTTTTAAAGAAGCAGAATTTGAGTGTATATTTTGGAAGAACAGTATGTAGTAGAATAGCAGAAAGATAATGAATTCTCAATATGTGTCTAAATCAGGGTCTGGAGAAGTCATAGGAGTATTTAGAAATTTATAGTAGTTTAATATGACAGATATGGCTCTTTAATAATGAAGACTAAAAAGACCTTTGTGGGCTGGTGAGTGGGGTCATAATGTTTTTGCCCTAATTATTAGACTATCATTTCTCTCTTATTATGAGGTTATGCAAAATAAAAGGTGTTCTCTAAGAGAAAAGAATATAATTTTAGTTTGCATGATCACAAGTGACCTTATTATAGCTCCCCTTCTCAGAAGTAGGAACAACTCTTAAAATAAAGGGTAAGTAATCATAGTCTGCTACGCGGACGTAGATTTTAGTAGAGTAGAATGCTCATCATCTCAAGTAAAAGAGTCCCGTTTTACAAATGCATTAGATGTCCTTGGCAGATTTAGTTAGTAACATGAGGTGCATATGGTAAAACTGGGGCCCAGGGCTTAGGGTTTGTTCTGATGATTCATTGCATGCCGCAAACATCGCTAGCCTATTTGTAAATTTTCTTCAGATAAGAGTTGTTTTATTTAGGGAAAAAAGATCATTTCTGGATTGAGTACTTCTAATGAGTTAATTTTTGGAGAACTTTTACAAAACTTATGACAAATGACTGTTAATCCTTCTTGCAAACAATTATACCACTACTGTATTACCACCCAAAGTCCTATTCCTTCCTTTAGCCTTGGGAAGACCTCACAGTCATGAATTTAATGCCTTGATTTTAATTTTTTAAAAAAATTAAGAGTGCTATATGGCTGTAGAATGCAGAGGTTTCCTTGAAATATGTTTGGTGAAAGTCAGAAGTAATTTGCCATGACTAGGATTCATTTAAATATCTGTGATTTCAATGTATAAAATAATCTTCACAGTAAATGTTAAGGGATATGATTTTGCATTAGATCGTAATACTTGCTAATTATTTTTATTACTATTATTCGTTAACTGGGAGTTAACAAGTCATAGGTAGTGATGCCACATATGTGTGGGTTATTACAAAACTTTATTTGCTGCTTAATTTTTTTTTTTTTTTCCGGTACGCGGGCCTCTCACCGCTGTGGCCTCTCCCGCTGCGGAGCACAGGATCCGGACGCACAGGCCCAGCGGCCACGGCCCACGGGCCCAGCCACTCCGCCGCATGTGGGATCCTCCCAGACCGGGGCACGAACCCGCGTCCCCTGCATCGTCAGGCAGACTCCCAACCACTGCGCCACCAGGGAAGCCCAATTTGCTGCTTAATTTTTTAACATTGCGTCATTCCCTAAATAGCCTCAAGATCCAAATACAACTGCAGTAATATTTGCTGAAAATTAGAAACTATAAAACCCCTGATTTTGCTAGGATTCAGAATAGGAGAAAGAATTTCAAATAATAAAGCCTTCTATTTATAAAAAAACAAAACCTTTCATCTACTGTCTCTCAAAAGGCAGTTTGAAAACAAAATGTGTTTCAATATTTTACATTATTTCCATTTTTAAAGGTAGTAATAGGGCTTCCCTGGTGGCGCAGTGGTTGAGAGTCCACCTGCTGGTGCAGGGGACACGGGTTGGTGCCCCGGTCCGGGAAGATCCCGAGTGCCGCGGAGCGGCTGGGCCCGTGAGCCGTGGCCGCTGAGTCTGCGCGTCTGGAGCCTGTGCTCCGCAACAGGAGAGGCCACAACAGTGAGAGGCCCGCGTACCGCAAAAAAAAAAGGTAGTAATAGTAAGTGCACAGGCATCATAGATCACAGACATCTTTGTTAAAAGGTCTGTTTATTTGAGATCAGATTTACTAGGGGCAAGTTGTCTTTATAACTCTTCTTTATTTAGTTCCCTTACTTACTTGCACATTGAATAGATTGAAAGGATTAGGGAAAAATAAAGTAAGGGTCCTTAATCCCATTTGGTTGTGTGAAATTCTCCAAATGATGGATGGAAATTTCAGCCTGGTAGGGTCTACCACGAGGTTTGATAGTTACCTACACTTACAGAGAGATATTCTTTAATTACACTGTACAGCTAAATGCATTTGAAACAGATAACTGGTCCTGTCTCAAAATTGATGTTTCTTTTAAAGTGCAAAGTCAGGACACCATTGTTTCCAAATGGTCAGATTGCATGCTACTGTCCCAAGCACACAGGAATTGATAAGTCAGAGGTTCCAAGCATGTAGGCATGTAGGGATAAGGGAGAAGGATCACAGTGGAAGTAAATCCTTTCCCCTTTTTCCCGACTGTGTTTTGACCGCCTGTCTTTTACCCTTTGCAGTTCTATTCTGAGAGGAATATGAGGAACAGCCCTGAAGATGGGGGCCACTGCTGCTAGATTGTTGCCATTAACCAGCTCTCATGGCTTTTGTGGGAGCCTCCTTTTTATTAGTATTTGCAACATGTTCACCAGCAAAATGATTATGTTAGGCAGAAACATCACATCACTTACATTTCATAGCTCAGTGCAATTTTCATAAACTGCGAGGCAACATCCAAAAAAACATGACTCAGAATTAGAGTTTCAGGAGATTATTATATAGACATTATTTCCCTCAGGTCACGGGCTTTAGTCAAATTTGGAGGAGAATGAAATTGCCAACAGTGAAAAGCAGACAGAAAGGTATGAGTTCATGAGCAGAGAAATAACATTTTCATTTGTTCCTTCCCCATGGGAAAGATTCAGCATTCCGGTAAATGGAGACGGTTATAAGAAATGAATTTTTGTCAGCAGGGATGTGATTTTAAGGCTCACTTATCCATTGGCAATCTAGATTTCTAACCCCAGGAATCTAGGAAATTGCTACAGAATGTAGTCTTTATTATAAACAAGTTTTTTTTTGGTAGTGTTTTCCCCCCTTCCTCTTCTTGCTCAGAGATTTTAAGACAGACTACATTTCTTTCTGCCTTTCGGGGTCAGATGACTGCAGAATTTCTGCATCTGCCATGAGTTTCTCCTCATTGCCATTGCTTTGTGATGGAAACCGTTTCTTCCCCACCAAGCTTCCCCCACTCCCCCTTGCCTTTCCAAACCCCCTCTGTTCAGCATGCACAACGCTGACAGTATTGGAAACCACGGCGCTTACTAGTGCTGAATTCGTGGCCTCTGCCTCTGTTCCCAGCATTTGCAGGATATCTTGTGGTGCTGCTGTTTCTCTATTCTCAGTCCTTTTGTGTCTGTGGACCTGAGAGAATAAGGCAGGAAAAAAAGGCTTTCCAGGTAGCTCTCATTTTACCAGGTATAAAGAGCAAGGATTTGCAAGGTTTCTGTAGGGTAATCCCAGACAACCTTCTTCATAATTAAAGAATGTTCTTTCAGGGGAAATTTTATCTTGCTTCTTCAATTTCATCTGATGCTTCTCAGCCCATCACTCATTCAAATTCTGTTCAGAGGTTCTCCTGCTAGCTATATAGTACATCCGTGAGAGCAGAACATATTTCATATAACCTAAACCCTTCATTTCTAGAGATGCAGATAGGTTCTGTAACATTAATCTCACCTTTATATTTTTTCAATTTTTAATAACTTGAAAATGTGTATATCTAATACCTTCCTCCCCTGTGTATTTTTGCCCATTTTAATATCTCTCTCAACACTATAAACTATTTTCCTGGCTGTATTATTATTAAAAAATGTTATTGCCTGCCAAAGTTTATTATCATTATTATTATATCTGCAGTATAATGATTATGTAACATTGTGAATTATATCTGATTAATAAATGAGAATTGAGTACTCTAACTTATTTAGCTCATTGGATTTGGCCCATGAAATTAATCAAGATCTGTAAACTTTTCCCCCAAACCTCCAAAGCTTCTCAAAGGAAGGGAGAGGGGGTATTAGGGTTAAGGGGAACATCTAGTTTGCTGCAAGGACATCCAGTTACACGTTTTGATTCCTTGCAACTGCTGTGGTAAAGGATTCACTGCATTAGCCATAGTGCTGGTATATTCTGATATTCTGTGGAGTTTCAATTTCTTCCTATTAAATTTTTCTTAATATATGGAGTCATTTTATCTTTGTTAGGGGATCTCTGTTTAGAAAAGTGGGGGTAACGTGTTATATTCCACTCTTTGTAATGGGCAACTCTTGGCATTTGTGGAATTCTTCCTGGAATTATTTGGGAGGGCAGAAACAGGCACCTGGAACGTTTACTTGACAAAAACATGTACTTGTCTCTTATATGTCACTCATTCTTACGTCCAGCAACCTCTGTTCTACTATTTTACATTGTTCAGAAGTTGTGTGACTGACTGTCTCATACAGAAGCTAATAACCTGGAAGATACTCAAATTCGAATATAGTTTGGAACCGTTTTGGATTCCATATACCACTTCAGTAGGAGTAAAGAATCCCATGGAAAATGATGGGTTTTGCAGGTGTTCTCATCACCATAACAGGGCTTCATTAGAGTTACTGGCTGGAATAAGATTTTTTTGTTGTTGAAGTATAGTTGATTTACAATATTGAGTTAGTTTCTGGTATACAGAAAAGTGATTTAGTTTATATATATATACATATATATATATGTGTGTGTGTATATATATTCTTTTTCAGATTCTTTTCCATTATGATTTATTACAGGATACTGAATATAGTTCCCTGTGCTATTCTGTAGGCCCTTGTTGTTTATCTGTTTTATATATAGTAGTGTGTATCTGTTAATCCCAAACTCCTAAATTGCCCCTCCCCCCTCTTTTCTCTTTAGTAACAATAATTTTGTTTTCTATATCTGTGAGTCTGTTTCTGTTTTGTAAATAATTTCATTTGTATCACTTTTTTAGATTCCACATGTAAGTGATATGACATGATACTTGTCTTTCTCTGTCTGACTTACTTTACTTAGTCTGATAATCTCCAGGTCCATCCATGTTGTTGCAAATGGCATTATTTCATTCTTTTTTATGGCTGAGTAATATTCCATTATACATCTTTATACATTCATCTGCTGATAGACACTTAGGTTACTTTAGGATAGGATTTTTTTGATTAGTTCCCAATGAAGGATGGAATACTGTGAGTGTAGTAATTCGTGGCACAAATAAGAAAGCTGTAGACATGGTTAGTATTATAATTGCATAATAACAGTAGTACTATAAGAAAACATCCAAGCAGTCACCTGAAAATTACTCATTGGCCATAGCTTGAAAATCTCCCTGTCTACCATCTGGAGCCAGGGACAGGATGTCTCAGATCTACATTCTTGATACTTGCTCAAGAGCAACTAACTCTAGAGAAATTGTTCAACTTTCTGGTGTTTAGTTTCAGCTTCTCCTTTTGTGAAATGGCAATAATTTTGCCTGTCCAAACCACTGTTACTGTTTTTTTCCTCAGCAATGCTTGTGTGAATGAAATATTATTACAGGATTCAAACTCCCAGAAACAGTTAACCCACTTTGCTTTCACACACCATTTCATAATACTTAGTCCTCCTGATTAAGAGGATAATACAGTAAAACCTCTGTTAACTGGAGTAAAGTGTTGTTCATTTAAGTTTAGATCATTCTTTAAAAACATTTGTTTCAATATACTTGTTCTTGAAAATCTTTCTATAATGTATTCAGTGTATTTTGGCCTTAGAGAGCATGGTCTAGTAAATATTGCTGTAATTGAGTCTCTCTCTGATGATGAATTATCTTCACAGCCCTGCAGCCATGATATTGGTGTCAGTTCTTTATACACCAAGAAATGGGTATAAAATGGGACTCTTAATGGGAAGTTAGGCTGAATTTGCTCTGGTCTTGGCCATACCTTGGAAGTTGCTTTTTTTTTTTTTTTCCCTGCAGTACGCGGGCCTCTCACCGCTGTGGCCTCTCCCGTTGCAGAGCACAGGCTCCGGACGCGCAGGCCCTGTGGCCATGGCTCACGGACCCAGCCGCTCCGCGGCATGTGGGATCCTCCCGGACCAGGGCACGAACCTGCGTCCCCTGCATCGGTAGGCGGACTCTCAACCCCCGCGCCACCAGGGAAGCCCCCCGGAAGTTGCATTTTAATAAGCAGATTGCTCACGTGAATTGTTTTCTCAGTGTTCTATGTTTTTTTTCCCCTTAAAATGAAACAAAAACTATATTAACCACACTTATAAAAATGAAAAATACAATACCAATCAAAACATCATTATTACATGAACATTTTCATAGGAGACATAGATAGCATGCTTAGGAGGTCTGACTTGATTAAATGCTTTGCCTCTAGTTTTTCAAAGTTTCAAAGGAGGTATTCCCTCTGTCAATAAGTTTTTAGTTTCTATGTGTAATAATAATCATGATCCCAGCTAGCAGTTATCGAGCTTTGACTGTTTGCCAGGCACTGTTTGTTTCAGGTAATAACTCAGTTATTCCTCACAACCACTCCATCAAGGAGGCACTATAATTAGCTCCATTTTTTCAATAAGGAAACTGAGGCTTATAAAGATTAAGAAATCTGTCTGAGGTCATATAGCCAGTAACTGGCCGAGCCAGGATATGAACAGTCTGATGTAAGGACCCGTGCTCTTAACCACCACGCCATCATGCCTCAAAGGCATATGTGTGCAGTGGTCGTGGAAGAAGTCATCTAGACTTACTCACTTTTGCTGTGGGCCTTGCATGGTGTTCGATTTAGTATTTTTGTTTATATTATCTCATTTAGTTTAAAACAATTCTACCAGGTCGATTTTTATTATGCACATGTTATAAATGAAGAAATCTAGATTCAGAAAAGGCAAAGCTTTTATCCGAGTTTACAGTTCTTGTGATAATGGATGGAGCTGATTTGAACCTAATAACCCCAGTTCAGGTTCTGGTCAGGGGTATCGTTAAGGAAAGGAACCTTCTCTCCAAGAAAGGTCATTTTTATAATGTTTAAGAGATTTAGGTTTTCGGTATAACACCTTACCCCTAGCAAGGTTTTGTGTTTTCTTTTTAAGTTACATCATTTGTTCTGCATTGGAATTGTCTCATCTCTTTTCTATCCATGGAGTTTCTTCAAGTCATTGCTGATACACACTGATTCTTCTTCCTGTTGGTAGTTTGTGATGGGTTGGTTGACCTTTTACAATTAACATCATTGTTTTAATTTGCTGTCCTTAAGAAATTAATTTTCCTTTGAGTTTTAGACTCCTAACATTATGTCCCTTAGCCCTCTGAAGGTTGAGTGTCCCTGTGGTGCCGTTAGCCCCTTACTTGTACAATGTCTTGAGACTTTAAGAGAAGTATAAATGGCAGTACCACTTGGATATCAATTAAAAATAAATTTCATTTCGAGTGAATGCTGTCTTTTAGCCTGCCAAGACGCAGAAGGTTGGTTGTCTCAGTTTCCTTTGCCATTACTGACATCACTTAGAACTTACTGGTGTAATAAAAAAAAGCATTTTAATGGAAAGTTGGTGAACAGTGGGAGAACAGCCATTTTTCACATGGCTGTATATTATAAAGGATATAGAATGGACTTCTAGCAAGTCCTACAAAGTCCTGGTGGGTCTCCATTGTTGTATGGCAAAGTCTATGGGATGTCTTTTGGATCGCCTTGGCAGCAAGTGGGCAGCATCTTACCAGCCCGCTGTGACTCGTGGGGAATTCTGTGTCTCGATGTTTTTTATGGCTGTGTTTTAATGGGTTAGGCCTCCCCGCCATCTTGTTTTCCTGGCTTGTCTTCTCTTCTGTTTACCTTGGCTCCACCTTTGGCTCAGCGAGACACCACAGGCTTCACCAGAGTCATTTGGAATGCACGCCCATCAGACGAAGTCTCCCATCTTCTCGAGGCATTTCGTGGCTCAGAGAGAATTGGAACTGAACTCTGGGCAGCTGGTGGTTGGTTGTCCCCAGCCAGGTCTGCACAAGTGGAGAAAATGCGTGTGTTTGTGAGTCTGCTTATATTTTACATTCTCACAGTGACACCTTTGAGTCCAGTAAATGTATTTCTGTTCCTCCTTGAGTTTAGGGGTTAATTATTCAGGCCCTGAAAAATGAGTTTTGGTTACCCATGGGCCAAGAAGCCGGCTTCTTCAGGAACAGCCGTGATTATCCAGAGGTGTCACATTGTGTCTTTCTCTCCACGCGTCTTTGACACCTGCACATCATAGCTTTCCTGGGCACCTCCAGCGGAGTCTCCTGTTAGCTTGGCAGACTTGAGAGACGCTCAGACCTATTTCTTACTTCCTGTGTCTGTATGGATTATTTTTATCATGTGATGATTCGGCATTTTCTAAAAATCTCTAGCTTGCCTTTTCAACTCTGGTAAAGAGTTGTCAGCTGTACCCACAAACTCAACTTGTGAAGTGGCATTTCCCCAGAAACAGGAATGGGAGGAAGAAATTTAGCAGGACAAGTGCTCTTTCTTATGAAAATTTATCTCTAAGCTTAGTATAGTTTTTCTGATTTAGAGGGAATTGTAGGACCCTGAGACCAACCCTTCCCAGCTTGCCACCAGCCTTGTTTTAACTGCATTGCAAATGTTGGGATCGATGCTTTAGTTGTACAACAAAGAGATTATTTCAGGGTGGCATTTTATCTCCTACTCTCAGACTCTTTCAGATCGAACTGGGTGCTGAACGTAATCCTTTTGTGTAAGTCCCACAGGCTGCAATTCCATAGCTTGGGTAGTGGTCAGAGGAGCTCTAATGGCAGAACAGATGATGCTGCTAAAAGAAAAGGGGTAGGAGTCATCTGTCTACAAAATGCCTCACAAAGGAGACTTTCTTTGCTCCTCCTGGTACATGTGGTAAGCATAGAAATAGTTTATTATGAAAGTCTTTCAGCCACAAGTCTTTCTAAGGCATAACTGTACCCTCCAGGGAAACCAAAATAAATACCAGCCTAATAAACTTCAGATTTTTAAAAATAAGTTATCCTATTGCATCTCTGCAAGAAGGAAAAATATGAGAGGTTAACGTGTGTTCTTATTCTGCTTTGATTTACTTCCCATGATGTCCCTTCCCAACCCAGGCTTGAAGTGGAAGAAAATACTTCATCATTTGAAGAAGAATGATGGTACAAAATACAGTCTTTTGGAAGAGAAGGTGGGAAAGTAAATTTTGATGCCAACTTTGGAATTTTCTTAAAACAAAACAAAACACATACACTTGGTTTTCTCCTGGAGTTTAATGATTTATATATATATATGTGTGTATATATATATATATATATTTTTTTTTTTTTCCTGTATTCTCTGTATTCCTGGCAAAGGAAGTCTTCCATCCAAGCTTCCATTTATTTGTTTCTAATATGGTCATGGTCCACCTGGTCCTCTCACAAGCTCTCTCTGCCCTTTCTTTGTCCCAATCCCTCGGCCCCTCCTCCTCTCTAGTTCTGTCACTAAGCCCTTGGCTTCTCCTGTCTCCCTACCCAGTCTGAACCGAGTGTATGAACTGCAACCTACATTCTGCCAGCGCTTCAGCTGTACATGCCTGTCACACTGTAGCTCTAGGGTATGTCAGTGGTCCGACTTCTCGCCTTTCTCCACTGCCCTTTCTCAACCTACAAGACTGATTGTTACTTGTCATCCATATTCTTAAATATGGGTAGCCCCCCAGGATTCCTCTGGCTATGCATTATTAGTTTTGCTTTATCTTTATTTTGTTAAATAAAGGTATGAAAAATAATATAATGTATATCCATTTGCCCATCTCCCAGACTGAAAAGTAAAATATTTCCAGGATAGTTGATGCCCCCATTATAATTCTGATCATATCCTCCTCCTCTCAGAGCCCAGGGGTATAGTAACCACAATTCTGAATTTGTTGTTCATATTATGAATTTCTTTATACATATCCCACATGTGTAAATCAGCACATACTATATAGTAGGTTTAATTTTGAAAAATTGCATCCTGCTATGTATGTACATTTGCAACTTTTAATATTTATTTATTTATTGGCTGCCTCGGGTCTTAGTTGTGGCATGCGGGATCTTCCATTGCGGTGTGCAGGCTTTTCATTGCGGTGCATGGGCTTCTCTCTCGTTGAGGCGTGCGGGCTCAATAGTTGTGGTGCGTGGGCTTAGTTGCCCCGTGGCACATGGGATCTTAGTTCCCTGACCAAGGATCAAACCAGCGTTCCCTGCACTGCAAGACTGATTCTTAGCCACTGGACCACCAGGGAAGTCCCTGCAACTTTTTTTAAACTGGACATTATGTTTGTGGGATTAATTCAGTTCTCTTTTGCTTTTCTACTACTGTATAATATTCTAGTTCGACTATGTTATCTTTTTTTTTATCTGTTCTATTTGTGAACATTTAGACTGTTTTCAAGTTTTTGCTGTTACAAACACTGCTGCTATGAACATTCTTATGCAAATCTCCTTGCACGCATGTCCATTTGTTATTTTGGCAAGTTGTGTTTGGTATGATTGATGTAAGACTGCTGCAACAAGGCCCTTATCTTCAAGCCATACGCTCTAGCGAGGACTCCCAGGGAGATCCTGCTGGAGGAGTCTTTTCACTGGTTTCCTTAGCACTCATCTCACCTCTCCTTGGTCGTCTTTCACAGTTCGGTTAGAGTTAACTTCTTGAACACAGTTTTAATCTTTACTGTCATGCTCAAAAACATTTCATAGCTCCCTCTTGCTTAAGTGATGGAGCTAATACTCCTCAGCTTGCTGTTCAAGAACCACCCTAAGCCTAATCTTTTTTGGTCTTTGTACTGTTTACATCTCACCCATACAACTCACATTCCAGGGTCATGTCCCTTTCGTGCCTCTCAGTGATGTCTCTTTATCCCTAGGTGTCTTTCCTGTTTTGAACTTTATCCAGGATGTTGAAATTCTAGTCAGTTTTCAGGATCCTAATGAAATACCTTTTTATCCAGGTATATCTTCTACCCTTTGTGTGATTCTGGCTTCATATTACAGCTAGTTAGGTATATATTTGCTTAGCTGATTATAAGCAGGAACCACAAGGTAATTGCCTCGAACATAGTAGGACCTCATTAATTAAAATAATAATAATAATCAAATTGAATTGAGTGGATCATTTGGTTCTCATCCTTGCTATTAAAACACTTTAATGCTGCTAATGAAGGAGAGAGTAGAAAAAGAGCAAATGTTTTAATTCTCTATTGCAGTTTTCAAACATCTCTGGCGGACAATTAGAGCTTGTAGTGTACTAACCAGGTAGCCATCCTTAGCAGGACCCTTATCGCGTCAAAGTGGAGCAAGGTGGAGGGGAAAATTAACTTTTGAAAGAGGGATGGGCTCTTCATTAAAAAGACCACGTTCTCACCTCAGTGGAATTTAGCTAAAGCACACTTGAAGTAGCTCCGTTCTGGTCTCTGGGCCGGATCCTTCCAGCCTTTTGGGTGGTAGCACAAGTTGACGACCTGTCACTAATTATGCCCTTCAACTTATTTTCTGCTCCCAGGGTAGAAGGCAGCTTGCGGCTGCTTGTGAATAAGAGAAGCCTGCGTCCACTGTGTCCACATTTCCATCTTGAAGGAAGTGGGAGAAATGAGGCCAGTGGTTTGATAAATTATATCAAAACTAGTCCCTTCATGCTAATGGAGTGTGAAGAAGCTGATGTGCTGGAAATGATCTATAATATTTCATATTTCTCTGAGGAGAAAAATGATAAACTTGATGATGTGTGATTTATTCATGTTTCTCCAGATGAAGAGAATAAAATCCTAAAGTCAACTGCCTGTTTCTCACTCCCAGCAGCTGGCTTGTAGATTTGACACTGGGATTGGAGGCTTGGCTCGTTTAGAGAAACGCCTAGAGAGACTTTGATCAATCACCAGACCTTTGGCAGTTGGTTGGGAGAGGGTAATTATGACAGCATTGCGGCTATTTTATCATCACTATTTCATGGCTCTCTACCACCAGGTGACAAATGCGTTAATTATTACATTTCTTATCCAGGACTTCTCTTGGCTGCCCCCTCCCCTCATGGCTTTAGCTCTGAGTCCTTCCCTGCAGCTCAGCCCTGGACAGAAGTAACTTTTGCAATCAAAGAGCTGTTCTTTGGAAGTCATGCTGAGAGGGACATGGTTATCAGCCCTGCTGTGTGCAGACTCTGACCACAGGGGATCTAGTTAATTCCCTTTCCTCTTCCTTCTGCCCATCACCCTTTGGGTCAAGTGCTGCTCAGAGCCAGAAGCTCTACTTGCTTCTTTAATAACTGAAAGTGGCACCCCTGGCCCAGGCCATTTCATTCTAAATAGCCCCCTGGAGAAGGTTGGAAAAAGAGGTTGTCTTAGGCAAAGTGATTTCGCAGATAAAATTGTCTTTTTTTTTTTTTTCCCCACTACCCTTTCCCTAACTGGCTACTACCCATAATAGGACTCCTCTTTACCCCCCACCCCTACCCCACCTGGCCATTTCCTTCCTGGACTCTAACTTGGCCCCTCATCATAGGTCACCTGCCCTAATTTCCCAAGAATGTAGTCAATACATTTGATAATTTTACTCTTGTGATTATGTTAGTAGATACTAGCATATCTAGTATCTTAAAGGGTTAAGACTGACCTTTATAAGATAAATGACTTGCATTTTCATAAGACTTTTGGAGACTCCTTATAGAATGATACAATTCATGGATGTGGTAGAGATTTTGGGAGAAGAGAAGGCTTCCCCAGGGTCTTAGGAGATGCTTTGTGAAGTGATCTTTTTCTCCCTGTTTGCAGAATCAGCCAAATGGATGTATCTCTGAGATTATGGCTGCCCCTCTGCCCAGATCCTTTTTCTAGTCTCAAACCATACATTCAGTTCTTCCAAATCTGCTATAATTCCATTTACAGGTATATCCCATTTAATTGCACTTCACAGATAATACGTTTCTTACAAATTGAAGGTTTGTGGCAACCCTGCATCAAGCAAGTTTATCAGCACCATTTTTCCAACACTATTCTCTCACTTTTGTGACTCTGTGTCACATTTTGGTAGTTCTCACAATATTTCAAACTTTTCATTATTATTTTATTTGTTATGGTGAACTGTGATCAGTGATCTTTGATGTTACTATTGTAAAAAGCTTATGACTCGCTGAAGGTGCAGATGATGGTTAGCATTTTTTAGCAATAAATTATTATTTTTTATATAAATTTATTTATTTTTTAATTTATTTTTGGCTGCACTGGGACTTTGTTGCCACGCACGGTCTTTTCTCTAGTTTTTGTGAGCAGGGGCTACTCTTCATTGCAGTGCACGGGCTACTCATTGTGGTGGCTTCTCTTGTTGCGGAGCAGGGGCTCTAGGTGCGCGGGCGTCAGTAGTTGTGGCATGCGAGCTCAGTAGTTGTGACTCACGGGCTCTAGAGCGCAGGCTCAGTAGTTGTGGTGCACGGGCTTAGTTGTTCTGCGGCATGTGGGATCTTCCCGGACCAGGGATTGAACCCATGACCCCTGCATTGGCAGGCGGATTCTTAACCACTGCGCCACCAGGGAAGTCCAGCAATAAATTATTTTTGATTAAGGTGTGTACATTGTTGGGTTTTTTTTTTTTTTTCCTCCTGTTGCGGAGCACAGGCTCTGGATGCGCAGGCTCAGCGGCCATGGCTCACAGGCCCAGCCGCTCTGCGGCATGTGGGATCTTCCCGGACCGGGGCACAAACCCATGTCCCCTGCACCGGCAGGTGGACTCTCAACCACTGCACCACCAGGGAAGTCCTGTACATTGTTTTTTTAGACATGATGCTATTGCACACTTAATAGACCACAGTATGGTGTAAACATAACTTCTGTATGCACTGGAAAGCCAAATTCATGTGTCTCATTTTATTGCAATATTTGCTTTGTTGTGTTGGTCTTCAACCAAAACCATAATATTTCCAAGGTATGCCTGTACAGATACCATGCTGGTGATGTTAGGAAAGCAGATTCATTGTGTAAATAGGTTGCAGTTTCTTCTAGTGATTTAGAAACTTTAAAGACATCTTGGAATGTGATTTGTGGATAATAACGGGGTCAGGACATACTACTGTAAAATATGGCTCCTTGGCATGTTGGATATTTCAGGCTGAAGGAAGTTGAGAATGGCAGGTACAGGAAGGACTTTCTGACCTTCCTCTGAAGCAGGTCATATAGACCCTTACGTGAGAGATGCCCTTCCTATTCCCAGAGGAAAGGAGCATCGTTATCTCTAAAGCTGGAGGGACTCTGAGAGGAATCTGAATGTTTCCCTTAGGTCGTTCCCTTTGTCCTCTCACATTTTACCATGACTTACCACTCTTAGTCAAACCTTGCATAAAAATGACCAAGCTTAACCACTCCTTCAGGTCTCCATTTCCTTTTGAAGGCTCCCATGTCACATAAAATAGATTTGTATGCGTTTCTCTTTTTAATCTTTACTTTGTTCCAGGGGCCCCAGCTGAGAACTTAAAAAGGTAAAAGGAAAAGATAATTTTCCTCCCTTACAGTTTCTGACAGTCGCAAGACTGGGGCATTCCCGCTCCACTAGCTCCAGAGACTGCAGTTGAGGTCTGGGACAACTGAGAAAAAGGTAAGAATTCTTACCATGTCAGCTTCCTGGATCTCTGTCCATAGTGCCTGGTAGAGAGAGGAAGGTAAACATTTCTCCTCGTCCCTTCCTTTTAAAATTCAGATTAACAGGAGAAAAACATTTGTAATAAATATGTTTGTATGCTTGTCTCTTGTTAATCTTGTCTTTTGTTACAGAGGCCCCAGCCAAGAACTTAGAAGGGTAAAAGGAAAAGGTATTTTTCCTCCCCTACAGCAGTCTAATTCCCTTTCCGTGGGACTCTGAAGAGAGTTTGTCTTCCCGTCGTGTGTTGCTTGTCTGCCTCAAATGAGAATTAGCATGCTGTGGCAGCGTCATCATTTGATAATTCCCATGGAGTAGAATCAGGACACTGGGGTGAATAGAGTGATCAGATGAGGTTCTGTTAGACGTTTAGTATGAAAACAAATAGGCTTATGAAAACAAATCAGGTCCAAAAAATTGTCTTATAAAACGTTTTTTTTTTTTTAAAAGTGTACGTACACACATAAACCAGTTTTGTTTGTTTGAACCAAAGGTTCACTCTCTTGGAATCTGTATACCTAATTTCAGGTGTTAGTGTTTTTTGTTTTTTTTTTAACATCTTTATTGCGGTATAATTGCTTTACAATGGTGTGTTCGTTTCTGCTTTATAACAAAGTGAATCAGTTATACATATACATATGTTCCCATATCTCTTCCCTCTTGTGTCTCCCTCCCTCCCACCCTCCCTATCCCACCCCTCCAGGCGGTCACAAAGCACCAAGCCGATATCCCTGTGCCATGCAGCTGCTTCCCACTAGCTATCTACCTTACGTTTGGTAGTGTATATATGTCCATGCCTCTGTCTCGCCCTGTCACAGCTCACCCTTCCCCCTCCCCATATCCTCAAGTCCGTTCTCCAGTAGGTCTGTGTCTTTATTCCTGTCTTACCCCTAGGTTCTTCATGACATTTTTTTTTTCCTTAAATTCCATATATATGTGTTAGCATACGGTATTTGTCTTTCTCTTTCTGACTTACTTCACTCTGTATGACAGACTCTAGGTCTATCCACCTCATTACAAATAGCTCAATTTCATTTCTTTTTATGGCTGAGTAATATTCCATTGTATATATGTGCCACATCTTCTTTATCCATTCATCCGATGATGGGCACTTAGGTTGTTTCCATCTCCGGGCTCTTGTAAATAGAGCTGCAATGAACATTTTGGTACATGACTCTTTTTGAATTTTGGTTTTGTCAGGGTATATGCCCAGTAGTGGGATTGCTGGGTCATATGGTAGTTCTATTTTTAGTTTTTTAAGGAACCTCCATACTGGTCTCCATAGTGGCTGTATCAATTTACATTCCCACCAGTAGTGCAAGAGGGTTCCCTTTTCTCCACACCCTCTCCAGCATTTATTGTTTGTAGATTTTTTGATGATGGCCATTCTGACCGGTGTGAGATGATATCTCATTGTAGTTTTGATTTGCATTTCTCTAATGATTAATGATGTTGAGCATTCTTTCATGTGTTTGTTGGCAGTCTGTATATCTTCTTTGGAGAAATATCTATTTAGGTCTTCTGCCCATTTTTGGATTGGGTTGTTTGTTTTTTTGTTATTGAGCTGCATGAGCTGCTTGTAAATTTTGGAGATTAATCCTTTGTCAGTTGCTTCATTTGCAAATATTTTCTCCCATTCTGAGGGTTGTCTTTTGGTCTTGTTTATGGTTTCCTTTGCTGTGCAAAAGCTTTGAAGTTTCATTAGGTCCCATTTGTTTATTTTTGTTTTTATTTCCATTTCTCTAGGAGGTGGGTCAAAAAGGATCTTGCTGTGATATATGTCATAGAGTGTTCTGCCTATGTTTTCCTCTAAGAGTTTGATAGTTTCTGGCCTTACATTTAGGTCTTTAATCCATTTTGAGCTTATTTTTGTGTATGGTGTTAGGGAGTGATCTAATCTCATACTTTTACATGTACCTGTCCAGTTTTCCCAGCACCACAGGTGTTAGTTTTTATTGAGGTAATTTAACTGCTCTGAGCCTTAATTTCCTCATCAGGAAAGAGTCTTGGCACTAATGTAAATAATGAGAGTATAAGTACTGTTTTTGCATCAAGTGCCGTTTAACTTATATTGTATTTAACTTACTATTGTAGGAGTAATATTGCACAAGTCTTCAATTTGGTTAATCATTTTCTCTGTTGCTTTCTTTGTGGGAGCCATCTTCTGTGTTTACTTATAGTCAAGCCATTCTTAGGACTTTACATGGCAGGAAAAACCCCACAGAACAGTATTATAGAGCCATTATCTTCTGCTGGCACACCCTGCTGACTTGCACAGCCTGAGAACCAACTTCAGGTTGGCATGAAGTCTTCCCACTAATTAACCGTGGAGTGTGAGGAGTTTTCCTCTAACTGTTCGCAGCCAACACAACTTGAGGGACGAAAGAAATCTTCACATACACACCTATAATGTAGTTATACCATTTTGCAACAGCTGAATGAACTGAAATTTAAAGAAAGAACTTTAATAGAACATAGAAGTCAGTAGGTGTATTTGATGGAGAAGTATCTATTCTAGTTTGGCCAGTGTGGGTGGGTTGTAGGGGGAAATTCAGAAGTCAGATTTCTTTTAAGAAAAAGTCAGCATATCATTCTTTTCTGTTGCTTCAGCGTAATGGTTATTTGTCAGTTCTTCAGTCAACAGCTTTTCTTTGACTGTTATTTGTTCTTTTGATGGATAGCATATTCAATAAGTATAGTTGCCATGCCTGACCTTAAGAAGAAGAACAGCTGTTTTTATACCTATAAAAAGATGAGTAGCCACAGAGTATAGGAAGTAATTCCCAAACTAGCCACAGAGGAAGAAGTGCCACAGCTGGAAGGATCAGCCTGTACAGAAGTTAGGGAAGGCTTCCTAGGGTTCCCACCTCCCAAGAATGAGGACTTCTTGTCGGGCCCTCCACTTCTTCTGGATCTAAAGTGCCACAACTTATTCCCTCTGGCTCAGTCTTCGTTGATTGTGTGCCTGTCTCACTAGTGTGTAATTTAGTTGGTTATATTCTTGCTTGTATTCCCAGGTTTTAGAATAAGACCTGACACCTCGTTTATGGTCAATAGGTATTTTATGAATGAATGAATGAATGAATGAATGAATGAAACAAAGGATCTTACATGTAAGTCTCCTTTTCTTGACTGGACAGGGTTTTCACGACATTTGAAGGTTTGAGGCTTCTTCAGCCCTCTGTGTTTCGGTCCAAAGGCTGTCTGAAACCAAAGAAGAAAAAATTCCCTCTTACTGGGAAGCCCGGGCTTCTTTGTCTTCCAAAAGTTAGAGGTGTGTCTCTGAGGAAACTTTACCCTAGTATGGTCCTTTTCTTATAATATTAAATGTCTTTTCTGTGACTGAGCTGGACGCTTATGCAGATTTCTTTGGGTGTTTCCTTTCTTTTAAGCCTAATCTGTATTTATCCCAGAACCGTTTATCCGAATTATAATTCTTACATGAAAGTGAGACAAATGTGTCTGCCACCAAATGTGACTATTAAATGCTTTTGAAATATTTACCTTGCATTATAGTTATTTATGCATATCTGTCTCCTCCATTATATTTTAAACTCCTTGAAGTAATGTTTTATCTGCTTTTGTATCCCCATTGCTTAGCCAAGGGTGGCACAAGCAGACCCTTCATGAATTGATACTCACTAGCGTTCTGTGGGAATTCATTTCAGCACTCTTGGCATCTTTCTTACCTATCAGGGATAGCAAATAATTTAAACTGTAACAGCCAAAGGTTTTGGTTCAGGCCCAGATGACAGTAAACTACTTTTTCTGACAGTAATTAACAATAAAATCAATGCCTCTTTGAGGCTTTTTCTGTTGCATGAGGCCACTTGTCTTACTCCGTGTGATTCAGAAGGAGATGTATCACATTCATCTAAAGACTGAAGAGATTATTTGATTGTGGCTTTGCAAAGAGAACAGCTAGACTGCGGACATGCTTTGTACTACTTAGGATTGAAAATAAGTTAGTCAGGAAGCTCTTCTCCCCCTACTTTTTGTGATTGTATTTGGATATGCTTTTCAGAAGCATTAATAACCTAGACTCAAGCCTTATGTAGTTTGGACCTTCAAGTCCTTCCATGTGTGGAGTCAAAGAGCAAGAATTGATTGATATATCTGATGTGAGAAGTTTTACATTATCCTTGGACTATGTCATTCCCCAGTGCCAGAGTGGTGCTTCACTGCTGCTGGCCAACAGGAATGGTATGAGAGTGAGGGACCTAGACTTAGAGTTTATTGAGGAAAAAATGTTGTTTTAGATATAGAAATTTTATATAAAAAACAAATAGATATATTTTTTTGGATAATGAGGATTTCCAAAGGAAATATGATTCACTTTGATGGAGGTAATTACAGGAAGTAATAGAGTATGGATTGGGGCCTGTCTATCAGAATGAAATTTTAGCATTCATGGTGGCAAGAGGTAATTTCTCACTGGTTGGGCCTTAATCAAAGTTGAAGTGTGTTATAAATATATTATAGCTGTACATAATGGGATTATGTTTTAGGGGAATTTTGGGGTGATGTATAAAAAACCTGAAGAAGTTGTCTTTGTGTTTGAAAGCCAAGAAAAACTTTATACTGGTTGGTTTATAGGAAACTATTTTCTACACTCAGGAGGTATTCCTCTCTGGCTGCAGACTGAGCATGAAGGTCAAATGATGGTGTTTATTGGTTTAAATAAGAAACTTAAGTAGGGTTTGATAAGGTCTCTTTTCTGCTGAAGGTAAGGTCTTTTTTACTCTTGTCAGATTGTTTTTGTGTATGAATTAGGGTGTTAGGTGTTGTTATATTTTACCTTTTGGTTATATTTTTTGCTTATTGCCATTCCTGAACCAAGACCTAAGTTGACCAAAGACAGGTGGGGTAATGATAATAATTTCTAATACTTAAGCCACACTTAAAGTGTATAATTTTAATAATTTATTTATTTATAATTTATTTAACCCTCAGAGCAATTCTGTGAGGTAGGTACATTTATTATCTCTGTTTTTCAGATTAGGAAACTGAGGCAGCTTAGGTTAAATAACTTGCCCAAAGTCTTGATACTAATAAGTGGTAGAATCAGGATTCAAACTCAGATATTCTGGCTCTGGAAACCATGATCTTTACTATTCTGTATACTGCCTTTGCAGATGTGATCTTGACTTGACAATGAGTTTAATGGATTAGTAGAAGACTAGTAGGGAAGCCTTCCAAAGAGTTTTTTACATTACATGGACTTGAGAACATTACAAATAGCAGTGAAGAGGTTCCACTCCATTTCATCTGTAACGTTTTAATCTTAACGTGATACTCACATATGTGAGAATGGTGTTTTTGCGGTGTTTAGGATAAGTTTATAGTTTAAGAATCGTTACAGTTTTAAGTTTAAGAACAGTGTTGGTGGTGTTTAGGATAAGTTTAAGGAAGTGTTGATTATGTTATACTTGATACAAGATACATATCTTAGATCATATGGACATATGGAAATACAAGAATTATCTATTAAATAATTCGTGCTGGCTTCTGTTTGAGATGTTTACTTGAATCCTTAAGACTTGTCTTTCAGGTGCATATAGACTAGATGATGCTTAAATGTTCATTTGGCCAAGTCATTCCTCTTTGATTAAGAGGCCATCTTGTGAAAAATTAGGCTGCAGTAAAGCAGTCATTCCAGCCTTGATTTTCCATGAGGGAAGCTTTGTCATAGCTACTACTAATCCTCACATAAAAATCATCTGAACTTACTATTCAAGTTAATGGAGGGAGGGACACGCAAGAGGGAAGAGATATGGGAACATATGTATATGTATAACTGATTCACTTTGTTATAAAGCAGAAACTAACACACCACTGTAAAGCAATTATACCCCAATAAAGATGTTAAAAAAAAAATTAATGGATTCTTAGACTGCATAAATTTCTAAGGTTTGTTCTTTTGATATAAGACATCTAAGAATCAGTGTGAGAATCTTCTGTAAGAGGAAGAGGAAGAATATAGACTGTCAGGCATATTCTCCTGGCCTTGTTTTGGAATCACACCAAAAAAAAGGGAACTTGTTAGTGCTTGTGCCAGATAACTAGGAGACATCAGTACTGTTGGGCCATCATAACTCCTGCCAAAATTACTTTCCTGTTCATCCAGTAAAGGAAAGGGTCTAAAGCCTTCGGCGTATAATAATTCACTTGATAAAAATCCACGTTTTTGATAAACAAGTCGTATTAAAACCCTCAAAGTTAGTAAACAGGTGGTAAATCTTGCTTTTACTTCCTTGTCCTATCACATTCATCAGTAATGGTGATAGGGACTTCCCTGGTGATTTAATATCCTTCAGAATGTTTATATAGTGATATTTAGATCACTTCTGAGCACAGGAGACTACAGAACAAAATGTTTATGTTCCTAAGAAAAATCACAATAAGAAGGAATATTGCTCTTCTAGCTTGGCACCCTTTTTCTGCTATCATTTCCCTTTGCACTTTCTCCTATACCTGAGGCTTTAGCCGAAGATATGATAATAAGTGTTGATTAGTATTTAATCAAATTAAAACCTTTGCTAGGTAATGCTTAGTAGATTTTGTTTTGCCGAAGTGGATGTTTGAATGGAATGAGAAATACTCTACATTAGGGAGTAAAGGGGGTACTCTTGTTTTCTTTTAAATATAATTAGTATTAAAACTCTCTTTTCCTGCCAGTTGGTTCATCTCATCTCCTAGCAGCTGTTTTAAATTCCTTAACTGTCTATTGCTTACTCAGCTATCATCTCACAAATTTCTTCACTGCTGCTTTTTTTGCTGAACCAAATTCTGAAAAGGTGGGTGTTCTCTCACAGGCCGGGCTGAGCTGAATTCTAGTTGCCCTCTTTCAGTGGCTCTCATTAATGTATTGTTGTGAGGTGTGCTATTTCCCTAAATCTCACTGGAGTCGATTACTGTAGAAATGGGCATCTGGTGTAGCCTTGGGTTGCCAATTGGGTTACTCTTTTTTTACTGATGTTGTTTGAATTCTGTTTAACCCAACACAGCCTTTTTTTATGCTTATAAAGGAATAGGAATTGTCTATACGATTTATAGTGTGCATACTCTTGTGTGTAATCGCATTGCTTATAATTTTGTTCAGAATCAAGAAAGTGGGCATTTCAGCCATAGCATTTTCATCCCAGTGTGGTTAGCCATTTCATACTTTGTTCAGTGTATCATAGTGTTGTTGAAATATTGTAAAATTTGTCTGTAGGTAATATATATCCCTAAGATTAGATCATCTGTTGTTTTCAGAAGCATCAACACAGCATCTTCCTCAAGCATCAGGTTCAAGTACAATATCTTATTGAAGGCTTATTGAATTGGATTTCAGATATTGTATTCTCTGGTAGTACAGTGGTATGTCACGTTATATATTATGCTTCTATAATGTGATCCACTGCTTTCCTAATGATGTGAAAGCTGGTAATACAAGCCCAAGTTTCTGTTTATACATCAAATTAACTCCCTTCATATCTTATTTCATAATCATGCATTGCAGAAACATGTACTGTATAGTTTAGAGTGACTTGCTTTGTCATTCTTCTAAATTCTTAAGACAGTTGATACATTTATTTAGATTTTAATGTTGCAAAATGTTCCTGTCTCCCCTGTGAATAAATGCAACAGATAATCTGTAACCATTTCAATTATCCTAATATAATTTTAAATAGACTGTTCTTTCATATAAGAGACAAAGGAAGGGGTCACTGAGTTCAGACACCCAGATTTTGAGACATTTGCTTTAACTAACTGTGGTTTTAGGCAAAATATTTAACTTTACCCAGTCTCAGTTACTCTCACTATAAAAATGGGACCAGTAATACCTCCCTCAAAGTGATCTTGAGAAGATTAAATGAACTCATGTTGACAGTACCCTATCACAGAGTTTATAATAGGTGCTTAAAAAAAAAAATGTTCCTTCCTTTCTTTCTCTTAGGAAGAGTGTCTCATTTATTGATTATACTTTTTTTTTTTTTTTTTGTGGTACGTGGGCCTCTCACTGTTGTGGCCTCTTCCGTTGCGGAACACAGGCTCTGGACACGCAGGCTCAGCGGCCATGGCTCACGGGCCTAGTCACTCCGCGGCATATGGGATCTTCCCGGACCGGGGCACGAACCCGCGTCCCCTGCATCGGCAGGCACACTCTCAACCACTGCGCCACCAGGGAAGCCCTGATTATACTTTTGTAAGAGGAAAAATATCCCTGTCTTACAGAATTTTTTAGAAAATGTATAAATTTAGTGTGGACCTTTTAATTCTGACAGATGGAACATTGATTTTGAGTTCGTTGCCATAAATTTGCCAAATGAAATGAAAGTATTATGCTACTCCTTTCAAGTCACTTCTAATATATCTTGAGCAAACAAAGTCTGTATTTAATAGTAGTTTGCTAATTGGAAAAGTCTACTAACTCAACACAGATGTAGAAAGTGAGAAGCTGAGATGAGACCATGGCACTAAATAAGAGAGTAGGAATAAAAGCTGCTACTTCATCATCATGCTTGCTAAGATGAACTTGAGACGGTGCGAGGTCTTAGTGCTAATTACCTTTAGCATGTTTAAACTGTCACTTCTCACTTGTCAGTATAAAGACAGGAAAATCTGTATTGGTCTGAACATGTCACACTGCAGGCAACTGAAGGCTGAAGGCATAAAGAAAGTCTGAAGGCACTGCCTCCGCTGAAATTGCTGATGTTCCACATGGAATATCGGCACATGGAACTCTAATTTAGGGAGCAAAATGCCATGGAGGGAGAATCAGGGTGTTAAAACAAAGGCTCCTTGCATTTGTTATCATCTTCTTTCTTCTGTGTCAGTGTGAGAGTTTGGGCCCACAGGCAAAAAGCCAGCAAGACTTAAACCCTAGTAAAACCACCATTAGGTAGATGTTAGCGACAGTCTGACAGAGCCAAGATGTGCACAGAGAGGAGAGCAAGAAAGCTAAATGAGGAGAATGAATCAACCCTGTGGGATGTTTTTAGTCTCCTGTTGTAATTGTAGATGGCATCTCACTACCTTTGTCTCTCACGTGGACTAAGCCTGACTGCATGTAGGCTTGCCAGTGTAATGCCAGATCTCTGGTCCATCAACCCTGACGGCAGCTTACCTTGGCAGAATCGTAAACCTACAGAAGGCTGAGCCCTTCTTGGTTGCTTTACATGATTTGAAGCTATGTGTTTGTACTTTATTAGACATAATGAGGGAAAAAATTGCTTTTTAAAAGAATTTATTTTATTGAAGTATAGTTGATTTACAATGTTGTATTAATTTCTGCTGTACAGCAAAGTGATTCAGTTATACATATATATATATATATATATATATATATACACACACACACATTTTTTTCATATTCTTTTCCATTATGGTTTATCAGAGGATATTGAATATAGTTCCCTGTGCTATACATTAGGACCTTGTTATTTATCCATTTTATATATAATAGTTTGCATCTGCTAATCCCAAACTCCTAATCCACCCCTCTCCCCACCCCTTGGCAACCACATGTCTGTTCTCTATGTCTGCGAGTCTGTTTCTGTTTTCTAGGTAAGTTCATTTGTGTCATATTTTAGATTCCACATACAAGTGATATCATATGGTATTTGTCTTGGGAAAGAACTGCTTTTGAAGAAGAGAATGAGAAATGATGATAAGTCTATGAAGTACAAATGCAGACAGATATGTACCTTGAACACAAATACTCTTAGAAACTCGTAGTGAGCCCTTACTCTGTGTTGGGCATGGTGCTATTATCTCACATGACATGCGTTATTGTGTTTAAACCACACCACTGCCTTCTAAATAGTATCTTCCTTTTTCAGGTATAAATCTTGAGGTTCAGAGAGGTAAAGTAACTCGCTCAAGATCACATAGTTCATAAGCATCAGAACTGAGACTTAGGCAAACCATGATTTCAGAGCCTAAATGAAGAGCCTTTTAGGAGGGTCATTGATTTTTGCAGCAGGACACAAATGCCAAACACTGGGAAGAAGATTCAAAACAATGTTAATCCCTACAGAGGGCACTGTTCAGATTAAACTCATCCAACATAATGTCCTAACGTGATAAAGCATGCCTGTGCCAGCAACTGACTGTTTCAGATAGGTTTGCCTCTGGGGAAGAAAGTGCAGTGATTAATATAACCTCCTGTCAGGGTTATTTAAATCTCAGATCCAACCTAGAATTTACTTTAATAATCTTTTATTATTTTCCTGTGTATTCCTATGATTTCTCCCTTCTCTGTAAAGAATATTGTTCAGCATAAATGAATTCAGTTAGTTCTGGGCTTCCTTATTTCTGCATTTAATATTCAAAGCACTTTCTTCTCTTTGGTCCCTGATTTGCCAGAATTTGTCATTGTGCTATAAAAAGATGACAAAAGGAGTCCATTTGTTGAACCTGGAAAGTGTCAGCGTAAGTTTGTAAGTTAGTGAACGTAAGCAATAGAATGCGTAATGCATGACCAGAAGACCATCTTCATTGGTCTTTTCTGCAATCCACTTTAGATACCTTTTGGACTAACGACTCATGTGCTCCTCCAGGGAACGTTGACCACAGCTAGGATGGCCGCATACCTTTTGGTCAAAGGCCACAATGAGGGAGGGGACTTTATTTCCTCGAGATACAGCGATGGTGTTTTTTAGAGGTTATTACTACATGTTTGCTATCTCTTCCATCCCACGCCAGTCAGGGGTTTTAACTTTGAAGATAATAGTAACTGTCTTCAGTAGGAAAATCCAGGTCTGTTTTGACCCAAAAGATAATTCAGGATGACTTAAGGAACCCAAAGCTACATGTCAAATGTAATTAAATGTTACTGTGGTGTCTTGCCTTGAGAAGTGAGCTGCTGAGTTCTAACAGGGTGTAAGAGCAATTTGGATTAACTATTTTGATTATTTCCCACATGATATAAGAGGCATTATCTCAGGCAGCACAGACATTATCCCTGGGGGAAGGGAGGCGTCGCATTTCAGAAATAGCTATGGGATTTCTTCAGCCTGCCTTTGGGCCTGCGTTTCTCAATACTTTTTCTTGAAATCTTCACCTGGGTGTGACCTTGGAAGATGGCAGGAAGGCCATCTTAAAGTACATGTAACCTTTTTAAAGAAATTAGTTTTGAAAAAAGTAAGTAGACTCTTTTTCTAGAGATCCTTGCCAAAAATGTGTAAATTATTGAATGGGAAAATTTCAGTAAGACACAGGTGCTAAGGATTAAGGAAAACATAAATTACATCTCTCCATAGGGAGATATAGTGAGGCCTTTGATACAGTGACACCTACCTCTGGAAATCAGACTCATTTTCAAGGCATAAACCCAGGTAATAATAGGGGTGACCTTTTGAATATGAATACTAAATCTACTTCTGAATGGTGGAAGAAAATGGGAGAATTTTGAAATCCTTGTCTTTGACTTCTAGCAGCATAACCCAGAGATCTTGTAAGTTTCAGGAAAGTTGTGTTTTCTGCTTCCTTCCTTGTTTTCTCTCTCAATCTTAAAATACTCTCTGGGCAATCAATTTTAGAGGTCTTTCAAGGAAAGCAAAACTTGGTTTGTCTGCCTGTTAACTACAGCAAAGTGTGTAGATTCCAGCTGTTCCGTGTTACTACTAACAGTCATAAGAAAACACCTATTGTTGTCATTATCTGGAAAAAAGAAGCCCCTGGATTGGATTAAGTGAGGTTACCGTGCCCTTAAGAAATGCAGGTATTAGGCAGTGAGGAAAGTATGGCAGCAGAAATGAATACTCTCTTTCATCAGACTAGCTTCTCCCCCTCCCCCCGCCTTTTTTTTTTTTTCTGTAGGAGGAAGATGTGGAGTTAGCGAAGAGCTCTGATCTGTTTGGGGAAAAAGTATCACAGCCTATTAGTTAGAAGCGATGAAATTGAGACAGCTTCAGGGACTCCATTAAGTGTGTGGTGTTTAGGCAGACCGTGTCCCTAGGTAAAATGTGCTGTTGAGGAGGAGAGTGTGCAATGAAATAATTGGGCTTGGGAAATCAGCTGGGCTTCAGCAGCCTCCTATCTCCCTGTGGGGAGTGGGGGAGGGAGATGCATTGTTTTCCTCCCCTCCCCAACATACCTCCTTTCCTTTAACATGAAAGCTATCCTGAATAAAATAGCAGGGAATTTCTCTCCGAGTAGATGGATGGCCAATATATTTTAAATAATAAAAACAATGGATATAATTAAATTTCATCTGGCGTGGAAAGGAGTCAGAGCATGTCACCTTGGAGCCATCTCGTGCTCTGTTATTCTCTAGGCATTTAGGTATTTGGTTGCGGCGGCTGAATGAAAATAATTCAGATTTGATCAGTAATGGCAGCATCTGGAGGGACATGTATTAATGCACTGATGTGTCTGGAATTAGGTTCTTAAATAAAACATGATTCCTGTGTATTTGTTTTCATTTTAAAGGAATAAATTGAAATCAGCAGAGCTAGACTGAGTTTTCCCATCGACAAACTGATTGGCAAACTTTTGTGGACATCAGTTGAGGGTAGGTTCAATAGTTCAGGTACCATTAATGTTCACCTGCTGTTATATCTTTTGAGGTCAGAAAAGGTACAGTGATAGCAAGTCCAAGGCCCAGATAATCATTACATTGTACTCTTGAGAAAAAGGTTTAAGAAGGTGTCATTTTTACATTAAGCATATGTAATGAACATTACAGCTAATATCAAAAATAAATAGAAATGTATAACATTACTACTGCTAATTAAATACTTTTTTGTGACAGACACTTAACCAGAAACTTTATGTGTATGCATACAGTCTCAGAAACATTTGTTATATATGAACAAAGCCCTGCTCTTGGAGTCACAAATGGTTTGTATTTTCACCTCTGCTACCTATTTGCTTTTTACTCTTGAGCAACAAATAAACCTCTTTTAACATGAGTTTCTTCAGAAAAATGGGGGAACTAGGCTAAATACTTGCTGAAATTCTTTCTGCTTCAGACATATACATACACACAAATTAGTTCTTTCTACTTCTAAAATCACTGTATAATGCTAGTTGTTTGAGCATTTGTATATGCATCTACCCATATGTCCACACACATATACACAACATTTTAAAATAAAACCAATGATTTTCCCTCTTTTTAGGTTTTTGGTTTTTTTAACCATGTATCCTAATTGAGCAAGATGATAGCACCCAGACCCCCAAGGAAGAATAAGTTGCAATTTGAATAAATAAAAATGTTTTCCCCTGGTTCATATTTTCAGAATTATAAATGTATATTCTTGGATATCTTTAGGGGAAAGCTATGTTCAGTATTTTAAACCAGAGTTTTCACTATTGTATTCCCACATAGTTAACATCAGGTTGGTTCCCCAGATAATCATAGTGGAACTGCACGGACAGAGACGTGGTCTGTTCTCTCCAGGAGCTCATTTTCTTTAAAAATTTCATGAAAAAATTTATTAAGTAATAGAGTCAGCCCTTACCAGAATAATAATCCCATTGTGGCATTATTCAACTTTAGCTGAGAGAGTTTCCTCAAAAGTTACTTTATGGTGGTTTATGGCTCAGTAAGAGGCCCTATATAACAGGACAGATTTGTAGTTAGTTAAGAAAAGAAGTTTAAGGTTTTAGCCCCCTTAAGATTCCTGTTGGTTGTTTTTCCCCCACTGTAATACATACTCTTGAAAGGTAGGAACATTCTATTTATCTTTATATCCCCAGGGCCTATCACAAGCACCTAGTAACCAATAAATGTTGAACTGATATACGAGATATCCTTGATCTTAGAGATTAAATATTATCCTCATGGTCTAGGGGAATGAAACATCCATATATATACCATAATGTTTGTGTTTCCATATTCTGCCATCTATGGGTTTAGTAATTATTTTAGATATTATAAAATTACAGAAATCAAGACTGTTACTTTAAAATTTAAATTTTAATTTGGTCTATAGCAAATAAAGCAGATTATTTGAGTTGGGTGGCTATGCCCATCACCTTTGTTTGGCCGCTGAGTTCACAGTAGGTAACCTATATATATCTACATTGTTAGGTGTGTGTGTATTTACCACATCAGTCCCCAGATTTTCTTGGTAATGCTAATCATGGTTGTGATTGTCTTTGTAAGGTACGGTATCTGTTGTTACTGCTGTTCTTTAAGCTCCATGGGTTCAGATAGATGTCTACATTGTGTGCCCTAGAAATCCCTGCTGTAGCGCAGGCCTGGCACATAGTAGAGACTCAACAAATATTTGTTGAACATTGAAGGACTGAATCAGAACAATTATGTAAGTAGTAAAACCCAGCATCCCAGTGTTTAGACTAAACATCTACAACCACCATCTAGCGATAAAGCCAGAGCAATCATATTCAGTAAGTTTGTTGAGCATCGTTTCGGTGCCACATGGGAGAGAAACAGATGGGTAAGTCGCCATTCATTCCTGTCAAGGGCTCATGATTTGGTGAGTGAGACAGGCATATTACAAAAATGAGTATGCCCTTGAACCAAGATCACTTTGGTTCATGTTTCCCTAGCTCATAAGATTTTTAGTTGGTAGGTCAACTAAAAATAGCTATCTTTAAAGCTTTGTAAATCATAGAAGAGGTGTGATACAGTAACATTTGGTGGGATTGCAGCATATCTGAGGCTGCGTGAACTCAATCACAAATAACAACTATAGCCACTATTCTAACATTCATTTACCACTTATGTGATAAGCACTGTTCTTATCTCTCTGCATACATTATCTCATTTAATCTTCTTAATAATCCCACGAAGTAGGTACCATTATTATCTCCATTTGACAACTTAGGGAACTGAGGGACAGATAGGTTAGGTCATTTACCTAAGGTCACATAGCTAATAAAGTGATTAAGATTTGAACTCGGGCCTTTAACCGGTGCTCTTGATCACTACAGAGAGGTAAAGACATAATAGAGTAAGCTTCAAAAGGATGGAAGTATTACTTCCTACTAGCTATACCAGGGAAGACTTCTTGGAAGAGGTGGGCCTTAAAGAAGGAGCTGTATCTGAACTGTATGTGCGCTAGAGTCATAGAATTTTAAAATATTAGATTTCAAACAATGAACTCTGAAGACCATCTTTTCTAAGCCTGTAATTTGCAGGGGAGAAAACTGAGATCTCTAGGGTTAAATGACTTGCTATAAGACATATGGCTGATTAATTGGCTTTAGAGTTGTTCTCCTAACTCCTCTATCCCTCTTATTTTTCCCCCACTATGCACACTAGCTCATGTTAAGTCTGGTTTTTCATTACCACATTCTAATATGATTTCCTAAAATATTTTTCAGCTTGGAAATGAAGACTTTCTAGTATATCCATGTATTGTGATAAGTTAAGCTTGGAAAGGGTCAGGGCAGTGTGGAAAAGAGAGATATTAGATTGTATATGTGTGTGTGTGTATATATGTGTGTATGTATACATGTGTGTATGTGTGTGCCTGTGTGTGCATGTGTGTATATGTGTATGTATGTGTGTATGTAAGTATTTGTGTGTGTTTGTGTGTGTGTTTGTGTATGTGTGTGTATGTGTGAATGTGTGTATATATGTGTGTTATGTATACATGTGTGCATGTGTGTGCGTATATGTGGGTGTATACGTGTGTGCGTCTATGTGTGTGTGCATGTGTGTATATGTGTGTATGCATGTGTGTGTATGTGTATGTGTATATACATGTGTGCGTGTATGTGTGTATATGTGTACATGTGTGTATATGCTTTTGTGTTTGCACGTGTGTGTATATGTGTTTGTGTGTGTATATATATGTGTGTATATGTGTGTGCATATATATGTGTGTGTATATATGTGTGTGTGTATGTTTTTTTCTAGTATTTTTTTTTTATTGTTGCCTTTGTGTCCTTCCATAAGTGTAGACAATTCGAAGTTGAGAGAAAGGATACAAATGAAACACTAATAAGAAAAAAAATTGTTTAAAATTCTGTAAGGTCTATGGCAGCTTCCCACAATGATTTCTTAGCCTCCTAAGTAAGTAACCTTGGGATATTTCTAGCTTCCACTAATGCTTATTAGCCAGGGTCCTACCTGTCACCCACCCACAAGTCATCACAAGAATAAAATGAGGTAAATATATGAATGTACATATATGATAGCAGTGCAAGATACTAGCAGGCTTGCTTCTTCCCAAGCCTAAACTGTTCCTTACCTCAAAATGTAGGTTGATGTTGCTTAGTCTGTTTCATTAGCCAAGTGGTTGTGCCAGATTTATGCACTGCTAAACAGTCAATTTGGGACTTGGGTAAATACTCATTGAAAAACTATTTATCTTGCTCTGAGTGCTCCCTGTTAATCCTCTTCTTCTTAGATGGTGTTCTGTAGCTGAGGATTGAGGTTTTTCCCCTTATTTATTGTTTTTGTTTCCTTCAGTGATTTAAAATATAAAATGAAACTTTTTCAGTACAGTCTAAATCAGCAGCTATTTACATCACTTGGGTGTAGGCTTTTTATAGCCCAGCTAGAAGATTACAGTAATTAGCCTATGCATTTCCTCATTAAAATGTCATTAGTGAAGGCTTTGTTCTTTTAAGATCTTCCAAATAAGGTTTATTGTATTGCATTCTATCATTAATAGTTTACTAGGAGCCAGATGTCTTATATAGGTGTGTAGAAGCAAGGATTGTTTGGGACTGTCTAAAGGGTAATGGCCAAAGAGCAGGGCTTGACATAGATAAATGTCTATGTTTAGATTGGGTGGGGCCCCACTGTATGTGCTACCAGTATAACTGCCAGTCCCTCCTCACAGTGCCTGCTGGCAATGCCATACATACTCCTTTAGGTGTTTGGACACCTACCAAATCTAGACTTTTTGAGAGAGTAAGATTGTGCTCATCTACACTTGTTTCCCATAGTATCTTAGTAAGTTTGTGGGTGATTCAAAAACTTAATAAAGAATAAGAAAGAAGTTTATTTTCTACTATAATCATATGAGTAGTATATAGGAATAAGAATATAGGCTTTAGGATCAGACCATCATGGGTTCAGATCCTAGCTTCACTATTTACTACTTGTGTTACTTTGACCATTATTATCCTTCATCTTTATAAACCACAGTTGTCTTAAGTGTAATATGGAAGTAACAGTGGTACATACCATATAGGAATGTTTGAAAATTCAGTTAGATTATGCATGTAAAGTATTTAGCTCTACTGCCTGGAATATATGATTTATTAATATATTATTTTTATAATAAAAAAAGTATGTGTGTAATTGTATCTGTGTTCCTGCTATTTTCTTGTTATGCATCTTTCATCTGATTTAAGAAATTCTAACATGAAATTCCAAAATAAATAAGTAAATATTTAAGGAATGGTTATTCATAACACGAACTGGCTTAAGACAACTTTCTTTAAAAGGTCATTTATATGGTGCATTGGAAGTAAATTTCTTCACCTATGTTTATATTTCTACCATGCTCAGTGACCAGCACCTTGAAGGAACAAGTCATGAAATGCATATTGATTACTCCATTAAATTACTAGATTATTATTAAATAACTAAATGCAGCATTTCTATATTCCATGGATAGGTGGGTTTGTTTTTGCTACTTTTTAGCATTGCCATATTCCAAGGATTTTTTAGAGATATTTTAAAGTTATTGCATGTCATCCTGTTGTCATGGGCAAATTAATTATGTCATTCAATTAAGAAGCATTTCTGCTAAGTTATCTATTCTGAGCCAGGCATTGTTCTTTGTGGTGGGATATAGTGCTAAACAACAAGAAAACACTGTTCTCGGGGGGCTTACATTCTAGGGTAAAGATAGGTATCAAATACAGAAGGAAGCAAATGATGAATTCAAATTTTTGTGAGGCTATGGAGAAGATAACCTATGATAATATGATAGAGTATGGGTGGTGAGGATCTGGGTTAAGGGCAGAATGATGGGGACGCTTTTGAAGAATAGTGAGCAAGTACAAAGCCCTGAGACACTAACACGCTTGTGTTTGAGGGACAGAGTGTGGCTGGAATTTAGTGTTCAAGGAGAGAGAGAGAAAAGAGGATGACTCATGCAGAGCCTTTGAAGGCTATGGGTGGAAATCTGGCTTTAATTCTGGTTGCAATGGGAAGTCCTTGGGCTATTTTAATCTACAGAGTGATACTGGTTTTTACTCTAGAGAAATTCTCTGTTGTGCTCACAAGTGTGGAAGCTAGGAGATCACCTTGCATGGGCCAGGAGAGATAGAGTGTGGTGACTTAAGGCAGGATTGTAGCAGTGAAATGTTAAGTGGTCGCATTTAGGCTTTCTTTTAGGTACAGATTTGGCGGGACTTTAGGTGGATTGGATATGAGATGCAAAGAATAACTTTCAGGACTTTAGCTTGAGCAACTGGATGACTGATGCCATTTATAGATATAGGGAAAGATTGTATGAGGATGAATTTGAAGGGTGAGAAGCAGAGAATCAATAACTTTGTCTTGACATGTTATAAAAGAAATGCCCAGGGCTTCCCTGGTGGCGCAGTGGTTGAGAGTCCGCCTGCCGATGCAGGGGACATGGGTTCGTGCCCCGGTCCGGGAAGATCCCACATGCGGCGGAGCGGCTGGGCCCGTGAGCCAGGGCCGCTGAGCCTGCGCGTCCGGAGCCTGTGCTCCGCAACGGGAGAGGCCACACCAGCGAGAGGCCCGCGTACCGCAAAAAAAAAAAAAAAAAGAAAAAAAAAAAAGAAATGCCCATTGACAGCCAAGGGAAGATGTCAACTGGCCAGTTAAAGAGTCTAGGAGATTGGGAAGATGTCCAGGCTAGAGATACAAATTTGGGAGTCATCAGCATATAGAAGAGATTTTAAAGCCTCGGGACTTTCTGGGTCCTTTAGGAAGAGAATGTAAATAAAAAGAGGGCTCAGAATATAGTCCCATATACAGAAGCCTGGTAAGGAAGAAGACCCAGTGAAGAAGATAGAGAAGAAGTTGGGGATGTAAGACTAGCAATAGGTCACTTAAACAGAGCAGAAAGTGTTTCATAAACAAGAGTGCATGAGATGATCAGCTATGACTGTGCTGTGGAAAGGTCGAATGTGATCAAAGAACTGTTCATTCATTAATTAGAAAGTGTGCCTTTATACTGCTCCTTTAATATAACCCATTAGTAAAACAAAAAATTAATCTGTTACCTAAAATGTCTGTTACAGATGGTCTCTTCAGTCTATTTTAGTTTGTTTTTTTTTTCTTTTTAGTTATTCCCCCAAAGTAGATATTAACTCTTTCTCCAAAAGGGAGGATTTTTTATTTTCTGGTATTTATTGGAAACCCCACCCCTGATTATAAAAGTAAATGGGCTTTTTGTAGGAAAATAGAAAATACAAGAAAATAGGGTACAAGAGGTTTTTTTTAAAAGTAATTCATGGGAACAAAGAATTAAATTGGGGTACAGGAATTAAACTATATGCATTCTGTCACTCACCTCAATTTTACAGTAGTTTTCTGGGGACCTTTACCCCAGTGATATTCATGTCGCTTCTGTCAAGAATAAAGTACAATCTGCTATCCTTTCATCTTTCTCACTCCCCGCCGCCTTATTCTACATGCAGACACAGTGCTTTTCTGACTAAAGTTTTAGCAATACCTTCTTTCTAAAATGAAAGCATTTTCCCTTCACGATTAGCATCTGTTTATAGAATAGTTCCTATTTTCGTAATTAGATCCTGCATAGAAATGCAAAGGCTGCTACGTAAAAGGATAATGAATCCTTATTGCACAGTTGAAATCAGATTTGTGCAAAAGGCACTTTGAAAACAGTAATAAGCAGAGACATGTATTAAATCATCCAGATAAGGCACCCTATTTATATTTTCTATTTATAAATGGAAATTATGACTACCCAGTGGATTCCATATGACATTTCCTATTACGAGCAAAGGTTTTTAGCATTGACCATAAAAGTTATCTAAATTCAAAAGTCTCTGCAGGGGCTTCCCTGGTGGCGCAGTGGTTGAGAGTCTGCCTGCCGATGCAGGGGACACGGGTTCGTGCCCTGGTCCGGGAAGATCCCACATGCCGCGGAGCGGCTAGGCCCGTGAGCCATGGCCGCTGGGCTTGCGCGTCCAGAGCCTGTGCTCCGCAACGGGAGAGGCCACAACACTGAGAGGCCCGTGTACTGCAAAAAAAAAAAAAAAAAAAAGTCTCTGCAGATTTATGGCTCTAAAGAATACTTCCGGAAGGGGCCAAGACAGGGTGGAGAGAGTGCTTTGTCTTTTTCCTTTGTCCGTGCACCCTGACAGAAGCAAAGGATAGCAGGAGTAGAAGAAAGAAGCCATTTGAAATAACCATGTTAAGATCTAATCAGGAAACCCAGTGTCCATTGAACACATACAGTAACATTTTAAGAATCTTCTGGTTGGGCTCCTTGAGAACCAAGTTCATGTCTTTATAAGCTCATCCTTATATTTTCGCATTGTACACATCACTTCCTGGAAAACACAGGATTTATTCCCAAGCTAAATCCTTCTTGAGAGGTTTTTTTTCTCTTCCTCACCTCCTTGGCAAGTCTCAGCTGGAGCATTGCTGTATGGAGAGAGCGAGGGGAGGAGACATTGGGAGGAGGGGTAAGAAAGAAAAAAGCTCGGGCAGCAGGGAAAGTCAATGTCAAATGAACTGCCGAGGATGGCTATTACGGCTGCTGGGGACCTCAGAGGGTATCATGTGTCTTTTGTGTCTACTTTACAGTCAGTGCTTCATGTAAGATGGCAGTCTCACCTGGGCTGTGCTTAGGATCGATTTACTCTCAGGCGTGCCAGACCATTTTAGCATTACTACAGGGAGAAAATCCTATGTATTTCCCATTATAAACAGACATATAAAACGTGTATCTTTTTAACCCTTCATTTTCCTTTCTTCCTTTCCTTTTACTATTCTTTTTTTCCCTTCTTGCAACCTTCCCCTTTTTTAAGAAAAATGAAGAGCTCCATATTGAGAACATTCTAAAGAGAACAAATAGACTTTTTCAGAGAACAGAGTATCAGTAACAACTCAGACCTAGGAGATAAAGGCTTCAAACATTGCATATTCCTAGCCTTTCAATGAAAGTGGAAAGACCTTCTTTCCTAAGGCTAGCTTTGTGGTGCCAGGCCCTAAGCAGTGCTGAGTGTTGACAAAAGGGAATGAAAGGATGCTAAACTTGAAGACCAAAGTTATCATCATATTTCACCTGCTTGAACTCTTCTGTTGTTTTCCCCAGTTGCTGTGTTGCGCTTTTCCCCCAGTATGGGGAGAGAAGTCGGTTGTCTGGCTGTCTGAACTCCCGGCATCTGCTTAGCAGTTTCAGCAGTTCATAGATGAAACTCATCCCTCTGTCAGAATTTTTTTCCTTTTTCCTCTGCTCAGTTACTAGGGAGCCTGGGACCGAGCTCCTGAATTGATTTGTACTTCCGTATTACCTAGCTCGGACAATATATGGCAATGTGGAACACTTGAATTTATTTCTCTTCACTCAAATTAAATTCCAAAAAAATTAGAAAACTCCAGGGTATGTTTTGTGTTGTAAAAATTCTTAGTTCCTTTTTTAATGGGCAAAAGCAACACAATTTTGGCATAAAAATCTCTGGGTCAGTTACGTACTTTAAAAAGAGAATATTGATTTGCTTCCTCTCTTCTCCCCTCTCAGGGAAAAATGTAGGTTGGATCTTGCAACACTGCATCACACAAAAAGTCCAGTTAGGCACACTGAACAGAAAGTGTCTTCAAGTCATTTTTGTTCTTTGTAACTCAGTGATTTTATATATTTCCTTTCCCTTTTTTCTTTCTTAATTTCAATTGTGTAACTAAATGTCTCAAACTTGGGACTTTTCATAGGATCATCCATTGTAAAAGTAAGTAGATATAATCATACAAAATAGAACTGGATTGATGAGAAACTGGTACAAAAGTTGACTATTTTAAATGCACTTCACCTTTGAACAATACTAATGTATGAAAATCATATTTTCTTCTTTAGGAGAATAATTTGTTGCCTTATTTAGGGATAGATACCTTACACTGGAGTAACTGAGTTTTTAGGGGATATCCCTTAAAATGGGAAACAGTTTTCTTTGGGTACTCACAGCTTCTATTTTAAATGCTCCTTGGAAGAGGCAACATGGTAGAAGGAAATACCATGGGCTTTAGAGTCAACATGTCTGAGTTTGAATTCTGGCTCTGTGACTTGTCCTTCTAGGATGGCCTTAGCAAATAATGTCACCTCCTCAAAGTGAGGGAGTCATCATAATGGTAATACATACAGACAATATTTTGGTAAGAGAAAATTGAAATGGCAGGAGTCAGTATACCTGGTGCAGTTTTGACACTTGGTGGTGAATAAATATTTATGTTATTTCATTCCAGAGAGGTAACTGTTGTACTTCCAGTTAGGTTTGTGGAATGCCCACAGAGGAGGATTGGACCTAATAATACTTCTAGGGTCTTTAAAATAGTGAGCTACATTGTTCAGGTAGTAATATTGAATTCTGTTATTTTTTCTCTTTTACTTTATTTTAAAAAAGTATTTTTTTCTTCTCTTTTACTTTAAAACTGAAGGCAATTTGTTTCGAACTCTGTGCTCCAAACTAGTGACTTAATTAAGCAAGTTTATTGACTGTCTCAGAGGCTGTGGTTAAAAACTGGCAAACATCATGTGACTGGATTAGTACCTCTCAGGAAATAAAAGGAAAAGACAGGTTTCCACCCTTGCACATTTTTTTCTTCTCTTTTCTCCCAAGCTCATTCTTGCGCTGCAACATTTCACTTATAATCTGTTAATTAAATCATTTCACTCCATTTTATATAATTTTTAATTTAGCATTCATTTTCAACTTAGCTTTTGGCTTCATTTACTGATAATAAACAGTGTTGCATACAACACATGTTCCACAAAACACTCAGTCATACACATACAGATGCCAATAATTTTTTCCAGTATGTCAGGCACATTAAAATTAAAGGCAGCATCTCCCCTCACCCTTTCCATTACTGAATGTGCACCCTGTTTGAATAATACATACTCCCCGACAGCCAGCAGTCAGCTAATGTGTAAAAATTATGTGTAGCATGTCACTAGTACCTTTGTGAAAATTCATGGTTTTCCCAGACACAGTTCTGTAGGAGGTTTCTGGAATGGTCACTCTGATACCTTGGATCTATCCCTTTGGCTTAATGTGTACAAGCAGTAATGGTTTTCTAGAATTCAGCTACATGATAGTTTTTGAGAAAGGTCTAATGTGGTATTAAAATTTCTTCCATTTAGATTATCATTTAAATCATAGTCTGAACTCTAAAGATACAAATTTTTTTAGCTTTTTAGGTGATACCCAGAAGTTTCCAAGGCTACTAACTCCAAATTTTGTGGATCACCTCTAAATGATAGTGTTGTTGGTATAGCTGTCCAAGTTCTTAGAATCCATTTACTTTCAGTTTGCTTCTGCTTATCATGTGAACCCTTTTAGTTAGAAAAGTTTCTGCTTGTACGTTTAACAGGAAGTTCTCATGTAGTAACTTCAGTTCTTTGCCACCATCTGTCATTAGCTAAAGGAGGTACCCTTGGTCCTAGTCTTCTAGATATTGGCCAGTGAGTCAGCTAAATTTATTAGACATGTGGTATGTGATAGGTACGATGGGAGGCACTGGTGATCTGATGACAACCAAAACCAATATGATCTCTTCCCTTATGGAGATGACATTCTAGACTGGGAAGAGTCATTTTACAAATACTAGCTACACAAAGGCAGAGTTATGTGAGAGATTCAGGGGTGTCTGAAAGAGCATGACCGTGAGCTCCCACGTTGTCTGGACGTTTGGAAAGCTCCCTCCCAGGGCAATATTCCTTAAGCTGAGATGTGAAGCATCGCTGGGATTTAGCTAGGTAAAGAGAAGGGCATGGAGGAACATTGGATAGAAAGTCCCTGTGGCTATGCAGAAGATGACTTGTTTTGAGTCCTGGAGAAGGCAAGGAGCAGAGAACCATGATGTTAGCAGGGCAATAAAACATCAAAAGTGAATGTCAGATTTTATTCTAAGGGCAGTGAGAAGTGAAGAATTTTAGGCAGGGACTGACTCAAACACAATTGTTTGTATTTGGAAAAACATCTCTCTGTGTGATTTGGAAAATGTTGGGCAGAATGGCTGGAGAGACATGTTAGGATTTGCAGAACAGTTGAGAGATGGTGATAACCTGGTGGACAGTGGTGGTGGCAGTGGAGTTAGTGAGAAGTGGATTAATTTCAGAGTTCTTTATGGGTGACACAAGGCTTGTGATCGATTGAACTTGAGAAAAAGGGAAGCATCAAGGATGACACCTCGTGGATGGACCTAGAGTCTGTCATACAGAGTGAAGTAAGTCAGAAAGAGACAAACAAATACCAGATGCTAACGCACATATATGGAATCTAAAAAAACAATACCGATGAACCTAGTGGCAGGGTAGGAATAAAGACGCAGACGTAGAGAACGGACTTGAGGACATGGGGGGAAAGGGTAAGCTGGGACGAAGTGAGAGAGTAGCATTGACATATATACACTACCAAATGTAAAATAGATGACTAGTGGAAAGCTGCCGCAAAGCGCAAGGAGATCAGCTTGGTGCTTTGTGACGACTTAGAGGGGCGGGATAGGGAGGGAGACTCAAGAGGGAGGGGATATGGGGATATATGTATGCATATGGCTGATTCACTTTATTATACAGCAGAAACTAACACAACATTTTAAAGGAATTATACTCCAATAAAGAGGATGAAGGAAAAAAAAGGATGACACCTCGGTTTCCGGCTTGAGCAGTTGTACAAATGGTAGTAATTTTTCATGTAGAAGGTGATAAAATTGTTTTTGTACCTATCTCATTATTGTTATCTGAGCATCAAGGTCAGAGATCAGAAACTCATAAGAGGTAGTGGCCTTAGAATCTTTTTATACAGAATATATTCTGTTGCAGTTGAACAAAAGAATTTGACTTAAATCATAGACTTTCTTTTTCTCTCTTTTGATTGTATCTGCCGAGAACTAAGCATAACAAATCCCAAGGTGACCCATAGAGAGTTTGTCCGATTGAGAAATAAGTAATTTCAGAATCAGAATCCTTACGTCCTAGCCCAGTTCTTTAGCACTTCTGTCCCTGAATGTTAGAGCTGTGTTTTATCTCTGTGAATTTTTCTACTCTGTAGCATTTTAATGGCTCCATTCCTACCTTATTGCAACTGTTCAGTCCTTCCCATACCTCAAACTGGGTATTCTCCTTCCAGTTCCAAATTTCTAGTATATGCAGATTGCATCTTATGTTTAAGCTGGATAGAATGTTGGGAAGAAATGTGGATTCTGAAAGGTGTAAGACTGGCTTGAAGGCTCAACCCTACTCCTTGGTTAGCGTCTGCTTGATTTGATTTTAAGTAATTCAACTCGAGCTAATGTTTCTGCTGCCCCACCCACAGCCCCCTTGTTCTTCCGCTTTAGTGCCAGTAGCCCTGTTTCCACGTGCCAGCCCCGTATTTATTCATCTGTGGGGTTTTCTCAGGTCATTGAATTCTGGGCAGGAAGTACAAGGGAATTAACTCCTACCTGAACAACCCTCTGTCAGTGCCTAATGAGAGTTGCTGTATAAACGCCCCAGCTCCCTTGCCCCTTAAGTGGGATAACTCTGAGGTATGCATACCTCACTGGCTTCTACAGTCTCCCCAGTGGCATTAACTTCCAGCTGCCCACGGTGGTGGTTGGCTTCATTATACATCCTCTATTCCCCAACTTCTATCCTCGTCTCACTTCTCCACTCGCCTGCTGCTGTTCACGTTCCCTCCCAAATAAACGTCTTAATACTTGTCTCGGGGTCTGCTTGTGGGGGAACCTGCGCTAAGACAACCACAGTGAGCTTTAGAAGGATAGTGTTTGACTAGATGGTCACTTCCCATTGGCCATCACCTCTGTTACCCTTCCTGGTTGTGTATCACTTGCTGCTTGCACCTTTCCGTTAACATGAATTCTTATTATCTTGTCCAGGTTAGTCTGTTGGTCTGGGACTCTGAACTGTGTTAGAGCCCCAGGTACTGGGGGAAAGCTCTGAACTGCAGAGGTAACTGTGTACCTCACATTCATCCAGGACCCGCATTTCACACACAGGCTTGTGGGACAAGGTGTGTATCTGAGGAAGGGAATCTAGCCTTGATTTTTTGTAAATATTTCAAATTTCCTCGGTATTCTTTATTGGCACAGTCTACCATGTTCTCTACTAGTCCTGATACTCCCCTTGCTTCTTTTCTTATCCTCCTTGCTCTTTAAGATGCAGTGCACTGTATTTAAAAAATTGTTTTTCATGGTGTTGATACTACTTTTTAGCTATGTGTCTTCAGTTACATATCCTTGAGCATCTTTTATATTTGATAGGCTTTTTTTGGGGGGGGTGTTTCTTTTTTTGGCCACTACCGCTATTTGGACTAATTATTCCAAAGTTTTACTTGTCAGTCTCCAACTTTTATTAGCAAGGAAGAATGTTATCTCCACTTTCTAGAATGAAACCAGAGAAAAGAGGTTGGTCTAGAATATTGGTTTGCTGTCTGCTATCTTTGGTCCTGTCTTGTCAGCATTCACAGATGTTCCCATCATTCCTGTCACTGGTGCTCACATAACATAGGACCTTCCATGAATATGCACTTACTCTCAAATTGGGTGTCGGGGGAAAAAGAATGTGGCTCAGACCAGCTAGGTGGGAGAAATTTGAGATATACATGTAGAGCCCAGTTAGTTGGAAGCAGCTGAAGAGAAAAGAGGAAAAATTAACTGAGAAGTTTGACAGGCAGTTATAGTGCAGTAGTCTTGAGTGGCACCCCGCTCTTCATTCCTACCCAATCTAGTTGTCCTTTCTTAGCTGTAGAGACTAGAAAACTATAAACTTTATTTCCTAGGTCCCCTTACAGCTAGGATTCTGAGTGTGAATTAACCATACTTGCTCAAGGTTTGGAAGGTAGAAATGAGGTAGAGGCCACTCCTCCTTGGCTTTCGCTGGTTTGTGTGCAAAGACAGGTTATGGAGAAGTATGATTCTTCTGCACCGGTGTTTCAGGGCTCGATTACTGGATGTTAAAGGCAATTGTTCTGTGACTTCTCCGTCCTGAATCGCAGCTTTGCCAGTGCATTCCTAAACTTAGGCTTCCTGTTTGCGGTAGAGGGAAGGCCATCCTTCAGCCCTACCCCAGTGATTTTTGTTAAGTAACTGATTCTCTGTATTCAACCCCTTCCTGCCTAAAATTTCTCAAGTGGTCTGTGTTTTCTGACCTGAACCCTAACGTATATAGATGGGTTGAAGCAAACTTTGTGCTTTTAAAGGAGAAGAATGAGAGAATAGAAAGAAACAGCAAGATGGTATGTAGGCCTGCAGATGCATACATTACTCCATGATCTCGTGTCTACAAGAAAACAAGGCAACTGCTAGTTAAGTTACAGAGCAGCTAACTTGCAGGCTCTTGTGACCCAGTCTCATAGACCATCCCCCAGCTCCCCTGTATATTCATCCACCAAGCGTGGCCATGAGGCAGCTCATTGTTGAGAACCACATCATTCCTAACTTGATGCTTTGAAGCAGGTGGCATTTTACTTTTTCTTCCACCTTAGTGAACTGTGGAAAAGTAGGGTAATTTGCCTAACCTTTGGCTAAAGGAGAAAGGAAAGATTTAGAGCCCAGTGTTCCTGACTTCCCTGTAATGCAATAAAAAGAAGAAAAACGACGAATGCCTAATTTGCTGGAGCCACAGTAAGATGGCTGAAGTGTGCGCACTAGAGTAAGCTGAGGCCCCTGCCCTCAAGGTCTGTGATTGGCCCCCGAGGCACACGTTTCCACTTCCTGTGTTCCATTCGTTGTGTTAATTTTCCACCAAGCTCCAGCCCCACCTCTGTCAATTATTTTTGTTTCAGCCTTCTAATTACAACATTATATGACCATTCAGACTGGTACTAATTAAATCATTACCTAATTCACACAGTGTGCGATAAGGCTAATGCTTCTTGTCAGCCGAAATTGCAACACGGCCCATACTTTCTTCATTCTCAGTAGATGGGTTGTGGTGGGCGGGTGGTGCCTCTGCCCCACGCTTCTGCTAAAACCCTCTGATAGCCAGCTGACGCCGCCCAGACTCTACTCTTTTCCCAAAATGGGAAAACAGTGTGTACCTGCAATTTATCACTGTCACATAAAATCATCTTGACTTTTTGTGGAAAAAGTCTTGATAGTCAAGAAAAAAAATAGTGCTAAGATTTAGAGTACTATTTGCTGCCATATTTTCTTGTCATTTTGTTCTTCATATGATATTATTTTTAACAGAGTAAAACAGTAGCTTGTCTCTCTTTCTCATATTTATAACAGATTTGTTTTCCGCTCAGTTAGACTTGTGATCATGAGAACACAAAGTAGTATTTTTCTCCTTCTGGATGAAAATTTGATGGGCAAATTGTCAGGAATAATTACACCAAATGATGGAATAAAATCCAATGGAATACCTCTCTCTCCTAGCTAGCGATACATTTTTATTTAAGACACAATGAGCATCAAGCACATTTGTGACAAGGTGAAATTGACAAGTGGCCCTCTGCCATGATTTTATTTTTAATTGCTGGTAAGCTAATTAGCCAGAACAACATGCTGTGTAATCCACAAAACTGTCGCTCAGTGCATTCTCCAATAAAAGTGAGATATATGATGTGGAAAAGTTCTCCTTTAAGAGATAACCACCCAAAAAAAAAGGTTTTATAAATATGGTTGAGTAAAAGCCTTCCTCCCACCATGGGATAGCACTTGTATGTAACATTTGTTTTGGGATTTGAAGAGGAATTAAGAAAGATGAACTGGGTAACTTTTTTTTCTTTTTCAAGACCAGTTGTGCCTCAAAATAGCAACCACTTCCTTAAGTATATTTCTAAGGCAAACAATTAATAATTTCTCTAGTGCAGGGGTTGGCAAACATTTTCTGCAAAGGTACCGATAGCAAATATTTTTGGCTTTGTGGGCCATACAGTCTCTGTCACAACTACTGAACTCTGATGTTGTAGTGCAACACAGTCACAGACAACATATGAATGAAAGTGACAGTGTTCCAGTAAAACTTTATTATGGACACAAAAATTTGAATTTGCTGTAATTTTCATTTGTCATAAAATATCATTCTTTTGGGGTTTTCTCAACCCCAGCTCATGGGCTGCACAGAGACTGGCAATGGGTTGGATCTGGCTTATAAGCTGTAGTTTCCAGCCCTTGCTCTTGGGCCTGCTGCATGCCACGCAGAATCAATAGTTATTCTTCAGTATCTGCTTTGTGCCAGGCAGAGTGCTCGGTACTGAGGGATATTCAGAAATAAATAGAGCAAAGTCTCTGCCCTGAAGAAGCTTACAGTTAAGCTGGGAAGGACATGTAGACAGGACTGAGACACAGTATTAGGTGTTACATGGTAAATATCACTCTGTGACAAAAGCCACCATTGCTTTGTAAGTTTGGAAGAAGATGGTCACTTCAGCTGAAAGAGATACTCTGCTAAGACTGACAAGGTTAGTTAAGGATGTGCTGAAATGATGGGATTTCAGCCAAACCTGTAGAAAGCTATCAGGGGCATAATGACTTCCTTTGGTTGGGGGTAGCTGGAGATGATGAAAACCTCGGTCATAAGTCAGTTACTCCTATCATTTTTTCCCCTCATGCATTCCTTCATTTCATCTCATGAAAATTTTAAACAATATAGCAAAGTTTTACAGAACTTTATATTTAATACCAAATACCCACCACCTGAATTTTGCCATTAACATTTTGCTGCACTTGTTTTATCACATTTCTATCCATGTGTTTCATTTTTGGTTTATTCCAAAGTAAACTTCTGATATCAGGATATTTTCTCATAAATACTAAAGCATGCATATCATAATCAGAATTTCTATTGGCTGATAGTATTTTTCTTTTGGTGTAAAATTTACATACAAGAAAGAGTACCAGCATTAAATATACATTCTCTCAGATTTTACAAGGTTTATCCCTATGTAATATAAATCCCTATCATGATATATGTTTTCATTACCCCAGAAGTTTCCCTCCCAGTCAATCCTTGCCCCCAGCCCACCCCTAAAGGAACAACTGTTCTGATTTTTTCCAGCATAGATTGTGTTCTATTCCAGAATTTCATATAAATGGAATCATACAGAACCTGTCATTTCATGTGGGCCTTTTGTCATCACATATTTTGTCCTTATCTGCTTGGTTGTAGTATTCTTTGAAGCAGAAGGATCTAAATGCATTTAGTTCCCTAAGAGTAAATATACTCTGAGGGGAGACTGTCTAATATTCTATTAACAAAAACAACAACTTTTTTTCAATTTCATGTATATTATCTTTAATTATTGTAAAATTCAATGACCTGTGGATTAAATTTTTCACATGAACATTTTTTTTTTTTTTTTGCGGTACGCGGGCCTCTCACCGCTGTGGCCTCTCCCGTCGCGGAGCACAGGCTCCGAACGCGCAGGCCCAGCGGCCATGGCTCACGGGCCCAGCCGCTCCGCGGCATGCGGGACCCTCCCAGACCGGGGCACGAACCAGCGTCCCCTGCATCGGCAGGCGGACTCTCAACCACTGCGCCACCAGGGAAGCCCATGAACATTTCTTAAGTGTCTATTATGTCCAGCATTTTACATATCTCATGTTATTTAATTAGTTTTTGTGATCGCTATGATCTTATTTTGCAGAAGAGGAAATGGAGGCAGGGGATTAAAGTAGCTAAATCATGTTATTCCAAACTTTGTTGCCAATTCAAACATCAGTTGGGGAGTGGGGCTAGCAAAGGTAAGAATGAGTGTTCGAGAGATGAAAGGTTGTGGCGCTGCTTTCTGAAGAGTTTTGTGGGGTTTTTTTAAGAAGTAGGTAGAATGTATTAGTGGAGACATTCAGTAGGAACATGCAAAATTGGTTTTTCTATTGTAAGGGAGGGAGAGCACTATAGAATTCAAGGACTACATTTAACATTTATGATTAGAATGTGATTTTTCCTGTAGTACAGCATAGACTAAGAGCATGAAACTACCTTCTTTAGCAGAAGGCAATCACTGGTAGAGTTAAATTTAAGGATCAAGAAACTTTATGAGCTTCAAATCATTAAGCCACTTAATTGCACTGCAGTGTTGGGAAATTACTCCATGAATTTTGCAATTCAAGATTGTGCTTTTAAAAGCCCCCAAATGGGGCTTGCCTGGTGGCGCAGTGGTTGAGAGTCCGCCTGCCAATGCAGGGAACACGGGTTCGTGCCCCGGTCCGGGAAGATCCCACATGCCGCGGAGCGGATGGGCCCGTGAGCCATGGCCGCTGAGCCTGCGCGTCCGGAGCCTATGCTCCGCAACAGGAGAGGCCACAACAGTGAGAGGCCCGCGTACAGCAAAAAAAAAAGCCCCCAAATGTTTAGAGAAAACCAAGTACAGTATACATCGAGAGAACTGGCTTTTATTGTTGAGAGTGGAAATATGCTCATTTATCTATCTTCAAATCAGTTTATGTATTTTATTTAATTTATTTATTTTATTTATTTTTTTGGCTGTGTCGGATCTTCATTGTGGCGCGCTGGCTTCTCGCTAGTTGTGGCGTGTGGGTTTTCTCTCTCTAGTTGTGGTGCATGGGCTCCAGAGGACACAGGCTTTGTAGCTGTGGTGGGCGGGCTCCAGAGCGCGTGGGCTCTGTAGTTTGCAGCACATGAGCTCTTTCGTTCAGGCACGTGAACTCAGTAGTTGTGGCGTGCAGGCTTAGTTGCCCCGCAGCATGTGGGATCTTAGTTCCCCAACCAGGGATCGAACACACATCCCCTGCATTGGAAGGTGGATTCTTTACCACTGGACCACCAGGGAGGTCCCTCAAACCAGTTTATAAAGTGTTTGAGTGTTCTTTGCTGTGCTTTATGGTAATATTTATTTTTTTGGAAATTTTCACTATCATTGGTTTTCATGGTTAATATATCATCCTTCTTTAACATTGAACTCCATTTGCATTTGTGACACGTGGAAAAACGGTATGCAACATTTCATGTCATTTGAGAAGCCATTTACATTCATTGTATTTTGGCTTTTACAAAGACTTGGTCTTCTCTGTTAACTGGAAGTCTGCATTTCTACTAATTTGTTTTAAGAACCTTATTTAAGGACTTAAAGCTTCCCCTGATGAACCACTTCTGTACTAAGTCTTGAATTTAAGAGAGAATTTCCCCTTCTTTTATTTTTTCTTTTTCTTTAACATCTTTATTGGAGTATAATTGCTTTACAATGGTGTGTTAGTTTCTGCTTTATAACAAAGTAAATCAGCTATATGTATACATATATCCCCATATCTCCTCCCTCTTGAGTCTCCCTCCCACCCTCCCTATCCCACCCGTCTAGGTGGACACAAAGCACTTAGCTGATCTCCCTGTGCTATGCGGCTACTTCCCACTAGCTATTGATTTTATCTTTGGTGGTGTATATATGTCCATACCACTCTCTCACTTTGTCCCAGCTTACGCTTCCCTCTCCCCATGTCCTCAAGTCCATTCTCTAGTAGGTCTGCATCTTTATTCCCATCCTGCCCCCTAAGTTCTTCATAACCATTTTTTTTTTTTTAAGATTCCATATATATGTGTTAGCATACAGTATTTGTTTTTCTCTTTCTGACTTACTTCACTCTGTAGGACAGACTTCTGGGTCCATCCACCTTACTACAAATAACTCAACTTCGGTTCTTTTTATGCCTGAGTAATATTGCATTGTATATATGTGCCACATCTTCTTTATCCATTCATCTGTTGATGGACACTTAGGTTGCTTCCACGTCTTGGCTATTGTAAATAGAGCTGCAGTGAACATTGTGGTACGTGACTCTTTTTGAATTATGGTTTTCTCAGGGTATATGCCCAGTAGTGGGATTGCTGGGTCATATGGTTGTTCTGTTTTTAGTTTTTTAAGGAACCTCCATACTGTTCTCCATGGTGGCTGTATCAATTTATATTCCCACCAACAGTGCAAGAGGGTTCCCTTTTCTCCACACCCTCTCCAGCATTTATTGTTTGTAGATTTTTTTGAGGATGGGCATTCTGACCGGTGTGAAGTGATACTTCATTGTAGTTTTGATTTGCATTTCTCTAATGATTAGTGATGTTGAGCATCCTTTCATGTGTTTGTTGGCCATCTGTATATCTTCTTTGGAGAAATATCTATTTAGGTCTTCTGCCCATTTTTGGATTGGGTTTGTTTTTTTGATATTGACCTGCATGAGCTGCTTGTAAATTTTGGAGATTAATCCTTTGTCAGTTACTTCATTTGCAAATATTTTCTCCCATTCTGAGGGTTGTCTTTTCATCTTGTTTATGGTTTCCTTTGCTGTGCAAAAGCTTTGAAGTTTCATTAGGTCCCATTTGTTTATTTTTGTTTTTATTTCCATTTCTCTAAGAGATGGGTCAAAAAGGATATTGCTGTGATTTATGTCATGGAGTGTTCTGCCTATGTTTTCCTCTAAGAGTTTGATAGTTTCTGGCCTTACATTTAGGTCTTTAATCCATTTTGAGTTTATTTTTGTGTATGGTGTTAGGGACTGTTCTAACTTCATTCTTTTACATGTAGCTGTCCAGTTTTCCCAGCACCACTTATTGAAAAGGGTGTCTTTTCTCCATTGTATATTCTTGTCTCCTTTATCAAAAATAAGGTGACCATATGTGCATGGGTTTATCTCTGGGCTTTCTATCCTATTCCACTGATCTATATTTCTGTTTTTATGCCAGTACCATACTGTCTTGTACTGTAGCTTTGTAGTATAGTCTGAAGTCAGGGAGCCTGATTCCTCCAGCTCTGTTTTTCTTTCTCAAGATTGCTTTGGCTGTTTGGGGTCTTTTGTGTTTCCATACAAATTGTGAAATTTTTTGTTCTAGTTCTGTGAAAAAATGCCAGTGTTCCCCTCCTTTTAAAATAAATTTTGCCTAGCACTTAACAAAGTACCAGAGTCACTGTATCGAATTTTTCAAAAGGAAAATGCAGTGTTTCCTTTTGTTTTTTTATTTCAGTGTCTCACAGTTTTTTAATTTTTTTTTTTAATTGAAGTATAGTTGATTTATAATGTATTAGTTTCAGGTGTACAGCAAAGTGATATACATATTCTTTTTCAGATTCTTTTCCCATATAGGTTATTGCAAAATATTGCCTATAGTTCCCTGTGCTATACAGTAGGTCCTTGTTGTTTATGTATTTTATATATAGTAGTGTTTATATGTTAATCCCAAACTCCTAATTTATCCCTCACCTTCACCTTTTCCCTTTGATAACCATAAATGTGTTTTCTATGTCTGTGAGTCTGTTTTTTAAATAAGTTCATTTGTAACATGCTTTTAGATTCTACATATAAGTGATACCATATTTGTCTTCTCTGACTTACTTCACTTAGTATGATAATCTCTAGGTCCATCCATGTTGCCGCAAATGGTATTATTTCATTCTTTTTTATGGCTGGGTACTATTCCATTGCGCACACGCGCGCACACGTGTGTGTGAGTGTGTGTGTGTGTGTGTGTGTGTGTACATACCACATCTTCTTTATCCATTCATCTGTTGATGGACATTTAGGTTGCTTCCATGTCTTGGCTATTGTAAATAGTGCTGCAGTGAACATTGGGGTGCATGTATCTTTTCGAATTACGGTTTCCTCTGGATATATGCCCAGGAGTGGAATTGCAGGTCATATGGTAACTCTAGCTTTATTTTTTAAAGGAATCTCCATACTCACTGTTTCCCTTTGGATTTAATATGTTTAGATGCAAACGAAAGAAATACAATCACTTATTTTTTAGTATCTTAGTCTGTCAGTCTTGTCTCTCTTCCTCATTTTCCTCAGAACAGTTTTTAAAAATCAATTTAGGCAATCTCCTCCAAAATACTAAACTAACATGATTTCAGGGCTTCAAGTTTCCTGAAAATTTATCTAGAAATGTTCTGCTCAGTGCTCAGATCTCTTCTATAGCATTCTATATGAGTGGTTATCCAGTCCAAAGGATAACTGAATCCATCCATGTCCTAGGAGCTTTCTCATATAAAAGCTCATAGTCCGTTCTAGTTCTTCAGATGTTGAAGACTGTGAAATTCTACAAGGCAGCTGGCAGTTGAGACAAGGGCTTGCAAGGGCTTGGAGAGATACTGATCCTTTAATATTTATACAAAGGTTTAGATGCAGTTGTGAGTTTACTAATTAGCATTTTTTGGGGTAGCCAAACAAAAACCATACAACACATCAAAAACATTGATTACCATATAAGATATCAATTTAAGAAAGATCATACTTGAAAAATTATTTGACTGATAAAAATTATTGTATTTTAAACTTTTTCTGGTCCTTTTTCTTAATGCCAAAATAAAATGGCTGTGTTCATGTATTTTCTTTTTTCAATTTGGCTCAAGACTTGTATAGCTCCCAGTGGTAGATTTTGCAGTTGTATTGTATGATTAAGGTGTCCATCAAAACCTTACAGTTGGTAAACAGTATTAAAAATCCATCTCCAGCTTCTGTAAACTGTACAGAGTGCTATGAAAACTAGAAGAAATGGAAATATTTTAATTAACTCAAGTAGGACTAATCAAAGCAAAGCAACCAGTTTATTCAATTGAACATGTTAATGTCTATCCATCCATGACATGGCTGAACATTTATGTCATCTATTAAAAGCTATTCTGTTGCTTGTACAAGTATAAGCTATTGTTCAACATGGAACTGAATCCCATAGAGGCTTTTTCATCCCTTTTAACAATTATACGTCATAGATTATTTCCTTAACATCCTTTCTTCTGCTTCCAGTTCCCTTCAAATAACCGAACTTCTTTCATGAAGAAACACAGACTTGGATAACTTAGTTCAGTTACCCTGCCGTCGTTTCTTTTCTTGAAAGGAATTTTACCATCTTTATTTCTTCTTAATAAGGCTTAGGAAATGCGTACTATGCACTGGGTACTATTCTAAGCATGTTTTATGTCACTTAGTCCTCGCAACAATATCATTTTCCCCCATTGTACAGATGAAGAGATGGAACCAATATGTGGCATTATGCTGTAAGTGGTAGAACTAGGATGTGAACACAGATCTCAATATCCATTGTGTTGAAATGAATTTAAATTGTGCCAAAGGTGATTGACATTAATTAGACACGAGAAAGAAATTTCTAAAATGAATAGATGCTTAAAGGAGCCTCTTAAATGAGTAAAGCTAAAAGGAGTTGGGGTACAGGTTGTTACCTGGGATTTTTATCCCCATTAGGATATTTAAAAACAGTCTGTATAAAAATCTTATTTTTTGTGAATTAATTTTATTCTTATCTTCAGGCAGTAAGTTAAACTAGATGGCTGTCTGTAGACCCCTTTAATACATTTTAATGCAGTCTCCAATGTGTATAAAAAGTGATAACTTAATGCTTCTTTTTAACTGTAATGAGTATAATGATTCTTTTTATTATAAAAATAAGTAGAATATAGGAAAAAATTACTTATACTCCTGCCATTCTAACATAATGACACTTTTTGGCCTATTTCTTTCTAGCCATTTTTTACATGCACCTATTTTTAAACCACACTACTGAAGTATAATGTATAAAATCTACCCATGTTAAGTGTATAATTAAATGAGTTTTAATAAGTTTACAGTGTAACTGTCACCACAATTCAATATTAGAACATAACTCCACTCTCTATCTTCATTCTCTAGTTTTTTTTAAGGTGGAAGCCTCTGTTATTGGTTTGATCTTTTTTTTTCTAGCCTAGGTAATTATAACACTACTTTAGCGGAAGCCCATAAATTTTGATATATTGTGTTTTTATTTTCATTCAGTTGAAAATATTTTAAAATTTTTGTGTGAGCCCTTTTCTGACTAATGGGATATTTATAATTATGTTGATTTGTTTCAAAATATCTGTGGATTTCCCAAATTTTCTCTTGCTTCGATTTCTAATTTAATTAGAAAAACACTAAATAGACTTTTTGCTATTTAAATCCTTTTAAATTTATTGATACTTATTTTATGTCCTAGCATATGATCTATCCTGGTTAATGTATATAAGTTGTTGAAAAGAATGTGTACTCCGCTTTTTTGGGTAGAGTGTTCTATATCTATCAATTAGGTCAATTTGGTTGATAGTATTTAAAACAACTATATCCTTATTGATTTTTCTGTCTGCTCTTATATCCATATTTGGAGTGAAATATTGAAATCTCCAACTATTATTACTGAGTTGTTGTCTGATTCTCCCTCCAGTTCTGTTCAGTTTTTTTGCTCCATGTATTCTGGGGCTTTGTTGTTGGATGTGTATATGTATATAAATGTTATATCTTTTTGATGGACTGACTCATCATTGTAAAATGACCCCCTTTCTATCTAGTAAAAATTTTGATTTAAACTCTATTTTGTCTGATGGTATACTCTCTCCAGGTCTTTTATGTTTATTGCTTGCTTTGTATTTCTTTTTTAATCATTCTTCTTTCAGTTTGTATTTGTATTTGAATCTAAAGTGTGCCTCTCACAGGTACCATGTGCTTGCATTTTTTTAAAATCCAGTCTAACAATCTCTTCCTTTTAGTTGAGATTTTAATCCATTTATATTTAATGTTATCACGGATATTGTTGGATTTATGTATCCATTTTGATATTTTTTCCATTGTTCATTCTTTACTATCTGCTGTATTAAGTAGATGTTTTTTAGTGTATCATTTTAATTTTTTGTTTGTTTTTACTACACAATTAATTCTCCAAATTGTTGCCCTAGCATTTAAAATATGTATCATCACGCATATGTGTAACTGAATCACTTTGCTGTACACCTGAAACTAACACAACATTATTGATCAAGTATACTCCAATATAAAATAAAAAGTTTAAAAAAATATGCATCATACCTTATGATCTATTTTAGTTTTAACACTAAATTTAGTAATGTGTACAAACTTTGCTTCAATATAAGCCCATGTCACACTTCTTTGTGCTATTATTATCATATGCATTATATCTATAATGCTAGTAAACCCAATATAGTGTTTTAATTATTGCCTTATGCAATATATTTTTTTTAAAGAAGACTGAAAGGAAGAAAAAATTCTATATATATAAAAGCCTATGTGCTTACTATTTCCATTACTCTTCATTTCTTCCTGTATGTTTGAGTTATTGCTGATATCATTTCTTTGGTCCACTCCAGCTCCATCATCTCCCTTCTTCCTTTCTGATATTATTTATATATATATATATATATATATATATATATTACATGTTTATATTATATGACCTACAATATCATTTTACAATTACTGTTTTATACAGTTCTTTTAAATTAGTTAAGGAAAGATAAAACCTATACTGACATAGTCTCCTATAATTACCTTTACCAGCATTATTTCTTCATGTGAATTTGAGTTACTGTCTGTTGTCATTTCCTTTTATTCTAATGAGCTTTAGTTCCTTTTTGTAATTTCTCTCTCTTTATTGATACTCTCTATTTGGTGAATCATGATGTCATACTTTTTTCAAGTACTTATTTTTTCTTTAAGTCTTTGAGCACATTTATAATAGTTGCTTTGAAGACCTTATCTGCTGAGTCCAGCATCTGGGCCCCCTTTAGTGATAATTTCTATTAACTGCTTTTTTTCTTGTGTATGGGTCAATTTTCTTTCTTTCTATGTTTCATAATTTTTCGCTCAAAATTGTATATTTTAGGTAATACATCGTAGCAAGTCTGTATTCAGATTCCCCTGCCCTTCACACACGTCTAAGGTGGTGGTTGTTCTGGGATTTTTTTAATTTTTAATTTTAGTTTTTTACCTGGACTAATTCTGTGGAGAATATTTCCTCTATAATGTATGTCCATTGATGACTGTGCTTTGTTGTCTTCCTGCCCCCCAAGCCCTCCCACTTATATATTTAAATCTAGCTTTCTAGGAATCACCCATGGGTCAAAATACCTTAGTGTTTAGCCAAACACTGGTCTGAGGTTTGAACACCTTGAGCCACTAAATCACAAAGGCTTCCTGCTTTTTCTGAAGATTCCATGCATAGTTTGGAGAATGAATCACAGTCCAACCAGTTTACAAGTCTGTCTTAAATTTTACTTTCTGTGTTTGTAAGGTCTCATGCTCAACAGGAATAAGTAGCTTGCTAGGGCTTTCTCTGGTCTCTCCTGAGTGTGTACACAGCTTTGTGAATCTGAACAACCTTCCATACTTTCAGAGGTAAGTAGGATGTTATCAAGACCCACTTTCGGGCTTCTCTGGTGGCGCAGTGGTTGAGAGTCCGCCTGCTGATGCGGGGGATGCGGGTTCGTGCCCCCGTCCGGGAGGATCCCGCGTGCCGCGGAGCGGCTGGACCCGTGAGCCATGGCCACTGAGCCTGCGCGTCCGGAGGCTGTGCTCCGCAACGGGAGAGGCCACAACAGTGAGAGGTCCGTGTACCGCCAAAAAAAAAAAAAAAAAGACCCACTTTCATTCCCTGCATCTCCCTATTAATTTTCCTGACTGGCCTGCTTGTTTGTTGCTTACTTTAATCAGTAATGGGATTTCAGGCTAGCTGCAAATGTTGTCCTTCCATGTTTGTTTGTCATTTTTGTTTTTAACAACCCTAGGCATAGAATTTTCCATGTTGTGCTCCAAATACAATTGGTCCTGAATAAGCAGAGCCTTGATCTTCACAGCTCGCTCACCTTGACAGTACTTCTGCCCCATGGAGCTGGGGAGAGGCTGGGCATGGGAGTAGCACCAAGCTAAAGTATACAGACTCCCACTGTTCTTACTAAGGTTCAGTAACTTTTCTTGAATGAAATCTCAATTTGTTCTATTCCTTTGGTCAATTTTCAGTGTCCTTAAAAGGTTTTTGACAATTTTGTCTAGTTTTATTGTTTCTTTTTGTATTGAGGGTTTGACAGATTCATCACTCAGCCATTCCAGAAGTTCTGCTCTCTTGGGGTTTTGTTGTTGTTTAAAAACATAGGCACTACAAACTACACTAATTGCTATTGTCTGAATGTTTGTACCCCCTGGCTATTAACACATTGGAATTCTAATACCCAATGTGACAGTATTAGGAGGTCAGGCCTTTTGGAGGTGGGTAGGTCATGAGGATGAAACTCTTATGAATAGAATTAATGCTTTTATAAAAGTGATCCCACAGAGCTCCCTGGCCCCTTCTGCCCCGTGAAGAGATGATGAAAAGCTAGGAGTCTGCAACCCGGAAAAGGGCCCTCACTACAAACCAACCATGTTGGCACCCTGATCTTGGACTTCCAGCCTCCAGAACTGTGGACAATGTATTTTTGCCATTTATAAGCCACTTACTCTAGGATGTTTTCTGATATAGCCCAAATGAGCTAAGACACTAATCTCAAGTATATAGCTCAATACTTTATTACATGTGAAAATACCCTTCTCATCACCACCCAGATTAAGATATAGAACATGTCCAGCACCCCTTAAGATTCCCTTCCTAATCTCTATGCCTGTCCCAGAGTTAACCACTTCTATCATCTTAGATTAATTTTTTCTATCCTTAAACTTCATGTGAATGAAATTTTACAATATGTACTTTTCTGTTTCTGGCTTCTTTTGGTACTGAGTCCAAGCTTGTACTGCTTGCCACATGATAGTCCAATAAATCGAGAGACGCGTTATTGAGGCGAGGAATAGCGACTTTATTTGGAAAGCCAGCAAACCAAGAAGATGGTGGACTCATGCCCTAAAGAACCGTCTTGCCTGAGTTAGAATTCAGGTTTCTTTTATATTAAAAGGGGAGGGAGTAAAGTCAAACACTTCCTGGTTCCCATCAGCCTCCAGAGGGGATGCGTTAATTTGTTCCTCCCTGCAGTCATTCACAGGTGGGCTTGGTCAGGATGTTTCCTGTGAGCTAACAAAAGGTATTTATCTTAATGCTCATTACCTGGGAGGCAGGATTCCCAGAGATGGGCCATTATGTATAACTTACAGGCAACATCCCTTTAGTGATTAACTTGTAATAGAATACAAAAGGTTCTTCCCTATTACAATTCCCCACTGTCAGTGTCCATTCCACAATCTTGTGGGAAAAGAACAAAGGCCACTCTGGCTATTTCCTGCTGAACAGAGGTGATGAATGTTCCGTAGAACCTTTAGTCAGTCCTTTTTTATCTACAACTACTTGAACCCAATGAAACCTCTTAGTAATTTGTTGTCTAATTCATAATTGAACTTGGGGTTTCGGTTCCAGTGCCCAATCCATATACTAAATTCCTGTGCTTTTTTGACAAAATTAAACAAATTGGTTGCCCCTTCTCCATATACAGTAGAATTTACCATCTACTTAAGTTGGATAGGCAGACCTGTTGGAGGCAAACTCATGAATAGTATAGTGCCCAAAGTTTTTAATATAATTGGCAACTGCTAGGTCTTTTAGCATTTACAGATTCTTCTGCCCGGGCAGACACCTGGAGTGGCCTGCCGTACAATATTTTAAAGGGGCTTAATCTAAGCCTGCTTCTGGGAGCCACTGATCCATAGCAGGGCAACTGGCAAGACCTTATCCCAAATTAAATTAGTCTGATGACATATTTTAGTGGCTTTTTTAAAAAGTATGACTCTTTTTTTTGTTTTTTTCCTGTTGCTTGTGGTCTCCAGGATGAATGTAGTTTTAATGCCTTAATCCAAATCGGGATGATTTCCCTAAGGAAAGCTTTAACCACTTCAGAGATTTTCTGTCCATAGGATATGCTTTCACGCATCCTGAAAAAGTGTCCACACCAGCACTAGCAGGTTATCTGAAGTTTCTTGCAGTTCGAGGCATTTGAGTAAAGTCATTCTTCAGTCCTCGATGGGGCAGCTTCCTCTGTGTTGAGTCCCCACCTGGGGAGGTCTGACAGCAGTCTTTGGGTTAATTTATAAGACCTTGGGGGAAAGAGCTCCATCTCCTCTCCTGGGGTTTTCACGAGTGCCATCTGTAGGCTTAAAGTGTGTTCTGGTGGGACTCTGATGTCAAGCTATTCTGGTGAAAACCTTCAGGGTGAGGTCTATCAGAAAGTTAATCAGCTCGTTCCCCACTGTCCATTTTACCTGGGGTTCCTATGGGGAATTGGGTGCCTCAAGTCCAGGAGAGCCGCTGGGCCTCTTCATTCAGGGTGTTCCTCTCTTTCTTACCATGAGAGGCTCTCATCTTCTATTGTTCTTCTTCTGTTTTCTCTTAGAGCAGTCTGTTTTCCAATGTCCTCCTCCTTCCGGTAAGCACATTATTCCTTCCCCAGTGGTGGCTTAGCTCTCTTCGAGTTACTCACCTCCCAGGAATCCAGTGCCACTGCCAAAAAAGTGGTGTTTCATTTTGTATCTTCTTTGTTCTGTTGTTGTTCCCTGTTGAGTACTTTAAAAGCAACGTCTGCCGATTGAGAAGGGTTCATTCCAACTGTACCATCTAATTTTTGCAATTTTCTCCTGATATTTGAGGCACTTTGCCCCAAAAAGGTCAAATTTACCATGCTAATATTTTCAGGGGCCTCGGGATCTACATTAGTATGACATCTGGAGGCCTGATAAATCTTTTCCAATAATTCAGAGAGGACTTTATTTGTTCTGCTGAATTTCTTGAACTGTGTTCAAAACTCTGGACTTCCCTGGTGGCGCAGTGGTTATGAATCCACCTGCCAGTGCAGAGGACACGGGTTCGAGCCCTAGTCTGGGAAGATCTCACATACCACAGAGCATCTAAGCCCCTGAGCCACAACTACTGAGCCCATGTGCTGCAACTACTGAAGCCCAGGCACCTAGAGCCCGTGCTCTGCAACAAGCCACCGCAGTGAGAAGCCCGCGCACCGCAATGAAGAGTAGCCCCCACTCACTGCAACTAGAGAAAGAAAATCTGTTACCAAAAGCAGTTCAATATATAAGAAAACTTCTTCCTCTTTGAGAACCAAATTCAGGTTTTTTACCACTTTACCTTTAAGATTTATTTTCTTAATAGTTAAGTTCAATCTTATCTTAGAACTTAGTTTAAAGTTACGAAAATCTGGAGAGGTTATTCTAGATAGACATTCCCAAAACATTATTCCCATAGAGTTTACCCAAAACTCTTTATTTACCTCTATTTTATTTACTTAAAAGCTCTGTCACATTGTTATTTTTCTTGCTGACAAACTTTGTAACAGGAATAAGGTCTTGTTTGATTTCTAGTAAACCTAGGTACAATAAGAGTATTATACTTAATGTTGGTGATTCTAAAGACATCTGTATCAAACCAACAAGCTTAAGCTAACTTTAACACCATATATTAATTCAATACTGAATATTTCCTAGATCATGTGAACCTGACACTCATTCTGTCCAGTTTCTTTTATATTTGAGTATTAATATAAACACTTAATTTCCTTAAAGCCAATTAAGTAGAGCTCTTCTACAAATTAATTTTGGCAGTGCCACACCTCTATGACACATGTACAGACACACAGACACCTCATAGTCACCATTAAAAATTTTAGCCATGAATCAGGTACCACAGTGTAAAACCCATCAGTTTACAGAAGAGGTTGAATTCAAATTGGGTTTTCTGGCAGATGGGACAGGTCAAGGTCACCTGTCAGACAGTTAAACCCTTTTTACTAATATTTATGAAAAAGACACTTCTATTTCTATTTGTAGTTTTTAGTGATTTTAGGAACCAAGTAGAACCTTTCTCTTCCTTGGAATGTTCCACTCTTGGAAAAGAACAGAGGTTTTTTTTCCCCCTGTTCCTTTCCTCCATTTGACATCAGAAAAAGTTTTAAATATCACAAAACTGATTTGGCCATTAATGGAGAAACTGCCAAACAAAATGAAACAAAAAACCCAAAGAACAAAAAAAATTCTAAAGAAACCCTGAAGTTGTGGTCTTGGGGTTTTACATATACCAACGACACAGGAGACCATAAATGACGTAGTTAACACAGCAAGGGTAGCAGTACGTGGTGCACAGGGTCCCAAGATAACCCTGCCTAAACCCCTGTGGAGATCCTACCAGGTACTGTGGACGCACATTGTTACAATAAAATATCATCTTCCTCTCACCCATGGGTTCATAGCTGTAATCAGATCTTTTATCCAAAATGCACCTCAGAGGACTTTCTTTAGGGATAGTTGAAACAGTCCCCATTTTTAAAGATAGAAATTCAAGACAAAACACAAACAGCATACACAAATGCTAGCATCCAAAGAAACAAAAGAACCGGTTCACAAATCGGATAAGAGTCCAACAACTCTTTCCTCTCTCCAACAGGGTACCCCACTCAAATACAAAACAAACTGGCTTATTCCGGAGAAAAAGCCCCAAATGGAGAGGAAATAAAGTTTCCGGCTGTACACACTGGAGCAACTTACCCTCCTGTATGGAGCCCATTGGCTCCCAAATGTTGATTCCTTGTTCCAACTGCCAAGTGCTAGGGCAGCTGGTACCACTTCAGAGAACTTTGAAGGGCAGATCCTCAGGACAGGTGGTCCCAGAAGTTGCTAGGGCTTTACCCGAAAATTCCCCAACCGGGGCCAGCTGGCCAGGAGCAGCAAGGTTCCTTGGCTGGCTCACCAAAGTTTGTTACCAAGTCCAAGCTCGTACTGTCCGCTGCACGACAGGCCAGTAAATCGAGAGAGAAGTTGCTGGGGCAAGGAATAGCGACTTTATTTGGAAAGTCAGCAAACTGAGAAGATGGTGGACTCATGCCCCCAAAGAACCGTCTTGCCTGAGTTAGAATTCAGGCTTCTTTTATACTAAAAGGGAAGGGAGTAAAGTCAAACACTTCCTAGTTCCTGTCAGCTTCCAAAGGGGATGCGTTAGTTTGTTCCTCCCTGCAGTCATTCACAGGTGGGCCTGGTCAGGATGTTTCCTGTGAGCTGACAAAAGGTATTTAGCTTAATGCTCATTACCTGGGAGGCAGGGTTCCCAGAGATGGGCCATTATGTATAATTTAATCTTACAGGCAACATCCCTTTAGTGATTAGCTTGTAATAGAATCCAAAAGGTTCTTTCTTCCCTATTACACTTTCATTCAGTATAATATTTTCTGAGGTTCATCTGTGTTTTTAGGTGTAGCAGGGGGTTGTTATTTTTCTAGTTGCTGTATAATATTTTATTTATATATATGTCACAGTTTTCTTATTGGTAGGCACTTTGGGTTATTTCCGCTGGGGCTATTATTAATAAAGCTGCTATGAACATTCTTCTACATGTGTTTTTAGGAACATGTATGTGAACAATTTTAATGAATACGTAATTTTGGCTCTTGCTTTTTTTCCCCTCTTTTTCAAAGGTTATCATTATATCAAGTGCTTTTTCTTGTTTCTTTCATCACCACAAGTGTCATTAGTATTTTTATCATATTTTTAGTGGGTGTACATTAAACTTATTTGCATTTCTTTCATAAAAAATGTTAGTCAAAAGCCTATATTTAATAATTAACACAAGTGGCGGTTGGTGCTCAATAAATATTTGTTTGCAATTTTCTAAGAAAAATTCCAGTTCTAAGTTTTTTTTTTAAGTATTTAATAGTTCAAGGTTAAACAAAATTTGTTGCTTTTTCTGCCCCTTTTTCATGTTCCATAACATTATGAGATTCAAATATCTGTAGTATTACTTTTTTCATACACAGAAGCAGGAATTGGTGGGAGCACTGGTCTCTATAAACATGTATTTGAATTTATTTTTTTACACATTTCATACTGGGTTAGAAAAAACTCTTTAGTTTTGGAGATGGAGGAAGCCCTGTAACCTTCCGCCTTGAGCTTAAAGAATTGGACCCCTTTTTATAAGACTCTTGGGGTTACTGCTTTTCCACCTCTTTCCTATGTTCCCTCCCACAGCAGCAAGCACATATGCACATATGTTTGTACAAGTACCTACGACGGTCTCTCTGTGTCCTGAGCACATAATTCACATGGTACTTGGAAATGTTTTTGCCTGAGGAAATGAGTATTACAGTTGTGAGGTATATGAATTGTATGCTTTTATCTTAACCGGATGGTGGTTTTTCTTCTCAAAAATGGTTGAGGGGGCTTCCCTGGTGGCGCAGTGGTTGAGAGTCCGCCTGCCAATGCAGGGGACACGGGTTCGTGTCCCGGTCCGGGAGGATCCCACGTGCCGTGGAGCGGCTGGGCCTGCGAGCCATGGCCGCTGGGCCTGCGCGTCCGGAGCCTGTGCTCCGCAACGGGAGAGGCCACAACGGTGAGAGGCCCACTTACCACAAAAAAAAGAAAAAAAATGGTTGAGGCTTCTGATGGGGTAGTATGAGCTGTGAAGGACACAAGGAGAATAGGAAGGGAAAGCAATTGCTTAATGGACCTCGCATAATTGTGACTATGACTCCAGGTCTGCCGAGTTTAAAGATGGAATTGCAGGCAGATAAATTTGTCGAGTTTGACTTAATCCCTTGGCTTTTATATGATGTATATTTTTTTCATTAACAGCAGTGTACCTTTCATCTCTGCTTTCACAGAAAAAGTGGTCTAATTTTTGGTGGACTTTCTTTTCTGTCCTTTTTGATGCTAAAACTGTTCCCCTAGAGTCCTCATCAACCTTTAGGCTGTGGAGAGAAGTCCACAAGTCACCAAGGCTGATTTTCCCGTTGCCAGGAGAGGGACTCTGTATGCAGCAGGTTAAAAAATCAGGCGTGAAGTAAGTGGCCTCATAGCCCTGTACCAGCTTTACTACGAGGGGAAATTTGTTTAGCATTTACTACTTTATCTTATCTGATTGTCAGAATGGGACCTTGTTCAAAAGGTTTCTCGTGAGAAGGGTAGGCAACACTTGTGATTTTGTAGTTTTCACACAAGAAGAGAAAACCCAGTTCATGGTCTGGAATCACCACAGCTGAACTCCATCATGTGATGCCATTGTTTTATTGGTAGAAATCCTAGCCAGGCGTTTAATTCACATTTGTGGATCAGAAGCCATAGATATTTGTGTTTTCAGTACACTGTGTTTTTCTGACACTTTGGTCATTATCATAGGGTTACTAATATATATTAAGATGTAGCACGTTAATTTTATATTATATTTATCAATATTTAGCTCCCACAATGGGTACTAGATGGGTAGAGCATATGTCAAGACTTTTCAGGTTTGGGGACTATTTATTTTTCGAGAACTGGTATTTCTTGAATGTTGTTCACCTTTCCGTTTACATCCTTCTGAAATCTTTCTCATTTCTCTTTCAGTGTTTTCTTCTTTCCTCTAAGATCTCTGATTTATCTTTCACACTCCCACACTCCTCTACCTAATAATAATATTATTATATAATATTAATAATATTATCATCGTGAACATTTATTGCATGCTTACCTATGTAAGTTTTTTTTTTGTTTTTTGGGGTTTTTTTTTGCGGTACCTGAGCCTCTCACTGTTGTGGCCTCTCCCGTTGCGGAGCACAGGCTCCGGACGCGCAGGCTCAGCAGCCATGGCTCACAGGCCCAGCCGCTCTGCGGCATGTGGGATCTTCCCGGACCGGGGCACGAACCCGTGTCCCCTGCATCGGCAGGCGGACTCTCAACCACTGCACCACCAGGGAAGCCCCCTTTTTAAGTGTTTTTGTCCTGTGGTATTTTTGTCCACATTTCACAGAGGAGGAAACTGAGCCTATGTCTTGCTCTCTTTCCCTTTCCGAGCATAAAGTCAGCCCTTCTCTTTAGACATAACCTTGTGCTCCCATTCAGCAACTCAGACTCACTTAGAATTACATTTACTTGCTGGGCCTTGTGGGTGTTGGTCCTTTGAATGTTGTTTTGCTAAACGTCTAAAACATGAGTCCCCTTCCTGTAAATCTCATGGTGGTTGTGTTATCTGTTTGGAAGAAACAAAGGACAGGGGTTGTGAATCTCCTCACTGTTGCACAACAAGGCACCTCATGTCCTCAGGGTGATAGGCAGATACAGAATACACCTGGGGTGGGAAAGTGAAAGTGTGGTTTTCTGTCCTTGTGGTTGTAGAAAATATTCACATTAAAGATTCATTTCCTAACATTACTGATTAAAGGGCTTTCCTCAAAATCTACCAGTTGTTAAGGTTTATTGTGCCACTAATTTGGAGCAGAACCGCCTCTGTGTTGGGTGGGTGTGTTGACATATAAAGCTGTTTGAAGCTTATGAAGTGCACATTAGTTGTGTCATAAGCAGGAGGGGCTCATAGGCTGTGTCCCTGCCATCTTTTCTGTGCTACCTTTTATTATTACTTAATAACTAGAACACGTACTATCACCTGTAGTTTAGATGGATTCACTGCTTCTCCTACTAGACATGGGAGCAGGATACCTATCTTCCACCTCTGTGTTTCTGTCACCTGACAGGGTAACCTAGCAGGATCCAGTACCTGTTTGTTGAATGGGTGAGTTCTGATGTTTAGCTTGGTTCCCAAAACACAGTGGACACTCGATTCACATTCTTCCCACCAGTCTGAGGGCGGCTGACTGTCTGCCTCAACTCTTCATTCTTAGGAGTTGGATTAGAAACAGCTAGCTGAGTACATTGGTTCTTTGGTGACTGGAGACACTTACTGCTAAGAGTAAATGACAGACTTTTTTGTCATTTTAACAGAACTTAATGGGAGTGCTGTCACAATAGTGATCTTCCCTAAGTGAGAACAAGCAGAGGTAAGGAGGGAGGGTGGCTGAGCTGACATGGGTGCTAGAAAGAAAAGCAAGAAAGGAAACAGCTGGGACTCTGGAAGCAAGTGAAAGAAAAGGACATGAAATAAGACAAAGGCCGAATTAAGGGAAAGAAAGAAAAACAAAAAGCTGAACACGTAATGACCACGAAAAAAGGGATGGAATGGATTACTAATGTTCCCTAAATTATCTCTTAATATGTGTCTTGTCTTTTAATTCAAGTGGTAGAGGAAAGAGATCTAGCAAACCTTTTTGGGCCTGCTCAGGCATTTCAGTTATCTTTCCTATTTTTTTAAGGAATTTCCGTGAGTTTTCTTTCATGGTGTCATTGCCTTTCATCATCACTAAGGCCATGTTCATTCTCTGCCTCTCTTTCTCTTCAAGGGGCTGGCAAAGCTCAGCTGCTACTATTTATTTGTTTCTTATATTGGACTATGTGTTAAGATTTCATTTGAAAAAAGTTTTCACAGGTAAAAATAAAAATTTCAAAAACACTAGCGTAACAGAAGGAGCTCTCGGTAGAACTTCTCTGCGATGGGATGACCAGCCGTGAGTTTTTTGCTTCATTTCTGAGACTCTTTATTTTTCCCATTGGTAAATTGAAGATGAAGTATATAATTTCCAAGAATCCTCCCTGCTCTCGTATTTTAAAGAAAGGATTATCTACAAGGACAACAAAAAAGGGAGACGTAGATAATTCTGCTTCACTGCCTGTTCTGGGTACTCTATGTACTTTATCTTTTTTAATCCTCCTAACAGCCCACTTATTAGATGGGGAAACTGTGGCGCAGAGAAGTCATTGCTTCCCTGAGATAACTGAGCAATTGGTGTTTGTGTTCTTTCCATCATACCATGATCTTTCCCATTGAGCCAAGCCAGGATACAGTAAAGAAAACAAAAATATAAAATGAAAAAATATAATGAGAATCAGATGACTAATACTTCATGGAGGCTTTGACTCAGATGTCATTTCTTTAGAGGGGCCCTCTCTGACCACCCTTTGAAAAACCATACTTTCCGTAATTATTCTCTGTTCTCTGCAACTTGCTCTGTTTTTTCATAGCGCTTATCACTGTTTGCCATTACATTTTATATTCTTTGCTAGCAACCCAGACCAGAATGTAAGGTCCATGGAGGCAAGTTCTGGACCCTATTCACTACTTTATCCCTATTGTTGAGAGCAGTGTGTGGTACAGAGTGATGCTCAATAAATGTTGAATGAATGAACACAGGTTATTAAAATTCCTAGAAAAATTTAAAAGATGGGCTTATTAGTCAGAAACTCAATTTATATTTTCACTGTTTTCCTTTCGGTATTCAAAAATGCAACACCATTTGTTCACATTTCTAATGAGATACTACAGTATTTGTCATTGCTATAGCAAAGTAGGTGGTGCAGTTTCACTGATGAATGTGTGTGGCCTACTTTCCCTTGTGGAAATGGAGTGAGTGAATGTTTTGTGTGGAACTGAAAAGCAGTGTTCAGGCTCTTTAGGAAGTCAGGTTCACACTGTCTTCCCAATAAAGTTTTCTCATTAATGCTTTTTCTTCCTGTCTTGTCTTTCCCATTGATGCATATCGTCAGGCTCATGATTCTGATCTGTAAGTGGCTGTTAACAGTTTTAGTAGCTAAGGCGGAAATGAATCTCAAACCACTTCCTTCAGAGTAGTAACTGCATCCTCTACTTCAGAGAGTATTTTGTCTCCTTAATGACAGTTGTTTTTCTCTCCTCCCACGTTTAGCGTCTGTTTGGTTTTACAAGTATAAACACATTTTGGCCTTGGGGGCTCACCTGAGTTATAACAATGTACTTTTTAATGCATCTACTGGCAGTAATTACGCTTACTCCACTCTGTTATTTTCTTTGTCCAGTACACACGATGCTCCTTCCCCCCATGTTATACTATGTTGGCAGAGAGCATTATGGGCAGCTCTGCATGCGGACCCGTCACCCAAACCAGCATATATGGAAAAGACAGCTAGCGGAACAATGATTTTTTTACTTCATGTTGTCTGCACTGCTCTGTTTAATCCTCAGTCACATCATATACTTCCTTCATAAAGTAAGTTCTGCACAATTATATATTTCTAGTTCCTGTTGTAGAATTTCAGAGAACTCAGTCAGTCCCACCCGTTCGCTAGTTAGATGAAGAGACTGACTGTGGGGAGGGGCCTCGGATTAGGCCTACAGGCCTCCTTAGACAGGGACTGTCTTATTCACTGTTGTCCTCTATGTCTAACACAGTGTCTGCACATAATAGGTGTTCAATAAAAATTTGCTTGTTTTTTCAAGGTCACAAAACTAGTGCTTGCAGAGCTAGAACTTGAACCTGTGTCTCCTAGTTATTTGTTCATTGTCACTGCCACAATTATCTCATTGTAGTTTAAATTAGGGAGCCAGCTTCCAGTCTTTTAAAACACAATTACCTTTCAATTCATCTCTGGTAAACAAACTGCAGCTGTCCCTCATTG